>NC_073306.1:45784126-47235159 GCF_027595985.1 Sorex araneus | reverse complement strand
ACCTGGGTTGACCGCATGTAAGGCAAGTGTCCTACCTGCTGTACTATGACTCCGGCCCCAGTATAATTTCTTTTATTTTTTTAATTGTAAGTCTTTGCTTTAAGGCTGGAATGATAGCACACAGTGGGTAGGGCATTTGCCTTGTACTCAGCCGACCCGGGTTCTATCCACGGAATCCCATATGGTCCCCAGAGTACCACCAGAAGTAACTCCTGAGTGCAGAGCCAGGAGGAACCCTTGAGTATCACTGGGTGTAACCCAAAAAAAACAAAAAAAAGAAAAAAAGTGTTCTTTCTTTGTTTTTTTTTTTTTGGTCCTACGTGGCAATGCTTAGGGGTTGGTCCTGGCCTGCACTCAGGAATTACTCCTGGTGGTGCTGGGGAAACAAATGGGATGCTGGGAATCAAACCCAGGTTGTCTGCGTTCGAGATAAATGCCCTGCCAACTGTACCATCTCTCCGGTCCCCGATTGATATCGCTTCTTATAAAACTCATGAATCTTTGAGTAATTTTGAGTAAAACTCATGAATCCTTTCTTTTTTTTTTCTTTCTTTTTGGATCACACCCGGTGATGCACAGGGGTTACTCCTGGCTCATGCCCTCAGGAATTACCCCTGGTGGTGCTCAGGGGACCGTATGGGATGCTGGGAATCGAACCCGGGTCGGCCGTGTGCAAGCCAAACGCCCTACCCGCTGTGCTATTGCTCCAGCCCCTCATGAATCCTTTCTTACCGTGGGAGATTCCAGCAGTATGGGTGTTTACAGCCTCTTCACTGTAACTTGAGGTCCCCAGGTGAGACATTGCCACAGTCAAGTGTGAGAAGCTCTGGTCGTCAGAGCCAAGAGCTGGACTGACAAGGCAAGTGCAGCAGCTGAGCACAGGCACTGCCATGCTGGAGGCGGGTTCTGATCCACAGCACCGCATGGACCATTGAGCACTGCTGGGAGTAGCCCCTGAGCACCTCCAGGTGTGACCTCAAAACTGTATCATTGTATCACTGTCATCTTGTTGCTCATTGATTTGTTCTAGCAGGCACCAGTAACGTCTCCATTGTGAGACTTGTTGTTACTGGTTTTGGCATATTGAATATGCCACGGGTAGCTTGCCAGGCTCTGCTGCGTGGGCGAGATACTCTCGGTAGCTTGCTGGGCTCTCCGAGAGGGGTGGAGGAATCGAACCTGGGTCGGCCGCATGCAAGGTGAATGTCCAACCCGCTGCACTATCGCTTCAGCACCTATGGCCCCATTCTTTTATAGGTAATGTGTGTATTATAAAAACCACTTTCTGGGGACTGGAGCGATAGCACAGAGGGTAGGGTGTTTGCCTTGCACGCGACCAACCTTTTTCGATTCCCAGCACTCCATATGGTCCCCTGAGCACCGCCAGGGGTAATTCCTGAGTGCAGAGCCAGGAGTAACCCCTGTGCATCACTGGGTGTGACCAAAAAAGCAAAAATATAAAAAATATATAAAATAAAAACCACTTTCTGTGGGCCTTGAGTTCACATTGTTATGTGTTTTTTTTTTGTTTTTTTTTTTTTGCGGGAGGGGGTTGGGGAGTGGCTGCGGGGCTCACACCTAGCTGTGCTCAAGATAGTTCCTATGGGAGAATCCTCAGAGGAACTTAAAATTGGGGGCAACAGCTAGTGACCACCTAGGCAGAGAGAAGAGAGAAAAGGTAACCAGGGAAGGCTTCTCTGAGGAGGTGACCTTCGGGCCAAGGTCTGAATGGAGAAAGCAGCCATGTGATATCCTGGGAAAACTGTGCAGGAAACCCCTGGAAGAAGGCTGAGCCTTCTCAGAGAGTCAGGAGCAGGGGTTGGCCAAGGGGAAGATTAGGTCATTGGGAGAAGACTGGAGTCCACGGGAATGGAGCCCTCACTGGGCCTGGGGCTCTCTGTGCAGCCTGTCCACTCTGAACCACTTTTGGAATCTCGCCGAGGACGATGCACACACAAATCCACACACACAGATGCACACATGCACACACAATACACATGCATGCAAATACACATACGTGAATATGCAGACATGCATACACACACGGGCACATACAGACATGCACATGCATGCATGAAAACACATATACACACATGCATGAACACATATGAAAGCACACAACTGCACACACACATACACACCTCTCTGGGCAGTGCCAGGGGGTTGGAAGGTGTTTCAGTTTCACATGCTGACCCTGTGGAGGATGTAGGAGACACATCAACAACTGACACTTGGCCTCGTGGTCTGAGGAGAGTTTCTGAAATGGAGAGATGTTGGTTGTATACATGGAGAAATGTTTATTGATGTCAGAGGGGCAGAACTGGATGTTTGTGGTTGAGGAGGAGCCTGCTTGAGGCCAGCACATGGCGCCTGTGCCCTTGGAGAGCACAGGGGCCACACCAGGAAGGACAGAGGCTGCCAGGCCTGCCCCACTCACTGTGTCATTTGGCAAAGTCACTCACCCACCCAGTTACTGGATGACATGAGCTACCCTGCTTCTCCCTCTGTTCAGAGGTTTTGTCTCTGTAGGAGTAATTTTCTCCCTCTCTCCCTGCTTTTCTCCCTCCCCCCTCCCTTCTTCCCTCCCTCCCTCCCTCCCTCCCCCTCTCCTTCCCTCCCTCCCTCCTTCCCTCCCTTCTTTCCTTCTTTTTTATTTTTTATTCAACTTATTTATTTATTTTGACCATTTGGAATGCTGGGGATCAAACCTGGGTTGCCTGTGTGCGAGGCAAACACCCTACCCACTGTACTATTGTTGTAGGAGTAACTTCAAACGTACTAATAATCATAGTACATTTCCCAATTTCCTGCTGAAAATCAGTAATGAAAAACTTTTTTTTTTTGCTTTTTTGGGTCACACCCAGCAATGCATAGGGGTTACTCTTGGCTCTGCACTCAGGAATTACTCCTGGTGGTGCTCAGGGGACCATATGGGATGCTGGGAATCAAACCCGGGTCGGCCGCGTGCAAGGCAAACGCCCTACCCGCTGTGCTATCGCTCCAGCCCCAGTAATGGAAAACTTTTAAAAAGAGAGAAAGAGGTGAAGGAGATAGTACAGTGAGTGGACACTTGCCTTGCCTGGTTTGACCCAGTACCATATATGGCCCCCTAGGCACTGCCACGAGCGATCCCTCAGCACTGCCAGGTATGGCCACGCAAAAAAACGTTTTTAAGAGAGAGAGACAAACAGACTTTCCTTTCATTATAAACAGAGTCTCAGTATGAGTAAGAAGTAGAAATGCAGGCACCCACTGTTCACTCTTCTGAAGTGAAAGGCTCTGGTTTAACCTCCTTAGGAGTCTCACCTGCCAGGGAGAGAATCAGAAGCCATCAGGCTCCCCACAATCTCAGGCATGCAAGCCTCTGAACCTCACTTTCCTTCTCTGTAAAGTGGGGATAATGAGTAATACTCCAGGGCTGTGGTGAGGAAGAGGTAGGTACAATGCCCCAGGGTGGGGGCTGGAGCAATAGCACAGCAGGTAGGGCATTTGCCTTGCATGCGGCCGACCCGGGTTCGATTCCCAGCATCCCATATGGTCCCCTGAGCACTGCCAGGAGTAATTCCTGAGTGCAAAGCCAGGAGGTAACCCCTGTGCATCACCGGGTGTGACCCAAATAGCAAAAAAAACCCAAAAAAACAAAAACAAAAACAAAACCACAATGCCCCAGGGAGATGAGTGCTTGATTAAATCAGTTATTTGCACCTTAGCATGAACAAGTTTCAGATCCTTTCCTGGGACCAGATTATTTATTATTTTCTTATTTATTGGGGGGTGGGGTTGGACCACACCTGGGGACCATAGGTGTTATGGGAGATTCTAACAGGGTAGCCATTGATGTGGCTACCCACAGGGCAGGACTTTGCCTCCTGTACTCTCTCCAGTGCCTTGAGGCCAGATTTCAGACACAGAGAGTTAGAAACCCACTTGGGAGTCCAAGTCCAGGAGTTTGAACTATACTGTGCCTCTGGGCCTGTCCCAGAGCTGTCTGGGCGGCTCAATGGCTCCCCAGCTTGCTACCCCAGAAGCCAAGCGACCCCATGCCTGATTTCCTGAGCTGGGACTGGGGGTGAAGCAGGAAACACAGGAGGAAGTGACAGCAGCCGTGGAGGATGAGGAAATCCCAGCCTCTGGCCTGCCCTAGCCAGGAACACGGGATTTAGGGCACAGGCTGAACCTGTCGGCTTCCTTCAGTGACCGATGTGGAAACTAAAGCCCTGCCTTGTGCCGTGGGTCCCCGAGCCTGTTTCTCTGGGGTTCCCCCTCTGGATCTCACCACAAGATTGCTTCTGGCATTTCAGCCTCCCTTGCTTTGGAGCTGTGTATAGACTTGGGTAAGCCACGTTGGCAGGCAGGAGCGCTCCCTAACCCTGCCCGGGATCACCGGCACCCGGAATTGGGCCTCCTTGGAGAGGAGAGGAGAGTTCGTCCCTTCTCTGGCCCGCGCTCGCAGTTCCACCTCCACTCACAAAGCCCGGGGTCCTGCCGGCACGAATTAGCAAGTTCTGACAACTCACTCAGCCCGGCAGCCTTCTCCTCCCTGCTCTGGCCTTTGTGTTTTCCTGGACATGGTGAGATGGCTCCAGTTCCAGCTCCACAGAATTCCGGGAAGGAAAGCCCCAGAGAACAAAGAGCTGCTTTTGGAAACCTCAATTCTGGCCATTTCCCAACTTTGTTTATTTATTTTTATTTATTTTAATTTTGGGTTTAGTTTTTGAAGGGTGGCCACACCCAGCTGTGCTCAGGGTTTGCCCGTAGCCTTGCACTCAGAAATTACTCCTGGGGGGACTCAGGGGACGATCTGAGATGCCCAGGATCAAGCCCAAATCAGCCTTGGGCAAGGCAAGTGCCCTATTCGCTGTACTATCACTCCGGCTTCCCAGCCTTTGCTTTAAACAAAAGCAGGGCTGGGGCGTGGGGAGAGAGCACTCGGGCTACAGCACATACCTAACAGTGGGGGGCCTGAGTTTGATCCCTGGCATTGTAGTGGGGGGAGGGCAAGAACAGCTGGCTGTCGCCCTAGGTCCCCAGCACCACAAGGCCTGAGTGCTGTACCTCCTGGCCCATACCTCCAGGTGGAGAGGCCCCAGACCCTACAAAAACAAAGGAAAGCAAGCATCTTCTTAGAGCTCCCGGAGGATTCTTGGGGTCACCAGCCTGCTCACCCATGCCGTTGCCAGGGACACCTGTGGTGTGTCCCCATCATAGGTGTGGGGCAGAGCTGTGGTCATTCTTTGCTCAGTGCTCTTCTGGACAAAGCCAGAGCAGAGCCCCTGCGCAACCTCCCTCCCCGCAGACCGGGGTCCCCAGCCCACCTCCTGGCACTGAGGGAGGGTCTCGCTTCCCCTGCAGGGAAGTTCTGGCACATCTCTGACCTGCACCTGGACCCCAACTACACGCTGTCTGAAGACCCCCTCCAGGTGTGCCCGTCAGCCGGCAACCAGCCCGTGCCCAGCGCGGGCCCCTGGGGCGACTACCTCTGCGACGCCCCCTGGAGGCTCCTCAACTCCTCCATCCACGCCATTAAGGAGATCGAGCCGCAGCCTGACTTCATCCTCTGGACTGGGTGAGCCTCGGGGTGAGCCTGCTGGGGGCCCCCCGCGGCCCTGCACCCTCCCCACACTGTCTCCTGGGGGTCACCCCGGCTTTTGTTTCTGCGATTTGTTTGTTTGTGGCCAGGGCTCAAACAGGCAGTGCTCAGGGCTTACTCCTGGCTCTGTGCTCAGGGGTCACCCCTGATGGGGCTGAGAGGACCATCTACGTTACCAGGGATGGAACCAGGGTCAGGTGCCTGCAAGGCAAGCGCCTTACCCCTGAGAGGACTCTCCCAAAGCTCCTGTGGGCTTCGACAACTTTCCCAGAGGACCTGGGCCCCACCCATCCAGAGTCTGTGCCCTGGTCTCCAGGCCTCTCGGTGGCAGCCGCTGTCACTGAGGCGGGGCATGGCATGTGTGGGCAAGCTGGACTCGAACCTTGGCGTTTACACTGCAGCTGCTCCACTGGGGCTTGGGGGTGCCAGGTCCAAGGCCCTTGGGCAGGGAGCTGCCGAGAGGTTAGGAATTACGAGGATTAAAGCACCCGGCCTCAGGCCACATGGCCTGGTCAGCGGCTGCTGTTCCGTGTGGAGAGAGCCCGAGGGCTGGTCCACTCAGCCACTGTGAGACTCCGCTACTGTTTCTCACCCATGGGTGCCCCAAGGGCCCAGCTCTCTTCAGCCCTGTCATCCTTGTCATTCTGGGTCTCCCTCCTTCCCTCCCTCCCCCTGGAGAGACCCTGAGGAGCCCCGATGATGGGGCCCTGGGCTTGCCTCTGAGGAGTTCACAGTTTTGTGGAAGAAGCTGATGAACCCCCTGGCCAGAGCGTCCAGTGAGGAGAGGGGCATTTGGGGGTGGGGGCCTGACTCCCCGCAGAGCCGGGGAGGGAGGCAGGCACCGCCCTGCACTTTGTGCCCTCTCCTCCGACCTCAGACCTCAGTGGGTCTCAGCTGTCACTTGGTGTGACAGGGACGTGGGTGGCACTCGGGGGGGCAGGGCATGGCTGACAGTTAAGAGATGTGATGGCATCTGGAGGGTGTCCCCCAGCTTAGGGATATTCAAAGAAGAGGCGCTTAGGGCAGGACCCCGGACTCCTGCTCTGGGGGTTGGTGTGGGGTGGTCTTGTACAGGGAGGCCAGGAGGGGCCTTGGGGAAACTGGGCTGCTCTGAAAAGTCCCTACTCTGGGACTGGCTTGGGAGCTGTAGGGTCCTTTGGCAGAAACACTATTTAGTTTGTCTTTAATGGGGGGCCTCCTGGGGGGCTCAGGGGCTCTTTCCAGCTCTGTGCTTGGAGGCCAGTCCTGGGGTGCTCGGAGAACCATGCGGTGCTGAGGGGTGAACCCAGGCCTCCTGCCTGCAAAGCGTGACCTCAGCCCCAGGTTCTCTGGGACCCCACAGTATGGCATTGGGCAGGACCTCACAGACCCTTTGTAATCCTGCAGCTCCTAAGACGTTTAATTTCTGAGGGGGAGTAGAAACTGGATGTGTTTTCTCAGCTAGACCTTCCGACACAGAAGAGAGAAAAAGGACTTTGTTCAGTTGTCTGCAGGTTCCTGACCCCCACCCCAGGACAGGGCACTGGAACTCCCAGCTTCCCTCTGGCAAGAGTAAATATCGTCATAACAAGCCAGCAGTCACTAGTTTACATTTGATTCTATTCATTAACCAGCTTCTCTGCTTTCTACCCAGTGATACTCAGGGTCTACTCCCAGAGGTGCTTACGGACGCATGGGGTGTTAGGGTTCACACCTGGGCCTCCTGTAGGCAAAGCATGAACTCAGCCCATGGAGCTCTCTTGGGCCCCTAACTACATTTTTTTTTTTTTTTGCTTTTTTGGTCACACCCAGCGATGCTCAGGGGTTACTCCTGACTTTGCACTCAGGAATTACTCCTGGCGGTGCTTGGGGGACCATATGGGATGCTGGGGATCGAACCCGGGTTGGCCGCGTGCAAGGCAAACGCCCTACCCGCTGTGCTATCGCTCCGGCCCCCTAACTACATTTTAAATATATCCTTTCCTCACTTTATTAAAGCCTCAAACACATTCTGTGAGCAGGTGCCATTATGGTTTGCATTTTACTGAAGGCTCGGAGAGGTTCAGCCACCAGCCCAGGTATGCAGAGCGGGCCCACGGCAGAGCCTGGGTTTGGCACTGTCAGGAGTGACCACTAGCTGCAGCCGGCCTGCTCCCCACCAGTGGCCAATGGAGGCCCGTTCCCCACCCCTTGGTCTGGGTCGCTGGAGCTGACTGGTGCTGTTTGCAGAGATGACACGCCTCACGTGCCCAACGAGCAGCTGGGGGAGGAGGCCGTGCTGGCCATCGTGGAGCGCCTGACCAACCTCATCAGAGAAGTGTTTCCAGGTAAGAGCCTGCCATCGGTGGCCCCTGAGCCCCTAGGGGTCCCACTGGGCTGTGCTGCACAGTAGGACCACACCACAGCGTCAAGATCCAGATGAGCCACTTTCCTCCCTGGACCCCAGCCAGGTCCCTCCTGTCATCATTCCTGCCCTCCACACCTCAGCAGCGTGTCCCTCACTGACTCGCCTGTCCCTGTCCTGTCTGGCCCTGAGTTGCCACCCACTGCTCTCACTGCATCGCTCCTGGCTCTCACTTCATCTCCCCGCTCTCACCCTACCCCCCCTGCTCTCACCCCATCCCCCCTGCTCTCACCCCATCCCCCCTGCGCTCTCACTCTCCCATTACTCTCACCTACCCATTACTCTCACCCCATCACCCCGCTCTCACCCATGCCCCCTGCTCTCCCCACCCCCCTCAGCTCACTGCATCCCCCACTGCTCTCACCCATCCCCTCTGCTCTCACTCCATCCCTCACTGCTCTCAAAAGATTCCAAGAGGCTGCAGGTTGTCAAGGTGCTAACTCCTGGTGATGCTTAGGTCTCAGGAACTGGGGTAGTGGTGACCGTAATGCAAAGAGGATGGTGGCAGCCTGGGGCATGCCAGGGCACAGGGTCTCTGGCTGCAGTCAGTGGCCCTTGGAAAGGTTTTTCAGCAGCTGGAGCAGACACTAGGTCCTGGGGAATGAATCAGGCTCCCAGGGGCCTACCCCAAGTCCCCCCAGCCCACCTCCTCTTAAGATCTTGGTCATGGCCAGGTACGGAATCACACAATAAGAGCAATAACTGGACTGTGAGAATAAACTCCTCAGGTCTCCGGGTGGGCAGATCCTGTGCCCATGGCAAGATGGCGCTGGGACTGACCAAGAGCACTGGATTCTGTGTGGCTGACAACCGATCTCAGCGTGATTTAGATGATTTAATGCTAGTGGTCTCCTTCTTACCTGATGTTTCCTTTCTGACCGGAAAACTTTCTGCTGAGAATGGGGTAAGGACTGGGGTCAGCGAGCTTACCAAACTTCCTTCTTCCGCTGGAGGAACATTCTGCCAGATTCTATCAACTGCGGTTCTCCGCGTATCTCTGTATCTCTTTATTTGTATTATCGCTCTTCCCTCTTAGCTTCGACAGGTCATGACCTCCTGAAAATAATGAACTCCACCCAGACTTTTATAGATGCGTAGTTTCTCCTTTTCCTCCTAGGTATGAAAGTCTTCGCTGCTCTGGGAAATCATGATTTTCATCCCAAAAACCAGTTCCCAGCAGAAAGCAACAATATCTACAATCGGGTAGCAGAACTGTGGAGGCCCTGGCTTCAGAACAAATCTGTCGCTCTCTTCAAAGAAGGTACCGACTCTGTTTGCTTCTATGCACAGCACATCTGTGTGCCAAGGTCTGGTCTACTGTCATCCCCACAACATTCTCAGGAACAATACTGATTCCACCTCGTTCTGTAGATGAGGACACGGAGGCTTGAGGCTAAGGCCACCCATCCTGGCAGAGTTTGGCGCAGGCTCTGGAAAGGATTCCCATGACTATGCTTTTAAACCATAAGGTCCTAATGAGATCACAAGTGAACATGTAAGGGGCTGGAGCAATAGAACAGCAGGTTTGCCTTGCACACGGCTGACCCAGGTTCGATTCCCAGAGGCTCGATTCCCAGCATCCCATATGGTCCCCTGAGCACCACCAGGAGTAATTCCTGAGTGCAGAGCCAGGAGTAACCCTTGTACATCGCTGCATGTGATCCAAAATGCAAAAGAAAACCCCAAAAAAACCAAAAACAAAACAAACAACTCCCCCCAAAAAAAACAACCCCGCCAAAAAACCCCCAAAAAAACAAAAAAACAAAACCAAACCAAGTGAACATTTAAAAATGTGCCCCTTTTCCTTTTCTAATTAATCTATTTTGGTTTTTTGGGCCATACACAGTGATACTCAGAAGTAACTCCTGGCTCTGCACTCAGGAATTACTTCTTCTGGTGCTTGGGGACCATATGGGATGCCGGGGATCGAATCTAGGTTGGCTGAATGCAAAGCAAATTACTATAGCTCCAGACCCTTTATTTATTTATGTATGTATGTATGTATGTATGTATGTATGTATGTATGTATGTAGCACCAGTGATCAAATCCAGGGCCTCATGCAAGTCAAGCATGTGCTGTTTGCCACGACATCCCTGACTCCTGGGAATATTTATTGAGCATTTACTAGGAGCCAGGAACTGCCTTCCACATAATACTGCTCTTGAAATGTCATAGAAAGTATCAGTGCCCTCAGTTCAAGCAAGGCCATCAACCACACCTCACACCTCTGTTGACACTGGGGGCCAGAGTTCTTTGTTATCAGGGATCTTTCATGCATTCTATACTTAAGCAGCATTTGACCTCCACCCACTCCAGGCCAGTAACACCTCAGTTGCAGTGGCCAAAATATGTCTTTGGGGGCTGGAGCAATAGCACAGCGGGTAGGGTGTTTGCCTTGCACGTGGCCAACCTGGGTTGATGTTTGCCTTGCATGCGGCCAACCTGGGTTCAATTCCCAGCATCCTATATGGTTCCCTGAGCACCACCAGGGGTGATTCTGAGTGCAGAGCCAGGAAGAACCCCTGTGCATCGTCAGGTGTGACCCAAAAAAGCAAAGATATATATATATATATATATATATATATATATATATATATATATATATATCTTGGACATTGTCAGAAATTCACTGGGAGGCAAATCACAGTGAGAAGCACCAGTCTGGAGACAGAGACATCCTAACCCACTTTTCCTTTTCATGCTGCTGGGGTCCAAACAGAAGCCTGCAATCTGCAGAGATCAGGGCAGACAGCTGAGTGGGAAGAGGTAGATAGTGGATCTGAAGGGGTAAACATACCTGGTTATTCCCATTATACAGGTGAGAAAACTTGAGGCATCGAGAGGTTAAATAACTTTCCTTCAGTGCACAAATCCTAAGTGATAGAGCTGAGACTTGAACCCAGACAGCCTGATCCCAGAGGCTTTGATCATGCTCATGAAGCCCCTCCTGGGGGAGAGACCGGGAAGAGGGTGGGAGAACGAAGCGAAGTGGGGGGGCTGGAGGCAGGAGAGCCCTCTGATTCGGCCTGGCTATGATGTCCCAGGTGCCTTCTATTCGGAGAAGCTGCCAGGCAGCGCTGGGCGAATCGTGGTCCTCAACACCAACCTGTACTACAGCAGCAACACCCAGACAGAAGGCATGACTGACCCTGGCCGCCAGTTCCAGTGGCTGGAAGCTGTGTTGACCAATGCGTCCCAAGCTGGGGAGATGGTAAGAGCTCCTGTCTCTGCCTGTTTTGTCGGGGGTCACCTGCTGAACACTCACTCTGCAGCCAGCACACTGCTAAGCGCTTCCTAAGGATATCTCATTTAACTCTCAGAACTCCACCAGTGAAGGGCTCAAAGGACTGAGACATGCCTGACATGCAAGAGGCTCCAGGTTTGATCTCCAGCATGGCTTAGTACTTCAAGCACTGCCGCCTTGGGGTACTTAGTACTCAGTACCTACCAAGCACAGGGCCCTGGTGGCCCTGGCACTGCGGGGCATGAGCAGCACTGTGTCACCAGCTCTAAGCACCAAACCATCAGGCCCAGCATTGCTCAGCCAAGTATTAAATAATTTAAACCTGGGCCATAGCAATGATACAGTGGGCAAGGTGCTTACCTTGCATGCAGCTGACTGAGGTTTGATCCCTAGCATCCCATATGGTCCTCCAAGCACCACCAGTATTTCTTGAGTGTAAAGCCAGGAGTAACCCCTGAGCATCTCCAGGAGTGACCCAAAAAAGCTTAAAAAAAAGTTTAAACCCTTTGGATCTGGAGTGACAGTACAGTGGGCCGGGCTCTTGGCCTCGCATGTGGCCAACCTGGGCTCAATCCCCAGAATTCCATAGAGTCCCCTGAGCACTGCCATGAGTAATTCCTCAGTCCTGAGCACAGAGCTAGGAATAACCCCTGAGCATCGCTGGATGTGGCCCCAAAAAAAACAAAAACAAACCAAGAAAAGTTTCAACCCTTCACCAATTAGATGCTATTCTTGATGAGACAAACGAAGATGAGTGGGTGGCAGAAGTGTTCTCCAGAGTCGATGGGGCGAGCTGGGAGACGGCTCCAAGGGCTGGGTGCATGCTTCCTTGGAATGTGGGTGCAACTCCCCCAAGCTTGGCAGGCAGTGACTCCTGAGTACCATGGAGTGTAGCCCCCGAATCCTTCTCCTCAAATAAAACAAGAGTATAATTAAATGTTCAAGAATTACTACACTCAGGAAATACTCCTGGTGGTGCTTGGGGAACCATATGGATGCTGGGGATCGACCACGTGTCTGTGGGTCTCAGGAGGATGCCAGGAATGGCCTGCAAGAGGAGGGAAATAGGACTTTGGGGAGCACAGACATTTACATCCATCTGTTTGCTTCGGGGAGAGGGGCAGGTGAGGGATGGCAATGAGGGGCTGAGGAATCTCCAAGCCCCTCCTAAACACCTCTCCTTGTAGGTATATATCATCGGGCACGTGCCCCCAGGCTTCTTCGAGAAGACCCGGGACAAAGCGTGGTTCCGGGAGAGCTTCAACGAGGAGTACCTGAAGGTGGTCCGCAAGCATCACCGTGTCATCGCTGGCCAGTTCTTTGGACACCACCACACGGATAGCTTTCGAATGTTCTATGATGACGCAGGTACTCAGCGGGCTGGAGGGCTTTGGCTGGTCCCCCTCCTTTCTGCCGGCCTTCCTCAGTCCTGCTGTCTTTCTCCTGGAAGGTGCCCCCATAAGCGTCATGTTCCTTGCACCCGGGGTCTCCCCGTGGAAAACCACATTACCTGGCGTCGTCAACGGAGCCAACAATCCCGGCATCCGGCTGTTTGAATATGACCGAGCCACACTGAGCCTGAAGGTAGGAAGTTGGGATAGAGGGTGGGTGCCAGGGAGCCGCTTTCTCCCTTCCCTCCCCACCTCTGCGCCGCTCCCCCCCCCCCCCCCGCCCTCTCCAGACCTGACCTGCTATAAACCAGGAGCCTCAGAAGGTCAAGCAAGCTTCTGGGGCACAGCTGCCAAGCCCTGGGGCCAGCTATAAATCCTGCCAAGTCAGGCCAACTTTTCTTGTTTTATTTTTGTGCTCAGGGCTGACTTCGGGTGGGCTTGGGTGGGCAACCCGATGAAGTGCTGGGAATAAAAGTTGGGTGGGCCGCCTGCAAGGCAAGTGCCCCCCCACCTCCCACTGTACTATCGCTCTGGGCCTGAGGTCAATTCTTTTTTTTTTTTTTTTTGCTTTTTGGGTCACACCTGGCGATGCACAGGGGTTACTCCTGGCTCTGCACTCAGGAATTACCCCTGGCCGTGCTCAGGGGACCATATGGGATGCTGGAATTTGAACCCGGGTCGGCCGCGTGCAAGGCAAACGCCCTACCCGCCGTGCTATCTCTCCAGCCCCCTGAGGTCAATTCTTAACCACCAGGGATGTGGCTTTCGGCAGAATGCCTGCAATGCCTGCTCAGGTCCCCAGGTCTAATCCCCGGCACTGCAGTGGTTCCAGAGCATTATGCTGGAATGAAACTCCCTTGACCCACCACCTGTCCCCCCAATCTCCCTCTGCCTTGGATCACAGCTTCCTCCCTGCTCCCGCTGCCTGCAGTAGTGCCCTGCTCCACCTCACCTGCTGCATGTTGCAGAAGGGACCAGGGCTTGTCAACTCTCCTGTGCTAGGACCTCTAAGGGCGCCTTCAGTGTGTCTCCAGCCCACCCCCTAGCTTTCTGACCTCGCCACGCCTCACTGCTTCCTCTGTAAAGGGGGATTACACCTCACAAAATCTGGGGCAGGATTAGATGGAGAAAAAGAAAAGGTGCCCAGCGCAATGTTGTTATCTGGCAGGGTCGTTCCAGTGACCTCACCTCTAGGGACCTACCTACAGCTCCATATGTTTACCTGAAACATGTTGATGGACAGCAAATCCTTCCTCGATGTGAGCCCCAAAGGGGTAGTAGGGTTCTGGAGTGCAACCTCAGGGCCCAGCTGTCATAATTCAGACACTCCATATCTGCCCTCGTTTTTTATTTTTATTTTTTGGGTCACACCCAGCGATGCACAGGAGTTACTCCTGGCTCATGCACTCAGGAACTATCCCTAGCGGTGCTCGGGAAACCATATGGGATGCTGGGACTTGAACCCGGGTCGGCCACGTGCAAGGCAAATGCCCTACCAGCTGTGCTATCGCTCCAGCCCCTGCCCTCGTTTTTAATCCATTCATTCTGTAAACGTTTACGGGGCCTCTTCTGTTACTTGGAAGCTTGCTGGGCCTGAAAATACAACCCCACCTCGGCGCACCTTGTAGGACGCTGGGTCAAATGCAGACCTCAGTCTCCTCACTTGTGAGGTGGGACTTAGAAGCACAGTTACCTCATGATGCACCTGTACAGAATCCGGGGGCACATACAGGGTGCAGTGCTGCAGGTGGCAGCTCACGGCGGGCCTCTCGCCCTTCTCCAGGATATAGCGACCTACTACGCGAACCTGAGCCAGGCGAACGCGCAAGGGGCGCCGCACTGGAAACTCGAGTACCGGCTGACGGAAGCCTACGGGGTGCCCGACGCAGGCGCC
Organism: Sorex araneus; assembly: GCF_027595985.1. NCBI lineage: Eukaryota > Metazoa > Chordata > Mammalia > Eulipotyphla > Soricidae > Sorex > Sorex araneus. The sequence goes on along the minus strand of NC_073306.1, from coordinate 47,220,656 downwards.
CGCTCCATGCAGCAGGCGCTGCAGCGAATCGCCAGCGACCAGCACGTGCTGCAGCGCTACTACGTGTACAACTCGGTCAGCTACGACGTGCGGGCGTGCGGGGAGGCGTGTCGCACGGAGCACGTGTGCGCGCTGCGCGAGGTGTCCTTCGGCGCGTACGCGGCCTGCCTGCGCGACTCCGCGCCCTCGCCCCTGCTGGCCGCGCCCCTGCTGGTCGCGCTGCTGGGGCTGCGCGCGCTGCTGGCGCCCTGACCGCCCCGCGCCCCGCCCCGGCGGCCTGGCCCACCGGGAAACGGAGCCCCAGGACGTTTCTTTCCGGTTGGGAAACTGGACTTGCACCCTCAAACCGCTGTAAACCCGCCTCACTCCTTTTAATATGGAAACCAGGTTTATTGGTACTTCGTGCATTGATTGAACGTCCTCCTCTCCTCCACTGCGCCCGTCGGGGGTTAAATGAGTCAGGACATGCAGGTCCTTGCTGGACCTGTGCTCGGGGGTCCTCCCGGCACCTGCCCTGGCTCGGCACGGTTCTGCCGTCGGGGGTCGTGGGACGTCGTGTTCTTGTTTCGCACCTAAGCGCTCGCCTGGCGCTTCCAGGCGCCTCAAATGCCAATTCGAAGCCCACGAGGCCCAGGTCGGTCGGTCGGTTTCCCACGCTCCGGTTCCTCGCCTCCAGGTGGGGGAAGAAGTCTGGGCGGGCGTCGGGGGCGGAGCCTGCAGAGGGGCCGCAGAGGGGCTCCCGGAGCCGCCACGGGGGCCGCCGGCCGCGCTCCTCCCCGGACGGGGCGGGACGGGGAAGTCCGGCCCCCGGACCCGCCCGCCCGCTTCCTGCCGCGGAGACCCCGGCCCGGAGGCGGGTTCCAGTGCCCGGGGAGAGGCGGGCGGGCCATGCCCTGCCCTCCCCGCGCCCCGCTCCTCTGGGACCTGATCCTGGGCGGCCTGGGCACCGCCGCCTTCCTGGTGGACCTGGGCGCGGACCTGTGGGCCGCCAGCCGGTATGTGCTCAGCGGCAGCTACGTGTGCGCCGCGCTGGTGCTGGCGCTCGCGGGCCTGGCGTCGGGGACGCTGCAGCTCTTCAGCTGGGTGTGGCTGCGCGCCGACCCCGCCGGCCTGCACGTGTGGCGGCCCCCGCGCGCCGGCCTGGCGCTGCTGCACCTGCTGCAGCTCGGGTACCTGTACAGGTGAGCGCCCGTCCGCGGGAGGAGGGGGCGGGCACCCCGGGAGCAAAGCGCCCCAGCGGACGCCTCCCCCTGCTGGGGAGTCCCAGCCCCGCGGGGAGAGGGAACGCCAGGCCCCTCTACCCCAGCCCTCCTAGCTCGCCTCCCCCCCGCCCCCCCTCCTGGCCCAGAGATGGGGACGCGTCAGGACAGAGCCTTTCTGGGACTCAGTCCCGGCTTTACCTTTTTTTTTTTTTTCTTGCCACACCTGGCTGTGCTTCCGGCTACTCCAGGCTCTGCATTCTGATCACTTCTGGCAGGGCTTGGAGGACCCAGTGGGGTGGCCAGGGTCGAACCCAGGTCGATCACGTGCAAGGCAAGCACCCTACCCACTGTATGGTCTCTCGTGCTCCACTTTTCCACCTCTTTTCCACCTCTCTCTCTCGGGCCTCCCTCTGTGCCTCAGTTTCCTGCATGAAAAGGAGCGGTGCGAGTGGCTGCGGGTAGTTCTGAGGTCGGGAGTGCTGGTCTCATGCCTCAGGCCCTGGGTTTAGTCCCCAGAGCCCAGCGGATCTAAGCACCGTGTTGTTGGGCAGAGCAAAAGACCGGGTGTGATGGGGGACTGAGAGTTGGCTGAGGGCCCCCAGCTCCAGCACTGCTGCGGAGACAACCCCTCCCCCCAAACCAAGGAAGGAGGTCATTGCGGAGGAGAGGTGCAGCGAGGCATTGAGGGGGCGGGGATAAGCTCCTGGCCCCATTCGGCACGTGGTGGCCTGGGGTTTAAGGGGAAACTGTCCCTTCACAGGGGCCAGGCCTTGGGCAAGTGGCCTGACCCCTCCAAGGGTCAGTTTCTTCATTGTTCCGGGGCATGGCCAGCGGCCTGCTTCAGTTGGAAGAAGAGTAAGTTGAGACTAAGACTGGCCCGTTTCCCTGGTGCTGGGTGAGCGCAGAACAGGCTTTATAGTGCCCGGGGCCCAGAGGGTGTCAGCAGCACAACTCCAGAAGAACTTAATCCCTCCATGCCCAGTGCCTCACCTCTTTCCCACTGTGTTGGCCCCACTCCCGTCTCCACACCCACAGACTGAGCACCCGGGCACAGATGGGACAGGCCTTGCCCCAGAAAACCCCAGAGGCGCGTGGGAAGATGGTGGAATCAAGGTCCGGAATCAGCTGTGCCGAAATCTGATGTGCTGTGGGCTGGCCAGGGGTCACTCCTGGCTCTGCACTCAGGAATTACCCCTGGCGGTGCTCAGGGGACCATATGGGATGCTGGGAATAAAAACCCGGGTCAGCCTCGTGCAAGGCAAATACCCTACCCGCTGTGCTATCGCTCCAGCCCCCGCAATGCATTCTTGCTTGAATTCGTCTGTATATTCTCTTTAGATCTCGTCCTGGGAGAGGAGACGAGGCCCAGGTCTCACCACCCATCATGCACCTCTTCGTGCAGAAGTCAGACAGATGTGCTTGTTTTAGGGAGCAGGGCGTTCCGGGGCCGGGGTTGGGGCCCAGTGTAGCCCACTTGTCTCTCTTGTCTTGCATGCGGAGGCCCTGGGTTCCATCCATGGTACTTCAAAGAAGAAAAGAAAATGGAGGGGCCGGAGAGATAGTCCAGTGGGTAGGGTAAGGAGCATAGCCAGGAGTTAGCCCTGAGCATCACCAGGTGTGGCCCCAAAACAAAAACAAAAAAAAAAAAAAAGAAAAGAAAATGGAGGGCGGGGGTTGTGTGCGGGGTGTTGGCTCAAAGGCCTGGAGTGCAGGCTCTGGGCCTCACCCACAGCACTGTGTGGTTCCCCCAACCCGGAGCGTAGAGCTGGGAGTAGTCCCTGAGCACCACCAAGCCTGGCCCAATGATCAAAGAGGACAAAAAGAAAGTGGGGTCTGTTCCTGCCTGTCCCTATTTGAGGGGGAGCCAGAACAGAGGCTTTTTGGGGTGCCTCTGTTTCCTTACCTAGGCCGGTGGGATGGTGATGTCAGCATCTACAGCATGATCTGTGGGAGTGGCTCTCCCCAGCTGCTCCCCAAGATGTGTTTCTAGGGGACACCTTGGTACCTGCTGTATCAATCCTGCCTCATGCCATGTCCCTGGGCCTGTCCCTGCCATCTCGGGGCTCAGGGTCCCCACACCCTGGCCAGGCTCTGGCCCTTGCTCCCTGGACTCTTGCAGCAGCCTCTGAACTGGCTTCCTGTTCCTGCTCCCTGCAGCCTCCTTCCTCTCACAGTGGGGACCCCGTTTCCAGCTTAACATCTGACAACTCGGTGACTTCCTTACAGGATCACAAGGAACATCCACAAGCTCAAATTTGAAAGTTGCCCCTTGGGCACTTTCAGACAGCTTTGAAGTCAAAGTCTGATTTCCAGACCAGAGAAAGAACACAGGGGCTAAGGCACTTGCCTTGCACACAGCCTAATTCAGCCCTCCTGCACCATGTATGTTCCTTTCAGTACAGAGCTAGGAATAGCCTCTGAGTACTGCTGGGTGTGGCCCAAGCATGTGCGTGCACACTCGAGCACACACACAATACATGCACGCTGGGTGTGGCCCAAACACACACACACACACCTAAACACACACCCAAACACACACACACACACACAGATTTCATGGCTTATTAGCCCTTTGGGCCTCTTCCTCCTTCTGTAAAAAGGGGGTCATGAGGAATAAATGGGACAAGGTTTGTGATGAATTTAGGATAGTTCTGGCCTGTAGGAGCAATGGTTGTTGCAGTTTTTTTTTGTTAGCTCCTGGGTTACATCCAGTGTGCTCAGGGTTTATTCCCCGCTTGGTGTTTGGGAATCACTCCTGGCTGTATTCAGGGGACCAGGAGGCATTGCTGGGATGAGCCAGGCCTTCTGCATGCAGGGCAGCCACTGTGGCCTGTTCATCTCTCCCTGGCCCTGGGAGTTCCTGGTCATTGTAGTTTGACCCATTTTACAGAGAAACAGATATGCAAGCTCCCATAGCTTGCCCCCGGCCCGGCAGTGTGTAAGGATGAGCTTGGGTTGGAGCCTGTCTGTGCCCGATGATTGGGAGGGGGCAGGGCTGCCACTGGCCCTAACCAGCCCCTCGGGCATCTGTACACAGGTGCCTGCAAGGACTGCGGCAGGGCTTCCTGGTGTGGCGGCAGGAGGTGCCCTCAGAGTTTGACTTGGCCTACGCGGACTTCCTGGCGCTGGACATCAGCATGCTGCGGCTCTTTGAGACGTTCCTGGAGACAACGCCGCAGCTCACGCTGGTGCTGGCCATCATGCTGAGGAGTGGCCGTGCCGAGAACTTCCAGTGTGAGTGCGGGGCCAGTGACCAGCTCCTTTTTTGCTGGGAAGGGATTCCCTCCAACGTCCAGAGTCTTTTCTTTCTCTAGAAGAGTGACTTTTGGGACTAGAACACCCTTTCACTAGGCAGGTCTGGGTTCAAGTTCAAATTCTTGCGGAGCCGGAGAGGTCAGCTGGCCGAGCACAGGCTTTGTAAGCAGGAGGCCTGGCTCCATCTCTGCCACTGTGTGGGCCTCAAGCAGCCCCAGAGCATCGTGGCGTGTGGCCCCAAAGTGAAACAAAAATCGAATTCTCTAGCCATCATTTGGACAAAGGGCGTAACTGCTCTTGGGTGTCAGTTGTCTGTAAAATGGACAAAATAACGACCCTCAGAGAAGAGCTCAGAGGATTCAGTGAGGTAACAAGTCTAGTGCCTGGAGCACAGTATGTCTTAATTGAAATTTTTTCTATTTTGAGGCTAATGTGAAATGTGCAGGGTCCCTGGCACATACTAGGCTATAGTAACAACTCATGCTTCATGCGCTATACCTGTCATACCTCTTCATATTCTTCACACCCGAGTGGTAGTACAGGGGGAAGGTGCTTGCCTAGAACAAGGCTGACCTGGGTTTGAGCCATATGGCTCCCTGAGCCCCACCAGGAGTGATACCTGAGCACAGAACCAAGAGTCAGCCCTGAGCACTGCTGGGTGAGGCAAAAAAAGACAAAAAAACCAAAACGGCCTCCAAACCAGGGCTACAGTCACAAAAATGTTTTTGTCTTTTGCCTGTTTGCGGGCACTGGGGGTGGTGGACAGGGGCTAAGTGGAGGGTCTCTGTGTGTGGGGGGGAGGGGTGCACACGCGTGCGTGTGTATGAGATAGATTCCAGCCTGAGAATGCGTCCCTCCTGGTTCAATTAGTGGGAAGTGTGCCTGGGAAGTGGCATTCTAGAATATTCAGTGCTGCCTCCATCCCTCCCTGAAAGCTCCAGTGCTGTTAGTCCGGGGCAGGCAGCCCGGGCTTGGGGATAGGGGAAGGTTCCCCTCATACACTTGAGGTCTGGCATGGGGATGGGGTAAGAGTGGCGGACATTCCCGCTGTACAGTGGGGAGGGCAGCTACGGCCATAGCCTGTTATTAGCCCATGGGGATTTCCTGTTTTCCTTTCTTTTTCTTTTTTTTTTTTTTTGCTTTTTGGGTCACACCCAGCGCTGCTCAGGGGTTACTCCCGGCTTTGCACTCAGGAATTACTCCTGGCAGTGCTTGGGGGACCATATGGGATGCCGGGGATCGAACCCGGGTCAGCAGCGTGCAAGGTAAACGCCCTACCCGCTGTGCTATCGCTCCGGCCCCCCTGTTTTCCTTTCTGAGACTGAAGGGGAACAGGGGGTCAGAGAGATAGTACAGTAAGTAGTTGCTTTGCATGCAGCTGACTGGGTTTGATTTCCGGCATTGCATATGCCCCCCACTAAGCTGCTAGGAAATGATCCCTGAGCACAGCTAGTATAGCTCCTGCTGGGGGGGGAGGGGAGAGGGGAGAAGGCAGGGCAGAACTGGGTATGCTGATTTTCAGACCCAAGAAAGGCTCAAGTCTCCCAGAAAGCTGGGGATGGGGGGCAGTTACAATGCTCTAGACAATGCTGAGGGCCCCGCATGGGGCGCAGACAAGGAAGGTCCATGTCAGAGCCCCTGCTCCCAGGACACTGGCCGCCGGCAGCCTCTAAGCCGGAAGTGCTGGAGAGATTATCTGAACCCCAGCTCCCTTCCTGGTCCTGTGAACTCCTTGTCTCCAGCTATTGTTTTCCCTTCCACAAATCTGGGGTTTCAGGTCATGTGTTTTTAGTACTTTTAAGTCACACCCAGTGGTGCTCCGGGGCTGCTCTCAGTGTTTGGGGGCCTACATATGCTGCGGGGGTCAAACCAGGTTTGTGGTATACAAGGCAGGTGCCTTAACCCCTGCACCATCTCTCCAGCCCCCAAATAGGGTTTCCAGTGCCCACTTTGGGGAACCCAGGACCTCTGGGAAGCTCCTGGCGCGCTGACCCCCAGGCTTACCGTCTCCTCCTGCCTGTAGGGTTTGGCATCTGCTCGTCCTTCGTGGGCATCTCATGGGCGCTGCTGGACTACCACCGCGCCTTGCGCACCTGCCTGCCTTCTAAGCCCCGCCTGGGACCGGCCGCCTCTGTGATCTACTTCCTGTGGAACCTGCTGCTGCTGTGGCCCCGAGTCCTGGCTGTGGCCCTCTTTGCGGCTCTCTTCCCCTGCTACGTGGCCCTGCACTTCCTGGGCCTGTGGCTGGTGCTGCTCGGCTGGGTCTGGCTGCAGGGCACGGCCTTCATGCCCGATCCCCGCTCCGAGTGGCTGTACCGGGCCACAGTGGCCACCATCCTCTACTTCTCCTGGTTCAACGTGGCGGACGGCCGCACGCGAGGCCGGGCCACCATCCATGGGGCATTCCTGCTGGGCGACAGCGTACTCCTGGTGCTCACCTGGGGGTCCCAGAGGACCTGGCTGCCCAGTGAGACGCCCCTACAGACGGTGCTGCCGGTGGGCGCGGGCTGCTTCCTGCTGGGCCAGGCCCTGCGGCTGGTCTACTACCGCTGGCTGCATCCCAGCCTCCACTGGGAGGCCGACCAAGTGGACGGGAGCCTGTGGTCCCGCTCCCTCGAGCCGCAGCCGCTGCCTCAGAACCAGCGCATGGCCCAGCTGGCTCAGAGCTTCTTCCCCAAGGTCAGGGGGCAGGCTGCCTTCTTGGAGAGCAGAGAGGACAGTGGGGTGCTTTGAGGCAGGGTGAGCTCCTGCCAGGAAGCACAGGACACAGCTCAGACCTGCAGGAGAGATGAGCTGATTGAATGCTGCTAGCAGTGCTGGAGGCCAGCCCTGAGGGTGCCCGCTAACGGCCCTTCAGGCTCGGAGGCCCGAAGGGCTGCAGTGAGGCTGGAGACTGGAGGAAGAGCCTTTCTCACGCCACCGCATGGCTGGGGTAAAGCACCTCAGGGTTCGGGTTCTCGGCTCCCTGGGATCAGCGACTTGGTGGTAGAGCATTTGCCTCGTGTATGTGAGGCCCTGGGTTCCATCCCTTGTACCGCAAAGTACATAACAACCTAGGGGAGGTGCCCGCACACCCTTGTGCTCCTGTCCTGGGCTTAGAATGTCCCAGGAATCCAGGATGTGCTCTGGGATTCTTTGTCCCCTGCCTCCGTCTTGTCATGTAGCTTACTGAGAGGACATCTGCTAGGACAGGACCATCATGCAGTGGCCACTTGGCTGCCTCTGGGGCCTTTGCTCGCTGCTTCTGGCTGCTGCCTGCCAGCTCCAGAACCTCAGGGACTGACTCAGCCCGGCCCCCGCTCAGGGATGCAGCCAAGGCCCTGATGAACTTGGGTGGCGGGCCAGGACCCAGGCTGCTGTTTCCTGTGCTTGAGGCTGTGCTTTCTACCTCAGTCCAGGTGAGAGGAAGTGGATCTGTGCCTGTGTGTCTCCGCCAAGTGTTTTTGTTTAACAGTATTACTAGGTTATTATTAAAACCCCATGAAGCTCTCCCATTGAGTTAATTTTATTATTGGAGGGGGCACACCTGCAGTGTGGGGCAGTGACTATTTCCTTTGTGTGGGGAGGTTGGGACACACCAAGTGGTGCAAAGCATGCACTCGGCTCGGTGAGATTGCTCTCTGGCCTGATGTGAAGGAATCTATTGCCTTTTTTTTTTTTTACGAGGCTTTTTATGTTTCTTGCACTTAGCTTTTTATAGGAGGCCACTCAGTGTTCCTTGAAGAGCTGGTTTATGGTCAGCAAAGGCCAACAGCTGTTTGAGGATATTTTCATCACTCCCTTAAAACTGAGGTATAGCCTTGCAGGTTAGACAATTCTTATTTGGGGGTTCTTTTCATCTAGTGTTTTTATTTACTTTTTTTTTTTTGGGGATGACATCCAGTGATGCTCAGGGCCTTACCTCAGGAGTTACTCCTGGCTCTGCACCCAGGAATTCCTTGTGGTACTTGGGGGGGGCCATATAGGATGCTGGGGATTAATCAGATCCAGGTCAGCCAGAGGCAAAGCAAATGCCCTATCAGCTGTACTTTTTAAAATTAAAAAAAAATTGTTTTCTTTATGGGTCACACCCAGTGATGCTCGGGGGTTATTCCTGGCTTTGCAATCAGGAATTACTCCTGGCGGTGCTTGAGGGACCATATGGGATGCCAGGGATCGAACCCGGGTCAGCCGCATGCAAGGCAAATGCCCTACCCGCTGTACTATTGCTCTGGCCCCTTTAGTATTTTAAATATATCATTCTAGTCTTTTTTTGTTGTTTTAGGGCCACATCTGGTGGTGCTCAGAGATCACTCCTGGTGGGCTTGGGAGACCATATAGGGTACTGGGGATCAAACCTAGGTTAGCTGCTTGCAGAGCAGATGCCTTACCACTGTACTACCTCTTGGCCCTTCATTCTCTTCCTGCTTACAGACTTTTGGGAAATTTGACTCCCTTTGGCTACATCCAGTGGTGCTCAGAAGTAACTCCTGGTGGTACTTAGCGGACCTTATATGGTGCTGGGGATCAAACCTGGGTCGGCCACACACAAAGCAAGTGCCCTGCTCACTGTCCTATCACTCCAGCCCAGTTCTATCGTTTTTGGGCCACACAGCAGTGCTCAGAGCTTACTCCTGGCTCTGTGCTCTGGGATCACTCCTGGTGGGGTTTGGGGGACTATATGGAGTGCTGGGGATTGAACATGGGTCAGCTGTGTGTCTTATCTGCCGTACTAGCTCCCTGCCCCTCCCCCCAAAGGGTTTTGGGTTTGGGGCCTTATCCACAGGTGCTTGGTGTGGGGGACTGTGTGGTGCTGGGGATCAAACCTGGGCTCCTACAGGCCAAGCATGAGTACCAGCCCTATAAGGAAACACAGGTGAAAAACCACATAAATGGGGGCGGGGGGCAATAGCATGAAACTAGGAGCCCAATTGGTATGGTGGGTGGGTGCGGAGCGGGGGAGATTGGAAGGGGACCATGGTTGGGAAAAGGTAAAAAACAAATTCTTCTGGGGAAACAAATATTTAGATTGACTTGGCTAAGCACTCATCAATGCTCTCTAGAAGAAACAGTGAAATCATGGCAATATGTAATTGCATTTGTGCCACAGCCATCCCACAGCATGGGGTTTGCCCCTCGAGGTGTTGAGGGGACCAGGTAGCATCCAGAGCTCATGCAAAATGTGCTCCAGCCCCTTCAGTCTCTCTTTAGCCCTATTTGCTTTGTTTCTGCGCTACAAAGTTCAAATAAGAATTTAAAAATGAGTGACATTATTTACAAATAGAAACTTTCTTCAAAGATTCTCATCAAGGGCAAGAGATAGAGTACATGGGTTAAGGCACTTGCCTTATTGAATGGGTAACACTGGTTTGATCCCTGGCACCGCTTATGGTCCCCTGAGTACTTCCAGGGGGTGACCCTTGAGCAGAGATCCAGGAATAGCCCTTAAGTACTGGCGTGAAGGCAAAGCTATGTCTTTTGGTCTTAATATGTTTGGTACCTGGAAGCTCAGGCCCAAATTGAATATCTAGGAATACCGAGGAAAGGATGAACTATTCTCCTGGCCACTGAGGCAGTTAATCCAAATCTGAAGACAAATGAGAAAAGTTAGTTAATATAACATGAAATCAAGTCAAACAAAGTTTGATACCAGTTTGTTAGTTTTATTGCTTTTGCACTATAAGTTCAGCACAGCAAGGTATTGATGTTAATTTCAGCACATTTGACAGCAAATGAACTCTTAATTCCAGTTCTAAGCTTTAAAAAGCATGATTTTAGAAACAAAATACGTTCCCTTGCAAATTATTTAAAAATATCACTTTCCCAAGTACATTTACTTATACCAAATGGTCGGTTCATTTTTGCCTTTTTTGGTGAAATGAATGGCTCAGTATTGGAAGGGGTGTCTTTCAAATGAGTGCTAGAAACCCAACCTGGAAACCTGCTCAGCGGGGCCCTTGGGTTGGTCCTATCCAGAAAAGACGCAGGAGCAAACTGTATAGAAAATAAAAACTTTATTTTTCAAGTTTATAAGATAGTTCCCATTACATATAACATTATGGTCAAGGACTCTACAGCCATGAATGCCCGCAGTCACATAAATAGATCCAGTCCTACCAATGCCTTCCTGCTACACTGGAGACGCCTGGAGTCCGGGGTTCGTGTTAGGAGCGGATGTTGCCGTAGGAACTCGCTTCTCAGTGCCCAGGAGCGCTCGAAGGAGCCTTGCATGTCAGAACTTCCTAACTCGGGGAAGAAGGGACAAAAGGCCTGCTGATGAGGAACAGGAGAGAGCTAGGTTTTTTCATGATTAAAAAAAGGATCTCAGATGGGGCTGGAGCAATAGCACAGCGGGTAGGGTGTTTGCCTTGTATGTGGCCAACCCGGGTTTGATTCCCAGCATCCCATACGGTCCCCTGAGCACCGCCAGGAGTAACCCCTGTGCATTGCCGGGTGTGACCCAAAAGCAAAAAAAAAAAAAAAGAATCAGAATGCAGATTTGGCTTCCACGGTAAGAAACCAGGGGAGTGCGAACTTTTAGATGAACGGGGAAACTGGTGTGAGAAACAGAAGCCAGTGGAAGGAGACCCTCACTACCCTCTGCAGGGACCCGGAGAGGCTGCCCTCCCGCCCTCCCCATCTGCTGCTAGTGCTCTCCCAGAAGGAGAATGGGGCTCAGCAGCACTGACACCTGCTCTAGGCAGTAGCATCTAGAAATTCCATGTGCGGTGGCTGGAGTTGGCCAATCTGATTCTACTTGGAGTTCTAAAGCTGCATTTGTATCAGCGGTGAATGAGCTGCAGCCTAAACGCTTCAGGACACTAGTGCTTTTGCCCCCAACTTGCCAAGCAGGAAATGGGAATGTCCCAAACCCAGTCAAAGGCCCAATAGGCACCTAAGCAGGCGCCTGGTCTCCTGGACACCCCCGGTGGCCCAGCCATGCTGGACAGGGTGATGCTAAGGCACAGTCAGTTTTACATTCTTAAGTCAAGCCACCTCTTAAGCCTGGGGCACACCCAACAGTGCCACGCCCTGCAGAGTGAGGGCGCAGCCTAGGGACCCTGCAGGGAATGGCTCTCCACGGGGCAAGAGGGAAGGCTTCCCCCTCGGCAAAGGACCCGCAACAGTTCCCAAGAGCGCTGGCACAGGTGAGCGAAGAGCACTGTGTTCCTGGTTCAGGTGCATCTCGGCAGTGGGCGTCAGGGCAGCTCTGGCTCCAGCCGGCCCCTCCCTGTGGTAGGTGGCACGACCAGAAGGGCTGAGACTGCCCCGTGCGGAGCGTTCTCACCTCATGACTCACTCCACGTTCCTTTGAAAGGCCCGCACTGGGCAGGAGGATGCGGTCATCGAAGGAGGAGTCCCGGCTCCTGTGCTAAGAATAAAACGCTTTTCCCGGAGGGTGGGCAGGGGGAACTATTTGCATGATGGGGGCGCCAATCCACACCCCGCCAGCCTGAAGCCTAGCACCAAACCCACAGGCTGCCTGAGTCCAGGGCAAGAAACAGCTAGCCTGCAGGGCCGGAAGGGCCCTCCTAGCCTTCTAGAAGGTAGAGCCGTCCTTGGGCAGTCTGCTGAGCACTGCTCAGGGAAGCCTGGCCCCAGCCTCTGCAAACAAGGCCAAGGAGGCAGCTAATGAGTCCTGACTCGAGGCCTCCAGAACCTGGTCCAGTCAGAGCAGCCCTGGGTGGAAGCAATGTGGACACCTGGCTGACCCCAGGACTGGACTGATCCTTCTGCTGCCCCATCTCTGGAAACGGAGATGCAGAATTGCTAGAAACAAGCCACTGGGGGTGGGGGTGGGAGTGGGGGGCCAAGGATGCCTCCTCTGGGCACTCACTTTGGTCCCGCGGCCTCTGTGCAGCTCTGGGATGTTTCCTGGCTGGGCAATGCCCTGTTGGCAGGAACGGGTGGGGCAGCCACAAACAGTTGGGGTGGGGGCTGGGTCTGGTACCAAGCACTGAGATGGGGCTGAGATGTTCCTGCATTTGGCCTAAAATGACACTTTCAGGCATCGAGTAGGGAGTCCAGCCCCCTCCTTTAAACCAGGAAAGTCTTTCTGCCTTCTGCTTTTCCACTCAAGAACGAGGGCAGGGAGAGAGCCCGATGGGTTCGTGCACACACTTTGTACACTGGACACCTGGGCATTGCACGGTCCCCGAGCACCGCAGGGAGCAGCCCCTGAGCACTGCTGGGTGTGTCCCAAAAACCAAAACCAACCCAGAATAACATGAGAGCAATCTGCTCTTGCTTCAGGCAGACTGGGCTGAGTCAATGTTCAGAATACCTTTTCCGAGACTTCATGGACCCCCATGGAAGTCGAATGCACTGGTAGTTTTGACTAAACTGCTATGAGTCTGGTATTAGACATGATTTAACTTCTTGGGTCTAAGGTCCAGGACGGGCTTGCATTGCATGGGGGAGGATGTGTGTGGCAGAGGCGGCGAAACGGGCAAGTGGGGGGGAGTATTGATGCCACAGAAGGGATGAGAAGGCTGTGGGGTGAGTGCCTGCTGGGAAAAGGTGCTTCTCGGAAGGAGGGAAAAATAACATCTTCCTGTCTCAAGAGCCAAAGAAGCCTTGGTCCCTTTGCAGCTTGCAGTGCGCCTCCAACAGTCTGTGAAGAAAAGAGCCCAGAGAAGGAGCCCCTTGGGCTGTGCCATTTGTTTAAGGGGAAAAAGGGGTTCGAAAGGGGACTAAGGCTTTCAGGACGGGAAATATCAAAGTGTAAAGTGAACCGGTGTCCAGTGCCCCACAGTGCAGTGACCCAGGAGATGGAGGAACAGGAAACCGTCCCAGAGGTGCCGCTGTCAGAGGTATTTCAGATGTTTCAGTGACCGTTTCTCCAGGGAACTTTACACACCACCTTCTTGCCAAGGAAAAGAAAGGGAGGGAAACCTGCCTCAGAGACCAGACCCTTACCTATAAAAGTAACACATACATTCACTGAGAATATGTCCTAGAGCTAAGGAGATTCTACAGACTGCAAGAGACGTCCTGCTGCGTGGACCCTTTCCCCGCAGTCACGAGCAGGTCTCAGTGTGGCCCCGGACTAAGAGAAGCATCTCTGTTCCCAACAATGTCCTTTGCTTTTTCGTCATTGTTTTTTTTAAAGTATAATACAAAACAAACAAACAAACAAAACCCCCCCAAGAATTAAAAGCACGGTGGCTGTGGGGAATCTGTTCCCTCCATCCAGCCGTCTCCTGCTCAGAGGAGGGTGAACGCAGGGCTACAGCTTCCTCCGCAAAAAGAAGCTTCATCCCTTGCAGCTGTTGGTTCTGATTGTGTTCTCGCCGGCATTCCGTGGAGAAAGGGGAAAGGGGGTAGGGGGGGGGGGGAGAGTTCCCAGGCGGTTCCGGTCTCTAGCCCCTTCGGGAGAGAGAAGCTCATGGGGAAGGTTCTTCATTCCAGTTCTTAGAGAAAGTCAAGCTCCAAAGCCTGGTGCAGGGATACGAGGTCGCCGTGGTTTGTGATCCTCCAGAAAGGCATGTTGTGCTGGGGGAGAGGGGGACAGTGGGTTAACGCCATTTGGGTGCTTCTGTTTTCCCACAGGCCTTCCTCCACACTTGGCTGTTACTCCTGCCCACCACCTACTGCTGTCCAAAAGGTCAGGGAAACTGCACACAGATGGACTCTGTACATGTCATGACACTTTATGAGGATTTTAAAGCAGGTTTCAGGAGCTGCATTACACTTTCTTGTAGGCGGTCAATTTCATCTATACATTTCAGAGCTACCTCATAACTGAGATGTACGTGCAGAGCTGGGGAAGAATCACTGTACTGTGTGGTGAATGTTATATCCAGAATACTATGCGATGCTCTGAAAGCCACATTTCATCCTGTATTTTGGTTTGTGGGGTGGAGGCTACTGCTGACTGTGCTTGGTGGGGTCAACTCCTAGTAGGATTCAGGGCACCACGCGGTGCAGGGGATCAACCTGGCCTCCTGCAGGCAAGGCACACACTCAGTGACCCAAAACCACTTTCAAAGGAACACTCTAAAAAATGCCAAATGTTACAACCATGAAGTTTGATGGTGACCAGCTCTGTTGATTGTCTTGTTCTCCCTGGTTTCGAGTTACCTGAAATATGTAAGTCCTAGAACATAGCTTGTTTGCTTTGGAGCTAAGTCCTCACAGTGCGGGTGGTTGAACTCAACTTTGTGCGTGCAAAACAAGGACTTCTGCATGCTCTCAGCCTGTCGACCCATCTCCCTGCCCAGAATGTTTTTGTTTGTTTGTTTCTGGGTCATACCCGGTGGTCCTCAGGACTATATGCATTGCCAAGATCAAATCAGCCACAAGCAAGACTGATCCCCTGAGCACTGACTGGAAAGTTTTTGAGCAGTAGGAGGAAGATGAGGAGAGGACTTAATACCTTGTAGAGGAAATGCCATTTTGGGGAAAAGTAACCCTCTCTTCTTTTTCTTCTCCCCTTGCCCCCCATGTATGGGACTGAAGCTAGGGCTTCAAATTAAGAGTCACTGAGCTGTATCTCTAGTCCTGTCCCCTTTTCTTTATGGGGACAAAGCCCAGGCCTTCATATATGCAAAGGAAGTACTCTACCCTTGGCTGCTTCACCCTTTTTTTTTTTTTACACCTTGGCCTTTGGAGCTTTCTTTTGTACCACTTTCCTAATTGCTTGATGCTCTCCCATATAAAATACTCCTTTTTTTAATTGGGGGGGGAGCCCAGTGGTACTCAGGGCTTATTCCCGGTGCAGCTGGGGGACCATACGTGGTGTGAGGTTTGAACCATGGTTGCCTATGTGCAAGGCAAGTGCTCTACCTGCTGTACTATCGCTTGGGCCCCAAGATACTCTTCTTTACCATGTTACCTGTTTGGCTGCAATTTCTTCATCTCGCCCATCTCCAATCACTACATACGTGACTTTCTTTCCAAACCGGGAAACAATTCTCTCAAAGCAGCTCTCCTTACCTAATGAGGGGGAAAAAAAAATTCCCTATTAGGATAGTTCTCCCTATCTTATTTTCAAAACCAAAGGAAAGGGTTTTGCTGACTTCATCCTTCTGTAAATCTAAAGAAAATTAGTGACAGCCCATGTACTTTGCTTGGTGAGAAATAGGGTCAGTAGCTAAAGATTCAGCACTTTAAAGCTCTAAGGCCCGTAAGCACTCTTTGGGAATCCCAAAGCTACCTGTGCCAAAACAAAATGCTTTTTAAATTTGTTTCTGGTCCATACTTGGCAGGGCTTGGGGCTTACTCCCAGTTTAGTGACGGGGTTTATGGCCAGGGTTCCTGCATGCAAAGCTGCCTTTGAGCTCTCTTCATCCCTTAGATTCTTTTTTCTTGTGGGGGCCACACCCAGCAATGCTCAGGGGTTACTCCTAGTCCTATCCTCAGAGATCGCTTCTGTTGGGGCTCAGAGGATCATATGTGGGACTAGGGATTAAACCCAGATCAGCTGCATGCAAGGCAAATGTGCTACCTGTTGTATGTCTCTACCCCTCTACTTTATAGCTTACAAAGTTGCCTTCAAGTTACTTTACATTTTATTAAAATAATGCAGTGTACTGTTCCTTATTTTACATATAAAATAGGACCCAAAAGACCAATAACTGACCCAGATCGCAAACAAGTTATAGCTAGATTTTGGGATCTTGAATCCAGGCTAGGCTTTTATCGCCATGATAAAATGAAAAAATTTTTTAGGGGATGCTCTTTTTTTTCAGAGGGAGGGTCACATCCAGTGATATTCAGGGCTTATTCCTGGCTTTGCTCAGGGATCACTCGACGACCCAGGTTCAATTCCCAGCATCCCATATGGTCTCCAAGCACCACCAGGGGTAATTCCTGAGTGCAGAGCCAGGAGTAACCCCTATGCATCACCAGGTGTGACCCAAAAAGCAAAACAAACAAACAAAAAAACCAAACACATAATAAATTTCAAGACCAGGATTTGTATTTTGTTTATGTAATTTTCTGTCTATGAAACCCTGATCCAGCTATGTTAACTATGAAGCTGGAACTGCCTTATTGATGATAAACATGTATATATAAATGTTATTAACCTTAGATATTATAATTGCTAAGCATTATTTATAATTTAAAGTGCTATTTTATATCTAATAGTATATGTAAATGTTATTTTATCTAATACATTGGATCTAACAGAGGGTCTGGTAAATGATAAATGTGCTGTAAGTAGGAAGTATTGATAGAAGGCCAGAGAGAAGAGATAGCATGGAAACCATACCAATTTTGGTAGCACTATAGATGTTTTCAATAGGAAATATTTCCCCTAGTCCGTATAGGAGAACCTTGGCCAGGGCTGGAACCAACTGAGTGGTAGTAATCAGAACATTCACACAATTCTTTCTAGAAGGGGGAAAGAAAAGAAAAGGTAAAGACCAACCTGGGAGAAAAAATTAAGTAGGTTAACTCTTTAACAGATATTAAAAAATACCCTCCAAGGACCTGGCTATGGTATTCACCCAGGGGCAGTGCTGCCGCTGCTCTGATCACCTCAGGCTTATTTTAAAGACAGAGACCCTGCGGGTACAGGGACTTGATTCTGGCCTCAGCGTCCCTTATAACCATTTTAGCTCACTGTACCTTGGAGCAAACACTACCAACCCATGCCACTGATATCACTTAGAGAAAATGGAGGTTTTCTGCTACAGTGCTATATATATATATACACATATACATATATATATACACATATGTATATATATATTTACAGTGCTATTTTATCTATATAAAATTTAGTCCATATTTCAGATACAATTTATTTATTTATTTATTTAGTATTTAGGCCACTACCAGCATTGCTCAGGGCTTACTCTGGGCTCTGTGCTCAGAAGACCCGAAGGTGTCAGTTTTACTGTTTAACAGGTCAAGGATCAGGAAGTTCAGATCCTGATGGAGGCAGCAGTCGGGTTATTGGTGTAACTACGACTGCATTTATTTCCTGGGCTAAGTTTTAAGCTGCAATTTGTTTAATCTACTTAGGGCACCCTTTTCTTTTTCTTTGGGCTATCCCTGGCAGTGCTTGGGGGTTACTGCTAGCTGTGTGCAGGGAACCCAGGTACAAGGGATGGAACCGGAACATCCCGCCTACTCTGCAATATCCTGGGTACATTTCTCTGAGAAGTTCTACACTTAGGACATTTGTGGTCTGTCTCCTATACATAGTCTTTGATGTTACTGATCTGTATTTTGGGCTGGAGGATATTATGGGTCACCAAATTTTAATTTTATGCATAAACAATCTTCTAAAACTTTTAGTTGTGACTTTTCTGTTAATCTTCCCCTGCCCTGAAAACACCCTTTATCATTTAAACGCCTTTCACCCCTATTATTACATTAGCGTATGCAGATCCTGCACGGAGGTCGAGAGTCCTAACCGAGTCATTTCCGTACCTGGACTGGATGAGAAGTAAGGACTTTAATGCGGTTCCTAACCAGGAATCGGTCAGAACTTCGATTTCTGCCCTTAGCCTTTGCAGAGCCTCCTTTCTCTGTGGACTAAGAAGACCTTCGGGAATAAAAGCAGATTCATTCATCAGTTCACAATACACTCTTGTTGATATGGAAGAAACAATTTCTAAGTTCAATTTTGAAACAGTGTGAGTCTTTGAAATATTATACTGAGCTAATCTGTTTCTCTTCTGGGTAAAACCAAGAGCAGCATTGTTCTACTTGAAACGGTTCCCCCTCCCCTCCCCTTCTTCCGTGTCTGCAGTGGTGCTGGGGTTCATGACAGCACAGCCCGGGGCCTGCGCTCCAAGATGCCGGGGAATGAACACGGGCCACACACGTACAGGGGAGATGATTCGACTTTCTTCGTCAGAATATTTTGCTAGGGTGTCACAACCTTAACTAAATCCGATTAAATAATGTGACTAGATTCAAGCTTGAGCCCTTTGGGGGAGTGAGGGTGAGGGTTGTGGTGTTCGGGGGTAGCTACTCTTGGCTCCGTGTTTTAGGGTCGTTCCTGGCAGTGCTGGGGGAGCAGGTCAAACTGGGACTCTCATGCCAAGCGCACGCACTGGCCCTCTGAGCTGCCTCTCTGGCCTTCACGTCTTTCCCTGACTGGTAACAATCTACAGAGGGGCCGGCACCCCTGTGAGTAGTCCTGTCTTAGAACCTGACATCGAGAACTGAAGGGGCCAAAACTGAGCAGTAGAGGTGGAAGTTCTCAGCCTTTCTTTCTTCTTTCCCGTACTGGTAATTGTGAAATCCTGGGTTCCATCCCTGGAGCCCCACCCCTATAGCCCCTCCACCAGATGAAAAGTATTCAAGTATTCTTCCAATCTTTCTGGAAAACAAAAGCCCACGGAGGGCAGGAGGCCTGCCTGGGGCCACACAGCCATTGGTGGCTCTTCCCTGGGGGGTCTCCTCATTCCCAAAGACGGTGCTGTGCTGCTACCCCCACTTAGAAGACATCAACCCAATTATTGCTCTTATAACGGCAAAGAATGCTAAGGGAAGTTCATGAAAAATGCAATTTCCTCCCAGAGGGTTTCAATTAACCATATTTTAAAAGTTAAAATGTTACTGTACTGATGACAATTCCACTTGCTAAGAAGACCAAAGCAGAAACAAGCAAATGGGGCCACATCAAACTAAGGAAGTTTCTGGGGGGGGTGAAGGTGGAGGGGGGAATAAGGCCTGAAGTAAAAATAAACTTAATTCGTTTGGTTTGGGGGCCACATCCGGCTGTGTTTAGGGCTTAATCCTGGCAGGGCTCAGGGGACCATATAGGGTGCTGACGATAACCTGGGTTAGCTGCGTACAGGACAAGTGGCCTGCCCACTATACCTTCTCCTGCTCCTACAGATACTCTTCTGAAAGGGAGAAAGTATTCACACATCTAAAACGGAACAAAGGGGCGAATAGCTAAGATATATAAAGCGCTCACAAAGCTCAATGACAGTAAGGAACCCCCATCGAAAATGGGGAGGGAGTGCCAGGAGGGGCAAAAAACAAAACAGGGAGAGAAGCTGAACAAATCCTTTCTCAAGACAAAAGATGCCCGATAGGCATATAAAAAATTGCTCACCATCAATGTACCATGAAAATTTGCATCTTCATGCAAATCAAAATGAGAATGAGGTATCTCACTCCAGTAAGAATAGTCTGTGTCAACAAACCTGCACACTGTGCAGGCGAGAACAAGGTGAAAAAGAAATTAATCACTATTGGTAGGACTGTGGTTTGCTTCAGCTTCTCTGAAAAACGATCTGGAGACTTCTCAAAAAAGGTAAGAATGGGATGGAGGGGCCGGAGCGATAGCACAGCGGGTAGGGCGTTTGCCTTGCACGCGGCCGACCCAGGTTCGATCCCCGGCATCCCATATGGTCCCCCAAGTACTGCCAGGAGCAATTCCTGAGTGCAAAGCCAGGAGTAACCCCTGAGCATCGCTGGGTGTGACCCAAAAAGAAAAAAAAAAAAAGAATGGGATGTAGAGATAGCACAGCGAGTGAGGCAGTTGCCTTGCATGCAGCTGGCTTGGATTCAATCCCCAGCATTCTATGTGGTCCCCCATGTCCACCAGAAGTGATCCCTAAGTATAGTCGGGAGTAAAGCTCTGAATACCACTGGGTGTGGCCCTCCTCCCAAAAATTATAAACAGAATTTCCTTATGACCCAGCATTCTACTCCTTGGCACCAATCCTGAGAACACTAAAACATTTGCTTGCAGGGACAAATGCACACTTGGTTCGCTGCAGAATTATTTACAGTAAGTAGGCAGGATCTGGAAACAATCCGAGTGCGCAACAACTGATGAGTGGATAATGAAACTGGTACATACGCAATGTGGAGTATTACTCAACTTTGAGAAAATATAAAATCTTGCAGTTAGCTGCTACTTGGATGAAATTGGTGGGTGTCCACCCTTGGCGCCATCTTGCCACATTTAACAGAGAAGCGGCCAGGCATTCTGGTGAGCAACGCGGCCCGGAAAATGCTCCGGACCCGAATTGGGGCCAGCAACACCGGGGAGCCGGACGGAGGAGGTGCAGCCAGCACACCTTCTCCAGATGGAGCCCTGGCGACACTAAGCAGCAACTAACAGGGCTCTGGGATTCGGGACTGGGACACATCTGAGCCGCGCGGCCGCGTTAGCAGCTGCACGACCTTTTCTAAAACCTGAAAACATACAGCCTTTTAATGGAAAACTAATTATCAAATGCTTCCTTTGTAGTAGGGCTCTTTCTTGGGGGGAAACTCCAACAACAATAGTGAGTTTTATGGAATGTAATCAAGGTAAAGAGAAAATGAAGTGAAATTCATCAGTTATACAGTTGGGGTGGGGGGCGGGGGGTATACTGGGGATTTTGGTGGTGGAATATGGGCACTGGTGAAGGGATGGTGTTTGAATATGGTATAACGGAGACATAAACCTGAGAACTTTGTAACTTTCCACATGGTGATAAAATAAAAAAAATTAAAAAAAAAAGAAATCGGTGGGTGTCATGCTAAGTGTCATGTCCATGTGCAACGTGGATAAAACTGACGTGAGTCAGAAGGAAAAAGACAAATACTGTAGGACTGAGCTCTTATGTGGTCTACAAAGAGAGCATGCAAGGGGGTAGGCGATCCTCAGTGGAAGAAACCCCGATACTGCCTGTGGAACTGTGAACTGCAGAAGCACAGCGGGTGGGAGAAGAGCCCTGAGGACAGTAGGGACACTCCGGTGATGGGCTGGGGTGGCAGTACCATTTACACTCACACAAAACTATCTGCCTACGGAACAACAATGCTGACACTGCTGCAAACTACAACAGCTCAATAACAAAGAACTAATTACAAGAAAGTTATCATGTCACAGCCTCAGGAGCAACTGCCAGGGCTGCCGAAGGAATTCCTGGAAAACAGAACACGGCTGCACGCGCCACTCACCACCCACGTTGCTTTTATGCTTATCGTAGATTTCTCGAACTTTTCGGTAGCGGAAAGCCAGTTTCCTCATCCAGTCCACACCTCCCTGGACGCCTACAGAGGAGCCATGGCTGCCGCTGCCTCCTGAGCCACTGAAGCCGTCGGTTGAGAAACTGTAGTTGCTGCAACAAGAGTGAAGAATGGGATGAAAACGTCAGGCCACGTGGCAGATGACAGTCACCTGGGACTCAGCCCCACTCCCGGCACCTGACACCAGGGTTAATGGCTCCGAGACTCTCCTCTCTCACTCTCTTGTCAGAGACTATCTCTAGAGTCTTTACTCTCACCTTTACTACATTCCTCCTCCAAAAAAAAAAGGGGGGGGGGAGGGAGAAAGAAGCACTTGGAACCATTCTAACCAGCATTTCCTGAAGGAGGTTCCGGAGACAATTATCTATGTGTCACAGAGCATTCTACAGTGGAAAAAAAATAACGTGTATGAACTTTCTGTGTCTGGACAATAATACACATGATAACTGCACCTATGCAAAAATAGAGCAAATATGTGAAAAAATAATGGATTCAACTCAAAACATGAATAATAGCAAGGTAACTGGAATGTTCCTCGGAGATCCGTTTTCTTAGGTTCAGGGTCACCAAGAAAGCAATAAATTCCATCCTATTCCTCTCCGATGACTGGCTCTTTGGTCAGATACCGTTGGAGGATACCCTTGGATGTGGTGGATGTGGTGCCTTAGAGACTAGGTTTCTCCAGCCTCCTTGTGAACTTGCCCTGAAAGAAGTCACCAAGCACCTCAGGACACTCAGGCACAAGTAGTGAGGCTCGGGGCTCCTGCCTCTCACACGTGATGTTTGGGAGTGTCAATCAACCCTTCGGATGATCACTTGTGTGGGGCAAGACTGTTTTCGAGGTTATAGACTCAAAGCCACCCTAGCTAAGCCACTCAAGTTCCTGACCTATAGGAACTTAGAATGTTAAATATTTGAGATTAGAAATATTTACTGTTTTAAGCTAAATTTGGGGGATTTGTTATACAAAAATTAATAACTATGTAACGGCTATGTAGGCTACAAGGAATCAATACTTCCTAAGTCAAGATGTCACTTAAAAATGACTTCCCAGGGGCTGGAGCAGTAGCACAGCGGGTAGGGCGTTTGCCTTGCACACGGCCGACTCAGGTTCGATCCCCAGCATCCCATATGGTCCCCTGAGCACCGCCAGGAGTAATTCCTGAGTGCAGAGCCTGGAGTAACCCCTGTGCATCGCCAGGTGTGACCCAAAAAGCAAAAAAAAAAAAAAAAAAAAAAAAAAAAAAAGACTGCCTGTCGTGCTCAGAGCAGACTACAGACTGAACACATTGGCCACCCAAGACCTCCATTACTAACCACAACGCCTAAAGGGAGGGAGGAAACAGAGGGGAATGCCCTGCCAAAGAGGCAGGGTGGGGAGGGGGGGTGGGGGAGATGGGGTGGGAGTGGGTGGGAGGGATGATGGGTCACTGGTGGAGGGATAGATACTCAAGCTGTATATGACTGAAACACAAGCATGAGAATATGCAAACCTGAAAAAAAAAATGACTGGAGCGATAGCACAGCGGATAGGGCATTTTCCTTGCATGTGGCCGATCCGGGTTCGATTCCCAGCATCCCTTATTGTCCCCCAGCACCACCAGGAGTAATTCCTGAATGCATGAGCCAGGAGTAACCCCTGTGCATCGCCAGGGGTGACCCAAAAAGCAAAAAAAGCAAAAAAAGACTAAATACTGCCCAAATAGTGGGGATGGAAGATGCATGCTGAAAGTAGACCAAGGACCAAACATGATGGCCTCTCAGTACCTGTATTGCAAACCATAATGCCCCAAAGTAGAGAGTGAGTAAGAAGGAAGGTACGGGTGGGATGGGGTGGGGGTGGCGGGAGGGACACTGGGAACATTGGTGGTGGAAAATGTGCACTGGTGGAGGGATGGGTGCTCGATCACTGTATGACTGAAATTCAATCATGAAAGTTTGTAATTGTATCTCCTGGTGATTCAATTGAAAAAAAAAAAAAAGACTGCCCAAGGGCCAGGGATATAAATCAGGGGTTTTGCCCCGTAGGCAAGAGGCCCTCAATCCCCAGCACTGCCAAAACAAAATAAACTGGTTCATTGTGGGGGACAGCAGCCAGGGCATTTACCTTGCACAGAGCCAACCCAGGCTGAATTGCTGGCACCCCATATTGTCTCCCAAGACCTGGCAAGAATGAATCCTGATCACAGAGCCAGGAGTAAGCCTCGAGCACTGAATGTATGGCCCAAAACAAAACAAAAAATGCTTCCAGAATTAGAAAGAACCTAGTTCAGTCAAAAGTTAAAACAGATGGGGCTGGAGCAATAGCACAGTGGGTAGGGCGTTTCCCTTGCACGCGGCCGACCCAGGTTCGATTCCCAGCATCCTATATGGTCCCCTGAGCACTGCCAGGAGTAATTCCTGAGTGCAGAGCCAGGAGTAACCCCTGTGCATCGCCGGGTGTGACCCAAAAAAAAAAAAAAAGTTAAAACAGTTTGTAAAGTCTGAAGTTGCTTTTTTGGTGCCACACCTGGTGCTTGGGGTTGCTTCTGGCGGGGGCAGCATGTACTCTAGCACGCTGAGCTATCTCCCTGGTCTTCTCAGACTGCATTTCCTCGTTAACTATGTTTGACCCTTGTCTCTCCTCTTTAACAGACTATCTGCTCTCTTAGGGCTTAGTAATCGGAACTGAATGAGTGTCTTGCACATAACAGGTGCATGGATGTTTAAGCCATCATTTTTTTTTTTTAATCACCTCAAGTCTTGGCCATTGTCATCAGAAGCCACATCTTCCACATGTACCTGGTCACACTCCTGTTGAAAGAGAAAACCACACATGGTTTCAGTTCAGGGAGCTGAGTGCTATCGACCACGACCAACCAGAAGTACTGCGGGAACCGCGGGCTGACGGAACACTGTGGGCTTGTTCACGTGTGGAGGGGCGCGCTCAGCCCTTGTCCTCCAGATGTTTTAGAGGAGCTCAGTCTCACCCCACCATATTCGGGAAAGTTCCCTTAGCCAGCCTGGTCCTCACTTACGCTCCATCTCAACAGTTCACTCTTCCGACAGCTCATGGTTACTCTGAACTCACAGATAACGTCCTGGTGTCTTCGTCCTACGCTAGAACGTAAGTCCCGGTACACTGTAGGCCTCTACGGTGAGGAGCCCTATCCGACACACCCCCGTTGGATCCCCGTAGTCTAGTCTGCTGCGGTATGTATCCAAGACATTTTTGCAGACGAAAGGGGCTGCTAAGAGCGCAGTGCCAAAACTGAGAGTGGCTGGGACAGAAACTTAAAAATCAGAAGTCTTTCTTCTGGAAGAGATCTTGGTCAGTTTTCTGGGGTCCTAAATGTCCAAGAGCATACGGTAAGCAGACAGTAGAAAGGGAAGACTGAGGCTGGGGCCAGCACATTCAAACCCAAGAACCTTTCACCAAGCCACGCTATTATGAAAATCCACCCGGTGCCTGGCTTGAGAGTCACTTGTGTGGCAGGACTAAGGCACTGCTGTGATGTCCAGCAGAATCCTCTGGGGAAGCTTTAAAAAAAAAAAATTCTATTCTTGGGTCTATTCTATCCCAGAACTCATTGATTCAGTTTGCCTGAGAGTGAAGTCCCAGAATTTTCATTTTTAACAAGGTGACCAGGTGATTCTTAGGCCCCCTGACATTGAGAACCACTAACCTGGGGGCGGGGAGGGGGGACAGGAACACATTCAGGTCAAATTCTTCACAGAACTTTCAGTCCTGAGTGAGGACTCTATCTAGAAAATCATTACAAATATAGTTTGGCAACAAGACTGGCACAGATTAGGTTTCCATAAAGGTTTGCTGAATAAAAAACTATGAGGTTATAACTTAGCAACCTGGTAACTGGAGGGAACATGAAAACACAGAGACAAAAGGATGGGAGTTTAGAGTCCTAAAATTTAACCTGCTGGAGAATGATCTGCCGAGTAGAACTAGGTGGTACTTAAAAGAAATAGGATTATTTTGTGTTTAGGTCATTGCTATCTTTAAAATTTCCCTACAAAATAGAAACTAAGCAGATTGCATAATTCAAAACTGAAAAAATCAGCATGTGACAAGTGTGTCGACACCTATCCACATGTCACAGAAATGCTTTCCACTCCTGAGTTACAACAACCATTAGTGGTTTCTTATATAGGCAAACTTTTCCCCTAAACTTGGACCTTCTTTCTGTCCTGTGTTCTTTCCACTACACCATGTTCATTTCAAAGGTGAAGTCAGATGTCAAATAAAAATTATTTCACCAAGAAGCTCTGTCTTTTCTCTTTTCCTTATACCCAACTATAAAATAATTTTGGACATCAAAGTTAATGGGCTGGAGCAATAGCACAGCGGTAGGGCCTTGCACTCAGCCGACCTGGGTTTGATTCCTCCGCCCCTCTCGGAGAACCCGGCAAGCTACCGAGAGTATTTCGCCCGTACGGCAGAGCCTGGCAAGCTACCTGTGGCATATTCGATATGCCAAAAACAGTAACAAGTCTCACGATGGAGACGTTATTGGTGCCTGCTCGAGCAAATCGATGAGTAACGGGATGACAGTGACAGTGATCAAAGATCATGGAAGATGAACAGCAGCATGTATAAATACAGTAAGTGAGTGCAACTATTTACAGATCTGATGTCAAAAGACTTTTTTTGTGGTGAATCAAGAGTTTTTTTCTAATTAAGAAATTTTTCTTCTTTTGGTTTTGGGGCCATACCCAGCAATGCTCAGGAGTTACTCCTGGCTCTACACTCAGTAAATGCCTTACCCATTGTTCAACTGCTCTGACTCCCAACAAGATAGATTTTTACTGAATAGAATTTTCTTAGGAAGATGTGAAAGAAGAGAGAGAAAGGAAATATGTGTTTATCAGAGAAGATGGGCTTCTCCAAAGTGAAAAAAAAAGCAAGCCAGCAAAGATACGTGATCAAGGGAGAGCATGGGCCTGAGGGTGACCTCTCGCTACCGAGCCTGCCCAAGCCCGTGTCCTCTGAGTACAGTAAGCACGGGCAACAATACATAGCTCCTGCGCGAAAATGGTTCAATGAGGCATAGAGACATTTTTAAATGCTTACCTCCAAGTCATTGAAAAATAGATGTGTATCAGCCACTTCAAAAATCATTTCTTCCATTGTTAAACCTGAGCCAATCACTACAGTTGGATCCTGGAACACAGCAAGAGGAGAATCTTGCGTCACATCGATGCATGCACTTTCATTACACATGCTGGGCTCTACCCACATTCACCTGATATGTATGTATCTTCGTAGTATCTAATTCTTGCATATGACCCAGGGTCTATACATGCAGGGCCGTGCTCTGCCACTGAGCTACATTTCCAGGGCGAATTCTGATCTTTAAAATTTCAGAATTATTTAGGGCCAATGAATGGCAACCCAACACAGGCCCATACTAGTGTTTCTTCAGTTACAGGAATCTGGAATTGTGCAACACTCATACATCCCTATTACTTTCTAGAACACACACACACACACACACACACACACACACACACACACACCTCAAAAAAAATCTCAACAACACACACCACCCCAAAACCAATCTCAACAGAGCTGAGCCCTCTGCGGCTTTCCTCACCATGCCCAGGGTGTCTTGGGGCCGCCCCCAGCATATATGCAGACGGTTTAATCTAAGACCGGTAATGTGGTGATACCCAGGGGTGCAAATACTCTGACAGTGCCCAGGGACCATCAGGACCGCAGCCTGTGGTGCTCCAGAGCCCATGTGGGGTAAGGGATCCAAACTGAGGCTCCATGCCTGACAGGGATGCACTCCAGCCTCTGAGCTCTCTCCTTAGCTCATCTTTTTGCAGAGGTTGCCAAGGGGTCATGTGTTTCTGAGGATCCAACTAAGGGTCTGTGCATGTATGTCACACATTCCAATCCTGACCTACTGTCTGGCCCAGCTTTTCTCTCTTATTTTTATGTATCTGGCACATAACCAGCTAAATAAGACACTTTGGGTTATTAAAATGACTTACTGCAGGAGGCCAGAATGATAGTACAGTAGGTAAGGCTCTTGCCTTGCACACAGCTGACCCAGGCTGGATCTCCTGTATGTACCTCTTAGGGTCCCCTGAGTCCACCAGGAGTGTTTGTTCCCTGTGTTCCCTGAGCTGTTCCCTGAGCTTATTCACAGCCAAGAGTAAGACATGAGTACTGCCTGGTCTGACACCAAAAGGAAACAAAACAAAGACTTAAGGGAGAGGGACAGAACTCAAGAGAAAAAAATCCTGCACATGCAAAGCCCTGGGTTTGATCTCTGGTTCACATGGCCCCTAAGTACTGCAGAGGATGGCCCCATTCAACAACAACAAAAATGGGAGTTAAAGGATTGGAAAAAAAAAGCAGGGGCTAGAGCACTGCGGGTAGGGCATTTGCCTTGCACACAGCTGACCTGGGTTCGATTCCCAGCATCCCATATGGCCCCCCGAGCACCATCAGGAGTAATTCCTGAGTTTATGAGCTAGGAGTAACCCCTTTACATCATTGGGTGTGACTCAAAAAGCAAAATAAATAAATAAATAAATAAATAAATAAATAAATAAAATGATTTGAAAAATCAGCATTTGAATATGTATGTCTGAGATTCTACTCTGCTTTAAGTCTCATTCCTATACTTACTCTTTACACAACACCATTCTTGAACAAATTCAACTGCTGTCTTTAAAAACAAAAACTGGCACACCTGGTGATGTTCAGAGGTTACTCCTGGCTCTGCACTCAGGAATCACTCCTGGCAGTGCTCTCATAAGGGAGGCAGGGGATCAAACCCGGGCCGGCTGCATGCAAGGGAAGCACTCTACCCACTGTACTACTTCTCGGGTCCCAGCTGTATCTAAAAACTTACAAATTTTCTTCGCCCCTCCCCATTTTCAGTGTCGCTGACTGTGGGGCTGTACACAAGCCTTGCTGAGCTGCCTGTGCCTGCCGCAACCACACTTCCTGGCCATGGCACTTCCATTCCTGCAGTGCGCGCTCGGGTTGCTCCCCCTTGTGGTGCACGCACACACCTGGTTGCTGTGCAGCCAGAAATCCCCTGCTCCAGCAGGCTCAAACAGCTGCGCTGCTGGACTATGCTCGGTGCACGTGGCAACACCAGAGATTCGTACTAACGATCATATGCGGATACAGGTACGGCAGGCATTCTAACCCACCGGGCGATTCCTCTAAGATCACTGAAACTTGCAGCACTGGTTCTACATCTAGTCTCTGCCCTCACACGGCTTGCTGAGCGCAAGCAACCAAGTCAAGTTTATAGAACAAGTGGAAAATCAGGTCTTGGCTATCGCTGACTGGTAGAGCGGTTTGGCCCAGGGCTCGACGTCTGGCACTACAGAATGAAAACAGAAACAAAAACCAAAGGAAAGTGAAAAAAATCAACAGGGTCAGATGGAGAGGGCAGAGAAAGTGATTTTGGTTCTTTGCCCAGAGAATCAGGAGAGGGTCATTCATAACCAAGGAAGAAAGACTCAAGTTACCTTTCCGTACTTCTGGGCATAGGATCCAGTAAGAAGGGAGTGGAAGATGATGATGGTTTCATCCAAGTCCCACAGAAATACCCGCTGAGGGAGGAAAATGAAAAAGAATGAAGGAACAGCCTTTTCGAGCACAATGGAATGAATCAAGAAATCAGTAGTAAGGAAAACTGGAAAACATATAAATATGTGAAAATTATTTTTTGTACGTGTAAGTGGAACCAGGGATCAAACCCAGGGCCTCAGGCATGAAAAGCAAGTCTCACCACTGAGTTATAGCTTCCCACATGTGTGAAAATTAGACAAAGTGCTCTTGGGAATCACATCCCTGGCGCTCTTGTCTCTGAATCGAGCTTCTAGCTCTTTGGGGGAGGGTGGGATGGGTGACACCTGGTGGTGCCAGGTGATTAGAACCAGGGTTGGCCAAGACACAAGGCAACCAACAGCCTGGTCCTCTGTACTACCTCCCTAGCCCACTTCCCCCCTGCATAATAAATAATCACATTAAGGAAAAATTAAAACAGACAAAAGGATGAAAAATTCTACCACTCTTCCCATTTGAGTAACTTTCTAGTCTTTTCATTGTGAAGCCAATGGGGAGATGGCTGGTGCCTGGTGTGTCTGAAACCCTGAGTTCGACCCTTGGCATCACATACAAGCCACCAGGTAGTTTTTGAGCACTGCTGGGGTGAGCCTCAGGAAAAAAGAACTAAAGAAGATAAATGTCTGACTGTGATAAATCCCACCAGAGCCTAATCACACAGTAAGAGTGTGGATCTCAGTAATAAATCATTCGAGCTGCTTCTTTTCACAAAACTTTGTCCTACAGCAAAGTTTTTTACTGAAAATTTTAAAACAGATTTAGTATCACAAGCTCTTCAACACCCTCAACTCTGCGGACACAACGGTCTGTTCTTCATGTTCTCCTGTGAAATAAAGGACCCATGGTCCTGAAAAGGTTATCTGGCCACTTAAATTCAGTTTTTCCAATACTTTAGGTGAAAACTAAGTGAAAGCAAGGTGGTGAATGACAGGCATAGAAAACCAAAACTTTCTGTATTTCTCTTCACACTTGGTCAGTTGTTACCCTTGCCCGGAGTTGAAGGGCATATATACTCTAGAACCATATTATCTTTTTATGTTTCAAACACATGTTTGAGAAATTTAAGAAAGTGAAGGAAAAAAAAAATCAAAACCCCAAACAGGTAGAAAAGTCAGCCGAGTTTCTTCCCATACTTCCAGTTCACTGTCCTGGGCAGAGCTGGCATCAGCTTTCCTCTTGCCCCGGTTCTTGCCAGTCATATTTTTCCTGGACTGGTCGTCAGCATCTTTACTTGGTGTGCCCTGAGACAAGGACGGGCTTGCAGCAGGGTCTCCTGGAAAGCAAAAGTGAGATGCATCATCTGGCTACAAGAAACAGGGCAACTGGTGTACAAAAGTAGAACACATTTGTTTGGGTCTAACATACATGCTTGTAATCTCTTACACAAGAGCTTAAACGGCTCCAGGGTGAAATACAACAATCTTCACACATTTTCTTCTTATGGTGGTGGGACGGTGCACAGTGGTGGGATTGGTGACTGAGTATTATCTGTAATAAACTACTGTGAACAACTTTATAAAAATAAAATTGAAAAAAAAAAAAGGAACAGGGCAGGAAGAAAGTCATTAAGTTCTCTGCCATGAGACACACTACAAGAATAAACGCTGGAGAACCAAATTCTCCTTTCTTTGGTGGGTGCGGGGGGAGTTTGGGCCTGGTGGAGCTCAGGGCTTCCTCCTGGCGGGGGTTCAGGGGAGCATTTGGGGCATCAGGGACTAAACCTGGGTCAGATGCATGCAAGGAAAGCATCTCAACCTTGGTATAATCTCTTCAGCCCACTGGAGAACAATATTCTACCCAAGCAATTTTGAAAGTAGGCACATGTGCTCAGCATCAATATAGCTCTTAATATCACAAAGTGATCTTACATACTAGCCTCCCATGAAAAACACAATTACAAAGTTTTGTCAAAAAATTGAATGTGAATCTGAATCAAGCTTTTTTTTTTTTTTGCTTTTTGGGTCACACACACCCGGCAATGCACAGGGGTCATTCCTGGCTCATGCACTCAGGAATTACCCCTGGTGGTGCTCAGGGGACCATATGGGATGCTGGGATTCGAACCCGGGTTGGCCGCGTGCAAGGCAAACGCCCTCCCCGCTGTGCTATCTCTCCAGCCCTGAATCAAGCTTTTAAATCAGTAATTCTTTTTTTTTTTGCTATTTTTGGGTCACACCTGGCACAGGGGTTACTCCTGGCTCTGCACTGAGGAATTACTCCTGGTGGTGCTCAGGAGACCATATGGGAATTGAAGTCGGGTTGGTCGTGTGCAAGGCAAACACCCTACCCGCTGTGCTCTACCCACTGTACTCTAGCCCGTAAATCAGTAATTCTTAAGTTGGCACAATTGACATTAGGGTCAGAGTTTTGCTGTAAGGGAACGTCCCGAGCAGTTGTGGGATAATTAGTAGCCTCTCCTTTCTAGCTACCAGTAGATATCCCCCACCCCTATATAACAGCTGAACAGGTTTACTGCCAAATGCCCCTGTGTATATGTGTGGGGGTGGGGGGGTGGGCGTGAGGGAAGGAGGCAGAGAGGGCAGCAAAAGACCTTTAGTTGAAAACCACTGCTGTAGGACTCACAAATAAACCCAGGAGAGGAATAGAGCATCATGCTGCAGAGATGCCACCGGAACCCAAAGTCACCAGCCAGTTAAAAATTTCGTTCTGGTTGTATCACCCAATTATTTAAAATCTTAGAATTCCCAGAGTGTGCAGCCATAACATTTCATACTCTATACAAAGACTTAGGGGCTTTAGAGCGATACAACAATCTTCACATACTTTCCTTTAAGGAACTTTTGGGGGTCCTCTTTAGCAGATTATTCATAACAAGCAAGTAGCACTGTAGCACTGTCATCCCATTGTTCATCAATTTGCTCGAGCGGGCACCAGTAGCGTCTCCATTGTGAGACTTGCTGTTACTGTTTTTGGCATATCAAATACTCCATGGGTAGCTTGCCAGGCTCTGCCGGGCTCTCCGAGAGGGAAGAAAAAATCGAATCTGGGTTGGCCGCGTGCAAGGCAAACGCCCTACCCACTGTGCTATCGCTCCAGTCCAGTTATTAGTTATCCAGTTATTAGTTTATTATTTATTATTTTATTATTAGTTTATCCAGTCCAGTTACTTAGTTTATTATTATAAACTAATAACAAGCAATACAAAATAAATTATGTTATGCTCTGGGGGTAGGCTGAAATATGCTTTGGGAATTGGGGTGGAATAATTTGAGATATGGTGGTGGGAGGGTATAATGGTGGTGGGAATACTGAAGGTAACCGATTATTATGAACAACTTTATAAAAAAAAATTTAAAAAACCCTGCTGCTTTAGATTTAGATTTACCAATTTATGATAAAACACAGAAGGCTATATAACATATCCCCCATAAGGGTATAATGGGGGGGGCAGATATATAGTATAGCAGGTAAGGCATGCAGCCAACCCAGATTTAATCTTGACCTAATATATGAACGAAGTGATCCCTGAGCACAGAGTCAGGAGTAAGTCCTGAGCAACACCAGGTGTGGCCCCAAAACCAAAAATAATTTAATAAGGTGTGGGGGAGTGGTATTATAACAGGCAAAATTCAGACTGGGAAATGGTCTGGAATTAAAAGAAAAAAGTTTAATAATTTATAAGGAAATGAAAGAAATAATGGGGGCCAGGGAGATAGTACATGAGTTGGGTGTTTGCCCTGAATGTTACTGACCCTGATGTGATCCCTGGTACCACAGGGCCATCCAGCAGGCTGGGCATAACTCTGGAAGCACCAGCAGGGTGGCTCAGGTGGTTCCTAACAATGCAAGGGTCCCACACGAAGCCTAGTTGGCTAAGAACTGCTGGGAATGGCCCCAGGGCCCTCTGAGCATCATCCCCATCCCCACAGCCCCCTCAATGAGTACTTAAGGTGAAAAGAGACAACACAGGCATCCACCGTTTATAATACAGGGATCTGGTGTCCTAACTGGCGCCAGCTCCAGCCGATGTTGCTATGACCAACGGTTGTAAGCCCACCCACCTGGCTGTGATCAGGGAAGCCAAAAATCGATTGCAAAGAGCCAGAGAGATAGTATAGTGATAAGGCACTTGCCTTGCATGCAGCCAATCCAGGTATAATCTGCACCAGGAGTGATACTGAATACCTCAAAACAAACACGAAAACACATACACACACATGCACGAAATGTATTTTATAGTAAGGGACTATGGCTGAATTTATTTTACTTAAAAAAAATTTTAATTCCCCACCAGGAGTGATCCTGAAGACCTAAGAGAACACACACAAGACTCCAACACACACACCCTGAAAATTAAATTTCTAGTATTTTATATTAAGGAATTATGGCTGAATTATTTACTTCTCCCCCACACCCCCAGCCATGATTTTAAAATTCAATTTCTGGGCCACACCAGGCAATGCTCAGGGGCATTTCTGGCTTTCACCTGGCGGGGCCCTGGGGGCCATAAGGGATGCCAGGGAGTGAAGCCATGTTGGTTGCATGTAAGGTAGTACAGCCCACCATCTCTCCTGCTTATGGCTAAATGTTTTTAAGTACATATATTTTAGAGACAGGATGCCTGGAATTTGAAGAGAGGGTAAAATAGAGCCAGGGGTTTTATTTTTGGCCATCCCAGCAGTGTTCTGGGGCAAAGTTTGAACTCTACCAGCCTGAGCCATCTGCCACACAATCAGATGAAAGCCAGGT
This sequence comes from Sorex araneus, assembly GCF_027595985.1. Taxonomy (NCBI): domain Eukaryota; kingdom Metazoa; phylum Chordata; class Mammalia; order Eulipotyphla; family Soricidae; genus Sorex; species Sorex araneus. Next base: position 47,186,975 of record NC_073306.1, on the reverse strand, counting down.
ATAGCAAGAGCACCAATGTGTTAACCATTGAAGATGGAAATGGCAGATACACAGGGGATCATTGGACTATTCTGAGAATCTCTGTGCTTGAAGTTTTACATTCCTGCCCTCAGAGTCTGGAAGACCCAGGACTGAAAGAACAGCACTGTGGCCCTCAGCAAGAGGCCAAGTCACACACAGACACGACCCGCTCATTCTTGGAACTCTTCTGTGCCAGGACCAGGCGCATCCTTCATCCCGCCAACAGCCCATTACAGACCAGCTCCGAGTTTAGACCCGACCCAAGGGGACAAGCTGAGAGCATGGGCAGAAGAGTGACAGGCCCTGGCATGATCGGCTTCACCGTCACCTGCTGGAGGAAGAGCCCCGAGAGCGAGGAGCTTACCGGAGGGGAGTCTCTGTGCAGCAGGTGCGGGGACCAGGACGCTGGCCTTCTCGGGCTGGTACGCGGCTGCTGCCAGCGTGCTGCTCTCGGCATCGCTGCTCGTCTGGCCTGCGACTCCGAAGCTGGAGCTCGGGTAGCAGGGCTGGTACTGACTCTGACCAAGGATGGTGTAGGTGGGGTAGTCCTACGGGCCAAAGGGAATAAACAGGGGGAGGGAAACAGCACGCTTAGAGCAGCATGCTGATCTCAACACGAGAAGATCTCATTTCCTCTTATTTATACTTATTTTCCTAAAGCATCAATTTCATTTTTCATGAATCTATTAGCCTTCTACTTACGCCAATGATTTTCAAACACACTCCACGGAAACCTAGGTGTCAAGAGGAGATACTGTAGGGGCTGTCTTTGGGAAGAGGAGATGGCTGAAAAAGAAAGTAGACTCTGTACTCTATTTACATGTCTCCTTTCTATAATACTGCTCATAAAAAAAGGTTATGCACTTTTCTACAGACATTTTCGCAGTTTTTTTTGGGGGGAGGGGGGCCACAACAGGCAGTGCCTGGGGAACACAGGGATGGGGCTCAGAGGTCGGCTGCTTGCCTTACATGTGTGAGACCCTAAGTTAAATCCCTAGCACTGCAAAGCAAAACATGGGTTCCAGCCCGCTAAGCTATCTCCCTGGAACCAGGGCGTAATTTTTTTTTTCTCCCTAGTTTTTGGGACACACCCAGCAATGCTCAGGGTTTACTCCTGAATCTTCACTCAGGTATCACTACTAGCGGTGCCTGGGGGACGAGCTGGGATGCCAGGATAGAACCCTGGTCAGTTGTGTGCAAGGCAAGAGTCCTACCTGCTCTACTATCGCTCCTGGACCTGTGAGGAATTGTTGTTGTTTTTTTTTTTTTGGAATTGTTTTTTTTTTAAAGGATTCTACTCTTTAGGAAGTTTACAAATTACCCAGAGAGACAGAATTGCTGGTATGGGACTTGCTTTGCAGGTGACCAATCTGGGTTTGATCCCTGACACAGTATAAGATCCCTGAGCACAGTCGGTTGTAGCACCCCAAACAAACAAAAACCCAAACAAAACCATGAAAATAAACAAAAACATCAAATTACTGTAAGAGATGGTGGTCCTTCGTAGGACAGATGAGCTTAAACTAAACAAGCAAAAATCCTTGGGCAGGGGACGTAACTCTACAGGAGACCAGATGTACGAAGCTGTGTTTGATCTCTGGCACCCCCCTCACCCCAGAAAAATAGAAAAAGAAAAGGAAAAGCCTAACAAATCCTACATTAGTTTCCCAGTTTAGACATTCTTTATTCATTGGTTTCCAAGCTACGCCTGGAGGTACTCAGGGCTACTTCTGGCTCTGTGCTCAGGGGATGAAACCTGGGTTGCTGTGTGCAAGTTAAGTACCCTGCCTGCTGTACAACCTCGCCGGCCCCAGATGTTCTCTTTTTAAAGCAAAATAAATAAAAACAAAACCACAAAAAATATTCTTTAAAAAGTTGCCTTAAAACATTTGGAAGAAACCTTTTGATAGTTATATGGCTATTGATAAGTTCAAGACATAACTGCACAATTTAAAACGGTGCAGTTGAACTATATGTTAATTGCACCTTAAAAAGCTCTAAAATAAATAAAATCAAACCAGGTATGAGGCACAGCTCAAATACGGAAGTTTAAAGAACCACACTAGGGGGACCGGTGCGATAGTACAGCAGGTAGGGTGTTTGCCTTGCATGCGGTCGACCCAGGTTCGCTCCATGGCATCCCATGTGGTCCCCTGAGTACTGCCAGGAGTGATTCCTGAGTGCAGAGCCAAGGAGTAATCTGTGAGCATCACCAGGTGTGGCCCAAAAACAAACAAACAAACAAACAAACACACACCTGCACTAGGGGCCTGGAATGAAGCTGTGCTGTAGAGCACACAGCTTACAGGCATGAGACCTTGGGCTCAATCCATGGCATCACCAAACAAAAACACTCCCCTCAACCCCCTTGCCTCCTTTCCTCAGCTTCCCAGTATGTTGGTGGGCCTATGTTTACAGTCTGCTTTCTAGCATGAGCTCGGACCTTGATCCCCAGTTCTGAAAGACAAACCTCTGTTGGTACTGGTGGTGACAGCTAAGTAGGAGAAACTAATAGATTCAAATCAATTACTTGTAGTCTGTTGAACATTCATAATATGTGTATGTTATGTTACCTATGCTGGAAAAAAAGGAAGAGTGAAGAAAAGAATAAGTCAAACCAGTTAAAGTCAAGGTAGCTAAAAAGCTATCAGGAGAGAAGACAAAAAAAAGTTCCAACATATTGGCAATAAATTATGTCAAAGAATGGAATACAGAAGACAACTTGTTATCACTGCAGATGTGTACTAGGTATAGTCCTTCAATAAATAAATAAATAAATAAATAAATAAATAAATAAATAACCCAAACAATAAAACCCCCAAACAACAACAAAACAAATCACAAACTGTGGTAATTCAGGATTAAAGGAGAAAATAACTCCAGAAGATGGCCAGTGACAGTAAAAATGGACAAGGTAGTAAGAGTTCCAAAAATGGCTGCACCAGGCCGGAGGTTTTTGGGTTTTGGGGTGTTTTTGTTTTTGGGCCACAGCTCAGGGCTTACTCCTGGCTCTGTACAGGGATCTATCCTGACGGGCTCAGGGAATCAGATGGAGTGCAGGGGATTGGACCCAGGGGGCTACATGCAAGGCAAGTGCTTCACCCACAGTACTGTCTCTCCGGCCCCAGGATTAAAGACTTGCTCCCCACCCCACCCTGATTCTAGGCCTATATAGGTTCACTGAAAGTTGTCACTGTCAAGAATTGAGAAGTAAGTGGGAGGGTGATTTTGGTTTTGAAGGACAAGGAGAGAGAAGAAAGGGTGGAGGGGCTGGTATTAGGGGACTAGCAGGACATTAAAGAAAAAATATCCATCAGATAACAAGAAGCCTTTACGTATGGTGAGGTTAGGACTAGAATCTTCATTTTAAAAGTAACAAATGAGTATTTTGAGAGTGGTTAAAAAGTTCTGAGGAATAAACAGAAAGCTGGAAAGGTAATGAAAGGGAGAGACGGAGAGTACTCTGAAGACACACTGGTCCACAGCAGGAACTCAACAAATTATTTGTGAACTCAAAGAATGAAAGGTGTCAGAACAATCAAACATAAAATACAGTCAAAAATAGTAAAATAATTGTAGCCAGAAAGAAAAAAAAACTCCGCAGGAACACTGGTTGATACTGCTGCAGAGAGGTGCTAGTAAGCAGAAGCTTAAAGCTCTAAAGATATCACTAGGGAACCAAGAATAGAGAGTTAATAGAACAGCAACCAAGAGACTGGAGCGACAGGTTAATACAGGGGTAAAGTGCTTGCCCTGCATGCACCTGACTTGGGGTTGATCCCTGGCACCTCGTATGGTCCCCTGAATCCTGCTGGAAGTGACCCCTGGGTGCAGAGCCAGGAGTAAGCCCTGAATATTGCCTGGTGTGGTCGAAAAAAATCAAAACAGAACAACAACAACAAAAAGAATAGTGATCAAGGACAGAGCACAAAGGTATGAGTGGCTAATAAAAAGTAGAAGTATCGGGGCTGGAGCAATAGTACAGCAGGTAGGGCATTTGCCTTGCACGTGGCTGACCCAGGTTCGATCCCCAGCATCCCATATTGTCCCCTGAGCACCACCAGAGCTAATTCCTGAGTGCAGAGCCAGGAGTAATCCTTTAGCATTGCCAGGTGGACCCCCCCCCCCAAAAAAAAGCAAAAAAAAAAATAGTAGAAGTATCTGTTAATTTCACAAGTATTTATCCATTTGTTTAATTATTTTTTGCAGTGCCAAGGACCGAATCCGGGCTGCACATATGCAAGGCCAAGTATCTATCGCCGGCCCCACAAATATGTGCCTTTAATATGTATGTCAGGCATTTTTCTGAGGGTATATAAGCCAACAAAATAGAAAAATAAGTCTCTTCCCCCATGGATTTTACTTCCCAGGGGGCACAGGGAGAAGCAGGCACACGTTATAAATAAAGGAGCAGTCAGAACCATAGAATTCAGAGGCTTAGCGGAGGGGCGAGGGGAAGTGGAGGACAGCTGAGAAACCACCTATTCCCGAGGCCACTCGGGACGACAGCTGCCCACAGTCCACACTGGCTATTTCACAGATATTTCTAAGCACAGAAAGAAGGGGGGAAGAGCAAACTAGAAGAACCACACCAAGTAGGAGGAACAAAAAGAATTACCGTACCTGGTTTGAGATGCTAGAAACGGCTGCTGCTGGGACATTGGCAACTGTGGATGAAGTGGCTATCAGGCTGGCATTGGTGCTTGAAGCTAGAGGATCGAGAGTATGAAACGGTATTAAAGATATCATACAAAAGCCAAGAAGAATTTGAAAATGTATTGTGTTTTAAGTAAATAGATCTACAAAGAGATAAAGAATGCTGGCAAAGAAACAAATAGTGGTTTTTGCTCTTTTGCATACCATACCTTAATTTAGATTAATTAGAAATTAAAGTTGCTGTGTTTTGTTTTGTTTTGTTTTGTTTTTTCAACTGTTGGGCCACAGCTTGTGATGCTCAGGGGTTACTTCTGGCTCTACACTCAGGAACCATTCCTGGTGGTGCTCGGGTAACCATATGGATGCTGGGGATCGAACCTGGGTCAACTGTGTGTAAGGCAAACGCCCAACCTGCTGTACTATCTCATCGACCAGTAAATTAAAATTACTCTTTTTCTATTTCAATTCTTCCTATAATCCCCCCAGAATGTACAATGCACTAATTCAAACTATTAATAGCCACAAAACCAGAAGTTAGGGCCAGAGAGAATACAGCTGGTAAGGTGCTTGCCTTGCATTTGGCAAATCTGGGTTCAATTCCTGGCACCACATATAGACCCCTGAGCACTGCCAGGAGTGATCCTTGAGCAGAGGTAAGAATAAGCCCTGAACACCACTGGATATGAAACAAAAGCAAAAGAAATAGAAAACTATCAGGAGCTAAGCCAATCTATTGCAGTCCATCTTCTCCAGCAGCTGAAAAATGAGTCCTCTACAATGTGACTTACTGTCAATAGAAGTAATAGCAACTCTGGTAAATCTACTTGAAAACTGCTGTGGAATTTACTGTCACTCATCCCATGCTATGAATTTTAACATAGCATGTTAAAACATAACATAACAGCAACTCTGGTAAATCTACTTGAAAACTGCTGTGGTATTTACTGTCACTCGTCCCATGCTAAGCATAACAGAATTGCTTTGAAAAAGAGGGCTGGACCTCCAAATCCTAATATACTTGAAGTTGCTTCTTAGGCTGTAATCAATAAATGGATTGCTAATGTCGATTAATAAACACTTTGATCTGGCATGCAATTATTTTAACCAAAGAGCCTGAAAAAGCCCTCAAAATATTCAATGAATCATTCTGTCGGAAAGAAAAATACCCGCTTTTTGGTTTTTTGGGCCCCACCAGTGGTGCTCAAGGATTACTCCTGGCTCTGCATTCATCGATCACTCCTGGCAGTGCTCAGGGGGCCATATGGGATGTCAGGTATTGAACCCTGGTAGCTGCATGCTAGGCAGGCACCCATCCACCGTACAATCTCTGTCCCTGAAAACTACTCTAGTTTAGGGGAGTGGGTAAGCTGGACCACATCAGTAAACCTCGAGGGCTCATCTTGGATCTGTGCTCAGGAGACCATATGTGGCATCAAAGTTTGAACCAGGGCCAGTGGGATATGAGGCAAGCATCTTTACCCTGTATTCTTTGCAGCCCCGGAAAAGCATTTTTTTAATTGCTATGTAGGCTATCTATCTTGGGACAAGAAATTAGGGGTGTTTGCCAGGAGTAATTCCTGAATGCATGAGCCAGGAGTAACCCCGTGCATCGCTGGTTGTGACCCAAAAAAGCAAAAAGCAAATAAATAAGTAAATAAATAAATTAGGGGTGTTTTTCCTTGCCTCCTACTACAGACTTAAACGGTCTAAACTGAGTATTGCCAGGGTTCTTCTACCCAACTGGACAGTGGCGTCAAATATGGGTCTTGAATTCTTCCTGTCTCATCACTGAGACATGGTTTCCCCTACACACAGGAAGGCCGGCCATCACAGTGCTCTGTCTATCTGATTAACAACAAAAACCCTTACTGAGCAAAAATCTACATTAAGAGTAGAGCACTTGGACCGGAGTGACAGAACAGCAGGTAGGGCATTTGCTTTGCATGTGCCCGGCCTGGGTTCAATCTTCGGCATCCCATATGGTCCCCTGAGCACTGCCAGGAGTAGTTCCAGAGTGCAGAGCCAGAAGTAATCCCTGAATATCAGTAGGTGTGGCCCCCAAACAAAACAAAACAGAGCAGGGAATATAAGGAGCTGGAGAGATTATTCAGGGGTTAAAGCCCTTGTTTCCAAGCAGTCAACCCCAGATCTCTGGCACTGCAAGGATTAACCTGAGCACAGAATGAGGAGTAACCTTGAGCACTGTCAATCTGTCACACAACCCCTATTCCACCAATAAGAATAGGGCAGGTGAACAAATACAGCAGAAATCAGGGCTGTATTGGTCCAAGCCAAAATAATTTTTCTTTCCCCACGGGTACTCCGCTTAGCAGGAAGTCTAGGAGGGATTAGGCTAAATCAGAGACAAGGACCAGCTATGCAGCAACCCCAACACTCCGAGGAAGAATCCAAGACAGAAAATAAAATGATCGGTGCAGGTACGAGGCTAGTGGGAAGGAAGGTGACAACAGAGTTCTTCCAGCACTTGGTCCCTGTTCATTCCCCAAGACAGACCTTTGATCAGAGGCTTGACTTCCTGACCACCCAGAGCACTCAGCAGTGCTCAGGGGCAGTGCTGGGGTCAGCAGGTGCAAGGCAAACACCTTACGCTCTGGACCATCTCTCCAGCCCCAACAGTTATTTTTTCCTCTTTCTTTCCCGTTTCACCCAGGGGAAATACAGGAGTCCCAGGACTTCATTTCTAAGACCCAGCAACTAAGTAAGATATCATCTATAACCCCACAGGTGGTATTTTCTCCCCATCAACACTCCGCTGTCTGGACTGTGGCTTACGGTTTTCCTTTTCCTATGGGGAAGGACTACGCCCACTCAGGGCACAGTCCAGGCTGGTGGAGCACGTGCTCCGCAGGGACGCCCAGCACGGCACGATCCCCCAGTGCTAGAAAAGCAACCCTCAGGCACCAAGCCAGGGGTGCCCACTGGGTGTGGCCCTGAACTGAACCAAAACCTGACCAAAATAGAAAACTCCTCTTGTGCTACAAGACTCTAGAAGTATGTTTTTAAAAAACCACCCTTGTAAGAAAAATTTTAAGTAGATCCCTGCGTGTGGGAGAGAGAGAGAGAGAAAGAGAGAGAGACAGAGAGAGAGAGAGACAGAGACAGAGAGACAGAGAGAGTCCACACCCAGCAACAGAGCTACTCCCAGCACAGTGCCAGGATCAAAGCTGTGACTCCCACCACCCAGATTCCCGACTGTATTAAACTGTATATTATGCCTTGAGGAACTGCAATAAAACGGCCTAAACACAGATGACAAGCAGAAAAGAAAATCAAGTATTTAACCTCAAGTTCATCTCTCCCAGCAGAGCCAAATCTCAAATTTTTTCTGGTCCTGGTACTAATATATCCATCTCTCCTCCTACAGAGTTTTGATTCTGCTCTACCTTCTTAATAACTTACAAATGCCTGGAGGTGTAACTCGCTCATATCTGTATCTTTACACACAGGGAAAAGGTAATCGGACAAGTTTTACAAATATAAGGTAGTTGCAACTATTTTTAGACCATTTACTGAAGAGGGCTGAAGATGAAAAGGTAAAAACTTTTTTAAAAACGGTCCATGTGCTCTTACTATCTTTGCTATGTGGTTTAATGATTTGGTTTGTTGTTAATACTGATTTTCTTTTTTTATCAAATGCATGAATCTCAAATTTCTCAGAAATGGTAGCTTCTATTATAGGAAATGTTGGCCTGTTGACCTAGAAAATTTATAAGGTTCAGTAACTTTTCTTCCTCCAACTTAAACAATTTCTAACATGTATCATTCATTCATCAGCAAACCACAGGGTCTCCTGTGTATTCAGAACTGTTCCAGTCCAAGAGACAATGAATGAACAAGAAAAACACTGCCTTCCAGAAGTTAAAAGTGAGAGAAGTTAGACAAGAAACAATATTAATTTGGATTCCTGTAGACATCATTGAATCCAACCTGAACTCCTTTTTTTTTTTTTTTGGGTGCTCAGGGTTTACTCCCAGTGGTACTCAGGGGTTATTTCAGATTCTGCACTCAGGAATTACTCCCGGCGGTGCTGAGGGGACCATATGGGATGCTGGGGATCGAACTCAGGTCAGCTGTGTGCAAGGCAAACACTTACCTGCTGTCTATCACTTTAGCCCCTAAACTCACCTTTCTGCTTGGCTCCTTGAACTTCTAAATTCACCTTTCACTCAGTTTTACAACAAGCCTTAACCCACTCATAGCTCTGACTAAAAAGCTAGGTACCTCTTAAAAAGTATTATTCACCCATCGGTCAGACAGAAAGAGAGTAGAAGGTAAAGTGCTTACCTTGTGTATGGCTGACCCTAATGCCTGGCACCACATACAGCCCCTGGGCACTGCCCAGGGTCAGGGTCACTCCTGATCACAGAGCCAGGAACAGGCCCTAGCACTGCCGGTATGCCCTGCCAATCCCCTCACCCCCCAAGTATTGCTCATCCTGCAATAATAGGTATCAACAATAAGAAATTCAACAGCAGAGCTAGAAATCCAAAGCGACAGCAACGTATGCAACAGACAGTACAAGAGAATCAAATACAATTCAATGGCCACTTCAACTGTTACATATCTAAGTTATCAGCTCTTCACACGCCCATGACAGGGCTGTTTGGGGACATTCTTCACTCCTGACAATGAAGCCACGCAACCACTGAACAGAAAAAGCTTCTGACTACCACGGCATAAGAGGTCCAGCTGATACAGCCAAAGCACAGCGAGAACTTTAATCAGGAGGTCGGTGAGAGAATGGCCTCTTTGCTGGATCATTCTCCCCGACCCGTCCCTATCCCTCTCATACCACCCGCACAACTGTCCTGGCAGACCTGCTTCTCCAGAGACCCTCAGCGCTCTATTGAAAGGAGGCCCTTCAGGCCTGGGGATGGAGCTCAGTGGCAGAGCTTTTTGCATATCTGAGGTTTTGCATCCTGATTCCCAGCACTGCAAAAACCAAAGCAAACCAAACAGAAAACTAACTCCCAATCAGTAATCTCTCCTTCCAGAGCACCTTTCAAATGTCTTTACTTACTTCTTTGTTTCTCCCTGGCTACTGCGGACTCTTGCTATTTATTATTCATCATCTCCAATATCTACCAAAGCACCTGCATGCACCAAGTGATGCTCAGTAAATACCTGTGAGATCTGTGCACAACAGGTCCTACATGCATTTGGTGTTGAAGGAAGAAATCATTATTTCCTGCTAGATCAGGAATTAAATAGAATATGAAAGAGTGTATGTGTGGGGAAGCTCTAAATTTTCAGCATGTGACCAATATCACTGACAAAAATTCATCTAATTTCTGGTCACTTCAGATGCAGCAGAAATTGAACATTTTAGTTGGAACTGTTGCCTATTTGGTCATTTATTTGTTCAATGTTTCAAATCCAACACTCAGTGCCCACTGTGGAAAAGGACTATTCAGTGAACATAAAAATCCTTCCCTCAAGGAGCTTAGTAAACTAAGTCAAAGGCTTGTGAGCAGGACTTTTCACATGGGAATAGAAATTCATAATCAGCCAGGGGTTTGACCCCCAGCATGGCAAGACCTAAAACCAAACAGAAAACTAACTCCCAATGTGAGAGTTAATTAGACATAGGGGCACATCAGCAAAAATTCAGGTTTAATTTAATACTGCTAGAAATTGTTTGGCAGAGATATTTGTAGACATGTGTGGTTATATAAGTCAGAAAGCATACATGTATCTCTGCTATGGCAGTTGAGTGAAACCCAGAAAAGTGGCCAAGAACAGGTCTTAGGGTCGGTAAAGCCAAAGTTGAGTCTGCAGGCCAGCACGACAGTATGGCAGATAGGACACTTGCTGTGTAGTTGGGTTTGATCCACGGCACCACATAAAGTCCCCTGAGCTCTGCCAAGAATAACCCCTGAGCACCACTGGGTGTGGCCTCCAAACAAAACCAAAACTGAAAGAAAAACGTTGCATCTGAAGCATCTGGGAAGTGTTGGGAAAAAATCAGATAGCACCACATTGATGGAGGCGTGTCAACAAGCAAGGAGCAAATGGCTCACAAAGGCCAGGCTGGACACCAAGTAAAGGCAGCAGTTCCGAATGATAATCCAAAGCACAACACGAGTCCATAAGCCTGTTCTTAATCAACTAACAAGTGGCAGAAAAGGAAAATCTCCTGTGCTGAAGGTTCCAGGGAAGCTCTGTAATTACGGCACCCGAGGGGAGTGCACAGCTCCTCAGGTGTGGGCTGCGGGCAGGGACTCTTACCCATGCAATGTGGCATGGAAAGGGCGGTGGGGATTACTGACAGCGGAGAAACCTCACCAGCGCATCAAGTTATCATGGCCAGTCTCACCTAAGCCATTAAATCACACTGAGTGACAGATGTGACATGATAGAAGACGCACTTTTCTTCTTTAATCTTCTTCCTAAAAATCCACAGTCCCCAATCTAATCCCAATCAAGGGGCATCTTATAACATACTTGGACCGAAACTCCTCAAAACTGCCCAGGTCAACAAAGTCAGGTCTGAGAAACTGCACTCAAGAGGAATCTCCATGGTCCAAGAGCTAGTACAGCAGGAAGGCGCTTGCCCTGCACGTGGCCCACCCGCGGTCAGTCTCTTGCGCCACATATAGTCCCCTTATGCCTGCCAGGAGTGATCCCTGAGCACAACAGGGTGCAGTACCATCTCCACCAAATAATAAAACTAAGGAGAGGTGACAATTAAGTGTACCTGGTCCGTCTGGACTGGGATCCAGAAACAGAAAAAGGACACCAAGAAAAACAAGAAAGGCAAAATTATCCTTTCTGATTCAGAAAAGGGGGAGGCTGGGAAAAGAAAGATAAAATAAGGGGCCAGGATATTACAGCTCAATGGCAGAATGAATGCTTTTGCATATATAAAGTTCCTGGGGTTGGTCCCTGGCACCAAGTTCCTTTGACAAAAAAAAAAAAAAAAAAAAGAAAGAAAAAGAAAAGAAAAGGTGGGGCTGGAGTGATAGTACAGCGGGTAGGGCGTTTGCCTTGCACGAGGCCAACCCGGGTTCGATCCCCAGCATCCCATATGGTCCCCTGAGCACCACCAGGAGTAATTCTTCAGTGCTAAAGCCAGGAATAACCCCTTTGCATTGCCAGGTGTGACCCAAAAAGGAAAAAAAAAAAAAAAAAGAAAGAAAGAAAAAAAAAAAAAGAAAAGGTGGGGATGGGGGCTGTAGACAACAAGAAAAGACTGTTGATGAAGTAGAAGTTATTTTTGGGGCCGGAGTGATAGTACAGCGGGTAGGGTGTTTGCCTTGTATGTGGCTGCCCTGGGTTCAATCCCCAGCATTCCATATGGTCCCTGCCCCCACCCAGCACTGCCAGGAGTAATTCCTGAGAGCAGAGCCAGGAGTAATCCCTGAGCATTTTCGGGTGTGACCCAAACAAGCCAAAAAAGAAGCAGTTTTCAAACATTAAATATATAATTTTAAAATAAAAAATCAAAATAATTTACATTTTTCTGGAGGGGGCTGGGGATGTAGAAGAGTTATGGAGCACCTGTTTTATAAGTGTGAGACTCTAGGTTTCATACCTGGCAACCCCACCTCCCCCCCCCCCCCCCACACACACACACTTGAACCACAGCTATTTAAGGGAACAGCTAGAAGGCTGGAGACATGTCTGGCACGTGCAAGGCCTTGAGTTTGACTCCCAGAACCACAGAGCTCCACAAGCAATGCCAGGGCAGCCTGGGTGGACCCCAGAACCCACTGAACCATCAGGCCCACACTATAATACTGATTACAGTCCAAGGACTCCCCGAGCCCCCAGCACTGTTGGGAGGCAACCCCCGCCCCCACCCTAACTTATAACCAAAATTAGTATCTTAGGAACGTCAGGCAAGTTTTCACTGTCCAGCCCTCCTCCTACCCTGTCCGCCACCCACCCCCGCTTATAAAGAATTAAATTTAAAAAGCTGTGAGAGATCAGGAAAAGAGGATGACAGTGAGAAGCCATGTACAGTGACAAAATCCACTGGTTCTGAAAGACAGGGAATCATTCTATAGGCCTTTGAGTTTCTCTGTCATCCTTCCTAATAACCTTGTCATAGTACTGATGATTTATTTATTTATTTATTTATTTATAATTTATTTATTTTTAATTAGAGAATCACCGTGAGGGTACAGTTACAGATTTATACACTTTTGTGCTTATACTTCCCTCATACAAAGTTCGGGAACCCATCCCTTCACCAGTGCCCATTCTCCACCACCCGTAAACCCGGCGTCCCTCCCACCCTCCCCACTCCCATCTCCCCCCCACTCCACCCTGCCACTGTGGCAGGGCATTCCCTTCTGTTCTCTCTCTCTAATTAGCTGTTGTGGTTTGCAATAAAGGTGTTGAGTGGCCGCTGTGCTCAGTCTCTAGCCCTCATTCAGCCCGCAACTCCCTTCCCCCACATGGCCTTCAACTACAATGTAGTTGGTGATCGCTTCTCTGAGTTGCCCTTTCCCCGGAACGTGAGGCCAGCCGCGAAGCCATGGGGTCAACCTCCTGGTACTTATTTCTACGGTTCTTGGGTATTAGTCTCCCACTCTGATATTCTATATACCATAGATGAGTGCAGTCTTTCTATGTCTGTCTCTCTCTTTCTGACTCATTTCACTCAGCATGAAACTTTTCATGCCCATCCACTTAACTACAAAATTCTTGACTTCCTTTTTTCTAACAGCTGCATAGTATTCCATTGTATAGATGTACCAAAGTTTCCTCAACCAGTCATCCGTTTTGGGGCATTCGGGTTTTTTCCAGATTCTGGCTATTGTAAACAGTGCTGCGATGAACATACATGTGCAGATGTTGTTTCGATTGTACTTTTTTGATTCTCTGGGATATATTCCCAGCAGTGGTATTGCTGGGTCAAATGGGAGCTCAACCTCTAGTTTTCTGAGAATCGTCCATACTGTTTTCCAAAAGGGCTGAACTAGCCGGCATTAGTACTGATGATTTAAAGAACGGAGGAAAACGAAAACAGATGCTTGGACTTTAAGATTTAACACTATGCACTGCACCTGAAATTAAAAGCAATGTTAATCTTTTTAAAAATAATTCTTTTATTACAGTTTGGGTAGCATAGATACAGTGTTAATGTTTGTGGTACTGATGCACACAGTTAATTGTACCCCCACTCTACCCAGTATTCAAGACCCTGTCACCTCAAGTCCATCTTTTCATCCCCTCTCCACACCCTTTAAGACGGAACTTTTTGGGCAGGAAATATATTCTCACAAAGGTGCAAGAGGGGATGGAGCAGGACAGTACCACAGTACAAAAGCAGCACATGTCACATCCCCCTCTACTGGGCCTCCACATAGAAACTTCAGTGAAGCCTGAACTCATGGGAGTCTTCTGCTCATTCAGATAAAAGGTGCCATCAAGCGCAGACTAGCACAAAATCAGAGACGTTTTATGAACACCAACATGCAAAAAGGGAAGGTTGCAATCCTATTAAGCAATTCACACTCTTTTGCTAAGCTACTGATGAACCACACGCGAGTAGGCTCCAGTTTGCCTCACACAGAAAGCATGCACAGAGGCAAGTATCACCCCCTTCTCGTTTAGACGACAGAGCACCTGTATAACCAGTAAGCTGGAGATACAGGCAGACTGGAAACAAGAAACAGTAAATAAAATGGTAAAACACACACAACCATGCCTATTTACCTTGAATGGGGTAAGAATAATGTGCTGGGCTTGGCTGGCTTGTGGTTAGCCCTGTAGTGCAGGTAAGAACACTGTGTTGACTTGGAGATGGAGTCTGAATTAAACCACTTTCAGGTTTCATACCTGGCCACAATGCACCTGAATCAGATAAATTGGACCAATTACAAACAATACACTGGGACTGAGGAGCATGGTTATGCTTTCAAACATCAGCCAGTAGGTTTAAAATCTAAATCTTAATAAGAATAAATATAGAATAAACTAGATATTATAGATATATTATAATTATAAATATATAATTAATTTATAATTTCAAATAATATAATAAATGAAAGTAAATTTGCTTGTTAAGAGAAAAGTATTGATTCTCCCGTTCATTATAGACCACAAGCAAATACAATGTCAAAGAATTGGAGTGTGGGACTAGAGAAACAAAAATCTTGTTAACTTTCCCTCCCCCAAACATGTATATATTTCAGTGGTTGGGGGAAACTGATGAGGGCTGGGGAAAAAAAGCTGCTGAAACGCCACTGGAGTATTCGTCATAAAAGAAGGCCTGATGCGCATGCGCAAGGACAAATTCCCTATACTCTGGACTGGAGCAGGAGCTGACATTCCAGGAAGTTTAACTTCACTTACCATTAAAAATAAGCACAGAATGTTTCTAAAATGTATTACATCTCTGCCTTCTTAAGCTAGTTATTTTGTTACCTTTGTTACTTCTGATTAGGAAAGATCTGCTCACTTTTATAAATTAAAAACATCAAAGAAACATATATAACAGAAAAATATTCATACATAGTCCTAACATCCAAAAGGGAAGGCTGAGGGGTGGGGCTTGGAGGCACAGCTGGTAGCACTCAGGTATGGCCCCCAAACCATAATTAACTACTATTAATAATTAACCCCTGTTAATAGTTTGCAGAAGAGTCTCGATACCTTAAATGTAAGATATCTTTTGTTTGTCTATTTGTTTTTGAGCCACACCTGGCAGTGCTCAGAGGGTTACTCCTGGCTCAGCACTCAGGGATCACTCCCACTGGGGCCTAGAGGACCAGATGGGGTGACAGGGATCAAATTTGGGCCAGTTGTATACAAGGCAAATGCCCTATCTTCTGTAGTATCGCTCTGGTTTGGCCCCAAACGTAATCTCTGTTAAATAAAATGTTCCACATTGTTCATAATTTATTTTTCCACATAACCTCTAAGAGTTATTGCTCACTGTCAGAACATACAAATCGATCTCATACTATAATAAAAGCTATTCCACTTTTCTTTTTATCACAATACTCTAAGTGACAATCTTTATAAAATATATATATATCTTTTCCTACCACCTTCTTAGCAGGGAGGAACTAGTGAACACAGCTTTAACTTGTCTCAGAATTATTGTTACAAAATCAATATTGTGCTATATTTATATTTGCTGTATACAAGGTACATAGAGGTATTATCCAGAACCTACTCTGGTGTATGAAGAAAACTGCTTTGCATTAAAAAGAATTAAATTAAATTATAATCATAATTCTTTGACTTCTGGGTCTTACATTGTATATTTTTGTCTATGTTTTGTTTTGTTATTTGGGTCACATCTAGTGATGCTCAGGAGTTACTTCTGGCTCTGCACTCAGGAATTACTCCTGGCAGTGCTTGGGGGACCATATGGGATGCTGGGAATTGAACCCAGGTTAGCCGCATGCAAGGCAAACGCCCTACCTGCTATACTATCTCTCCAGCCCCGATGCCGAGGATCGAACCCGGGTCGGCCATGTGCAAGGCAAATGTCCTCCCCAATGTACTATTGCTCTGGCTCTGTCTGTTCTGTGTAATTGGTATCTTAACAATCTTTTATCTCTATCCCCCTATTAATTTGCAGTAAACTAGAAAATTATAAAACTTTATTTCCACATAGGAGTCAAAACATATCCATTGTGAGTGAAGTTCTTTTTTTTATTAATTTCAGTTATGCAAGTTTATTTTTTAGAAATACTAAGTCAGGGGACCAGAGATAATACAGGGGATACAGGTGCTTGCCTTGCACCTGGCTGACCTGGGCTCTATCCCCAGCACCCCATATGGTCCCCGGAGCACATCCAGGATTGATTTCTTTTTTCTTAAAATTATTTAAATTTATTTATTTTTTAATTAGTGAGTCACAGTGAGGGTACATTACAGATTCACACATTTTCGTGCTTGTTTTTCCCTCATGCAGTGTTTGAGAGCCCATCCCTCCACCAGTGTCTATTCTCCACCACCAATGAACCGAGTATCCCTCCCCCCCCCCACCCCGCCTCTGTGGCGGGGCATTCCAATTTGATATCTCTCTCTCCTTTTGGGTGTTGTGGTTTGCAATAGGGGTACTGAGTGGTCATCCTGTTCAGTCTCTAGTCTACTTTCAGCACGCCATCTCCCTTCCCACGCAGGATCTCCAGGAGTGATTTCTGAGTGCAGATTGAGGAGCAACTTGTTCCTGAGCATTGCCAGGTATGGCCCCCCAAACTCCCCCCACCCCCGCCAAAAGAAGAGCATTAGCTGACAAGACTGTCCGGCTTCACTGAGTACATGCTGTTTACATTCCAAATGTAAAGCGCCTATAAATTCTACCCTTAGATGATTTAAAAAAAAAAAAAATCCGCGTCATAAAGGTCTGAGACCAGTAGGGGAATAGCTACTTTTGAATGTCTCTCAGGAACATGAGGCCATCCAATCAGTAATGCTTCGGAGACAATGTGGACGCTGCTCTAGCATCACTGGAAGTAACACTGTCTCTCAGCACCGCTCCCCCTGCGCCTTCCCAGAATGCATGTAACAGGGAGCAGGAACAAAGCTCGGCTATAGGCACCACTCCCCGCGGTGAAGGAAGAACTCAAACCCATTTCCCAACTCCTAGCTCACCACTCTCTCACCAAAGTGTCTCTGGCACATGCAGGCACCATGGGCCTGCCACCGAGGGTGGGGAGCTGCAGTGGGCGCTCTCCTCCTGCGCCCCACATGTGTACACCTGGATTCTTTCACAAACTCTCTCCAGGCTGCTCAGCACAGGTATGTCCACTCGATAGTCACCAACTCCTGTGAAGAGTTTAGCTTATGGCAATTCCTAGCACAGTAGTTAGTGAGTCTTAAGAGAAGACTGCCAAGGAACTGAAGTCCACGCCAGATGCTAGGGGGAAAAGACATGGCAGACTATCTTATTTGGTTGATTCAATGGCTCCCTGGCATGAGCTATTATAAATATGAAATCATCTGAGTACCTTCCCTAGTTTTAAGAGAAGCATTATATATTGAATAAAAACATTAAAATACAGAAATGGCAAAGGGAAACATGAGTCTCACAGCACAGCACAGAAGGCTAGGCGGTTCTTCTGCGAGTGACTGGACCACCTGCTCCTGAACCCCATGGACCTGGGTCCTTATTTTTGATGGTTCTGGGGTAACACACCAAATCTGCAGTGTTTCTGCTGTTAACATTCATATTTTTTTTCCTTCCAAGTGTGTGTGTGTCCATGTGTGTATGTGTTTCACCACAAACAGACTAGGATTTAACCTAGGACTTCACACCTGCAAGCTGTATAAGTGGCCCTGCACATATCTTAAGGTACTCAGTATACTTTATTTTGTGCTTTCAGTGTAACATCCAACATTTTATCCAGTGGCCACGCCCAGTGATGCTGGGGGTAGTGAAGCACACGCTGGGCTCAACTCAGAATCTAAGTCCCACGTGTTTTACCCACCTCATATTCCCTTCACCATACACTGCTGTTTTTCAATTTTTAACATATTATTTTCTCATGATGTCACAGTCTTAATGAGGCCAGGGATGAAGCGCAGTGCTGGAGCACTTGCCTTGTATATGTGAAGCTCTGGGTCCCATTCCTGATGCAGGAGAGTAAAAAAATAATCCCCTCATCCCCGAAAAAGTCCAGAACTGGAGTGAGAGCTTCAAATCGCTGAAGTTTAACCCCTAATCCTCTTTCTGCCCGTCCCACTATATTTCTACAAGCTCTGAAGAGAAGATGACGACCACATCCCTGGAGGTGACCTGGGTCACCTCAGGCGTGGCCCTGGAGACCCTGAGCACTGCCAGGTGGCCCAGGGAATGCCGGCACTGCAGGGCCAGCAGCAGCTCCTCGTGCTCACACGGAGCCCAGGCCAACAGAACTGGCCAAAGGGCACTGCAAGGGGCCCCGGAGGCAACTTAGCTGTGCTTGGAAGCCCGAGCCCCCCCACCCCCAATACCCTAAGATTATGACAACTATTTCTTTACTTTTACAGATTACTTGTGATAATGGTAATTCCTAGATTTCCTCTAGTCTTTTCTCTTCAGGAGGAAGCTTTTAATTTCAAACTCAACTGTGAGGTAATCTTTTTTTCACACAGACCAAAACTTACAAGTACTTCTGAATTTAAACAGACCTGGGTTAAATTTTAATTCCAGGCAATGACTAACTATGATCTTGGGTAATCCATTTAATTGTTCTAAGCCTGAGTCCCCTCACCTATAAGAAGGGATCACCTACCCCTTCTTAGGAGCATTCTGATAATTAAACAAGATGATAAAGTATGACATACTCATTCTTAGTCCAGTGCTTGACATAGGAAGCACTCAGCAGACAATTAGTATTATTACAGTAAGAGAACCAGAGAGAGAATTCAAAGGGATGGGTTGCTTGCTTTGTACGTGGGATACCCAGGATCAATCTCCAGCAAATCAGCGTTCCCTGAGTACCACCAGGAACAACTCCCAAGCACTGTGTTGTGAAGAGGCCCTGCACAGCACTAGGTATGGTCCCCAAACAACAACAACATAAAATACATGTCACAGCAAGATTTTCTAGGGACCGAAGAGATAGCACAGAAATTGAGGAGTTTGCCTTGCATGTGGCCGACGTAGGTTCTATCCCTGGCAACCCATATGGTCCCCCCAAAACCTCCAGGTATGATTCCTGAGCACAGATCCAAGAGTAACCCCCATATATTGCCAGATATGGCCCCAAAACAAAAAACAGAAACAACCGAAAAGAGATTTTCTAAAGCCTCATGTGCATGAAAATAAAATAGCAGTGGGCTCAATGATAAGAGTACATGTTTCACATGTATTAAGTCTTAGGTAGGGTCCCAACAATGCAAAACAAACTAAAATAGACTCGGCTAACCTAGTGTCGACCAGTATTAATATGAAGCATTCAAAGTGTACAGGGGTCAGAGAGATAGTACAGCCGCTAAGAAACTTGCGCTGTAGACAGCTGACCCAGGTTCAATCTCTAGCACCAATATGGTCTCCCAAGTATGCCAGGAGTGTGGCAAAAACAAAAATCAAAACAAGTGTACAAAACAAAAGGGGCTGGGGAAATAGACCAAAGGAGTGCAACGCTTGCCTTGCATATTGGAGTCTGAGTCCTTGGCTGTAACAGCCCTGGTTGTCCCAGGTACCACTGGGCCCAGCAACCATCAGGTCTGCTCAGTCTGACCAAGGGGTACCATAAAATAGACCCCCAGGACCCTGGATAATGTTGGGAAGACTCTCCCCTCAAATATGCCAAAATCTTTACTACCAAAAAATCAGATGTTTTATTGTGTTTAAGTGATCACCTTGAAGAAAAAAGAACCTCCTGAAATACCCAAAAATTCTTTAAATATTAAAGCATAAAAGAAGCCCAAAGATGGTTCAGTGACTTAAAGCACTTGCAGAGCAAGCACTAAGCTGAAAGTTCAACCCCCAGTGATTCTGACAGCCACACTATCTGGTGACCCCAGGTGAGGAAAACAAATGACCAGTAACAATACAAAGTGGGGCCAGAGAGATAGCTGAATGCTCCAGTCCGTGCACCCCAGGCTGGAGTCCTTGGCTCAACCCTTCATAACACCTGGCTCTGAGAACAAGCCATGAGTGACCCCTAAGCACAGAGCCAACAATAACACGAGAATTTCTGAGTGCAAACATAAACATAAGCAAAGTATCACAATTTAACCTTTTTATTTTTTTTTGGGGGGGGGTTTGGGTCACACCCAGCGATGCACAGGGGTTACTCCTGGCTCATGCACTCAGGAATTACTCCTGGCAGTGCTCGGGGGACCATATGGGATGCTGGGAATCAAACCGGGTCGGCCGCATGCAAGGCAAACGCCCTACCCGCTGTGCTATTGCTCCAGCCCCCATTAACCTTTTTATTTTTTTTTAATTTTATTTTTGGGGGTCACACCCAGTGGCGCTCACAGCTTACTTCTAGCTCTGGGCTTAGGGATCACTCCTGGCAGTGCTTAGGGGACTATATGGACTGCCAGGAATCAAAGTTGGTCAGCCACGTGCGAGGCAAGTGCCCTGCCTGCCGTATGCTCTGGCCTCACAAATACCCTTTTATAATTCTCTTTGTAATTAGTGACAGAGTACCTGTCTTGAAAGTGTGAGGTCCTGAGTTTGATTCCCCCAAACCACTCACACCCAAAAAAGGGAACAATATCTTCTTTCTAAGTTCTGAGAATATTTTTTTATCAATTACTTCGACCTAAATCTCTACAGACTAATATATTTTACAGTCCAATTAAGCCGATAATTAAATGATAATTAAATATTGACAACTATTAATTAAACTAAACTTTATCAAAACCATTCATAGAAGAGTTCACAAAATAAGGCTCTCATTTGCAAACAGTAAACAAGAAAAGATTAATAAAAGAGCCTATTATTACTAACACTATATTTCTTTACAATGAATAGTTATTTACAATGTAAATATTCTCATTCAAAATTTTAAGAGCCCTCAGATCATAGCAATAGTACAGTGGGTAGAGGTCTTGCCTTGCAAATGGCCAACCTGAGTTCAATCTCCAGCACTCTCTCTATAGTCCCTCTGAGGACTACCAGGAGTAATTTCTGAGTGCAGACCAGGAGTAATCTTTGAGTATCACCAGGTGTGGCGCCCTTCCTCCCACAAAAATAAATAAATAAATAAATAAATAAAAATTTAAACCATCTTTTTCATAGATTTTTCCTTTTTTAAAGAACAAGGGAAATGCAGTCATCATGAAGTATAATAGTTAGGACCTACATGGACATGGCTATTTCATAGAATATGTTCAGAGATAGTTTAATGTTAAAACAGGGCTGGGGCTAGGGATGAGGCCTGAGATAAAGAGCGCAGGCCTTGAGAGGTCCGAGTCTGGATCCCTGGCAGCACCAAGGGGGGCTCTGGTGCCCTGAGCACCACTCTCAGTTCCAGAGGCTAACGAGCAGAAACAGTCACTTTGTAGTTTCTAGTCAATTCTCAGTCAGATGCTAAAAAACTGCCTTTAAGTACACAAATACACAGAACAAAAACCTGCCACCTTCCAATCTGCAGAGCGCTGTGCTTCCGAGAGGACTGTGCGCGTTAGCTGGTTAGGTACAGGCTGACCTGACACTGACAGCCTGAAGGCATGGGGTATGCGCTGGGAAATGAAGCATTTCTATTTCTCATCAAAGTTAACAATCCCTACCATTAAAAATATCCCCCATTTTTTGCTTCTACCAGAAGACATAGGACACCAATAAGCCTCAAGGTCAGAAAGCTGTCACAATATAAGGACTAGCCAAAAGGATCAAAAGGAGAAGTAAAAGACAAAAGCAAGCAACACTAATACATCCGGAACTTGGTAATCTCTAAGGAGATCTTATTTCTGACTCCCAGCTTATTTCATAAAGGCTATAGAAATAATTTAATTAATTACTGCACATTTTATTTTGTTTTGAGACAATACCTGGCAGTGCTCAGTTACTCTCAGCTCTACACTCAGGGGACCAGACAGGGGCATCAGGTCTGGGTACGTGCAAGGCAAGTGCCCCACCTGCAGGACTCTCTAGCCCGATAAACTATAACTCCTTGATCTATTTAGCTGTAGTTGGGCATTTTGGGTTGTTCCCACACCAAGCGTTGCTATGCACATAGCCTTTTGAATGAATATTCCAGTGTTTGGGGCAAGAGGCCAGGAAGTGACACCACTGGATCATACAGGAGTTCCTTCCCAAACGCTTCTCATGGAGGCTGAAGCAGACAACATTCCCACCAACAGTGAGTGAAGATTTCTTTCTTGCCTCAATCCCTCAGACAGAGGCAGTTTCCAGACTTTCTGGCATATTGTATAGGCTTATTTTATTCTGGGGGATTTGTTTTTTTGTTTTTCGGAGGTTTTTTTTGCACTGTCAGGAACCAAACCCAGGTCTCCTTCGTGCAATGCATACACCTTACCACTGAGTCACATTCCTGACCCTCTATCACATACTTGAACATTTTGCTTATTTACTTGCTTATTTTGGTTTTGAGCCATAGCCAGTAACACACAGGAACCACTCCCAGGTTGGTGTCTGTGCCATCGTGTGATGCTATGGATCAAACTCGGGCCCTCTGTATACGAAGCATGAACTCAGTGCATTTCCCAAGTCCTGCTCCTGCACATTTGAAATAAAGTACTCTCACAATTTTCTGATGACAGTTCTAGGAAAGCAGGAATGAAGCTAATGTCTATCAAACATATACTCAGAAAAATCAGTGCAGATATCAAATGCTCAAAGAAACTCTAACTTTATAGTTCTGTTACAGTTCTATTTACAGTTCATACCTAAACCACCTAAACCAAAAATCTTGATGCATATAAGGCTATAAAAAAAAAAGTAGGTTTTTCTCCCATTCACTGATAACTCTTTGGCTCAGCAAAATGAAATTTAATCAAATAAGTGGGACGGGAAGGAGGAAGGAGAGAGAGATTAAAGAGAGACAGAAAAAAACTATAAGGCAAACACTACTAGGAAATTTAGATATTCTGGTTTTACCAAGAAATTAGCCACCTTAAAATTTATTCATCAGGATTACTTAACAATGGTATCATTTGTGTAAAGTAAGCCAAATCAATAATAATTCCTCAAAGAGTTTCCCCAAATGCTTAAAGATTCTAAACTTTACATTCAAGTTTTAGTACACCTTATAACTAAAATTTGGTAGACAGACAAATGAGCACCAAAGAACTATGATTTTATATTACATGCGTCCAATATACTGTCGGAAAGTTGCATATCCACTTGAATAGCAGTAACTAGTGGTTGTTCTGCAAACCCAACAAAACCAAACCAAAAAAACCCCACCATTCCCCAGCTTTTAAACTGCGTTTGCTTTTGGGGGAAGGGGATAGAAGTTTCTGGGAAATGAAATCAACCTTAAAAAAATTTGCTTACAACAGGATGCCTTACCGAAAGGAGGTAGTCCATACGTTTGGGATGCCTGAGGGTAGACAGCGTAGGGCTGAGACTGCTGCAATGTCTGGTACTGAGTCTGTCCAGGATACCCAGTTTCCGAAGCAGGAACCGAGAGGATATGTGCGTAAGGTCTAGAAAAGTCCGAGAAAACCAAAATTTTTATGTATGACTGAGTTATTATTTAGTAATGAAAAATAAAGGTGTTACCTTTATTGCAAACCACAACACCTAATCAGAGAGAGAGAACAAAAGGGAATACCCTGCCATAGTGGCAGTGTGGGGTGGGGGGGAGACGGGACTGGGGAGGGTGGGAGGGATGCTGGGTTTACTGGTGGTAGAGAATGGGCACTGGTGAAGGGATGGGCTCTCGAAATCTATATGGGGGAAACATGAGCACAAAAATGTATAAATCTGGAACTGTACCCTCACGCTGACTCACTAATTAAAAATAAAGTATAAAAAAAAAGAAAAATAAAGGTGTTAGCAACAGCCAAGAAAACTAAACTTTTAAAATTCTACTGTCTACCTAACACTTTCACAGGAAGCTGGATAGTTTCAGACGTTCTCCTCCCCAGATCCAATTATCACCCCACAAGGGCTGCGCTGTGTAACATGCCCAGCCGTTTGTGAGGCAGCAGGATGGCTGTGTCGGGCTGATGCTCTAGACCAGTGCTCAGCTCTCTTCCAAACAGGGCTCCTTCCCTGCTCAATTTCCTTCTTAAGGCTGCTGTCCTAGCTGGCTCCTTGTCTTGTGTCATGACTTCCTATTTATGAGACTTTTGCCTGCGGCCCCCTTGACATACGCTTGACATAACACCCGGCTCCACCCCCAGTTGAGAAAAGCCCTATACCAATATATATAATAAAACCTTAAAATAACCCAAACTGGACAGAAACGAATTGGCAAATAGCTGTCACTTTCTAACCAGTCTTCTGGATCAAACTCAGGTTCTCAGAAGAAAAAAAATGGGATCTGGAAAGGAGAATAAGGCTGGTGGAGAAAAGGCAAACAGCATAGAAAGTAGGGCAGGATAGGAGTCAATAGCCCAAGATTAGGCCTATGAAACAGCAGTTGGGTCATTAATAAAACCTGGGACGCTCCAATAGTATTCAGAAACTCCCCACTAATACTTCTGCCAGGGCAAACTGCACCTAGTTGGTACCAGCCACAACAAATTCAGCTAAGGGTTAAAATTCTGCAATGAAACTTCTTGAAATTTAGTTAGTACCATATAAGTAATAACAACAAGATACGGGAAGTGAGGGTGTTTCATAAGGGGAAGATTTTTTAGCTTTCAGAAACAAGAAAATTAAGGAAGGCTATAGACAAGTGGTATGTGAACTGAGCAGATAAAACGGGTTTCAGAGGCTCTCCACCGAGATGCGACCCGGGTGGTCACACGTTTGTGCGGTCGCTCTGATGCTGATCGACCACGATCCGGAGGCCAGCTAGACTACTTTTGGTACCAGCAGCTGCTCCCAGAAATGTCTCTAGACTGTGAACTAAGCCATTAGCCCCATGCTGCCCCAGGAAGGGAAATGATGCAATTTCTAACATAAATCTCCCTGGACTTAGTTACTAAAGTACTAAAATACAGAAATCCCAAACTATCACAGCTGTGCGACTTCATATCTCTTCAGTCTCAGTAATGGAAAACTAATTATAAAATGCTTCCTTGTTAGCAGGGCTGATTTTTTGGGGTAAACTCCAACAATAGTGAGTTTTGTGTTGAAATATGGAATGTAATCAAGCTAAAGAGAAAGTGAAGTGAAATTTATCAGCTATGCAGGGGGCGGTGGGGGGTGGGGGATGGGAAGTATACTGGGGTTTTTGGTGGTGGAATATGTACACTGGTGAAGGGATGGTTGTTCGAGCACTGTATAACTGAGACATAAGCCTGAAAGCTTTGTAACTTTCCACATGGTGATTCAATAAAATTAATTTAAAAAAATTAGTTTCAGAAACAGGGGAGAAAGAATATATTAAAGAAAAATTCTAACAAGGTACCACAATGAAAGCAAGCAGAAAAGCATACCTACTGAGGTAAGTATCTAAGGGGAAGAAAACAGTGGGAAATACACAGAGTAACAAAGTCTGTGAATACCATGCTAAAAGAAAGAATCCAGAAAATCTGAATCAACTGGAAGTTACTGAAACTGCTGAGCACAGAATGACAAAAAAGAGAATGTTCTTTAAATATTAATTTGGCATCACTTTGAAAGATGAATCAGAAAGATGGAGCACTGAAAATGGAGGTACAGTTAAAAAAATTATAATGCAATGGCTAAGGTAAGTGGTAAGGAAGTCTGAATTAAGATGGAAAGCATACCTAATAAAGTATCTTGAATGTAGCAGATATGCAAATACTTTTCTAACAACGAAGTGAATCTAGAATATGTGTTATTTTTACTTCTTGGTATAACCTATGAGATGAAATTAGAAATGTTTTATCTCCTTAGAGCCATATTAGAGACAGGGAAAATAGCTCAGGTTACAGTTATTACTTACATCATGTAAGAATGATTTAAAATTTTAGTGACCTCAACTGGCTTTCTCTTTGTACATATAATGATTACAATACCCCTTTTCATATGGTCTATAACTCAAGGAGTATTTTTATCTTTCATAAAAATTTCTGAGGATAGATTCATTCATCGATTGATGAAAACCAATGACTAAAATTGGTCCAACAGCTGTGATAGAGAAGGGATCACTAAGTCAACAATGGTTGGAGGGATTGCTCGGGATGGGAGATGTGTGCTTAAAGTAGACAAAGGATCAAACATGATGGCCTCTTAGTATCTGTATTGCAAACCATCATGCCCAAAGCAGAGAGAGTAAGAATGAAAATGTCTGCCATAGAGGCAGGGGGTGGATTGGGGTGGGGTGGGGGTGGGGGGTGGCGATGGTGGGAGGGATACCAGGGACACTGGTGGTGGAAAATGTACATGGGTGGAAGGAGGGGCGTTCAATCATAGTATGACTAAACTCAATCATGAAAGCTTTAAATCGATTTGCTGGAGCGGGCACCAGTAACGTCTCCATTGTGAGACTTCTTGTTACCATTTTTGGCAAACTGAATACACCACAGGTAGCTTACCAGGTTCTGCCATGCTGGCAGGATACTCTCAGTAGCTTGCTGGGCTTTCCGAGAGGGACGGAGGAATCGAACCCGGGTTGGGTGTGTGTAAGGCAAACACCCTACCCCCTGTGCTATCACTCCAGTAATACTAGATTAAAATTTGGTGAATTCATGAACTTTTTTTTTTTGCTTTTTGGGTCACACCCAGCGATGCTCAGGGGTTACTCCTAGCTCTGCACTCAGGAATTACTCCTGGCGGTGCTTGGCGGACCATATGGGATGCCGGGGATCGAACCTGGGTCGGCTGTGTGCAAGGCAAACGCCCTACCCGCTGTGCTATCGCTCTGGCCCCGTATGAACTTTTTAATTACTTTAATTTTTATTTTTTAAAATGCTGAAGTGAGAAACTTTTTATTAAAACTTATTTAGAAAGATTCGAGGGGAAAGAAAGGAGAAGTACATGTATAAGGAAGAACACAGGCTTCTCCAGAGTGGAAATAAGCAAAGAAACACAGATAAGCAAGTGAGACACATGTTCAAGGAAGCTCGAGCCTGATTCATTTCAAGATGAACAAATAAGCACTGAGCAGGTACCAGTAATGTCTCCATACTGTTTTTGGCATATCGAATATGCCACGGACAGCATGCCAGGCTCTGCCATGCGGGCGAGATACTCTTGGCAGCTTGCAGGGCTCTCCGAGAGGGACGGAGGAATCGAACCCGGGTCTGCCATGTGCAAGGCAAACGCCCTACCTGCTGTGCTATCACTCCAGCCTGAACAAAATAAGCAAGGAAAGGAAAAAGTTGCACTTTCTTTTTATGACTGTTAGCTGTTAATAATTTTTTTACATATCCTGCTTAATAAAGCACATAAGAACATATCATATTTTAAAGCACACCAATTTAAACTGTGCAGATATAAATCTACTCTTTACCAATGCACAACTGGTAATTTGATATTCACAATGTCTGTATCTACATATCTTGGAGATGACTAACGTGGTGGGTTAACCTTCACCAGAAAGAGCAGCCAGGAAAGAAATAAAATGGTACACCTTGGTAACTGTATAACTTTAAATCTAATTAAACTCTAAGGATTTCTCTAAGACTAGGAAATGAAAGTAGACAAGGTGGAGAGTTGCAGACTGAAGCTGACTTCAGATGTTTTTATTTTCATGTTTTTATGTTTTATCTGTCAAAATAGATGAAAAATCAGTGATTGCTTTGATCACTAATATTTTGCATCTTTAGTGCCTATTCATTTACCATTAGCTTGTGGATAAAAATAATCCACTACAGACAAATATCTACTTTCTAAAGGATGTTATATTGGTTTTATATTTAAAGAAAATTTTTTTAAAATTAGAGAATGGAGGGAGAGAGAGCGAGCGAGCAAGAGAGAGAGAGCATGAACACAAAGGGGAGAAAATAAGTTAAACACAACTGAACTTAATAAATTTAACTTCAAGTTAAAATTATCAATCAATCTAGAGGAAAAGTTAAATGCATAGATTTTAAAAAATATTCAACTTACTTTGCAGTATACATTTGTGAGGTATAATCATTGGATGAGCGAGGGATGTAATCGGCACATGTCATAACTGAAAGATATCACCAAGTACAAGTTAGAACACTCCAAAAATGAAATTAGAAAATTTCATTTTCCACTATACAGTCTCTCAAACTAACAAAATATGGCTTGCATTTTGTAGTAGGTAGCATGAAGTTGCTAATATCTCACTCTTCTAATACTGAGTTTAGAGAGAATAAAAATAACTAGAGTGTAGTATGGAAAGGAGCTAAAGGTCAGTACTAACTGGTCTCTACCTTCCCCGTCATCGATCTAAAACAATGTTACTTCATCCTAAACTCTCAGCTCATAGACAAACTTGAAAAATCAAGATGCCTGGAACCAGACAGAGTTAGTACAGCAGGTTGGGTACCTGGTTTGCACTCAGCTGACCAGGGTTTGACCCCTGGCATCCCATATGGTCCCCAAAGCACCCCCAGGAGTGATCTTGGAGAGCAGAGCCAGAAGTGAGCCCTGAGCACCAACAGATGTGCCCCCCAATCCCAAAAAGAAGATGCTTATACAAGAAACAAAATTATACTTCTTGAGCTTATTCAAGCTTATTCAAGCTCTGGGAACTTACTTAAAAAGTCATCAGAATTATTTGTAGGAAGACATATTTGGGGGAAATATTCAATTTTATTAGAACACTTGCTCTGCCAATGCATAATAAGCAGCAGAAAAGTGTTTCTATCCTATTTTTTCAGCATTGGTAGTAGAGTTGTGAGTCTAGCAAAGCAGAGACAGATCTAAGGAACTGTCCAGAAACTCTGATGAATCATCACACAGAGATTTCTCCCAGCTAGTGTCTTCTTTACCCCCATGTCTTTCTTCATCTAGAAATGCGACCGTGAAGGCAGTTATTTTATCTGGCATAAACTCAAATTTGAGGGATGGAAGAGGACATTGGCAGAGGGAAGTTGACACTTGTGAAGACACTGGTGGTGAAAATTGTGTATCTCTGGGGCTGGAGCAATAGCACAGCAGGTAGGGCGTTTACGCCTTGCACGCGGCCGACCCAGGTTCGAATCCCAGCATCCCATATGGTCCCCCGAGCACCGCCAGGAGTAATTCCTGAGTGCATGAGCCAGGAGTAACCCCTGTGCAAAACCAAAAAAAAAAAAGAAAAAGAAAATTGTATATCTGAAAATCATAAATAACTTTGTTCATCATGATGCCTTAATAAATTGGTTTGGTTTTTTTTTTTTGGCTTTTTGGGTCACACCCGGCAATATACAGGGGTTACTTCTGGCTCTTCACTCAGGAATTACTCCTGGTGGTGCTCGGGGGACCATATGGGATGCTGGGATTCGAACCCGGGTCAGCTGTGTGCAAGGCAAACACCCTATCCGCTGTGCTATCGCTCCAGCCCCGCCTTAATAAAAAAATTTTAAAATAAATTTAAGCTTGATAGATAGCCTACTCAAAAGGGGCTATTTCCGTCCATGTGGCAGATAAGCTTTATCACCAGAGCGCATACCAGATCCCTGAATTGCTCAAGAACTTCTTTTAAAATTGTAAAGTAAGTTACTGCACTGGAAGTGGGAACTAAGGGTGAAGCAGTGAAATTTAGGTCTAACAGGGTTCCCCATCTGACTAGAAAGAAAAATCTAGGCCAGTAGCAGATGAGAGTTTAACTCACTCACAGGAGTAAGACAAATCGGTATTTGTGAGTTTACCACACATGGTCTTGTCCAATCTTCTAGATCTTAAAGAATAATTACTACACAATTCTTTAATAAAAAGAAAATACTAAACAGCTGGTAGGCAGACCACAGTAATTCATATTTTGATAAAAATGAAGAATGGCTCCATCAATTCTTAATCTCCACTAAAGTTTTTAAGCATCTATAAAACAGAATATAAGATAAATTCATTTGAATTCTGCAGCATAGTTCCTTCTCTGCTGAAAAGCACATTAAAAAACCCAAACCTACCCCCCAATTTTGGTTGAATGCTAGTAAATATTGACAAAAACATTCAGGAAGATTAAGGCCAATTTTGACCTTCTTAGTGAGTCTTAATCTCTGCAGTACTTGGGAATCAAGAAAGAGTTGTAGGGGCTGGAGCAATAGCACAGCGGGTAGGGCGTTTGCCTTGCAGGCGGCCGACCCGGGTTCGATTCC
Organism: Sorex araneus; assembly: GCF_027595985.1. NCBI lineage: Eukaryota > Metazoa > Chordata > Mammalia > Eulipotyphla > Soricidae > Sorex > Sorex araneus. The sequence goes on along the minus strand of NC_073306.1, from coordinate 47,156,609 downwards.
CAGCATCCCATATGGTCCCCCAGCACAGCCAGGAGTAATTCCTGAGTGTAGAGCCAGGAGTAAGCCCTGTGCATTGCTGGGTGTGACCCGAAAAGAAAAAAAAAACAAAAAAAAAAAGAAAGAGTTGTAGAATCAAGGCCTAAAAGAGAATGCAGTGAGAAATGAGACAAAAATCTTCAAATGTATTTTGAAAGTAAAACTAAGAACATTCTGACTGATCTATATGCAAGGAATGAGGAACACATGGGAACAGAGTACGATTTATAGTTTATAGTTTAGCAACTGCATGAATGGCAATACCACTTCCTAAAAATGGGGAAATTTGAGAAAAGAGCAGGCTTGAGAGAGAGAGAGAGAGAGAGGGAGAATCTACCAAAGACACACTGTGGGGAGGGAAACTGGGGACACTGGTGGTGGGAAATGTACAATGGTGGAAGAATGGGTGATGAAATGTATGACTGAAACCAATCACAAACAGCTCTCTAACTCTGGGTCTCAATGATTCAACTAAAAAAAAAAAGAAAAGAAATGGCAATGGTGGGCTGGAGCGATAGCACAGCGGGTAGGAGTTTGCCTTGCACACGGCCGACCCGGGTTCGATTCCCAGCATCCCATATGGTCCCCGGACCACCACCAGGAGTGATTCCTGAGTGCAAAGCCAGGAGTGACTCCTGTGCATTGCCGACTCAAAATGCCAAAAAAAAAGGCAATGAAATACAAAACTAGAAGAAATGGATACTAATTGTAAAACCTTATAACATACAAACTTATTCATGTATGGGGTGGTTACTCATACATATGGGTTGCACAATAAATAAAGAACATTTCCCATTAAAAAAAAGTTAATCACACTTTAAATGACACTTTAAGTATGATATGATCTCCTTTTAGTTCCCTCTCCACAACGCCTTGGTGCTGGGGATAAATCCAGAGCCTCATGTATGCAAGGCAAGTGCTGAGCTACATCCCCTACCCAGAACCTTTTAGAAATACAAGGGGAGGGGCTGGAGAGATAGCACAGCGGGTAGGGCGTTTGCCTTGCACGCGGCCGACCCGGGTTCAAATCCCAGCATCCCATATGGTCCCCTGAGCACGGCCAGGGGTAATTCCTGAGTGCAGAGCCAGGAGTAACCCCTGTGCATCGCCGGGTGTGACCCAAAAAGCAAAAAAAAAAAAAAAAAAAAAAAACAAGGGGAGGTGTCAAGTAGATAATTACATACACTAAAGAAATCAAGGAAGAAGTCAGAATGGAAACATAAATTTGAAATTCATAAACAATGTACTCCAGGTCAATAATGGATGCAAGGATGCAGGAAGAGAAAAATGGTAAATCAGAAATAATTCCTGAGATTCAGTAGCTTTCATTAGCCCACAGAGTAAGGAGAAAGGAAAGAGAAAAAGCGGCGAGAAGCAGCCTATGAAGAGATAAAAAGATCCATTAGAACCGATGTTTTCAGTAACTGATGACCTTGAAAGAAAGCAATTTCATGGGATGTGTGGGGGGGAAAAAAGGTCAAATCTGAAAAGGGAGAAGACTGAATGAGAGGTGAGAAAGCAAGGAAGTGCACTGCTTTCAAGAGGCCCCACGGGTCAAGGATAAAGAGCTCTATAGTTAGTGGGGAGATCTGAAGCCAACGGAGGGCTTTTGTTTAGGTTTGAACATAGCAGATACTGAGTCATGTCCCTTTAATGCCAGGAAGGATTAAGAAGAGAAAAACATGGTATTAGGATAACTACAGCACCAGTGTCCATAAGGAGGGAGAAGAGAGCAGAATAAAAGGCCTTCCCCATGACAAGACAATTACCATTTCCATTCTGCAAGTCTGAAGCAAAAAAACATGGGTAAATACAGGTAGTTTTGCAGATGTGGTGGTAGTGGTATGATAAAGGAGTTTGCTGACTGAGAGCTTCTATGGGAGAAGAGTCATCGGTTAGGAATGAGGAACAGGAGGGCCAGAGAGCGCCGAAACAGCCGAGTGCGTGCTCTGCACGCTGGAGGCCTGGGTCTGCTCAGCACAGCATGGTCCCCCTCTCACCAGCAGCAGCAACCCTAAGCACAGAGCCAGGAGTAGCCTCAAGCACTGGTCCGGGTGTGGCTCCCAACAAATAAACAAAAGGAATGAGGAACAAGGACAGAAACTTAATTCAAAGCAGCAGAGATAGCAGGTGCAAGTACCTGGGTTCAATTCCTGGTACTACACAGTCCCCTGAGCACTGCTGGGTGCGGACCTGGTGACCCAGGAGCACCACTGGGAGTGGTCTCCACAATAATTAAAGAAGAAAGGTGGGAGAGACAGTACAGCTGGGGCCCTTGCCTTGCATGTGGCTAACCCAGATACCATCTCCAGCATCCCATATGGTCCCCTGAGCACCTCCATGACTGAATCAATCAGGAGCAGAGCCAGGAGTAAGCCCAGGTCACGACAGTTTGGCCCAAAACCTTAATAACAAACAGCCTGAAGGGCAGCAAGTGAGCACAGTGCTTGGGGTGAGAAAGGTGTAAATGTAGGGGCCTGGAGGATGGCTCGGTGACTGAAAGCAGCATTCTTACACGGCTTCAAGAGATTTCCAGCTGCACTGTTACCAGGGATGTGAGCATCTGCAGGAAAGGACTCAGACCCCGCGAGCACAGCTTAAAGATGTATGATCACTGGCAAGTGCATGCAGAGCTCCACGGCGAACCTCGGCGAGTCCCACAGTCAGACGCCTGTCAGCACAACTAAAGAGAGAGCCCAGCAGGTGTCTGTCCAAACCCCAATCATGGCAATAGTCCTGATAACAACCAAGGGACAAGAAGGGGGCAAGGGGATGTGAGAAATGGAGTAAAATTTTATTTTTTATTTTATTTTATTTTTTTTTTGTTTTTTGGGTCACACCCCGCGATGTACCCCTGGCTCTCACTCAGGAGTTACTCCTGGCGGTGCTCGAGGGACCATATGGGATGCCAAGGATCAAATCTGGGTCAGCCACCTGCAAGGCAAATGCCTTACCCATTATACTATCACTCCAGTCCCAGGAGCAGTATTCTAAAAGAACATGAAATACTGAAAGGCAAAAATGCATTAGTGAAATAGAGGTCTTCCCACTTGGATGCCCACTTGCAGCCCTGTGATTATGCCTGAACTGTAAATGGTGAGCTAGGTATATAATTTTATTCAATATATAGTCTTAATGAGAAGGGGAAGTTAAACTAAGAATGAGAGAGAGGACAAAGGCAATTATGGAAGGTATTCCTATGGGAGTAATTCAAATAAAGGATCTTGGAGCTGGAGCGATAGCACAAGGGTTAGACACTTGCCTTGTATGCGACTGAGCCCGGTTTGATTCCAGAATCCCATATAGGCCCTGAGCCCTGCATGAAGTAATTCCTGAGTGTAGAGTCAGGAGTAAACCCTGAGCATTACCGGGTGTGGCACAAAGAACAAACAAACAAACAAAGGATCTTAGAATCTATGTTGAGTAATAAAGGAAGGAAAGACAATGTTTGATATGTCATGTACAGGATGCTAGAATAGCTAGGAAGAGTTTTAGATGGAGAGGAAAATAAGACCTAGTTTTTAAAAAGAAAAATTACTAAGAGTTCAGTGAGAAGTAAAAGGAAAGGAAGGGGCCAGAAAAACAATACAGCTTGCCTTGCATCCATCTGACCAGCTTTTGATCTCCAGCACCACAAATGGTCCCGAGTACTTCCAGGAGTAATTCTGAGCACAGAGCCAGGAATAAGCCCTAAGCCTAGCTGGGAATGGCCCCCAAAACCAAAAGGAAAAAAAGGGGGGCGGTGCAGACATAAAAAGAGTAAGACATCTGAAGGAAATAAGGAAACAGAAATGATTCAGATGGAACAAGAAGATTCAACTTACTTCCTGGCCCTGAACTTTTTCTTGAGAAATAAGATGTTTCAAAACTAGAACACTTTTCACTGATTAGAGAGCTCTGAGCTTTTTCCCACAGTACGAACAATTTCCCACATGCATCAGAATTGCCGAGCTAATTGTTTGGCAGTGCAGATTGCCATCAACATCAGATCTAATTGAACATATCTCTAAAGATGAGGTCGGAATTCTGCATTTTAAACAAGCACCCAGGTTATTCCTGAGTTCACTGATTTTTGAGAACCACTGAAATATGTCTTTGGAAAAAAAATACATACAATGCAAGTCAAAACTTTTTTAAAAAAAGTTATACTTTTAGGACCAGAGAGACTGTACAAAGGGTAGGGCGCTTGCCATGCATACAGCCAACCAGGGTTCAGTTGCCGGCACCACATATTATCCCCACCAGGAGTGATACCCGAGCAGAGAGCCAGGAATAAGCCCTGAACACCACCTGGTGTGGCCCCCAAACCAACATATAGCTAAATTAATGTCACACCTTTAAAATGCATGGTAAGTACATAAGGCTAGGCAAGGATCATTTTGAAAACAATATTAAAAAAGCAAGATTTCCTTTCCTTCAAGAACAAATATTCCCCAAATAAGTCCTTCCTTCCTTTGAGAACAAATATTCCTGAAGAACAAATATTCCCGAAGAACAAATAATCCTGAAGTAAGGATTATTTCTTACTTTTCTTCCTTTCCTCAATAGAATTATTTTTTGTTTTTGGGCGACAACCAGCAGTACTCAGGGGCTGCTTGGTGTTTGGGACCCTCTGGTAGAAAAGTTTAAATCTAGGCCCTTCCACATGTAAAAGATACATTCTAATCCTTTGGAGTTATTCCCTCACCTTATTTATTTTTAACAGGTGCCAAATCCAGCAGTGGAACCATGTAGTGCTGTGTCTCAGGCCCTCCCATACGTGCACGAAGTGATTGTGCTAGAGTGCCTGTACCTCCACTAAGTAACAATCGAGAATTTTTTTTCTTTTTGGGTCACACCTGGCAATGCACAGGGGTTACTCCTGGCTCATGCACTCAGGAATTACTGCTGGCGGTGCTCGGGGGACCATATGGGATGCTGGGAATCAAACTCAGTTGGACGCATGCAAGGCAAACGCCCTACCCGCTATGCTATCGCTCCAGCTCCTCGATACGTTTTTGTCTAAGAATATAAACCTTCTATAGGAGAGTAAGAGGTAGTTAAATGAAGGAACCATCCAACTGAGATCCATTTCTTCCCTCAGTTATCAATATGAGACTCAGAGGACTGTTTTTCCTTTGGACTATACTGATAAGATACAATAATCTGGTTAATAAAAAGATGAAAAATATTGACTGATGAGCAGTCAGAGGTTGACCTACAAACTTTTCTGATTTTGAGCAAAGCACTATAGTCATGACCTTTTAGAACAACCGGCCTCAAATCTCAATTCTCTCCCCGCCCTCCCTCTTACATACACAGAAAAGAACATCTTTTTTGGATATTCTGGGACAACAACACACTTCTGTCCTTTAAGTTAGTGAACTTGAATAACAAAAGAATAATATCACCTGTTACCTGGAAAAAGATTGCTACTTACTTTCCTCTGACATGGTCAGGTTTGAAGCAAGGCTTGAAGCTTCAGGTTTCTGATCACTGACTTCTGGATTGTTTACTTGACTGGCAGAAACAAAATGAAGATATTAGCTCCTCACTGATGAAGTGCATTAATAAAAGTGACAAAGTCAAACTCATTTCATCTAGCGCTATGCAAGTAAGTGGCAAAGCAACACTTTTTTATTTTTTTAATGTAGGAGCACTGTTATTTATTCAGCCATTGAATTACCTGACTGAATTGGGCATGAACTTCACATTATTCTTTTTGGGTAATTTTTAAAAATTGGATATCCGTGAGACAGACCACTACAAAGCTGTTCACAATTAGGTTTCAGTCATACAATGATCCAGCACCACCATCCCTCCACAAGTGTACATTTCCCACCACCAATGTCCCCCGTTTCCCTACACCCCATCCCCCGCCCCCAGCTTCCCTCTACGGGAGGCACTTTCCTTCTTGCTCTCTCTCTCTCCTTTTCCTTTTGTGCATTATGGTAAAGCAACACTTCTTTTTTTTTTTTTTTTTTAAGCAACACTGTTTAATGTTTGTATAAACTAAAAAACATTCCATAATTGTATAATCTAAGATGTCTTTTTTTTTTACAGATTAAGCCTTGTTTATTAATATTTTCTTTTTTTTAATTTATTTTTTTTTAATTAATTTATTTTTAATTAGAGAATCACCGTGAGGGTACAGTTACAGATTTATACACTTTTGTGCTTATAATTCCCTCATACAAAGTTTGGAACCCATCCCTTCACCAGTGCCCATTCTCCACCACCCGTAAACCCAGCGTCCCTCCCACCCTCCCCAATCCCATCTCCCCCCCACCCCACCCTGCCACTGTGGCAAGGCATTCCCTTCTGTTCTCTCTCTCTAATTAGCTGTTGTGGTTTGCAATAAAGGTGTTGAGTGGCCGCTGTGCTCAGTCTCTAGCCCTCATTCAGCCCGCAACTCCCTTCCCCCACATGGCCTTCGACTACAATGTAGTTGGTGATCGCTTCTCTGAGTTGACCTTTCCCCGGAACGTGAGGCCAGCCTCCAAGCCATGGAGTCAACCTCCTGGTACTTATTTCTACAGTTCTTGGGTGATAGTCTCCCACTCTGTTATTCTATATACCATAGATGAGTGCAATCTTTCTATGTCTGTCTCTCTCTTTCTGACTCATTTCACTCAGCATGAAACTTTTCATGCCCATCCACTTGACTACAAAATTCTTGACCTCCTTTTTTCTAACAGCTGCATAGTATTCCATTGTATAGATGTACCAAAGTTTCCTCAACCAGTCATCCGTTCTGGGGCATTCGGGTTTTTTCCAGATTCTGGCTATTGTAAACAGTGCTGCGATGAACATACATGTGCAGATGTTGTTTCGATTGTACTTTTTTGCCTCTCTGGGATATATTCCCAGCAGCGGTATTGCTGGGTCAAATGGGAATTCAATATCTAATTTTTTGAGAGTCGTCCAAATTGTTTTCCAGAAGGGCTGAACCAGTCGGCATTCCCACCAGCAGTGAAGAAGGGTCCCTTTCTCCCCACATCCTCTCCAACAGCGGTTGCTTTTGTTCTTTTGGATGTATGCTAGTCTCTGTGGTGTGAGGTGGTATCTCATGGTTGTTTTGATCTGCATCTCTCTGATGATTAGTGATAAAGCAACACTTCTTGATAACGTCTTTTTCAGTTCTCAGCAGCTACCTCAGGGCACACCTCGGATCCCAAAGTCCCACCAATGTTTAGACTGCTCAGAAATCCCAGGTAAGTCAGAGGCAAGTCAGATCTCACCCCATGTGGTAAAAGAAAAACTCCACAAGACTTAATACTGTTCTGTTCCTTTGCCTCCCCAAAGTACACACCGAAAAACAGAGAGAAGCTGATTCCAAGGTGATAGTTCTCGAACACTGTGGAAGTTTTTCAAAATTATACATACTTTGGGGATTCAAAAAGAGATTCTGAAACTTAAATGATCTATTTCATTAGTTTCCTCCTCAAATAATTTTTCTGGGGGTGTGGGTCATGCCAGGTGGTGTTTGGGGGACCGTATGTGGTGCCGAACATCTGAACCCGGGTTGCAGCCTCATGCACTCTGCCTCCCCATACATTTTTTTTAAACTTGCTATTTGTACCTAAAACTGAATATAATTTTTTAATGTATAAGGAGAATTCAGAAAAATTGTGAAAGATAAATCATGTAAAATGGAAGAACAAATTGCTCTGTTTGGTTCCGGTGTTGTTGAAGGTTATGCCAGTTGTGCTCAGGGGGCCATGTGGTGCCAGGGTTCAAACCCAGCCCTCCTGCAAAGCATGTTCTCGAATCTGAGTCATTTCTTAACCTCATGTTAGGTCTTTTAATGGTGGGAAGAGTTTCACTTAAATTTTGAAACAGTTTCTTCATTGTTTTTATGTTCCTCCTACCCTAGTTTCCATCCTCTAGTTGTCCCCTCCACTAACTTTTAAAAAAAGTTCTGGAGATGGATGGTGGTGATGGCTGCACAACCATGTGAGTGATCGTAATGTTACTAAATTATCCACTTAGAAAAATGGCTGAGGGGCCAGGGAGATGGCACAAAGGGCTAGAGCCGATGCTATGCAATTGTGAAGCCAAGAGCTTTCTCTCCTGCACCTCACGGCCCCCAGTGGCAGGTATGGCCTAGGCACCATCATCAAACACTGCCCGATACACTTGGTAATTAGTACCAAATGCCTTGGCTCTCCCTTATTTTTGCTTACTTTTCCTATTCAGTATGCTACACATCTGATTAAAGAATATGAATTCTGAAAAGACAGCACAGGGGTTAAGGCGCTTGCCATGCACACAGTAGATTCAAGTTCAATCCCTGGCCCTGGTCCCCCAGCAGTGCCTGTGATCACCTCTAAGCACAGAGCCAGGAGTAAGCCCTGAAGTACAACTGAGTGTGAGACAAAACCCAAAAACCGAGGGGTGGGGGGGGAAGGATCTCTACACCATCTCCTCTATATACCACAGCGTAAAATAAATGAGTTTGACGCGGCTGCTATTGTGGCCACACGACCTCCTATCTCTTCATTCTCAGCAATGGAAAACAAATTATCAAATGCTTCCTTTCCAGCAGGTCCGACTTTGTGTGGGGGGGGTGGGCTCCAAATAATAATAGTGAGTTTTTTGTTGAAATACTGAATGTAATCAAAGTAAAGAGAAAGTAAAGTGAAATTTATCAGCTACACAGGCGGGGTAAGGGGCTAGGGGGTGTGGGGGTGGTTTACTGTGGTTCTTGGTGGTGGAATATGTGCACTGGTGAAGGGATGGGTGTTCGAGCACTGTGTAACTGAGACTTACGCCTGAAAGCTTTGTAACTTTCCACATGGTGATTAAAAAAAAATGAGTGATACATCTGTTAAATACATCTACATCATCATCATCATCATCATCATCATCAAACCCAGCACTCTCAGGTTTTGAGGGTAAACTGTAGCACTGTCTTCCTGTTGTTCATCAATTTGCTCGAGCGGGCAATGTAATGTCTCCATTGTGAGACTTGTTACTGTTTTTGGCTGAAGAAAATTTCCATTTTAAACCAAAAAAATTTAGAAACGTTGGGGCTAGAGTAATAGCACAGTGGGTAGGGCGTTTGCCTTGCATGCAGCCAAGCCGGATTCGATTCCCAGCATCCCATATGGTCCCCTGAGCACCGCAAGGGGTGATTCCTGAGTGTATAGCCAGGAGTAATCCCAGGGTGTGACCCAAAAAGAAAAACAAAAAAAAGATTTAGAAATGTTGAGCCAGGGAGATAGCGCAAGAGATGGACCCCAAATTCTCTGTTGGGAGTCGTCCACCCAAGTCATGCCGATGCACTAACCAACGTGACAGAAACGATGAATCAATAATTAATAAGAAATTCAATTTAACACACCTTAAAGTTTGCTCTCCTGAGTCCTGCATCTTGGCTTTTTTCACCTGCAAAAAAAAAAAAATAAATAAAATACACAAAAAACATCAATGCAATGATTGGTTAATTAAACCTCTAATCACTTATGTAGACATGTACCCCCTTCGTTCTTATGTGGAGTTTTTTCTATTCAATGAAACTGTACTTTTCAGATTCAAAGCAAAATATTTACCAGAATTTTTACTCTAGGGAGAATACTAACCAGAATAAACTATCCAAACATGGACAAAAACTAGTTTTAAACAGTGATTAGGGCAATTTGGATAAGACATTTAAAAATTACTTTATTTATTATTATTATTTAGAGCATTATAAAGCCACTCATGACTGAATTTCAGTCATACAGTATTCCAACACCCGCCCCTCCTCTAGTATACATTTCCCAGCACCAGTATTCCCAGTTCACTCCCATCGCCCCCCCACCCCCACACCTGCCTCTTTGGCAGGCGCTTTTCTTCTCTCTCTCTCTCTTCTCTCCTTTCTCTCTCTCTCTGCTCTCTCACTCTCTTTTCCCCTCCTCTCCCCGAGACTTACTTATTCAAATAAGTGCTTTTGTACTGAAATTCCTTACACGTTGATTTTTATTTTGCATTCTTTTTTTTTTTTTTTTGGATCACACCTGGCAATGCACAGGGGTTATTCCTGGCTCTGCACTCAGGAATTACCCCGGCGGTGCTCAGGGGACCATATGGGATGCTGGGAATCGAACCTGGGTCGGCCGCGTGCAAGGCAAATGCCTACCCACTGTGCTATCACTCCAGCCCCTTTATTTTGCATTCTTTACAGACCTCCAAAGTAGCGCTGGGAGTGACCATGTGAAGATGGTACTATTTGCATAGGTAAGATAATAATTTCCCAACAGTGGAATTTAGAAAGAATTTAGGCTTGGTTTAGCCTCTCTGGATGAAAGCAATGAAAGCAATGTATTCACGCTTTCATCCTGGAACTGGATAGCTGCATCACCAACTCTGCTGACCATCTCTATACAATTATTCATACTAAGAATACAATTATTCATACTAAGAATACAGAGTCTGGAGTGATACTGCAGCAGGTAAGGCATTTGCCTTGCATGTGGCAAACCTGAATATGATCCTCGGCACCCCGTATGATCCCCTGAGGAGTGATTCTGAGCACAGCACCAGAAGCAAATCCTGAGTATTGCCAGGTGTAGCCCCAAACAAACAAGCAAACAAAAACAAAACACAGAATACAACAATGAAAAATCTAATGTACGGTCTTAATTCTATTAGAACCTCAAAGCAACAAACTTAGTTAGTGGACTTCTCCCCAAATAAGCTCCTAAAGCAAAAATTGGAAGTACTCCATAAAGGCCTTAAAGAATTAAAACTTTCTCTTTGTATTACATTATTAAAAAAATGCATACTCCTTATAAGAGTATGTATTCATTAATAGAAATGGAATAACCAAAATTATTTCTACCAGTTCAGGGGAGGAGAATGAGTTAACAGCTGCTTTTTCACCTTTCATGATCTACTCTTCACCTTGATTTGGGTAATTATGTTCATCTGAAAATCCTCTAAGTGCAGGTAAAATGACTCAAAGGATCCTGAAGAGCTCACTGGTTAGTACATGTTCAAACAATACCATACAGAAACAGACTGAGGCCAAGGAGATGGAATAGTTTAACTCCAGTTAAAAACCCAGGTTTTAACCCCAGTACCTCGCACTCCTGGGAGTACCACCATGGCAGTCCTGAAATAAAGGGTGGAGGGTGGCCCCTAAGCAATGCCAGTTATACCCCCCAAAATTAAATAAAAAACAAAACAAAAAACAGACAAAAAAAAAAAAAAACCAGAAATGAAGTGAATAAAAAATAGTGCAGCTACTTTGAATAATAGTCTAGCAGTTTCTCAAAGATAAAGGTTACCTTATAATTCAACAATTCTATTCCCAGCTAAGTAACCAAGATAAATTGAAAGCTCTGTCTCCACAGAAAAAAGTATACATTAATGTTTAAATTGTCACATAATAACCAAAAACATCTATGGATGATGATAAAATGTTAATGATGAAGCACTGCAGCACTGTTATCCAGTTGTTCATAGATTTGCTCAGCGGGCACCAGAAACGTCTCCATTGTAAGGCTTGTTGTTACTATTTTTGGCGTATTTGTTACTATTTTTGGCATATCAATTAACCACGGGTAGCTTGCCAGGCTCTGCTGTGCAGGCGGGATACTCTCGGTAGCTTGCCAGGCTCTTTGAGAGGAATGGAAGAATCGAACCCGGGTCGGCTCTGAAAGCAAACGCCCTACCTGCTGTGCTATCGCTCCAGTACAATGATGAAAATAATTATGAATAAAACAAACCCATACAATATTATTTAGCAATGAAAGATAATGAAGTGTTGATATGTACCAGAGCATGGATTAATCTTAAAAATACTATGCTAAGTAAATAAAGCTTGTGACCACCTATTGTGTGAGTTCATTTATATGAAATCCCCACAAACAGGTAAAGTTTTAGACAGAAGGCAGATTAGCAGCTCCCTAGGGCTGGGAGGGAAAAGGAAATTCGGGCATGGCTACTGAATGGACTCTACTGCTGGTTACAAAACTGAAATAAAAGCCCACTGAAAATTACTCTTATAAATTAATTTAAAATGAATTACATCTCAAAAATAATTCATTTAATTGTAATTGTAATTTTTACTGGGATGTTCTCACTAAAATCAACACAAAAACGAAAGAATTACCCACTGTGAAGGGAGGGGGACAGTGGTGGTGGGATTGGGGTTGGAATATTGTATGACTAAAACAACTCTTATGAACAACTTTGTAAATCACATTATCTTAATTTAAAATTTTTTTTTAAAGTGAGAATTACTGGTAATTCACAAATTAAGACTTCTATTTGTGCCTCTGATAAGTAAAACAATCATTTGAGGGTCAGGGATGTGGCTCAGTGATAAAAAGAATGCCTTAGAATGACGCTAATGTGGTCAATCCCCAGCACCGTAAAATAAAATCATGCTTTCAACACAACAGAGCAAATGAACAAAAGTAACCCAGCATATGAATTCAGAAAATCCAGGTTCAAAGCTCATTTTTGAGAGTTAATTCAATGCACATGTTAATTTTTCTGCTGGTTTCCTCAAGAAAGATACAACTATCTACTACTTAAGGCTTCTTCCTGTGAAGCTAAAATTTAAAGAACTGTTTACAAAAGACAAAGTCTATACAATTGTTGAATTTTAGGGTTACCACCCAAAACAAGAAGAGAAAGGGTATGGGTTTGGAAAGCAGCCTAAGATTTCTTTATACTTCTCTTGCTCTCATTTTTTCATAGAGTAACACTGGTTCAGCACTCAAATTCGTAAACGTTAGGTCTACAGGACAGAACTTCTGGGCCTTGGGGCTGGAGCCATAGCATGGTGAGTAGGGTGCTTGCCTTGCTCGAGGGTGACCCGGGTTCGGTCTCCGACATCCTAAGCCAAATTCCACCCAGTGGTACAAGGGGAACACTGGGGCACCAGGCTCCAGAATGTGCTCTAACCCACTGAGCCACCATCCCAGTCCCAAATACAGTTTCTAGTTGTACTGTGTTAGTTGGGAAGGCCACTCCTGGCAGTGATAAGGCCTAGAGTCTCTCATATTAAGGCACATGTTCTACCACTTAAGCCACATCCCTGGGCTTTATTAATGTTTTTAAGAATTTTTTTAAGCTTCACTCCTTTTCTAGAGGAGTGTTTTTATCTAGGGCAGTGTTTCTTTCTTTTTTTTTTTTATTTTATTCTTTAATTAGCGAATCACCATGAGGGTACAGATACAGATTCACACATTTTTGAGCTTGTTTTTCCCTCATACAATGTTCACAAACATCCCTCCACCAGTGCCCATTCTGCACCACCAATAAACCCAGTACCCTCCCACCCCCCAATCCCATCTCCCCCCACCCCACCCTGCCTCTGTGGCAGGGTATTCCCTTTTGATCTCTCTATCTTAGGGCAGTGTTACTTAATGGGAGACCTAATGACTCCACTGTGGCCCCATGTATCAAGGGGGCCAGAGGTAAAAATCACATACACTTTTGATTGTAAGCACGTACCATCTCTCTTGTCTATACTAAGCCAGCCAGCCAATCTGCCTGCCTGTTCCCCTTCCTCCCTCCCTCCTTCCTCCCTTTCTTCCTTCCTTGTTTCTGGTTCATACCCAGAGGTACTCAGACAGGCCTTATTCCCAACTCCGTGCAGAGCTCACTCCTGGCTATGCTAGGAAGATCATGCAGGGATTGAACTTCGGTCTCTTACATACACAGCATGGTCTCAATCATGACTGTTTTCTTTAAAAACAGTCATGATTGAGTTTTGCACTCAAACGCCTCTGTCCCACCCCACACTGCATACAGTTCCCCAAGCACAGCCTGGGGTCAGTCTTGAGCAGAACCAGAAACACTGCCAGGTGTGGCCCCAAAACCAAAATAAATAGGGTTTAAGTAGAAAGGCACACATACATACATTGTAAATATTTGTATAAAAATAAAATACCAAAGGCCTTATTCTGAACCACCACCTCCTAGAAATAATTAGTATTGGGCTTGGTGCATACTTTTTGAAAACATTTTCCTGTGAGTATGTCCTTAAAACTCAGGTTCACTTATGGGAATAAGACTTGGTGGTAGAGCAGTCTTGCACGTGGGAGGCCCTGGGTTTGATCACTGGCACCGCAAAATAAAACAAAACAAAAAGCTTGAGTTTGGAGAATACTCCTAACCATTATACATGAGTTTTAAGTGTTTTCTATTTGCTGAGAAAGAATTTGCTTATTTCTCAGTACCCCAAATCAAGTCTAGTTAGTGGCTCCTGTCAGTCTTCGAGAGCTTCAGTTTGGGCAGTTGGAGGCACTTCACAGTGGCTGAAAAAGATGAAGACCCAGGGTGAAAGACTGAGTGGTCATAAGTAAGTGCTGGCCGCAGAGAGAACCATCTCACTGCAGAAGGTTTAGGAGTGACCGGCAATAGGGGGAAGCAAAAGACAGAACTGGAGGGGAGGATTTAGGTTCTATTGGGAACGATCTAATCATATCTTAAAATAGAGCAAAAACTAGAGAAAACCAAGAGGGGGATAACCTGACAGAAAAGTGAGATGACGGGATTAGGACAACCACAATAATGATGCCATCAGCAATATCCATCTATATCTACAGACAAACAGCATGGTTTAAAATCTTGGCTTGACTGAAACCCAATCATGAACAATGTTGAAACTGTATCTTGTGATTTGGTTTAAAAAAAAAAAAGTGGAAATCTTGGCTTGAGAGGCCAGAGCCCCACAACAGATAGGGTGCTGCCTTGAACGTGGATGACCAAGGGTTTATTTATTTTTTTTTTGCTTTTTTGGGGGATCACACCCAGAGATGCACAGGGGTTACTCCTGGCAGTGCTCGGGGGATCATATAGGATGCTGGGAATCAAACCCGGGTCAGCCGAATGCAAGGCAAACGCCCTACCCGCTGTGCTATGCTCCAGCCCCATGACCAAGGTTTAATCCTAGGCACCATATATGGTGCCCTGAGCACCACCAGCAATGATCCCTGAGCACGGAATCAGGAGTAAGTCCTGAGCACTGATTGCTGGATGTGATCCCCCCAAAATAACAACAGTAATGAAAATGAAGGCTTTATTACCAATTCGAAATAGAAACCATCTTTCCACTCAAAATCAGACCTCTACTATAGCCTATACAGACCTCTATAATAATATAATATATATATATATTATTATAGCCACTTTTTCCTCCTCAAAATCTGATATTTCTTCTTCTTTTTTTCTTTTGCTGTTCCAATGCTAGTTGAAGTGGGGTGTTAGGGTCTCCATGTTGCTAGGGAGACCAGACTTTTCACCCAGAGTTGGGGGGTGCAGGGGGAGCATGCAATACTGGTGATTGAAACCAGGGCCTCACTCCTACACAAGGCACATACTCTACCACTTGAGTCACGTCACACATCCCCCAGTCTTACCTTTCTGTAGGGAGTCATACCTGGCAGTGCTCAGGAGAGACCATGTTTGTGCCAGAGATCAAGGCTGGAACTCTTACATGCAAAGCACAGGTTCTAGCCATCTGAGCCATCTCTCTGCTCCTTACTTTTTTTTTTTTTTTAATTTTATTTATTTTTAATTAGAGAATCACCGTGAGGGTACAGTTACAGATTTATACACTTTTGTGCTTATACTTCCCTCATACAAAGTTCGGGAACCCATCCCTTCACCAGTGCCCATTCTCCACCACCCGTAAACCCAGCGTCCCTCCCACCCTCCCCAATCCCATCTCCCCCCCACCCCACCCTGCCACTGTGGCAAGGCATTCCCTTCTGTTCTCTCTCTAATTAGCTGTTGTGGTTTACAATAAAGGTGTTCAGTGGCCGCTGTGCTCAGTCTCTAGCCCTCATTCAGCCCGCAACTCCCTTCCCCCACATGGCCTTCGACTACAATGTAGTTGGTGATCGCTTCTCTGAGTTGACCTTTCCCCGGAACGTGAGGCCAGCCTCCAAGCCATGGAGTCAACCTCCTGGTACTTATTTCTACAGTTCTTGGGTGATAGTCTCCCACTCTGTTATTCTATATACCATAGATGAGTGCAATCTTTCTATGTCTGTCTCTCTCTTTCTGACTCATTTCACTCAGCATGAAACTTTTCATGCCCATCCACTTGACTACAAAATTCTTGACCTCCTTTTTTCTAACAGCTGCATAGTATTCCATTGTATAGATGTACCAAAGTTTCCTCAACCAGTCATCCGTTCTGGGGCATTCGGGTTTTTTCCAGATTCTGGCTATTGTAAACAGTGCTGCGATGAACATACATGTTCTGCTCCTTACTTTTAATAGCTATTATGTTCTATGCTTTCTTAGATTCTCTATTTGTTAACTTGGCATTCATCACAGGGCGAAACCAAGGGTCTATTTTTCATAGCCCCTGTGATCTAAAGCAGTGGTTTAGCCTGGGACTTATGGTCTCCCGTGGGCCCCCAGGATATTCCAGAGAGAACACAGGTGAAAATCATGCAAATAGGGGGATCACGAGACTAGGGACAGCTATTAGGACCTGGGGGTCACTGGAAGGAAACAAGGTTTCTTGGCCTTTTCTCAGCCATGGGAAAAAGCTGTCGTCAAGAGCACTTGGAATAACCTGCTCTAACGCTTACACAACTAGTCAGCACTTCTCCTACTCTAAATCCATCCAGGGTCAGACAGTGGCACCCAGTGACAATTCCCTGGAACTCTTCAAACTCAGAATCCTAAATTTTCGCCCTGGCCTGACTCGAAGAAACTCCACTGAAAGCCGTGTGGCCGGCCATGCTCTCCTCTCCCTCCTTTCTGCTTCCGTGATGTCCCACACCTCTCCAATCTAAGGAAACTAGGTGACTTCTTTCAGCTGGAGTGCATGTCTGGGTGCGCAGAGGCCCCAAGGGCAAGTATGGCACTCGTGGTCCCTGAACCCCCTGGGAATGCAGCCCTCGGCGGTCCCCAGCACATTAGGTTTGCACAGCACAGCACTGAATGCTACTACTGAGCCAAAACAGAAGGCGGGGACTGGAGAGAGAGCAGTGGGGACGGTGCTCGCCTTACATGCAGCCGACCTGTGTCTGATCCCCAGCATTTCATACGGTCCCCCAAACCTGTCAGGAGTGATTCCTGAGTGTAGAGCCAAGAGTAATAACCCCTGAGCACTGCCTGGTACACTACCCCTCCTCACCTCCCCCCTCCCTCCCGAAAAAAAAAAAAACTAAACTAAACAGAATGTTAAGAAAATGAAGCAGAACAGAAAAGACAAAATCCCTAGCAGGTTACCAACACAACTTACATGACCTTATGAACTAACAAAACTAATTTTATAATAGTATGTCAATACTTCAGTCTTTGGAAACTATGGCTGCATTTTTTTTTCTGCCACACATGGTGGTGCTCAGGGGTTACTCCTGGCTCTGTCTCAGGAGTAATCACTCCTGGTGGGCTCAGGGGACCATATGGGGTGCCAGGAATTGAAACTGGTTGGTCGTGTGCAAGGCAAGCGCCCTATCTGTTGTACTGTAACTCCAGCCCTGACTCCAGCCCTGGATTAAGAAAATCCAGTAACAATTTTTCTTGGCATATTTAGTCTCTTTACTTCATTATTTATTTTTACAACTAGGTATGTTACTGAGGATAAATTTAAAACTGAAATCACAATTACAAAGTTATTCATGACTGAGTTTCTGACATACAGTATTCCAGTATCAATCCTTTTACCAATGTTCCCGAGTTTCTCTCCCGGCCTCCAGCCTGCCTTAATGGCACGCATTGTATACCTGCTCTCAGCCCTCTGCTCCCTTCCACAGTGACCACATTCCTCCACCGATGTACCAGTGTCACATTATAGCCTCCCCTGGACTATTCCCTGACCCCACTCTCCACCCCAGTGGCAGGCTTCCTCCTAGAAACCAGTTCATATGCTCTTTTTCCTACTGCTTTTGGGCATTTGTTATTCTCCTACTATGTTTCTATCCCACATAGGTGAGAGATCGCTGTTTCTGTCTCTCTCCCTCTTACTGACTTCACTCAGCCTGACACTGTACAGATAAGGATCTTTTATGGAGCGGGGGTTCCCACACCTGGTGATGCGCAGGGGTTACTCCTGGCTTTACACTTAGGAATTAGTTCTGGCAATACTTGGGGGACCACATGGGATGCCGGAGATCCTACCTGTGGCAGCTTCATGCAAGGCAAGCACTCCACTTTCTGCACCACTGCTGCAGCACAAAGGGTCATTTCGAACCCGACCATTTCCCTCATTTTAAAAGTCCTACCAGAGATATATGGTAAGACTTTAAAAACCAGAGGTTTTTAAAAGGTTTCAAAAGGTTGCTTTATCAGTTGTTTGTACCTTTTTAGTTTAATATTTATCTTAAGTGAGAGGGCTTAAAACAGAATAATCACCAAGTATGCATTTCTCAATATAAAGAAAATATTAAAACTATATTAGAGAAAATTACTTTTTTAGAAGTTAACTACACTTGTTTTAGGTGCATCGTTTCAGGTGTGTATCATCAAAAATCAGCATCTATGTGATGATGTCATGGTTTTAAGAGAATCCAATGCTCATATTTCTCTTAATTTTTTTCTTTTATTTTTATTTATTTATTTATTGCTTTTTGGGTCACACCTGGCAATGCACAGGGGTTACTCCTGGCTCATGCACTCAGGAATTACTCCTGGCGGTGCTCAGGGGACCATATGAGATGCTGGGATTCGAACCCGGTCAGCCGCATGCAAGGCAAACGCCCTACCCGCTGTGCTATCGCTCCAGCCCCATTCTTTAGATTTTTTTTTTTAAGTAACATTTATAATAAGTATTTCCTAATGCTAAATTTTCTAAGCAAACTCCTTGGTTTAATATTTAAGTCAGAAAATATTATTCAGCAACAAAAACACTCTGCTTTCCTAGAGGAAAAACACTAGAATATTTTTATATTTATTTCTAATTTGGAAGCTACAGTATAACTGAGTAATGTTTAAAGCCTCATAAGATTATTTTTTTGCAATCAATTCTAAATTGTTAAAAGAAACACTTACTGGTTGCTCCGGTAAATCTTGCTCGTCTTCCATGAGGACCAATACTTCTTTATTATGCTTATGTGAAGAGATTGCAAGCCTCTCTCAGCAGTCTTCACAATCTGTTTATGAAAGAGTGGGGAGTCAAAGCTTTATATATTCTTACAGCATTATCATTGAGGCCATCAGAGAGTAAATTTTTCAATATTTTGCTACCCCCGTGCTTTCTACGTGAATTCTAATCTCAAAATCTCAAATTTGCTCTGGCTAATCAGAATTGACATGCTGCACCAAGTCAAAACTGGTGTATACAATGACTTTTATTAATACCATGCAAAAACTAGCCCATAGAAGCACTGCTTAAAACAAGGTCACTGTAGTACCTAACGCTTTAAACATTTTACAGTGGTAGCCATGTGTAGATAGTAAATAACTGAAACCATTTTTCTCCTAGGAGTAGTCGTCACACTAAAAAAATGACAAAAAATAGTCTAGCAAGTGATGAAGCAAGTCTACCCTGCTTTAAGGTGAAACATCTACATAACTTAATATAGGCACACAGAATAATTTTAAATAGGACAAACTGGAATATTACCTAAATATGTCTCTCTCTCTCTCTCTCTCTCTCTCTCTCTCTCTCTCTCTCTCTCTCACACACACACACACACACACACATACACACACACATATATATATGTAATAATTGAAAGGAAAACTAAGCTCTTCTGAGCTATTAATGACAATGAAAAAGTGAAACTTTGAATTTTAGAATTAAGAAAAATTATTCACATAAAGCTAAGACCCAATTTTATTCTGAAATTACAAGTTCAATTAAATTTACTGCCATATCAATTATTTAAGCAAAATGTTTACCTTCTCAGACCCTGCTCTTCCTGTCCAGATTTTCAAACTAAAAGAGAAAAAAAGAAAAAATAGGACTCTTAAGTCCCCAGTTACTAGTAAGAACATCTTACTATGCATGCCCTCCCTTTGGCAAGAAAGACATTAGAAAACTAAATTTATTATAAGTACAAAAAACTGTTTCCATGTAAGAAAGTGAAACTAGCCCTTTGTGTACTGAATGTCTGCTTATGTTTTTAATTAAGGTCACACCTATTTTCACTTATCTACCAATCACTGTAACCAACTTTAAGCTGTAAAGCAAGATCAGAATTTTATTTCTTAATGAAAACAGATGAAATATTTCAGTTGTGCCAGTGTTACCAGCAATCTACTTCTTTTGCTTTATTTTACCTCAGTTCAATATAACAAACTTGGTTTTTAGAGCCACTGGCAAAGAAAGCACATGTAAGGGATACAATTAGGGCAAAACTGCCCAACTCCAATACAGCTTAAACTCCTTGCCTTCATCTAGACTGATGAAAAAAAAAAGTTTAAAGGTCAGAGGACTTAATGCACTCACGTGTAGCTCATAAACAGAGCCTCAAAAGCTAAACTCTCATCCTACATGACGTAGATAACGAGTGTGCAGAATTACAGAGGGTGGTTTGAGGGCTCACAGGCGTCGTCTTCTCTGCACTTGTTTTGTTCTACTCAGAAGAGCCAAGTCAATGTGACGTGAAACCGATTCACGGCCATGAAAGATGAAACATTTTTAATTTTTAACAGTAGTGCTTTAGGGGCCTCGGGGCCACACCTGGAGCAACCTGCCAAATGGGTCAGACAGCTCGTGCTGGGGCCAGAGATGCAGTGCTACTTGGTCTGGTGGTGCTGGGTCCCTGGGGTGGGGGGACAGAGGAGGGGGGACATGAAGACCTAAGATATAACTCCAGTCCTTTGCCATGCAAAGCGCGTACCCCTGGCCACCCTAATAGAGGTGGCATAGTTATCCTAGAGAAAAGATGATTAGCCTCGGAGAATGAAAGTTTTGCTTGGAAACAGCAACATTCCAGGTTATAGCCAAACAGAGTAGAGTATCAGAGACTCAAGGCTAGTGGTGACTGTCAAACAGTGTATTGTAGTTACTCTTGCCTTGCACATGGCAGACCCAGTTAGATCCCCGTACCATATAACGTCTCCCAGCCCCGCCAGGAGTGATTCCTGAGCACATAGCCAGGAGAGGGCCTCGAGTTCTGCTGGGTATGAATTTAAAAAAAAAAAGAAAAAGAAAAAAAGTTAAAAAGAGGAGAAGGAATAGTAGGAAAAGCCACAAAGAATGAAAGAAAGAGGGGCTGGAGCGATAGCACAGCGGGTAGGGCGTTTGCCTTGCACTCGGCCGACCCGGGTTCGATTCCCAGCATCCCATATGGTCCCCTGAGCACCGCCAGGGGTGATTCCTGAGTGCAGAGCCAGGAGTAACCCCTGTGCATTGCTGGGTGTGACCCAAAAAGAAAAAAAAAAGAAAAAAAGAAAGATTAATCCTATTTCCCAAACATATATACACAGCTGTTCTGTAAAAAGTTGGGTACCCATCTTAATTCTCAGACCCTGTGAATGTTACCTTATTTGAAAAAATGTAATCATGGTGCAGACACTACCCCGGGTGGGTCACACCCGGCACTGGACTGTTTGACTAATAGAATGGTCATATAACTATAAAGTTAGCATTCTCCAATTTTACTCTAGAACAAATCTTAAAAAGAAGAAATTCCAAGGTTACAAGGTTACAACGTAACAGAGCAATCCTAGTTGTTTTATGGATCTACACCTGGCCGCTCACCTACAAGATGGTCTGATTTCTTCATCAAGACCCTGAATGAACGCCACTGGGCTACACTAGCACGTGACAGGGAGGAATGGAGACATTACTGCCGCCTGTTCAAGCAAATCAATGAGCAACAGGATGATAAGTGAAGTGATTTCTAACTATATCAGTTTTTAAAAGCACATAATCACTATTATCTACTTGGTTTTTGCACTTTGTTTTGTCTTGGTTTAGTTTTTGGATCACATTCACTGGTGCTGAGGGGTAACTCCTGGTTCTGCACTCAAGAATTACTCCTGGCAGCATTTGGAAATGATATGGGATGCCAGGAATCTAACCCAGGTTGGTCATGCACAAGGCAAGCACCTTATCTGCTGTAGTACTGCTCTGGCCCCATGGGCTTTTTTTGTTTTTGTTTTTTAGGAAAAATGTACTGCTAGAGTTAAACCTAAAAAATATGTTGTCCTTTTCCAATTAAACTTACTTATCTAACAATCTTAGGCAAACTATTAAGATTAAATTTTTTTTTCTGTTTTGTGCTAAATTTTGTAGTTCTCTTGTTTTTTGTTTTTGGCTTTTTGGGTCACTGTTAGTGTCACTGTCATCCCGTTGCTCATCGATTTGTTCGAGCAGGCACCAGTAACATCTCTCATTGAGAGACTTATTATTACTGTTTTTTGGCATATCCAATACACACGGGTAGCTTGCCGGGCTCTGCCGCTCGGGCTCCATACTCTCGGTAACTTGCCGGGCTCTCTGAGAGGGGCGGAGGAATCGAACTCGGGTTTGCTGCATGAAAGGCGAACGCCCAACCGCTGTGCTATTGCTACGGCCATACCAGCCTTTTTGGGTCACACCTGGCAATGCTCAGGGGTTACTCCTGGCTCTGCACTCAGGAATTACTCCTGGCAGTGTTCAGGGGACTAATGGGATACTAGGGATCAAACCCAGGTTGGCCACGTACAAGGCAAATGCCAGCAGCACTATTGCTCTAGCCCCAATACTTAGGAATTTTTATCATTACACATCTTCAGAAACTTGGCGAAGGATCTTTTTCACTGTATGCTTTTTCTTTTTTTCGAGTTCCTTTCTGTATGTCAATACTGGGGATGGAATCCACAGGCCTCATGCCTGCAAAACATGCACTCCAGCCCAGCCCACTGAGCGAGCTCTGTGGCCCAGGCTGGCAGTTTTATAAAACTAAACATATACCTTGTATGTATGTGTATATACAGCAATCTCACTCTGAAGCATCTAAGTGAAACAAAAATTCATGTTCACAGAAAATCCTGTAAATGAACATGTATTCAGATGTATAAAGACTAGAAAGGACTCAACTGTCATTCACAGGGAATGAACAAACTGCTGACCAAGCATCCATCCATGCAGCAGAACACTACATCTACGCCCTATGCCATGTAAACATTGTGGCACCCATCCAAAATTTCCCAGTCACAGAGTGGTTACATGATTTGGGCCCTGCACTGCTGGGGGTGTGACAAGGTAGCACCTGCCACTGTACAGGTGAAGCATGCGTCTGCCCAATGCCAGTTACTGAGTCAGTTCGCCAGTTTGCCAAACAATGACAAAAATTTTCATTTCACCACACTTCTCCATTTTGTTTTCTAATATTATGTTGAAGTATTTCATAAAACAAGCTATTTCTCTTGTAGAATTTGAAACCTTACAAAACAGAAACAAAGAAGTCAAACAGCAGAACCTTCTACCCTTCTTCAGGAAGAGGCAGGGACAATTATTTAGCAGAAAAGCAGTGATGCTATCGAAAGCATACCAAGGACTAGTTTAGAAGAAATTAAGAAGAAATCCCTTGATACTTTTAAGTGTGCACTATGGATCAAAAAGAGAAAAAAACTTTATTAGAAATTAGAATAAAAAGTATAAAAAGCTCAGAAGCAGTGAATTATTTGTAAAGTTCCAGTGTTCCATCAAATGACACTAGGAAACCTTCCAAGCTCACTCGCCATTTGCATTAGAAACAGAGATTTTACAAGTGCACTAATCAGTAACTGGAATTTTTTCAAAGGTCTGGGGGCAATGCTCAGGGTTCACTGCTGGCAGCGCTGTGGTGCAAGGTATCAAACCAGGGTCAGCCCTGTGAAAGGCAAGTAACCTCTGTACCACCTCTCTGGCTCTTCTGATGAGTATTTAAGCTTAGAACGAGGCAAATACATATTACCAGAGTGTGTGGCCCCTGCTATGAGCATGAAAGGACGTCACTCAGGAGCAGTGGTGAAATAAGAAAGTTTTGTGCACTTTGTGCACCCAGAAGTTCTGTCCAGCACTGTCTGATTTAACGTGAGCACTGGGCTACAAAGAAGCCTCTACACTGATCTAAACTCTGTGGTAAGTGATTTTCATTAATGAAAATCAGAGTTCTGCTATGAACACCAACCAGGCTGTTCACAACACTGAGAGCACTGACTTGCACCAGCATCCCCTCCCTGCAGAAGTGAGATGGTTGTCAACACGAAAGGTTCCTGCAGACCTTTTCAAGCTGAAAGGAAAAGTAAAGGGAAAAGTAAAGCTGAGAAAGAAAGTAAAGAACTACTCATGGAGGTGCCCGGGGGTCTATATGGGATGCCAGGGACCAAGCTCGGGTGGGCTGCGTGCAAGGCAAATGCCCTCCCTGCTGAACTTTTGTTCAGACTGCCCCACCCAGTTGTCTTCTGATGCCACTCTGGTACCTAGACTTAAATAGTCACTGTCTCAAATCTCGGTATCACCCAAAAAGGAATATCCATCAAACTGTTAATCTATCAAACTGTTGGTTGTTCAACTTCCTAATTATGTGAAAACTTTTCCAGCCAAGTCACTGTCACTGTCATCCCGTTGCTCATCGATTTGCTCGAGCGGGCACCAGTAATGTCTCCATGTGAGACTTGTTACAGTTTTTGGCATATCGAATATGCCACGGGTAGCTTGCCAGGCTTGCTGTGCGGGCGGGATACTCTCGGTACTTGTCGGGCTCTCTGAGAGGAGCAGAGGAATCAAACCCGGGTCAGCCGTGTGCAAGGCAAACACCCTTCCAGCCAAGTCAGTAATAAAAACCTGAGAAATCCATTGAGTGTTAGAGCTGTGCTTTATCTCTCAGAAACAACTCTCCAGCCAGTACACCAAATTTCCTAACCTCTAAACAGTAGCAGATAGGGCTGGAGTGAACAGCAGGTAAGGAATTTGCCATATATGTGGCTGACCCTGGTTCTATCCCCAGCATCCCATATGGTACCCTGAGCACCGCCAGGAGTAATTTCTGAGTGCAGAGCCAGGAGTAAGCTCTGAGCATTGTCGGATGTAACCCCCAAAACAAAATACACAGTAGATATCACACTTAGCTTAAAATTGTCATTTATACCATTGGAGCTAATAAATCAAATACTATTTAGTTTTTCTGTCTTAGCCCTCTGTGAAATATTTCACCTATTTTCCACGGTGTGCAGGTGTAAAAGGGTTGAATGCTGATTCAGATGACAGTCATCTGAATTTTTTTAAATACTTAAAATTTTTACAAATAACCACCTTCAAACAAACACTCTTTTCCTATCTGAACTTGAGAAAGATCTCACTGCTAAGCTATTAAGAAGAGATCTATGCAATATGCAATATTCAGAAGCAATTACAACTAAAATAGAAGCTGATCTTCACTGAACAAAAGACAGGAGAACAGAGGGAAACAAAACAAAGGGGAAAATTATAGCCAAGAAGAGAGGAAGGGAGGGAGAGTGATTGGGAGCTTGAAAGAATGCAAAAACTAAAAAGTTGCATAAAATTTAACTACATGTGTCATGATAGATTTTAACAGCAAGCAGAGGGCCTACAGGAATAGTAGCAAAGTGGGTACAAAAACTTGTTAAGCATGCTTGCCTCTTAGTAAGGTATCAGAAAAAGACATCAGAATTCAGAATCTAAGCATTTGGGTCTAATAACCTAACAGCTTATAGGTTTCTTCTAACTATAGGTATGTTTTAAATGTGTATGCAAACTCATTTTTAAATCTTTCAATAAGTACAAACAGGACTATGTGGTGCCACGCAAAGCTCCCACAAGCGAACATGTACTTTATCCCTCTGAGCCATCTCTGCAGACTATATTTTTTTAATTAAGGTAAAATAGACATAGAAATATATTAGTTTGGGTATACAACATAGTTGTATTTGCTTTAATTTGTGGCATATTAGACACATGTTATCATTTTGTAGTAAATAAAATCTTTCTACATTTTGCTTTCCCAGTCCCAACTTATGATTTCACTCATCCTTTCTTCTACAACTTTAACTGCTTTATTATTTATATTTGCATATATGCTTAAAGAGGCAATTGCATAGTGAAGAAGAGAACAGACACTGAAATCTTCTGACAGGAACTATTGTTTAACACAATCTATAACAGAGAACAGCAATTAAAGACTTCATCTCACTAGATCAGGAAGACTAGAAGCTTATGACATGTGAAGAGCTTATGACAGTAACTCCGACAGCTGGTTACGGGCCAAGTAGTACTATTTAGATCTAGCGAATACTGCTTAAATCTTGTCTTTTCCCCAATAATTGGGAATGTTAATTCATAATAAACTAAAATTCCCATTTCTGTGTGATTTCTAGGTTCTGTTCCGTTTCATCAGTCAATCCAATGTGCTCTTGGAAACCACTGTAAACCATAGCAATATCATGACATACTACAGAGGTTTTATTTGGTAATTTCATATGTTTAATGCTTGGAAAGGCTGGTCTTTCTTCTTCATTCTCATTTTTCTGAAGATTTTAGCTCTCTAAATGAACTCCGGAGTAGTGTTTTTAAGTGTTTGGGGGCCACATGTGCTGATGCTCAGAGAACTATGTGGTGCCCAGGACTGAGCTAGGACTGGCAGCAAACCTGGCACGCATCTTACCCCCTGTACTACCTCTGTGCACTAGATCCCCATGATTTATCTCATAAGTGGAAGTTACCTTTTAAGCAGCTTTACCCACCTCACCCACTCCCTATATCCCTGCCTCCCACAACTTGAAATAAGTTTCGAGTTTGATTTTTCTTTTCTTTGTTCCAGTTTATAGGCCACACTTGGGAGAGTACGAAGTGCCCAGGCCCAAATTCAGGGTTTCCATACGCAAAGCACGTGCTCCGGTCCTTTGAGCCATCTCCCCAGACCAGGTTCTGTTTTTCTCTTCTTTTTCTTAGTGCTGGGAATCTAATCCCGGGCTCTGTATATGCAGAGCATGTGTTCTGCAACTGAGCCTCAACCCGAGTTCCATGTTCAATATTTTAAATCTATATATGTGAGTTTATAAAATATTTCTGACTTAATTCACTTAGCATCATCGAAGTCCATCTTTGGTGTGACAGATGAAGATAATGTTCTTTCATAACAAAAATAATTTT
This sequence comes from Sorex araneus, assembly GCF_027595985.1. Lineage (NCBI taxonomy): Eukaryota > Metazoa > Chordata > Mammalia > Eulipotyphla > Soricidae > Sorex > Sorex araneus. The sequence continues at coordinate 47,129,602 of NC_073306.1, read as the reverse complement.
ATTGCATTTGACTATATGATCACATATGCATTCTATATTACACTTCTGGCATTAAACTCATATATGCATTCTATATTAAACTTCTGAAGGAACTTCATGCCATCTTCTATAGTGGCTGCACCAAGTCACATCCCCACTAACCACACATGGGTTTCCTTTCCTCCAGTCTCTCGCCAACACTAATTTCTTGTCTTGACCACAGTAGGTGTGAAGGGCTATTTCACTGTGATATGATTTGCATTTCCCTGATGACTAGCAGTGGAAAGAACTTTTTCATTAGCCATCCGTTCAGATCTATTCAGATACCTTCTCCATTTTTTATTTTTTTTGGTTTTGGGGCCACATCTGGTGGTGCTCAGGGCTTACTCTTGGCTCTGTGCTCAGGGACCACTCCTGGTGCTGCTTGGGGGACCATACAGTGTGCCAGGTATAGAACTTGGGTGGGCTTGCTTGGGCCCCTTTGTCCATTTCTTAATTGAACTACTTTTCTCTGTTGCTAATATGTTCTGTATAAGTTCTGAGCCTGGGGAGAGCTCAGAGGTAGAAAGTCTGCCTTGCTGGCAGTTTCTCTTTTTTTCTCATTATTTTTTTATTAAGACACTGTGATTTTAAAAGCTGTTCACAAGCTTTTTAAATCACATTTTTGTAGACTTGTTTCAGACATTCAATGTTGTAACACATCCCACCACTAGTGTCCCCAGGGTCTCTGCCATCCCCATCCTGGCCCCTGGGCAGGCATACAACAAATTTATTTCATATTGCTTGCTCCAATAGAACTTAAATGGCAAAAGAAATTATCAAAAGATAAATCAACAAAGTTCATCTGTCATGATTAACTGCTATGATTTTAACCTATATATATATAAGAAAATTCAGATAATTTAATACAATATAGTATACTGCCTATTTTCAGTTACATAAGTAAATTTTCAACTCTGGCCTCTAATACATATTGCATTAAATTTTATTTTGTACTTGGACCTTATTGCAATAATTATCACATCTTTCCTAATGAGGCTTTTTCTTTCGCCCCTTTGGCAGGCATATAACAAATTTATTTGATATTACTTGGTCCAAAAAACTTGAAAGAATGGCAAACTTATTTCTTCGAAAGCAAATAAGTCAACTTGTGATGATTGCTATATGTTTTAACCTTTCATAATTTCATAGAGAATAAACAGGCACCATTAGTAAGGTCATACTTAATGCCACATGAAGGGAAGTTTCTTCTGTCCTTTAAAGGAGCTCTTTTAAGGCTTCTTGCAAAACTGGTTTCAAGGCTATGAATTTCCTAAACTGTTGCCTGTCCATGAAACTCTGAATAGTTCCTTCAGATCTGAACGATAATCTAGCTGGACAGAGTACTCGTGGTGAGGTATTCAGTTCATTGAGTTTGGAGAGTATATCCTTTCATTTCCTTCTGGCATATAGAGTCTCATTTGATAGATCTGCTTTTCTTTGTATCTCATGTGCTTTTCTTTGTACGTAAGTTCCTTTTTTTGATCTTGCTGCTTTCAATATTCTGTCTCTGCCTTTAGATTTTGCTATTTTGAGTGTAATGTGTCTTGCAGTTTTTCTAACTGGGTCTATTTTCAAAACTGGGACCCTTCAGGCCTCTTGATTCTAGGTGCCTGTATTCCTCAACTCTGGGAAGTTCTTAACGATTTCTTTAACTATTATTTCTTCACATTTGCCTTCCAGTTCTTTAGGGACGCCAATGATTCTTGTGTTGTTCCTCTTGAACTCATCCCAGATTTCTCAAGCATATCATCTGCAGCACTGCCAACATGCCCAGAGCAATCCTAGAGGCACTGCCGATGTGAACCCTGGCACCACAACATAAGTGTGCAAGCAAGAAGCACAGTTCAAAAGGTGTGTGACCCCTACCTAGGGAGCACTGCAAGTATGTGAGCAGCACCGCCAAGCATGTGGATGCACTGCAACCAAATAGTGTGTGGGCTCCATAACCAGGTACACAAGCCCCTGAGAGCAACATGACCACTCAATCACACATTTATGTGATAACAGTCATCATCACAACAAAGGAGAGGAGCCAGGAACTTGGAGTGATAGCACAGCGGGTAGGGTGTTTGCCTTGCAAGCGGCAGACCTCGGTTCAATTCCCAGCATCCCATATGGTCCCCTAAGCACCACCAGGGGTAATTCCTGAGTGCAGAGCCAGGAGTAACCCCTGTGCATCGCCGGGTGTGACCCAAAAAGAAAAAAAAAAGAGTTTATTTTCTCCCACTGAGTACTTTATTGTTATATTTTATTTGTTGCTTTCATATTTCACAAAGCTTGATAATCTCTTTGAGAAGGAAGCACTAGCATTTCGCAGGTATCTGAATAATAAAAAAAGAGCTGTAAGATGTAGAGGGCTTTCAAAAGAAAACAAGTACTAAGAAACTGAAACAGTAACTAACATCTTTTTTTTTTTTTTTTTTTTTTTTTTTTTTTGCTTTTTGGGTCACACCCGGCGATGCACAGGGGTTACTCCTGGCTCATGCACTCAGGAATCACCCCTGGCGGTGCTCAGGGGACCATATGGGATGCTGGGATTCGAACCCGGGTCGGCCGCGTGCAAGGCAAACGCCCTACCCGCTGTGCTATCACTCCAGCCCAGTAACTAACATCTTGACATATCTGAGAAAGAGCAAAAAGGTCTGTGTCAACAAGTGAATGAGCCTATGCTATGAAGCCTGAGAAGCAAAAGTCACAGCACACAACCTTGCAGCAATTGGCCAGGAGTTTGAGAAAGCAAGAAATCTACAGGATTTGGTTTATATACACAGAGACATTTAAGAATAAGAAAGTATATGTTTCCCCAGGCAGGTTATTCAAAGAAATTCTTTAGGCTTTGCTGGGGAATAAGCATCAGGTGCTCAAAACAGAGTAAGGAGCAGAAAACTGATGAATGCCCCAGGTACCCTTCTATTCTTTATATTTATCCATAGGAAGACTAATAGTTTTTTTTCTTTCTTTTTCTTGGGGGGGAGGGTTGTCTTTTTGGGTCACGCCCTGCAATGCTCAGGGCTTACACCTGGCTCTGCACTCAGGAATTACTCCTGACTGTGCTCAGGGGACCACATGGGATGCCGGAATCAAACTCACATTGGGCCACATACAAGGCAAATGCCCTACATGCTGTACCATTGCTCCAGCCCCAATTTCTGAGACTTCTAAGCATTGTGAGTCCTTCATCTAGTTTCTTCATTGATCCAATCTTGCTGTTTCCTTTAAAAAATTCAATGAAGTCTCAGAGGCTGATGAAAACCCTTTATAGTAACAAGGGTTACTATTTTTTTTAAACTTAAAAACAAAGAACAACGACAACAAGACCCCTAAAGCATACCACAACTATGTTTACTGCAGCAGATATACTATTTATATATTTACTATAGCCAAGATCTGGAAACAGCCAAAATGCCTCATGCCTGGTGAATGACTTGCACAATGGACTACTATTCAGCTGTAAGGAGAGATGACATCTTGCCTTTTGCTAGAACATGAATGGAGCCAGAGAGAAGCATGCTGAGTGAAGAAAGTCTGAAGGAGAAAAAACAAATGTTAAATTATCTCACGTATAAATGATATACAGAGAAACAAACCAAGGGAACAGACAACATCAAACAAAATGAAACCCTTTGCCTCTGACCACAGAACAGGTTATGGTTGAGGGAGTGCACTGAAATGGTCCAAATCAACTGTGGTCGAGAATATTGGTACTTTGGTGATGAGTTTGGTGTGGTTATACCTCAAAAACATACAAACATTTGCACTCATGTAAACCACTACCTCAATAAAAAGTAAATTTAAAAAAAAATCTAACACCCCAGAATCCTCTGTACTCAAGAGGTCTGCTAAAGTAGGCACAAGTATAGTACTCCCACAATCAACTGGTCTCCCTGAAGCAACCCTATGAAGATCTGAACTCTGTATCATTTAAGCCTCAACACAAATCATATTTCTGTAGTCAAAAAGCTTGCCATTAACTACATGCATCTTCCTCGCCAAACTCTCTACAGGTAAGCAAAAGCCACCATCACCATGACAGTCCCTTCTTCCCTAAATAAGTAGCTCAGCTGCTTGTGGTAACACTGAACTCTTCTGACTTCTTTATTTTAGAGGCTTGACTGATTAACATAGCAAGGTGCTGTCAGCTGTACTAATACAAATAACAGTCTACACGCAACAGAATACTATCAGAACTAACCCTAGAGCCAGGACGGTGGGCAGGATGCTTGCCTTGCATGCTGAAGACAAGGCTTGCTCCCGGGCACCCTAGACAGTTCCTAGGGCCCACGAGGAGTGATTCCCCCAGTGCAGAGCCACAAGTAAGCCCTGAGCTTAAACCTGTGTGGCCCCGAAACAAAAATGCTCAGTAAAAACAAAGGTTGTGTGACTTCCTGTCACATCAAAAGGGAAGAAAGGAGGGAAATAAACAAAAAGTTGAACCAACTAAAATTGCCCAAGTCATGGTACCAATAGCCAGAATTCACAGGCCAAGTAAATGAGACAATATATACTAAGATGGAAATTTTTCTTTCTGTTATCTCATTCTGCTCCCAGGCCTCCCCAGTGAATATGTAAATGCTTTCAACAGCACCTGGCACATAGTATATGCTCATTAAGTGTTAAAGAGTAGTATTGGTGAAACAAGTAGTTACGAGTATGCATGCTGACCTTTCTCACACTAATGCTTTAATATGCCAGAAAAAATGGAAACCTCTATCATAGGAAGTGAATCAGAGTAAGGAATAAATGCAGCCCACTGTAACAAACCCCAAGTCCCCAAGTCCCAAAGATTCTTAAATTGTATTATTTTCACCAGATTATCACACTATCAAACAGAGGCAAACTGTTTTAACCCTCAGTTCTCATTTTGTTTTTTCTTTCTCCCCTTCTCTCTTGATTTAAAAGACTGCAAAAGACCCAGAAGTAGACTAAAGCAGCTTTATAACCTTTTGAGAAGTTGCCAAGAGCAGAAACACAGTTGTTAAAAAGCAACTTAGTCCATCTAAACTAGCAGAGGTTTCTAATAAGAGAAGAAATGCCTGATATGACAAACATTTTCAACCTCATGATTCTGATTATTGCAGTTTTTACAACTAAGTGCTTAAACAGCAAAGAAAAATGAGGACCATACCCAGGGCAATAGGTCTCCCTCTCAGTGTTTTGCATGGTTATTTCGTTAAAAAAAAAAAAAGTAACCGAATTGACATACACATCAGAGGAAAAAAAAATAGCAAGCCCCACACTCTAAAAGCATTCCAATTTCAATTCCAAAAACGACAGCCTTGAAAAAGTACAGTAGTTCTAGAATTCTTAAACAGTACATATAGGTATTATGTGGGCTATTATACAGTTTGATAAAAGTTTTTTATTTTTATTGTCTGTGTTTGGGGGCCACATTCAGTGGTGCTCAAGACTTATTCCTGGCTTTGTGCTCATGGATCACTCATGGAGCTCAGGGGACCATATGGGATGAGTTTTGAGCTGTAGACAGTAAATGCCCTATACACTGTACTATAGCACAAGTCCCTGAAACAGTTTCTTCTGAATGAAATATTACAAAATGAAATTTAATGTTGCAATTAAAGTATTAAAGACACAGTTTCACTAAACTAGTTTCAATTTTAAATATTCACATTTTAATATATGTGCTAAAATGCACCTTAGATTGGACCCATAGCAAAAAAGGTTGGAAAAATCACTTTACTAGAAAAGGGAAAACTGGCCCGTCAAAGAAGGAGTAAAAAGAAGGAGTCAAAGAAGCATTTCATATTACATATAACATTCAGAATTTTGGTGGTTTTGTAAATTACAGTATTTTAAAAGCAAGCCTCTGAAAACAAGAAATGGAGGTGGAGTGGGCACTCGGTTAATAACAGTGTACCCACACTGTTCCAAATAAACATTCACAGAATGTGCGGCACCAACACTAAGGAAAAATCTACTAAAGGAGGCAGAATTAAGATACAGCAATGATTTCTCAGTTCCCTAGCTTTTGAGGGCCGCACTAATACAAGAGAGGGGAGATTTTCAGCTAAAGTTGCTGTCTTTGGTCTCAAGATCATATTTGTCAATGTTACCTAATCTCTGGCACATAACTTAGCCAAGTAAGACATAGTAAAAAAGCAAAAGCAGCTTGAAAACTTCAGTGGAATAATAACAACTGATTATGAGTACATTTTCCTTGAGGAAGGAGGTTTCCCAGGAAGTGCCCACTCAAGGAGTCCAGGGACCACTTTGGCGACTAGGACAGATGGTTCAACATTAGAGCAGAAAAGGAGGTGCTCAGACCAGGTGTGGTGCCCCCAGGCCCACATCCAACATGCTCAAGGGCCATGTGGGGTTCAAGCATGACCCCAGAACCTGAATGTCCCCAACCACTGCCAGTATTTCCTTAATACTGGCACTTTTCTTATAAGAAGGGTTACATACTACTATTTATCCTATTTTTTTTAATTCTAACATAGTAAAAGGAAAAAAATTATACATACCTAGTAAGGATTATGCCTATGAGTAACAAGTAGAGATATTATTATTAATAATAGCAATCTAACAGGAAAAAATTGACATCATTGTCCTGAACTAAAATTTCCCTCTTACTTTGAAAAATGAAGGAACAACAGGTGAATCTGACCTAAATCTTTTTCATCTACTACAGAAGCTAAAGAACAAATTTAGGGCCAGAGAGATGGTACAGTGGGCATGCGCTTGCCTTGCACATTGGTGACCCAGGTTCGATCCCTGGTATCCATATGATTCCCCCAAGCCCCACCAGAGTGATCCCTGAGTGCAGAGCCAGGATCAAGCCCTGAGCACCACCTGGTGTGGCCCCCAAAACAATAAATAAATAGATAAACAAAGTTTAGCTCTACCTTAGATCTATTCCTTCTAATTTATTCCAACTGTAACAGTGCAACAAACCACCAATTTTCCTAGATCATCATAGCAAAGCTTACACTTTCAGTTCTATAACAATGCTTTTTCCCCTGAGGAGGGGAAAAAAACAAAGACAAAAACTACTACAAAAAACTGGGGGTGGAGAGACAGTGCAAAAGGTGGGTGTTTGTCAACAACTTGTGCTGCTAGTCCCTGCAACCTACATGGTCCTCAAGGTCACCGGAAGTGATTCCTGCGCGCAGATCCAGAAATAACCTTTAAGCAAAGCCAGGTGTATCCCCAAAACAAAAATAAACACAAATAAAAATGAAGTACTTGTTCTCTACCGTCTGGAGAATTCCATGTTCTCTCTGGAACACACTCCTTTCTCTCTTTTTACTCTCTCTCTCTCTCTCTCTCTCTCTGTCTTCTTCCCACTCTCCTTCCTGTTTCCTAAAATTATTTTACTTCATACACATGCACTATAGCACTGTCATCCCCACTGTTCATCGATTTGCTCAAGCGGGCACCAGTAACGTCTCCATTATAAGACTTATTACTGTTTTTGGCATATCAAATACGCCACGGTAGCTTGCCAGGCTCTGCCACGCAGGCAGGATACTCTTGGTAGCTTGCCGGGCTCTCTGAGAGGAACGGAGGAACCGAACCCGGGTCGGCTGCGTGCAAGGCAAACACCCTAACCACTGTGCTATCACTCCAGCTTCACTTCTTCACACACATAAGAAAAATTATGTATTTAACACCATGTCTGAATAGAGGAGTTCAAATAAAAGAACTAAAAGAAGTATGCCTAACCATACATGCTTCTTACCAGGAAGTTTTCTTCTACTAACCAAATTCCATGATTCCTGAATGTTCTCAAAACTCAAAAATAACCTCCCAGCATATGAGTCCAAGACTCTTATTAACCTTCTCAACAAATACAGGATCTTTTCCCCTAAAGACACAGTTAATTCTTAAATTTGGGAGTAAAAGTACGAAAGAATAGAAAGGTAATTCTAAATTACATTTATCTAAAAAGGAAGTGGTCTGTGAACATTCCTTTTTCTTTTCTAAGGCAAAAATAAAAATGAATTCAAATACAGTCTCGAATAGAAGAAAATACTTAATTCTATATAAGTTTTCAGATTTGGAAGAGCAGAGTTAAGTCAGAAATTTGTTTCACGCGGCCCGGACAATGCTCCGGACCCGAATTGGGGCCAGCAACACCGGGGGCCGGAAGGAGGAGGTGCCGCCAGCACACCTTCTCCAGATGGAGCCCTGGCGACACTGAGCAGCAACTAACACGGCTCCAGGATTCAGGACTGGGACACATTAGCGGCCGCGCGACCTTTTCTAAAACCTGAAAACATACAATCTTTTAATGGAAAACTAATTATCAAATGCCTCCTTATTAGGGTTATCTTGTTTGGGGATATAACTCCCACAACAATAGTGAGTTTTGTGTTGAAATATGGAACATAATCAAGGTGAAGAGAAAATAAAGTGAAACTCATCAGTTATACAGTTGGGGTGGAGGGCGGGGGGTATACCCGGGAGTTTGGTGGTGGAATATGGGCACTGGTGAAGGGATGGTGTTTGAATACGGTATAACTGAGACATAAACCTGAGAACTCTGTAACTTTCCACCTGGTGATAAAATTTTTAAAAAAATAAAAATTAAAAAAAAAAGAAATTTCTGTTTCAGTTTCCTGTTTTATATTTCAAACCTGTACTATTTATATTGGGGACATTAAGATTTCAGAGTTTTACACTATTACATAAATTTATTTAATTCTTAGTAGATCAAAGAAGGGAAAAGCATTCTTCAAGGAGCAAGACATTTTAGCAACTAGAATGCTTCTTATTGAACATACTGCCTTTTCTACAAATAGCTGAAAAGTAATTTCTAAAATATTTTCTTTTAAGAGGGAAGAATGTAATCCTCTTTTGATTTCTAATACATGGTTTTTGCATCTACAATGCATAAAGTACTATGAAGGCTTTGCCTTGCCTTAAGTCAGCATTTAGAAAAAACAAAAGGCAGGTAAAATCCCCCCTCTAAAGTTCCCAACTAAAAACAGCATTCTTTTGTGCTTCAGAAAAATTGGGGCTTGGGGAGGCTGGAGCAATAGTACAACATGTAGGGCATCTGCCTTGCACACACAGCCCACCTGGGTTTGGTTCTTGGCACCCTTTATAGTCCCCCTGAGCCCACCAGGAGTGATTCCTGAGTGCAGAGCCAGAAGCCCTAATCATCACTGGCAGATGTGCCCGAGTACCACCACCCCAGCAAAAAAAAGATAAAGTGTGCGTGTGTTTGGATGGGGTGGACGGGGTGGACGGTGGGGGGGGGGGGGGGTAGAGGGGAGGCATGGGTCAGTGCCAAAGATCAAACCCAGGGCTCAAGATGAAAGCTTTGAGCGATCTCCCTGGACCCAGCAAAGCTATTTTAACCTTAATTCATGAAGGTAAAAAAAATCATTAAACATGTGGAACTCTATACAAACCCAAGAGTTAGACTAAAAGTTCAAATTAAGCTCTCTTGCCAACTAAAGAACTAGTACCATGTGTAATCTGGGCAATCTATTTCATTTCTGTGCCTTGATTTTCCTCTTTGATAAAACAGCACAAGTACTTCACAGTGATCTAAGGATTAAAGGGTTAAAATATGTAAAGCACTTAGAATAGTTCTTGGCATGAGTGTTATATGTAAAGATTTTTTGTTTTGTTTTCAGTGTTACAGATTTTTACAGTTCAGCTGTGAAAATTTCAAAGTAAACTTATTTAACCGTACCTAAAAAAAACATAATTTTACATTTAACTGTAATGCAGATTAAAACAAGAATCTAAATGAAGTGATACCACTGAGTATTTTGAAAACAGTAATCAAGGGGCGGAGCCATGGAACAGCAGCATGTAGGATGGTCGTTTAACCTGCACCATCACAAACATCGTGGGTTCAATCCCTGGCACCACCTACAGTCCCGGAGCACTGCCAGTAGTGATTCCTGAGCACAGAGTCAGGAGTGTAAACCCTGAGCACAGCCAGTTGTGGCCCCAAAACCACAATAACAAAGTAAAAGAAAATCAACAGTGACCCTAAGCTTTAAAATCAGACCCAGGATGGAGCAATAGTACAGCAAGTAAGGCACTTGTGCACACCACTGACCCGGGTACGATCCCTGGCATCCCATGTGGTTCCCAAGCACCACCAGGAGGGATTCCTAAGTGCAGAGCCAGGAGTAACCACTGAGCACTATCAGATGGTGGCCCACAAACCAAATTAAAACAGAAATTTGGAGCTAGAGAACTAGTACAGCAGGTAACACACTTGCGTTACTTGTGGGACCCAGGTTCAATCCCCAGTATTCCATATGGTCCCCTGAGCACTGTCAGGAGTGATTCCGAGTACAGAGCCAGGTGTAGACCCAAAGCATCACCAGGTAGCATCACCAGGTCTGGCCCTTCCCCAACAAAAAATAAAAATAAAATAAAATCAGACCCAAAGCTTTAAAAACACAAACATTAAGCTGTCACTAGTGATTGATCTGATTGACAATTAGTCTTTAGTGATTCATTTGTTTGATAAGGAGTTAAGAAAGGTACAGGCTTTTCAGAAATTAGAAAATCCAACAACAATACAAAGACCAAGAACAACAGAATTGCTCCAGGGAGAGCATAGAACACTCATGTCATGTAAAGGCTTTTATGCACAATTTGTAGTATAGACTACAGTAGTCTCCTAAGATTTAATAACTCCTACTTCTACTCAAGTATTCTAGGTTCCTCCTGCAAAGACATAAAGATTTCAACTTTATATTTAATTATCTGTGTTATAGATTTCTTACCCTAGAGCTTTCATTCCTATATTTTAATTGACAGAACCACTAATACTACATTGTGTTCTCCAGACTACAGCTGTAGGGACTTAAACACAAGTCTCTTAGTGTATGTAACTTACTTGTAAAACGTAACCTCGAAAACTTCATCACCGATTCTGAAAGTTCTGATTTTACCTGTGAATCAAAGGTGTGCATTTGAATTCCATGGTTCCCTCCATCTGTAAGCTATAGACAAGCATTTAGCTTTAGACTTAGAGATGGCCAAGCACTGTAGCACTGTCATCTGGATTTGCTCTGTGTTCATCGATTTGCTCGAGCGGGCATCAGTAACGTCTCCACTGTGAGACTTGTTACTGTTTTTGCCATATCAAATATGCCACAGGGAGCTTGCCAGGCTCTGCTGTGCAGGTGGGATACTCTCGGTAGCTTGCCGGGCTCTTCAAGAGGGACAGAGGAATCAAACCCAGGTCAGCCGCGTGCAAGGCAAACACCCTACCCGCTGTGCTATCGCTCCAGCCCAATTTACAATATTAACGATAAATAAAAAAGGGGGCTGGGATGCTGAAGAGATAGCTCCAAGAAAGAGAAAAAAATTCAGCACAAATACAAATCTATCTGTGAAGCACCCATGGCCATAGAGAGAAAAGTTGACAAATCTGGGTGGAAGCAAACATCTAGAGAGCCAGCCCATATTTATTTATTTATTTATTTATTTATTTATTTATTTTGGTCACACCCGGCGATGCACAGGGGTTACTCCTGGCTCATGCACTCAGGAATTACTCATGGCGGTGCTCGGGGTACCATATGGGATGTTGGGAATCGAACCCGGGGCGGCCGCGTGCAAGGCAAACGCCCTATCCGCTGTGCTATCGCTCCAGCCCACAGCCCATATTTATCTGGATTTGTTTTCTTAAGAATGGGAAATGATGAAGCCAGATTGAACACAAGGCCACTTTCCAATGTAACTGCTGGTAAGGAACATTCAAAGGGTCTTCCCTCTGCCTTAGATAAGCCCTGAAAGCCAACCAGAAGGGCCCTCTGTGGCCTCTCAGACTAATATGGCCAAGTCCCAAGGTCCTGAGCTAAAAATAGCTGTTGAGCACAGCCCAATTTTGGAATAAGCCAGGGTCTCTGCCATGTCATACAGACTCACATATGTATGTGTCATATAAAGAGGGAGACTTTTCTGTAACAGACTTTTCTATTACAGCAAAAGAGAAGCAATGCTAAAAGCTGTATTTATTTTTTCACTGAGTGGTAAACTTTAGAGCGCAATTAGACCGCAATTTACACGATTACAGAAATATTACTACTTCAACCACACACAAAAACATTTACAAACGCTCGGCATTCAAGGTAAACACTAAGAAAACAAAAATTCCCCAACCCTTAACACCTGTTTTAGAGATGACTAAAAGACACCAGAGAAACTTACCAGAAAATTAAAGCCACAAATAAAGAGGGGAAATGGTTTTTGAAGACAACGTTAAAAAGAAACAAAAGTACTTCAAATGTGCAGCTCGTAAACAGGAAGAAAACTAGCAAGTGCATGCCTACAGTAAAAATGAATAAACAGTGGATAAGAGGCAGTGATAAAGTTCAACCTGAAAAAAGGTACTTTGAAATGACTACAAAGAATGCTTGAGCAGAAAATGTTTCAGTAACACAAACAATCTGGACATCAGGCTTCTAAATCTGGGACTCATGATCATCCAGGGGGAGAAAAAAAAAAAAACCTGTCCTGGCACAGCAACTCTCCTAAAGATAAAGCCCATGCAGGAACCCGCCCAAACATCCGCATTCTGGCCTCAGCGGGCCACAATGCATTCTCCCGGGACCAAGAACACAAAAATGACAGCTCTTCTTCAGGCCCTGCCAATGACCAGGCTCACAAGAGCCCGAGCTCCAGCACTTACTGGCACGTGCCCGCCACCTGTTAGCCTGCTCCTCCCGAAGCCCCCACAAGTGCCCCAGTGCCACGCTTCTGTGCTTCTCCAGCTACGGAGGCTGCCCCAGTCCAATCTCTCCCCGGGCTCAAAGGCAAAACTTCTCCCGGGCCAGGGACACGGGCCCAGGACAGGTCTGCAGCAAAGCCCCGCTCCAGCTCAGAAAAGGCGGGAGAGCAGCAAGCAGGGCGCATATGTCACCGACGAGTCCCGGGAGGGAAGCAGGGGGGGGGTCAAAGGCAAGTTGGAGGACAAGGTCCTGGGCTCCTAAAAGGAGGGTCCGTTTTGCCACGGGAGGGGGGTCATGCATGAGGAACGGTCCACCAACGAGGAGCCGGAACGTTCTGCGGGACACTGTGGAGCTGGGGATGAGCGGCGCTAACAGCGTGGGTAGGGTGGGGGGCTGCCGAGGGCGGGGGACAGACCCGAGCGGCAGTGCCTGCGGGAAGCGCTGAAGCGAAGGAAAAGCAAACGGGACCGAGGAGGGATGCATGAGGCTGGGGGCGATCAGCGGGGCTGGGGATGCACGGGCACGGGCCAGGTTAAAGTGAGTTGGAAGAGGCAAGGCCAGCTCGCGGAGAAGAGCTGAAACTAAGCGGAGCACTGCAGGGACAAGGGACAGGCAGAGCGAGCCCCCCCTCCAGGGGCCGGCGCAGAACTCTTGGCCCGCATCTTTACAGGCTGTCCTCGACCGGCCGCACTCACACCCTTGTCGGAGCTGGAGACTCACCCAGACGCTGCAGAGGCCTCACAGCAGGACATGGGGACCGGTCCAAACCCACCGTAGAACCAAGCGGGTGGAGGAAACCGCGGCGTTAGCGTGACCCGGATGAGCATCCTTTGGAACCGGAAGTCAACGACCAGGGTCACCTCACAATCCACACCTAGTTTCGCTAGAAGCCTCTGGGCGCATGCGTCAGGCCTCACAGGGGCGGGGGAGTCCGTAGACCCCGCCCACGAGCAGCCCGGGTAAGCCCCGCCCCAAGAGACGCTTAGCTCAGCCTTTCCCGCGTGCTTTTTGTTGAGAGTGTTTGGTGGTGCTCTTGTTAAAAATGCACTTTGGTACCACTAAGGTACTAGCAGCTCTGGTTAAAAAAAAGAAAACCTTAACTCATTTTTCATGAATGTCTCCGGATGCATTTCGTAGATTTAGATAAACTGGAAGAATAGGCGGACTTTTTCTTATAATATATCCCCAGTATTAGCTTATAGTTAATACTGTATTAAGCTTCTCGTTCTTTCAGATTTTTCTCTCATAATTTTATAACGAAACATTTCAAGTATATGGATATTTTAAAACAACTACTCAGTTATGGATAAGGAGCAGGGCTAAATTCAGGTTTGTGCGATCCTTATTGAATTTGGGGTCCTCCTTTAGAAAATCCAAAATTACAAATACAATATTAGGTTTTAAAAAGAATAATTAGAATGAGAAAAGTCACAAATCAGAGGGTTTTTAAAATTTCACAAATAAAGTTACACACAACTTCTTACTTGATAAACCTCCAGATACTTTTTTCCTACAAATATTCCAGAGATTCTTTGACCCCCTCTTCCTTTGACAGTGATTTGCTGTGTGATTTCATATTAAGATCTTTGATTCTTTCTCTCACATATTTATCTCAGATCTTACTCAAGCAAGTTCTGCAAAATCTGCCTTCTAAAGCTATTCAGAATCTGAACACATTGCATTTATTAACAAAGTTGCCTTTTTATATTATATCTTTCCACAATCTATTAAGATAAAGCAGAGGACTCCTCTTAAAACCTTAATTAAACTGGATGGATCCTTAGACTTTAGTATTCACTTGCAACATAGCCCAGTAAACATCTCCAAACAAGATTATATCCTCTAAGCATAGACATGGCCTCACAAAATTTGCAAGCAAGTAATAAAAAATCCTCATGACTGTATTTATCCAAATGACTTTACCCAGGTGAAAGAATTGTTTTAGAAGTCAGCATTTAAGAGTTAAATCCAGATTTGGTTTCCAAATGATTTGCAAGTGCTAGGCACCAAATCCAAAAAAGATCAGCACCTAAGAACTTAAAATCAAGCCAAAACCAAGAAAACCCTAGAGAGAAGATTCAAAGTCAAGAAGACAAGGGGTGTCATACCAGCAGCACTTCTCTCCAATTACATATCCTCATCAAGACACATATGAAGAACCCTTATACTGGGATTAATTTCAGTAAGAAACCTGTGAAAGAATTTAGGGGACCAGGGGTAGCAAGCAAAATTTGGTTTCAAAATTGAAACTCTAGATTCCACATACAAAGTTTTAAAAAAGGAATCTAATGAGGACTTAAAACAGAGACCAGCACCAAGATCTCTGATATAAAAGAATTCAAGGTATAAAAAGACACAAAATAGTATCCATCTCACTAACCCATATCATTATTTCTCTGGAACTTTGTTTTGTTTTGTTTTTGTTTTTTTGCTTTTTTGGGATCACACCCAGAGATGCACAGGAGTTACTCCTGGCTCATGCACTCAGGAATCACTCCTGGCAGTGCTCAGGGGACCATATGGGATGCTGGGAATTGAACCCGGTTCGGCCACATCCAAGGCAAACGCCCTACCTGCTGTGCTATTGCTCCAGCCCCAGAGAGATCATCTTTTAATTTTAATTTTATTTTCTCACAACGGAGAAAATCTCACAATGGGGAAGTTACTAGTGCCCGCTCAAGTAAACTGATGAACAACGGGACGACAGTGCTACAGTGCAGTGCTAATTTTATTTTAATAATAATGTTCACAATAATTTATTACATTCAATATTCCTACACAAATCCCACCACCAAAGCACCTTCCCACCACCACCCAAGCCTGCCCCCAAAACAGGTTCTAAAAATTTATTTTGTACGGATTATTATTAATAATGAGTTAAAAATGATCTCAAAAAGTTCAGAGAGAGATCTTAACAGGCTGGAGCTCATGCTTTGCATGAACCAGGCCCAGGTCCAATTCCTGGTGTACATAGTTCCCATAGGTGCTCTGGGAACAACCCCTGAGCACAGAGCCAGGAGTAGCTCCTAAGTAACAGTAGCCCCCAAGCACCACCACCAAACCAAACAAGATAAATTTGGTGTCAGTGATGTTATCCTAAACTGCAAGTCTCTCTCATCTTCCTCAGAATATACCTTATAAACATACTTAAGCCTTCTACAGAAGTCAAACCCTCTGGAAATTGTGAACAAGAATTCAGGAAGATAAGCCCTATTAATGCAGACTGGCTCCAGAAAGCTCAATGAAAATAAATTTTTGGGGGGGCTCACACCCAGCGTTGCACAGGGGTTACTCCTGGCTCATGCACTCAGGAATTACTCCTGGCGGTGCTCGGGGGACCATATGGGGATGCTGGGAATCGAACCCAGGTCGGTCATGTGCAAGGAGAACGCCCTACCCGCTGTGCTATCACTCCAGCCCCGAAAATAAAATTATTATCATTCTTTTTTTCATAGTAATGTAATGACTGTTTAGGCAAAAGTCAATGATGGATGTCCAATATAATTTTATAATAAAATATAAATAAAAGGCTGTAAAACTAGAGAAATAGTATGGAGGTGAAGACACTTGGACCAACCCGGGATCAAATTCCTGGCACCACATATGATCCTGAGTACCTTGAGTACTGGTGGAAGTGGCCCCAAAACCAAACAAACCAACCAAACAAATTCTGTAATCAGCTCATGTCCCTTCTCCCTGCATTCCTGTTTCAAAGTATCACTGTGTCACTGTATCACTGTCATCCTGTTTCTCATGGATTTGCTCGAGCACAGTAACGTTTCCATTGTGAGACTTGTTACAAGCTCCTGTCTCAAAATAAAAACTAAAATCTTTCCACTGAGTTGCCTAGGTTTGATACCCCTTGGTAGAATTTACCCACTTACTGCTTTCTCCAAGTCCCTCTCCTCAAGGCTCCTGGGCCTATTTTTCCAAACAGCACTTAGATTCTGGAACTTCGTGTTTGCTAGCACCTCTACTTGAAATCTTTTTCCCCAGGTAACTGTATCATTCATCCTGAGACCTCTTTTACACTTTGGTTCAAATGCCAAATTCTGAGTGAGATCTTTTCTGACACCTTTTTAAAAATGAGGGCTCTCCTGCACTTCGTAGCCCAGTTCCTTACTCATTTTTCTCTAATAATATTTGTGCTGTCTAACAATTTGGCCAATGTCTCTCCCCCATACAAGAAGGTATGAATGCTTATATGACATTTTTATATTCACACCAGAATAGAGCCTGGTGTGTCATAGGAGTCAATGTTTGATAAAAGGATAAACTGATCCTTTGCTTTTTTTTTTTCTTATCTGGAACCATGGACTGGAGCGATAGCACAGCAGGTAGGGCTTCTACCTTGCACACAGCCGACCTAGGTTCAATTCCTCCGTCCCTCTCGGAGAGCCCGGCAAGCTACCAAGAGTATCCCACCCGCATGGTAGAGCCTGGCAAGCTACCCTTGGTGTATTCGATATGCCAAAAAACAGTAACAACAAGTCTCACAATGAAGATGTTACTGGTGCCCGCTTGAACAAATAGATGAACAACGGAACGACAGTGCTACAGTGCTATCTGGAACCATATAAGTAGAGCCTCAAATACCATGAGAGGGAGCATGTAAGGTATATGGCGTGCCCATAAAAGGTAGGCCTATGGCATGTGTATATATATATATATATATATATATGTGTGTGTGTGTGTGTATATATATATGTGTGTGTGTGTATATATATATGTGTGTGTGTGTGTGTGTGTGTGTGTGTGTATACTCTTGCCCCCATGCCTGGCTGACTTCACTGGGGGCCCCTCAGAGGGGGTGGGTTGAGTTTCCCTCCCTGCCCCGAGCAGAGCCCCCACAACCGAAGACCTTCAGAACCCAGCCACAGCCATGCTCAAGGCCCCTCTCACCATGTTCCGATGAGCCTCACACATGAAGGAACCAGCAGAGGAACCCAGGTGTGTGGGACCCAGGTCTGAGCTCTCCAAGCCTGCTCGGACCAGGACTGGGCCTCTTCTGCCCAGATCCCCCATTTTCCAATAGCTAGGCAGTCACACCCAGAAAATGCCCTGGCCCGTGTAATCCCATCAACGGCCAACATCCAAAGACTATAAAACCAAGCTCCCGGAAGTTTATAGTTTATAGCCTAGTTCTCCCTGTCAGAGAACCTGGGAAGCTACCGAGAGTTTCCTACCCACATGGGAGAGCCTGGCAAGTTCCCCATGGCGTATTCATATGCCAAAACCAGTAACAATGATGGATCTCATTCCCCTGACCCTGAAAGAGCCTCCAATGTGGCACTGTTGGGAAGGACGAGTAAAGGGAGGCTGCCAAAATCTCAGGGCTAGGACGAATGGAGACGTTACTGAGACAGCTTGAGAAATTCAACGATCAATGGGATGATAATGATGATGATGATATATATATATATATATACACACACACACATATATATATCACTGTATCACTGTCATCCTGTTGCTCATATATGTGTGTATATATACATATATATATATACACACATCATTCAAAAATAGCTATAAAAAAGCACAAGATTCCTCCCCAGACTCCTATAGCAACATAAAATCCTCCATTGTTTTCACAGCTCTTATTTTATTTTATTCTTAATAAAATTTAGGGGGCAGAAGCAACAGTACAGCGGGGTAGGATTCCAAACATTCAAATTGCTAAATCAATAAAATCTAAGATTCTTTTTTTCCCTTTTTTTTATCTTTAAAAATCTAAGATTCTTTTTCTGTCCAGAAGACCCTACTTAATCTGCCCTTTCTAATTCTCAGACCTCATTCCCAGCTCCTTTACCCTTTATTCACAAATTTTAGTCTTCCTATTCTTATTTCTACCTAAAAAAAAAAAATCAGACATTCTTGTCTCAGGACCCAAGCATATAATATCCCCCTCTCTCCAATACTTCTCTCCAGATCTGCTAATGAATGAATCCTTTTGCTCTTCTCCACTAAAGTTTATTTTCAAAGGCTTCCTACAGATCTTCTAAGGCCTCCTATCTTCCAATATCTTCTCTTTAGTTCCCTGTCACTGTCTCAAAAGACTGTGTTACCGTCTCAAAGAATAAGCTCGTGGGAGTCTTTATCTCCCTTGTGCACTACTGAATACTCAATATTAGAAAACAATTATTGGCATTTAATAGAAGATCAATAAACAAAAAGTCCTAATATTTATTTAAAAGCACCACTGTACACTGTAAATACATAAGAGCTCACATACACCCACATGCACACACAAAATACACACAGCATAGAACCCAGGATTGTATGGGAAACTTTGAGTCTACTGTTGAACTGCCTCCCCAGCTGATATACAGATCTTGAAATTTCAGTTTTCCTAAGCCCACTTTGGAAACAGACGGGCATCACTTCCATCCTAGTCCATTGGTCCCAAACGTCACAGAGCTCAAGTAGACCGGGCGGCCACACAGATCACGCCCCATCATCAGAGAAACCTAAAACCACTATTATCTGCCTGATACTCACCGAAAGAGTGACTGAGGAAGTAAGTATCTCTTTTGAAATGTATCTACGAATTTATTCAGAAACTGCTTTGCAATATTCTCAGCTCTGGGGACTTTAGAGTTTACAGTGTCCAGGGTCCAGTCAACCCAGATTCAAAAATGTGCGGTGAGTGAGCCTTCCTCTAGTGCAGAAAGTTAAGGGCCTGTCTCCCAAGGCTGGGAAACGACATGACGTAAACGCTGGAGCTCTGGGTCACACTGCATGCTCCCCTTAGCACTGCCCAGCCTGGCCTGAAAAACAAACAAGTGAAAAGCAACACAAACAGACAACTGAAAAAGATGTTTCTCAGGCTTCATGTCAGTTAAGGCCCTGGGTAAAAACTACATGTTGTTCATTAGATGCAATTTGCAAAATAGAAATGAAATAAAGACAATAAAGTTATTGTAATTTGGCTCTTATTACTGGCTAACGTGATTATCATTGGGGACAGATTTTTCTCTGCAATATAGTTTTTAAGACTTCAGCTTCAAAAAATAGATTATAAAATAATAAAACAAGACTTAAAGCAGTTGCCTTGCATGCTGCCAACCAAGTTTGAATCCCTGGCACTGCCAGGAGTAAACACAAGAGTCAGTAAACATACATAAAATTGAATGCAAAAATAAGTCTTCAGCTCTGAGAGTTTTATAAATGCAGCTGTTTTATAATGCAGCACTGGGCACATCCCTGAACCCCAGACCTACCTTTTGACCCCTGAATCTTTATTGCAAAGGTATGTTTTCAAAATCATTTTAAAATAACATCACATGAGGCTGACACCCAAGGACAGTAGATACAAGGGCCAGGGGATTGCCCCATCGCTGGAAGATGCTTCATGAGTGGAGGGGAGAAGGTAGATGGAATAGAGAAGGGGTCACTAAGAAAATGATAGCTGGAGGAACCAGTTGGGATGGGAGATGCATGCCGAATGTAGATAATGGACCAAACATAATGACCTCTCAGTGTCTGTGTTGCAAGCTATAATGCCCAAAAGTAGTACTCCCCACTCTGTACATCCCACCCCCCATAAGCTCAGCTCTGTAGACCAACTCTTCAGTTCTGTTGCTTTTGAACATTTGTTGCTCCCTTCCTATGTTTCTTCTTTTTTTTTTTTTTACTTTTTGGGTCACACCTGGCAATGCACTGGGGTCACTCCTGGCTCATGCACTCAGGAATTACTCCTGGCGGTGCTCAGGGGACCATATGGGATGCTGGGACTCAAACCCAGGTCGGCCATGTGCAAGGCAAACGCCCTACCTGCTGTGCTATCACTCCAGCCCCCTTTCCTATGTTTCTTGATATCCTATATTTGGTCCTCTCCAGAGTTCAATGGTTTTCTATGAATTTAATTACCTGAAATAAATTGTTTTTTTACTTAAAACCCCTTGAGTGATTTTTGTTTCCTTCTCTGAAATCTGTCTGCTGAAGTCTGATATTCGAATCTTAAGCTTGGAAACTCCCAGTTCTAGTCCACCATGTCTTCTTTCGAGAGAGATGGCACACATTGACCTGGTGATTCTTTTTATAATTCCCAACAAGGACATATGAGCCTCTGATATTCTTGCCTTTGACTCCTCCCAGAGAGCCTGAAGGCCCAGAGGACCCTGCTCTATTCAAAGGCGGCTGTGATCAGGCCCCTGGCAGAGAGAATGTCCAGAGAGTACAGTAACCCAGAGTAACCCAGTAGATCCCAGAACAAGTCCCAGGAGTGATATGGGAAGCTTGGGAAATGCAAATGACATAAGAAAGGGTCCTAGGATACAATCTCAATGTCCGCAGAGATTCCTGGGTCACTCCTCTGCTCCAAGCAGTGAGTTCCCAGCTATAACATGATTCAGGGAGCTTTGTAAATAATAAACTCATTACTGGTCTTTCTGTTTTCATTTAGGGTTTCTGTTTTTGCAGTACTCAGCATCGAACTCCTGCAAGTGAGGTTGGTGCTCAGAACCTGTTCTTTGTCCTTTGGGGTGGGTTTGACTACACCTAGCGATGCTCAGGAGTTACTCATGGCTCTGCACTCAACACCTGGTGGTGCAGGGGAACCATGTGAAATGCCAGGGAGGAACCCAGGTCGGTAAGGTGCGAAGCAAGCACCTTACCCGCTGTACTATCACTCAAACCCCCTCTTTGACTTTTTAACTCATTCTCTCAAAAGTATGCTATTGTTTTCCAGAGATTATCTGAAGACACTATTAGGCAGATGATTCATAGAATATGTGCATATTCCTTTTTTAAAATTGAGTCATCATGAGATACACAGTTACAAAGTTGTTCATGATGGGGTTTCAGTCATATTCCATTTTTAAATTTTATTTTATTTTTTGCTTTTTTGGGTCACACCTGGCGATGCTCAGGGGTTACTCCTGGCTTTGCACTCAGGAATTACTCCTGGCGGTCCTTGGAGGACCATATGGGATGCTGGGTGCAAGGCAAACACTCTACCTGCTATGTTATTGCTCCAGCCCCCATATCCCATTTTTTAAAATAAATGATTTTAGTGGGGGAGTTAAGTTACTCTCTGTAAGTTAACTGGTTGTAGGTAAAGGGAAGAAGTGTGAGGAGTACACTGGTAGAGAAGCAGGAGGCCAACAAATTTCCAGAATTCAGGCTTTCCGAATTTTGCCATAGCTTCTTTCTCATGGAACACTTTCCAGTGCAAGTATTCTTCCCTTCCCTTCCCCCACCCTAGCTCATGCACTCAGGAATTACTCCTGGTGTTGCTCAGGGAACCATATGGGATGCTGGGAATCGAACCTGGGTTGGCCGCATGCAAGGCCAATACCCTACCCACTGTGCTATGGCTCCAGCCCCCTCCAGTGCAAGTATTCTTGAAAACAAATGAACTAAGGTTCCTTCAGCTCTCGCGTGCCATCCGCCATTTTATAAGGACCATTAAGGAAGTATGAACTTGGTGGCGTGGGAAGGAAAAAATAAAAAAAGAGGGATGAACTTGTAACAGCGGGATGCTCAGGCAATATCATGCAGGCGCGCTCTCCACTGAGATTTGACCCGGGTGGCCACACGTTTGTGCAGCCGCTCTTTTGCTGATCGACCATGATCTGGAGGCCAGCTAGACTACTTTTGGTACCAGCAGCTGCTTGCAGCAATGTCTCTAGACTGTGAATGCTGCCCCAGGAAGGGAAATGATGCAATCTCTAACATAAATCTCCCTCGACTTAGTTACTAAAATACTAAAATCCAGAACTTTCAAACCGCACAGCCGCTATTGCGGCCGCGAGACTTCATATATCTTCATTCTCAGCAATGGAAAACTAATTATCAAGTGCTTCCTTGTCAGCAGGGCTGTTTTTTGGGGGGAAACTCCAACAACAATAGTGAGTTTTGTGTTGAAATATGGAATGTAATCAAGGTAAAGAGAAAGTGAAGTGAAATTTATCAGTTATGTAGGGGGTGGTGGGGGGTTAGGGGGGTGGGAGGTATATTGGGGTTTTGGGTGGTGGAATATGTGCACTGGTGAAGGGACAGGTGTTTGAGCATTGTATAACTGAGACTTAAGTCTGAAAGCTTTGTAACTTCACATGGTGATTCAATAAAATAAATTTTAAAAAAAGATTCCTTTAGCTGTCATTGAGAATCTTTAGATTACCTTTAAGCCAAGACAACCAGTAAAAAATATTGCTATTGTATTCTTCTATTTAAAAGGTTTCTCGGTTTTGAGGGGATGGAAAGATAGTACAGTAGGTAAGATGCTTGCTCTGCCTGCGACTGATCCAGGTTCAATACCCAGCATGGCGTATAGTTCCCTGAGTACCACCAGGAGTGATATTTGAGCACAAATCCAGGAGGACTACTAGGTGTGGCGCCAAAACAAAAACAATAACAACAAAAAGATTTCACAGTATTATGGGACCAGGTGAGAATACAGAATTACTAAGGTGCTTGCCTAGCATGCACCTGATCTGAGTTCGATTTCCCAGCATTACTTGGGTGGCCCACGTTATCCTGGCATCAAAGGGCCAACATCATGGCATCCACGGACCTTTGCATTGAACCAGCAGCCCAGTTGGCCAAGAACTGCCAGTGGGGCCCCCTGTGCTCCCTTGGAGCTCCGCTTGGAAGCCCCTCAACTAATAACAAAGTTAATTTCATTTGTTTTCTATTTTAATTTTTTTTTTATGGAGGTGCATAGCCATCAGTGCTCAGTGCTTATTCCTTATTCCTCCCCACCCCATTTCAGAGAGACCACAGTGTAGAGAAATAAACGAGGGGCCACGAGATAGCTCAATGGACTGAACATCTGCTTTGCACATGTGCTTAGGATTCACGTTTCTCTGGGAATATTATGCAGTGTCAGAAATTGAACCGGGTCAGCTGCACTCAAGGCAAGTGTCTTGTACTGTCTCTCTGGGTCCCAGTTTTAATTTCTGAAAGAGCCAATAGTAGCTTCATTTAATTAAAAACTTACTGGGGTCCTCAATAATTTGATGTGCTAAGGGATCCTAAGACGAAGACATTTGAAAACCACTGCTTCCAACCGTTTCATATACTCATCCTTGTAATGTCTATAGTTCCCACGGTGACAATTTATGCCAACTTCCCATTCCTGGTCAGATCCCTGCCGTGGCCCGCACTCTTCTTTCAGGATGCCTTTCTATTTTGATTAAAACACTTGAGACAGTATCTTCTTACACAGAGATTCAACAGCAGCTGTCCTGGCTCAGCCTTGGGATTTCATGTAACTGCCACTGTCCCCATGGGCACACCCAACCCTCAGACCCACTCCTGGTGCTGTCTGATCAGTCTTTCTGGCTGCTCTCACCTGGGCTACCAGCTTTGTGCCCTGCCTTCACCCTATTTAGCAGTGACCTGACCCACTTTGACCTTCTGTTCCTATCCTTGGCTCCTCTCCTATACAAGTAGCCCCCCTCCCCAATTATGGGGTCACTTGCCAGCTGCCTGCAATGAAGCTAAGTCACTGCCTTCCCTTATCCCCCCTGACAGTTCCCACACTTGAGCCAGTTCAAGCTGAAGAAGTCCCTGAAATCACTGGAAGTTTGTTGCCAACCACATAATGGATTAATATTTGCTTCTGAGCATGACTGTAACTTTCCCCCAAGAATGCTGCTATCTGTGTATCTGTACTCTGTAATTTGATTTTAAATGACGTGAACTGTGGACAATGGATATTTCCTGCTGACTGGATTCATAGGCGTACGCCCCAGTGAGCCTTCCAAGGCTCTCCAGGCCTCCCAGAATTTGGTCTAGCATCTGGCTCTGGCTCTGCCTCTGAGAGCAACAACCAGCCTTACCCACAGCCTTCACATCCTCCTGCCGTAAGGTCTGGATCTGTCTCTCCCCACAAGGCCCGTTCTCCAGCTCTTTAATCATTTTGCCTGCTGGGTTTGAAGCCTCTCAGAGTTTTCCCTGAGGAGGTGGTGCCCAGAATGGGTGCGTTTTCTAACCAGAGAGCCTGGCTCCCAACCAAATGGCATCTGTGCAAGTCCACTTAAGAGTTCACCTCATTTCTGGGGACAACCTCTCCAGCTCTTCCTCATCCTCCCCACTCCATTTCAGAGAGATCATAGTGCAGAGAAATAAATGAGGGGCTAAGAGAGAGCTTAATGAGCATCTGCTTTGCACATAGGAGTTCAAATCCTGGCACTGCCCGGAGTGACCCTCAAGTACAGAGCTGTGATTAACACATGAGCACTGCTGAGTATGTGCTCAATTAAGCACACACACACATACACACACACACACACACACACACACACACACACACACTTTCAGACTATCATCCTCTTAAAATATACTCAGGAGATCCCGGGGCCATTCCTGGCAATTCTTGGTCAATCAAGCTGAAAAGTTGGATGCGGTAGCCTAAAAGACCCAGTGGTGCTTGGGTCTTGCAGTGCAAGGGAACACAATACCAAGGCCACTCCAGAGGTGCCCAGGGGCCACCAGAACCACACCTAACTGTTCTCAAGGGCCTCCAGAGCTATCTGTCCCCTGTGATGCTTGGGAAGGGGGGGGTCCACACTGCGCTGGGACTGAGTCAGGGTTGGGCACATCCAACACATAGTCCTCAATCCATGCACCATCTCTCACCAGTCATCACCCCCAAACCAAAAATAGTTTCTAATAATAAAAATTATTTGAGGAGGGGCTGGAGCCATAGTACAGCAGGTAGGGCGTTTGCCCTGCATACGGCCAATTGGGTTAAGTTCCCAGCATCCCATATGATCCCCCAGACACTGCCAGGAGTAATTCCTGAGTGCAGAGCCAGGAGTAACCCCTGAGCATCTCCAGGTGTAACACAAAAAGAAAGAGAAAATAATTTGAGGACTGGAGAACTAACACAAGAGTGGATTAGGCTCTTTGCCTTACATGCTGATGACCCTGATTGCATCTCTGGCGCATAAGGTCCCCTGAGCACACCAGGAGTGACCCCTGAGCACAGTCAAGAGTAACCCAAACACCCAAAACAAAACAAAATCATTTGCTTCAGAGTTATAAGTAAGCAATAACTGGAATTATAAAAAAACAAAACAATACCCCAGTATTATGGAAAAATCTTTTTGTCTTTTTATGTAAAAGATAGTCTATTTTTAGAAAGATAGTCTATTTATTTAGATATATCTTAAATATTATGGTAACTCTTATGTAAAATCCCACTAACCTTCTTTCTTATCTTTGTGAACAGATGAGAATGGATTATTCAGTGCTTGGCATTTTCTAGAGCACTTGGATTAATGGCTTCTTAACTCTCCAGATAAAGATGATAAAGATCAGGATGTTAGGATTCAGTGTAATTTTCCCCCTACTTTTCTAAACATGGGAAATCATCACAGCCTAGCTTTTATATTCCTGTTCTTTCTGTTTGTTTGCTTTTGGTTTGGAGGCCATACCTGGCAGTGTTCAGGGCTTATTCTTGGCTCCGTGCTCAGGGATCACTTCTGGCAGGGCTCAGGGGGACATATGTGGTGCCAGGGGTTGAACCCAGGTCGGCTATGTGCAAGCCAAGTGCCCTACTCGCTGTGTCTCCCCAGCCTCTGTATCTCTGTCCTTTTCCTTGTTTGGGAACTGCTCAAGGAGTGTTCAGGGCCCTGGAGTCACTCCACGTGATACTCACCCAACTCTATCAATACCTCAGTCAGGTGATGTGGCACAGCTCAGGTCTAGCTGCGCTGGGGGTGACCAGGGCCACAATCAGCAGTGCTGGGGATACCACCTATTACCAAGGACCAAACGTAGGGCCTTCATTGCTGTGCTAATTCCCTGTTCTGTCTTCTTATTTTAATCAATTATGTAGGTATGTGTCTGGTATAATTCTGAGCATTTTACATACCTGTTTGTGCGGAGGCAGATACACCTGTCACATCATGAAGTGAGGGCATCTTCTGCTCCTCCCCATCCTCTTCTTCCTTTCCTCCTCCTCTTCCACTTACTCAAATCTCCACATTATGGGGCCAGAGTGATAGTACAGTGGGTAGAGTGTTTGCCTTGCATGCACCGACCTGCGTTCATCCCTGGCATCCCATAGGGTCCCCCGAGCATCCCTGAGAGTAATTCCTGAGTGTAGAGTCATGAGTAACCCCTGAGCATCACAGGATGTAACCCAAAAAGAAAAAAAAATCAAATCTCCACTTTCCAAGTGACAACATTTGAGGCACTAATAATTAATTGACCAGGCCCAGGGTCACACAGCTCTCTGTAAGAAAGCCAGGTTTCAAGAATTTAAGGGAAAGAATCTTTTTATAACCTTTTTTTCTCTCCCCGCTTCCTTTTGCTGTCATTGTTGATGCTATAATGACTGGGGCCGGGTGTATGCACATGCTTGGTGGTACTGCTTGCTGAGGGTAAGAAAATGGCATTTGTGGGTTTTTAGTGGCAAAGCTTGAGTGGGGATATGCAATCATGGCACCAGGGGTTCCAAAGAACAGAGTTGCCATGTCTGTTCATGAGGGTGGCACCTGGGACTGAGCTCAAGATGTGCTTGCAAGGCTCTTCTGTCACCGAGCCACTCTAGTGCTTGTTTTGTTGGCCGCACTCCACGGTGCTGAAAGCTGCTCTTGGCTCACTGTTCAGGTGCTCCTCTCCTCCAGGCTCAGGGAGCCAAGCAATGCCAGGAATTGAAACCCAGGCTTCCAGGATCCAACGCTGGTGCCCCGGCCCTTGGGCCATATTCCCAGTCCTAACCCTTGCTCTTAATCTATACATTCTCAATAAATTACAAAAAAAAAAAAAAGTAAAGCAGTCAGAGAGATGACTAAAATGGCTGTGAGAACAGGAGCAATAGTATAGTGGGTAAGGTGCTTGCTTTGCATGCAGCCCACCCTGGTTCAATCTCACACATCCTATGTGATCCCAGAGCCCTCCTGGAGTGGTTCTTGAGTGCAGAGGCAAGAGTGGCCTCTGAGTCCCACCAGGTGTGGTCCCAAAACAAACAAAGTTCTGAAAACATAATTTGCAGGAAACTTTGGTTTGGCACTGAAGGGTTCCTGAGCACTTGGGGAGCAACCCCTGAGCACAGAACTGGGAGTAGTTCCTGAGCATTGCGAGTTATAGGCCTCCTTCCCCACCCAAAACCAGAAAACTTGACAGAAGCTTAAGTAGTCAGGGAATGGCCTCATTAAGAAAAAGAACAAGGGGCTGAAGCGATAGTACAGCGAGTAGGACGTTTGCCTTGCACACGGCTGACCCGGGTTCGATTTCCAGCATCCCATATGGCCCTCTGAGCCCCACCAGGAGTAATTCCTGAGTGCAAAGCCAGGAATAACCCCTGTGCATCACCACGTGTGACCCAAAAAGCAAAAATAAAAACAAACAAACAAAAATCAACCCACAAGGCAGCTGGGAGACAGCTCAAGAGTTCAAGGCCCTGAATTTGACCCCAGCACCATATGCCACTGTCCGCACTAGCAACACAGGGAATGGCCAACTTAAAAAAAAAATTTAAAAATTGCGGGCTGGAGTGATAGTACAGCGGGTAGGGCATTTGCCTTGCATGCAGCCGACCCAGGTTCGATTCCTAGAATCCCATATGGTCCCCTGAGCACTGCTAGGAGTAATTCCTGAGTGCAAAGCCAGGAATAAGCCGTGTGCATTGCCGGGTGTGACCCAAAAAGCAAAAGAAAAATATTTTTAAGCACAGTGGGGCTGGGGAGATAGTACTGGGGTAAGATGCTTACCTTACGTAGGGCCAATCCAAGTTTGTATATAATTCCCTGAGCAACTCTAGGAGTGATCCCACAGCACAGAGCCAGAAATAAGCCCTGCGCACAGCTGTGTGTACCCCCAAAATCACAACAAACAAACAACCTCCCCCCCTTCCAAAAAAGAAACAACGAAACAAGACTGAAAACAGCACTCATTCATCAGCTCCTGGATTCTGCGACCAGCATCCAGACACAGCAGGGCTGGGCCAGTCACCTGAAGACTCCACGCAGAGTTCTGCTCCCATGATCACATGGTTGTTGGCAGGACCCAGCAGCTCCCGCTGGGCTGAGGGCTCCATTCCTCAAGAGCCGCTGGCAGGGAAGTCTTTGATCCCCTGCCATCTGGGCCTCTCCCCAAGCAAGTGTGGCAGCTGACTCCATCGGACCACCAAATGAGAGGGCAGAAGAATGCTGGCAAGGTGGAGGTCACTGTCCCTGGGAACCTGACCGCCAAAGTGACCTCCCAGCAATTCTGTCATGCTCCATTCACTAGCAGCAACTTCTTGGGTCCAGCCTATAGTGACAGTAGGAAGCCACACCAGGGCACAGCCACAGAGAACCGCGGGAACTCAGAGCTGCCACCTACAGTTGGGTGACTCTTGTCCTTGCTCCATGCCTTGCCTGACTCTGCCATTTCATTAGAAACTCCCTGAAGACAGGAAACAACATTTATCACCTCTCAGTGTCCTTTAGTGTCCAACATAGACCTTCTGGGCTTGTTAAGTGAAAGAAAGCTGAATAAATGAGTGATCTGTAAGGCATGGTAGCAGAAATGGAACCAAAGACGAGTATATGATTTTACTTAAGAGACTGTATTGTTTGTTATTGTTTCATCGATCATTTTCTCTCTAAAATATTAAGAAGCTAATCAAGAATGCAATCATAGGGGCTGGGAGATGGCAAAGGCCTCAAGTTCATGCTTTGGTGATGCAACTCTTGGTGTAATTCCTAGCACGGCATGGTGCCCTGAGCACTGCCAGGCATAGCCTGTCCACCAAAAACAATGCAAGTACAAGACTATGTTCAGGGGCCAGAGAGACAACATAAAGGCAAGGCTGTTGTCTAGCATGGGGTGGCAGCCGCAAGCCTTGTTTGAATCTGAGCAACATATGTACCATCTCCCGAGCACTGACA
The DNA here is from genome assembly GCF_027595985.1 of Sorex araneus. Taxonomy (NCBI): domain Eukaryota; kingdom Metazoa; phylum Chordata; class Mammalia; order Eulipotyphla; family Soricidae; genus Sorex; species Sorex araneus. The sequence goes on along the minus strand of NC_073306.1, from coordinate 47,100,078 downwards.
GGTGTGGCCCCTGGGTATAGGCAGGTGTGCCCCCACCCAAAATACAGAGACATGCATGAGTATTTTCAGAAGTTTACAAGTTAATTGCAAAAGTGTTCTACAGAGCTGTCTACGAAAGCAGCCCCCTCCTTCAAAAACAAAAACAACAGACATGCACTGAATGTTCACTGACAAAGCATTGACAAAATGTTTTTTGTTTTTGTGTTGATTGGTGATCCACACCCAGCAGTGCTCAGAGGCTACTCCTGTCTCAGTGCTCAGGGGTCACTCCCGATGGTTCCATGGATCATATGGGGCTTGATCACTTGCAAATGACATGATCCCTGTACTATCTCTTGGTCCCTGCTTACATGCATTATGCTGCATTTGTCTGGTGGATATTCTTCATTAAAATAAGAAATGTGGGACCTGAGAGAGAGTACAATGAGTGGGGTGTGGCTGACCCAGGTTTAATCCCAACCCACTATATGGTCCTGAGGCCCATCAGGAGAGATTCCCAAGTATAGAGCCAGGAGTAAGCCCTGAGCACAGCCTGGTGTGACCCAAAAGCAAAACTGAGACAGAGAAAGAAAAACACCTGCCACAGAGGCAGGTGGTAGGTGAGTGAGGTGCAGGAGGGAAACAGGTGATGGGAAACATTGGTGGTGGAAAATGTACACTGGTGAAGGGAGGGGTGTTGGAATATTATATGGCTGAAACTCAATGATAAAGAGTCCAATACTAAAAAAATAAAAATAAAAAAATAAAGAACCCAATACTGTGATTCAACTTTTTTTGGGGGGTCACACCCGGCGATGCTCAGGGATTACTCCTGGATCACACATTCAGGAATTACTCCCGGCAGTGCTCGGGGGACCATATGGGATGCTGGGAATTGAACCCAGGTAGGCCACGTGCAAGGTAAATGCCCTCCCCGCTGTGCTATCACTCCAGCCCCTGCTATTTAATTTTTTTTAAAGTAGCTTTGTTTCAAAGATAGATTAAAAAAATACTCTTACCATATTGTATATTATTCTAATATTTTCAGTAGCATACATTTTGTGGGAGCTCCCAAGCAGTATACATGGGGCTGAGTATTCAAGCAATACTTAGTCAGCAAGGCTGAGGGCTCAGCGCTAGGCCCCGAGTGCACGGTGCTACTCAGGTCCTGTGGTGCCAGGAACCAAGAGGGCTACCCTGGTGTGCTGGGAGCTTGGGGGGGCCTCCAGGTCAGACCCAGATATGCTCGGCGGCCTCTGGGCTATGCCCAGTAGTGCTCTGGAGGCCATGGGGTTCGGGCCATCAAAGCTGGGTTGAAGCCACAGTACAGTGGCTAAGCCACTTGCCTTACACACAGACAACCCAGGCTCAACCCCCAGTACTGCATATGGTGCTCTGAGCACCACCAGTGCCAAGCCAGGAGTAAGTTTTGAGCACCACTGGTGTGATCCACTCTCCCACCCCAAAATAAAGAGCTAAACATGGCTTCTTAGTAAAATATTTTTAAGAAATATAACCGAAAATTTGGGGTCTCCTTACTTATATTCCCTAATAAATATACACCAAAAAAGAGACTGCCTTATGCCAACATTTGGGAGGGCTTTTTGGGGGCAGAGGCAGAGGGAATTAGGGCCATACCCACCTCAGGGAATCTCTCGTCTCTGTGTTCAGGAGTGGCCCCTGGTGCTTTACAGGAGATAATCTATGGTGTCAGGGATTCAAATGTGTTGGTGAGATGCAAGGCAAGCCCCTAGTCCCCATACTCTCTCCAGCCCCACTGCAAATGGTTGTTAAAAGAATTGAAAACTAAAAAACTAGAAAAAATATGGAACTGAGTTTAATCCTTGAAGTGCAAAAAACAAATTTTTTTTTCTTTTTTTGTTTATTTGTTTGGGGCCATGCCTGCTGGAGTGCTCAGGACTTACTCCTGACTCGATGCTCAGGGATAACTCCTGGCAGGCTCAAGGAACCATATGTGGTTAGAGGGATTAAATCTGTATCAGGGTGGCTGGAGCAATAGCACAGCGGGTAGGGCGTTTGCCTTGCACAAGGCCAACCAGGGTACGAATCCCAGTCCCCCAAGCACTGCCAGGAGTAATTCCTGAGTGCAGAGCCAGGAGTAAAACCTGTGCATCGCTGGGTGTGACCCAAAAAGAAAAAAAAAATCTGTGTCAGACACATGTAAGGCAAGCACCTTGTCCACTGTATTATCTCTCCAGCTCCCTCCCCCCAAAAGACATTTTTTTTATAAGAAAAGAGAGGAGTCACATAAATGCAAGAAAAGAAGACGTTTTTATAAAAAGGTCTTGGAAGATGCAAAGATTTGTGTTCATGGGCAAGGCAGCTAAACTGAGTGACAAGCAGGACCTCAGAGCAGCTCAGAGAGAACCCTGCTGCTTTAGTCTGAAATGGAGTTAAGAGGGGCTGGAGCGATAGCACAGCGGGTAGGGCGTTTGCCTTGCACGCGGCCGACCTGGGTTCGAATCCCAGCATCCCATATGGTCCCCTGAGCACTGCCAGGGGTAATTCCTGAGTGTAGAACCAGGAGTAACCCCTGTGCATCGCCGGGTGTGACCCAAAAAGAAAAAAAAAAAAGAAATGGAGTTAAGATGCTTAGAACTGAAGCTAGATTCAAAGACCAGATGAAACTGAATAACACAGCAGGTAAGGCACTTGGTTTGCTCGTGACCAACCTGGGGTTCAATTCCCAGTGCTCCTGAGCACTGCCAGATGTGATTCTTGAGTGCAGAGACAGGAGTAATCCCTGATCACTGCCAGGTGTGGCCCAAAACCAAAATAAATAAATGAATAAAATACTATAGCTGTGTTGCATAGAAAAATTTGTGTAAAAAGTTATAATTAATGAGAGGGCCATTCATCAGAATCTTTAAGTTGCAAGTAACAGAATGCAACTTTGAGTCATTCAAATAAAACAAAACCAAAATAGAATTAGAAGAACACTGATGAGATCAAAGAATCTAAGAAAGAAAGATCTCAACAACCAATCCACAGGAAACATAGAATCAGATAAGCTCATCTATTTCCACCACCTTCGGAGCTTCTGATTCAGTAGGTGTGGGGTTCAGGAATTTCTATTTCTATTATGTTGTCAGGTGATGCCCACCCAGGGTCCTCTTCTTTAGAGAAGGCAAATCCAAAGACTTATCTCCAACTTCCGTTCCTGAGTATCTCTGCTCAGATTCCTGAGGAATCCACCTGATTCCTTATTCTTGATTTTCTCAGGACTCTGCTGAGTCCCGAGAAAAATCAAGCTGACCTGGGGTTGAGTTATTCTTTTTTTGTTTGTTTGTTTTGGGGTCACACTCAGTGATGTTCAAAGGTTACTTCTGGCTCTGTACTCAGAGATCACTACTGGTGGTGCTTGGGAGACTATCTGGGATGCTGGAGGTCAAACCTGGGTGGACAGTGTGCAAGGCAAATGCCCTACCTGCTGTGCTATCACTCCAGCCCCGAGGGTTGAGTCATTCTTGTGGTTAGAGATAAAGTCCTGTGATTGGCAGTTTTGTGAATATTGCATGAGGTTGGAGGTGGGAAGGAAGTTCCCCAAGAAGCAATGCTGAGCACACAAAAGTAGATGTCCTCAAAGTGGCAATTAGCCAAGCTGAAGGTTCAGTTCTCTCCACTCAGAGCAAATAGCACTATCTCTCTGCACAGAAAGTTCCAGAAGAGCGATTTTTAGAAAGTTGTTTTGGGACCACACCCAGCAGTGTTCAGGGCTTACTCCTGGTTCTCTGCTCCAGGGCCACTCCTGGCAGGGCTTGAGGGACTGTAGGTGGTTCCAGGGATAGAACCAGGACCCACCATGCTCAAGCAAGGAAAGCATCTTATTCCTGTATGATCTTCTAGCCAGAAGAGCAATTCTTTAAAGGGTGTAGAGGTGTGAGATGTGGTGGATTCCTGTGGACTATTGTTTCTGGTCAAACCTCTTTCTCTGTTCTTCACCAGTAGAGGACACTCTTGCTTCCTGAAGAAGCAGTTTCTTCCATAACTAACTGCCTGGGGCCTGCAGAAGCCCTAGAAGATGGACCCATTTTGACCTGTCATCCCACTGTCTTGGAGAACATAGCATCCTGCATGAGAGATTGTTCCTCAGCCAGAGAGCTAAAACATCCCACTTATGCATTATACATTTATGTGCACAATAAATTTTCTCTCAGGAAAAACCTGAGAAAAACAAATCTAAGTAACCAAGCCTCTTAATTCTGTAAGTCAGGACTGCTAGCAATTTTGCTTAATATGAGGTCCACCTGGACTTACAAACCAACAACTGATATGCTTTGTCAGCATAGATGGTGTAAAGGTCTGAGGGATAGGACAGTGGAGAAGGCAATATTTTTGCACGCAGCTGACCCATGTTTATTCTCCAGTACCGCATAAGGTCCCTTTCGCCCCGCCAGGAGTGATCACTGAGTGCAGAGCCGGAAGTAAGCCTGTTGTGGCCCCAAAACTAAACAAACACAAACAAAAAGCAATAAAACAATCAGTGGTGTTAAAAGCATCCTGTACTAGGGTTCGAAGGTGCAGCTCAGTTGTAGAGCCAAAGTGTGCAAGCACTGCAAGCAGGTGTGTGATGCAACCCCAGGACATCATAACAGCAGCAAAGAGAAGGATGGGGCAATGTTAATATTTATCCTTCAGTCAGTGGTATGTCATTGTACAGATGCACGAGATGCATGACATTTTATCAGGGGCTGGAGCCGTAGTACAGGGGTTAGGCCCTTGCTTGAACCACGTAGTTTCCCTCCCGTTGCTGGCAGCAGTGTCGCAGCACAGAGCCTGGGGCAGCTCCCCAGCACTGTCAGGTATAGGCCAAATATCCCCCTTCCCCCAAATTTGACAAAAAACCAACAGCCTTTACTGATAAAAGAAAAATACTCAAAAACAGTTGTTTTTCTCATTCAGATTAGAGACATTTACTCAATAAAGCACAATTAACAGAACATTTAATAGTGAAAGATGGGAGAAATAGTACAACCAGGTTCCGTGCCCAGCATCATGTATGGTCCCCCAAGCACCCTTAGGAGTAACCCCTGAGCACAATGCCAGGAGTAAGACCTGACCATAGCCAAATGGGGCCCAAAATAAAAAGAAAAGAAAAGATATAGTGATGGCGGGATAGTACAATGGGTAGGGTGCTTGCCTTGCACACAGAGACCCAGTGTGGCCCACGGAAGATAGTCTAGCAGGTAAGTACTTGCCTTGTAGGTGATCATTTGATGAGGTTCAATCCCCAGCACCACATATGGTCTCCCAAGCCCTCCCAAGAGTATCCCTGGCACATCTGAGTGCTTCCCTTGTCAAAAAAACCACCAAAACCACCAACAAAAATCTCAAGTGTTCTCAATAGTAAAGAACCAAATATTTGCCACTAGATCACTTGTTGGGATTAGAGATTGGGGAGCTGGAGGAATCATCCAAGTGGGTCTTGCTCCTAACTGATTTGGTTCAATCTCCAGTATCACATATGGTCCCCTGAACCCTGCCAGGAGTGATCACAAGCACAGATGGATGGGTCCCATCCCACCTCCCCAAAAAATGTTTAGTGACTGAGAAGGGGAAAATAGGAAGTTAAGGCTAAGGGTTATGGGCTTTCCTTTTGGGATGATAAAAATGTTCTAAAATCAGATAATAACAATGGTTGTACTTGTGCTAAAAACCACTGAATATAGACTTTTAAATAATGGGTTCTTCACAACACCTACATAGAGAGAGAGAAAAAAGGGAAATACCCTGCCACAGTGGCAGGGTGGGGTGGGGGGAGATGGGATGGGGGAGGGTAGGAGGGATGCTGGGTTTACCGGTGGTGGGGAATGGGCACTGGTGAAGGGATGGGTTCTCGAACTTTGTATGAGGGAAACATGAGCACAAAAATGTATAAATCTGTAACTGTACCCTCACGGTGATTCACTAATTAAAAATTTTAAAAAATGGGTTATGTTGCATGTTAATTTATAACTCAAATAAAACTATCATTTAGAATATATACATATATATTTAATATGACAAAAACAGTAACAAGTCTCACAATGGAGACGTTACTGGTGCCTGTTCGAGCAAATTGATGAGCAACAGGATGACAGTGATACAGTGATATATATACATATATATGTATTTATACCCAGTGATATTGATGGTTACTCACAACTCAGTATTGGGGGATTGCCCTGGTGGTGTTCAGGGGACCAGATAGTACTGAGGACCAAACCCGGGCCTCCCCATGCAGAGTGTACACTGCAGCACATTGAGCTAGTGCTCCAGCCCCTTCAAGTTAGTCTTTCTACACAGGGACACTGACGCTTCCGTGTAGTTAGTAGAAAGGAAATCTTAGGGCCGGACAGATAGTACAGCAGGTGAGGTGCTTTCCTTGCCGGCTGTGGAGCCAGATTTGATTCCCAGCATCCCATATGATCCCCTGGCCCCTGCCAGGAGTAATCCCAGAGCTCAGATGGTTGTGGCTCCCAACACACATACACATACATACATACATACATACATACATACACACACACACACACACAAGAAGGGGGGGAATCTTGTAATTAAAGATGCTCTTTTAGTTCAGAAGGATGATTATTTGTTACAATACTATCTTTAGCTTCCTAAAACCTGGAGACATTCTACGCCTTTTATTTTGTTAAAGGAAACCCCTTCCCCTTCCCCACCCCCACCCATTCCGTTCATTTTCCAGTCAATTTGGTTGTTTATATTATTATTATTATTATTATTATTATTACTATTATTATAATTATTTGCTTTTTGGGTCACACCTGGCAATGCACAGGGGTTACTCCTGGCTCTGCACTCAGGAATTACTCCTGGCGGTGCTCAGGAGATCATATGGGATGCTGGGAATCGAACCCAGGTCGGCTGCATGAAAGGCAAACGCCCTACCCGTTGTGCTATCGCTCCAGCCCCTGGTTGTTTATTTTGAAGTGTAGTGGAAATTACCACCAAAAGCCAGCAAAAAAAAAAAAATATATATATATATATATATACATATATATCAGGCAGCACTCCTCCACAAGTGGGAAACCTTCTTTAATTATGCTAGTGGACCATGTTGAGCTACTGCTCCAAATAAATAAATAAATAAATAACTGAGCCCAGAACAAGGGCAAGAGCCTCCTTTTATATAATGTTTATTGGGGGTTTCAGGCATTTGCAAGCAGCTGGCAGGGGCATACAGAAGCAGAAATTCCGAAGCATGTTATTTTGAAAAGCTTACTCTCCCAGGTCACCAAGGTCACAAAGAGAGACTTGGCCCATCTCGAGGACATCCTGAATGCATTCCATGGTTATGTCAAGTCACCCAGCCTCAGTTGTCCCTTGGCAGTTCCTGCTATTCAGTGTGAGTCGACTGTAAGCAAGTCTATTTGAAATGGGCAGGGGTCTCTTTTCCTCATCAATACCCCCTTTTGATGTCTTTGCTCCTTAAGGACCCAAGGCACCAACACTCTAAGGCATCCCCTGAAGGTCAGAATGGGGTCAGCTGGAACTTGATGACCTCCAGTACTGATAACTATACTGAGCAGACAGGGATAAAAAACATCGTCACCATAATTACAGACAAGGGTCCCAGCAAAGGGGCCATGCCTGAGACAAAATTCCATCAAGTATTTTCTTCCTTTGAATTTATCTTCATGGGTCTGAGTGTGGACTCTGTGCTGGCCTAGGGGGTCTCATATGGCCCTGGTCTTGTTGGCGTCCAAACAATATTCCTTTATAGTTAACAAACATAACTCTTCTTCTGTTACTGTCAAGAGACTTAATTCTCTCCTGTACTGCAAAACTGGGCTGGAGCGATAGCACAGCGGTTGGGCTTTCGCCTTTCACGCAGCCAACCCGTGTTCGATTCCTCCGCCCCTCTCGGAGAGCCCGGCAAGCTACTGAGAGTATGGAGCCCGCACGGCAGAGCCCGGCAAGCTACCCATGGCGTATTGGATATGCCAAAAACAGTAACAATAAGTCTCTCAGTGAGAGACATTACTGGTGCCCGCTCGAACAAATCGATGAGCAACAGTATGACAGTGACAGTGACTGCAAAACTAGTAGAGCTCAGGAATCTGCCTGACCCTACAAGCCCCTCGCTGAGATCCTGGTCAACCTGGATGAAACGTTCTTGGTACTGAGTCTCTAACAGGACAACTTCTGCATGCCCCAGGGCACTTTGCTAGTTGCTCCCCATTTTCTAGGATGGGGCAGCCACAGGTGCCCAACTCATTGGGAGAGATCATTAAGCAGAAGTGGGGGATGCATTCTGCAGAACCACAGTGACGTTAGGAAACAGCTAGACCACACACAGCTTCTGGCTCAGGAAGGAAAGGTGTCTTGGGAGCAAGCAAAGAAGGAACCACTGGGGACTGACTGTCTTAACTCCGGGAGTTGGTAAATTACTGTCAGATCCTTTTACACAAGTTACCCAAAACCATCCTTTTACACAAGTTGAACCCTGAGCATTGCTGGGTGTGGTCCCAAAACAAAAAAAAAAAAAACCAAGAAAGTTGAATTCAAAAGTTATAGCTTGGGGCTGGAGTGTTAGTACAGTGGGGAAGGCATTTACCTTACACTTGCCTGACCCAGGCTCGATCCCCAGCATCCCATGTGGACCCTCCATGCATAGCCAAGAGTAATTCCCAGTGTAGAGCCAGAAGTAAGCCTTGAACATCGCTGGATATGACCCAAAATGCCAAAAAACAAAACAAAGTTATGGCTTTACGTTTCTGACAAGAATTTTCTTCAATATTTTATTTTGCAGTTGTATGTGTTTAGGAGCTGGAGCGATAGCACAGTGGGTAGGGCATTTGCCTTGCATGCTACTGACCCAGGTTCTATTCCTCCGCCCCTCTCGGAGAGCCCGGCAAGCTACCGAGAGTATCTAGCCCGCACGGCAGAGCCTGGCAAGCTACCCGTGTGTATTGGATATGCCAAAAACAGTAACAACAAGTCTTACTGGTGCCCGCTTGAGCAAATTGATGAGCAATGGGATGACAGTGATGACAGTGATACAGTGATACCCCAAACCACGTTAGAACCCATGTTGCAGGAGAAATAAATGATATAAATATACAGCAATATCACTAGGGCCCTTCTAGTGACTGACCAATCAAGGAGGGGGAGCTAGCAGTCTGGCAGCAAGAGAAAGGATTAGCACCCCTTCTGCTACCAAGAAGAGCACAGTGGTGAAGAGTCACTGGGCTTCTTGGGTCTCTGGTCTTCCACCAGGACCAGCTTCCCATAGGCGGTCAGAGCAAGGTTACTGGTGATGCGGACTCAAAAAGGTTTTCAAGGCTCTTTCCTAATGGTCAGTAAGAAGGTACTGACTGATCAGGACTGGCTTTCCACTCTTTATAGGTCTAGGCAGATGCGCGGGTTTCAACAGGAAGATGAATTCAAGCAGAGGTATCTGCGAGCAGCCTTCATGGGTGTTTCCCCAGCCAGGTTTTAGTTCCTCCACTTCCAAATCGGCAAAGGGGCCTGGCCTCCGCTGAGCTCAGGATGACTGGGAGGGCCCCCTACCACCAACTCCAAGGCTACCACATATCCAGCCGGCCTGCACCCTCATGGACCAGGCTGCTACCCTCAGGAAACCAAGTTTCACAGGGATAATCCACAGGGATAATCCTTTAAATCAAGCCTACTAGAATACACAGTTCAATCATTTCTGTAGATCTTGGATCTAATTTCTAAGGAAAGGCAATTTACAGAAACAGTTTTCTCTCCACCTTTACTGTGATCGGTAAATAATCACAGTAACAGATTAATTTTACTTCTGGTAAATATTGCCAGTCATTTTGCAGAAATGCAGAAATATACATATTCTTTTTGTCTGTAACTTTAGTGTGAGCTTAAATGGCCCGTCTGGGCTCAGGACTAAAAGACTAGAGCAGGGTTAAGTTTTCCTGGGAACATCTTATCATACTCCCCAAACTACAGGCCTTGGGTTAGTTTGTTTTAGCTTTTCCTCGCCCCATAGAAGCTCCTGGTAATTGCTTTATTCTTCCTCTGGGCCAGAATCTGTCCCTCAGAGGGCGGGAGAGCTAGGACAGCGAGTAGGGTTTGCCTTACATGCAGCTGGCTTATCTTATGTGTGGTCGACCTGGATTTATCTCCAGCACCCCATAGAGACCCCTGAGCCCTGCCAGGAGTGATCCCTGAATGCAGAGCCAGGAGGAAGCTCTGGAGCATTGCTGGGTGTGGCCCAGAAACAAAGAACCTGTCCCTCAGTGCTCTTGATTAACTACAAATGTATTCCTTGGGTTTTTAGGCCATCCCATGTTGAAGCCAGAATAGCAAGGACCGGCCATGGGTCTGCCAGGTACTTGGTGGGGATTCATGTTTTAGGTGGTTAGGAATGAAGACCAACCTCAGGGCAATTGAAGTTTAATATGACAGATGCCTAGGACTTAATCTTGATCCACCTGCATGCTGATATTTTGGAATTAATGAACTTAATTAATGAGTTAATGTGGGAGTTAATTAAATAAATGAAAGCATTTATTAAAAAGCCATAGCATTGTCTGTCTTTCTATGTCTATGCAAACAAGACAGACATTGCCATAAAACAAAAACATACAAAAGGCATAAAGGTGAGAGGAAAGCAAACTCCAGTTGTTTATCTTTCCTTATTCAGAAAACACGTATATTCTTTGTATTCTCTTCACACATTTTTTTCTCCTCCCTCCTCACATTTTCATTAGCAAATTACATCATGATACAGTCTTCACATGACTTCAGGTAACAGTTTAAAGAAGAAGTCTCCTGAATCTCTTGTTGTTTGTTTGTTTGTTTGTTTGTTTTGGAACCACACCCAGCAATCACTGTATCACTGTATCACTGGCATCTCCTTGCTCATCGATTTGCTCGAGGGCACCAGTAACGTCTCCAATCGTCCATGTCGCATTCAGGGTCAGGGGAATGAGGCCCATTATTGTTACTGGTTTTGGCATATCAAATACGCCACAGGTAGCTTGCCAGGCTCTGCCGTGCGAGATTCTGCATTGCTTTCTTCCGGAAGCTTTGTTTTACAGTCTCTGGATCTTGGCCATTGATAAAATTACATGGCCCCAGGGGGCAACTTGTGGGTGTGAGTGCCAAGCTACTGGAAAACGAGGGATCTGGGTGGAGGAGACCCAGTCCCGATTCGAGCAGGCTTGGAGATCTCAGCTATGGGTCCGCATACCTGGGTTCCTCTGTCGGTTCCTTCATGCGTGAGGCTCGAGCGAGTGTGTGGAGAGTGGCCTTGAGCATGGCTGTGGCTGGGTTCTGGAGGTTTTTGGCTGATGGGACTCTGCTTGGGGCGGGAGGGAAACTCAACCCGCCCCCTCCGAGGGGGCCCTGGTGAAGACAGCCTGGTGCAGGGGCAGGAGGTTCTGCCAGCAATGCTCAGGAGTTATTCCCAGTTCTGCTTTCAGAAGTCATTCCTGGTGGGCCCAGGGGACCATTTGAGATGTTGGGGATTGAACCCAGGTTTACCGCATATAAGACCAGTGCCCTACTTGCTGTATTATCACTCCAGCCCCACCTTCTCAACTTATTAAGTTCCTTCAGCTTTATTCCATTTTTCAAAAAATTATTTTCTTTTCCACCTTTTATTAAAAACTCTAATTTTTCTCTTTCTTATCCAAAAAACATAATAATTCTTCGTTTTCTCCTCACACATTTTCATTCACATACATTTTATGTTGTTCTTCACCCACTCCTTCATTCCCAATGAACTCTAAAAGTAAAGGAGAAATTTCTGCTATTTGTAATTTTTTTTTGGGAGGGCAGAGGCTCGGGCCACACCTAGCAGTGCTCAGGGCTTACTCCTGGCTCTACATTCAGGGATCACTCCTGGTGGAGCTCAGGGCACCGTATGAGATGCCAGGGACCAACCTAGGTCAGCTGTGTGCAAGCAAATGCCCTACCCACTATACTATTGCTCCGGCCCCTGCAGTTTGCATTTTTAAAATGACTTAAACCTCAAAAAAATTTCTTCACCATCTCTAATACACTGCACTGTAGCACTGTCATTCCATTGTTCATCGGATTTGCTTGACCGGGCACCAGTAATGTCTGCATTGTGAGACTTGTTGTTACTGTTTTTGGCATATTGAATATGCCACAGGTAGCTTGCCAGGCTCAGCCGTGCGGGGGCGGGGGGATACTCTCGGTAGCTTGCCGGGCTCTCCGAGAGGGATGGAGGAATCGAACCCATGAAAGGCAAATGCCCTACCCGCTGTGCTATGGCTCCAGCCACAGCTCAGGTAATCTTATACATAGTTTAAGTCTGTATCTTTAAAGCAACCTTTGAAAATACACAATCAAGATAAAAGGGACAAAGTTTTAGATTGTCAATGTTTACCTTAGTTTTTTTTTTTTTTTTTGCTTTTTGGGTCACACCCAGCGATGCTCAGGGGTTACTCCTGGCTTTGCGGATCGAACCCGGGTCGGCCGCGTGCAAGGCAAACGCCCTACCCACTGTGCTATCGCTCCGGCCCCGTTTACCTTAGTTTGAAGGACAAATATTCCTCCTAGTTTTCTGAGTTTTTTTCATATAATAAACAGCAGAAATTACATTGATGGAGGGTTGAGTGTTGACACATAGTAAGACTGAAATGCAATCATGAACAATTTCGTAATGTTCTATCTCAAGGTGATTCAACTAACAAATAAAATAAATAAACCCAGTAGTTTATTAAACTACTTTGCCCCTTGCTGCTCTTCTGATCACAACTACTGGCTGGGTCGGGAGGTGTGTGTGTGTGGGGGGGGCAGTGCTAGACCTACATGTATAGAGGATCTGGCGTTTGCCTTGTATGTGGCTGACCGTACGTAGTTCAATCCCTGGCATCCCATATGGTCCCCTGAGCCCTACCAGGAGTAATTCTGAGGACAGACCCAGGAGTAAGCCTGAGTACTGCTGGATATGACCCAAAAGTCCAACGAACAAAACAAATCACTTGCTGTCTTATCTTCGACTCTTCGACTACCAGAGATCTAGTCACCATGTCTGTATATCAAGATAAACCCCTACATTGGTAAGATTCTTTGGATTACAAATGTTAGACATCTGGGGTGAGAGAGAGTTTAGGCCTTGGTCACAGCCAGGTCAGGCCCCCCAAACCAAAACAAAATATCATAAATCCAACCTAGACCATCTTAAGAATAACAGGAGTCCAGGGGGCTTCGGGCCTGTCCGTGTTTCTTTTGGTTGCACTCCTGGTCAGGCAGCAGACAGTGGCTGGCAGGCCGTTTCTGCACCCCATGTTTGTCAGGAAATGTGGAAGGAGGACAAGGGTGGGTGGGAGAACCATCTTCCTGCTAGTGTCCATGGGGCACATTTCATGAAAGCATTCTTTTGTTTGTTTCTTTGTTTGTTTGGGGGCCAGACTCAGTTGTGCTCAGGAATCACTCCTGGTTCCGTGCTCAGGGACTGAACTAGAGTTAGCTGTGTGCAAGGCAAGCATCTACCTGCTGTACTACCACACTGGCCCTCACGAAGGTATTCTGAGGACTGTCCCTGGACCAATCACTGGGGATAAGGAATATAGACTCTGGGCTTGGCCAGTCTTAGATTTTCTGCCTATCCCTGGAACTTGGGGATCAGAATCATACAGAATGAGCTGAATTCCTGAAGGAATTCCACAGGGAAAAACAACTGAGGAACAAAAATGGGTATCAGACACCAGGATTCCAGTCCCGGTTTGGTGTAATAGGCATCTTCCAGGAAATTAGAAGGGAACAGAAGGGAAAAATGGAAATTTTGGAAGGCTTTCTATATTTCTGCCCAAGCTTGTGGAGCTAGAACATGGCTGAGCCTGAATTTAAATTCAGGATTTGCACAGGGAAACTGAGCAAAGGCAGCGTGCCCAAGACAGACTGGGATGGAGAGACCCAGTAGACAGCATGCCAGAGCACTTAGCCCAGACTGCAAGTCTGAATCAGGAAAGACTATCTGGGAGAAGAGACATTTGGACAGAGGCTTAAAGGACTTAAAGGCTTAAAAGGTGTTTGTCAAAGGAGTGAAGGAGAGAGGCAAGAGTCCATGTGGGGGGTCAGAGAGCTGGCTCAACTGTTTTTTGCACATGGGAATCTCAAGTGGGAATTCCCATAACCATGGGGTTCCCCAAGCACTACCAGGAATGACCCCCAAGTGCCAAAAAGGGAACAGATGTTGAGCACTGCTAGGTGTGGTTAGAAGAAAAGACAAAGGAAGAGAAGAGAAGAGCAGGAAGGAAAGGGGAAGCGAGGGGAGTGAAGGGGAAGGGAGTGGAATGGAGAGGTGGGGAGGGGAGGGGAGAGAAGAGGTGCGAGGGGAGGAGAGGAGAGGAGGGGAGAGGAGAGGAGAGGAGAGGAGAGGAGAGGAGAGGAGAGGAGAGGAGAGGAGAGGAGAGGAGAGGAGAGGAGAGGAGAGGAGAGGAGAGGAGAGGAGAGGAGAGGAGAGGAGAGGAGAGGAGAGGAGAGGAGAGGAGAGGAGAGGAAAGGAGAGTGGAGGAGAGGGGAGGGGAGGAGAGGGGAAGCAGCTAGGCAGGAAGGCAGAGAAAGTCAGAGGTCAGCCCCAGTCTCCAAATGGTCAGGGACATCCCAGTGTGGCCTCTCCTGCCTCCTCTCAGCTGGTCCCAGGCCATTGCGCCACAGTAGCTCATCATCTGTACCCATGTGGGGTTTTCCAGAAATGCTGGGACAGTGACCTGGGTTCTTCCAGCTACTCTCTTGGTCAATCAGTTACTCATTTCCCCTTTGGGGGATGAAGTTACCTTACCCTAAAACTCTAGTGGAAAAATTGACATATCTGGAAATAAACTAGAAACCATTGAATATACATGTTTAAAAGGTGAATTGCATAGTAAGTGAAATCTAACTCAAACTGAATTTTGTGGGGGCTGTGTGGCGTTGGGCCACACCTGACAGTGTTTGGTGGATACTCCTGACTCTGTGCTCCAGGTCACTCCCTGTGGTGCTTAGGGGACTATGTGGTTCTAGTGATTGAACCAGGACATGCTACATGCAAGGCAAGCACCTTAACATGTATAAAATCTCCCCAGCTCTGGGGATGGAGCGATAGCACAGCGGGTGGGGTGTTTGCCTTGCACGCGGCCGACTCGGGTTCAATTCCCAGCATCCGATATGGTCCCCTGAGCACAGCCAGGAGTAACCCCTGTGCATTGCCAGGTGTGACCCAAAAAGAAAAAAATCTCTCCAGTCCTAATAAAACTATTTTTTTAATATAGGGGACCCAGGGGATACCTTGTGGTTTAGTGCACCTACCTTAGAAGCAGAAGTTCACAAATGCTATCCCCTGGTGCTGCCCACATGTGCAGAGCTAGAGAGCTCTGCTGTGTGCCCGGCAGCTGTGTCTCCGTGATCCCTACACCACAAATAATTTCTGGCTGCACCAAAGCCAGATAGGTGCAAGCATTGCAATAGTAAAGGCATGCAGCCCCGAGTGAGCACTGCAAGGAAAGAGATGCATTTGGCAGTGGCCACATTGATTGAATAAATGAATGAATGAATGAGTGAGTACCATGGCCAGGATGTGCAAGTCCTGATAAGCACATGTGAGAGCTGAGAGCTACAAGGTGACTCCTACTGGATGTGGTGAGCACACAACCGAGAGAGAGAGAGAGAGAGAGAGAGAGAGAGAGAGAGAGAGAGAGTGCCCCTTCCCTCCCCAGTCACTGCCCATCTCTCTGTGCCTCTCCTTCCTCCTTGGACAGATAGGGCAACAGTCCCTTCTTCACACACGCTGGGAAGTCGTGTGATATCCCTTTCATCTTCCGGATTCTGAGGATCTTCTTGACAAGGAGAAGCTGCCCTCCAGCCCCCCACCTTGTACGAGATTCTAGGACTAGGGGTTCACCACACCAGTAAACCAATGGTAATAACCAATCTTTGAGTGTTCTGGGAAGGGACAGCTTTCTAGGTCATAGCTGCCACTGAATGCCATGTGGTTAGGGACACTGAGAACGCAGAGTACAGAACGACAAGAAACCCTGCAGAGGAAGGAAAGATGTCCGTCAGCAGTTGTTTTCAGTAGATGTTTGTTCAGAGCCCCCCGCTGCCCCCAGAAGAACAGCAGAGAACAACAGGGACAAATTCCACACTGCGGCCTGGCAGGGAGTCCGTGAAAGGTGTTTCGGAGAAAAACCTTATTCCCCTACACTCAGGAGGGAACTTTGGCTTCTGCATGAAGGACGGGGGTGGCAGGCAGGGGCCAAGTTGGAGGTGTGGAGAGCAGAGGGGGAGTGGGAGCAACCCAGCGGGTTCTGGGTCCTCCCGAGACCTGAGCACTTTCTGCCCTGACCCCAGTTCACCCTGGACCCCCCATCCCACCCTCAATGTCCTTCTCACTTCTATAGTCAGTGAGGAGGACTCCGTTCTTGGTGAACAGCTGTTTGACCCTGAAGGCTGGTTAGTCATCACCATAGAGGACACGCTGGTGTCACTCTCCCTGCCAAAGCTGTGTTTCCGCTGCTGAGGAAGCAGGAGCGAGCAGCAGTCCGGGGAACCCTTCTTTCCACGAAACTTCCAAAGGCAGCAAAGACTCACTTTATTATTGGGGGAAACGCTGCTGATGAGCCATACACCACACCCAGTTGTGCCTACACCATGAGAGAGGGAACAGATGCTAACACTTGTTGCTAAATGTTCATCAGGTCCTGTAATAAGCCTGTCTCGAGTAGCTCACTGAAGCCCTAAGGCTCAGTCCAGCATGCTTTTCCGATGGACTCAGGGGGTGGGGGGGGGGCCAGGGAGCTGCTCCAGGCTGGAAAAGACCAGCAAGACCAGTGTCCTTCCCTGTTCAGGAGTGACAGGAGGGATAGGAAAGAAGGTGTGGTTCAGAGGGGCCTCACTGTATAGAGGACCCAGCACAGGAACTGGGATACTACAGGAATCTGCCACCTTAAAGGCAGAGTCCCACAGGACATGTTGGACCCGGCTTCAACTCTAATCCTGTGGCTCACACACCAACAGGATACGCTTGCCCATGGCAAAGGGCAGCGGTCATTGGCACCAGCCACTGTGGGCAAAACTACCTGTAGTTGATACTAGAATCAAATCTTCTGGCTCTAACTTGACTCCAAAAATAATTTAACAACAACGAAAGTCAACAACATCAAAACTCAAGCTGGCGGGGTGGTGGGGGCAGCTAATGGTAGAGTGTATGCCTTGCATGCTTAAGACCCGGGGTTGATCCCCAGCACAAACAGAAACACCTCTTCCTCCTCCTCCTCCTCCTCCTCCTCCTCCTTGTCATCGTCCTTGTCCTCGTGGTCATCGTGGTCATCGTGGTCGTCGTGGTCGTCGTCGTCGTCGTCGTCGTCGTCGTCGTCGTCCTCCTCCTCCTCCTCCTCCTCCTCCTCCTCCTCCTCCTCCTCCTCCTCCTCCTCCTCCTCCTTGTCATCGTCCTTGTCCTCGTGGTCATCGTGGTCATCGTGGTCGTCGTCGTCGTGGTCGTCGTCGTCGTCGTCGTCGTCGTCGTCGTCGTCGTCCTCCTCCTCCTCCTCCTCCTCCTCCTCTTCTTCTTCTTCTTCTTCTTCTTCTACTTCTTCTTCCTCCTCCTCCTCCTCCTCCTCCTCCTTCTCCTCCTCTTCTTCTTCATCCTCCTCTTCATCCTCCTCCTCCTTCTCCTTGAGATATAACAGCTGCCCTCCCTGACCTTACACCTTGACAGCAGCTACACATTTCCAGCTGCTGAATTCAAGGGGCAAAATGGTAAAAAGCACTGCCGGACCACGTGCCCAGGGAACCACTTCCCTCTGCAGGCAACTCTCTTCAACTGCATCTCAGCTCCTGGGAACTCACGGAACTCTGTCTTCCATTCTCTGTCTGAGGCTGTGGAACTGGTTGAGAACTTTGACTTGGTCTCACTCCTGGCCACATCAGGGGGACCACCCTGCCCGGTCAGGGGATTAGGACCAGTTTCTTGGGCAGCCATCGCTTCTTTGCAAGTCAGAGAAACCACTCACACTAGGAAAGGGGAGAAATACATTGAGAAGACAGGAGGTATCACAGAACCCATGGCACTCATTACAGCCATGTAAAAGGAAGTAGAAACACAGTCCCGCACGCCCTCTGCCTCTACTGAGACACCAGTGTGTGCTTATCACAACCCACAGTCAGTGTAGAAATTCACTACTACTTCCTATGTAGTAATTACAAAGAAAGAGAACTAGTTGTACCCTTTGGCACCTCCTGACTGGCTCAAAGCTGGGTGAAGGTAGTCTGCATGAGGAAAGGGGGGAGGGTTGGAGGAGGAAGGGGTGTATTGGGAGAGGGCTGTTGACTGGACTGTTGTTGCCGCCATTCTCCCACCTCAGAACGGGAAGCGAGAAAGAAGTTGAGGGCTTTCGAGGCCAGCCAGGTGGCGCCTTCTGTGACAGGGCACCTCTCCACAGGTGGCAGTGATGCCGCCTCCCTAGGAAGAGAGGAGATGGATCACCAACTACTTTGGCCACTTCCCGAAAACACTCCATGAACCGGACTCCACTCTATGTTCTTCACGTGTACTCACTGAGCCCTCTCAAGGACCCTGGATGGTGTGAGTTGCATACTACAGCCTCATGTTTTCACCCACAAAAGGCAACACTTTCTCACATCGGTAAGTGTGTTCCTGCCTCGAAGTTCTAATGGCTGTGCAGACACCTCTACACAGCCGTGAGGCCCAAACTTGAGCACAAGTTCTCTGGGACAAGGTTCCCTTTCTTTATAGCCCAAACCTGCTCCACACAGCCTTGGGTCCAGTTTTTACAAAGGGCATCCATCTGGGTACTTTGACGGTCAGCTTCCTGGCTGCCCCCCACCTCTCCAACCTTCGTCTCTGCATTAATATTTGTTGGTGGTCTATAGAGATGGTACAGGGGTTAAGGCACTTGCCTTACACAGCCCTCCCCAGTTTGAGCCCTGACACTGATTATGGTCTCTTGAGCACCACCAGGAGTGACCCCTAAGCACAGAGACAAGAGTAATCTGAGCACTGCTGGGTGTGGACCCCCTACCCCAAAATCATTGAACACTTAATGTCTTCCAGAACTGGAGTTTTAACAGTGAATAACAGTTGATGTCCGTGCCTTGTTGGACTTTAGCTCTAGTAAAAGGAGACAGACATGTAAAAATGCCAGAGAAGAAAGCAATGATGGATTCAATGTGGATAAAACAAGGGCTACTAAAGTGGAGAAAGAGAAATTTCTTTTTCTTTCTTTTTTCCCTTTCTCTTTTTGAATCTTTTTAATTTTTAGTTTGGGCCACACCGGTATATGTATTTTTTTCTTTTCGGGTCACATCGGGCAATGCACAGGGGTCACTACTGGCTCTGCACTAAGAAGTTACTCCTGGCAGGGCTGGGGGACCGTATGGGATGATGGGAATCAAACCCGGGTTGGCTGCATGCAAGGCAAATGCCCTACCCGCTGTTCTATCGCTCCAGCCCCACATCCAGTATTTCTTGGTGGTTGCTTCCATGATGCTTAGGGGACCATGAGCTGCTGGGGATAGGGTTTGAGGTGCTCACATGCATCTTCCCAGCCTGAAAACAGTAATTCTTGAAAAGTATAAAACCATAACCTAGAAGTCTAAGCCTCCCGAGGCTCTTTGGGTAGAACCTAAAGAGGCTGAATCTCAAGATTCCTCCCAATATCACTAGAGCCAAAATTGGGGGGTGGTGAATTGATGGCTTTGGTCCACTATGGTTCCAAGTCCTCTCCCAGGAATTCTTAATTCTTGGCATGCAGGGGTTTCTAGAATAAACAAGCAGGACATGGAGAATCACGGTGTTGGTTATTCTGTGCTTATGCCTCGCCCCTTCTCCCGCAGCATGTTTTACTGGCCCAAACCTTACAGGTCTTCAAAGGGCCCAAGCAGGAAAGGTCCAAAGAAAGGACCTTCAGCTATGACTACATCCCAAACCCTACCTTTAATTTTACAGATGGAGAAATCAATGCTCACGAGCTTCAATAAACTTCTTTACATTATTTCTTGGAATTGGGAAGTTATAATAAAATGTATATTAAAAGGGACATAAAACTTGATCCAAAGTTCTGCCCAACATTTACTTGGAATTGTTTAATTATCATCACTTCAGAGAACTTGCACATTGCAAATCTACTTGTGTCAATGCTGCGGGAACCAAATAAAATATATAGAAATGAGTACCTCAGAAAAGAGAAGTGACAGCAGTTGACAGGAAGAACAACATCCTCAATTTTCAAGATATTTACAAAGTTTGAATTTTTTTTTCTTCCTAAGTTCCCTCTTCAAAGAAAGCATCCCTCCCCAGTTCTGAACAACTTTTACTTATTGGCATGCTCTGTTCACCTTTGCTGTTAAAGGAACAACAGCAACAACAAAAAATATATGAGCACCTCATATATTAATATATGATATATATGAGGTGCTCATATAATATATAATATATGAGCACCTCATATATTAATGAAAGTTAAAATAGTTAGGGGGTGAAGTGATAGAACAGCAGGTAGGGTGTTTGCCTTGCACATGGACAATCGAGGTTCAATCCCTGGCACCCTATATGGTCCTCCGAGCCCGCCAGGAGGACCTGAGCACAGAGCCAGGGCAAGCCCTGAGTGTGACCCACAACTCCCCGCCCCCCAAAAAAAGTTTCAGATAATTAAAATGGCCACTGCTAGCAGAGGAGATGAAACTGGTATGTACACTATTTGCTAGTGACATTACAACTGGCACAGCCTGCTAGAAAATAACTTGGCAAAGTATTTTAGGAGGCATTCATCCCTCAACTAGAACATGATCCAAGGCAGAAATAATAGAGTGGCACAAACTTGGAAACAGCAGAGGAGCCAAGGTGGCAGGTCCCAGGCTGTAGCTTCCACACGGGCTGATTTCATTTAATCCTTAAAACAGCAGAGGGTGGTATCAGCTCTTTCCCTGTGTCCTACCAAAAGTGGAAACTGAGTTTACTGGAAATGCTGCCATTTGCCCATAGTCCAGCAGAGTGAAAGCTGGCGTTGAAACACAAGCAAATGCCTTCAGGTTCAGCTACAACTACCCCGCACCACGGCCTTAGACTCACACTCGTGTCAAACCTGCTCCCACACCGTTTCCTGCTCCAGTCAGCTCCCAGCATGCTGATGGTATCTTGATCTGATAACAGGCTTCTGAAAGGCTGCAGGTCAAGGGTGGCTGAGATGGCTAGGTGGGGAGGGCTGGGGGGGCTGGGAGGGGCGCAGGGATCATGACCTAGAACTCCTTCTCCTAGGGTGGTGTATGTGCCATGGCTGAGTGTGGACGGCCATTTCTCACACTCTAGGGCTTGTCATTCCATTCATTCCTCCCGAGCTGGGGGTAGGGGGGCATACATCTCAGATGTGGACCTGAGACTTGGGTCAAGTGAGGAGTTGATAACGGCTCCAGAAAACCACGCCCGGAGTATCTTGATGCTAGAGTTGCTTCCCC
This sequence comes from Sorex araneus, assembly GCF_027595985.1. NCBI lineage: Eukaryota > Metazoa > Chordata > Mammalia > Eulipotyphla > Soricidae > Sorex > Sorex araneus. The sequence goes on along the minus strand of NC_073306.1, from coordinate 47,078,667 downwards.
AGGCTGCCCCTGGACAAAGGTCCCACACAGCAATCCTGTAGTTAGGGAACGTGAGGTTGGGAAGGTGGAGGATGTTGGGTGGGTAGGTCCAGGGACACTGATCCAGTGCCAGGACCTTTCCCTCGACAGAGAGTTGGGTGGTGGTGGCTTTGACATCTGGGGAGGGTGGGGAACTCAGTGAAGCCTTGGCACATGCTAAACTGGTGCTCCCAAGAAGGAAAGAGGCAAAGTCTAAAGCTGAATTTATGGGTAACTGGAGTACTAGGTGGGGAAACTGAGGCAGGAGTCTTGTCAAGAAATTGCTCAGCACCACGTATGGACGGGTCCTCGGGACCATGTTCTGCTTCACTGCCTTTCTGCTCCCCAAAGGAGAGTCTGGGACGGGGGCCACATCCTTCTGCCGACCTTGCACTGAGGCTTCTGGTAGGAGTGCGAGACTTTTCTCCCTCACTACGCAGTTAGGCCTTCCGTCTGGAGGCGCTATGCACCTAGTTGCACAGCTGGGGTGTCCAAACAGTGACTTCGACAAAACAGTGGGACCTTGAAACCAGGGACCCAGGAAAATAGCAAGTCCTCATGCATTTGAATTGGTGATTGGACATTTGCAGGGAGAGAGTTCCTGCCCTGCAAGAAAGGGCTTGAATGAGACCTGGGATCGGGGGGAGCTGAGTGAGTAAACAGCTGGGGTGGGGGGTGCTGCTGGCTCACTTGCCAGAGAAAGAGAGAGACGAATGGGGGCAGAGAGAGTCAGGGGGGAGAGAGAGAGAAAGAGAGAGGGAGGGAAGAAGAGAGGGGAGGAGAGAGAGAATGAGGGAGGGAAGGAGAGAAAGAGAGAGAGGGAGGGAGGGAGAGAGAGAGAGAGCACGCAGCAGCAGCAGCTGTGAGCAACTAGAGAGAGAAGAGAAGAGACAGGGGCAGACCCATCAGCGCTGCAAGGTCACAGGGCTTGACTGATGCCCGCTCAGAGATGAGTAGATGCAGCAGACAGAACGTGTTCTAGAACTTCCCGCTGCACTTCCCCACACCTTCTGCCCTGACAGGGAGTTGCCTAGGCGGGGGTGGGGAACCCCTTGGCCCATGGGCCATATGAAGCCAGTGAGATCACGTGATCTGGGCAAAGATGGGAGACACACAGATGCTTCTCATCTGCTACCATGGTCTGTCTGCCTGCACTGTAGTCCATGAATGAAGTTATAAATATCCCAATGCCCATTGGCAGGCAACGCATCCCCTACTCCTGGCCCTTGGGTCTGGGTGACTCAGAGTAGAGGGACTGAGAAAGTCAGCTGAGGGGGAGCAAACCTCCTGAATCGAGGAGCCCTGCCCTCATCTCCAGCCCTCTCACCCCTGCCCTCTGAGTCAGCATCACCCCTTTCTCCCTTCTGGGGTGGTCCCCAAGAGGAACAGGAAAGGAGACAAATGACATTCTCTGCCCACCCACTCAGGGTGCTGGGGTCTGAGTCATTTCCCCCAAATGAGGAACTATGGCGTCCACGGGGAGCCGGGATCCTCCTGGGGGCACCTCCAGAGCCATGATTCACCCCTCTGGGCGCATCCGTGGGGCGTGTGCTTGTCAGAACAGTTCAGACGCACCTCGGACAGGGGCCCACAAGCTGTGGACAAGGCCGCACCCACAGCTCTGCCTCCCACATTGCCCCAGCTGGGCCAAGACAGGTGAGAACGGCTGGAATCTGAGGGAGGCGAGTCGACAGCGGTGAAGGGAGCAAGAACACCAGGACCTGCAGGGAGCTGAGAGCTGGATGCTGAATGTTCTCCCCCAGTCTAAGAACCCCGGGGTCCCAACTTCCTCCATTTCAGACTGAAGAAGTATTCATCCAGCTCTCTGAAATCAGTGATTCAGTGAAATTAACTTTTCCTTTCTAAGGGGTGGAGTGAGTTAGAGAATTAATCTTAAAGGTCAAAGGGTGTGCGACCAGACAGTACCAGGCTAAGGCGCTTGTCCTGCCTGTGATTCACCCAGGTTCAATCCTCACTTGGGCCACCAAGTATGACTGGGAACAACCGAGAAGCACAGAGGTGGGAATAGCCTCTGAGCACTGCTGGGAGTGGCCCAATAAACTAACCGCCCTCCCCCTCCAAACCCAAATACAAAACTGCAAAAACCAACAACATGTAATACTTAGCCCCATGTGTTGAAAACCATTCTATGCATTTCACCTCTTTCCTATGGCAACCCCATGAAGTAAGGTTTAGGATCCTTCCCATTTTACAGAGGAGACTCAGAGCACAGAGAAGTTTAAGTGACTCAGCCAGGATCACATTGCTAGTGATAAAGTCAGAATCTGAACCGGGCAGTCTGGAAGTCCCACCCTAATGGCAACCATCTTGTTGTCTGAGCAGTGACTGGGTCTAAGAAGGAATCTGAAATTAGAGCTTCATTCCCATCTCCTCCTGCAGAACAACTCTCTGGTAGAAAATATCCACTGGAGTTCCTATAGCCTCCATTTAAGAGGCCCAATAGATGAGGCTGAAATTCCAGCTTCCCAGAGAAGACACTATCACAAGCCCATTTTGGGCCAGAGTCCTACTGCTGGTTGAATCATTTGAGATAGGGTTAGGGAGCGGAACCGAGCCATATTATACCAGAAGCTCTATCTCATTAACCTGTGAAGATCTGAGGGGGAAAGATTAGAAATGTGAGGAGATTGTAGGAAGAGGTCACCCTACAAGGTTTACGTGTCGGAAACTGAGGCCCGGAAAGATTGGGTAATGTTGCAGCCCAGAGTCAATGATGAAACCTAAATTCTTGGTTTTCTTCTTCTCTGCTACTTTAACCAGCCCTTTACTCAAACCTTAGCGCCAAAGGCTCAGGTTCTACCTCAAGTCAGTTTGTCTTCAAATCTAAAACTTCTGTAGTCTACTGTCTTCTCACAAAAGGGTGGGGGGAACACGCCACCTTCATCATATACATGAAGTAAGTTTGTAAGGTCATTTTCATTCAACTCCTATCTGTTAAATGCTGACTATATATCAGGCATGGTCCTAGGCCATGGCTTCTGTAATAAAGAAAACAGACAAAAATGCCTGCTCTCCAAGGAAGTTGTAGGGAGACAGACAAACACCAGATGTTCTCCCCATCTGTTGTGGCAAATGGAAGAGTAAGACAAGGACATGGAGTTATGAAATGACGGCAAACCCTTGGCCTTGGATTATATAAATGAAAATGCCGAGAGATGAGAAATGGGCGAAGGTGGGAAGAATGTGAGGTGGACTGGCAGTAACACAAGGGCCGTGGATGTTTTGGTGGTTTAGAGGTCACAATGGACTTGAAGACCACATGATTGGGAGCATGTGACCCAAACCTTTATAAGGCTTTTGTTTATTTTTAAAGAGTTGGCAACGGAGGCAAGGTGGGGTGAGAGGGAACCTGAGCTGATGGGTGGATGGATCTGACATTGGCAGTGGGTTTTGGAGAGGGAACGTTGAATGTCCCAAACTTTATTATTTAAGCGTGATGAGGCTCACTCTTCACTCTTCACACCCGTGTTCTCCCCCAAACACGAATCTTGTTATTTGTCTCGATGTTTCTTTGCTTGCCTATTTCCTCTCTGGACTGTGTTCTCGCTCTCCAACGTGTACTTCTTCCTATCTCTCCCTTCACATCTTTCTAAATAAGTTTCAATAAGACTTACCTTGCAAGGGATGGGTGTTCACTCATATGAGTGAACCCCAATCATCAACAACTTTGTAACTGTGTAGCTCACAGTGATTCAATTTAAAATTTTTCAAAAGAGAAATAATGGAAATAACAAATCTACTATTGTTCCAAGAGGCAGAATGTTTTCATTATCTGTTTTTAAAAATCAACAGCTTTATCAAGATGAACTTCTTACAATATTTGCTCCTTTATACAAATGGAAAAATAAATAAAACACTACCTTGCTTAACCCTAAAAAAAAATGCTTTGTGACTCACAGTGTCTAAATTTTAAAAATTCCTGTTCTCCTGGAGTTGTCTTCCAGTGGTCCCATAGAATGAGCACAGGGACCTCCAGAAGGAACAATCCTTTGTTGGGAAACTGGGAGTGTGGGACATGGACATGGAGAGAACTGGCACTTTGGAGTATGTCTTGGGCACTAGATCCTTGTGTGTTTGTGTGTGTGTGTGTGTGTGTGTGTGTGCGTTTCCAGTTTTGGGCCACACCTGGTGATGCTCAGGGCTTACTCCTAGCTCTATACTCAGGAATTACTATTTACTGAGCTCAGGGGATCATACTGTGCTGAGGACCTAATCCGGGTCGGCTACAGGCAAGGCAATTGCCCTACCTGCTGTGCTATGTCTCCAGCCCCAAGCAGTAGCTTCTTTTAGTGCACATTATTTCATCTGTAGAAAGCAAAAATGGCTCTGACTCTACTTCTCCCCACAGCCCCACCCTTCACCATTAAATTGTGTGGACTTGCTCGGAGGGTGGCCTTAGTCATGTGATAACATGTGTGAGGCAATCAAGGGCTTCTACAGCACTTGTGTAATAGGATTCCCCACACCCCTGCCCCTTGCCATTACCCATGAGAACATGCCTGAACTAGCCTACTACAGGAGCAGGGCTAGAGGTCCTGGTCTTCCCAGCCATGGCCAGACGAGACCAGCCAACAGCAAACTAACCTCCAGACGTGTGAATAAGTCGAACCACAGTCAGCAGAGTGGCCTAACTTACTGATGTATGAACTTCTTATTGCTCATGTGTAGTGCTTCTGAAATTATTTGCTACATAGTATTATTGTGGCAATAAACAATTCCTATATCTCCAATGTATGAATTTCCTTTGTGACCTTGATGGAAAAGTAACTCCAGAGTGTATAACGACAGATTAAGTGAGAGTGGAGTTAACGCCCACTGCTTGCCTTGCGGCCTTGGAACAGCCCCTGTGCCCTGATCCAAACCTCAGCATGTACATTCGTGTCCCGCTGATGCTTTCTCCGTGTTCCCTGTTGTTATCGTCATACAAAAACCAAGGGCTGCATACACTTGATTGTGGAGCTTGCTAGCAGTCACACACTGCAGTTGTGCAGTTGTGGTGCTCACACACATTTTGTTGTGGTGCACTAGAGTATCCTTTTTGTTGGTGTGACACCACAAATCCCAAATGGCAATGCCACCAGGATTACACTGGGTATGTTGGGCAGTACCAGGGATCAAAGTGGAGGTCTCATTTCTGCAAAGAAGGCACTCTACCACTGAGCCAAGTCCCAGGCTCTGCAGTCATGGTTTTGTTGTTTGACTTTTGGGTTTGTTGTTATTGTCATTTGTTTGTGGGGGGAGTCCACACCCAGCAGTACTCAGCGTCTATTTTTACCTCTGTGCCCAGTAGTGCTCCTGGTGATGCCCAACAGACTATATGTTGTCCTGGGGATTTGAATCAGGGTCATGGCCCTTGCTTAGTAGGCATTTAGGTAACACGGTCTACACTCAGAAAAGTCTAGGCTGCAGATTTGGCAACTATGCCAATTGACAAGTTGGCAATTATGTCCTAGTCTCATTAAGTTGGCAATTATTCCAATTGACAAATTGGTAATTATATCCTGGTCTCATTCTCTCTTGGGGAGAGAATATAAAATTAAGTTGAAATTTGATTTCTCTCTGTCATTCTTTGTCTCTGTCTTTACTCTCTCTCTCATGCACACACACACACACACATGCACACACACATGCTTTTGAGCCATATCTGAAATAGTTGGGGCCTAACCCAGGGTTCCTGCATGTAATACTGTGTTAGCTTGTGTTATAAAAAAATAGAGGGGCAAGAAGTAAAGCTGGTAAAAGATGGTTATTTTGCCTTTGCCATCCAGCATCTGTTCTGTGGGAAGCAGAACAGAAACCAAACACACACACACACACACACACACACACACTGTTCATGTTCTAATCCCTGTACTCTACGTTGCCTTACATGGTAAAAGGAACTTTATAGGTATGACTGTGTATTGTGAAATGAGGGGCAGGAATTTGCCTCAGTGGCAGAGCATATACCTCACATGGACGAAGCCCGGTCTCAGGTCCCAGCACAGAATAAAAAAGATTCTTGAAATGGAACAATTATTTTCGCTTATCCAAGTAGTGTCAATGAAATCACAAGAGTCTTTAGAAGAGAGAAGGATAAGAGTCAGAGTCAGGGAAGAAAAGTAACAATAGAATCAAAGATTGTAATCACGTGACCATGGACCAGCGTGTGGCTCGTCTCTAGAAGGTGGGAGAGTGAGGGAACGCCTCTCCCCTACAGTTACCAGCACTTTGATTTTAGCCTCCTAAAGCGCATTTCAGATTTCTGACTCCAGAACTTAAAAAAAAAAAAATAGTGCTGTTCTTAAGCCAGAGTGTGTGTGCAAGTGTGCATGCATGTGTGTGTATGCATGTGTGTACCTGTGTGTGCGCGTGTGTGTGTGTGCATGTGTGTACGTGTTTGCACACATGTTTGTGCATATGTGCACATGTGTGTGAGTGTGTGCATGTGTATGTGCATGTGTGCGTGTGCATGTGCACGTGTGTGTTTGTGCGTGTATGCACATGTATGCATGTGTGCATGTGCATGTGTGTGCATACGTGCTTGTGTGTGCATGTGTGCACTTCTGTGGCAGGGTGCATGGGTGTGCTTGTGTGTGTGTGTGCACGCACCATATTCTGTTATAGCAGCAATAGGAAACCGAAGCTTGTCTCTTCTTCTCATCAAGAACATTCAAGTTTTACTCTGGGAAATTCAGTGCTGTCTAAGGCTGTGTACTCCATTGAAGGTGATTCTACACCGGACTCGGGGGTGGTGTAAGCGAGCCAAGTCAGTCTCAGTCTCTCTATTCCACTTCCCAGCCACAAGATTCACCAGGATTGGACTCAGAAGCTCGCTAAGTCAGTCAAAGCAAACCTCAGAACTGACGTTTCGGACTGGGCCCTCAGAGCAATCACAACCTTCTAGCAACCATGGCAGAGATCTGGAGACTGGGAAGGGAGTCAGCACAGCTGAGATGGACTGGAAAAAAGAGTAAAAGCATCCTAACATAGAACTAGTTTTCAGCCACTGCACATAGGAATGACCGCCATAAACACTTTTCTTTTCTCTCTTTCTCTCTTTCTCTCTTTCTCTCTCTTTCTCTCTTTCTCTATCTTTCTGTCTTTATCTCTCTCTTTCTTTCTTTCTTTCTTTCATTCTTTCTTTCTTTCTTTCTTTCTTTCTTTCTTTCTTTCTTTCTTTCTTTCTTTCTTTCTTTCTTTCTTTCTTTCTTCCTTCCTTCCTTCCTTCCTTCCTTCCTTCCTTCTTTCTTTCTTTCTTTCTTTCTTTCTTTCTTTCTTTCTTTCTTTCTTTCTTTCTTTCTTTCTTTCTTTCTTTCTTTCTTTTTTGGCATTTTGGGCCACACCTGGCAGTGTTCAGGGGTTACCATTGGCTCTGCACTCAGGATTTACTCCTGATGGTGCTCATCCACATAGGATGCTGAGGATTAAACCCAGGTGGCCACGTGCAAGGAAAATGCCCTATCTGTTGTACTATCTATCAGTCTAGCCCCAGAAACTTTTGTTTTGATGAGTAAATGCTGACCCTAAGTCCACTGGGAGTAGGGGGGATCCCCCACTGCCTCCCAACCACCCTGTGCAAGGATCCTTGGATTCCCCCTACACCCTGTTAACCAGTAACTAGACTTACACAAGACAATGACCCCTCCGACTTTGGTTCTGATGGGTCAGTAACTGTATGATGCCAGGGTTCAATAATGTGGATGTTATTCCCATCCTAAGACTAATAGATGACCCCCCCCCTTTTGGGTCTGACTGGATCCAAACATTTACTGCTGATCACTATTGAATTCTTTATGAGTATGCATTTTTTCCTTTAGTTCATGGCATTGTACATCAAGATTTCTATCACTTGGTAACCAAAAGAGAAACCACTAGGAAAATGTGATGCTACTGTGACCAGAGGGTGAGCGGGTTTGAAGAAGGGAGTGGTGCCTGGTATGGAGAGTCAACAAAGAAGTACCACGTAAAAGTGAAACCCGCAGGACTAAGGCTCCCCTCCCCTCCTATCTTCCTCAGCTCCGTCCAGCAATGTCATTAGGGATAGTTATTCACATAAAACTAAAAACTCCAAATGGCAGGAGAGACAAGAGCGAGATTTTCATAGGAAGATGAAAAGTCCTAGAGATAGATGATGATGATGTTCGTGCTACAGTGTTCATATGAATGTCACTGAACTGTGTACACTTAAATATGATTAGAATGAGAGAGGCAGAGTGATAGGACTGTGGGTAGGGTGTTTGCCTTGCACGCAGCCAACCTAGCTTTGATCCCTAGCACCCCCGTATGGTCCCCAAACACTGCCAGGGGTGATTTCTGAATGAGAGATAGGAGTAAGTCCTAAGCACCATTGAGTGTACCCCTCCTCCCAAAAAAACCCAAAATGATTAAAGTGATACATCTTTACATTTCTCAAAAAATGTTTTAAAGTGGGTAGAATGGATATAAAGACACCACTAAATAATACCCCTACTTTTCAGCCCCTGACAGCACCCTTCTCTTTGACTCTACATATTTGACTAGCCCAGGCACCCCAGCTCAGAGGTGTCATACAGTATCTGTCCTTCCGTACTCGACTTTCTTCCTTTAGAATATTCTCAACCCACGAGGATCAATGTTGTTGAGCATCTGTCAGAATATTCTTTCTTTTTAAGGGTGAATAATGCTTTGTTGTATATCTAGTATTTGTTTATTCATTCATTCCTCAATAGACACTTGAGCCACTTCTATCTTTGGCTACCATAAATATTGCTGCTATAAAATTTGGTGTACAAGTGTCTGTTCCGGGTCAGAGCAATCGTACGGGGGTAGGGAGCTTGCCTTGCATGTAGCCAACTTGAGTTCAATCCCTGATATCTCATATGGTTTCCTGAGCCCCACCAGGAGTGATCCCTGAGTGCAGAGCCAGGAGTAAGTCCTGAGTACAGCTGGGTGTAACACCCTCCCATACATACACACACACACAAAAAAAAACCCCAAATATTTGTTCAAGTAAAGCACCTAGAAGATAACAGGCAAAATATTTCATGACATTAGTGTTAGAGATGTTTTGACAGACTCAACTCTAACAGTAAGGGAAGTAAAAGTAAAGATAAACAATTGGGATTATATTCACTTGAAAAATTTTCGTAAGGGCTGGAGCACAGCGGGTAGGGCATTTGCCTTGCACGAGGCCAACCCAGGTTTTATTTCCAGCATCCCATATGGTCCCCCAAGCACTGCCAGGAGTAATTCCTGAGCGCATGAGCCAGGAGTAACCTCTGTGCATCGCTGGGTGTGACCCAAAAAGCAAAAAAAAAAAAAAAAGGAAGAAAGGAAGGAAGGAAGGAAGGAAGGAAGGAAGGAAGGAAGGAAGGAAGAAAGAAAGAAAGAAAGAAAGAAAGAAAGAAAGAAAGAAAGAAAGAAAGAAAGAAAGAAAGAAAGAAAGAAAGAAAGAAAGAAAGAAAGAAAGAAAGAAAGAAAGAAAGAAGTTTTTGCAGAGCAAAAGAAAATACAAACAGAACAAAATGACAACCTGATGAATGGGAGAAGATATTTACACATTATATATCTGGTCAGAGATTAGTATCCAATACATATAAAGAACTCTTGGGGCTGAAGTGATAGCACAGCAGGGTAGGGCGTTTGCCTTGCACACGGCTGACCCAGGTTTAATTCATCCCATATGGTTCCCTGAGCACCTCCAAGAGTAATTCCTGAGTGCAGAGCCAGGAGTAACCACCCAGCATCACTGTATGTGACCCAAAAAAGACCAAAAAAGAGAAAAACCCGAAAACCAACCCAACCTCTAAAATTAAAACAACAACCACAACCCAATAAAAAATACGACAAAATATATGAATTGACGCTTCTCCAGAGGGGACACACACAAGACTTACAGTAATATAAAAATTGTTTGTCAGAATGTAGTGGTAATACAACACCTAGAATACTTGCCTTGCACACGGCCCACCCAGGCTCAATCCCCAGCACCCCATGTGGTCCCCCAAGTCCTGCCAGAAATTATCCCTGAGTACAGAGGCAGGAATAAGCCCTGAGCACTGCCAAATGTGCCCCCCAAACATATATATGTATATATACATGCAAACCAGAATGTTCTTCAATTTGTGATTAAATAAGGAAGATGTGACACATTCATACAATGAAATAAAATCTTCTCAGCTTTGAAAAAAAAGAAAATTTGACATTTTCAACAAACTGGAAGAAACTTAAGAGAATTAAGTGAAAAAAAGAAGTTTAGAGAAAAACAAACATGTATTGGTCTAGGGTATAGGGTTATAGATTTGATGAACAGACAGAACTAACGATCTGCTCCAAGGGTTGAGCACATGCTTTGGATGCGGGTATCCTCGTTTTATCCCCAGCACCACACGGTCCCCAAGCATCATGGGATGTGGCCCCCAAATAAAACAACAAAGAAAAGTGGATGTTGAGGGCTGAAGTGGTAGAACAGTGGCCAAATGCTTGGGCATTTGCTTTGGATGTGGCAGGCCTGGGTTTGATCCCTGGCATCTCATATGGTCTCCTGAGCACTGCCAGGAGACCTGAGTGCAGAGTCAGTAGTGACCCCTGAGCATTGCTGGTGTGACCCAAAAAAAAAAGTGGAGGTTGATAATAAAACTAAAGTGATCTGAAGAGAACAGGGTAGAAACAGGAGATAAAAATAAGGAAGAGGTATATATTCAGAGAGGGGAGCCACACCTGTGGTTCTCAGGGCTTACTCCTCTTGCTTTACTCCTCTTGCAGTGCTCAGGGATTACTTCTAGCAGTGCTTGGGGTACCGTGTGCAGTGCCAGGAACTGAACTGAGGTGGGCTGCATACAAGACAAGCTAGTGCTTTGCCCCCTGTATTCTCTTTCCAGCCTGGAAAACGGACTTTTAAAAAAACAAAACAAAAATTGTAGAAACCATTTGTTCGATCTCCTGTTCTAAAGGTCCAGAGATGCAGCGCTGTGGCAGAGCGTCTCCCACGGGACAACTGGGTGTAAGTCCGTGAGCTTGACTTCCATCACTGCTCCACATCACCCAGTGCCACCCCAGCCAGCAGCACTGCTGTTGGGATCTCGGCACCACAAGTGTGTGTGATTTGCACAGCACAACCAAGAGCACATTATGGTGCCAATGAAAACAACAACAATAACAAAGGGAAGGGAAGGGGAACATGTATGTGTGTGTTCAAGTTCCTACTTTCAATTCCATTGAGCAAATACTCAGAAAGAGAATTGCTGCATCATATGGCAATTCTATTTTTCAGTTTCTGAGGAACTTCCCAGTGTTTTCCACAAAGTGAGCCACTTACTTCCCACCAGCAATGCCCTAGGTCCCAGTTTCTCACAGCCTGGCCCTCTCATTGTTCTCTGTTTCTATCATATTGAGGATTTTACTTGCAATTCCACCATGACTAGAGATGCTGAGAATATTCTCACATCCTGGTTGGCCGTTGGTATATCTTCAGAGAAAGGTCTATTAAAATATTTTGCTTGTTTTTATTTATTTATTTATTTATTTGAGGTGAGGGGACCATACCCAGCAGTGCTCAGGACTGAATTCTGACTCAATGCTCAGGGATCACTTCAGGGGACCATATGTGATGCCAGGAATCAAACCCAGTTCGGCTGCATGCAGGGCAAATGCCTTACCCGCTGTACTAATGTTTTGAACCCCTTTGACACCATTTTTAAATTGATATTGTGTCTCCTCTTCCTCTACCTCCTCCTCCTTCTACAAAATTATTGTGATTAGGAAGCATGGGAGGGAACAGAGAGAAAGAGAGAGAGTCTCAGGGCTGGTAAGTAAGCAACTTCAGACTCCCTTTTCTAAAATCCCAATTTCCTTCCAAGACCCAGATTCTCCTACGCCATGCATGCATCAATGCTGAAAACATCAAATCTGTAGGGAAAAGACCCAGGAAAGAAAGCAAAAGGAATGTCAGACTAGTCACACGCTTCCTCTCTTGTATCGTTTCACTCTTATGGTGTCACAATCAGATCATTGTGAAAGGGGCCGGGGTGAGAGACACCACCGTCGGGCCACCAGACAACTGTCAGGCTCTTCTGAGCTGCCTAAGATCCTCAAAACTTAATATAATGCTGCAGAGTTTTCAATTTTGAAGTCCCCAGCATCACGTGCGTGTCCAGGGAGAGGGCAGAGGCAGAGCACATTCTTGGCAAGCATAAGACTGCGGCAACCAAGAGGTGTATCCGGTTCATGCCCGTGACGGTCCTGCTTCTTTTTTTGCTTGTTTGTTTTTTGGTTACACCTGGCAATGCACAGGGGTTACTCCTGGCTCTGCACTCAGGAATTACTCCTAGCCATGCTCAGGGGACCATATTGGATGCTGGGAATCGAACCTGGGTCGGCCGCGTGCAAGGCAAATGCCCTACCCGCTGTGCTATTGCTCCAGCCACCAGTCCTGCTTCTTGGAGTCCCGGTGCAGCCACCAAGTATGCAGCTGAGTCTTCAGCCCACTGCAACCAAGAGACATCAACCCCCAAAGGCCCTGTGAGTCCCTAGGGAATGCTGGGAGGATTGCTCACTGTCCCTAAGAAAGAGCAGAAGGCCACTGAAGCCTAAGGCCCGGGTCTGGATAAAGGGAGCTGACAGCATGGAGGCCCAGACAGGCTTAGTACAGGCCTCACAGGCCCCAGCACCATTAACACATACAAAAAAAATGAACTGGATGGTGAACTTCAGCATGGATTAGTATAAACATGAGACACAGATGAGACCTGCAGACAAAGTACAAAGTACTTTACCTCAAGTGAGAAGGCACCACACACGGCTACAGATCCAGGCGGGGTCTTCACTGGATGGAAGAGAACTGCAGCAGAGGAGGAGGCCTGGGGACAGTCAGGGCAGACCATGACGTACACTCAGATGAAAAAATGCTCATGTGAGGTTAAGAAAAGGCCCTCCAGTGGGGCCAGGGGTGTGGCTTAGCAGCTGAACCTATGGGAGACCCTGGGTCTAATCCCCACAACCAGGGAAGGGAAAAGACCAAACACCCCACTTCTACCCAGTATGTGACATTGAAGAAGTCACTTCAACTCTGCATGTCCACTGGCAGGTGGGCTGGCCCACGGGGTGAGTAGGAGGGAGGGAAACTCTGTCCACATATTAGAGGAAACAGGGTTTGTATGACAGAAGTGTCCCATGTGTTGGGCTGGAGAGCTGGTACTGCAAGGAGAGCGCTTGCCTTGCATGTGGCCAGTCCAGGTTCCACTCCCAGCATCACACATGGTTCCCCAAACTCTGTCAAGAGTGATCCCTAAGCACAGTGCCAGGAGTAAGCCCTGAGCACCACTGAATGTGCCCCTCCCTGGCCTCTCAAAAAATAGCAACCATTGGGGCTGGAGCAATAGCACAGCAGGTAGGGTGTTTGCCTTGCACGTGGCCGACCCGAGTTCGATTCCCAGCATCCCATATGGTCCCCTGAGCACCGCCAGGAGTAATTCCTGAGTGCAGAGCCAGGAGTAACCCCTGTGCATCGCCAGATGTGACCCAAAAAGAAAAAAAAATAGCAACCAAGTACCCTCTATGCACCCAAACAGGTGTTTTTTGGTTTTGTTTGGAGGAGAGAATTGAGGCCAAACCCTGCAGTGCTCAGGCTAGGCTCTTGCTGGCTCTCTGTCAGGAGTGACCCCTGGCAGTGTTGGAGAAGCACGTGCAGTGCCAGGGATAAAACCAGAGTTAGTGAGGTACAAGGCAAACACCTTCTCCCCTGTTCTAACTGACCCTTTTTGCAGAAGTCCAGTATTTTAGGTTTTACAATATCTGTTTGGATCCAGAGATCTTAAGCACAGATTTAAGACAGATGAGTAAAACCAGGCAGCCACAGGCCCATTCCAGTCAACTGTCACCTCCACTTATCACTTCTGACTCATCTCCACAAGGTGAGAGGCCAGGATTTTCAAGAGCCAACATTTCTCAGCTGAGATCATGGGCAGCTCCCTGAGCCGAGGGTGAAGGGTGGTGGGGAAAAGCAGGCGGAATCCTTCTTGACATGCAAGCTGCCTTAGAACTCCCACTGTTCCATGTTTCATCGAGTGAACTGCAGCCCAGCTCTTGCCACAATCCTGCCAGCACGGCGAGAAAAAAAGAGACACAGGGAAGCAACCAGACCCAGGTCACAGCAGTACCGCTGCTGCAGAAATCCTCACGGGGAACCAGCAAGGGTCCAGGCAGCACACTGCAGGGTTGGGACGACTCAGGTTTATTATGCCTGCAGACCCGGCAGAGCTCGTCATCAAAACACTGAGCCCAGGACAAAGTTGGGTATTTGATGGGGAGAAGGAGCATTTGCAGGCAGCTGGTGGGAGTACGGAAGGAGAAATTCTCCTGCATGCCCTTTGCAAAACATGTTCAAAACCGTCGTGAGGACATCCTGAATGCAGCCTCTGGTCCCATCACGTTGCCCAGACAGACTCAGTTGCCCCTTGGCAGCCCCTACTCCTCTGGTGTTAGCCTGTTTGAAATGGGTGGGCAAGGGTCCGTTTTCCTCATCACCATGCTGTGTCGTTGCTGCAGGTGCTCAGCTCTGCTGCTGCCTAAAGGAATTCAAGGAAGGCTGCCTGATGGAGATATTCTGGCCTGGGTGACCAGAAGAGAAAGCATCTGACTCACAACCAGGCAGAGAGGCTGCGTTGAGGATCAACAGGGCTACAGACCAGAACACTCCTCACATCTCTGAGGTTCTCTGGGTTTCCTGGCTCTGCACTCGGTGAGATCCCAATCTGTGTTGGGGAAAACATCTCAGCAGAAGCAAGGAGACAAACCAACTTGCCATCTCTGAAATGGCTCTTCACTGAGCTCTTGATGAAGGCAGGCCCTGTACATGTCATACCCAGCCCAGCAGATCCCTAGATTGTGTTGAGGAGGTCACTTTCTGCAGGATATCAAGAGGCCCGGGGGTAGCTCAGTGTCTCTGCACGTCTGCTATGGAAGCATAAGAACTTGGGTTCAGTCTCTGGTGCTACCACACTCAATCCTGCCACTCTGTGGCATGCCTGGTGCTGAGGCAGCTGTGATCCCAAGTACTTCCAGCAATTTCTTGCAGTACTGCATCCCGAGCACTGTGTGAGCACCACAACTAAGGGTGTGCAGTTCCCAATGAGCGTCATGACTGAGAACAAATGTGCAGTTTCACAGCTAAGAAGAATGACCCCAGGCGAGCCCGTGTGTGAGCACTTCTGTGACCTCCTAGCAGCATCGAGACCAGAATTTGCAAGAGCACAACCCAGGAGGGCAACACCAGCCAGCACCCCATGGAGGCGAGTGAGACCCTATGTGCAGACAGAGCAACCCTGGAGAGCACAGCTGAGTATGGGAGCACCACAGCCAGGTCATCAAACAGAGAAGGGAAGGGGGAGATAACAAGGCACCAAGAATGTTTTTGATAGTGATGATCACCACCCCCCTTCCCTTGTGGTTGCCCCTGTGGCGATGCCTGAGGGTGGCACCCACTCAGCTGCAGAGCCTGCCCACTGCCTGTGGTGCTGGCACACAGTCCTTGTGCAGTGCAGATTAAATTTCCACCTTGGACTGGTGCTCTACCACTGAGCTGAGCTACTGATAGGCCCCTTAATAGTTCCTTTTTTGTTTGGCTGGTGGGCTGTGGGGTTGTCTTTGTTTTGGTTTGGTTTTTAGAAGGAGGGGACAGGAGTCACACCCCAGCAATGCTCAGGGCTTGTACTCAGGGATTGCATTCCCGGCTCTGATCCCGGCAGGGATCACTCTTGGCGGGGGGACCATGTGGGATGTCAGGAACCAAACTATGGTCAGTGGCATGCAAGGCAAGTGCCGACCTGGCTGTACTGTCACTTCAGCCCAACAGTAATGTTTTATATGTACCTTCGGTGGGTGGGAGGACAATCCTTCTCATGCCCAATTTTATTACAAACCGTCTGTGAGAACAGCTTTAGGTTTTAAAGAGGGACTCAATTGTTGGGAGGTAAAAACATTTATTAAGTAAATCACAAAGGGTGAAATGATATTACAAAACATGAGGGCGGTATGTAAAGACCTGACTCTCAAGCAACTCTGTGCTTTGGCATATAAACATTCATCTCATTCAGTTTTTTCGGTTGCGAGTGATGAGGACCTACTCTCCCAGCCAATGAAACAATCGCAGAGAATCGTACAGAATCCCAGAAGGAAAGCAGAGAGACGTGGCACTTCGAGAAGAATCTGTCGTGGGGGAGCAGAGCCTGCAGACCCGCCGGCCCCGTCACCCTCTTTGCAGGCTCAGCTCTGCACGCGATCCAAGCCATTTCCCTGCCATTTCCTGCGGTGCCCCCTTGCCCCGATCCACACACAGACACGCATGCAGACTGGGAACAGCTCGTCAGTGTCCTTGTCAGGAGACCCGCACAGCCTGGAATCTTCCTCAGAGAGGAACCCAGAGGCCAGAGCCAGGGGTTCGTCGCTCATCCATTCAGCACCAGTCAAGGATTGGGTGAGGTTTTTTTGTTGACGTTTTTCATTTTTGTTGGGGGTGGGCACACCCAGTGGTGTTTGGGGGTGGAGGTAGGGGTCAGCCCTGGCAATGTTGGGAGACCACATAGTGCCAAGCATCAAACCTGGGCCTCCAACATGCCAAGTATGTGCTCCAGCCCATTGAACTAGGCCCCAAGGACTAGGGCAATTCTCAGAAGGAGAATCTGAGCCGAGCAGTCCCCCTTCCCCAGGGCTCTGCCCGGACACGCATGGCTCACAGTTCGCCTACAAGACAGTAGACCCGTCTTGCAGTCCCCTGGTTAAAAGCGGCCAAGCACAGGGGCTGGAGTGATAGCACAGTGGGTAGGGCATTTGCCTTGCACGCAGCCAACCCAGGTTCGATTCCCAGCATCCCATATGGTCCCCTGAGCACTGCCAGGAGTAATTCCTGAGCGCAGAGCCAGGAGTAATCCCTGTGCATCACCGGGTGTGACCCAAAAAGTTAAAAAAAAAAAAAAAAAGCGGCCAAGCACAGACTTGAAGACTTGAACTCTGTGAGAGCAGAGCCTGAGTAGAACCCGCTGTTCAGCCGGCACTGCGGCCAAATACAGCTCGCGTGTTCTGCCACCAAACCCCACTCCTGAGGAAACAGTTCTTGAAGTCAGCCCTGACTTCAAGAAACAAAGATCCCAGCTTCATGCAGACACTGGCTGGAAGGGAGAGAGTTTTCTCAGAAGGTCAGTTTGCTGGAAGCCAAGCAAGACCCTTCCCGGCCCCGGGCTCCCAGGCGGCCAGCTTCACACCAGCTGCTCAGGAAGGAGGCTCAGCGGAAGCGAGAGGCCGACAGACCCACACGTACCAGGCCTGCTGTCCTGGGATTGCCCCTGATCCTGCCTCCTCCTAGAAGCTAAATGAGGTTATGTGTGTCCCCCCTTCAAAGCCAAGCAAGAGAGACCTGATGATTCCTGGCACTGTGGATGCCCTCAGGTCCCCCCCCCCCCAAACATGTCTCAGCTTGAGTACCCATTTCTGTGGAGGCCTCGAGGGGCCCTTCACGGCCCATACTTGGCTCTGTGCAGCCTCTGCCCCTCACAGCAGGTGGTTGTCTCCGGCTCCGTGGGTGAGACAGACAGATGGATGCAGTCAGCACGTCGCTCCTACTCCACCAGGGCTGAGATGAGATCTGCGTCAGGAGACACAGCTGCCTCAGGAAACAGGCTGGGGGCCTGCACCCGGTCCTCTCTGCTCACCGTCCCAGAGAGGTTGTTGGGAAAAAATGCCACCATGAAAAAAGGTGCTACCAGGTCACTGCCAAGTGTCACAGAAACCTTTTGACTGTGGGTGAAAAGAAGGTGACACTATCCCAACTCAAGAGTCTGCCACATGGAGACTGCCAAACAGCCAGGGCTAAGTCCTCACCCTATTGCCACCTCCACTTTTTTCACTTCGGAGTGGAGGCACAGAGCTTTAGGCCATGGTTGTAGGGTTGTGGGCTGACAGGGCAGCCAGATGGCTCTGAGTCTGCTCCCCAAAGCTCTGCCCCTGCCCTGACATTCCTCCTAGAGTTCACAGTTCACAGCAGGATGAGGTGCCAACCAAGGGAACCAAGGCATGTGCCCAAAGGTGGCGGAAGGACCTTATTCAAGTTCTGGATTTTCCCATAAGTCTGATTCTTCCATCAAGTTCTGGATTTTCCCATCAGTCTGATTCTTCCATTATCTCCACTTTGGGGAGGAAGCCTCCAGACCTGATGGTTCATAGTGCTCAGGGAGATTCCCAAGCCCTGGAAAATGTGCCTTCCACCTCCCCCCAGGTCCATCCATATCTATATCCATGCTGGAGAAGCTTCTGGGCCTGGCCCCAAACACTCAGGACTAATCTTGGAGGCAATTGGCAGGGACCTGTTTGAGCGGCATGACCACTTCGGTCCCCGTCTCCGAGGTGGCCCGGGAGCATTTCCGGCTGCTGCTGCGTAGGCTGTAGAACTTCTCAGAGAGGTGCTTGCGGAATTTCTTGGTGAGGAAACAGTAGATGATGGGGTCTAAGACACAGTTGGTGCTCAGGAGGCAGAGGGTGATTTGATGGGCGTCATTGATGGCCTGGTGAAACTGGATGTTCCGGTAGCCCAGCTCCGCCAGGGTCCAGGGTAACTGCACCACATGGTGGGGCACAAAGCAAATGCTGAACACGGCCAAGACAGTGCACACCATCCACAGCGCCCGGCGCTTGACTTCCGCGTTGCTCTGCAGCTGGGCCGGCTGCGTGAGCAGCTTCCGGATGATGACTAGGTTGCAGAAGAAGATGAGGAGGAAGACAAGGAAGAAACTGCACACGAGGAAGATGTGGATGATGAGGACTGGAACGCTGCCCTCCTCATAATGCTCAAAGCAGCGGGTGACGTTGCCTGAACCCGACTTGTTGGGCACGACATTGGTGGAGTCGTCAAAGAAGAAGTAGGAGGCGGCAGACACAATGGCCATCCAAATGACCAGGGACAAATAGATGCCCCGCTTGCGTGTGGTGGCCTGAGCTGTCTTGATGGGCTGTGTCACAGCCTGGAAACGGTTGTAAGTGATGACACCCAAAAAGGCCACCGAGCAGTAGGTGTTGATGAAGAAGAAGCAACCAGTAAGGTTGCACAGGAATTTGGGGAGAATCCAGTTGCCCTGGTTGTAGTAGTAGACAATCCACAGGGGCAGAGTGATCAGGAAGAGCAGGTCCGCCATGGTGAGGTTCACCATGAAGATCTTTATCTCGCTGAGTTTCTTGGAAGGGTACAGGCGGGCAAAAACCCACAGCACATAGCTGTTGGCGATGACCCCCAGCACGAAGATGATGCTGTAGAAGATGGGGAAGAGGGTGTACCTGAACTCAGAATCCACACGGTGGGAGTCATTTGACCCCATTGCTCTGGACTGACTGGGGCAGCTGGTCATAGGGTTCATCTGTGCCTGAAAGATCACACAAGAATATGGGTTATTGAAGAACCAACAAGGAATTAGCTTCATTCATAAACTTCAAAACTATGATTTTCCACATTCATTTTATTAACATTGCCAGGGATTGACCCCAGACTTTCACACATGCAAGACAAGTGCTGTGCTAAAGAGTTGGTTATATATATATATATTGGCTTATATACTTTTAGGGACACACCCAGAATGTGCAGGCCTGACAGCCCTTTGTTTTGTTATTTTGTTTGCTTGCTTGTTTTTTGGGCCACACCCAGCAGTACTCAGGGCTTACTCCTGACTCTACATTCAGGGATCATTCCTGGCAGTGCTCAGGGGATCATATAGGGTCCCAGGGATCGAACCATGTGCAAGGCAAATGCCCTCTCCTTGACTTATTTGACTTAAAATTTTAGACAGTCTTTGGAAATACGGCTCAGCAGTAGAGCACCTTCCTCGCATGTGGGGGTCCTGGGCTCAATCCCCAGAGCCATTTTTTTTAAAAGTCTCAATCATTTTCTGGTGATAATGATATTAAATTTATATGATAATTTTTTTTCTTTTTGGGTCACACCTGGTGATGCACAGGGGTTACTCCTGGCTCTACACTCAGGAATTACTCTTGGCGGTGCTCAGGGGACCAAATGGAATGCTGGGAATCAAACCTGGGTTGACCACATGCAAGGCAAACGCCCTACCCACTGTGCTATCACTCCAGCCCCATATGATAAATTTTTAACTGTCTGGAAAATTTAAATAATTTTCTGATGATGAAATTTGAAAATAAAATAATTTCTAGCTTTTTTTATTCTGGAGAAATCTGTATTCTCTCTTGAGCATATATCTCTTTCTCTTCCTTCACACAAGTAAAATTTTTTCAGTAAAACTTCTTTGCTTCACTTAAAAAAATAATTCTGGGGGCTGGAGCAACAGCACAGCGGGTAAGGCATTTGCCTTGCATGAGCCGACCGGGGTTCTAATCCCAGCATCCCATATGGTCCTCTGAGCACTGCCAGGAGTAATTCCTGAGTGCAGAGCCAGGAATAACCCCTGTGCATCACTGGGTGTGACCCAAAAAAAAATTCTGTTCTCATTTTTAAAAATCTGAAAAATAGGGGCTGGAGTGATAGCACAGCGGGTAGGGCATTTGCCTTGCATGCAGCCAACCCGGGTTCGATTCCCAGCATCCCATATGGTCCTCTGAGCACCGCCAGGAGTAATTCCTGAGTGCAGACCCAGGAGTTAACCCCTGTGCATCGCCGGGTGTGACCCAAAAAAGAAAAAAGAAAAAAACAAAATATTGTGTCTGATTTTTTTTTTTAATAGAAAGATTTATCGGAAAATAAAAGGAAAAAGAAAAGAAACTGCTAGTGGAGTAAATGTGGTCTGATTGTACTGACAGGGAAAACTATCCTGGTTAATTTTGTTAAATAAAAGAGCTGATTTGTCCCAATTATATATGTGTATAGAACTAGAAAATGATCTAGAAGATATCCGTGACTCAAACAGTTGGCAGAAGTATTCTCTGAGGACATGAGGTGGACTTGATGGAAAGTTTATTTACTTTATATTTTTGTTTGAACTTTTTAGGAGCATTTATTACTTTGTCAATTGTGTCTGTGTGTGTGTGTGTGTGTGTGTGACTGTGTCTGTGTGTGTTTCTTGGAGTTCAAACCCACTGAGTGCTACCAATGAGTCACCACCAGTCCTAGTCATTTCCTTTTTTAAACATTTTTAGGGACTGGAGGCTGGAACAATAGTGCAATGAGTAAAGCATTTGCCTTGCACCCAGCTGACTGGGGTTCTATCCCTGGCATCCCATATGGTCTCCCAAGCACAGCCAGGAGTCATTCCTGAGTACAGAGACAGGAGTAACCCTTGAGTGTCACCGGGTATGACCCAAAATTAAAAAAAAAAAAATTAGGGGCTGAAGAGATGATACACGGGTTAAGGCACTTGCTTTGCATGCCACTGACCTAGGTTTAATTCTTGACACCACATATGGCCTCCCAGACCTCTCTCGAATGACCCCTGAGCACAGAGTCAGGAGTAATTCCTGAGCACAGCCAGATGTGGCCCCAAAACAAAAACAAACAGTTGTATTTTGGGGGAAGAGCAGTGAGATGGTATAGGAGGTAAGGAGTTTGCTTTGCATGTGGCCTAACACTCCCTCCCTGCCACAAAAAAAAGAAACCAAGCATTTAAAATATAATATTAAAAGGAAAGTTGCCACTAAAAAATTCCAGTAGACAATAACTTAATGAAATCATCAGTATTAACATCATCAAGGCCAGAGAGATGGCTTGATGGGCTGAGCATACGCTTTGCATGTAGAAGTGCTAGGTATGGTCGCTGTTCATGGTCCCCTAAGCACTCTGCCGGGTGTAACCCAAACCTCGCCCCTGGAAAAAATGAATATCATCATTAATAATACATAATTTGTCCAGAGATATAGTACAGTGGTTAAGGTGCTTGCTTGCCTTGGTGACTCAATTTTATCCCCAGCACCACATACGGTCCCTCAAACATCATCAAGAATGATCGCTAAACACAGAGCCAGGAGTAAGTCCTGAACTGGGTGTGGCCCCAGAACTAGAATTTTATAAAAAGACATAGTATCTGCAAGTACTCCTGATATGATGTCGTGAGAAAAACATAATATCATTTCTGCAGGGATTTTAAGTCCATAATTTACCTAATCTATAACAGAAGCAGCAGAAGGGGAAGAGACAGTGAGGGGCTCAAGGGGTGTGAATTGAGGTCAAAGGCTCAGCATCCATCATAGTGCAGTAGAAGCAAGAAAGACAATGAGCACCAGAGATAATACAGTGGGTAGGGCGCTTACCTTGCATGTGGCTGACCCACATTTGACCCTCATCACCCCTGAACCCTATTAGGAGTGATCCCTGAGCACAACAGGATGTGGCCCCAAAAACCTGAATTTTAAAAAAAGACATAGTAACTACACAAATTCCTGATATGATGTAGTAAAAAGAACAAAATAACATTTTTATATATTTTTGCCAAAACCATACAATCTCAATTATAAAAAAATAACCAGAATAAATTGGGAGACATTCTACACAATGGTGACTTCATATTGATCCAAAGTAGCCAACACATGAAAGACAAGAGAAGACTGAGGAACTGGGATAGATTCTCTCTAATGACAACAGATTCTCACAGGAGACTCAGGGGACACTTGAAAACTAAATACAAGGAGGGTAAATGGACTGTATCCTAGAATAGAAAAATGATGGTTCATGGGAGAATAAGCAAAACCTAATTAAATAAGATCTATGCTATTATTTATTAATGTATTATATATTTTTAACATTCTTTCCTGTTCTTTGTCATTTTATTATGATTTTGTAAGTTGTTTACTTTAGGAAAGGTTGGATGAAGAGCATCTATCAACATTTTGTACTTGTATGTGTGTGTGTGTGTGTGTGTGTGTGTGTGTATGTTGGTGCCAGGGATGAGTCTAGGGTCTTCATATTTGCAAAGCATGTGTTCTACTTGGTATAGCTTTTTTTTAAGAACTAAAATGATTTCAAGGCAAAAAAAAATGAGGTCAAAGAGATAGTACAGGAGGTAAGGCCATAGCCTCATATGTGACTGACCCTAATTCAGTTCTTGGAACCACAAATGGTCTTCTGAACACCACTAAGAGTGACCTCTGGGCCAGGAGTAAGCCCTAAGCATCTGTGTGTGTCTCCCCCGTCAAAAAAAATTAAAGACAAAATTTAAGCATATTAAAATTACAGGCTGGGAATCTAGCCACCAAAAACCAAAAAAAGATTTTTTTTTTTTTTTGCTTTTTGGGTCACACCCAGTAGGGGTCACTCCTGGCTCTGCACTCAGGAGTTACCCCTGATGGTGCTCAGGGGACCATATGGGATGCTGGGAATTGAACCCCTGTCAGCCGTGTGCAAGGCAAACGCCCTACCTGCTGTGCTATCGCTCCAGCCCCCAAAAGAAGATTAAAACTAGCTAAAATCCAATTATCCAATGGCTGGCCCATTTTTTAAGTCCCTCCCCACCATCCATCTCCATCAGAGCAACAGGCTCCCTTCCTTCTTGTCCCTCCCACTATACTGCTATCCAATAAATCCAGAAGTTCTCTAAGATGCTATGGGCTCTACCCACAGAAGCAGCTGGAGGGGAAGAGACAGTGAGAGGTCAGATGGCATGAAGGGAGGCACTAGATGATGATTCATCATCTAGTGAAAAGCACTAGATGATGAATCATCATCTGGTGAAAAGCACAAAATTGGGAGTGAGAGCAAAAAATAAAATGAGGGTAAAAGAGCTTGTAGAGTCAGTGGGATGTTTGCCTTGCACATGATCAATCTGGGTTTGATATCTGGCAACCCATATGATTCCCCTAAGCCCCACCAAGAGTGATCCCTGAATACCGGGCCAGGAGTAAGTCCTAAACATAGTTGGGTGGGGACTGGAGCGATAGTACAGTGGATAGGGTGTTTGCCTTGCATGGTCAACCCAGGTTAGATTCCCAGCATCTCATATGGTCCCCTGAGCACCACAAAGAGTAATTCCTAAGTGCAGAGCCAGGAATAACCCCTGTGTATTGCCGGGTGTGACCCAAAAGACAAAAACTAAAAAATAAAAATAAATTTTAAAAAATAAACACAGTTAGGGAATGGCCCAAAAAACAAAGAAAGGAAAAAGAAAGACAATGAACACTTGGGATCACTTCTTCTAGAGCCAGTCAGTCTGCAAGAGGCTTTCACACGCACTACCTCATTTGAATCCTACAAAAAAACCCTTGGAGACCAAAAGCATAATCCCCATATTATGTGACAGAAAAATGAGCCTAGGGTGCCTAGTGACCTGTCTGTGTCCTCACGGCTGTTATAGATTGGAGCCAGGATCTCAAACCCAGCTCTGTCATTGTTCAGTCAGCTGTTGTCCACGTACTGTGGAACAGCACGGAAGTGAGGTGCACTGTGAAACAGGGGACACCCAGGGCAAACATGACCAACAGGAACTGATGGCTTCATGCAGGAGACAGATAAAGCACAGTTGCTCTCTAACAAAAATGGGAGCTGAGGGTCGGAGAGTTGGTACAGCAGATTAGATTGCCTTGCATGTTGGAGCTTTGGTGGTGTTTTTTGTGGTTGTTTTTTTATTTTTAAGTTTTTGGGTCACACTCAGCTGTGCTCAGGGCTTACTCCTGGCTCCACACTCAAGAATTACTCCTGGTGGGATTTGGGGCACCATATGAGATAACAAGAATCAAACCCAGGTCAGCCACGTGCAAGGCAAGCTCCCCACCCCCTGTACTATCTCTCTAGGCCTCCTTACATGCGGTAATCTTGGTTCCATCCCCAGCATCATATATGGTCCTCCAGCACAGACAGGAGGGATCCCTGAGCACAGAGTAGGAATCAGACCTCAGTTCAGTCGGATATGGCCCAAACACCCCACCCCCTGCACAAAAAAGAAAGAAAAGAAAAGAAATAAAATGGTGAGCTGATATGAACAGTGATTAAGAAAAGTCTATTTTTAAATGAGGTGACATTTCAGTTAAGTCTAGAAAAAGGAACAGAAGGAAAGTTCCAGACAGACGGGTCATCTCAGATCTAAGACTGAGGCAGGAAGGGGGTTAAGTAGGTTTCAGGAACTGAAAATAGTGTCACTTGATGACCATTCCCTTACTTCCAACTTCCACCACCCCTCATTTGATGTCAACTTCCCACCAGCCCCAGCCAACATGGACTTCCCGGGCCCCAAAGACGGCACCACCAGCAGGAACGCTGCTCTGCGTGTAGGTCTCCCAGTCTGCCCATCACCCCGTCCGCCATGCACAAAGCTTCAAGGAGGCTGCACTCTGCTGCCTGTGGCCACAGAACCAAACAGACTTCTCAGGCACAGTCTCGAGCCTGCCACACCTTTCCTGCCTCTGCCTTCAGGCACGGCCAGGGCCTGGCTTGAGCACTTCCCCCTGGCCAACTCCAACCAGCACTTCATATTGGAACTAAAGTCCACTGCTTTGGAGAAAGCTTCTGAAGTCTCCAGGTCAGGGAACATCTCAAAACTCCCTGGATTTCTTTTTTTATTTGGCGATGTCTGGGGGGCTGGGGGAAGTGGCGCAGGGGAGGGGGGTGCCGGGGACTTGGTGTTGGGCCAAACCCAGTGATGCTCAGGGTTTATCCCAGGCTTTGCACTCAGGAATCACTCCTGGCAGTGTTCAGGAGACCCCATGGGAAGTCAGGATCGAATCCGGGTGGGCTGCATTCAAGGCAAGTGCCTTACCCCTGTACTATCACTCCTACCCCAAAGTACCCTGGATTTCTTTGTAAATCTTAGTGGAGTTGTAATCAGTAGCCCTTTGTATGATTTGCTTAATCCTGTGCATTGATTATGAGCACCAAAATGACAGGGTCTTGCTTTCTATTCAATGCTGTTCCCAGCACTGAGTGCAGGAAGAGGCACTAGGAAGGAAGTCTGGTAATTACACCCATCCCTCAGGGAGCCCAGAGCATCGGAAACACTTGAAATCTAAAGATAGATGCAAGAGAGTTTAAAGAAATAAATGACTTTAAGTGGAAGTTTGTGCTTTGTTTTGTTTCATGTGGCAGTGGTTTATCTAATTTAAATCAAATTAATGTAAGTTTCAGTACTCCACTAAATCATTGCTATTCCTTTCAAAACAAAGCCCTTGCCCTCGAGTCACACAGTGAATGACATAACCTTATGCAGCTTCCCATCAGGAAAAGTAGCAACTTCTACTGGCAGCCAACTTTTCCACTCCTAAAGGTGAAGATGGCCCCAAGTCTCTAGGATTTGGGGGCGCCAGAGAGATAGTACAGTGGTAAGGCATTTGCCATGCACCCGAGAAGTTGGCCGGGGTTTGATCCTCAACATAGTAGATGTTCCCCCCTGCACCATTAAAAATAATCCCTGAGGGACTGGAGTGATAGCACAGCGGGTAGGGCATTTCCCTTGCACTCGGCTGACCCAGGTTCGATTCCCAGCATCCCCTATGGTCCCCTGAGCACCACCAGGGGTAATTCCTGAGTACAGAGCCAGGAATGACCCCTGTGCATCATCTGGTGTGACCCAAACAAACAAACAAACAAACAAACAAACAAAAAGTGATCCCTGAGCACAGAGCCATGCATAAGCCCTAAGCACTGCTGGGTGCAGCCCAAAACCAAAACAAATTAAATGACTAATGGGGGGACCAGTGAGAGATATATATGTGTGTGTAGCACTGTAGCACTGTCATTCCATTGCTCATCAATTTGCTCAAGCAGGCACTAGTAATGTCTCCATTGTGAAACTTGTTGTTACTGTTTTTGGCATATCAAATACGCCACAGGTAGCTTGCCAGGCTCTGCCTTGTGGGCAAAATACTGTAGATAGCTTGCCGGGCTCTCCGAGAGGGGCGGAGGAATCGAACCCAGGTCGGCCGAGTACAAGGTGAGCACCCTACGCTCTGCGCTATTGCTCCAGCCCCATGTGTGTATAAATGTATAATATATATTATAAATATATACCCCTTCCTTTTTAAGTACAAATCTGTATGAAAGCAAATATTTTCATTTATTCCAACCAAAACAAATTAAAACAATATATTGCAGAAACAGATTTGAAAAATCCAGCTGCCTTCTATTAAGCCCAACATTAAAGAGATTTGTAAAAAAAATGTAAATCAATGCCACTCTTCTCTCCCCGTGTTTTGCAAATAATCTTTTCCACTAAAAATAGATTATTTATGCTAACATGGAGTTAATATTTATTTATTTAAAAGCAACAATTTTAGCGCGTCTTAGTTTTGCTTCTGAATACAGTAAACATTGATAGATGGAATCCATCTTTTGTAAACCAAAACTCCCTGGGGTCTCCAACAATAGTTTGAAAGGAAAGAGAAAGATCCTGAGACACAAGGATTTGAAAATTAGTGCTACACCATCTTAGCATCTACTCCCTACACCCCACTCCTCCGGGAGCAGATGAGCTGGAGTCGGGGAGACAGCCTGGCGGTAAGGCCGATGAAACTTGGTAGAGCGAACCTGCAGGCAGGGGGCTATGGGGACCGGGGCCACCATCCCACATGCCGAGTGTGACATAGACATTTGTGAACCTGGTGCACGATCAAGTGAGAAGCACACTGTGGCTCGGTGCACACAAGCACCACAGCCATGGCGTGGCCCCGTCATTGCAACAAGCAAGGGAAGGGTGGGACAGAGAGGGGGACTATCGCGAGATGGACGCAGTCTGTCGGGTGGGCGGGACACACACCTCAAGGGTGTGAAGTCCTGGATCCAACCCCTCCGATAGTAAATGCTCACGGGGACAACCTTGTGGATTTTTTTCCCCTTTTGTTGGACCTTTTGTCTTGGGGGGCTCTGTTCTTGGGACCTAAGGGAGGCAGCCCCCAGCCGGACAGTACTTAGTATTCACTATGGGACTTTGAGGAAGTTACAACCCTACCTACCCGCCTGAAAGGAAGTCCCCATAAAGAAAGTTCCTTCCTCCTTTGGACAATAGGGTGGGGGGACACTCTCTTCAGCCAGGGATTATGCCAGTACATTCTGGGCTGTGTCCCCATGCCATGCCTGTCTAGGCCAGTACAGAAAGTTTCCCACAGGAAGGCTCAGATCCAGGAAATTCTTACCTGAGTGCAAAACTTTAGCAGCTACCCTGAACTGCAGTAATAGAGGTAAAAAAAAAAAAACTTTTAATGCAATTTGTGTGTGTGTGTGTGTGTGTGTGTGTGTGTGTGTGAGAGAGAGAGAGAGAGAGAGAGAGAGAGAATACTCCTGGGGGATCAAACCCAGGGCCTGACATAAGTAAGGTTTATGCTTTGCTACTGAGCTACAGCTACAGCTGTAACTTTTTTTTTTTTTTTTTTTTTTTTTTTTTTTGCTTTGTGGGTCACACCTGTCGATGCACAGGGGTTACTCCTGGCTCTGCACTCAGGAATTATTCCTGGCAATGCTCAGGGGACCATATGGGATGCTGGGAATTGAACCCGGGTTGGCCGCGTGCAAGGCAAACGCCCTACCCGCTGTGCTATCGCTCCAGCCCCTACAGCTGTAGCTTTTTGAAAAATTAGAATCACTCTTACTGGTTTTTTTTTTGGGGGTGGGGAGGACTGGGAGTAACCCCTCAGCTGTGTTCAGGGGTTACTCCTGGCTCT
The DNA here is from genome assembly GCF_027595985.1 of Sorex araneus. Classification (NCBI taxonomy): domain Eukaryota; kingdom Metazoa; phylum Chordata; class Mammalia; order Eulipotyphla; family Soricidae; genus Sorex; species Sorex araneus. Next base: position 47,050,092 of record NC_073306.1, on the reverse strand, counting down.
GCAGTTAGAAATCACTCCTGGAAGGCTCAGGGGATCATATAGGATGCTGGGAATTGAACTCAGGTCAGCCACTTGCAAGGCAAGTGCTTCACCCATTCATCACTCTGACCCCCTCTTACTGATTCTTCCTTTCACCGAAATCCCTAAAATGGTTCAGCCAGGCAGTGCTTCACCCATTCATCACTCTGACCCCCCTCTTACTGATTCTTCCTTTCACCGAAATCCCTAAAATGGTTCAGCCAGGCATCCTGTCTTCATTTAAAATTGTAGTGTTTTCATCCTGGGAATGCAAGGATGGTTTAACATACTCAAGTCAATCAACATAATGCACCATATCAATAAAAGAAAAATACATATGATCTTATCAGTAGATGCAGAGAAAGCATTTGACAAGATCCAGTATCCATTAATGATTTAAAAATATATACTCTCAACAAAATGAGAATTGAGGGTATTTTCCTCAACATAGCCAAAGCCATTTACCACAAGCCCACAATAAACATACTTAATGGGGAAAAACTAAAAGCCTTCCATTGATCAGGTACAAGACAAGATTGCCCACTCTCATCACTTATATTCAATGCAGTACTGAAATTATTTGCCATAGTAATTAGACAAGAAAAAGTTATTAAGGGCATCCAGATAGGAAAAGAAGACATCCTGAAAGAAAAGAGGGAGAGAGAGATTTTAAAATTCCATTCATAAATCTGCCTCAGAAAATCAAGTACTTTGGAGTCAGATTAAATAGATGAAAGAGCTATACAAAGAAAACTGTAAAACACTATTTTAAGAAATAAAAGAGGAGATAGATAGAGAGAGAGAGAGAGAGAGAGAGAGAGAGAGAGAGGAAAAAGAGAAGTGTCTGTCATAGAGGCAGGCTGAGGGTAGGGGGCAGAAGGGAAATTAGGGATACTAGTGATGGGAAATGTACACTGTTGAAGGGATGGTGTTGGAACATTATGTGACTGTAACCCAATCATGAACAACTCTGTAACTGTGTATCTCACTGTAATTCAATGAGAGAAAGAAAGAAAGAAAGAAAGAAAGAAAGAAAGAAAGAAAGAAAGAAAGAAAGAAAGAAAGAAAGAAAGAGAGAGAGAGAGAGAGAGAGAGAGAAAGAAAGAAAGAAAGAAAGAAAGAAAGAAAGAAAGAAAGAAAGAAAGAAAGAAAGAAAGAAAGAAAGAAAGAAAGAAAGAAAGAAAGAAAGAAAGAAAGAAAACCAGGGAAATGGAAGCACATCCCCTGTTCATGGATTAGGAGGATTAATACCATCAAAATGGCAATACTCCTCAAAGCATTACACAGATTCAATGCAATCCCTAACCCATGACATTTTTCAAAAAAAGTAGATCATACATTCCTGAAATTCATATGAACAATACTTCCTCCCTTGCAAAATAGTGAAAGCAAACCTCAGGAAAAAGATGATGGAAGGCATCACTCTCCCCCAACTTCAAACTGTACTATAAAGCAGTAGTAATTAAAACAGTATGGTACTGCAGACCCTCAAATCAATGAATAGAGTTAAATATTCTGAGGCAGACCCTCAATATATGACCAGTTGATCTTTGATAAAGGAGCAAAAAATATGAAATGTAGCAAGGAAAACCTCTTCAACACGTGGTGCTGGGAAAACTGGTCGGCTACCTGCAATAAAAATGAACTCAGCCCTCCTTCTAATGCTAGCACAGAAGCCAAATCAAAATGGATTAAAGACCTTGATATAAGACCTGAATCCATAAGATACATAGAGGAAAATGTAGGCAGAAGCCTCCATGACATGAAGCTAAAAGGCATCTTCAAGGATAAAACTCCACTGACTAAACAAGTGAAAACAAAGATTAAAGATATAGGGGCTACATTAAACCAAGAAGCTTCTGCTCCTCGAAGGAATGGTGATCGGGATACAAAGACAGCCCATAGACTGGGAGAAACTACCCAACACTCATCTGATAAAGGGTTAATATCAAAGATATTAAAGTCGCTGGTAAAACTACAAGAAAAAACATCCCGCCTGATCAAAAAATGGGGAGAAGAGATGAACAGTAACTTCCTCAAAATATAAATACAAATGGCCAAAAGGCATATGAAAAATGCTCATCATTAATCATCAGGGAGATGCAAATCCAAACAATAATGAGATAGCTTCTCATACCACAGAGCCTGGCCCACATCGAAAAGAACAAGAACAACCAGTACTGTTGCAAATGCAGGGAGAAAGGGACTCTCACTCACTGCTGGTGGGAATGCTGACTGGTCCAGCCTTTCTGAAAACTATATGGACATTCCTAAAAAATCTAGAAACTAAGCTTCCATTTGAACCTGTAACTCCACTTCTTAGAATATACCCTGGAGACCCAAAAACAAAATGAAGAAAAGACATTTGCACCCTTTGCTCCTTGCAGCACTGCCACAATAGCTAAAACCTGGAAACAACCCCAGTGTCCAAGAAGAGATGACAGGATAAGGAAACTACGGTGCATATACACAATAAATTATTACTCCGACATCAGGAAAAAAAAAGTTATGCAATTTGCTGCTACATAGAGGGATCTGGAAAGTATGATGCTGAGTGAAATCAGAGGGAGAAAGACCAGGATATAAAGAAACAAAGTTGTGAAATAAGGAATACCCAAAGACATGAGAACTGGTTTTCAGTAGGAAGTAGGTGAGAAGGGGGGTGGGGGGGGCGGGCTGGGGCGGGAGCCGCCTGTGGTGGAAGGAAGCGTTCAACAGGAGGAGGAGGGGAGAAGTGACTGGTGGTAAAGTGTTAAGCATGAAATCCTACCAGCAATAATACTTTAAACCACTGTGCAAAAATGTACGCGTCTATATACGCATACATATACATATGTGTGCCCCTTGTAGAAGCTGACTGGTGGATGGGAGGTGGGGGAGGGGGTGGGGTACACTGGTGGAAGGAAGTGAGCACTTTGGAAGGGATTGGTGTTGAAATATTGTATGTCTGAAGCCCAGTCGTGAATAACTTGGTGATTCCCATTTTCTAAATAGAACAATAAAATTTTGTTTGTTCATCACAGACCGGTTTGTTTGTTTGTTTGTTTGTTTTTGCATTGCATCTCATAAATCCACTCTTACATTATCATAGATTTTTGAAAACTGCAACTTTAGGCAAAGGACAATGCATAACAAAAGCAGATCTTCTAAGATTTCGTTCTACATCTCTCTGTCTGTCACCACTGTCATCCCATTGCTCATCGATTTGCTTGAGAGGGCACCAGTAACGTCTCCATTTTGAGACTTGTTACTGTTTCAGCAGATTTTTTTTTCCTCATCAACATAGGAAACAAAATGATGTTATCTGAGGACTTATTGTAAGTAATTTCTTTGGTTCTCCCCATGACCTCATTTTATTTCCTTTATGTGGGACTTTCCTGGAATTATCCTGTTTATTTTATGAGTTTATTACCTATTTTTTAAAACTCCAGTGTCAATGTCTTAGTTCTATTTTCAGAGTCCAAGGTGATGACAGAGTCCAAGGTGACAGTGATGTTTTCGCTCATCACTGTCAATGTCACTGTCCATTCCCTTGAATAGTTTCTTTCCCTCTTGTTAGTTTGTCTTAGGGCCACATCTGGTGGTTCTCAAGACCTGGTTCTGCGCCCAGAAATTACTCCTGGTGGGCTCAGGGGACCATATGGGATGTCAGGGATTGGACCTGGGTTGGCCACATTCAAGGCAAGCGCTCCACCCGCTGTACTATTGCTCTGGTCCCTAATCGTTAGATACCAGATATGAGCGACATTATCCAGCTTTGGTGCACCTCTCTCTGATTTATTTCACTTACCGTGACACTGTCTAGTTATCCAAACTGGAGCCAAAGGTAGAACTTCATCTCCTCTCATAACTGAGTAATATTCCATGGCATATCTACAGACCACAGTGGAACTGATTTTATTCCCCACAAGCCTTCTCTCCTTGGTGGGGCACTCACAGGCTAAGCCCATTTGTCTGGTCACACATTCATACACTTTCATTAGATCAATGCTCACAGCTTTAGGCCTGCACAGAGCTCAGAGTCCTCTGAGAACAGACCCAGTCTCTGGCCCTGAGTGCCTCGCACAGCATGAAAGATTCAGCAATGGTAAGTGGTAAGTTCTCTGAAGTAGAAGGCACCAAAGGTCAGAGTAATTCTGCAGTGCTGGCTGGCACCCAGGCCTGAGGTCAGCAGCAGCTTCCTCGGGTGCTGAGGGAGGAGGAATCGCAGGCAGGAAGGCTGGGTGGGCGGCTCGTGTGCCTCATCCTGAGACACTCTGCGTGATGGAGCCTTCCGGGATGAGGGAGGTGAGAAGAAACGGGATCAGTCAAGTCAGGAAGGGCCTTAGAGATGAGGGTAGGGACTAAGGGTGACTGAGAGGAGCCTGGAGCCTCCACTCTGGGCTAGAGGTGACTTTGGGGAAGACAGCTCAGACAGCTGCGCAGGCAGACAGGGGAGGGGGACAGACAGACCACTGTGATGACCTGGGGACCCCCAGGAGGCTGGGACCAAAGAAAAGAGGGAAGAGCATGCGACCCTGTGGTTTTTATAGGAGACTAAATGAACAGGAATTGGTGATGGGTGGGAGAGAGAAAGGAGTCGGACCGTCGGAGCCAGGGCACTGAGGCTGAGACGGAAGGGGAGCTGAGTAGGGATGGGGAGGAGGAACTCAGCTGGGTTGGAGCACGCGGGAGTGCCTGTGAAATGCCAGGGAAGCTGAGATCAGACCCTGAAAAGCCTGACATTAAAAGAAGAGGAAGGGCCGGGGAGACAGTACTGGTGGGCAGGGTCTAAAGGCAGAGAGGCCTGGAGTGATAGTACAAGAGTGTAGGGCATTTGCCTTGTCCTTGGCGAACCAGGTTCAATCCCCAGCATCTCATAGAGTACCCCAAGCACTGCTAGGAGTAATTTCTGAATGCAGAGCCAGAAGCAACCCCTGAGCATTGCTGAGTGTGGCCCAAAAAGCAAATATAAATAAATAAATAAATAAATGCAGGATGTCAGAAGAGAAAGCTAGTAAAATAAGAACAGTGTGAGTGTATAAAATTAAAAAATATTTTTTAAAAAAGACAATCTATTGTTGACTCCCGGGATCATCTTCAATTCACAATTTTTACATTAAAGTTGGAAAAGCAGCAAATCCTTCAAACAATCCAACCATGATATTCTGGGAATATATTTTTTTAATTCTAAAAATCACTATATCACTGTGTCACTGTCATCCCGTTGCTCATCGATTTGCTCAAGCGGGCACCAATAATGTCTCCATTGTGAGACTTGTTGTTACTGTTTTTGGCATATCAAATACACCACGGGTAGTTTGCCAGGCTCTGCCGTGGGGGCAGGATACTCTCGGTAGCTTGCTGGGCTCTCCGAGGGGGGCGGAGGAATCAAAACTGGGTCAGCTGCATGCAAGGCAAATGTCCTACCTGCTGTGCTAAAAATTGGATGCAAGGCAAGTCCCCTTACCCCCATTCCATCTCTCCAGTCTTGGGCTGCTTTCTAAACTCAGGTCTTATCTCACCTGGGGCCAGAGAGATAGTACAGTGGGTAAGGTTCTTGTCTTGCACGCAGCTAACCTAAGTTCAATCCCTGGCACACTTAATGGTTCCCTGAACCCCTCTAAGGAGTGATCCCTGAACATAGAGCCAGGAGTAAGCCCTGAGCACCGCTGGGTATGGCTACAAAATGAAAATGAATAAAATTAAAATACATAAAAGATAATGGCATTCCTTTGCCTCCCTCCATCAAAGAAAGAGAGGAACCAGAGAAATAGCACAGTGGTTACATACCTTGCAGGCATTTGGTAACAGATTTAAATCCCTAGAGTCCCATACACGCCAGGTACAATCCTGGCAGCTCCCCTGTTTGAGTCGGGCAGCTCTACTATCTGTGATCCCTGCACCTCATGCCATTTCCAGCCCACCACAGCCAGATGTGTGCAAACAGCACAAAAAGGAATGTGATGCCCCCAACCCCCTCCCTGGCACAAACACCAAAACTAAAGCACCACAGCCAAGAAGTGCATCCCCTGGCAAGCACATGTTTGAACACCACAGAGATCCCTTGTGAACATCACGTCTTCATTTATGTGCCTCAACCAAGAGTGAAAGCACCTTAACTAAAGGAGTGCAAAGCTCAGGGAGCACTGTGGCTGAGTGTGCAAGCACCACTAACAATGTGTGAGCTCCATAGTTAGGCACATGCACGCACGTGTGTATGTGCGTGTGTGTGTGTATGTGCGTTCACACACCACCCCCAGTCATCACCACAACATCAATAACAGAGAGAAACAGGAGATAGGCAGGAACTAATAAACTAATTACTGGTCATTTATTTGTTAATGATTAGTTAACAATAATTAGTTAATTATGAGTTAATTGTTGTTAATTAATTAAGTGTTCATGGCTTACTCCTGGCTCTGTGTTCAGAGATCACTTCTGGCTGGGGCTCAAGGAACCATCTGTGGTGCCAGAAATCAAATCTGAGTCAGCAGCATGCAAGGCAATTGCCCTACCTGCTCTATTATCTTTCTGGCCCTTCACTGTCACTGTCACTGTCATCCCATTGTTCATCCATTTGCTCGAGCAAGCACCAGTAACATCTCCATTGTAAGACTTGTTACTATTTTTAGAATATAGAATACACCACGGGTAGCTTGTCAGGCTCTGCCGTGCGGGCGGGATACTCTCGGTAGCTTGCCAGGCTCTCCGAGAGGAACGAAGAATCAAACCCGGGTTGGCCATGTGCAAGGCAAACGCCCTACACTCTGTACTATTGCTCCAGTTCCTCTGACCCTTAACTTTTTTTTTTTTAAGATAGAAATATGGGTCATCATCAGGCCAGAGAGATAGTGCAAGGGGTAGGGCACTTGCTTTACACAAGTACCAACCAGGTTCAATCCCCAGCACCCCATATGGTCTCCCAAGCAATGCCTAGAGTGATTTCAGAACACAGAGCCAGGAGTAACCTCCCAGTATTGCTGGATATGGCCTAAAAACAAATAAGCGAACAAAAAACAAAAATATGGGTCACTAGCAGCTCTCCTGAAACCATCCAAGAAAATTCAGCAGGGTTCTTGCACCAGCCACATCTCTGCCAACTGATGTGGTCTGCTCTGGAAATGTGGCCTCAGTGTGTGCCACCAGCATCTCCATCAGTGCTGGAAAGGACTCGGGTTCTATTTAGTTGACCTCCGTGAACTTCCTCAAATGGATTATCAAGACACTTGTCAGCGGAAAACATGCAGTTCTTTGTACATTGAAGTTTTTCAACACTTAGGGTCATGGTCCCCTGCACTTCTGGGTTCAAGTCCTGCACTATCAGGTCTGCACTTTCAGCCCAAGTATCACCTGGGGAGGTCCTTTCTAGAAAGATAGATAGACGATAGACAGACAGATGGCTAGACAGCTTGGCAGAGAGAGAGGGACAGGTAGGTAGGAAGAGAGAGAAATGGCTTGATAGGTAGACAGGAAGGTAGATAGATAGAATAATAGATAGGTAAACCAATAAGCGAACTCCGCGCCAGGCTGTTTTCATTCAGGGAGCCCCAGAGGGGGGCAGGTGAGAACCCTCCCCGCCGCAAGGGACTCAGCCCCAGCAGCCGACCTCCACTATGCAACCGCCACCAGGCTCTAGGCCACTTTCCAGACGCTGAGCTGAGCCTCACGCATGAATAAGGTCCCACAGAACCCAGATAATGCGATAATGCGGAGCTTTGTGACCTTGGACTCTGGACTTAACTGAACCCAAAGGCAGAGATCCTCTGCCTGCTATCCTCCAATCTCCAGTGACCCAGGGATCACACCCATAATCCACACCTTGCCACATCCTGCCTCCTCTTTGACCACCCTCCAGATCTCAACGGATGCTCCTCCCAAACAGGATTATAAAATGAGGCCCCCATAGCCATGCCACCAGACTCAGCACCAGGCTGTTTTCATTCAGGGCGCCTCAGATGGGACAGGTGAGAACCCTCCCCGCCCCATGGGACCCAGCCCTGGCAGCCGACCTCCACTACCCAACCACTGCCAGGCTCCAGGCCGCTTTCTGGAACCACAAAGTGGCCGCGCGACACATTATAAGACCTTTTCTACCCATTTTCCACAATTACCACACCATATTTGATGGAGTTCAGACAGTAGGCAACAAATCATAGAGTTATATATACACATATACATATACACACACACACACACACTTCTCGGAGAGCCCAGCAAGCTACCAAGAGTATCCCACCCGCAGGGGCAGAGCCTGGCAAGCTACCCGTGGCATATTCAATATGCCAAAAAACAGTAACGATAGGTCTCATTCCCCTGACCTTGAAAGAGCCTCCAATCATTGGGAAAGACAAGTAAGGAGAGGCTGCTAAAATCTCAGGGCTGGGAGGAATAGAGTCACTACTGGTGCCCGCTTGAGCAAATCAACAAACAACAGGACGACAGTGATACAGTGAAATAGATAAGCTGATAAGTAGGTAAGCTGATACAATGATAGGGGAGGAAGGAAGTAGATTTATAGAGAAGGAGATACTTAAAATCGTAGCTGGCTGGCTGGCTGGCTGGCTGGCTGGTTGGTTGGCTTGATGGATGGATGGATTGATGGATGGATGGATAAGATGGACAGATAAGAAAATAGACAAGATGAGAGAGAGAGAGAGAGAGAGAGAGAGAGAGAAAGAGAGAGAGAGAGAGAGAGAGAGAGAGAGAGAATGTGCTGCATTCTAATCTCCATCCCACAGGTCAGCTTCCCAGGAACCCACCTGCGGCAATGTGTGTTTGGGTCTCTCTCCCCAGAGGTTCAGAAGCCCCCGTAGGAGGCGCCACAGAGCTGGGCGCCAGCACACTGCAACCCCTGCCCTAGTAGAGCCTTCAGGCTGGCTTAGCCGAGAATCGATGGGAGCTGGCCCCTGGCCCCCTGGAGTGCTTGGAAGACAACCCCCAGCCTGGCACAACATTTTCTGTTTGTTTGGGGGCCATACCTATGGGTGCTCAAGGACGCTTGAGGATCAAGGGATGTTTCGCATGTGCAAGGCCTGTTGAGCTATCTCTACCGCACCCCCCACAAATTTTTTTTTTTTTTTTTTTTGCTTTTTGGGTCACACCTGGCAATGCACAGGGGTTACTCCTGGCTCTGAACTCAGGAATTACTCCTGGCGGTGCTCAGGGGACTATATGGGATGCTGGGATTCGAACCCGGGTCGGCCGCGTGCAAGGCAAACACCCTACCCACTGTGCTATCACTCCAGCCCCTCCACAAATTTTTTTTATTAAAAATTTGTTTAAGGGCCAGAGAAGTAATACAGCAAATAATGCTCTTTTTTTGCCTTGCACATGGGCAGATCTGGGTTTGATTCCGGCATGCCATATGGTTGGGCCCTGGGGCACCTCCAGGAGTGAGTCCTGAGTACAGAGCCAGGAGTAATCCCTAAGCATTGACCCCAAAACAAAACAAAATAAAATAATGGTTTAATTTAATTTTTTGGTCGGTTTTTTTGTTTGTTTGTTTGTTTGTTTGTTTGTTTTTAACTTTTTGGATCACACCCAGTGATTCTTAGGAATTACTCCTGGCAGTGCTTGAGGGCTCATATGGAATGCCAGGGATTGAACCCAGCTCAGCCACATGCAAGGCAAATGCCCTACCCGCTGTACTATTGCTCCAGCCCCTAGTTCTTTTTTTTTTTTAATCAATTTTAAAAAGTGATCAGGAAGGCTTCTCAGAGGAGGTGACATATGAATGAAACCAGAGGCAGTTTGGCAGGAAGCCTATAAAACTGACGCTTCAAACTCCTAGGTCTTCTATCTAATTTATGTGCTTGTAATTTGGTATCTTTCTTCAAAGATGGCCTTCAAGATCACATAAATATCAGAGTCAATCAAGACCTGTAACCTGCACCGGCTGAAATCTGAAAAAGTGAGAACTAATATGTCAGGATAAATCTAGGAGATTCTTCCAGGCAAAGGGCACTGGGTACAAAGGAGCAGCAGCAGGCGTGAGTGTGTGATGTTCTAAGACAGAATGTTTTTGTTATGTTCAAGGAACAAAAGGTCAGCGCAACCCTAGGGGGAAAAGAAACAGGGCGGGTAAGATGAGGTTAGATGGGAGGCTGCCAAGTCGCTCCTAAGTCAAGAGTTTGATACACAGATGCATTTAGTTATCAATTTTTTTTCAGTACTCAAGATCATATTTGATATGCCAAAAACAGTAACAAGTCTCACAATGGAGACATTACTGGTGCCCGCTCCAGCATATCGATGAACAGCAGGGTGACAGTGCTACAGTGTTACTCAAGATCAAATCCAGGGTCTCACATGCAAGATCTCTACCTGTGAGTTACATCCTGGACACACACCATCCCTACCCCCTTTTTTAGAGCCACACCGGCTGTGCTCGGCCGTGCTCAGGCCAAGCAAGTGCTCCCGGGACTTGCAATGCAGAGGTGCCTGTTCTCAGCCCCTTGAGTGATCTCCCTGGTCCCCAGTTTGTTAATTTCTCTCTTTTTCTTCCCTTTGGGTGTTTGGGCCACACCCAGCAGTGCTCAGGGCTTGCTCCTGGCTCTGTGCTCAGTGACCACTCCTGGAAGTGGGTGGGGACCCTTTGGGGATCAAATGCGGGTCCGACACATACAAGGTCAGAAGGTCAGCGCCTTTCTCACTGGATTCTCTCTTCATGCCCTGATTTCTTCATTTCTTGTAGGAACCAGAGCCACCAGTACTCAGGAGGCCAGGTCACATCAGGGGTGCAACTCAGGGCCTTGCACAAACCAGGCATGTGCTCTACCACATGAGCTGCCTCCAGACTCAGGAGTTTGCATTTAACTCTGAGCCCCAGGGAGCTATGGAGTCTGTCAAACAGGTAAACCACAGGCTCATCTCATCCTGCTTCTGGGCAAAGGACAGACAATGGGTGACAAGGGCAGAAGCAGAGACTGTCTCAGAAGCAAGCTAGGGTGGCAGCCTGCACCAGAGTTTGACATTTTCAGTCTCTTCATCGCATCACCCAGCCTAAACTTGGCCAAAACAGGAGCTTGGTAAACACTGTGGAGTGAAAATATACCTAGCAGCAGCAAGGATGGCCCCTCGGGGAGATTTGCAAGAGGGTTGACCCAGAATGATGGCAGAGGCCTGATCTACACAGAGATAGGAGAGTGCCTGGGGCTGCCTGCTCCCCAGAGCAACTTCCACACCCGGCAGAGAGAGACAGCCTCTGTGCTCGCACTGTAGTCCCAGAAGCTAATGAGAAATGCAGCATCTGGGGACTGGGATGTAACTCAGTTACGGAGTGATTGCCTTGCATGTGTGAAGCCTGGGTTCAGAACCTAGCAGAGAAAAAAAGAAAAAGAGGAAGGAGAAGAACCAGAACCAGAGAGATAATACAGCGCGAAGGGTCTTGGCCTTGCATGTGGCTGATCCGGGTTCAATCCCCCGCATCCTGTGTGGTACCCTGAGCACTGCCATGCCAGGAGTGATTCCTGAGTACAGAGCCAAGAGTAAGTTCTGAGCTCTGCCAGGGTTCAATAAACTGCTGGGTTCAATATCCTGGGGTTAAGGTGTGCTGGTGTAATCTATGAACATGACAATGTGAAGGAAGCCATAGAGGCTTCTCAAGAACCCAGAATCTGGGGCTGGAGTGATAGTGCAGTGGGTAGGGCATTTGCCTTGCATGCAGCCGACCCGGGTTTGATCCCCAGCATCCCATATAGTCCCCTGAGCACCGCCAGGAGTAATTCCATAGTGCAGAGCCAGGAGTAACCCCTGTTCATTGCCAGGTGTGACTCAAAAAGAAAAAAAAAAGAATCTTTTGTTTGTTTTTTGTTTGTTTGGGCGGCCACACCCTGTAGTCTTTTAAAATTTATTTGAGCTGCAAATTTAGTGCATTAAATTTACCTTAAATAAATATCTATTATAATTTTTTTTAAAAAAAAAAAGAAAGAAATTGGCTCAGTCTCTCTAAGGGAGGTGTATTGGACTGGGGAGAGCAGAAAGATCTGGGTTCACATCTGGATCTGCCCTTCTGCTGTGTGACCTTGAGCAGGTCACTTCAGCTCTCTGAGCCACAGTCCTACCATCTGCAAACACTGACATTCCTGACTGTGTCTCCAGAGACATGTGCCGGGTGCTGGACCCAGACAAGACCCCTAGGATGAGGCTGCTCTCTCACTGTGACCAGCCACCCTCATGGAGCCAGAAGAGGAGACGAAAGTCACCCTGAACTCCAGGCATTTTCCTGCCAGCTCCAGGCAGAGCCTGAAGCTCATGCCCACAAAGCTTTTAAGAGTGCAGGAGGGCAGGGAGCTTTTGGAGGCGGAAAGAGGAGACTCAGACTTCACATGTGGGCAAGGTTCCCTGACAGCTCCAGGCAGGCAGCAGGCCTAGGCCCAGCACTGGGGGGCGGCGGGGGAGGGAGGGAGGCCTGGGCAGGGGGAGCATAAATATTCGAGGTGACAAGAAGAATCCTGTCGACTGGGTCCCCCTCCCTCTGCCTGCATGCCGTCCTCCCTGGAGATAATATGACAGCACTGGGGATCCTGGAGTAGGGGTCCCACCCTGAGCGGGACAGTCAGAGCCGAGGGACCCCCACACCCACAGGGGTGAGGCGGAGAAGGAAGTAGGTAGTTGCTGCTTTCCGGTGGACACAGCGGGCTAGGAAGTTGAGTTTACCACGCAGACCGACTTCTAACATCGATGGAATCTCCTGGGGTCAAGAATACAGACGTCTAAATATTTATAAACTGTAAGTCAGACACATCCAAGTTCATGCATACCCCGCGCCCGGGCAGCTCCTTGCAGCTCTGCCAGACGGGGAGGGGGGGGGTGTTTTTGCTCAGAGCAGGGGCTGGGAGTCTCCGAGGGAGTGCACCCACCCAGACTCTGCACTCCTGGCTCTGTGCGAGGGCCTGTCTGGAGGGGAGCCAGAGCCCGTCCAGCTCAGCGCAGGCCCCTGAGCATCACTTCCTTGTCTAACGTACAGACAGGGCTGGGGAGACTCTTCAACAGCCTGAGCAGATGCAGAGGGCCGGATTCCATCCCCAGCCCCACCGAGAGTGACTCTGAGCACAGAGCAGGAGCCCCTGAGCACTGCTGGGTGTGGCCCCAAGGCCAAAGCACAGACCAGATTTATGGTTGGGGGCTAGGAGACAGCGCAGGGATACAGCACGTGCCTAGTACCACAAACCCAATACCTGAGCACTGCACTCTCAAGCATCACTGGGAACCTCGGGACCCTTGAGCGCCACTGTGGGTGTCTCCTATTTAAACATACCGCTCTCAGGGCCAGAGCAATAGTATAGCAGGGAGGGCATTTGCCTTGCATGTGGCAGACCTGGATTCGATCCCCAGCATCCCATATGGTTTCCTGAGCACCACCAGGAGTAACTCCTGAGTGTAAAGCCAGGAGTAATCCCTGAATACCTCCAGGTAGGGTCCAAAAGCAAAATTAAAAAAACAAAAATACTGGTCTGAGAGGGTAAATTTATCCCAGTAAAAAAAAGTGAAATATTTAGGAGTTAGAGATAGTACCACTGGTAGGGCACTTGCTTTGCATGCAACTGGCCTGGGTTTGATCCCTAGCATCCCGTATGATCCGCTGAACCCCATTAGGAGTAATTCCCGAGCTCAAGGCCAAGAGTAAGTCCTGAGCACTGCCAGGTGTGCCCCCCTCAAAAACTAAAATAAAAATGAAATGTTTAATGAAAGGGAGGCTATTGAAAAATACGGTTTCTATTTTTAACTTGAAATCACATGGCTCACCTTTATTTGTCAACTGGTGAACCTTAGATAAAATTGTGTCCCCTCTCTGGATCCCTAGATGAAACTGCATCTACCTCGGAGCTCTGTGAGCACTCCATGAGACAAGGAGACAGACAGGGTTCAAAGCAGAAACTCCAGAGACAGACAAACCCGGGCTCAAGTCCTGCCTCTGGGGGCTGGAGCGTTAGCACAGCGGGTAGGGTTTTTGCCTTGCATGCAACCGACCTGAGTTCGATTCCCAGCATCCCATATGGTCCCCTGAGCACCGCCAGGGGTAATTCCTGAGTGCAGAGCCAGGAGTGACCCCTGTGCATCGCCAGGTGTGACCCAAAAAGAAAAAAAAATTAAAATCCTGCCTCTGATGTTTCCCAACTTCCAGGCCACACGTAAGCATGCGGCTTCGTGCCTCAGGTCCTTTCCCAGAGACAGAGCTGGTAGCATTGCAAGCACATTCCTCCCCAGAGCAATGTAAAGAATCGAGGAACTTTTCTGTCAGGTGCGCACAATTCAAGGTCTCCACAATCAGCAAAACTCAGCTGGCAACCTGCTTGCCACTGATTTCTGCCAAGACAATTATCACTTCCCCGAAGCTCTGGTTTAATTGTCGGAGGAAAAGATAACATTATATGCTTCATCAGGTTATTTAAGGATGAAGTGGAAAGTGCTTTTTGTTCTTTGTAGGTGGTTAAAAAGAAAAGCTTCCCCCCCCCCCCCCCGCCCGCCCCGTGTAATTATTGTGAGCACTTTGCTTTGTGGTCACTGCAATATCTGATGGGGAAGGTGTGGGACGGGAAGAATAACAATAGTCCATGTGTCCCTGGCATCGATTCAGAGCAGTGTGCAGAATGTAATGCTCTTTTGTAAGAAACATACTGTGATTTTCAAAATAAATTGATTAAGAAACACCTTTATGATTTTTAAAATAAATTTAGTGGATTGGAAAAAAAAACTGTATCACTGTCATCCCGTTGTTCGTCGATTTACTCGAGTGGGCACCAGTAACGTCTCTATTACACTAAGCCCTGAGATATTAGTAGCCTCTCCTTACTCGTCTTTCCCAACAATTGAAGGCTCTTTCAGGGTCAAGGGAATGAGACCTATTGTTACTGTTTTTGGTATATCAAATACGCCACGGGTAGCTTGCCAGGCTCTGCCATGTGGGCGGGATACTCTCAGTAGCTTGCCTAGCTCTCTGAGAGGTATGTATATATCTGTTACTGTATTTTTTATATAAATATGCCACAGGGAGCTTGCCAGGCTCTACCAAGTGGGCAATAGACTCTTGGTAGCTTGTCAGGTTCTTCAAGAGGGAGAACTAGGCTATTAGATGTCTGGCGGCCTCAAAGCGACAAATGCTGCAAGCTTCCGGGAGTTTGGTCTTATTGTCTCTGGATGTTGGCCATTGATGGGATTACACGGCTGCCAGGGGCAGTCTCTGGGTGTGACTGCCTAGCTACTGGAAAATGGGGGATGGGATAGAAGAGGCCCAGTCCCGATCCGAGCAGCCTTGGAGATCTCAGCACCGGGTCCCACAAAAACAAAACAACCCAGAAGTAGAAAAAGCCTGGTCCATTGCAAGAGCCCAGTGAAGGCCATGTACATGGATCACGGGTTCTCCTGCAGAGGCAAGGCTCTGGGTTTCAGCCCCATCACCACATGTCTCGGGAGCACCGGGTGACCCCTGAGCACCAGAGGGAAGGACCCCCATGGCAACAGCAGCAGCAGCACCTACAGAGTTCAATGAATGTTCGCTGCTCTTAGTCTTCTCTACCCCAGAAAGAGTTAGAGGGGCCGCCTCTGCTTCCCATAACACAGCACTCACTACATCACCGCACTGTAAGAGTAGTGGGTTAGATACTCGCTGGGTGCCATCACGTCACAGGCACCGCCTCCCACGCAGCAGACATGCAGGCAACACTTAGTAAATAGTCATTCTCTCTCTCTCTCTCTCTCTCTCTCTCTCTCTCTCTCTCTCTCTCTCTCTCTCTAGGTCTCTCTCACACGTCATATTGTCCTTCAGTCTTCACTTTCAAATTTTGGGGCTAGAGAGATGGTACAGCAAGTAGAGCACTTGACTTGCATGCAGCCAACCCAGGTTCAATCCCTGGCACCCCATATGGTCCCCCAAGTCCACCAGGGGTGATCCCTAAACTCAGACCCAGGAGTAAGCCCTGAGCATGGACAAAAACAAACGCCTCTCTCAGCCACTCTCGAACCTTACATTCCCTAAGGCCTAAAAAAAAAAACCTCCATAATCATTTGATCGTTTGCCTCCTACGAGTCCCAGAATTTTCATCGAGAAAGTGGAAGAATATCTACACTCGTCACAAAATTGCCCTGAAGTGAAGGGCAGATGAACCTCTCAAGTGATGGCAGATCCAGGGCGCTCGACCCATGTACTCTGGCCTCGGTGCTGGCCGGTCCCCACTGCTCCCCATCTAACGCGCCCCTGGAGTGTGGTTTTTGCCACTTGTTCAAGAAAGGATTCAAAGGGGTGTATTTGGGGAGGCGGGTATGCCGGCCTAGAATTCTACCTGGGGCTCCCTAGTCTCCATACAAAGATCTGCAGGGACTGAGGACGTTGATCACTGACTGTTCCTCCTCTGGAGCAGGGCAGGGCCAGGGAGGAGCCGCTCGGGGAGAAGCCACACTGGCCTCCTTCACAGCCTCCTTATCCTTCTCCCTGGCCATGCCACCCTGACCCCTGGTGCAGGCAGGCTGTGAAGCTGGGGGTCCCTGGGCCTGGCCTGGGTCTCTCCTTTTGGTTCCTTGGTGGTGTTGGTCTGGGACCCCCCTCCCCCAGGTGCCTCTTAGAAGTCAGGCAGGACAGAGAAGAGAAAACGGGAGGAACTCCCCTGGACGCCCCAGAACAGGGCTCACGACTATAGTGCCAGGAGTCCTGCTCAGCCCAAGGGCAAATACTGGGTACAGAGCAGAGCCCGCCACATACACCCAAGTCTGCAGCTTGCTGACCTGGGGTCTCCTTTTCTTTTTTAAATCTCCTTTTCTTCAATTGTTAACTGGTGAAAAAGAAACCTTCCTCATTTTTGTTTTGGTGCCACGTCAGGGATAATTCCTGGCTCTGCACTCAGGCTCTGCACTCCTGGCAGTGCTCAGGGGACCCTATGGGATTCCAGGGACTGAACCTTGGTTGGCTCCGTGCAAGGCAAACACCCTACCCAGTGTCCTATCGCTCCAGCCCCAAGAGGAAGGTTTTCTGGGCTGGAGCTATAGTACAATGGGTAGGGCACTTCTCTTGCATGCTGCCAAGGCAGGCTTAATCCCCAATACCACAGATACCCAAAGCACTGGGCATCACCATGAGTGATCCCTGAATACAGAGCCAGGATCTGCAGGAAGGAAGGAAGGAAGGAAGGAAGGAAGGAAGGAAGGAAGGAAGGAAGGAAGGAAGGAAGGAAGGAAGGAAGGAAGGAAGGAAGGAAGGAAGGGAGGGAGGGAGGGAGGGAGGGAGGGAGGGAGGGAGGGAGGGAGGGAGGGAGGGAGGGAGGAAGGGAGGGAGGGAGGGAGGGAGGGAGGAAAGGAGGAAGGGAAAGAGGGAGAAAGGAGGGAGGGAGCATATCTTTTTTGGAACAGCAGCATGGATGGCATAAGAGAAGCCGGTATCAGGGGAAGATCTGGGATCTGGTCTCAGCTGTGTTCCCCTTTCTTGAATATTTTCCCAATTTGGAGTCTCTGGATCTTTATCTTCAAAAATAGGGCACACCCACACCCCCCTTACCTCAATCCATTACTGTGAAAAGGAAGTAGAAAAGTTAGGAGTGACAGAACTTTGGTAAATAGCAGTGAGCTTTGCAAACTGAAATGGACTTGACACACTGTTTTGGCATTTTTGTCTCCTGGCAGCCAGTTCAGCCTAACCTCAAACCTGGGCCCTGCGGCGCTCCTCCAGCAGAAGAGGTAGAAGGGGGTTCTGAGTAGGGGTCTTCTCTCCACCTATTATTCCCCCCCGCCCTCTGTTTCTCTATCTCTGTCTCTGTCTGTCTCTCTCTCATTCTCTGTCTCTGTCTCTCTCTTTTTTTGTGTCTCTCTCTCTCTCTCTCTCTCTCTCTCGCTCTCTCTCTCTCTCTCTCTCTCACACACACACACACACACACACACACACACACACATACACACTGTGGTTCTTGGAATCATTTTGACTTAAGACACAAGAAAAGGACTAGGAGGTGACTCAAAGGACCAGGCACATGGTTTCCATGTGGGAACCCCAGATTCAGTTCCTGACATCGCATAGTCTCTCAAGCACTGCTTTGAGCAACCCCAAGCAATGTGCCAGGACTACCCCTCCCACACACACCCCCCAAATACCCCAAACCAAAACCAACAAGACACACAAGGGAAAGAAGGCCTCCCACTGTCAGCGGCATCAGGCCCACCTGCAGGTTGGAGCTTCCTGGACAGAAACTGATACAGCCAGAGCCACACCCACTCCCCGGCGCACACCCAAACCCACTGGCGCACAGTGCTCAGACGCGTCTCACTCAGGAGCGCACACTCTGGCCTGAAGGCCTGCTTTCTCACTACTGCCGCGCCCAAGCCTTCCTGGGACAGATGGGGAAAGTGAGAGTCAGAGAAGAGAAAGTGTTTGCCCACGGTGACAGCAGGGCAAGGGGGCAGAGCTGAGTACTGAGGCGAGACCCTCTTACACTCCAATATCCCCCAAGCACAACACGCCACCTTTTCATTCATCTGCTGGGTCCTGCTTTGAGAGGATACTCCAGGAGCTATAGCCGGGTTCGAACCCCAGCACCACCTCAAGCCCTGCCAAGAGTGATCCCTGAGCACAGAGCCAGGAGGAAGCCCAGAGCACAGGCAGGTGTGGCCCCAAAACTAAACCAACAACAACAAACTAATAAGATGATGCTTCACACCGAGTTGTGCTAAGAGTAAGGCTTAAACAATGGACACCACAAATTCCTGGACTCGATGGAGCCAGAGAAACTATTCTTGCAGGTAGGGCACTTGCCTAGCATGCAGCCAGCCCAGGTTCAATCTCTGACACCACATATGGTCAACTGCATACCACCGGGAGTGACCTACGAGTGCAGGGCCAGGAGTGCTGCTGGGTGTGGTCACCCCCAAAAGCAAAAACACAAAAATCAAGTGAGAGAACTCTACAGGCTGAGCACAGGCTTTGCATACAGGGGGCTGGGTTCCATCCCACGCACAGCAAAATCCCAAAACATCACCAGGACTGACCCTCAATACAGAGTTGGGAGGAGTCCCCAAGTACCACTGGGTCTAACTCCCCAAGCATTTTAATTAATTAAAAAAAAATTCTCAGGGCTGGAGCAAGAGTACAGCGGGTAGAGCATTTGCCTTGCACACATCTGACCCGGATTCGATTCCCAGCATCCCATATGGTCCCCTGAGCACCGCCAGGGGTATTTCCTGAGTGCAGAGCCAGGAGTAACCTCTGTGCACCGCCGTGTATGACCCAAAAACAAAAACAAACAAAAACTTCTCTTCCTGGGACAGGTGTTGAAATGTTGTATGACTGAAACCCAATCATGAACAACCATGTAATTATGTATCTCACCATAATTCTATTTAAAAAAAAGGTGTTGGGGCTGGAGCAATAGTACAGCGGGTAGGGCGTTTGCCTTGTACGCGGCCGACTCGGGTTCAATTCCCAGCATCCCATATGGTCCCCTGAGCACCGCCAGGGGTAATTCCTGAGTGCAGAGCCAGGAGTAACCTCTGTGCATAGCCGGGTGTGACCCAAACAGCAAAAAATTAAAAAAAAAAATTAAAAAATTAAAAATTTTAAAAAGGTGTTGCTTTTTTTTAAATTCCTGGGTATGGAGCAATAGTAAAGCAGGTAACGCATTTGCCTTGCACACAGCCAACCTGGGTTCAATCCCCAGCATCCCATAGGGTCTGCCAAGCCCACCAGGAATCATCCCTGTGTACTGCTAGGTGTGGTCAAAAACAAATAAAATTCTCTTTCTGGCATTTACAGTAAAAATTACAGTGTCAGAATTGGAAACACCTGGTCTGAGTTCCTGCAGCATCTTCCGAGTCACCAAACGCTTTCCCACCCGGCCTCTTTACAGAGCCTCTGCGGAGCAAACCCACCTCGAGCCAGACCTTGGTACCAACCTCCCCGGAGAACCAAGCAGTGGGTGATCAGTCCCCAGCCCGGCCGCAGCTGTGACTTTCTGGAGGTCCTGCCGGGGAGCTGCCGTGCCCTCGGTGGAAGCTCAAGAAACCGCAGGAGGCTGGCAGCACACTCTGAACACGTCTCCTCGCCCTTGAACACACATCCCGCTTGCTTGTCTGCTTGCTTGCTTGTTTCTTTGCTGCCGGTTTCCACTCTGGAGAAGCTATGTTCTCTAACGCTCTCTCTCTCTCTCTCTCTCTCTCTCTCTCTCTCTCTCTCTCTCTCTCGCTCACTCGCTCTCTCTCTCTCTCTCTCTCTCTCGCTCACTCGCTCTCTCTCTCTCTCTCGCTCACTCGCTCTCTCTCTCTCTCGCTCTCACTCTCGCTCTCTCTCCTGTCATTCTAAATAAGTTTCAAAAAACCTATCTTTTTCACAAAAAAGAGACTGAAGGGGTGGCAGATTCCTAGGTAGCCCCCTGGGTCCCCTTGGGAGCATCCTCCTCTTGTCACCTTCCCCTCCTCCCAGTCACCCTGACACTATCTTCACCCCAGCCAGCCAAAGAGCAGAGCCGGAGCCCCCAAGAAGGCAGTTGGAGGAAATCTTCCCGTGTGTGGAGGGGTGCTCGCTAGCGGGGGCAGCCAAGGGCCAGGACCCCGGTCCGCTGAGGATCTTCCACCTGCCTCCCCCTGCCCTGCCAAGGCTGAGACCCCCATGCTCCCTCACACTTACCTGCACCCAAGCAGCCGAGCTCCACCGCCGGAGTGAGCGTGTGAGGGCAGCCCTGACCTCAGCTGTCTGGAAATTGCAGAAGTGAGGAAAGAGGGAGATGCTGCCAAGTCACCCCCGGGAGGAAACACCGTGACCCTCCACTGCATATGCAGCAGCATCCGCTGAGTTGGGCCACCCTGGGCTCACACTGGGGCGGGGGTGGGGGGCGGTTCTTACAGGGCAAGGGGGCAAAGAGCAGGGTGGGGTGTGGGCACAGCTACTATGCCATGAAGAGGGGTGAGAGGAAAAGGAGAAAGCAAGAACTCTCTGTGTGTGTATAAGAGAGAGAGAGAGAGAGAGAGAGAGAGAGAGAGAGAGAGAGAGTTAAAAGAGAAAAGATGAGACACTGAGAGTGAGTGTGGGGGGTGGGGAAAAATGAGGAGACCAAGAGAGTTTAAAGACAAAAGATGAGGAAGTGTGTGTGTGTGTGTGTGTGTGTGTGTGTGTGTGTGTATACAGAGAGAGAGAGAGAGAGAAATGAGGAGAGAGAAGTACAAATAATAAAGGAGTTAAAAAAGATGAGACAGTGAGTATGTATGAGTGTGTGTGTGTGTGTGTGTGTGTGTGTGTGTGTGCGCGCGCGTACTGGTGGGTGAGGAAACATGAAAGAAAGGGAAAGAAAGAAGACAGGGGAGCCGGCTGGGCTCTTGGAAGGCTGAGAAGGGAGGAGCCCATGCTAAGAAGGGAGCTACGTAGCCCACACTGAGCATCCCTGGTGACAAAGAAGTGCCAAGGCCAGGAGGCCGGGAGACAAGGGGAGAGTGAGGGTGGATGGCTGCAAAGGGAGTGAACTCAGGCGTGCTCGGGTGGGGAAGTCACTTGGACGGAAGTTCTGTGCTGACACACGCGACAGCCATGTGAACCAGAGCTCCCTGCCTCTGTCTCCGTCCACCACACATCTGTTCCACCAGTAAGCATTGACTGGGCATCCCTGGGCACCAGGCACAGTGCTGGACGCGGTCCCTGTCGGGCCAGGCTGAAATCTAACCACCCTCCTGGCACAGGCACCGACTCCAGCAAATGGGGAGTTCCAGTCAAGGCTCGCCCAGGGGGTCAGACTCGTCTCCTTCTGCTGGCTGGGCCCACCACCAGAACCAAACCCGGATCTCAAGAGTCAGACCACCTTTAACCCGTGTCTCCACGGTGAGAACCAAAGCGCCCCCCACCCCTGCCCCCCATCACCATGGGTGCCCCCCTGTGCTCCTGCCCTTTAGGTCACTCAGCACACAATCCCAGGAGACCCATCACAGCTCTGCCTTTCACTCACATGCACCAACACTTGGGCGCCCAGATCTCTCCCAGTCTCACCTCACATACACACACACACACACACACACACTCACACACACACACACTGACACACACAGACACACACTGACACATACCCCCCACATACTCACACACACTCACACACTCACACACGCTCACACACTCACATACACCACACACACACTCACACACTCACACACTGACACACACAGACACACACTGACACATACCCCCACACACACTCACACACGCTCACACACTCACATACACCACACACATACACACACACACACTGCTCCAATCCCAGGACATGGCCCAGACCTGTCAGGGGCTTCCATTGTTCAGTTGTTGTTTGGTTGGCTTGGGGGCCACCCAGTGGTTCTCAGAGACGACTCCCGAGACATTGCTCAGGGGTCACTCCTGGCAGCATGCAGGGGACCACCGGTGCTGGGTTGATTTCCACACGCAGAGCATGTACACTGGCCCCTGGAGCTATCCCACAATGCCTGTGAGGGACTTTCAAGCTCTCCAGTTCCCTTAATGGCCTTTTGAAGTTTGAACCTCTGAGACACAATAAAATGTTCTGTGCTTTTCATATCTGACCTTACAAACTCCACCTGAACACGGGGCTCTACTCCCCCACTTGAATCCTCCTTCCCACAATGGCTTCGCTTCCCCCAGTGTCTTCTAGCCACTCCAGTCCAGGAGGGACATCGGGCCTGGAGGGACTGTTAGGATTAGCCAGTCCCCATTGGGCAGATTCTCTGGGACATCTGGGACAGCTGAAGGATGCCCAGCTCCATTTTTCTTCAGTCCCTCACATATGTTCATGGAGCATCTGCACCTCAGGGACTTTTTTTGTTTGCTTATTTGTTTGTTTGGCCACACCTAGAAGTACTTAGGTCTGTGCTTAGGGATCACTCCTGGTGGGGCTCAGGAGGACCATTGGAGGTGTTGTGGATCAAACCCAAGTTGGTCGTGTGCAAGTCAACTGCCCTGCCCGATGTATTATCTCTCCAGCCCCTTCAGGACCTTTTTCTTTTCTTTTTTTTTAAGATTAGCGATAAGCAGGATAGGAGAGGAGAGACTATTATCAACAAGTCACAGATGATAAAACTGAGATTGACTTCCAACCACTCACATCCATCTCCATCCTTAGCAAAAGATGCCACTTCTATTTAAAATTGTATCTAAATATAAATCTCACTAAGCCTTAGCTTGAACCAAAGGTTTGTAGGGAACATAGGGAAGGAAGGATCATATTAAAGAATCTTTCAAGGAAGCAATCAACCAATAAAATCCAGGATGTGAGATAAGAAGCTTCTATGATGCAATCAATCCATTTCATCAATATATCAACCACACGAAAGAAAGAAAAAAAAAAAGAGGTCACTGTTCTAGATTAAAGAGACTTAAGAGATCTCAAACTCAAATGCAGGCTGGAGAGATAGAACAGGAGGTAAAATGTTTGCCTTACACACAGCTGACCCAGATTGATCCCTGACACAGCATACGGTCCCCTAGTCCCACCAGGAGTAATTGATCCGTAAGCAGAGGGCCAGCGGGAGGCACTGTGCACCATAGGTCTGGCAAAAAAAAAAAAGAAAAAACCCCAAATCAAGCACAGCCTGAGGCTCTTGCTTGGAGCCCGGCTGGGTCACAGCCAGCGTATGGAGAAAGAGTCTGGTGCAGGGAAAGCTGGGTCCCAACCGAAAGAGCCAGATCTGGCCACTCAGGAAGCCGTGCACACTCCAGGACTGCCCGCAGCTTCACACCCCGAGATCCCAGGAGAGGGGGCACTGTCTGAGCCCTGAGACAGCGGCTTGAAGAGAACTGCCCACCCTCCCGCCCGCTGGGAGCTCAAAGTGGGAGAAAGTGGCCATTGAGACACACTGACTATCCTGGCAGGGAGGAAGCCAGGAGCTAAATTCCCAAAGCTCCCTTCTTCCCTGAAGCCCTCAACTTCTTTCTTATTGAGAGGGGAAGAATTAGCCCCCCTTTCTGGTGCTCAAGGCCTATTCCTGGCTCAGTGCTCAGGAGTAAGCCCTGGTGGTTCTCGGGGAATCACATCTCACGCTGGGGATTTGAACTTGGCCGGCTGCCTGCAAGGCAATCACCTTAGCAGTTGTACTGTCTTTTGGGTCCTACGGGCTTCTTTCTTTTTGCCGGCGGGGGCGGGGGGCAGGGGGTTGGGTGGTGGGGAGGGAGGGAGATACTTCCTAACTAGTAGTACTCCTGGTTTTCTCCTGGCTCTGTGCTCAGGGTCACTCCTGGCAGTGTCGGGGGACCATATGTAGTGGTGGGGATCAAACCGGAGTCAGCTGTGTACAAGGCAAGTTCCTGAGCCCCTGGGCCTTCTCCCCAGTTCCCTGCTGACTTCTTACCAGTGTCTCCCTGAGTAACCAGAAGCAAGGGTCATGGGTCCATGCAGCTCAGCGTCCGGGGGCACCGGGTGGACAGGAAGGCAGTAGATCTAGAGGGGGAAACAGAAGGTACCAAGGCAAGCATAGTTGAGAAATTCTGGACAAGATTTTAGGGAATTCTAAAAAATTATTAATTTTACTGGTGACGGTGGTGGTTCGGTTATACTTTGAAATGTACATATATACAGGCCCAAGAGAGAGAGAGAACAGGAGGAAAGTGCTTTCAGGCACATGCAAGTTCAAATCCCCAGACCACTCCCCTGAGCACTGCCAGGCATCCCTCCTGAGCACACAGATGGGAGTAACTGCAGGGGTGGTCCCAAAGCAAACCACAACAAAAATGTGTTTGGACATCAACTCATTTAGGAATAAAATGACCTAGATTTTCTTTAAAATATGATTGCAAACCAAATAATAAAGTATAAGTGCAAAGTAAGAGAAAAGCAAGGAGAAAGAGAAAAGGGGAGAGAGGGAGGGAAGGAGAAGAGAGCCAGCTGGCAAGAAGGGTGTGGCAAGATACAGAATGGAGGAATGAACCCTGCGGTAGGCTGGATCAAGGTCCTCAAATCCCAGGTCCGAGGCTCTGGAACCTGTAAATATTACCTTATATGGCCATGACTTCGCACGAGGATCAAATAAATGCTCTTGAGACGGGGGGATTTTCCTACATTGTCCAAGGCTGCCTTATGCAATTCCAAGTATCTGTCACAGCTAATGGGCGGGGCTTCTGTCTAGTGGGTGGGGCCTGCTACATGCTCGACAATACACAGAACAACAAAAACGCATCTGTCTCAAAGTGCGGATCTGACTGAGGCTCAGAAATGCTGGACTCTAGGACCACTGATATGGCTCAAAGGGATGAGCCGTATACACATGCATACACATGCCAGGCAAGGCCTGCATTCTCTCTCTGGCACCGCAAGGCCCCCTTGCACTGCTGGAATCAAACATTTATTGGGTCCTACATTCTTAAAAAATAGTGTGGCAGGGCCGGAGTGATATTACAATGGGTAGGGTGTTTGCCTTACACTCGACCGACCTGGGTTTTATCCCCAGCATCCCATATGGTCCCCCAAGCACCGCCAGGAGTAATTCCGGAGTGCAGAGCCAGGAATAACCCGTCAGCATTGCTGGGTATGACCCAAAAAGCAAATCAATCAATAAATAAAAATTTTAAAAATGGTGTGGCGAGTGTGGGCTGGGAATCTGAATTCCATCCATCTATATTGCTAAGAGTTCATCTAAAATATCTTGTGGAGGTGTTATCATCAGGAAAACAGAACTGTTTACCTTACATTTGGGTCAATAAGATATTTTACTGGTCCCTTCACCAAATAAGTTTATCATCAAGTTTAAAGTGTGCAAATTTTGGGCTGGAGCAATAGCACAGCGGGTATTGCACGCGGCCAACCCGGGTTCGATTCCCAGCATCCCATATGGTCCCCTGAGTACTGCCAGGGGTGATTCCTGAGTGCAAAGCCAGGAGTAACCCCTGAGCATCGCTGGGTGTGACCCAAAAAGAAAAAAAATTATATCTTCTGAAAAATCGGGGCTGGAGCTATAGCCCAGCGGGTAGGGTGTTTGCCTTGCACGCAGCCAACCCAGGTTTGATTCCTCCATCCCTCTCAGAGAGCCCGGCAAGCTACCAAGAGTATCCCCCCTGCACAGCAGAGCCTGGCAAGCTACCCGTGGTGTATTCGATATGCCAAAAACAGTAACAAGTCTCACAATGGAGACATTACTGGTGCCCACTCAAGCAAATTGATGAGCAACAGGATGACAGTGATACAGTGATACAGTGATCTTCTGATGATTCAGTGATCAGTGATCTTCTGATAAATTAGGTTTTCTTTTCATTGTTTGCTCATTCACTTTTTTTTTCTGTAGATTTTGTATTGAGGAATCTTGTTACTGGATCCCATGATCAGGAACACTACCCAGACTATTGTAGAGCTTCTTTCTAACATTTCTAGAAGGAGTGAAGGAGGTTAGAAAGAGGAAGTAATTCTCAAGGTGATGTAGCTGCTAGAGGGCAGAACTGGAATTAGGACCCAGGTGCCCAAAATCCTCCCTGAGTCCTGCACCTCTGTTCCAGATGCCTTGTGAGCTCTGTCCTGCTCTCTTACACTGTCTGTATAGGATGGGGCAGTTTTGTGGCGTCTTCTCTTTAAGTAAAGGATAATGTACGGGACTGAGCAATAGCACAGCAGGTAGGGCATTTGCCTTGCACATGGTCAACCTGGGCTCGATTCCCTTCATCCCCTATCGTCCCCTGAGCACTGCCAGGGGTAATTCCTGAGTGCATGAACCAGGAGTAACCCCTGTGCATTGCCAGGTATGATCCAAAAATAAAAAAAGAAAAAAAAGATAATTTGGGTTGGAGCAATAGTACAGCAGGTTGGGCATTTGCCTTGCACACAGCTGACCTGGGTTCAATCCCCGGCATCCCATATGATCCCCTGACACCATCAGGAGTAATTCCTGAGTGCAGAGCCACGAGTAACCCCTAAGCATCATGGGGTGTGACTCAAAAATCCTAAATAAATAAATAAATAATTTTTTTTTCTTTTTGGGTCACACCTGGCGATGCACAGGGGTTACTCCTGGCTCTGCACTCAGGAATTATTCCTGGTGGTGCTCAGGGGACCATATGGGATGCTGGGATTCGAACCTGGGTCGGCCGCGTGCAAGGCAAACGCCTTACCTGCTGTGCTATTGCTCCAGCCCCAAGAAATATTTTTTTAAAAAAAATAAAGGATAATGTGGAAGGAAGAGCACCACGGGGAAAGAGCATGGATTTTAGAGTCAAAAGGACTTGCACTCACAACTTGACTGCCACTAACTTTCTGTATAGATTTTAAAACACCAATTTACCTGTACAAGTCTCAGTTTCTTCATCTGCAAGTGGGGTACAGGAGTACCTCACTTTGTTATTAAGAATATGAGTACCCACCCCTCAAAATTATGAAGCTTGAAAAGGAAAAGCAAGATTTGCCTTTGAACAAACAATATGATATTTTGATTGTTGTCTTTGCAGGGCGTTTGCCTTGCATGCAGCCAACCTGGGTTTGATTCCTCCATCCCTCTCAGAGAGCCCGGCAAGCTACCGAGAGTATCCCACCCGCATGGCAGAGCCTGGCAAGCTACCCGTGGCATATTTGATATGCCAAAAACAGTAACAAGTCTCACAGTGGAGACATTACTGGTGCCCTCTGGAGCAAAATCGATAAACAATGGGATGACAGTGCTACAGTGCTACAGTCTTTGGGGCCACAACCAGTCATGTTCAGGGGCTAATCCTGGCTTTCTGCTCAGGAGTGACCCCTGGCTGCTTGGGGGCTCACCTGGGGTGCAAGGATTTGAACCACAAGTTTCAACCACAGGTCAGGTAAGCACCTTACCTTCTGTACTATCTCTCCAACCCACCAGATAGTATGACTTTTTTACACCGAAAAATTAAAGCAAGCAAGTAAAAAAGTTATTGGAACCAACAAAAGACTTCAACAATATTTCTAGATATAAAATCAACAGGGAAAAATCAATAAGAAAGCAATGAAAAGAAAATGTTATTTTTCAGAAGATACAATTTATAACAGCAAAAAAGTCCCATTATGGCAAATAGTTTTTATCAGATGTGCAGGATCTTGTGGAGGAAATTACAAAATCATTGAAAACATAATTAAACAGATACAATAGATGTGACATTTTGTACACATGATTGTCAAAAATATCATAAACAAGTAAATTCTTCCCAATGTAACCTATAAATTTAATGCCAGTACAATAAAAATGCCAATAAGGGGCTGGAGTGATAGCATAGCGGGTAGGGCATTTGCCTTGCACGAGGCTGACCCGGGTTCGATTCCCAGCATCCCATATGGTCCCCCGAGCACCACCAGGAGTAATTCCTGAGTGCATGAGCCAGGAGTAACCCCTGTGCATCGCCGGGTGTGACCCCTCCAAAAAAAATAAAAATAAAAATGCCAATAAGGGGCTGGAGAGATAGCACAGCGGGTAGGGCGTTTGCCTTGCACGCGGCCGACCCGGGTTCAAATCCCAGCATCCCATATGGTCCCCTGAGCATGGCCAGGGGTAATTCCTGAGTGCAGAGCCAGGAGTAACCCCTGTGCATTGCCAGGTGTGACCCAAAAATAGCAAAAAAAAAAAAATGCCAATAAATGTTGTGCTGCACTGTAGCACTGTCATCCCATTGTTCATCGATTTGCTCGAGTGGGCACCAGTAACATCTTCATTGTGAGACTTGTTGTTACTGTTTTTGGCATATCGAATACACCACGGGTAGCTTGCCAGGCTCTTCCGTGAGGGCGGGATACTCTCGGTAGCTTGCCAGGCTCTCTGAGAGGGATGGAAGAATTGAACCCGAGTCGGCAAGGCAAATGCCCTATCGACTGTGCTATCACTCCAGTCCCCAATAAATGTTAGACTGCAAAAATCTTTTCATAGCATTTATGTCTATAAAATCACCACAATGTACACTGTATTTATTTATTTATTTATTTTGGTTGTTGGGCCACACCCGGCAGTGCTCAGGACTTATTGCTGGCTCTGCGCTCCTGCCAGGGCTCAGAGGACTATACGTATAGTGCCAGAGATCAAGCCTGGGTTGGCTGTATGCAAGGCAAGCACCTTACCTGCTGTAGTACCTCCCCAACTCTGCTACAATATACACTTAAAATATTTTACAATTTTAGACTGTAGACCAAATATGATGGCCATTTAATACCTCTACTGCAAACCACAACACCCAAAAGCAGAGAGAGAGCAAAAGGGAATGCCCTGCCACAGAGGCGGGGTGGGGTGGGGGTGGTGGGAGGGATTCTGGGATCATCAGTGGTGGAGAATGGGCACTGGTGGAGGGATGGGCACTCGACCATTGTATGACTGAAACGCAAGCCCAAAAGTTTGTAAGTCTGTAACTGTACCTCACGGTGATTCACTAATAAATTTTTTTTAATTTCCTTTTTTTTGGTCAATGATATACTTACTAATAAGACTCAGGAAAATCACATATATAAAATACTTGAAAAAATACAGGAGCCAAAAAGTTATTTGGGGGTTAGGGCACCTCTTGCATGTACTTGAACTAGGCTTGATCCCTGGCCCCACACGGCCCTCAAGGGCACCACAGCCCCAGAGCCGCCCCATACTGGCCCCTGCACTGAACAGGTGGCTGAGAGCCCTAATTAGACCCCCAGCCTCCTGAGTACCCCTGGGATACCCACACCACCTAGCAAAACAAAGGAGGGAAAAAAGATCTCTAGTAACACAATGATTGCAGAACAAGGACAGGAAGCTGTCTTTTTACTACGTTCTTTCATATCCATTGGGCTTTTGTTACTTTCTCCCTTTGTAAAATATAAGGGGCCAGAGAGACAGTACAGTGAGTAGGGCACTTGCCTTGCACATGACTGACCCTGGTGAGGTCCCCGATACTCCACAAAGTTCCCTGAGCTGAACCCTGGGCACAGAGACAGGAGTAAGGGCTGAGGACTGCCAGGTGTGGCCCATTGTGCAAGCTTCTTAATCTCTCTGAGCCTATATCAAAACTTAGCTTTTAAATGAAAATAGGGAGCAAGAGAGATGGTTCAAAGGCCTAGAGCACATGCTTTGCGCGTGGAAACTCTGGGTCCAATCCCCAGCTTTGGGTTCCCACAGAAGGACCCTCAAGTTCTGAGCCCGGAATAGCTACCCAGCACTGCTGGGTGCAGTTCCCAGACCAAAATAATGTAGGTTAAGTGAGGTCACAGAATCTAGTTCCAAAAAGGACTGCAGGGCCCTGGGATGACTCAGAAGCAAAGCAGCTGGTGTGAGGTTGTCAGTTCAATCCCCCACCCCCGTCCCACATGCCCAGTTCCCGCCCCCAGGCCGACTTAAGTGTTCCTGTCTCACAATGGGGTGTGCAATCCGCAGCACATGACTGAAAGTGTGTGGGACCTTGCGGAGCACCACAACCACCTCTGAGCTCCCTCATCGTCACAACAACCATAAAAAGGAAGGGAACCATTTCCATTCCAGTATTCAAGAGCTAGGTGAGATGGTGACTGGAGCGATAGCACAGCAGGTAGGGCGTTTGCCTTGCATGCGGCCAACCTGGGTTCGATTCTTCCGTCCCTCTCGGAGAGCCTAGCAAGCTACCGAGAGTATCCTGCCCCCATGGCAGAGCCTGGCAGGCTACCCGTGGCGTATTCGATATGTCAAAAACAATCACAAGTCTCACAATGGAGACGTTACTGGTGCCCACTCGAGCAAATCGATGAACAACGGGACGACAGTGCGACAGTGCTACAGGTAAGATGGTGCCCGCCAAAGCTCGGAATGTGCTGTCTGATTACAGCCACACGTGATAAATGCCAGCCAGCTTTTACTCTTAGTTGTTTGTGCTGAATCCTGGGGGCACAAGAGCAGCAGAGAAACCTTTCCTCGGTCTGAGAGGACAGAGATCAAGGCACTTGCCTTGCACATGGCAGACCTTGGTTCAATCCCTGGCACCACAAATGGTCCCTTGAATCCCTCCAAGAGTGCTCCAAGTGCAGAGCCAGGAGTGAGCCCTGAGCATTGCCAGATATGGCCCAACC
Source organism: Sorex araneus (assembly GCF_027595985.1). NCBI lineage: Eukaryota > Metazoa > Chordata > Mammalia > Eulipotyphla > Soricidae > Sorex > Sorex araneus. The sequence continues at coordinate 47,019,166 of NC_073306.1, read as the reverse complement.
CTCCCCCCCCCAGATAAAACCCCATGTCATGCTCCATGATGTGGCAGGATTCCTGACTCTGCTCCTGGCTGCCTCCCATAGCACAAGCAGGCCCTGGAAGGACATGGGGGTGTTTCTGGGCTGAAAGGAGTGTGTGTGTGTGTGTGTGTGTGTGTGTGTGTGTGTGTGCATTTCTGTGTTTGTCTATATGTCTGTGTACATCAATGTCTATGTGTGTCTATGTTTCCAAGTCTATGTGTCTCTGTGTGTCCATGTATGTGTGTCTATGTCTCTGTGTATCTGTGTGTGCCTAAGTTTTTGTGTTTGTCCATGTGTGTAGTCTGTCTCTGTGTGCCCATAGGTGTGTCTGAGTCTGAGTGTGTCTCTGCGTGTCTATGCATGTGTCTGATTCTCTGTATGTTTCTGTGTGTGTCTCTGTGTGTCTGAGTTTTTGTATTTGTCTATGTGTGTCCATGTGTGCCTGTGTGTGTCTAAGTCTGTGTATGTGTCTGTACCTCTGTGTCTGAGTCTGTGTGTGTGTGTCTGCCTATCTCTGTGGGAATGCAGGGTCTAGCATGTCTGGGCCTGCTCAGGTCTCGTGTCTGTCACTGCCATTGCCCATGCTGTGCGTCTGTCCAGATGCTGCCTCCTCTGTGGGGCTAGCATGCACCTCCCGTGCAGGGACACTGCATCCCTGTCACAGTTGACACTGTGTCCAAAGATGGCCCTGGGCTGTTCCCAGGGACAGAGAGAGCTGAGGCTGTGGCTCCTCTGTGAAGGTGAGACGGGTTCCATGGGAGCTGGCACAGGAATGCTCTGTTGGTCACCTGTATGCCCTGGAATGCGGGGGGATGGGGTGGGGGAGATGTATCTGTGTCAGTGAGAGAGGAAAAGGGGTGCTGCTGGGGTGGGAGCCAGAACCCCACTCTATTCTACAGCCCCCTCCAGCCGCAGGGATTCTGTGGCACAGCCCCGCCTGACCCTCTCATCCCAGCCACCAGCCTCTTACCTGAGAAACAGCAGGGATGGGGTCCAGGCGGTCGCGGGAGGCTAAGAGGGTGATGGAGGGACATGTTTCCTGGGAGGCTTCTCAGGAGCTCAGGAAGCAGGGAAGGAGCATGCGGAAGGCAGGCCCAGCCCAAGGTGTGACTCACTTCACACAGCAGTCCCTGTTCAGACTTTTGGGGAGGCCTGCCCGCTGGCTAGATGCGGAGGGCAGGGCAGAAGGCCAGGAAGCAGGTCTGGGAGGAGCCCAGGTATCTGGGAACACCTCCTCCAGCAAGGCACCCAGCCAATGCCTGCCCAGGCCCATTGGATGTAGAGGCCCCCAGGAAGGGCCGGGGCCAGCCTGGCAGAGGAGGAAGTGGTGCTCTAGAATGTCGGGGGAGATGGACACTTACCAAGAAAAGGGCCCCGACCCAGGCAGGTTCCCATCCTCTCCTCAGAGTCCAGCTTCAAGGCTGCAGCCCCAACTCCAGTGAGCCCCAGATGGACAGAAAAGACCTCAAGTTGCTTCCAGAGACACATTCAAGGGAGCTCTGCTGACAGGCGCAAGGACAAAGGCCAGCCCTCTAGAAACACCCAATCTTTGTTTGGGGGGGCTCTCTTGAGGGACCCCACACCTAGGGACTTCCTCCTGGAGTGTCAAGGCTTCCTCCTGGCTCTGTGCTCTGGGATCACTCCTGGTGCCCAGAGGACCCTATAGGGTGCTGGGAACAGAACCCATTTCAGCCGCATGCAAGACAAATGCCCTACCCATTGGACTATATTGCTCCGGGTCCACGGAACACCCAATCTTCTGTTTGTTCATTTTTTTGAGGCCATACCTGGTGATGCTCAGGGGTTACTCCTGAGTAACCCCTGAGCATCACCAGGCAGTGCTCAAGGTACCCTGTGGGATATCGGGGATGCAAACTGTGTTGACCTCGTGCAAGCTGGCACCCTCCCTGCTGTACCACTGCTCTAGCCCCAGAACACCCAGTCTTGTAGAGAAACGTCTGCCTTCAGAAGTCATCACTGTCTTGAGGGAGAGGCAGCTTCTTCCTGCAGAACCTCCCCCACCTGAGGAGGGAGACTAATTCCTGCTCTGGGGAGCCTCTGTCTGAGCAGGCCACACATTCCGTAGAGAGCAACTTGCAGTCACGTCCCTCATCAGAACCCCAGCGGGCTCAGAGTGGGCCGTGGAGCTCAGCAAGGAGAGCCAAAATAGGGGTCTTTGCTCAGAGTCCAGGAGACCCCGTCTCTGAGGGAAGTGGTTCTGGGAGCAACGGGCGAGGCAGGCTCCAGAGGACGCAGGACAGGAAAGAGCCTTCCTTTACCTCGGGGCTTTCTAACAGTGCTTGCTGCTCCCGTCCTGGTCAGAGCCGCCCCACTGAGCCTACTCAGGTTCCTTAACCTCCTCATCCTCAGAGAAAAACACCTGAGAAGCAGCAGCTGAGGCTCTGAGGAACTTCAGGAGTGCAGCTGTCCGACACAAAACACAGGCCACCGCCCCCATGTACAAGGCTTGTTTTCCCTTTCAGTGGCTCCCCCCTACTGGCTGTTGCTGATGTTACAAGGATGAGGGTTGCAGCTTTGGTGCTCACACACAGGCCCAGCAGAGGTTGCACTCCAAGCTGAGGCCCCAAGTTTTCGGCTGTGCTCAATGCTCCCCGTCCTGGTCAGAGCCACCTCACTGAGTCCACACAGTGAGATCATGGACCTCACTAGGACTCTGCAGTGCTCACCCACGTATAGGCCACAGATCACGCTTCCTGGCACATAGAGCTTTTTTTAGTCAGTGATTGTGAGGGGGTTGCACCCCTTTGTGGTGCTTCCATGTATCTTACTGCATGGATTTTGCTTGTGGCACTGGAGACTGCAGACATGAAAACTGGCAGGCTCAAAGAGCAGTCAGGACGGTGCTCTGCACACATGGGTCACAGGTAGTCTAGGCTCAGGACCACACACACACAGGGCAGGTACTCACCCCTTGTGTGAGTCCTCTGGGTCGACAAGCTTTGCTCTTTTTATAACTGGAATAAAGGGGGGTAGGTGGAGTGGGGTAGTTTTAACCTCATTTTACTGAAGGTAAAGCTAAAGCCTATAGATAAGAAATAACTTGCCGTGGGCTGGAGCGATAGCACAGTGGGTAGGGCGTTTGTTTGCCTTGCACGCGCCCGACCCAGGTTCGATCCCCAGCATCCCATATGGTCCTCTGCGCACCGCCAGGAGTAATTCCTGAGTGCAGAGCCAGGAGTAACCCCTGTGCATCACGAGGTGTGACCCAAAAAAGCAAAAAAAATAATAATAATAACTTGCCAAAATTATAGTCAGCAAGTGAACGAACAAACAGCCAGGGACATGATTCAGCCCCTTGGGTGCTCATCCCAGAGTCGAGGCAGACATACCGCACTCCCCAGTTCCAAGGGTGAGAGTGGGTACGCTCCAGCCGGGAGGCTGATGCACTGATGGTGTGCATCTGGAGTAGGGGGTGGGGACAGAAGGCCAAGAAAGCAGAAAAGAACAAATCCCTGAGCTCCCACCTTGGGCGGGCCAGGCTCCCCAGCAGCCCCCAGGCACTGACTCTCACCCACGGAAGCTGCCAATCAGACATGGGGCCTGGCCAAGGGTGCAAGGCCAAGGGGGCGGGGATCTGGAGTGACTGAACAGCAAAGGGTTATGACTGATGCTTTTAACTGATGCTTCAATTGAGGTGATCACACCCTGTTTTCAACACAATTTTCTGGGCCCAGGAGATAAAACTCACAAGCTTAGCACACAAAAGTTCTGCGTTTGACCAGCGCCTTCCCCAGTGCCACACGATGTCCCAGTCCCCACCAAAAATGGCCAGAGTTGAAAGAAAGATATACTCCCTCTTTAGACACAAGAAAGCAGAGGCTCAGGCCTGACTCCACATGCCAGGGTTGGACCCAGCCCAGCCTGGCTCCTGCTCCTTCACCGCTACCCTCAGTTGGCCCCCAGGTGGCAGCAGGCGTGTGCTGCAGCAGCTCAGTAACCCAGTAAATCACCTCGAAAGGGAAACGGCTCATCCGGTCTTTCATCTGCTCTGGGCACTGGCCCCAAGAGGCCTGAATGCATTCGTGAACTGGGGCTGGAGGAGCTCCACCGACACCCCGGCCCCGGAGGCAGCCAGACGCGGTCCACTCCCGTCCTGCACACCCCCAGCCCTCCACCTGGCCCTGGAAAGATGCTCTCGGCACATTGGTACAAGCCATCGACTGCCCGTGTTCCATTTAGAATTTTTATGGCTGAAATTCACCAGAAAGGAAAGGAAATGGGCAGGCATTGGTCCACTTGGAAAACAGGATGTTGTGTGAATTTTCGGGAAGATTTTATGAACTCCCAGGTCTCCCCTCACCCCACTAGTATGTTTGAGACAGGACAAAAGCCACTCTGTTCCATACAGAGTGATGCTCCCGCCTCTGGGGTCTGTCCCTTCCAACAGCACATAAGTCTGACTCACCTGTGCGTTCTTAGTCATTCCCAGGCCATCCCCCTTCTTCCTTTCCCATCAACAGAACTCTTACAGAAAAAGGCAGGTCCCCTTGGGTAAGAGCCATAGTATAGTGGGAAAGGAGGGGGGGCGAAGGGAGGGAACCAATCCCTAGCTCCTAAGGGCAAGCCCATGCTTCTTGTCATCCTCCCAGCCATGAGTCAGAAGTGGTCAGGGAAGCCGTTTTCTAATACCATCTCTTGGGGAACACTTTATCTCCTAAGTGATTTCTGCTTGGTAACTCTGGCGGGTTGCGGGCCTGATCTTCCAGACGATGAGACTACAGACAGCTGAGGACAAAGCCATCCTCTGAGGGCAGAGGGGAGACACGATGCACTGACTTTTGCTCCTTGTTCCTTGCAGCAAACAGGTTCCTAACATACCAATCTCTGGGATCCCCCTTTAAGAAGACCACCTCCAGGCCAGAGAGGGCCCAGGGGGCTCTGCACGTGGGAGGCCAGGACTGACCCCTCACATTACAAAGTCTCCCAAGCACAGCCGGAAGCGACACTGAACACAAACTGGGAGCAGCCTCTGAGCACCGTCGGGTGTGGTCCCAATACCAAACCCATAGAACACAGAACCCGATGCTCTATTCCCAGAGCCAGCTGGACGTTCGAATAGATGCTGTTACTCTGGGTATTTTCATGCATTATCTTATTTAATCCTCAAAATAGCAAATATCTTCATTTTACACAGTAATAAGTGTGTCCGGAAACATGCAGAGTCCTTGGGTAGTGACCTGTTTATGCCATGAATAATACTCCCTGTGAGAGCAGTGAATCTAGAACCTCATTCTATGCAGGAGGAAACAGGTTCAGGGGCCGGAGTGATGGTACAGCAGGGAGCACACTTGCCTGACAGGCAGCCAACCTGGGTTTGATGCCCATCATCTTATATGGTCCCCTGAGCACTGCCAGGAATGATCCCTGAGTAGAAAGCCAGGAGTAACCCCTGAGAACCACCAGTGTAGCCCCCAAACAAAAAAGGAAACAAGTTCAGAGGCTGGAGATAGTAGTGAGTAGGGTGCTCGCTTTGCATGTGGCCAACCCAGGTTCAATTCCCAGCACCCATATGGTTCCCTAAGTCTCTCTAGGAGTGACTCCCCAAACGATAAGCGCCAGGAGCCCCGAATATAGCCAAAAAAGGAAAAGGTCCAGCAAGTCAATGACAGGGAGCTGGGTCTCTCCAGCTCCAAGGTATTTCCATGCTGAGTAACTTTGGCCTCGTACCTCACACATCACTGCAGAAAACATGAATGACAGTGTATAAACATGTGTCACACAGAGGATCGGCTCTAACGAATGCAGGTCAGGGCCACGACGGTACTGGGAGGTGGATGGCTCTCTTAAGAGGGAACAGGGTTGGGTGTCCGCTGGCTCATGCCACACTGACTGGCTGCGGTGTCAGGTCATGCCTTTCCCTGAAGGAGAAAGCCTTGAAGGAGCCACACCCAGAAACAAGCTCTGCAGCCAAGGGGCTCCCATGGGGACCCCACTCAGCTTGAAAGTCATGGCCACACCATTTTAAGCAACATGTTTAATTGGATGATTTCCACAAACTCTACACAAAGTTCCTAACCATCACAATCCAGTGGAGTACAAAACATTAAGTTACAGGCTGTGGGAGGAGAAGACAGCCGGGCGGAGGCACCTTCCACTCCGGGTTGGTCTACGGGGTAAGAGGAGGTGGTTCCACTTCCAACCGAGCCCCTCTTTCCATTGTACAAAAGAATTTCTCTGATCGGTATTAAATTGTATTGAAAACAAAATGGACTAAAAAGCAAGTACTACTCTATGTTGGGGTGGAAATGGGGGGGCAGAATGAGTCCTTCGAAGCAAGAAGGGAGATGGTGGGAGAAAGGTCTGCGGCCCAACTCTAGGCGGTCACTCGCGCTGCTCCATTTTTACTTTGGGGGGTCTCAGGAAGGTCCGATTTTTCTTCTCCTTCTTCCCCTTTGTATTTGCTTGGAAGTTTCGCCAGCTGTCCACACGGCCATCTCGACTTTCCTAAGCAAAAAAGAGGGTTGAGTGGAAAGCACCAACTGGGCAGGGCCCTGCTGTGCCCCTGCCCACCAGCTCAGCCCTGTGCACAGTCCAAGGACAGCAGGGAACTTTCTCCCACTCCTGCAGGTCCAACAGAGTGACAGCGCACCCCGAAAGCAGTGTATGATGCAATGGGAAGAAGGGCAGACGGCTCCAGGGGCTGGAGCAACTGCCTTGCTTGCAGGGGCCCTGAGTTTAATCCCCAGAAACAAAGGATCCCTGGACACCACTGGGGGCAACTCCTAACTACCACCACATGTGTCCCAAAAGCAAAACAAAACAAAAAAAAGTGTGCCATTTAGCACAGGCCATTACGAATTTACCCAAAATCCCTGCTGTGCCGCGAGCCTTCCAGAAGAGTCACCCAGAGACTCAAATCCCCAGTCTGAGGTTTAGGGAAAAACCTGTGACCAGGGTGTCCTAGGAGTCAAGTTCCTAAATCACATGTCTTATCTGGAAGCAGGACGCCATTAAGAACCCCAGCTCCTATAAACAGACGTCAAGTTGCACAAAACTGCCTAAATCAGACGTGCAAACTCTGATCCTTGAGCACCGCAGCAAGCACAGACTAAGGCCACGCTTGGGGACCCACTGCCCTTTGCAATGGGACAGAGCTGCCTCCAAAGCCTATACCCTGCCCCAGACTAGATCCTCCTACGGGTCCCAGGACCACCCTGGAACCAAGGTGCTGAGACTTGAGTTCTTTCCCTGGAGTAGATTCCCTTGGTTAGCTTAAAATTTACCTCGAAGTTTTTCTGCCACTCTCTTTCTCGTTTGGCTTTTTCTTGAGCTTCAATCTCTTCTTCTCTTTGCCGCTTCCTAGGAAGAAAACCAAGTCATTAGACTCTCAGAGACTGAGAACCACCCCGGTTCAGGCACCTGCACTGAAGCAGATTCATTCAAGTCAGCAGTCCAGTCTAACTGAAGTCACGCTATCGAGGGAGCCACAGTGACGTCAGTTCCCTGGAGTTCTATACGTGCCCACCAGGGAAAGCACTCAACACATTTTCTGGCTCTGCTCGGGGGACTATATGTGGCAATCGGGTATCAAACTGGGCTTGGCTGCATGCGTGTGGGGCAACCCACTGTACTATGCCCCAGCTCCAAATTTCTTTTCTAAACACACCTGCAGAGGGGGCAGGAACAAGAATTCCCACACCGCTGCAAACACTAACTAGAGGTGCCAAGTGCAGTCTGTGAGAAAACTATCTGGAGGGCTCAGGCCACCTTGCTTCAGCGGAGGGCCTCTGGAATAGAGGCTCTTTCTCAAGATCCCAGCCAGAACCCTCTTCCCAAATAAGGGCATTCCAGGGCCAGAGCGATAGTAGAGTGGGTAAGGCACCTGCCTTGCACACAGCCATCTTGGGTTCGATCCCAAAGCACCACCAGGAGTAATTTCTGAGCGCAGAACCAGGAGGAAGCCCAGTTATTGGTATAGCCCAAAAAGTGCGTGTGAATGTGCGAGCACCACACACACACACACACACACACACACACATCAAGCACCTTAACTAGCAGAACCTGCTAACTACTAAGCACCAATCAACAATACAAATATCGAAACTAAATACACAGAAAGGTTCCCTGTGAGGGCCTGGAGGAACAGCACTGGCCCCACGTCTGCCCTGCAAGCATGTGGTGCCCACAGCACCAAGGCTTGGATGCTCTGCTGTCTGGGGCTCCCCTGCCCCTCCCCACCACCCAGCACACAGCCAGGAAGGGAGACCCTACCTGTTCCTGTACCACGGCCCTAACAAGGAGCCCCGACTAAAGAGTATGTGAGACAGCACTGCAGCAGAAAGGGCGAGGTCGGGGAGCACCGAGGCTGAGCATGCAGTATGCCCATGCCCCCTCAACTCACCACTACCAAAGGGAGGGGAGAGGAGGGACATTACTTTAACAAGATTTCTTGCGAAAAGGAAAATGAGTTTAAGACAATGGGTGTTCTGTTAGGAACTACTGTAAAATGCTACACTGCCACCAAAACTACACCCACTCATCACACAAGATTCTGGAGCCAGAGAGAGCACTCAGAGGGCTGAAGGGCAGAGCACTTGTTTGGTGGGGTGGAGATTCTGGAGTTCATCCTCATCATATACCACCCTCCAAGAAAAGGGCTGGGAGTAGCCGCCAAGCATTGCTAGGTGTATCCTGCCCGATCCCTACCCCCCACCCCCACCCCAAAAAAAACACAAAATGATTAGGATGACAAATTCTGGACTGGAGAGATAGCACAGGGGATAGTATAGGGGACAGTATTTGCCTTGAGTGCCACCAAGTCCAGCTCAAATCCCTGCCACTGCCAGGAGTCACTCATGAGCACAGAGTCTCTGAGCACCTCTGGGTGTGACTCAAAAACAAACACAGTTCTGGCCTCTTAACTGCCCGGTTCACAGCAGGAAATCAGGAAGAAAACAGCATTTCAATTATAATCTTCCTAAGTGTGGGTCTATTGTTCCCTTGGTCAAAAGAGCTGTTTGCCCTGATGATTCAGAACTATAGGGGCCGGAGCAATAGTACAACAGGTAGGACTATTGCTTGCCTATGTCCAACCCAGGTTTAATCCTCAGTATCCCATATGGTCCCCTGAGATCCGCCAGGAGTGATCCCTGAGTGCAGAACCAGGAATAAGCTTTAAGCACAGCAGAGTGTGGCCAAAAAACAAAAAAATACTAAGAAAGGGAAAAAAACTGTGGCTTTTTCAAGGTACTCCTTCAGACAAATTCTGAAATCACAAGCTTCACTCTGCTTTCTTGTATCAGGAGACTCCCAAAGCTAAATCTTAGTGGACCCCGGGGTTCAGAGACGGCTGATGCAAATGTGTAAACACGTACCTTTCATGCATCTCTTTGGCTTCTCTCTCTTTCCTTTTAATTTCCAGCTCAGCAAATAGCTTCATGGTCTGTTTGTATACTGCTTGTTTGAACTAAAAGAAAATTAACAATGAAAGGAAATAAATTCAACCAGTGACTTCAATCAGTTCTTTTAGATGCAGTTTAAAACAAAATTGGGGTCCAGTATAGGAAAAAAGAAGATTCTTCAGATCTTAATGATGCTCTCTCAGGAGAGAACACACCCGCCTAAGAAACCTTTCTACCTGCCCCGTGTTTGTCATCCACTGGAACCCCACTCCTCACTAAAAAGCAACTAATTCTGCTGTTTTAGAAGGAAACAATTCTGTCTGCTTACCACCATTTGGGATTTCTCTGCAGCTGCTGTTACTTAGGTGAGGGACTTCCAAGGCCGCGCTCAAGAGTTCCAGGGGCCCCACCACTCTGATGGATTCCTGGCTGACTGGGTTAGCGGCTCAGTGCAAGCACCTGGGAACTATGTGTTGGTCAGAACCTGGAGTCAGGGATTCCCAGACCACCCAGGCAGTTCTCAAGGGGTCTACAGGGCTGCACCTATAATACTCTTGGGACCTGGTGGCCTGGGGATCCCTGCACACACCAGGCTAGGCACATGCCCTGACCACTGTGCAAACTCCTGGCCCCGAACCTTTGTTCTTTGTTTTTTGGTGCTTTTTCTTTTTCTCTTGCCTCTTTTGGGTTACACCGGTGATGCTCCGGAGGTTACTCCTGACTCTGCATTCAGGAATCACTCCTGGCAGTGTTTGGGAGACCATATGAGGTGCCAGGGATCAAACCCATGTGCCATGTGCAAGGCAAACATCCTACCTGCTGTGCTATCGCTAGGCCTGGTCCTTTGTTCCTGAAAATTTCCCAAGATACATTTCATCATTTCATTTCACAAATGTTTTATGATGATTCTTTGCACCTCGCTGGTTCTAGAAGTAACTACTCTCACAGGCTATGGGTGTGGGAGAGCCACTCCCTGTCCCATCATCTGTCCTCCAGATGCAGTCATGAACCAGCAATTAAAAGCCAGGCTTCCTTGGCGAGGCGGAGCCAATCGAATTTCACGTTTCAGCCAATGAGAAATGAGGCAGCCACTTCCTGGAATGTTCTCACAGGGAGAGTGTTTATCCCCACTTGTTCTCTTCCTCATTTCAGCTGTTTGGCACTTGAGCTGACATGATGACACAGCCTGGACTTCAAAGAGCGAGTCACATCCTCGTAAGTTGAATGACAGAAAGGAGGAAGCTGGGTGTCTGGGTGAAATAGGCCCAGGGCAGCCAGACTATGGCCATCTTCCCAAAGAAACAAACCACTCTTTTGTTCAAACCCATCATCTTGGATCTGTGCATGGTGCTGAACTTATGTTCTACCTGATACACTGAACAGAAATGACAACCGTACACAGGGTCTGGGGAGGTGGCAGAGGCCGGGGCCACGACGGTACTGGGAGGTGGATAGCTCTTTTAAGAGGGAACAGGGTTGGGTGTCCGCAGGCTCATGGCACAGAGGGAGGAGTATGCAGGAGCCTTGGGTTCAGTCCCCAGTACCACATGGTCCCCCAGGGCACCAAATCAGAAATAGCCATGGACCACCAGGTGTGGCCCAAAATCCAGATAAACAAAAACCATTTAACAATAGAACTCTATCTTTAAAACCTCCTGTCTGTCCGTCAACTGCCAAGAACTGTACTTTACCTTTTAGTGAAGTAAAGTAGTATTATTGAGAGAGAACGCTAACTCAACAGAGAGAGTGTATGTAGAGGGGGAGAGGCAGGAAGGAAAAGGAGTTCATGTCTTAAAGGAGGAGTGGGGCAACCCTGGGTGCCTCAAGCAAAGATCACAAAGGGGTGGCACCAGTAACCCCAGAGTAGAACGCACTCAAGTACATTTTTCTCCCTTTGTTTTGGTATTTTTGGCCACATCCAGCTGTGCTCAGCATCACTCCAGGCGGGTTCAGGGGACCACCTGAGGTGCCAGGGATTAAACCCAGATTGGGCACGTGCAAGGCAATCACCCACTGTATACAATCTCTACTCCCCAAACACAATGTATTTCAAATATACAAAGCATACAGAAAATAATAAAACATGCAGATTTTTTTTTCTTTTTTGCTTTTTGGGTCACACCCAGCAATGCACAGGGGTCACTCCTGGCTCGTGCACTCAGGAATCACCCCTGGCTGTGCTCAGGGGACCATATGGGAACCTGGGATTCGAACCCAGGTCAGCTGCGTGCAAGGGAAACGCCCTACCCTCTGTGCTATCACTCCAGCCCCAATCGTGCAGATTTCATATGACCGGTATCCAAAAATCTGGAGACACAGGAGCGGAGTGATGAATGGAGTAAAAAGGAAAATAAAAGAGGTTCCAAATTTTTGTCACTTCCTTCTAGCACTTTTTCCTGCCCAGCAGTGCTCAATGAAATCAATTCTTCGAACTCAGCCAATAAAGACCAACAGCAATAGAAGCCCAAGAGGGGCTGGAGTGATAGCACAACGGGTAGGGCGTTTGCCTTACATGCGGCTGACCCAGGTTCGATTCCCAGCATCCCATATGGTCCCCTGAGCACCACCAGCAGTAATTCCTGAGTGCAGAGCCAGGAGTGTACATCGCCAGATGTGACCCAAAAAGAAAAAAAAAAAGAGAGAAGTCCAAGAGTCTGCAATGAATATTTCAATATATTTAGAGCTCTAAATAAAGGCTCCTCAATGGACAGTTACAACAGGAGACTTTTTTTTTTTTTTTTTGCTTTTTGGGTCACACCTGGCGATGCACAGGGGTTACTCCTGGCTCTGCACTCAGGAATCACCCCTGGCGGTGCTCAGGGGACCATATGGGATGCTGGGAATTGAATCCGGGTCGGCCACGTGCAAGGCAAACGTCCTACCCGCTGTGCTATCACTCCAGCCCCCAGGAGACTTTTAATTTATGTATTTTTTTTTCAATTTTTCCAAATTTTCAATCACAAGTATATTTTACAAGCAGGGTGGGGGAGGGGGGAGTTGCAGAGTTAGCACAGCAGGAAAGGCATTTGCCTTGCATAAAGTACACCTGGGTTCAATCCCAGAAGTGACCCCTGAGCACAGAGCCAGAAGTAAGTCCTGAGTAAAACCAGCTGTGGCCTCAAAACCAAAATATATTATTATTTTAAATTTTTTTAGTTTAAGTAATCAGACACAAATATCAAAGTAGATTCTCTTTGAATCACACTCTACAAAACAGCCCCCTGAATTAAACAATGCTCCATTTTTCTGTAAATTATTGAAGCATAAGGAGCACTTGAGGCTAGTAACAGCTCTTACCCTAAATCATATGGCTGCTCCCAAAAGAGTCTACACCAACTATAAGGTCTATTGTACTGATACGGTTTAAGTATCACCAAATGAATAAATGTGGCTATGAAAACAAATGCTTGTTGGACTGAGACGCAGCTCAATGGTAGGGTATCTGCCTTACTCGTGTGAGGCCCAGGGTTTTATATTTTTGGTTTTTTGGGTCATACCCAGCATGTTCAGGGGTTAGTTACTCCTGGCTCTGCACTCAAGAACTACTCCCAGCGGTGCTAGGGGTACCTTATGGGATTCTGGGGATTGAACCCAGGTAGGTCATGAGCAAGGAAAACATCCGAACCACTGTACTATCACTCCAGCCCCAAAGCCAGGGTTTGATCCCCATCATGGAAATAAAGAAATAATAAGGCCAGAGAGAGAATACAACAGCAAAGGCACTTGCCTTTCATGCAGCCAACCCTGGTTTAATCCCCAACACTACACACAGTTCCCCGGCAGTGCTCGAAAGTGTCTGAAAGTGTTTCCAACCCCCAGCCCAAATAAAAAAAACTGTTTTAATCATGAAAGAACAGCTGGGACAGAGAAGAGACCATTATGACAATAATGGTTGGAAGGGATCACTCTGGATTGGAGATGTGTGCTGAACAATATCTGTACTGCAAACAAAAACAGGAGAGAGGAGATAGGAGACTGGAGAGAGGAAAGAGAGAGAGAGAAGAAAAGTGCCTGCCATAGAGAAGAAAAGTGCCTGCCATAGAGACAGGCTGACAGGGCTGGGGGGAAGGGGAGAGACAGGGGATATTGGTGGTGGGAAACGTACACTGGTGGAGGGATAGGTGTTGGAACACTGTATGACTGAAATTTAATCATGAAAGCTTTGTAACTATCTCACAGTGACAGTGATTCAACTAAAAAAAAAATAATTAAAAAAAATAAGGAAGTAAGAGCTTATTTCTAGTTTTGAAGCTAAGCTGACTAAGGCATGTCAGGCATGTGGCTCAATGTAAACTCATGTTTCAGATGCATAAGGTCCTGGTTTAATCCCTAATGCTGGAGTACATGAAACCACTGACTGGGTAGGGAGATGAGTCAAAGGGCTAGAGCACACATTCTACATGCAGGAGCCCCCACTGACCCCCAGCACTGCAGGGTCCTGTGAGCATCGAGTCAGGAGCAGCCTTCTAGTACTGCAAGGTGTGGTCCCCCTGAAAATAAACTAAGCTGACTGCCGGCTTATTACTTACAGAGCTCTTTCTCAACCCAAAACTGATCAATACTGAATGTCTAAGGACCCAGGGAGATAGTTCAAACAGTCATGCAGATATTTTAAATGCCCTATATTCAATCCCTGGCACCACATGGATCCTCCCCACACCCCCAGGGAAAAAAAAAACAAAAACGCCAGGAGAACCACCAAGCACAGAGCTGCAAGCAGCCCATGAGCACTGCCAAAACAAAATAGAAATAAAAATAATAAGGTTGAATGCTTGATATTCAATAAACACTGAGTACTTAAAATAGCTGTCATTCAACTAGATCTAAGGAGACATCTGTAAAAGACTAGGGGAGGGCTGGAGCGATAGCACAGCGGGTAGAGCGTTTGCCTTGCACGCGGCCAACCCGGGTTCTAATCCCAGCATCCCATATGGTCCCCTGAGCACCGCCAGGGGTAATTCCTAAGTGAAGAGCCAGGAGTAACCCCTGTGCATCGCCGGGTGTGATCCAAAAACCAAAAAAATAAAAATAAAGACTAGGGGATACTCCAGACAGAATCCTGGCGACCAAAAGCTTCCACAAGCAAGGCCCAGGTATGCGGGTTCCAGGACTAACTATCCATGCCGCATGGCGGCAGAGGCACAGGACTGTCCCTCCTCGGCTCCCTGCCCACTTGTCGGCCTGGCTGTCACATCCACAATGTGCCTCCAGACTCCTGCTTAGCGCACCAACAGCCCTGGTCCAGAGAACACCCAAGTGAATCCCAAAATGGATTAGTGCCCTACAGAAATGTCTCTGGAACCCAACCATTTACAATCTAGGATTCCAGAAGCACGTGGCCATGGCACCCAAGATATTCAAAATGAGCAAAGGATAATAAATTACCTACATCTGCCCCTGGCAGGCAGACTTGATGGTGGTTGGAAAATTCAAGCAAAATAAAATGCCCAAAAGTAGAGAGAGAGTACTGCCACAGAGGCAGGATGAGGACTCGGATGTGTGTGTGGGGGGTGGGGGGGTGGAAATGTGCAGTGGTAGAGGGATAATTCAATCACTGCATAGCTGAATCTCAAACAAGAAAGCTTTTTAACTGTATCTCATGGTGATTCAAGGATGGATGGAAGGAAGGAAGGAAGGAAGGAAGGAAGGAAGGAAGGAAGGAAGGAAGGAAGGAAGGAAGGAAGGAAGGAAGGGAGGAAGGGAGGAAGGGAGGGAGGGAGGGAGGGAGGGAGGGAGGGAAGGAGGGAGGGAGAGAGGGAGGGAGGGAAAGGAATGTGGAGTTCATGCCCAATTCAATCAGCTTAATCAATGGCTGAATAAATAGCAGTACTTCTATATTAAAAAAAAAAAGAGGGGGAAAAAAACCATAAACACCCAGGATGTGGTTCTCAGGTTTACTTTACAAATATCTAAGTTTTTAATGTACTTTAAAAGAATTTAAAGTAGAAACAACACAGGCCCAGGAGATGGCTCAGTGGTCTAAAGCCCTTGTCTAGCAATCCTAAGGCTGCAGGTTCAAGCCCAGCACTGTGGTGATGCTAAGAGTCTGTTACCAGGATGCCCAGAGGGGCAGGCCTGAAACATGGTACACGGGCTTTGAAAGCACACAGGGCAGACATATGACGCTCCTGAGCTGACCCCAGGCAGCCAGGAACTCCTGATAACTCAAGTTCAACCACCAGCACCAAAAAACAAACCGGGGGGGGGGAGGTAGAAGCATGGAGAAAGCTTTGTGTGCAGTATTTAGTAGAAGAGTCAACATTGGGGGCTGGAATGATTTCAGTGGGTAGGACATCTGCCTTGCACATGATCGACCAAGATTCAATCTCCAGCATCCAATATGGTCCCCCTCAAGCACCACCAGGAGTACAATTCCTGAATGCAGAGCCAGGAGTAACCCCTGAACCCCTGAGCATTTCCGGGAGTGGCCTGAAAATAAATTTTTTTATAAAAGAGTCAGCAGAATAGATTCAAGGCATGCCTTCCTGCTATGGGCCCAAGAACCACATATGGGCCCTGGAGTACAGCCAGTGCTCACTCCCAAGTACAGAGACAGAAATACACTCTTGGGTGTGGCCCAATCCCTCTCCCAATAAAAGAAACCAAAACAGAGATAGTGGAGCGTGAATATTTGTGTTAAAACACTCTCAGGGGCGGAGGAATCACTGCCTCGCACATGGGCAGCCCCGGTTTGATCTCCAGCACTACATATAGTTTCCCAAACTTACCAGGTGGAATCCCTGAGCACTGAGCCAGAAGTAAGCCCTGAGCACTGCCAGGTCTCACACAAAACAAAAATAATGTTTACAGCATGTATGTGTCCTTATCCAATCTTCCCTCTCCCTCACTCATCAATCACTCAAGATAAGGTGTCTCTCCCCAAATATAACTCACCAGCTCAGGGTCATCCTCCTCCACATTTGTAGGCTTCCCTTCCTTCTTTAATTGCTTTTTTCGCTCTTTTACCTAAAAAGATTTTTTTCATCAAAAAATGAACACACATACATTGACACTATCTACTGAAGTGCATACATATGTTGTACTTTATGATGGGTATATCAAACAGAAGCCTCTCCCCTTCCCTCCATTCCCCTCCAAAAGAGCAATGCACACAACGGGCACTGGGCGCCAAGGGTCTTCGCTAACCTCACGTAAAACCCATCTACCAGGAAGAATAAAAGCCAGACAGAGGGAGCTGTCCCCAGAGCATCAGATTCTAGACCAGATCCACATAGCCGCTGATATGCCGAACAGATTACCGGTGATCTTTCAGAGCTTGTGGTTACGAGTTTAAAGCAAAGGAAATACATCTGTCAGGTTTTAGAAAACACCACATAATTTATGGCATTAAGTTATAAACTATTTTCTGACTTTTAAAAACTGTAATCTTGATCATTTTCACAAACCCCCTTAAGCCAACTTTTTCACATCATGTTAACTAATTTTTTATCACTTTGGCCACCAATGACAACCAAAAAAAGTTAGCTATTTCCATTCACAGAAGAATATTATTTCATTAAATAAGCGATTGGTTTTGTTTTGATACTCTAGCAAAAACCCTAAGTACTTCCGGCTTCAGGAATGTACTGCCACCTTGTGGCCAAAAGGTCCAAAGTTAGCGCCTTTACAGGCAACTACAGAGCAGTGTCCCCAAAGTGCGCGATGCTGCCCCCTGCAGGGTGTTGTGATAATGCAGGTAGCCTCAGTGTAGTGGTATTAGGCGCATTCTGTCTGCTTAAAGGTAGGATTCTGAGTGATTTTTACCAGAAAAGAGGGCAAGCGACTTGCCAAATGAGTTTTGGAATCTCTGCCAGAGAGGGAGAGTAATCACCACATGACTTGAGGAATTATCAGGTCACTTTTTGAACTTCTACCAGACTTAAGCCAGCACACCTGCGGCTATCCACCTCATTCATTCATCGTCCTCATCTAAACTGAACTCCCTGTTCCTGGCTGTATGGTTTCAGATTCCAAAACAGCCCAAAAAAGGTCACATCCACATTCACTACTCCCAACTTAAACAGCACATAAAATACCTCAGGATTCTTGCCTCAGAAGTGAAAAATATTCGACCACAGAAAGCAAGCAATCTGAACATTCCCCACCATGCAGGAGATTTAAGTAATGCAAAAAATGGTAATACAGCCATCTATTGCTGAACTCATTTCACCTTAGCCCTTCCCTGTTATTGATATAAGAGGTACCTTTTTAAGAAAATTTGTATTCCCTTGCAGCCTCTCTCAGGCCCACTTTCTTATTCCTTCAACAAAGAGTAAAAGTCAAGGTCAAAGAGACTCCAAATGGTGTTATGTCCTGCATGCATGGGGTCCCGAGCTCAGGAGTTTGCTCCCCCTGGCACCTATGCTTATCCAAGGCATTACCAGGTGTGGCCCTGTTAGCTTCAACTAGAGAAAGCCCCCCTCCCAAAATAAACAAGAATCACCATGGCAGCTCAACTTTTGCACACTCCCAATCGGGTCATGAGACACCATGTGCTGGCTGAGCAGCCAGATCAGCTCTCACCCCAGCAGAAGGACTGAGGCAGGAGCAGTGTCCCGGCCATTCTGCACTCTGGGTGCTCAAAGGTGAGCACTGCATTAGGCACACACCACTCCACGCCACTCAGGCCCGTTAGAGCAAAGTGGTAGAGCTCAAAACCACTGTCATGGGCCAGGAAACTGCTCAAAGGAGACAAGCATCTGCCATAAATGTGAGGCCCCTGTACCACATGGCCACCAGAGCATTGGAGGGAGTGTTCCCTAGGCACCCTGGGCACTGCTTGGGGGGACCAAAATTTTTTTCCAATAACAGTCACAAGTCTCACCATAAGCATTAGACATAACTTTGACCCTGCTGCCTGCCAGATCACAAAGCTTGCTTGCTAATACTTCCTGTAAACACAGCAGCACTATAAATACTTACAGTGTGTTCCACGTATTCTTTTCCTGCCTGAATTACATCCAGGGCCCTCTTCTTTTGCTCCTGATCCAGTAGCAACTTGTAAGCTTTGTCCACAGCTAATGCAAAACATTGAAATTAACTGTTTCTGCAAACACCCTCTGAAAGTCTGAACTATACTCAGGCAGTGCAAATGGGCTTGTGCCCTCTACAAGCATTCCCTGCTGATACAATATTAATGATTGTTAAACTACTTTAAAAACATAGCCAGAGCAATGACTTTTCTTCCAGAGCCTTGGGGGGAAAAGGTAAATATACACACTCAAGGCTAAATACACCACGTGGAGAGTTCAACAATGGTAAAATACTTTTAATTACTTAATTTCAACGTAGAAAAAACAGTGATGCAATGCAATAATACCCTCATGTTAGCACATAAAAGTTTTAACACAACCAGGTTACATTCTTTTTCTTAAATAGCAACATTCTGCTCTGCTCAAAACCACAATTCCCTGAGCAGAGAACACATTTTAATCTTTCCCCATCCAGGGTAAGAGCACTGAGTCCCCAGCATTGACAATGGCTAACCCAGAAGCAGATCAATGTACAAATACCTTCAAAAGCCTTTTGCGCTCTGTCAGCATCATCTTGGTTCTTATCTGGATGCACCAATATGGATAACTGCAGTAGAGAAAAGTTAGGTTAGTCAGTAAGAGACACATGCTCGTTAACTTCACCTGCACTGGGCCTTTGACAACCAAATATTCGCAGGTGCTATTTTTTCCAATTAGTGCCATAAAATGCCTAGAAATTCTGATGCTGGGGAGACCAGTCCAGGCAGGCTGCTCAGGAGTCGTACCAGAGACCAGACTCAGGGGAATCATGCAGTGCCAGGGGTTCCCACGTGCTCCGGCTTTTTGAGCCATCTCCCTGGCCCCAACCAGACATTGTTTTTGTTTTATTTGGGCCACACTGACAGAGCTCAGGGTTTACATCTGGCTCTGTGTTCAGGGATCACTTCTGGCAATGCTCAGAGGATGACACGTGAACTGGGGATCAATTCAAAGTTAGAGCATGCAAGGCAAGCACCTCATATGCTACATTCTCTCAGGCCACCAGCAGGTTTTATGTAGCTTTTTTGTTTTTATTTTTTAGAAGACTGCCACCAGGGCTAGAGAAATAGTACAGTGGTTAAGGTGCTTGGTCCCCAAGCACTACTGGGAGTGATCCCTGAACAGAGAACCAGGAATAACCCACTGGAATAATACATCATTGGGTGTAACCCAAATACACCACCACTGAAAGACTATTAAAGGGACTGGAGAGGTTGTACAGCAGATGGAGCATGTGTCTTGCACGCAGCTGACCCGGCTTTGATCCCCCAGCATCCCATACGGTCAGCTGAGCCTGCCAGGAGTAATTCCTGAGTGCAAAGCCAGAAGTAACTCTTAAGCATCGCTAAATGTGACCCCCCCAACAAAAAAAAGTGGGGGGGTGGAGAGAGCCAATGCAGTAGTGCAGCAGGTAGGAAGCTTGCCTTGCACTTAGCTGACCCAGGTTCGATCCCCAGCATCACCCCCTATGGTTCCCTGAGCACTGCCAAGAGTGATCCCTGAGCACGGATCTCTGAGCCAGGTGTGATCTCAAGACAAAAAATTAAAAAATACATAAATAGGAGTTGAAGTTATAGAATAGAGGGTAGAGGGACTGGAGCAATAACACAGGGGGAAGAGTGTTTGCCTTGCACACAGCCAACCCGGGTTCGATTCCCAGCATTCCATATGGTCCCCTGAGCACCACCAGGAGTAATTCCTGAGTGCATGAGCCAGGAGTAACCCCTGTGCATCGCCAGGTGTGACCCAAAAACCAAAAAAAAAAAAAAAAAAAAAAAAATTCAAGCTCCGCCTGTTTATAGGGAAATAGTACATTACCTGCCGAAACCTCTTTTTTATTTCTTCATCTGTCACTTCAGGATCTATCTGAAGAACCTAGGGGAATCAAAATTAAAATGATAAAAATATTTCATAAGAGGTGTCCAATAACTATACATATGATAATCACATGAAAACAGTACTCAGGACTATAGAACAATGCATCGTAATTTCTGAAATATGCAGTAAATATAAAGGGGCAGATCAACAATAGAATAATAGAGTACTATTCTATGGTTCTAAGTTACTACAGACGTTACTTTCACCCTGATAAAATATTACCTATACCCAGAAACACATTTCTAAACTACAACTAAATGCTGCGTCATTTTTCCTGACACCATTTTTTTCTTCGTTTTTCCTTCATGTTTCCTCAACACTGCATGGACCACTCCCGCCCACCCAGCACCACACACACCTTTGCAAATGTAGAGAAAGCCTATCAACTCATCAGGAAAAAGAACGAGGCTGGCTACCTGATTTTCCATCCCTGGGATGACATGGTCCCTGAACCATGAGAGGGATTCACAGCACCATATTGCTATGTACTAGAGATGCATCAAAAATTAAGAAGGGTAACTTAGTTCTGTTTAGGGGCTTCACACCCAGTGATGCTCAGGGATTACTCCCAGCTTGATACTGGACATCCAACCCAGGTCAATTAAAAAAAAAAAAAAAACAAGGCAAGCACTTTTTTGTTTTTTGCTTTTGTTTTTGGGCCACTCTCACTGCTGCTTAGGGAAAACACCTGATGGGGCTTGGGGGGTATATATGGGGTGCTGGGAGACTAAACTCAGTTCTATTGTGTGCAAGACAAGTGCCCTACCTGCTATACTATGTGATCCCAGAAAATATTTTAAACTATCATATAAAACATTCCTATGGAAGGGACTGTTATAAGATATGCAATTAAAGCAAATGATTTTGGGCTGGAGCAATAGCACAGCGGGTAGGGCATTTGCCTTGCACGCGGCCGACCCGGGTTCTAATCCCAGCATCCCATATGGTCCCCTGAGCACCACCAGGGGTAATTCCTGAGTGAAGAGCCAGGAGCAACCCCTGTGCATCGCCGGGTGTGACCCAAAAACCAAAAATAAATAAATAAATAAATAAATCAAATTATTTAATAGTGTAATCCTTGGAGTCAATCTAGCCATTCTTATATTTACTTAGTATTCAAGGCCAAAGGACAGCACTAAAATAGCAGAGGTCAGTTGGAACTACGGAAAAGGGAACCATATGTCAATGCAGCTGAATCAGAATCACACTTCAACAAGCCTATGGCCATGAGTCCACATGGTGTCCCACACGGGCGCAGCACGATCCTGGCAGTCCCGCTATCTGTGAGCCACAAGCCTTTCCTGGCCATACCAGAGTCAAGGTGTGTGCAAGTATCATAAAAAGGGCTATGGCCCACCTCCATCCCTGACAAGCACCACCACCGAAACTGATGTTTAAGAACCACAGCCAAGGAGGACAGCCTCTGGCAAGCACATCAATGAGCACCAGTGAGCCCTGGCCAGCAAAACTTGTGATGCTCAAGTAAGTGCATGACCCTCACCGAGCAGATGGACAAGCACCACAACTAACGGAGAGCCATTCTCGGTGAGCACAGCAGCTGAGCACAGGCACCACAGCCTGGCCCATGTGAAACCTCCATTGGCCACAACAGCAACAAGGGGAGAGGAGGGAAGGGGACTGTGACACAGCTTAGGAACAAGGGACTGGAGAGAGTACTGTGGGAAGGAAGGGCTGTTGCACTGCACATGGCTGACCCAGGTTTTATACCCGGCAGCACATATGGTTCCCTAAGCCCCACCACGATTGATCCCTGAACCCAGAACCAGGAGTAAACCCTGTGCACAGCCAGTAAACCCTGTGGCCCAAAACAAACAAGTTAGTAGAGAGCCAGAGAGACGGTTCAACAGGCCGAGTGCACTGATCCCCAGTACCACATGGTCCCCTGAGCACCACTGGAAGTGATCCTCAGAAACCCCAAGTATGCCCCCCAAAAAACAAAAGTTACCAGAATTGAGGACTAGTTCTAAGAGGAAGAAAGAAGGGGGGAAATGAAAGTAAATCTGGAATTGAAAACTGTATACCAAAGAAATAGTCAAAGTAATCTGCTAAGACAGTGAAATGCCTACAGGGATTTAGAAAAACCAAAATGCTTCAGAGACGGCTCAAAGAGCTAGTACATGTGCTCTGCATGTGATACCCCAGGTTAGATCCCCAGGACCCCATGGGACCCTCCCCAGCACTGGAGACTCTCAAGCACTTTGGTAAGAGTAAGTAAGCCCCAGGACTGTTGGGTGTGGCCCCAAACCCAAAATAAAGAAAAACCTAGTAACATGATTCACAGAGGTGGAAGAGATGGTTCAACAGGCTGAGCACGGGCAAAACATGCAGAATGCCTTGGGTTCAACCCCAGCACCACCGGGAGCAACCCTGGACAGAGCCCAGAGCAGCTCCCAAGCATCAGAAACGAACCAAAAAAGACTGATGGGGTCCAGGAATGACTCAGTGGAAGACTGTCTGCCTTACAAGACACAAGGTCAAGTCTCAGCTTCCTTACCACCCCAAACTACCGTCCCACATGCCAAGTGCAATATATTCAGCAGCACTGCCTTTTGAGATCCCTGTGTCACCAGGATCAAGTCTGTGATCTCTGGTACACAGCAACTAAGCATGTGCCACCACAAAAAAAGTGGGTGACACCATCATCCATGGGGAAACCTCCACTAAGCACGTGACCACTCCGACACAGTGTGCAACCCCTGCACATCAATACCAACACCAAAGGAAAGAAGGAAGGGGCAGAGGAAGGCTGCAGCAGTGTAGGGAAGGTCCAAGTCTGGTCCCCCAAGCACTGCAGAGCTGGGCCTAGCACACAAGCACTGCCAGGTAAGACCTAGAAACAAAACAAACACAAAACAATAGCTGGTGATGCCTTATGTGTCCATCAAACACCAAGAGACAGTGGGCCCGCTGTCTGCGACGCAGGCCTGATGCCAGCTCAACTGGTTCATTACAAACTGCCGCAGCATCTCCGGTGCTAGATGCTAGCCTTACATCTATTCTCCTGAAACTCAAGGTTTCTTAAGTAGGGACAAACAAGTGTCCAACTAATTCTTTAAAAAAATGATCGCAGGGCCGAAGTGGTAGTATAGCAGGGAGGGCATCTGCAATTGGCAGACCCAGCTTCCCATCCCCAGCATCCCAAATGGTCTCCCAAGCACCGCCAGGAGTAATACCTGAGTGTGGAGCCAAGAGTAAGCCCTGAAAATTGCCAGATGTAACACAAAAACAAACAAAAAAAATATCAAACTTAAATAGAGAGATCTTCCACAGAATTACTGGTCTACCGTCTTCACAAAAGTTAAACTAGTATATCAAAGAAAGACTGAGAAACATTCAAATACAGAGACTAATAACCATGAGCCCTCAAAGGGCTAGAAGGCATTCTTTGCATGTGAGAGTCCTGGGTTTAACCCCAAGCACAACTTAGTCCCCATAGGACCACCAGGAGTGACCCAAAAGAACAAAGCATTGAGCTAGGAGTAGCCTCTGAGCCTAATACCATGTAAGGTCCCACACTGTACAACGCCAGGTGTGGCAAAAAAAAAAAAGAAAAACATACCTAAGAATTTCTGGGTGATGAGGGGCTGGACCAATAATAGCACAGCACGTAGGGCATTTGCCTTGGACGAGGCCGACCCAGGTTCGATTTCCAGCATCCCACAAGGTCCCCTGAGCACCACCAGGAGTAATTCCTGAGTGCATGAGCCAGGAGTAACCCCTGTACATCTCCAGGTATGACCCCAAAAAGAAAAAAAAAAATTCTGGGTGATGAGACATCATGTTGACAAACAACTCAATAAAGTTTTAAGCCAAAGAAGACAATATAGAGGTTAAGACATATGCCTAGCAAGCAACTGGCCCCAGTTTGAGTCCCAGCGCAGTCCCTGGGCACTATCAGGAGAGGCATTTTGAGCAGTCTGCCATGACCCAAAGCATACCTCATGCCTGGGGGGGGGAAAAAGCAAACAACAAAATAGAATTTTATGTACTCAATAAGTGTTCACTCATTAACTATCAATCTTTACTTCAAAAGTAATTCATTTTGAAAAAAAAACTTCTTTCATTTTTGAACCACACCCAGCAATGCTCAGAGCTTGCTCCTAGCACTGTGCTTGGAGATCACTCCTGGCAGGACTTGGGGAACCATATGGGATGCCGGGGATCGAACCCAGGTAGGGTTTCATGCAAGGCAAGCACTGTACTATCACTCCAGCATTCTCAAGATCATTTTTTCTTAAATTTATTAAATTACCATAAATTACAGAGTTATTCACGACAAAAGAAACAGAACTGTATTTAGAGGCTGGATTAAACATACAGTGGGTAGCGCATTTGCCTTGCTCACAACCAATCTGGGCTCAATCCCTGGAACCCCTACCTATGCATGGCTAGGAATGATCCCTGAGCACAGTCAAGTAGAGTACCAGGAACAGAACCCAATGGTGTTCAAGGGTCACTCCTAGCAATATGTGGGGTTCCATGCTGTGCCAGGGATCAAACCCAGATCTCCCTTACACGCAAAGCATGTAATCCAGCCACTGAGCTAGCTCTCCGATCCTGTATTCAGATATTTGTAAGTGACATCAAATTTTAAATCAAAAGTTTAATGCCATAAAAGAAAACAAAAAAGGGGCCACAAAGACAGCACAGCGAGTAGGGCACTTGCCTTGCACATGATGCCTGGCATCCACATAATCCCCTGTGCACATCAGAAGCACTTCCAGAGTTCAAAGATAGGAGTAACCCCTGAGCACCACTGGGTATATATAAAATAAAGTATGTTTGCATTTCTACAGTCTGTGGACATTTATTTTATCTTATGATTTTTGGTTTGGGGGCCATGTCTGGCAATGCTCAGGACTTGCCCCTAACTCTGTACTTAGGGGTCATTCCTGGCAGTGCTTGCAAGACTGAATGTGGTATCAGGGACTGAATCCAGGTCAGCCACATGCTAAGAAAGCCCCTACCCACTGTGCTATTTTTTCATCCCCTGGTTTTAATTTCTTCTGTAATTGTTTTACTGTGATGAAAAATAAACAGCAAATTAGTCCAGTCTAAATTTTCAAGGCTAATTATCCCTTCATAATCACAGAATAACCTATCATCGTAACACAGAAAAATCTGCATATGTTTATGTTGCTGAAAGATGCTAGAGAATAAATCTCATTTTTCTTGGGCCGGAGGAATAGTAGAAACAGTATTACCAAAGCAAGGTACCGAGCCTTGCACGTGGCTGATGTCCCATGTAATTTGCTGTGCACCACCAGGAGTGATCCCAGAGTGCAGAGCCAGGATTAATCCCTGAGAATCACTTGGTGTGGCCCCAAAACAAAAGCAAACAAAAGACACATGCTCATTTCCCTTAACATGCTGCCTCTAAATTAGCTCCTCGATGGTAAAACTGTCCGAAGCTCCTAATCGGAACAGCGCAGCCTGGAGGAACAGCTCGGCCCACAGTGAGGTGCTTCTCCGCCTTGGAAGTCACTGCAACATCCGCTCACCTCAAAAGGGTTCAAATTGAAGTAGGAGGAACCAGGACGGGTCAATCTTTCAATCTGATTTTTGGATGTTAGAACTGAATCTCTCTTCTCTATCTGTTTCACCTAAAATTAAGAAGAAAAGAATTTCATTAGCAAAGTTCATTAGCAAAGCTCAACAATGAACTCTGAATTACTTATCTTAAAATATTACTTACTCATGTGTGCAATGAAATTTTTACGTTCGCATGTATGAAATACTTTGCTGAACACTTGAGAAATAGTTGTAAGTAACCACGTACTAGGAAAAAAAAAATGGGGGGGGCCACAATCAAAGGTTCTCAGGGAGCTACTCCCAGTGATGCTGAGTGTAACATGAGGTGCAGGGTATCCAACTTGCAACTCCCACACACAAAGCATACACTCAGGCTATTGAGCTAACTCTTCAGGACATCCCTGAATTATAATACCATAAAAACCTTACATATGGGGCCAGAGTAACAATATAAGCCAGTAGGGCGTTTGCCTTGCACATGGTCAGCCCAGGTTCGATCCCTAGCATCCTTTATAGTCTCCTGAGCACCACCAGGAGTAAATCCTGAGTACAGAGTCAGGAGTAATCCTAACCCCTGAGGGGCTGGAGCAATAGCACAGCAGGTAGGGCGTTTGCCTTGCACGCGGCAAACCGGGGTTCAATTCCCAGCATCCCATATGGTCCCCCAAGCACCGCCAGGAGTGATTCCTGAGTACTGAGCCAGGAGTAACCCCTGAGCATCACCGGGTGTGACCCAAAAAGCCAAAAAAAAAAAAAACCTAACCCCTGAGCACCACTCTGTGTTACCCAAAAAAGCAAAAAGGCAAAATATTAACAACTCAACAATTCTATAGAGTACAGCACCATCATCCGCATCTCACAGATAAGAAAACTGAAATTTAGGGCCAGATAGTACAGAAGCTAAGACAATTCCCTTGGACACAACTGACCCCAGTGGATCCCTGGTATCCCTTATAGTACCCCCAAGCCCCACCAGAAGTCATCTCTGTGCAGAGCCAGGGGAGCACCACCAGGATGACTGCAACTCCCCCACCACCAAAAAAAAAAGGGGGGTGGGAAGAGCAGCAACGAAAGTACAGTAGGTAAGGCGATTGCCTCGGACACAACAAACACAGGTTTCATCCCCTGCACCATACGGTCCCTCAAGTCCCACCATGAGTATGTGATCCCTAGGAACAAAGCTAGGAGTAAGCCCTGAGCACAGCTGGGTATGGCCCAAAAAACAGCAGACACCAGGAAAAAAGGTAACAGAGAAGGAAAGAGAACAAGGTCAGGGACAATAGCACAAGGGGTACTTTAGCTCTCATTTGCCTTGTACACAGCCAACCCAGGTTTGGTCTCTTGAGCATGATCCCTTGAGCACCACCAGGAATAATCCCTGAATGCAAAGCCAGGAGTAAGGTCTGAGCACCCCCTGATGTGCCACTTCCCCACACAAACACCCCCAAAAAGGAAAGAGAATAAGCCCCAGGAAAACATCCTTAGTGTCACTGCCAGAGTAGGAATGCCAGTAAGAATGAATTTCTAGTGGGTTAAACACTGGCATTATTCCTAAAGTCAAAATGAGACTGGAAAAAATTTCAGTAGCAATCATCCCTTCTCTGCCATCCCTTTGCCTCTTCGTTCTTTTCACAATAGCCTGCCGCCCGGCTCCTCCCTAGCTTCTTTCCTAGTGTCTTCTTACTAGAGAGAAGTGGGTCTATAGAGAAAGAATCTCTATAGAACACAACTTTTCTGTTGTTCAATACCGTATCTCTAAAACCTAAAAAAGGGGCTAAAAGGACAGCAGAGGGTAGGGCATTTGCCCTGCTCATGATCCGGGTTCGATTCCCAGCATCCCATATGGTCCCCCAAGCACTGCCTGGCGTGATTCCTGAGTGCAGAGCCAGGAGTAACCCCTGAGCATTGCCGGGTGTGACCCAAAAAGAAAAAAAAAAAAAACCCTAAAAGATACAAGTGCTTAAAACACACTGAATTTTTTGTTTTGGGCCACACCTCTGCAATCCTCCCGGGTTACTCCTGGCTCTGCCTCCGGAATTACTACTGAAGAGCTGCGGTTGCAAGGCCTCAAAGCTCTCAAGTGAATTAGACATTTCAAAAGGGGAAGACTTTGACAAAGTTGTGCTAATTTCCATTTTCAAATGTGATACTCTGTAAAAAGTACTTTGTAACAAATATAAATCCCAGAGATAAAAGACGGAAGCAAAATGGCGCTGAACTCTAAGAGTCGGGGGAAAGAAAAGACATTGCTCAAATCTATACCAACTCTAAGAGGGCCATCAATCTTATTTTAAGCCTGAAAAATAGGTTTCTGGCTAGATTTTATAAAAATCTTTTCTTAGACATCAACTCCTTTTTTTCCTCAGGGGGAATAAAACTATGTTTTAATGTCAACTCTTGAATCCGTGGAGAACTCAAAAACAGCAAAATAAATGCCTTGGAAGAATTGTCAGATGGGACCAGCCAGTACATAGGGTAGGACACCTGCCTTGCTCGTGAATGACCAGAGTTCGATCCCCGGCACACCATTTGGTTACCCGAGGCCGCCAAGAATAATTCCTGAGTGCAGAGCCAGAGCCAGAGCCAGGAGTGAACCCTGAGCACAGACGGATATGGCGGGGGCTGGGGAGGGGAGAAATAAATAAAGGAAAAGAACAACCGGTAACTGTACTGCATTGCACGAACCCAACCGGAGTCCTCGATTCCCAGCAGCATGGTTTTCTTTCTTTCCCTCAGTCGTTCGTTCGGTTACTCAGTATTATTCGCTGCGCAACCGCTAGGTACCGGGTGGTGATGCTGCACAGTAAAGGAAGTCTGTCTGGACCCAACACTCTCTCCCACCCTAGCCTGAGGTGCTGCAAGATCCCGATTCCGTGCTGTTATCTGCGCGTAAGTCCCTGAACTCCAAGTCGGTTGCTCTTCTAGACAAAAAGACAATGCCTACCTAGGCATGACGGACGTGCCGGCGTTCAAGAACGGCCGAAGCAGTCACTGACAGAACAGAACGAGGAGCGGAGAGCGCTGCCGTTTGGGCTGAAAATGGGGCCAGAACGGTTCGGTGCCTTCCGGAAACGCGCAGCCTCTGCCCACACCCGTCCGGGGGCCCGCGGACATGGGGGGGGGGGATCGACTGAGCGCGCCCAGGCACTTCGCTGGCCACATTCACCCTGACCCCGCCGAGGCCAAGCGGGCCCCTTTCCTCGTGGCCCACGGGATCCTCCGGAGCCGTCGCACACACCCGCCCGGGCCCCCACCTCCCCTCAAGGCCAGGCAGCAGAGGCCCAACGGTCCAGGCCAGGAGACCCTCTGCCTCCGCCCGCTGCGAGAACGTGCCCTGGCAGCGCGGCCGCGGGAGCACGATCCCTCACTCAGGGTTCACCTCACTGTAGAAGGTCATAAACGCTTCTTCGGTGCTGCCGCCGCCGCCGCCAGAAACTCCGCTCTCTCCCGGAGCCGCCATTTCTCCGGCCCAGCCACCACGTGACTCTTGTGCGCAGGCGCATTGTCACGTGATTTCTACTGGCCCGCCTCCCTGGCCCCGCCCCCTCCGGTGCGATTTAAAGGGCGCGCCCCCAGTTTGACGCCACTGTTTTTGTTTCTTTTGCTTCAGTGATTTTGGACCGCCTCTGGCAATGCTCACATCCTGTTTATTCCCTGAAGGATGCTGGGGGCGTGGGAAATGTAGTTGTCGCTCTGGGGGCTTACGGGACTGGAGCTAGAACCTCGTTCTCCAGTACACACACTGTCCCCGTAGATTTCTTAATTACCCGTAGTACATAATGTGCCATTTTTTAATGAGTAATATGGTACATTTGACGTGCTGCGCTACCACCACCAACCTCTAACTAGTTCGAAAACAGCTTTATAGGGGCCGAAGCCCTAACGCAGCGATAGGGCTCTTGCTTTGCGCGTGGCCAAACGTGGGCTCGATCCCCATCACCCCTAATAATCCCCCAGCCCCGAATGACCCCTGAGTGCAGAGCCTCATATAAACCCTAGGTACTGCAGGGTGTGGCACACATACACACAAGAGAAAATTAAAAAGAGATGCTGCTTTAGAACACACCGAATTTCACCACTGTTAGGTGCTTAAGAGTGATTATTTCTACCCTTCTTGTGCTTTTTAAAATGCTAAGGTTTGGGGCTGGAGCGATAGCACAGCGGGTAGTGCGTTTGCCTTGCACGCGGCCAACCCGGGTTCGAATCCCAGCATCCCATATGGTCCCCTGAGCACCGTCAGGGGTGATTCCTGAGTGCATGAGCCAGGAGTGACCCCTGTGCATCGCCAGGTGTGACCCAAAAAGCAAAAATAAAATAAAATGCTAAGGTTTGAGGTGGGGGGGGAGTTGACAGGGTGGGAGGGGAGGTGGGTTTTCTGTTTGGTTTGAAGGCCTTCCCTGAATCTGCACTGAGAAATCACTCCTAATGGGCTTGGGGAGCCTATGAGGTGCTGGAAATTGAAACTGGGTTGGATGCTTACAAACAAGTGTGCCTTGCCTGCTGTGCTAGTATTCTGACCCCTGAAATGAACATTTCAAATAAACATTTGAAAATGTGTCCTAGAAACGTTTCCTCCCATCTAAGTCATACAAGATTATTATTTTTACAACTCACAGGTGATTCATGAAGGGGCCTGAGCAATAGTACAGCGGGTAGGCATTTGCCTGCCACAGGGATCATTCTGGTTTAATCCTCAGCACTCCATATGGTACCCCGAGCCTGCCAGGAGTGACGTGAATGTGGAGTCTGGAGTAAGCCCTGAATACCACCAGTGTGGCCCCAAAACAAAAAACAGAAAAAATGATGATTAATGGAAGATGATGAAAGTACAGTACACATGTGCACTTGCTTTACATGTGGTTCACTTGCTCTACATATGAGGTCCTGAATTTGATGCCTACACTGCAAAAAAAAATAAAATTTTAAGGGCCAGGAGGGGCAGTGCAAGGATTCAAGTCAACTGCCCTGTAAGTATAAGTCACAAGTTCAAACCTTGTGTCCCACAAAGGCAAGCCTAAAAACTCTGCAGTTTGAACTCAACAGCTATCCTGTCTGTGATCTATGACCCTGTGATTTCTGGCCATACCACAGCCATAACTCTGTGCCTTACTAAGAGTAAAAAATAAATAAGTGCAAGCACCACTGCCAGGAGTGTATACAAACTTCAGTTAGCATAATAATATGATCAACAATAATAAAAACGGAGGAAAATTTTATTTTGTTGTTTTTGTTTTAGGGCCAATCTAGTGATGGTCAGGCCTTACTCCTGGTTCTGTGCTCGGATCATTCCTGGCAGCAGTGCTCAGGGAACCATATTGGGTGCCAGGGATTCAACCCAGGTTGATTGTGTGCAAAGCAAGTACCTTACCATCTGTACTATCTCTGCAGTCCTTATTTTATTTTTGCAGTGCAGGGACTCAAATTCAAGACACATGCAAAGCAAGTACTTTGCCACTGAGCTACATCCCTTACTCCTACAATACTTTAATTTTTAAAAAGATGATTAATAGGGGCTGGAGCAATAGCACATAGGGTAGGGCATTTACCTTGCACGTAGCGACCCGAGTTCAATTCCCAGAATCCCACATGGTTCCCCAAGCACTGCCAGGAGTAATTCCTGAGTGCAGAGCCAATAAGCCCGTGCATCACTGGGTATGACCCAAAAAGCCAAAAAAAAAAATAGATAATCAATAAAAACATCCTAATACTGAAGAGATAGGAGAGGGGTTAAGTCACTTGCCTCGAATGTGGCCCATGGTGGTCTCATCCCCACCACCACATGTGGTCAGTCCCCTGAGCACCTCCAGGAATGACCCCTGAGCACAGGGCCAGAATTAAACCCTGAGCAATGCTGGATGTGGACCAACCTCTCCCCCTCCCTGCAAAATTATATGGTTTTATTTAAAAATAAACAGTTACTGGGCTAGAGCAATAGTACAGTGGGTAGGGCATTTGCCTTGCATGCGGCCAACCCAGGTTCAATTCCCAGCATCCCATATGGTCCCCCGAGCACCGCCAGGAGTGATTCCTGAGTGTAGAGCCAGGAGTCAGCCCTGAGCATCGCTGGGTGTGACCCCAAAAGCCAAAAAAATAAATAAATAAAAATAAACAGGTACTCTTGGCTGGAGAAATGGTACAGCAGTAAGGCACTTTCCTTCATCCAGCCATCTGGTTCAAAACTTGGACACCATATCTGTTATGCCCCTACTCCGACCTCAGCTTGATCAGGGGTCAGTCTTGAGCATAGAGCCAGAATAGCCAGAGCATGGCCAAGTGTAACTACAAAATAAAAAACGCCCTCCCTGCCTTAAATACAATATAATAAAATAGTTAATCTAGCCCATTCTCATCTAAAAGAAAAAAAATTAAAAGAACCTTCAGATGTTGATATCACTGTTTCACTGTCATCCCATTGTTCGTCGATTTACTCGAGCGGGCACCAGTAACATCTCTAATACACTCAGCCCCGAGATTTTAGCAGCCTCTTCTTACTTGTCTTTACCAAGGATTGGAGGCTCTTTCAAGGTCAAGGGAATGAGATCTATCATTACTGTTTTTGGCATATCGAATATGTCATGGGTAGCTTGCCAGGCTCTGCCGTGTGCGTGGGATACTCTCAGTAGCTTGCCAGGCTCTCCAAGAGGTATGTATATGTCTTTTACTGTATTTGGGATATGAATACACCATGGGGAGCCTGCAAGGCTCTCCTGTGCAGGCAGTAGACTCTTGGTAGCTTGTCAAGTTCTTCAAGAGGAAGAACAAGGCTATTAGATGTCACACGGCCGCAAAGCCTTATCCAGTGATAAGGTTCAGTGATAAGTGCTTGCCTTGCATGCAGAAGATCTGGGTGTATCCTGGCATGGCAAAAAAAAAAAAAGAGGAAGGAAGGAAGGAGTAGAAGAAGGAAAAAAGCAAAGAGACCAAAACAGATGTTGGTAAAGGCCATAGATTTCTGGAAGGTAAACACTACTATTGTCTTGTTCACATTAATTAAATGATTTTTTAAAAAAAGGAAATTCAAAGGAAAGTTTTTCTATAGACTTTAAGCGCCTTTGGACTTCATTCCACACTAAAAGTTATCCAGCCCATTCTATAACACATCAATGCATCACAGGTATAAAAAATCAGTGCCTACTGGATCAAGGCCCTGTTAACTTCAGAAGATGAAAGGTGGGTGGGGTCTTTGGGGGTGAGCAAGAATGTGGTTCAGTGATAAGTGCTTGCCTTGCATGCAGAAGATCTGGGTCCATCCTACCACTGCAAAAAAAAAAAAAAAGGAGGAAGGAAAGAGTAGAAGAAAAGAAGGAAAAAGCAAAGAGACCAAAACAGAAAGAATGGAGTAACTAGTGTGGGTGGCTGGAGAGGTAGTGCAGCGGATAGGGCACTTGCCTCACGTGGATAAACCGTGTTCAATCCCTGGCACCCCATATGGTTCCCCAAGCCCACCAGGAATGATTCCTAAGCAAAGAGCCAGGAGAAAGTCCTGAGGTCCAAAAACAAAACATTTCCCACAACCCTAACTAAATGAGAATATCATGGACATACACCCCTGCACAACACCTATATGCCCATCTTTTGTGATTTTTGGGTTTTTTTTGTTTTGTTTTGGTATTCCAGGATCCGTGCTCGCTCTTATTCTGTGGAGGCGGGGTAGCGGAGAGGCCGCGGGATTACCAGGGGTTTGGCTCCTGCGAGGCAAGCGCTTTAGCCCCGTAAGACATCCCTTGACCCTTATTACCTTCTTTTGGAGGCTAGTAGTCCAGGAAAGGGAAGGCTTCTTTTGCATGTTTGTTTTGTTTTGTTTTTAATTTTAGGGGGCTACATTCGGCAATGCTCAAGGGCTGCCTCCTGAGTTTGCGCTGAGGGATCACTCCTGGACTGTTGGGGACAGGGGACCATATGGGGTGCCGGGGATCGAACCCGGGTCGGACTTGTGCAAGACAAGTTCCCTACCCGTTGTATTATAGCCCCTTTTTTTCTTGTTTACAAACTTTACGGGCCAGCACCGCAGGGTGTGGCCCCCAAACCCAAACCAAACCAAACCTTTGAACTAAAACTGAGATGGAAACTGGGATGGACTCCACACTCATTCTGACGACTCCAAAAGCAAAGTGAAACAGACCAGCTCCATAGCTTTTTTTTTTTTTTTTTTTGGCTACTGAGCCATTATCAGTCTCTCCAATTATTTAACCACGGAATTAAGATTAGTTCGCAGTAGACTTGCCTCTCGCTCAGGATTCGCTAGGAGCCACCGGAATCCCGCCCCCTTCCTCTCATTATTCGTCATTTCGAGTAACGTCCCGCCTCCCCATCGAAAAGATTGGCTGCCCGCCATCCACCGTTAGCGACCACGGAGATGCTGCGACGCCTGCGCCAGTAACCGGCGCGGTGCAGCATCCGACCATGGCAGCCCCGGCGTTGGCGGCGCAGGTGCGGCTCGGCGTTTGCGGCCTGCGGGCCTTGCAGGCCCGAGGAATAAAATCCGATCAGGTATGCCGCGGCAGCGTCCACCCCCACCCTCACCCCCACCCCCAGCCAGGCGCGGGACTCCTCCACCCCGGAGCAGCTTGACCAATGTCGCTTTCTCTCTCCCCCAAGTCTGGTAAATTCGACTCCCAAAGCGGCTCCATCCGAGAGGGCGGTGGGGCCTTCGCCCGAAGAGAGAAGGCAGAAGAGGAGCGCTACTTCCGGTGAGACCCGCCGGGCCCGAGACCCTCCGGACGCCACGCACACTCCCCTCCACCCGCTGCCCTGCCCCCATCAGGACTCGGCCGAGCGGCCGGAGAGCCGGCTCGGCCGGCCCGTTACATCCCCGGCCCCTCCGGATCCCCTTGAGCTACGCCAGGAGAGCGTCCGGGGCACCGAACCTGGGGGAGCCCCTGACCGCTGTCGGGTGTGGCCCCAAAACACAACGCTAATTAAGTAAACAGGACGCTGTGGGAGCCCCGGACCTCATTATACCCAACATTTGCAGACCTACTGCTGCTACCGAGGGTGCCCCCAGTAGTCAGAACCCCCAGACCCAATCTTCTTTGCCCTTCCGGAGGGCCAGGCGAGTCTCCAGAAGACCCAAATCCTGGGACTCATTTCTTGCTGAATCATTTCCCACCCCCAGGCGTGGATTCTCCCCGCGTCATCCGAACCTCCTCCCCCGCCCCTCGGCAAGCTGTTGGCCTGACCTTGCAGTACTGTCCACCTATCGCCCCCCCACACACGCCCGTAGCCTTTCATGTCTTGCAGAGATGGACGCCCCGACTGGCCAGCCCTTTTCACTCAGCCACAGCAAGTGGCTCCTAGGCGCTGGTGGCAGCAGTTCTTTGGAATTTCCCCCTTCCTGGTCCCTGCTGCCCTGCTGCAGCCCAGCCCACCGCGCCCACACAAGCCCAGCCCAACCCAACCCAGTCCAACCGGCCTGCCAGCCCAGCCTCTGGACTAGATATGGCTGGAGCTCAGTCTTTGCTTGCAGGAAGCTGTTAGTTCCCCAGCTCTGTCCATGTGACTCTCCCTCCCCAGCTGACTCTTCGTGCGCTATGAGGTGTGCTCCCTTCAAAAATAATGATAATGATATGGAGACCACCTGAGAGGTAGTACAAGTAAGGCGCTTGCTTTTCACACAGCTGACCTGGGTTCAATCCCCAGTACTCCATATGGACCGCGTATGGCTCAGAAACAAACCCTCCCAAAAGAGCTCTGGAATGAACTGGGTCTGTTTATTGGTGGCGTTTTTTTTTTGTTTGTTTGTTTGTTTTTGTGGGGGTTTTCTGGTGGTTTTATGTTCTGGGAACACACAGCAGTGCTCAGGGCTTATTCCTGGCTTGGTTCAGGGGACCACTCGTACTAGGGAATGAACCCAGCTAAGCTGTGTGCAAGAGGAATGTACATCTTCCTTACTTGCTGCACTATCTCCAGCCCAGGTATTTCAGTTTTATTGGTTTTGGGGGTGGACTTTGTTTTGTTTCGTTTTTTGTTTTTTGTGTCACACCCAGCAATGCTCAGGGGTTACTCCTCCCTCTGCACTCAGGAATTACTCCTGGGGGTGCTTGGGGGACCATATGAGATGCTGGGGATCAAAACTGGGTTGGCCACGTGCAAGGCAAACGCCCTACCTGCTGTACTAGTGCTCTGGCCTAAGTTATTTTTTTAAAAATATAAAAAAAATTTTTTTTTTGCTTTTTGGGTCACACCCAACAATGCATAGGGGTTACTCCTGGCTCTGCCCTCAGGTATTACTACTGGCAGTGCTCAGGGGACCATATGGGATGCTGGGAAATGAGCCTGGGTCTGCCGTGTGCAAGGCAAACATCCTACCTGCTGTGCTATCGCTCCAGCCCGACTTATTCTTTACCAGATGTTATTTTTAACTGATTTCTAGCTCAGCAGAAGCAGTATGGAATTGATCTGCTTCTCCTTTTGCTCTTTTTTTGTTTTGTGGCAACTCCTAGCAGTGCCTAGAGGCTAATTCCAGCGTGGTGTTTGTGCCGTTTGAGTGGGTTGTACTCATGGGATCACAAATGCTGGGATCTAACTAGGGGGTATGTGCTCTAGCTCTTTGAGCACCATAATGGTGCTAAGAATGGAACCAAAGTTAACCGTGTATAAGGCAAGCATATTAACCCCTGTATTATGATTATATTAAATCTCTGGCCCAATTTAGCAACAGGTTAAGGCAGAATATTCTTTCTGTAGTGAGGCTTAAAGAGGTAGAAGATGACCAGCCAGCCTCCCGTGGGATTGGGATTCTGTTCTTTGCCATCAGTAGCTATTGTGGGTTATATTTAGAGATTTCTTTGGGGCAAAGGATTAGGATTAAGCAGAGCCACTATGTTCTTGTAGACAACGATCTAAAGAACAGCTGGAAGCCTTGAGGCAGCACCATGAAGATGAGATTGATATTCATAAGAAGGAGATTGAGCGTCTGCAGAAAGAAATTGAGCGGCACAAGAAGAAGATTCACACCTTAAAACAACAAAGTGATGATGATTAAGTGCACACGGCTACCTGTTGAATGGCTGCAAATCATTGCTCCCTTAAATGAAGTTCTCATTTAATTTCTATATTGATATGTGTGCTATAGATTCAGACTATAATAAATCAGCACCAGTGAAAGTGTCTTAATGTATTCTCTGGAATAGACTGGGGCAGGGGGGAATGGGGGGAGGGCACACATTTCTAAACTGCTAAAATGGATCAAATGGGCTGGAATAGGGAGCTCCCAGAATTTAAAGCAGATATGTGCTCTGTGTGTGTGTTGGGGCGGAAGGGGGAGTGACAAAGAAAATAGAAAAGGTTCTTACCTGTGTCTGACATCAGTTGGAATTATTCAGAGAAAGTTTGAAAGGGGGAAAAAAAACCTAATCCAAGGGCCAGAGAGATAGCACAGTGGGCAGGGTGATCACCTTGCAAATGTAACTGAATAGGGTTTGGTCCTTCACATCCAATAAGGCTCCCCCTTCCCCCATCCCCTCCAAGAGTGACCCCCTCACACAGCCTGAAGTAAGTCCTGAGCACTACCTCGTATCAAAAAAAAAAAAAGCAATTCCATGCCAGGGATATAGCTCAACTCTAAGGACACACTTTAAATGTAGGAGGGCCAGGGTTCAGTCACAGCACGATGTGGTCCCCTGAGTACCACCAGGAGACTCCCTAGGCTCTGCCAGGTTTGCATATACACACAAGAAAGCAATTTCAGGACAGAAAGATGGCCTAAAGGCTTGGAGGGTGTGCTTTGCATGCCAAAGGCCCAGATTTGATCCCCAGTACCACCTGGTCCCTTGAGTGCTTCAGGGAGTAAGTTCAGAACCTCTACCAAAAAGCAGTTCAAAAAGTCAGGGATATAGATCAAATGACAGAGCACTGGCCCCATGTGAGGCTCTGAGTTTGATCCCAGTACCACACACACAAAAAGCCAGTTCAGGGAGGGGCCGGAGAGTGCGGCAGGTAAGATACTTGCCTTGAACTCCGAAGACCCGGGTTCAATCCCTGGCATCCCATATGATCCCCTGAGCACCATCAGGAGTGATCCGTGAGCACCACCAAGTGTGAAGTAAAGCATCTGCACTTTGTAAAATGGGTTTGAGAACGTCATGTGAACTAATTATACTTGTACAGGTTGAGAGAATTGAAATTAGAAATTAGCATCTATAGTCACTTGGTGTGTTGGAATTAACACTTGGAATCCAGATTTTTTGTTTGTTTGGGGGCCACACCTGGAAGTGCTCAGGGGTTACTCCTGGCTCTGCACTCAGGGATCACTCCCAGCAGTGCTTCAGGTACCAGATGGGATGCTGGCAAATCTAACCTGGGTCAACCACATGCAAACACCCTACCCATTGTACTATCACTCCAGTCCCATGGAATCCAGATTTTTTACTCCTAATACAAGACTGTTAAATAATTTTCTAGATTATCATTTTTGCTTTACCAGTGTGCTGTTACTCAAACATTAAGGCTTTGTTTGAATTATACATATAGAAAACTAGTTATGTAACTTAAGCAAAAGAAGATTCAAGTGACTTTTTTGTTGTTGTTGCTTTTTTTGCTTTTTGGATCACACCCGGTGATGCTCAAGGGTTACTCCTGGCTTTGCACTCAGGAATTACTCCTGGTAGTGTTCAAGGGACCATATGGGATCCTGGGAATAGAACCTGGGTCAGCCACATGCAAGGCAAACGTCCTACTTGCTGTACTATTGCTCCAGCCCCTCAAGTGACTTATTTAAAAGATTAAATGAGGTTACTGGTGCCTCATTTAATCTTTTTTTTTTTTTTTTTGGCTTTTTGGGTCACACCCAACGATCCTCAGGGGTTACTTCTGGTTCTACACTCAGGAATTACCCCTGGCGGTGTTCAGGGGACCATATGGGATGCTGGGAATTGAACTTGGGTCGGCCGCGTGCAAGGCAAACGCCCTACCCACTATGCTATCGCTTCAGCCCCTCATTTAATCTTTTAAATAAGTTACTGGTGCCCGATCGAACAAATCGATGAGCAATGGGATGACAGTGACAGTGATCAAATTCCTGAGCAAAAGAAAGGGGAGCATAAACAGACACGCAAGAGGGGCTGGAGCGATAGAACAGCAGGTAGGGTGTTTGCCTTGCACGCAGCCAACCCGGGTTCTATTCCCAGCATCCCATATGGTCCCCCTGAGCACCGCCAGGGGTAATTAATTCCTGAGTGCAGAGCCAGGAGTGACCCAAAAAGAGGGAAAAAAAACAGACCTGCAAGAAAATGCTCTGAGAACCCAAAGTATTGAGGGGCTTTTGGCAAAGAAAGCAAAGCCAGAAACAGGCGGGCCCATGTCCAACTGAAAAGTCTCTCCAGAGCTGGGAGAGAGGATAGCGGGCAGGAACCTGCCTTGCATGCTGCTGACACAGGTAGGTTTTTGCCTCATAAATATAAATTATATGGAGCAGTGTAATACATGACAACTTGAACTGTGTGAAAACCAGGTATTTCATAGTCTTTTTTTTAAGATATACTGAGGCTAACATTTTTTTTTTTTTTTGGATTTTGGTTTTTGGGTCACACCTGGCGATGCACAGGGGTTACTCCTGGCTCTGCACTCAGGAACCACCCCTGACGATGCTTAGGGGACCATATGGGATGCTGGGATTTGAACCCGGGTCGGCCTCGTGCAAGGCAAACACCCTACCCGCTATGCTATCACTCCAGCCCCGAGGCTAACATTTTGAAATGTCATGTAATGAAGGCAAGATAGAAATACTGTCTGGGTAAGACAGTTTTGGTTTTTTTTTTTCTTTTTGGGTCACACCCAGCAATGCTCAGGGGTTACTCCTGGCTCTGCACTCAGGAATTACCCTTGGCGGTGCTCAGGGGACCATATGGGATGCTGGGATTAGAACCCGGGTTGGCCTCGTGCAAGGCAAACGCCCTACCCAGTGTGCTATCGCTCCAGCCCTGGATAAGACATTTTTAGTTCACTAGTTTAATAGATTATCTGCCATAGAATTGTGATAAGTCATTTCTTAGAAGGCATATTACTAACCAGAAGCCTTTAGGCCACTGAGTAATAAATGCTTGGTCATGTCCTTGACTGCCCTTGCAGACAAGACACTTAACAGGGCTGTGTCCAGTACCCTGCTCCTGGATGCTGCTGATAGAAACATGGATGCTCCTAAGCTGTGAGTGCTGAGACTCTCAGGACTAGAAGTGAAAAGATTTCAAAGTTGAAGTGCAGAATATGATTAAGTCATAAGTCTTTTCTTTTTATAGGGATCACACTCAGCAGAGTCCCAGGGCTTGGAGACCCCTGGAGTGATGCTCAGCCCTGCAATATGGCCCAATGCTTTATGACAACAGATGGTATCAGATTTGAAAAAAAAAAATGGGGGGCAGGACTTTTTGGGTCACACCTAGCAATGCTCAAGGGTTACTCCTGGTTCTGTACTGAGGAATTAATCCTGGCACTGCTCAGGAGACCATATGGGATGCCGGGGATTGATCCCCAGCCAGTCGTGTGCAAGGCAAACTCCCTACCCACTGTACTATTGCTCTGGCATCTCCACAGATATTTCTAATGTGCGCTGCAGTTTGAGCACTGATGTGTGAAAGGAATTTCTCATGGAATTTTCTAGCATTCTGGAGACATAAGTATTATAAAAATAAGATGGGTTTTAGTATGAATGCTTTTTTGGAATATAAAAATAAAATATAAGCGCTAGAGAGATAATATACTGGCTAGAGTATTTGTTTTGCCCATGAGCAACTCAGGTTCAATTCCCAGCATCCCATGTAGTTCCCTGAGCACCACCAGGAGTAATCGCTGAGCACAGAGACAGGAGTAAACCTTGAGCACACCTGGGTGTGGCCCCCAAACCAAATAGCACTATCGTCCGTTGTTCATTGATTTGCTCGAACAGGCACAAGTAATGTCTCCATATATGGTGAGACTTATTGTTCATGTTTTTGGCATATCAAATGTGCCACGGGTTGCTTGCCAGGCTGTGCCGTGCAGGCAGAATACTCTCAGTAGCTTGCTGGGCTCTCTGAGAGGGATGGAAGAATCAAACCTGGGTTGGCCACATGCAAGGCAAACGCCCTACCTGCTGTACTATTGCTCCAAACTGAATAAAAACAAAGTATGGGACACCAAGAGGGTAACTCAGAGAATAGGAGAGCATGCTTTGAACGCGGAACCATACCTAATGGCCTCCTTTAACACCACCAGGAGTAGCCCCTGAGCACCACAGATGAGGAATAAATTAATCTTCTTCTACAGAGCGTATCATCACTTTAGAACAAAGCATTCCACTGAATACAGTGTGGAAAATTCTATGCCACATATGGTATTTATTAAAATCCCTTTGTTTATAAGTAACCGAAACCGGGACTGGTTGGTTTGGGAAGAACAGGAAAAAGAGGGCTGTTGCCTTGACTGCCAGGAAGCCTTAGCAGGCAGGAATGGGGGACACCAGGGAAGCTCTGAGTGCCTTGGGCACGGCTTCTCCAGAAGCCACGTCCTAACCCACAGGATTAGTTTTTGTGGTCTTTTTTTGCTTTTTAGGTCACACTTGGCAATGCACAGGGGTTACTCTTGGCTTTGCACTCAGGAATTACCCTCTGGCAGTGGTCAGGGGACCATCTGGGATGCTGGGAATTGAACCCGGGTCAGCCGCATGCAAGGCAAACAAACACCCTACCCACTGTGCTATTTCTCCAGCCCCCAGCGGGATTAGTTTTTAAATTTCTTTCTTTTTTTTTTTCCGTGGCTTTTTTGGGGCTACACACGCAATGGTGTTCAGGGCTTACGCCTGGCTCTGTGCTTCAGAGACTGCCACTCTGGCCATGCCCAGGGGACTATATGCAGTGTCAAGAATTGAACCAGGATTGGCAGTATGCAATGTAAGTGCCTTACCCGCTGTACTATCTCTCTTTAAGAGAGATTTTTTTCTGGAATTTTTTTTCTGGAATTTTACACAATGAAGTTCCTTCACAATTGCACAATAATTTAATTTTTTTGCAGTATTATTTATATGGAGGGAGCACGTTACAGCTGTTTGCTCATTGATAACTTTGCTATTGATAACTAAAGTAACTGAAATAGGGACTTGGAGAATACCCACCGCCAGGTCACACACCAGATTGGTGCGGAGCAAAGACTTGACTTCTGACTCCCGCTCCACCATCTCAAGTTGCACTGGCAATGCCGAGGCTGGGGCACCGGGGAAGGGCAGGCCTAGACATCCAGGGAAAGGCAAAGGCTCCTGGAACTGGCAAACTGACACTGGTGTTGGCAGTGGTGCCACGGGCTGGCATGTTGGCTGCCACATGAGTCTGCCAACATCTCCACACATGCCTATGGGGTAGAAATACTTTTGCATGAGAGCCCACTTTGAGATTTTCTTCTTTAAAAAAGAAAATGCTGTGGGGGTCACAACTGGCTATACTCAGATCATTCCTGGCAGTGCTCAGGGGACCATATATGGAACTGGGGAATCCAAGTCAGCTGGGAATCCAAGCCAGCGCCCTACTTGCTGTATTATCACTGTGGCCCCTGTTTGAGACTTTCACGGAAGTTTGAAGTTAGAGTTCTCAGCCCAGGTTGCACACTGAAATACCACCAGGGAGCCTTCAACTGAAGTCAGTGCCCACAGGGAGATAGATCAACGGACTGAACACGTGCTTTGCATGCAGAAAGCCCAGGTTTAAGCACCTCCAGGAGGGATCTCTGAGTGTAGAGCTGGGGGTGACGGGGTAAGTCCCTGAAAAAGTCTCAGGTGGCCCCCAACACAAAAGATAATTGAAATAATAAAACTGTGTTGAAACAATGCTTCAGGACAAAATTCAAATCTTTGGGACCCCCAGGGACCTTGGGTATGCGTGTTTTCAAGCTAGAGGTTTTTCCGATCTGTGACCAGAGTTGAAACCTCCCAGATCTTCCACGAGTGTTAGGCGCCTTGTTCACACCACAAGGTACCTCGTAGACGAGCTGGGGCAGCTGAAGTTCACTCTGTGCTCTGCTCACCAAGCATAGCACCCTCAGAGCAGGGGGCACTCAGATTCTGTATTTCTTTTTTCCTTGTTTGGAGACTGCACCCAGCAGTGCTCAGGACCTAGTCCCAGCTCTGTGCTCAGGAGTGACCCCTGGCAGCATTCAGAGGGCCATATATGGTGTCAGGATTTGAACCGGGGTTAGCAAGATACAAGCTAAGCGCCTGAACCCCTGTAGCATCCAGTCCCTGGCTCTGATTCTGAAATAGATGCCAGTTGTCTGAAGACAAGAAAACCTGGGTCGGGGCTGGAGCAATAGCCCAGCAGGTAGGGCGTTTGCCTTG
This sequence comes from Sorex araneus, assembly GCF_027595985.1. Taxonomy (NCBI): domain Eukaryota; kingdom Metazoa; phylum Chordata; class Mammalia; order Eulipotyphla; family Soricidae; genus Sorex; species Sorex araneus. The sequence continues at coordinate 46,976,048 of NC_073306.1, read as the reverse complement.
CATGTGGCCGACCCGGGTTCGAGTCCCAGCATCCCATATGGTCCCCTGAGCACTGCCATGGGTAATTTCTGAGTGCAGAGCCAGGAGAGTAACCCCTGTGCATCACCAGGTGTGACCCTCCTCCCAAAAAAGACCCTGGGTCATCTTACATTTGGGGGGGATGAATATATACATTACTACATATTCTCTGTATCTCATTTCCAGAGTCTTAAAATGTGGTTATTTAGATTTGTATTTAAGGGATCAGAGAGATTGTACAGGGGTTAAGGCACTAGTCTTGCATCCCACGACCCCCAGTTCAACTCCCCATCACCATCGAGCACTGCCAGGGAACACTCCTGAGCACAGAGCCAGGAACAGCCCCTGAGAATCACCAGGTGTGCGCTCCAACCCTCCCCAGTCCCCACCAAACAAACCAACCTGCGTTTCTGGAGCCAGGAAGAGGCCTGAAGGAATGAAATCCTGCACGGGTGCCTGGTGAGGTCTGGGTTGGAGCCCCGACACCACACGGTTCCCCACACACAAGAGAGCGGCTCCCAAGCACTGCACCCAGAGCAGACCCTCAGCACCACCAGATGTGGCCCCAAAACAAACATACATTTATTTGATGGTGGTTGCTGTTTGTTTGCCTTATGGCGAGAAAGATTTTTGGACCACACCCTGTGGTGCTGCTGAGGGGCTATTCCTGGTTCTGTGCTAAAGCAGGGGGGCACGGGGAGTGAGAATTGTTGAAAGTGGGGCATGCGGTGCTGGAGATCAAACCCCGGCCTCCTACATGCAAAGCATGTGCTCAGCCTCTCGTATAACAGTGCTGGCCCCACAAACATTTAGTACCGCTCACATCCTAGCCACTTGGAATATCCCTTGAAACACAACTACAAAATCATCACTGCCTCAATCCAGTGCTTCAGGAACCCACAGCTTGCTGGGAAAGACAAATGGAAACAACTGTGGGAAGTGTCGTAATATGGGGCGAGTCCAGAATGCTGGAGGAGGACACTGGACGGAGTCTCCAGCCAGACTCTGGGCTCAAAGGGCCCTCCTCGTAGGGGAGGTTTAACAGCAGCACCAGCTGACAGGGAGATGGCTTGGATGGCTCCAAGGCTGGAGCACAGCTTTGCATGTAGCAGACCCCGGGTCTCTCCAGGGCACCACAAGGAGTGGTTCCCAGCAAGCTCAGAGCCAGAGTCCCTGAGCACCATCCAGTCAGAACTTTACAGTGACAACCGGTTTTAATAAAATCACAACTGCTTTTAGAAATTAGTATGCTCAGATTTCTAACATCTAATGATTTTTATTTCTTTTTTTTTCTCTCTCTTTTTTTTTTTTGCTTTTTGGGTCACACCCGGCGATGCACAGGGGTTACTCCTGGCTCATGCACTCAGGAATTACTCCTGGTGGTGCTCAGGGGACCATATGGGATGCTGGGAATCGAACCCGGGTCGGCCGCATGCAAGGCAAACGCCCTACCCGCTGTGCTATTGCTCCAGCCCCTCTCTTTTTTTTTTCTTTTTGGGTCACACCCGGCAATGCTCAGGGGTTACGCCTGGTTCTGCACTCAGGAATCACTACTGGCAGTGCTCTGGGGACCATATGGGATGCTGAAAATCGAACCCGGTTGGCCCCATGTAAGGCAAATGCCCTACCCGCTGTGCTATCGCTCCAGCCCCTAATGATTTTTATTTTTATTTTTATTTCTACAATGTAAACGACATATTCATTTAGCTCTTTTCTTTTTTGGGGGGTGGTGGTGGTGGTAATTATTCAACGCTATACATCCTTACCCAAAGCATAGTTCCAGGCCCATTGTAGGCATAATTATGGATTGGATTGTGTACTCCTAAAATTCCTGTGTTGAAATCCCAACCCCAAATGTGACAGTACCTGGAGACAGGGGTCTGTGGGTCATATGTAGGTCTGCAAGAGGAAATGGGAGTTCCAGCCTCATGATGGCATATATTTACCTTTATAAGAAACACTGGCGCCAGAAAGATCAGTCAGCAAGTCAGAGGGCATTGCATCTCATGCTGGAGGCCCACGTTCTATCCCAGACACCACACACGCTTCGACATTTCCAGAGGCAATTATGCAGCACAGAGCCAAGAGTAGTTCCTGAGCCCTGCTGGGCATGGCTCCCCAAACAAACAAAAAGAACAAAAACTACAAAGAGGCCCCATAGGGTTCAGCAGCACAGTTCACCAGCACAGTGTCTGCCTTGCATGCATGAGGCCTGGGAGGTTGAGGGTTCAGTCCAACACCTCCCATGGGTTCAGTAGTTTTGCTGTCGGGATCCCCAGCTCTACAACTGCAGAGTGCCATCTCCCAACGCACTGCCACCAGTGTGCCATCCCAACAAGCAGGCAGCAGAGTCTGTGTAATCATGCTCGTGGCAGATACAAACAGCAAAATCAAAGGGAAGAGCAGAGCACTGTTTAAAAAGAGAAGAGGGGGGAATGGAGAGAGGTGGGGTATGCTTGCCTTGCACACCACTGTCCTGGGTTTGATCCCCAGCACCCCAAATGGTCCCCCAAGCACCAGGAAGAGTGATTTCTGAGCACAGAGCCAGGAGTAACCTCTGAGCATCACTGGGTCTGGGTCTGGGCCAAAAACTAAGAGAAAGAGAAAGAGGGATTGAGGCGACAAGGCGCTAGCTGAGAGGTACAGCATATGCCTGATGTATGTGAGGCCTTGAGTTTGATCCCTGGGCCCAGAAAAAAAGGAAAATGCAGCAGCAGCACCAGAGGGAGCATTTCCTCCTGCTCCACATGGACACAGGGAGAAGAGGGCATCTGCAGGCAGCAAGGGAGCCCCCCAGAACCTGACAGTGCCCATACCTTCATCCTGGACTTCCAGCCTCCAGGACTGCAACAAAACCCATTTCTCAGGGGCCAGGGAGACGGACCAACAGCCAGAGCACTTGCTTCACATACTGGAGCCCCAGATTCAACCCCTGGCACCACAAGGTCCAAGAACCACCAGGAGTGACCCCAAAGCACCGCTGGCGTGACCCCCAAACAAAACAGAACCTTCTCCTCTTGTGTAGACTGCCCACTCCGTGCGTTTGATTGTGCCTCCCTCACTAACGGCGCCTTCACCGTGTCGTGTTTTGTACATGGACAGTTCTGACTATGGCAGCCTACCGTGAGCAAATCTCATGGCACATTTGTCCTGTCGTATCCTGTGTCACTGTGTCTCTGGCTTACATGCTGGAAATTTTCCTAGTATTTCAAACTTTTTCATCATTACTCTGCTATGTGATTTTTTCGGGGGTGGGGACATGTCGGGCCACACCTGGTGGTGCTCAGTGCTTACTCCTGGTTCTGTGCTCAGGGATCACTCCTGGCAGTACTCGGGGGACTATATGTAAGGCTGGGGGTTGAACTGGGGCTGGTCTGCTGCGTGCAAATTGAGCACCTAAATTCCTGTATTATTTACTATCTCTCCTATGTTGTTATTATTATTATTATTATTTTAGTTTTTGGGCTATACCAGAGGGTGTTCAGGAGTTACTCCTGGCTCTGCACTCAGAAACCACTCCTGGCAGTGCTCAAGGATGCTGGGGATTGAACCCGGATCAGCCGTATGCAAGGCAAGCGCCCTATCTACCCTCTGTACTATTGCTCCAGCTCCATGTATTCTTTTTTTAATTAATCTTTTTTTGTTTTGTTTTGTTTCTGTACCATGTTCACAGTGCTCAGGTACTCTTCCTAGCTCGGTGCTCACTCCCAGTAATGCTGGTGTCCAAATGGTGTTGGGGATCAAACCTGTGGCTTCTGGAGATGGAGAGATAGTACAGTAGTTAGGGCACTTGCCTTGTGCGTGATCAACCCCAGTTCAATCCCTGGTACCACATATGGTCCCCTAAGCCCATTAGAAGTGATCCCTGAGTAGAGAGCCAGGAGGGAGTAAGCCCTGAGCACCACTGAGTGTGGCAAATTTTTTTTAGGCCCCCCCCCAAAAAAAAAGACGGCCTGGGGCTCTTGCATAAAAAGCATTTGTTGAATTACTTCTCTAATTCACATCTTTCGCATTAAATCCAAAGTAAAAATGATTAAGCTTAGTGAGAAAGGCACATTTGAAACCCAAATAGGCTGAAATGTATGTCTCTATCAGCCATTGTATAACTGGAAGGGGAAAGTTCTCGAAAGAAATGTAAAATGCTGTTCTGGGGGCTAGAGAGAGATGGGGGTGGGGCATCAGGTGGTAAGGCGCTTGCTTGTCCTGTGTGGTTGACCTGCGCTCAATCCCGGGTACCCCATATAATCCCTAGCACAGCACACTGCTGGGTGGGTGTGGCCAAAAACAAACAAGTGAACAAAATGGTCTTTCAGGGGCTAGAGCAATAGCTCATGGGGTAGGGCATTTGACTTGCACTCGGCCAACCCGGGTTCGATTCCCAGCATCCCATATGGTCCCCTGAGCACCTCCAGGAGTAATTCCTGAGTGCAGAGCCAGGAGTGACCCCTGTGCCTCGCCCAGTGTGACCCCCCCAAAAAAAAAAAACCGAGCCCAAAATGGTCTTTCAGGGAACAGAATGATGAGAAAGTGAAATAGCTTTTTTGTTGATATGGGGAAAGTTTTAGTGGTTAGTAAGAAAGGTCAAATCAAATACAACATTTCCTTTAAACCAAAGCCTAATTGAGAACAAGGCCTAAGCTCCCTCCTTCTCTCACTCTATGTATGTGTGTGTATGAGAGAGAGAGAGAGAGAGAGAGAGAGAGAGAGAGAGAGAGATACACATGGCATTCAGGGACCATACTGTGCTGGGGACCAAACTTTCATCTCCTGAATGTGAGACATATGCTCCATCTCCTCACAGCTCAAAAATATATGTTCTGCAAGGATATAGCTACCATCCATGGTGATCCATCAATGGTCCTGAGCAAAGTACGCTGAAATTCAGGGGAGCCTGCTGCAGGCTAGATGCAGCTGAGAACACAGGAGATGTTAAATCATCAACCTTAAACAGAGTCTGGAAGATGAGTCCAAACTTCCTGGATGACCTTGAGGGAGTGTGGGGCCAGGGATATGGCTCAAAGGGCTGGAGCACATGCTTGACACTCGGGAGCCCAGCTTCAATACCCACACACATGGTCCCCCAGCACTAACGGGAGTGACCAGGACCCTGAGCACCTGCAGGGAGGAGCACCAGGACAGGAGGTGGAGTGTGTGGTATCGTCCTCAAACAAAGGAAAGGCTTCCATGTAGGAAGCAAATGTGGTTAAGGCAGGAAGCAAACTAGAATTAGAAGTGCAGCAGGTGCCCAGAAAGCTCCAAGGACCTTGACTACTACAATAGACGCAGGAGTAGTACCCTAGCACCACCAGCTGTTGCCAAAAAATCAGAGAGAGAGAGAGAGAGAGAGAGAGAGAGAGAGAGAGAGATTTGGAGTCTGAATACGCACTCAACTATTAAACCCTCAGGCTAAAACCTGATTTTGGGTTTTTTTGGGGGCCCTTCAAGACAGTGCTGGAGATATAGCACAGCAGGTAGGGTGTTTGCCTTATATGCAGCCGACCTGGGTTCGATTCCTCCGTCCCTCTTGGAAAGCCCGGCAAGGTACCAAGAGTATCGCATGGCAGAGCCTGGCAAGCTCCCCGTGGTGTATTCGATATGCCAAAAACAGTAACAAGTCTCACAATGGAGACGTTACTGGTGCCCGCTCGAGCAAATCAATGAACAATGGGAGGACAGACAGTGCTAATGTAGGAGTACTGCTATTTATTCAGCCGTTGATTAAGCTGATTGAACTGGCATGAACTCCACACGAATTTTTTTTTTATTCAGAATGTTAATTTTGGGGGGCTGGAGCGATAGCACAGTGGGTAGGGCATTTGTCTTGCATGTGGCCAACATGGGTTCGATTCCCAGCATCCCATATGGTCCCCTGAGTAATTCCTGAGTACAGAGCCAGGAGTAGCCCCTGTGCATGGCCAGGTGTGACCCAAAAAGCAAAAAAAAAAAAAAAAGTTAATTTTGGAATTTTTTTCTCATGATGATCCTAGGGACACTGCGGAAAGGAACAGGAAGGACTCAGAGTATCGCATAAACTTGGTTGATAAAGCAGTAACAGGGTCAGTGAGAACTGACTGTAGACCAAAATGTGTGGGGTCAGAGAGATAATAGAGATTAAAGCACTTGCTGGGCAAACACCGCTCCAGTTTGATCCCCAGCAGAGCAAACGGTCCTCCAAGCACTGCCAGGAGAGATCCCTCAGCACAGGACTGGCCCCTGAGCACCACTGGATCTGGTGGAGAAAAACTACAAAGAAAGTTCGACTGTAAATAACCTGCTATCAAACAGCAACATGCTACAGAATTTTTTTTTCTAAAAGGAAGAATCAATTGATACAGCAAAGTTATTGTCTTACTTTAAGAAATTGCAGTCAGCCTAACCTTCAGCAACTGTGCCCCATCAGTTAGCAACAATTAGCTTCAAAGCAAGAGCTTCCACCAGCCAAAAGAATACAATAGCAAATACTTTCCCTCTTGCTGTTGGGGTGACCAGGGCTGGACACACCTGACTGTGGGACTCGCCCATTCTCATTGTAGTGCTCACCCAGGCTCCTTTTTTTTTTTTTTTTTGCTTTTTGGGTCACACCTGGCGATGCACAGGGGTTACTCCTGGCTCTGCCCTCAGGAATTACTCCTGGCGGTGCTCAGGGGGACCATATGGGATGCTGGGAATCTAACCTGGGTAGGCCGCGTGCAAGGCAAACACCCTACCCGCTGTGCTATCGCTCCAGCGCACCCCCCCCCCCCCGCTTTTTTTTGTCACCCAGGCTCTTGTGGTGCTCACATTGTACTTGCTGGGGGTCACACTCCTCCAGTTGGGGTGTCTGTGTGTGGCATCCGGAGGGCTGTTTGCAGAACTGCCTGCAGTACCAGGGATGAAATTCTGGGCTTCACAAAGCAGGAGCCTTTAACCACTTAACACAGCCATCCCCGAGGCCCCAATAGTTTTTTGTTTGGATTTTGGGGCCAGACCTGGTGATGCTCAGAGGACTACTGAATGGGGTCCCCAGTGAGGAAGGCCAGCACCTTAATCCTTGTACTATCCAGCCCTACAGCATGATTTTTTATGCAATTATTATGATTTATGTAAAGGGGGGAAAAAATCTTTTTCCCCACCCCCACCCCAAGGGTAACCGGAAACTTGCAGGTTTTGTTGCCTCCATGTAATCAAGTAGTTATCTATGACATCTTTCTAGATGTATCATTGTGCAACTTCTGTTGTTATTTTAACCTCAGGTAATATCCTGAACACCTTTTCACAGCCCGCCTACGCAGAAGAGCAGAGATACCTCCTCCGTGCTTTTCATTGTGTGGAGGAACCTGTTTAGCACTTTAATCAGTTTCCTTGAAGGGGCTTTTGGGTCGCTTCTTTTTACGCTTTTACATCAATAGAACACGGAAGGAGAGTAATACAAGCTAGGCTAACGACAGACAGCATGGGGGGCTGGGAGGGGAAAGAACCACAAAGTGGAGGGGGTCATTTCGGATTTTTTTTTTTAAATCAAACACTTTTCTGAACTTTTCCAAATTTTCTGCAATAAATACAATTTGGAAGGGGGAAAAAAAAACCTTTAAGAAGCAGGAAAGGGAAAGGGGGGCGAAGGAATAAACTGACGGCTAGTGCCAGCCCCAGGCGTGGAGGCGGGGGCAGCGGGCCGGCCCGCCCCTCCCACCGCCCGAAAGGTTTTGCAGAGCCTGAGGAATTTGGAGACACTCCCTGGCCCCGAAAATAGCCGCGGGGCTTGGCTTCCCTTAGCCGCCTGGAAACCAGCTCCGGCCTATCCTGCGCCGCTCCGGGCTGCCATTGGCTGCCAGCTAATCCCGCCCATCTCCCTACCGATTGGCGCCCGCCGTTTACGTCAAAGGAGCCTGTTGCTGAGCAAAAACAAGTGAACGCTGCAGCTTTCGCCCCCGATAGACGTTGGGTTTGCAAATGTACCCGGCGCCCTTGGGTCAAAAAAGCAACAATCCTAACCGTCGTTTGTTCAGTTCCTGCTAAAAAGCCAGGTTTCTGTGTTCTGTTTTCCTTACTCAGGGTTATAACCAGCTTTCTTGAAACCACTCTCTGCCAGTCACTCACGAAGTTATTTTAAAATAACAGCGACACAAATAATTACAGTTTACTGAGCACTGGATCTGCATCGAGGCTTGCTAAGGAGGATTTATTTGCATTAGATTTCATCCTCATAACATCATCCCCCTTTTATTTTTTTTGGATTTTTTGGGCCACACCCAGCTGTGCTCAGGCTTATTCCCGGCTCTGCATTCAGGGATCACGCCTGGCTGGCTCGGGGGACCATACGAGGTGCTGGGGGCTGAACCCGGCTCCAACGTGTGCAACGCAAGCACTTTATCCGCTGTATACCTCTCCAGCTCACAACGGACCCCACTTTGCACAACAGAAAACAGGTTTAGAGACATGAAGTGGCTTGCCCAATTCATGCAACTAGAAAGAAGTAGGAAAAATCCAGCCAGAGAATTATTTCAGTGGTCATGCTTGCCTGCAGAAGGCTGAGGTGGGAGGCCCGCTTCAATCCCTGGCACCCCACTGACTGGTGGGCAAAAAGGGTTTTCAGAGATAGTTGGCTGGGTTTCAGAGAGGCTCTAGTTAATCCTGCTGGCTGTGTTCCCCCTGAAGCCCACCCCCGCCAAAAAGCCCCAAACTTGGAAACAAACTTTTGATACCCTGATTTACAATCCAACATTGGTAGAGACGGTATGTGTACGTGGGGAGAGGGAGATTTTGCAGGGGTAGAAAGGTTGGACAGTTTGAGCACTGGGAGATGCTCTAAGAGATAAAAGGGGACAGACACGTGGACTCTGGGAGTGGAGTTGTAGGCATGGTGATGGGGGAACAGTGTCAAAAGAATGGAAGTGTGGGGATCCACGGGTAGGTAGCAAGAGACTTTCTGAAGGACCTTAGCTGATGACACCTCTCTGGTCCTCAGATCTCCTGCCTGTAGGTGAGAAGTGAACAGAATCAATGGGAAGTACATTCAGACTCCCGGGAGGACTGGGAGAGTCTCGTCCCTACTAGCAGGATCCTCAGCAACCACACGATCTTTATGTAATTGTTGCCAGGTGTCTTTTCGGGCTGCGGGGGGCTGACGGGGTATGTGAGGAAAGGACGCTGACAATTCCTGTGAAGGTTCTGGGGCGACCCTCCCATCAGAAAGAATCCTTTTCTCCCCCAGTCCATCCTGAGTTATAGCAGGATCCTGCCTGCAGAGGGCGCCAAGGGCTCACGCAGCCTACAAAACCAATGCTGGGTGAATTATCCAACAAGCACCTAGTAGACCGAGTCCTTTTCTGTAATGTGTTTATTAAGAGGGATGAACGAGGGTTTCATCCAGAAGGTGCCCGTTCTCAACTTAATCGAAGAAACGAACCTAGCCTCATCTTTCTGCATCAACCCTTTGCACAGGACCCTCATATCAATTCCTTTGTTTTACAGATAGGAAAACAAAAAGTAAGCTGAAAATTAAAATTCATTTGGGGTCACATAATTAAAAGTCTAGCAGCTTAGTTGCCTGACCGGTGGGCTGGGTTTCAGAGAGGCTGTGGCTAATACTGCCCCCTGAAGTACTTGTCCCCCCTGAAGGCCTGGGGAACAATTTCAGTTTTGATTGTGCAGTTACAGCTGCAGACTTGTCAGCAGCCAACACAGTGCCCACGTAATGAACACAGTAATTAAATGAATGGATGTGCAAAGAGTCAGTCACCATGAGTTAGCTTTGGCCTTATCAAACCAGTTGGAGTTGGTCTGCTTTCCTGAAAGCTCCCCCAAGGCAGGAATTGGATTTTTTGTTTTTTTCGTTTTTTTTTAAAGATGGGAGTGGAGGACTGGCTAGGACAATAAAGAAAAGACTCAGGAAATAACATATGGGGTAATAAATCACAGCCCCCAAGTAAAGTCGGGGCTATCATGATAAAATAGTTACAGAAATTAGGATTTTACATTTTCACAGAGAACTGAAAAGACTCATGAAAACCCCACTAGGGTTTAAATCGCTGAAGGGGCTTGAAACGGAAGAAACTTAAAAAAGAAAAATTCAAATCCTATATATCTAATCTAGATGTATCTTCAGAACTGGAATGTGATTGAGGAAGAAAAAAAAACTTCGTCCAATCAGTGGCCTCAACATAGCTGATGCAAGAGTCGGGAGAGAATGGCAACAGGAGGCGGAGAATTTAACTGAACCAAAATACCAGGTGCGGGGTTGTTTGGAGGGGGGAGGGAGTGTGCAAGGAATCAACTCCTTCTGGGTCACTGGGCCCAGCCTCAGTGGGCTTCCAAGCTTCGCCACTGCGTTTCCAGAACCCGCCAAGTGCCTGGCTCAGGTTTGATGGTCAGTAAGTGCTTACTGAGAGAGGGGAGGAGGCCAAGGCTCTGACCAGCATGTTTGCTAGAGACCTGGTTTACTGATTCATCTTTCCACTGGTTCCTTTCTGTTCAATTCAGCTGTCCTCAGCCGCTCTCAGATGCCTATGAGGCTTTTCAGGGACTCTGCTATAAAGAGTGTGCTTGCCCATCATTATAGGTTGCTTGACTATTATGTTTCCTGCTCTCCATTACTGCCCTGGAATTCTGCTTTGCATATCAGTGCCTTGTGTGGGTATGCTTTTTATATATTCAGGGCCTCTTTCATCAGGGTACTGTGAAATTCTGCTTTGAGTCATTCCTGTTTAGGTTTAAATCCTTATTCAATCATATTATATTAAGTTCATTTGAGGGAGAGGGGGCACAAACCCAGTGGTGTTCAAGGGTTACTCCTGGCTCTGCACTCAGGAATTACTCCTGGAGGGGCTCCGGGAACCATATGGGATGCCTCGGATTGAACGATGGTCAGCCGCTTACCAGGCAAGTGCCCTGCCGCTGTTCAGTTTACTTTTCTATCCAAAAGGAGTATAGGGCTAGGGATGTAGCTCAGTGGTAGAGCACTTGTTTTGCATACATGCATGCATGATGCCTGGATTCAGATCTTTCTGACAGAGGAAATGAGGGAGTGGGAGAATGGGGAACGAAGCTCATATGCCTACTTCACCAGGTTGTGGCGAGAGTTACGTGAGATAAGAGATGAAACCTGAACTGGTGTTGGAGCTTATAAATGGTAATATCTGTACCTCTTCCAGCTTTCTTGGAGAGAGTGCCACAAATTGAGTGTGTTTCACAATTTACAAGTGAAGCCTTGAGGAATGCTTTAAGTTGCTTCCCCGAAGAAGATTCTAAAGAGTTATCTACAGAGTACCTTATAGTCACTGATTCAAAAATATTACCAAGGACTCCCTACATGATAACGAGGGAGGGACACGTTGGACTATTAGACACAGTTTCTGCCTTAAAGGAGCGCCGATACAGCCTTTTGCAGGCAAAAGAAGATACCGCGTGACCTTGACATGAAGTTTTCCCTTTCTGAGATCAAGTTTTCTCATTTTTCAAAAGTTGTCAATAACATTTATTTGTTAATGGGAGGGAAGGGGTAAGACATATAGACAAAATAGTAAGGCTGCATTAAGTCTGAATACCAGAAACAGTTTGTGGAGACTGGAGGTTACTTTCAGATAAATTGAAGAAGCAGCACTTCCTGTATGAAGTGGCATTTTGAAGCCTTCACTCAGGCCATAATTCCATGAGGCACTGACTGCTGGGAAGCATTTCAGAGGTCAGAGATTTTCAGAGAAGTACTCTAAGAAGTACTGGCAGAACAAATAACAGATGGGGCAGGTGCGCGGATCAGGTAGGTAAATTGAGGCAAATCTTGGCAGACTTTATCAATCTATGGGTTTTTTTTTGTTTTGTAGGTAATAAAGTACTACTAAAAATTTTTTGATCCCGATATGAATGCTAGGAGTAAATCTTTATATCTTACTTTTTGGGTGGTGGGAGGGCTGATGCTGAGATTGAACCAGGCTTCTCCCACTTGAGTCACAGTTCCAGCCCCCAGAGTAAATTTATTTTGTTTTGTGTTTGAGTCACACCTGGAGAGGCTCAAGGGCTACTGTCAGAGGGGCTTGGGGGACCATGTGATGCTGGGGATCAAATTCCCCAGATCTCCCTATATAGTCCCTGGAACTATCTTTCCAGCCCCCTTGGAGTAAATGTGTTTTGGTTCCCCTCCCACCCCCAGCAGTGCTCAGGGCTTACTTCTGGCTCTGAGCTCAGGGATTTATCACTCCTGGCAGGGATCTGGGAACTGTATGGGGTTCCAAGGATTGAACCTGGGTTGGCCGTGTGCAAAGCAAACACCCTACCCGCTGTACTATCTCTCCAACCCCATCGGTAGTACATTTTAAAAATTAAACTAGACCTGATTCAAAAGAGAGGAATTTCATTCTGAGGAAGTTTCAGTTACCAAGGACATACTATTGGCAGGACATTTTGTGCTAGGTGGCATCAGACTGAAAACAAGATGTCAAGATTGGACCCTGCCCTCAAGGAGCTTATAACCAAAAGGGGCAGATAAGACAAGCACACAGACAATTACAATAGAGGTAAAGTGTGATAGTGCTATAATCCAGCCTCAGCTCCATGAGCCTTGGAAATGCAGCAGAGTATAAGATTAATTTCCTTCTCCTAGCTTGGGGGCAGGAGACCCAGTCAGAGGGTCATCTTTGGAATTTTAAACCTAGATTCAGAAAGTCTCAGGGGGGGATCTTGGAGATCATCCTCATTCCTGCCAGGATTCGCTATCCAGAGAAAACAATGACTTTAAATTTGAAGCAGGGCCAGAGAGATAGAGTTAAGGCATTTGCCTTGCCAAAGGCTGACCCTTGCTTCCTTTTTCAGCAAAGCATGCATGCATGGTCCTCAGGGAACCACCAGGAGCTGGCGAAGCACTGGCCAGGGAGTAACCCCCAGTACTTCAGGGTGAGGCAAAAAAAAAAAAAAACCCACAACCAAAATTAAACAAAATATAAAAATCAATAAAATCGGAGCTCTGCAGAAAAGCTGGGAAGAAAGAGGGAAGTAGACCGAGAGCAATTCAGGGTTGAAGTGCTGTTGGAAGTGACTTTTATGCCCAAATGGAGGGGTGAAGGTGAGGAAATGGATGATCAGAGAGGCAGCATGTGTGGCGAGAATAAAAACAACTAGGAAAACAGCCCTCTGGATAGAGGAGTCAGAGGAGAGGTGAGAAGAGACCCAGAAGAACATCTTGTCACCAAATTCCTAGAAGAGCTGTGGCAGGATTGAGAGTGCAACACTGGAGGCCCAAGAGAGCAGACGTGGAAAACTGCAGCAGTAGGGACTGACGTTAGACCCAAGGTTGCCAAGAACAAACGTTGTATTGAATGTTTCCAGAAACTCCTCCAATCAGGTGGATCCCCGGTGTCTGCTGAGTTTTAAGGTGGAAATCCTCCGGGAGGCCTGGGGAGCGGGGATCCCAGCAGATCCCACCAATCTCTATCCTTGGCACCACCTCTCCAAACCCTAACCAGCCGCTCCAAGGACCTGAAAAGCTGCAGAACGTACGCGAGAGCGATTTCACACCTCGCTCTCTGGCCCAGCCCTGAGATGAAGTCCCGTTTCATCACGCAGCTTTAATGACTCTCGGGGCAGTCCCTTCTCGGAGGGGGATTTGCCAACCCTCTGACTAAAGCCTTTTTGCAAAAGTTTGCAGCATTCGCCGCCGCTAGACTACAGCTCCCAGAATCCCCGGGAGCCTCCCGCGCCGATTGGCTGAGCGGCGGGCTCCGAAGGGAGGTGTTGTCCCCGCCCCCCCGAGAAACAGGCTTCCCATTGGCTGCCGCGCCGGGCTTTTGTGTCCCCGCCCTCCCCCGGGGACCGCAGCGGGCTGAGCCGGGCGGCGGGTGTCAGAGCCGGGCGGACGCGGGCAGTTCCGCGGCGGGGATGCTGAGCTGCGCCGGGGTGCCGAGCTGCCCTCGCCACTGCGGACTTCCGAGGCGCTCCGGGCCGTGAAAAGCCCCGTGCCGCGCGCTCCCCGCTCCCGAAGCCGGACGCCGGGAGTAGAGTCCAACGCCGTCGCTTGCCACCCCCGGGGCTTTTCTGGAAGCCGAGCGACCCCCCGGGGCTCTCGCGCCTCCGCAGCGGCCCCCCAGCCTCGGCGCGGCGAGCGCGTCCGGCCAGACCCTCCTCGGCTGAGCGGGTCGTCGGGGAGACCCCGGCCGGCTCCTGCCGCACACCATGATCGTGGCGGACCCCGAGTGCCGCGCCGAGCTCCAGACCTACCTGCCCATCTCCCGGGGCGCCGGCGGCCCCGGGGCCGGAGAGGTGAGCGCGGCCCCCGCCCCCCTCGGGCCCCCACTCGGCCCGGGAGGGGGCGCAGCGCGTAATCCGCGAGTGGGGTTGCATCAACTGGCGGTCGCGGCGCTCTGAGCGCACCCCCCCCCCCCCGCGCCCGGGACGGTGGCGACCCCCGAGGCTCCGTCGGACTCCTGGCCAATGAGCGGGGCTCCCTCTCGGGGTTAGCTGCGCTTTGGGCTCGAGTCGAGAGTCGTCTTGTCCAGGCAAATCCCGGCCGCGGCGGCAGCTCGACCACTTCTCCCCGCCCCCTTCCGCAGAGTCCTTTCCTTTCGGCCGGGGCTGCCGGGCACTGGACTCTTGATGGGGTCCGGCGCCCCCACTTCCCCAGCCCCCCAGCGCGGGGGAACGGGGCACCTGGGACTGGCTAGCGATGGTTGACTCGACCCCTGCCTCCACCTGCACACCCCGCATCCGGAGGGGCGCGGGCACTCGGGCCTGGGCCAGCTGCGGGTGCGCGGCGGGGGGCGGCGGCCAGCGCTCGCGGAGGCGGGGACTGTGGCCGCGGCGCCCCGAGCTCCGCGCTGACTACACTGCGCGCTGCCCAGGGGCGTGAGGTCCAGAAGTTTGTGGCTCCGAGCCTCCCTGTGCAGGGAGATTGGGAGTGTGGCTGAACCGGGTCTGGTCGCTTCCTCCCTCCCCTACCCATCCGCTGATAGTCACCCGCCCTGGCTTTCTGACCTTTTTATTGAGCACCGACTAGACCCGAGCTGCTTCAGCTGTGGGTTGGGACCTTACTCCAGGGTCTGGAAATTAAAGTAAATAACCAAAAAATAAGTGGGTAACTCTGACATTTTTTTGTTTCAAAGTGAATTTCGTTATGATTTGTTCTGTATTCAATGACTGACTTGTGGATCTGTTTTATTTTTTGGTCTTGGACCACATCCAACGGTCCTCAGAGGCTACTCTGGCTCCCCCACCGGCTCTCACACGCACAGTGAGCATCTCTCCTGCCCATGATACCCGTATGTGCTGGATTGAGTAACAGTTTGTTGAGTGAAAAGGGTCCAGCTGTGGAGAACAGTGGAAGAAACCTTGTCCTAGTGATCTGGCTCTGAGTTTTGTCTTTTTTGAGTTCTCAGGACTGACGTTAACCGTTTCAGGGGCTGTGAATGTTGAGGCACTGGAAGGTTGGTGAACTGGCTCCTCCCTCCTTCAGTGGGTAGCACAGCTGGATCTGGTTCTTGCCTTTAGTTTCCAGGCCCTGGAGCACGGGTGCCTCGTCCAGTGCTGGGGATGGGAGTGAGACAAAGCTGTGTGACCCCGGGAAAACCTCTGCCCACTTCTGAACCCCGCCCCTCCCCTTCCTGCTTTCAGAGTGGTTTGTGTCCTAGATTTTCTGTTGTTTACCCTTCCACCATGGCTTTGGAGCCCTGAGTAGGGCAGTGAAAGCCCTCCTTGTCCCTTGTGTGACTTTTAAAAAACAGACTTGAATTGTATGCGTGTGTGTTTTGTTGGGGATCAAACCCTGGGCTCACACAAAGGGAAGGGCTCTACTCTGAGCTACATCCACAGCACCCCCCGCCCTGTGTGTAGAGTCTGAGCTTCTGAGTGCCGTAGTGTTCCAGAGTGGACTTGGGTACCCAGGCAGGCCGGCTGGGTGTGTGCCCACACCCTCCCACTTACTGGCAGTGCCATTTTGACCAAGTGATCTCCTCTCTGATCTGCAGCTTCCTCCCCTGGGGATTTGATAGTATCTTGGAGGAGGGTAGTTTGGAGAATTAGCTGAGACCTAGCAGAGGCCGAAGCACCAATGCCAGGACAGATTCCCTGGGTCAGACCTGGAGAATGTGGCCATAGCTCCCACTTCCTGCCCCTCCCCACCTGGGAGGTCTGAGCCTTGTCTCACCTGCCAGAGGTGAGTGTTGGCACCTCTGGGACAGTGCTTGGAAAGTGGTCTGGGGGGAAGAACTTCAGTTTTTCTGGGTTTGCTTTTGAGGGAGTGGCCTTTCGATGGAGGGCCTGGAGGTGGGAAGGGGAGGGGATATCGTTCTCCAGGTTACCTTGGAATTATGTTGGGCTTTAAGCAGAATCCTTAGCAGACAGCACCATGGACAAATTTCTATTGTCTAGTGTCCAAAGCTGTAGCACAGGGCCAGAGCGATAGCGCAGCGGGTAAGGCGCTTGCTTTGTACATGACTGACCCAAGTTCAATCCCCAGCATTAACATATGGTCCCTCGAGCACTACCAGGAATAATTCCTGAGTACAGAGTCAGGAGTAAGCCCTGAGCATCTCTGGGTGTCACACACACAAACATGCACACAGGCATGAAACTCAAAAGAGTCAAGACCTCCACTTCCCATTAGTTCATATGCCCTTTCAAGGAGTCAGGGCCCCTCAGATGCTGTGATCGGGTCCTGTTAGTAAGTTTTCCCCGCTCAGGACTTCTAGAATCACTTTCTCAAAGCTCAGGCCTTTGCTCCCCAGCAGCTGAGCCCCCCTGCACAGCCTCTTCCAGGCCCCCTTCTCTGCCACAGGGGCTTGATCCCAATCACACAGCAGCCCGTGTGTAATTAGGTGTTCCTGTCTTTTCTTTGCGGGACTGGAAACACCCTGCAGGTCACTTCCCTAGCACTGTTCTTAACGCCTAATGAGTGCTTGCCATCTGCGGCTTGTTGGCTTAGCTGACCCTGTGAACTGCAGCCTTTGAAGTCAGGTCTGAACTCTCCTAGGCTGGAACAGGACTTGGGAGAGAGCCTCAATGACCTGTCTCTGAAGGAGGGATAATGACACCTATTTCCCTTTGGGTGTTTGGGAGGGATTGGCCAGATCAGAGGGGTAAAGCTCGTGGTGGATGCCCACCACCAAGTTTGGACTTTCCTAAGAGAGCACTCTCTGGGAGCACTCTCATCCCCTCCCCCTAAAGGCCGGAGTCGTGAGAAGGAGGGCGGTGGATCTGCTGCCTGTGCTAGAGCTCCTTCTCAAGTGTAAAGCCAGCAAACGTCTGAGGTCAGCAGCCCGAGGCTGCCCTGGGGTGGGGGAGAAGCCTGCCCTTTCAGCTGGCAGAGTGACAGGGCAGTGCAGACTCTGGGTCGGGTACCAAGGATAAAGGCTGGAACTTCTCCCAGAAGCTGATGTGGGTGGTGGGCGAAGCCTGGAGGGCTGACTTGGAGTTCCAGCCTCAGATGGGTCTGTCAGCAGTGCTTAATCTTTGGAATCTTAATCTTTCCTTGTGTGCAAATAGATACCCACACCCACCCACCCCCAATAATTTTGGGGTGAAATCACCTAAAAAATTGATGGTGCTGTCTGCAAATGCTGAGCTATACAAAAGCATTAGTGTGGGCCTGAATGGTAGTACGGTGGGTAGGGTGCTTGCCTGGCACTCAGCAAGGACCTAGGCTTGATCCCCAGCATCTCATGTGGCCCCCGAACACCACCAGAGGTAATTCCTGAGTGCAGAGCCAGAAGTAACCCCGGAGCATCTCCGGGTGTGGCCCCCAAACCAAGAAAAGCCGCCACCACCAATAATAATAAATGTATTCATGTATCCTGAGCTCCTAAATTAGGAGCCAGCGCTAGGGAGTTAGCTCAAAGGGCTGGAGTGCAGCGCTCCCTGACGCAGGCTCTGATTAGTCCCTAGCATCCTTGGTGCCACATGGGCCCTCAACATTGCCCACCTGAGTGGCCTCTGGAGTACCACCTTGTGTGGCTTAACACTCCCTGAGCCCTCCATCAGGCTCTGCTGTGTTTGTTCCCATTTACAACTTCCCTGAAGACCTCCTAGCCCAGAGCGACCTGGTATCATTGTTCTTGGAGCCCCAGGTGATCTCCTTGGGTGGAACTAGAGGAATGGCTGCCTTTAGCCATCCTCTGCGCCACACAGCTGTGCGACCTTGGTTAGGTCACCTGCCCCCTCTGGCTCCCCCTTCTCTATCTACCCTTGGCATCTTGCCATTATCAGCACAGTCCATCGTGGTAGCCCCTAGCCACTTGTGGCTATTTTATTAAATTACCTTGGGGATGGGGGGCTGTAGAGATAGCTCCACTGATGCCTTGGTTGCTGGAGGCCTGGGTTTGATCCCTGGCATCTCATGGACCCCTCCAGCACTGCCAGAATGATAGCAGTTACTGAATAGTTTTCGTTACTTTGTATATCTCTCATTCCTTTTTTCAGGCCAAACCCAGTGGTGTTCAGGTGTCCAGTGTTTCTTAGGGCATATGGTGTCGGGGATCAAACCCTAGCCTCTTTCATGTCAAGCATGCATATCAGTCTCTCTCTCTCTCTCTCTCTCTCTCTCTCTCTCTCTCTCTCTCTCTCTCTCTCTCTTTCTCTCTCTCTCTCTTCCCCCCCTCCCTCTCCCTCTCTCTCTGCACCTCTCTCTGCTGCCCCCCC
The DNA here is from genome assembly GCF_027595985.1 of Sorex araneus. NCBI lineage: Eukaryota > Metazoa > Chordata > Mammalia > Eulipotyphla > Soricidae > Sorex > Sorex araneus. The sequence continues at coordinate 46,957,436 of NC_073306.1, read as the reverse complement.
CATCCATTGTGTATCTCTGAGGTAAGAAGTCTCACAATAGGACAGGTGCTGTGATAGGAGGTAGTGGATTCCTTGGGATGTGGCCAGAGAGAGCGGTTCATTCATAGTGACCCCCAGGTGCAAGACCTTGGCGTGGAACCCTGTGTTGTTTACTTCTGGAGTTCTGGCTGTCCAGGTCAGACTCATCCCTGGTATCAGAGTCCCGGATTCTTTCCTACTTGCCTTTGCTTCCAGGGTTTTGTTGCACTTTCTGTTCCTTCTGACTCAATGCTGGTCTCTAGTTCACTCCTGGTCCTCCTGCCTTCTTGGGATTTAAGTGTCAGCTCAAGGCCACTTCCTCATTGGCTTACACTCCTACCCCATATATTCTTTATAGACTCCAACACTTGAAATCCTGGTCATCAATTTCTTTCATTTGGATTGTAAATTTGGTGATGACTGAGACCTTTTCTTTTTACTTCTGTTGTGGGGTGGAGTGTGGTCACACCTAGCTGTGCTCAGGGATCACTCCTAGTGGGGCTCAGGACTCTGTGGAGTGCCAGAGATCGAACCCAGGCCGGCCATGTGCAAATCAAGTGAGCTTTCTCTCCGGTGGTCTTTTTTATTTCGTCAGTATCATTTGTCAAGGAACAGATTAGTCTGGTTCCATCTAGACATAGCTCTCCCAGTGCCTTAGACTTGAAAAAGTGACTGGTTACCACGCAGACCCTTGGCCCTGCTGCACTTGTGCTGGGCCTCACTCATCCAGCTGGCCAGGAGACCTTGGCATTAGAATTAAATTAAAACCTCAAAGAGAGATGAGGTAGTGAGGGCTGGCTTGAGGGCCGTGCTTCTGCCCATAGGGGCCCCGAGGGGCACTAGCACATCAAATCCCAGGACCACCCTGTGAAAGCAGGTACCATGGTCCACATTACTCGGTGAGGAAACCCAGTCTGCCCTGCTCAGACAGTTGCGGGAGTGGGGGCTGGGGGGGAGGGCCGGGAGTGATAGCATAGCAGGGAGGGAGCTTGCCTTGCGCATGGCCAACTTGGGGGTTCAATACCCCCCCTCCGGCATCCCATATTGTCCCCCAGCACTACCAAGAGTAATTCCTGAGTGCAGAGCCAGGAGTAATAAGCCCGGCCCCCAAACCCAATCAAACAAACACAAGCTTTGTTGGAAGCGGCCGGATAGACAGTGCAGCCGACAGCTCCCTTGCCTTGCACGGGGCCAACGCTGTTCAGTCCTTGGAACCCCGTAGGAGAGTAATCCCTGGGCACAGAGCCAGGAGTAAACCCTGAGTACCCCAAACAACCCAAACAACAAACAAACAATAAATAAATAAGAGAGAAAACATCCTTACACTGCAGCCTGTGTGAGGGGGAACCCAGGCAGGTCCCTCACTACCCCTTGGGGTTAGCTCCTGGGGCAGATCAGAGCCTGAGGGGCTCCCCGGTGGGCCCAGGCCCCAAGCGGCTGGGGAGCTCCCCAGCCCCAGTTCCACTCTGCGCTTCCCCACCCCACCTGCCTGTGGTTTTCTGTTGTCCTCAGCCGCCCTGAGGGGGAGGCGGGTTTGTGGAGTCAGCAATCCTTATCTCCAGACAGGCCCGGAGCTTCTCTCTGCCCAGGGCCTGGAGCCCAGGGGAGCTGCCTGGGAGCACTTAGGGGGGTGAAGGGGGACACTGGATTTTCTGCTAGACTCCGGACCAGCTACCCAGGAGTGTGGCTTATGTTCCTCTGTTTTTCTCTCTTTCTTCTTTGATCTCGGGTCACACCCGGCGGTGCTCAGGGGTTTCTCCTGATGCTGCTCTCTGGGATCACATCCCTGGTGGTGGTTGGGGGACCATATGGGATGCCGGGAATTGAACCCAGTGTCTGCCGTGTGCAAGGCAAGCACCTTGTCTGCCGTGCTGTCTCTCCAACGGAGCCTGTGTTTTTGCTTGTTCTTTTTACTATGCTCAGCAGCTCTGTTCTTTGATTTATGTGATTTTGGGGCCACACCTGGTGGTGCTTAACGGCTACTCAAGGCTCAGTGCTCAGACTTCAAGACAGGTCCTTCGAACAAAGCCTGCCATTCAACTCTCCTGATGGCCTTAGAGAGCATCAGAGCACCGCCTCCCTGCCGAGGGTGGAGAGTGGGGTGGGGGAAGGTGACATTAGAATCTGTAGTCTCTGCGCCTCTGGGGAAAGGTCCCAAGTCTGGATTTGAAGGAAGAAGTTGAGAGATACTGCCTCTGTCAAGGCTTGGGTCAGACTAGCGCCGACAGTTCCCCTCCCAGGGATCCAAACAGATGAATAAACCAAACATCCTCTCTCAGCCCCTTCGAGTGGATTTGATGAGTAGGTGACTGTGGTTTCCCAAGAGGCTCCTGTACGTGCATGTCAGTAGCTGCTGCCCAGCCTGAGCCCCTGCTTCTGTGAGCTCGGCCACAGACAGAATGGGCTGGCCCTGCTCTCTGCAGGATGACGGATGTCGCCTGGCTGCGGGCAGACCTTTTTTTTAACCTTTTGTGTCTGCCCCTCCCCCCTTCCACCTCCGGGCAGGCCCTCAGGGGCTATGCTCTGCATAATGGCTCCGGGGTCACTCCAGGTGGTGCTCTGGGGGACCCTGGAGTGCCTGCCAGGGACTGAATTCCTTACTCTTGCATACAAAGAGTGCTAAACTTGAGCTTCTCCGGAAACTACCCATCAAGTCCTCAAGTCCACCTCCTCTGCCCCGAGGCAGGAGGATGTTGGAATTTGTTAGGTGGTGACTGAGAGCTGAGGGCTGTCACACAGGGGACCATTGGAGCAACTGGGTAGCGGCCCAGATAAGATGACACAGTGGCAGTGCAAGGGATGAAGAAATGCCAGATAGAGATGGAAGCTGCACCGTGGGAATCCAGGGTATTTGGTTGCCTCGCTCTAGGGTCCCCCTTGGTCGGGGTGCTCTATACTTCCTCCAGGGCTGCCAAGAAGATGGCCTCTCGGGGAGGTGTCTGTGTATAGTCCCTCCCGCTGCCCCTACCCCTACCCACCTTTGCCGGCTCTCCGGGTTCTTCTGGGCTCCGAGAACTCAGCCTGGGGTGGGCACCTCCTTTCTCCGCCTACCAAAGCAGGTGTCTGTCACTCACTCTGCTCCCCCGCGCAGGGTGAGCGAACGGTTGATGGTTTGGAAAGCTCATGTGGGAATCTGGGAGATAGTGGGCAGAACGGGCGTAGGCGGTAGGGTTCTTGTGCCTCGTATGTGGCCAACCTCGGTTCAGTCAATTCCCAGCACTGCATATGGTCCCCCGAGCCCACCCAGAGTAAGCCCTGAGCTCAGAGCCAGGAGTAAGCCCTGAGCACCCCTGGATGTGGCTCCAAAACAATAAAGAGCTAGGACACAGGCTTTGCATGCGGGAGGCGCATGTTTGATCCCTGGTGCCACATGGTTCCCTTAGCACCCCAGGAGTGACGCCCAAGCACCACTGGGTGATAAAACAAAACTGGCTGGAGCACCTGCTTTGCAGGAGCGCGTGCATCCTGCAGGATGCCTGGATTCCATCCCAGAGCACAGCTGGAGGAGTAATTCTGAGCACAGCAGGATGTGACCCCAAACCAAGCAAACAAAAAGTTCATGTTGCCCTTTTGATTAGAGCATCCTAGAGAAACGCTGTCCTCTTCATTTTTCACTTCTCCTAACCATTGTGTCGTGTCCTCACAGGAGCATAGAGAGAGCCGGGCTCGTCGAGGCCCCCGGGGGCCCAGCGCCTTCATCCCCGTGGAGGAGGTAAGCTTGGGAGGGGACCTCGGGCACTGGGCAGTGGGAGGGTGGGAGAGCTCTTCCTGACTCGAAAAACAGCTGCTGCGGTTTCGGATTCTTCTAATCCACGAAACAGCTCAGAGATTTGAAGCAGGTAGATCAAGCCCAGTTGCTGGGAATCAGACTCCAGGCGAGCAAGCGATGACAGAACAAGGCGGTGAACACACTTGATTCCCAGAACTCTGCTTCTTTTTTCCCTTGGAAAGGTGGAAATGTCTGTATTTATCTTCTCACCTTGGTGGTTGCTTGCATATATTTTAAAAAGATTTTCTGGGGCTGGAGAGATGACTCAGGAGTGCTGGAGCTTGCTTCTGAGTTTCATCTCTGGTGCCATCTGGCCCCTGAACTCTGCCAGGTGTTGCTTTGGTGACCCTTAAGCACTGCCCAGGTGTGAACTCAAAAAAAAAAAAAAAGCAAAGTCTGATGTGGCTGACCTGGGTCAATCCCCGCACCAGGTGGTCCCCCAGGGCTGGGAGTGTCCCTCCCCTCAACAGATGAGTTCCCCGGTATTAGGAGACTCTGCTCTCATCTAATCCAGCCCACCCTCACCCCACAGATGCAGTTACTGTTGCTTAACCATTTAACCCCTTTCCCAGACTTTTTTCATACAGAACCAAGGTCATAGTTTACGACATCTTGGTGGTTGGTTCCCCCCCCCCCCCACTTAATTCAACAAAGACATCTTTCATCTACTTAGTTCATTCATTCATTTATTTAACAGGTACCTGTTGAATGATTAATCTGTACCCAGCCCTGATTTGGGTGCTGGGGGTATAGCAATGAACAGGAAAAATCCTTGTGTTTTTTTTTTTTTTTTAATTTTTTTTTTCTTTTTGGGTCACACCCGACGATGCACAGGGGTTATTCCTGGCTCATGCACTCAGGAATTACCCCTGGCGGTGCTCACGGGACCATATGGGATGCTGGGATTCGAACCCGGGTCGGCCGCGTGCAAGGCAAACGCCCTACCCGCTGTGCTATCACTCCAGCCCCAATCCTTGTGTTTTTGATACTGATGTTTGGGTCAGGGGTTGGCAGAAGGACAACTTCAGAACAGGCACACATCATTTTTTGTATTTATGTATTTCAGGGTGGGTTAGAATCCATACATGGAAGCAGGGCTTGGGGACTGCCCCCAGTTCTGTGCTACTTCTGGTTCTGCTGCGGGGGAGACCGTGCAGTACCAGAGATTAAACGGTCAGCCACACACAAGACTAACAATGCCTTAACCCTGTACTATTTCTCTCACTTAACCCTCCATATATATATATATATATATATATATATATACATGTGTATATATGTATCACTCTTGGTAATGCTTTGGGGTTACTCCAGGCTCCGCACTCAGGAATTACTCCTGGTAATATTTGGGGACCACATGGAATGCTGTAGATTGAACCCAGATTGGGTGCATGCAGGACAAAATCCTGTTGACTGTGCTGCTCTGCCTCTCCCCCCACCCCTCCAAAGTTCCTGTATTTTTTATGTGGCCTTCAGTGAACAAACACAAATGTGTTTCCTTATCCTCTGCTTTCCTAAATATGGATTCCTTAGTAGTTAATGAGAAGTTAGCCCCCCCCCTCGCCCCCTCCAGGTTACCGCTACCCTTTGTGTATGTAATCAGCCACCTCCTGATAAATTTAAAGCCATGTTCCAGAATGTTATTTTTTGTTTGTTTGTTTCAGTAGGGGTTATCCCAGCCCTGCTGGGGGTGGCCACCAGGCATCGCTGGAAGGTGGGGTGACAGGCATCATTGTGGTGCTGGGGATCTACCACGAGGCCTCAAACACTCAAGGCACATGCTCTGTCACTTGTGCTATCTCCCGGGTTCAGAATTTTGAGCTCAAGCACTGTTTTGTGTGTTTGTTTCTGGGCTACGTCCAGCTGTGCTCAGGGTTTACTCCTGACTCTGTGCTCAGTGATCACTCCTGAAAGTGCTCAGGGGACCGCCTATGGTGCCAGGGATGGGACCCTGATCTGCTGCTGGCAAGGCAGGTGCTGTACCTGCCGTCGGGCTCTGCTGCTGAGAGTCCACCAGCAGTTCCCTCGCCTCTTACATGTCCTCCTCTCTCTGCTGGGCAGGTACTCCGGGAGGGGCCCGAGAGCCTTGAGCAGCACCTGGGGCTGGAGGCGCTGATGTCCTCAGGCCGGGTGGACAACCTGGCGGTGGTGATGGGCCTGCACCCCGACTACCTCAGCTGCTTCTGGCGCCTGCACTACCTGCTGCTGCACACGGACGGGCCCCTGGCCAGCTCTTGGCGCCACTACATCGCCATCATGGTGAGCCAGCCTGGGCCTGACCTTGGGGGAGGGGGGGCCTCCTGGGGGAGGGTGCTGGCCAGCTGCCGCTCCTGGCCTCAGGTGTCTGGGAAGGCGATGCCTGAGACCCAGCCAGGAGGCAGGCGAGAGCAGGCAGTGGCGGCAGAGCCAGGCTGTGTATCTCGAAGACTCTGAGGCGAGGGGTCATGCTTTTACCGATTGGGAAAGGGAGGTGCAAGGAAGGCCCAGCTGGGGAGAGAGCGGGGATCAGCATCCATGTGTCCGGCCTGTGGGGGGTGTGTTGGGGTGGGGCAGGGAGAACAGGAAGGGCTCTGAGCCTAGGTCTCTCCCACAGGCTGCCGCCCGCCACCAGTGCTCCTACTTGGTGGGTTCCCACATCACCGAGTTTCTGCAGACCGGCGGGGACCCCGAGTGGCTGCTGGGCCTCCACCGGGCGCCCGAGAAGCTGCGCAAACTCAGCGAGATCAACAAGCTGCTGGCACACCGTCCATGGCTGATCACCAAGGAGCACATCCAGGTGCGGTGGGCAGCGAGGCTGCCCGGGCGGGGGCAGGGCACGCAGCCCGGCCAGCGCTCACACATCCGCCTCTTTGCTCTCCAGGCCCTGCTGAAGACGGGGGAGCACAGCTGGTCCCTGGCCGAGCTCATCCAGGCCCTGGTCCTGCTCACCCACTGCCACTCACTGGCCTCCTTTGTCTTCGGCTGCGGCATCCTCCCGGAGGTGGGCCCGGAGGGGAGCCCTGCGCCCCAGGCACCCTCACCCCCCAGTGAGCGGAATAGCCCCCCCAGCAGGGACTCGTTGAACAACTTTGGGGTAAGTCCGTGGCCCTGTCTTGGGGTGGGGGGTGGGGTGGGAGAGGAAGCAGACACCGAGTCTGTCCTTGGGCTGAAGGCTCTGCTTCCCGTCTCCGTGCGTGCTTGGGGGTTGCGGTTCCACAGTGAAGCGCAGAACTTGGAGTGCACAGACCTGGGTTTGATCCCCAGCAAAAAAAAAAAAAAAGAAAGACAAAAAGGGTGAGATGGGATAGAGAAAGGAAGGAAGGAAAAAGATTTTTGTCTTAGGAATCTGTTTTCTTATCTGTGAAATGAGGATGTAGATCCTGACTCACGGCTTCAGAGCTGGTGCAGGCCTGTGGCCGGCTTCCCAGCATGTAGCCCCATCGGCTTAGAGTCTGCTGCTGGCTTTTACCAAGAGTTTAGATACCCTTTTTTTTTTTTTTTTTTGATCACACCTGGCGATGCACAGGGGTTACTCCTGGCTCTGCACTCAGGAATTACTCCTGGCGGTGCTCAGGGGACCATATGGGATGCTGGGATTCGAACCCGGGTCAGCCGTGTGCAAGGCAAACGCCCTCCCTGCTGTGCTATCGCTCCCAGCCCATGAGTTTAGATACTCTTAAAATAAACCTCTGTGTTTGAAAATAGAGCGTTTGCTACTTGATGTGGTGCCTTTGTTTTATTTATCTGTTCGGTGGATTGAATCAGGGCTTCACACTTGCAGGGCAGGTGCCCTGCTACGGAGCGCATCCCTGGCCCTGCCTTTTTAATTTTATTTATTATTACTTTTAAAGCCCTTTTTAAAAAAAAAAAAATTAAGAGACTGTGATTTATAAAATCATCTATGCTGAATTCTAGACATAACTATATTCTAGCACCAGTCCCACCACCAGGGTCCCAGGTTCCTGCCCCACGCCCTCAGCCTGCCTCCTTAACAGGCACTTGCTAAGTTTGCTGTGGTTGGATCTCCTGCTTTCAGTGTCGTTCCTCTGTGGTTTGGGTATACAGTAAACCACTCGTCTACACCACAGATGGACCCAAGGCCCTTGACCCCTGCCCCACCACTGCTGGTACTTTGCATCTACTTCTTCTTGTTACCCCCTTGATTTATCTTTTGGGGGGCCTCAGGGGCTCTGGGTGCCTCTCAGCCTCCTCTCCATCCTTACCCAGCTGGGCTGACGGCCCTGTAGGACAGACGGCCTGAGGCTGCAGTGCTGCGGGCCTTGCGATGTGGGGGGATCTCCCGGGCCACCCTCCAGTTCGAAGGGCCTTGATTTTGATTTTGATTTTAGGCCACCACCCGGCAGTGTCAGGGCTTATTCCTCTGTGGAGAGGACCTGCGGGGTGCTGGGGACCTCCGCTTGCCAAGACAAGCACCCCACCCACTGTATTATCTCCACGGTCCCTTATTTGTTGTAATATAAAATGACTGAGACTTTCTGAGGAGCTGGGGCTTGAATGTAGCACCTTGTTCTTGTGAAGTGTGTGCTCTACCCTTAGCCATCATCTCCAGGCCCCCAATACTGGTGCTTTTGTTTTCTTTATTTCTTTTTTTCCCCCCTTTTGGTTTTTGGGCTATACTCAGGACTGCTTGGGGCTACTCTCTGCTCCGTGCTTAGGGGACCCTGTGATGCTCGGAAGTGAGCCCCGGCTCTCTTATGCTAGCATACGGTCCAGTACCTCCCAGGTACTGCAGAAACCCGGCCGGGAAGAGCAGTTGATGCTCAGGGGAACTTGTCTGCCCTGTAGCTTCTGGCCTTTCTCCCGGCCCAGCACAGAGCCTGGGAGCTGCCTGGTGTCTGGGACAGGCTCCGGGCGGAGGGGGACGGAGGAGGAGGTGGTCACCCAAGGCCTCTGCTCCAGGGCTTCGAGGCCGAGCGGGACGTGGAGACTCTGATGGAGCGGATGCGGCAGCTGCAGGAGAGCCTGCTGCGGGACGAGAGCGCATCCCAGGAGGAGATGGAGAGCCGCTTCGAGCTGGAGAAGTGCGAGAGCCTGCTGGTGACCCCCTCAGGTACCCGGCGTCCTGCCGCCGCCCCCTTCTCACGGTGTCTCTGCCGGGCAGGAGCTCTCCTGTCTGGATTGCACTCGCAAAGTAAAAGCCACGTCTCAGCTGCCCGAGCTTGGTGGGTGGTGCCAGACGTGGATCGAATCCCCACTGCTCAGCCTCTCTGGCAGTGACCACTATAAGTCGTGGCCTGTCTTAGGGCTCTTTTCCTCCGCGGGCGTCGCAGAAACTGGTCCATAAACAACCGAGGCTGTTACTATTATGGCTGTTACTTGTCCTTTGGGCCCTCGGGACCGAGTCACCTGCTCCCCCAGACCCGGCTCAGGGTGACTCTGGCTCTCTCGTGGGTGCAAGGGGCTTACCTGGGCCTGGCATTCTGTGGTCCCTCGACAGGAGGGTCCCTGCTCCCTGCCGCCCCTCACTGTCCCCTCTCCCCCACCTCCTCAGCGGACATCCTGGAGCCCTCTCCACACCCGGACATGCTGTGCTTTGTGGAAGATCCTGCCTTCGGATATGAGGACTTCACTCGCCGAGGGGCTCAGGCGCCCCCCACCTTCCGTGCCCAGGTAGGCTCTCCCTACTCGTCCTCGTCCCGACATGACTTCAGATGTGCCACGAATAAGGAGCGGCAGTTGGCAGGCACAGAGAGTCGGGCCCCTCCTCTTGTTGAAAAGACTATGGGAAGCAGAGGGTTGTGAAGGCGGGGGTCCATCTGTATACTCGGCTCAGCGGGTTTGTGTCCAGGGAGCAGGTCATGCCCACGGGGCATCCTCCTCAGTGGCTCAGGCCCAGAGGAAGCCGGGGGTGGGGGAGGGGGTTTGTGGCCAGCCTAGGTGTGTTCTGGAGCTTGGGGCTTCAGGCCCCGGCACCCCGAGATCTGCTCACTGACGCTCCTTGTGTCTCCAGGATTATACCTGGGAAGACCATGGCTACTCGCTGATCCAGCGGCTCTACCCTGAGGGAGGGCAGCTGCTGGATGAGAAGTTCCAGGCGGCCTACAGCCTCACCTACAACACCATCGCCATGCACAGCGGCGTGGACACCTCCGTGCTCCGCAGGGCCATCTGGAACTACATCCACTGCGTCTTTGGCATCAGGTGAGCATGTGCCCCTCGCAGCCCGCTCCGAGGTCACAGCTGTGCCCTTTTGTTGGTTTGGGGGCCACACCTGGCGGTATTTAGTGGTTACCCCTGGCTCAGCACTCAAAGGTCAATTCTGGCCGGGCTCCTGCGACTATATGGGATGCCGGGGTTCAAACCCTGGGCAGCCATGTGGAAGGCAAGCGCCCACCCCTGCCTGCTGCACTTCTGCTCCAGAACTGTTCAATTTTTTTTTTTTTTGTCTTTTCCTTATTTCCTGCCTATACTGCTTTTCAAAGGCCAATTGTTTCACGGCCAGGGAGATAGATCAAAGGACTGGAGCACCTGTTTGGCACGTGGGAGCCTCAAGTTTTATACCTGGCACCACATTGTCCTCCAAGCACTATAAGGAGTGGCCCCCAAAGCAAAGCCAAACTTGTTTCTCCGCAGAAAGGGATTAGATGGGTTAGAGAAACAGATTAAGGAGGATTATTAAATACAGATGAGTAGATGAGAAAATGAATGTTTGCATTTCCATTCTAAGTAGCAGGTACTCGCATAATAAGTCAGTATAAATGCCTGTCAACGGTGAACTTCAGCCATACTAGTTCAGTGAAATATTATGCAGCTATTAGAAATTATAGATAACATTATTAGCAATTCAGAAAACGTCAAGGGAAAAATCAATTTCCTGAATTTCTACTTCGTCCATATTCTGTGGCACTTAAAAAGATTTCCTCCCAGGTAGTGTGAGTGGGCCTCAGGGCCACCCCTGATACCCGGCGAACCAGCCAGGGCTCGGGCCTGGCAGTGCGGTGGTGCTAGAGCTCGGTGGTGCTATGTGGGGGGGGCGTGGGTATACGACACCAGGGATTGCACCTAAGGCTTATACATGCCAAGCATGTGCCCTTCCTTGCCCTGTGCCGTCTTCCCCTTTCCCCTTCCCTTTTTCTGTCGTGGTGACTAGGCCTCCCCTACTTTAGTTGCCGTTGTGTTGTACCAGATATTGCGTATTCTGTTGTGGTATTGGGATTTCAAATGACAGTGCCCCCGGGATCGCCTTTGGCGTATGGAACTCCCAGGGGTAGAACCCATGACCTCAGGCCTGTGAAGCAGGCACCATTCCACTCAGCTGTGCAGCTCGGGTCTCCGGGGCATCTTTCTTAACCTCTCCAGCCCTCCTTCTGCTCTCTCACTTAACAGTTTGCTCAAACTCAAACTACAAGATTCCCAATATCTTAAAAGACGCGTGTTCCTCCAACAAGGTGTTTCTTGCTGGAATGCAAACCGCATTTTCTTGAGTGGCGTGAGAGGTACTTCATCGGCTGCCCTCTTGCTGGCTGGCAGCAGGTTTTCCAGAAAGGCCAAGGATAGATGGCTCTGGGGAGGTGGTGCAGGCTAGTGCCTGCCCAGCTCTGAGGTGCGGGCTCACTCCAGCATGGTCTCTGCTCACTGACCCTCAGTGCACCACACCTGTCCACAGTTCTCAGCCAGGCACACCTAGCCACACCCACTTGACCGACCCGGACTGCAGGGACCTGTGACCTTTACTTGTTAATATTGTTGAGGGAGCCACTGACTGGCAGTGCCCTAGGGCCCACTAGGGCTTAAACCCAGGCCCTCAGATATGCTAGTTTTTGTTTGTTTTTTGGGCCACACCCAGTGGTGCTTAGGGCTTGCTCCTGACTCTGTGCTCAGGATCACTCCTGGCAGGGCTCAGGGGCCGTGTGAGGTGCTGGGGATCCACTCTGGGTTGAGGCCGCATGCTAGGCAAGCACCTTACCTGCTGTCCCACCACTCTGGCCCCGTCACACTAGTTTTGTTTATACCGCTTGAGCTCCACTTCCAGCCTCCTAGGTGGCTTTTAGATTTGTCGGCCACTTGCTGCTGTTTGAACAAGCTCATTCCCTTCTCCAGCTCTGAGTTTAACCCTCTGTAAAATGAGTATGGGCTGCTTTTGCCCTTCTTCCTTCTCCAGGGCAGAGTTGCCTGCCCCCGCCCTGTCTTTTGTGCGTGCACAGTCAGGTATTGACTGGAGCCAGGCAGAGTAGAGTTTGAGCCAGGTTCTCAGCGAGCAGACCCCAGACACATCAAGGCACGTTTCATCAGTAAACCGGGGTTGGTGGAAACAGATGCTTTATAGTCACGTACAGTTGTTTGCTCGATTGCATGTGTGTTGTGCACATGCACGGGGTCGGCATTCACTGTAATCTCTGCATTCCTGGGAGGGGTCCCTGGCAAGTCTGGTGACTTGTGTTTGTGGGTGTTATTGATGAGAGAAAATGGGGGCCAGAGAGGTAGTATAGTGAGTAGGTTACTTGTCTTGTATGCGACTAACCCAGGAGTGGTCCTTTCTTTCTTTTCCTTTTCCTTTTTTTGGGTCATACCCAGTGATGCTCAGGGGTTACTCCTGACTCTACACTCAGGAATTAGTCCTAGCGGTGCTTGGGGGATAATATGGGATGCCGGGGATTGAACCCAAGTCATAAGCATGCAAGGAAAATGCCCTACTTGCTGTACTATCACTCTGGTTCCCCAGGAGTGATCCTTGAGCACAGCCAGAGGTCACCTCTGAGCACAGGGAAGGAGTTATCTATCCCTGAGCACTGCACCGGGTGTGACCTAAAAACAACAAAAGAAGAAGCAGAATCACAGAAGAGAGAGAAATAGCTTTATCTGACTTTTGTTCCACGCCCAGTGGTGCGCAGGGGTGTTCCTGGCTGTGCTCAGGAGCCCATTTGTGGGGCCTGGGATTCAAACTGGTGTGTCAGTGGGGTGGAAGGCAAGCAAGAGAAAACGGCTCTTTCCTAAGAGCAACGGAATTTCTAGTTGCTTCCTAACTTCCATTTACTCTTGCCACTCACTTCCCTCTTCTGCAGCGTGGGGATTGGGGTCAAAGCACTGTGGAAGCAGAGGATGAGGGATGATGTTGGGGCCTTTCCCTTCAGGTACGATGACTATGACTACGGGGAGGTGAACCAACTCCTGGAGCGGAACCTCAAGGTCTACATCAAGACAGTGGCCTGCCACCCCGAGAAGACCACCCGGAGAATGTACAATCTCTTCTGGAGGCACTTCCGCCATTCGGAGAAGGTACAGCCACTGCGGCGGGGCAGGATGGCAGAAGGAGGGGGCAGGGCCCCGGAGGAGGCCAGCCTGAGTCTTCCTAGCCCAGCTAGGACCCCTGGGCAGTATGATTCCCTGGGTTCAAATCCTGCTCCAGGCAGATTTCAGATTCCGGTGACTCACCTGTGAACTGGGAATGGGAGAAGGTCCGTCCTGACTGGGAGGGCTGGGTGCAGGTCATCATGTGCCTCTCACCCTGACCTTGGGCAAGTCGCATTGCCCTTCTGCACTTTTCTTTTTCCTCTTGGGGTCACACCTGGCGATGCTCAGGGGTTACTAACTTTTGGCTCTGTACTCAGGAGTTACTCCTGTTGGTGCTTGGGGAACCATATGGGGTGCCGGGGATTGAATCCGGGCCTGCCATACGTAAGGCAAACGCCCTACCCACTCACTCTACTGTCACTCTTAGCTCCTTTCTGCACTTTTTAGCTGCACTGTGGGGGCAAACTGCTGCCCGCCTCTCGGGGCTGAAATGAGCACACGAGGGTTGAGCTTTGCGCCTAAAGATGGCTCAGGGGAGCTCTGGGCTTTGACCTGGGAGTGATTAGTCTCGGTGGAGATGGATGGAAGTTTCCAGCTGTCACTCCGAACAGTTCCAAGAGCCTTAGGAAAGATGTCTGAGGGAGGGAGGAGGGCCGAGCCTGGGCGGGGGGCGGTGGCGAGGGACACCACTCTCGACTCCTGTGCCCCAGGTCCACGTGAACTTGCTGCTGCTGGAGGCCCGGATGCAAGCGGCTCTGCTCTACGCCCTCCGTGCCATCACCCGCTACATGACCTGACTCGGGAGCGGACCTGGGGACCAGCTCCTCCCCACGAGGACTGCTCGGTGTGAGGACAGCCCCCCTCCTCCTCTCTCCCACGCCCACCTCACCACATACTCTGGGGACCGGCCTGCGTGTGACGCCCTGCCCCACCCCCCCCAGGCCACATTCTGCTTTTTCTTCCTGGAATGGACTGGATCGTTAGATGGACTCCAGGAGCTCAGCTCTGCCTGGGGGAGCTGGAGATGGACCAGAGCGACCGCAAGGGCAGAGGGCACCAGGAGGAAAATGGGCTGAAATCCGCGCTGGGCGCCCGCAGCTAGGCCCCAGACTCAACAAATACTATGTCCTCCAGGATGTCTCTGGCTGGCCCTGAGAGAGAGGGGCGCCAGCTCCGGGACGCACACTCCATCAGCTTTGCTTTTCTTCCTCCATGTTCCCAGACTCCGTTACCTCTCACCGACCATTCACCCATCAATGTGAAGGTCAGGGTCACAGCTGGTCTGTGTGTCTGACTCTACCCTATCCCCCCAACACCCGTTCTGCTGGGCACCCTGAAGGCCACTATTTCTTGGTTGCCCTCATCCTGGTCAGTTCCTGTGACCTTCCTTACCTTCTGACCCTTCTCTCCCGTGCCTGGTGGCAGAAGGCCCCAGTGGAGACCAAGCACGTCCAGAAAGCTGATCTCAGTGCGGGGCCTCCGTCACTTTGCCTACTGAAGCAGAGGCGGCAGCAGCCTTTGCAACCCTGTTTCCTCATGGTGAGGCTCTTCCAGGCCTCAAAATTCGGTGCCACATTCAAAGCCTGAGAGGAGGAGGAGGAGGAAGGGAGAGAAATCTTCTCCCCAGAGCTGCACCCGCCTCGGGGGAGCCTGGAACTCCCATGACTCTGCCACATACATGTGCCAAAAAGTTGAGCCTCTCTAGATGGCTCCATGGGAGAGGCAGGAGACCCCAGGGTACCTGTGTGGGTCCTGCTGCTGGCCTAGTGACCACGGCCTCATTGCCAAACCTCTTTGACCTCATTTCCCCAGTTACAGCGCGGGGCCGGATAAGTTTTCAGTGACGTCTGTGGCGCGGTTCAGATCTTTCCAAGGCCATCCTGCCAGCCACCTACAGGACCTCACAGGCCTCTGGGGAGCCTCTAGCTCCCTCGCTCAGTCTCCTGCCTACCTCCTTGGGACCCCCACCTCCTCCCACTTCTGTCCCCTTCCTCGAGAGCTGGATTTCTTGGAGGACAGCAGCCAAGGGCCCATCCCAGGCACTTTCTGTAGCAAACAAGCTGTGAATTGGGACCCCCCCAGCCCCCCTGGTGGTCAGTCTGCTCCTCTGCCCCGCTCCTGGAAGGCGAGGGTTCAGCTCCTGCTCCTTCTCACCCTCCCTGGCCGGGGCAAGAGAGGACCCTGGTCATTTTGCCACATTTCATACCCGTGCAGGCATGGGGACGCGATTGGCCCTCCCCACAGTGAAGTTGAGCAGGCCGGAAGGGGCCCCAGCACTGGGGCTCAGAGCTAGAGGGAGACCCGTGAGGTCTTGTCAGTGTCCCTGGAGGTGGGCGGCGTGTCCAGTGTTCGAAGTCTATGGCTTTGCTACCAGTTACATATGATGAGAAATAAAAGTTCACCGAGGTTTTGTTTTGTACTTGTTAATGGACTGTTTTTGCATTTCCTGGGGGTCAGGGTTCACCTTTTGGCCTGAACCGGGCGATTGTGATTACATCATGGACTTGGCTTGCTGGCCCAACCCTTATGGACACGTGTGCCAGAACTGCAGGGTTGGCTGTGTCGGCACTGGAAGTCTACTTCTGGCCCTGGGTGTCCAGCCCTATCACCCACCCTCTGTCAAGGGTCCAGCATTATAGAATAAAATATATATATGTACACACACACACACACATATATATATATATAGTTTGGGGGGGCCAGTGCAATAGTACAGCAGGTAGGACTCTTGCCTTACATGTGGCAGATCCGGGTTCGATCCCCAGTATCCAATGTGGTCCTCAGAACACCACCAGGAGTGATCCCTGAGCACAGCCAGGAGTAACGTCTGAGCAATGCCAGATGTGGCTCAAAAACAAAAAAATGGGTTTCTTTCTGCAGCAAGCCTTCCAGAGAATTGAGTTGCTGAGGCCAGTGTCATTATTGGCTGGAACCTAGAATCCAGTGTCACATCAGGTACCAGTGTTGCTGGAGAGGGCACGGAGGTGTCTGGATTTTGTCTGAGCTCTACTTCCCCTGAGGCTGGAATTCTTGGTTGTTAGGCCCTGCTGTGTTGTTCCACGCTGTTGGAGAAGGTCTGAGAGGGGGTTCTCCGGTGCCACTTGCTTGCCTCCTCCTTACCCTTCCCTAACCTAGAAATAGGACCAGCCTGGAGAGGTTTATGTTTGTGACCCCCAAATTATGCCAGTGCTCGTCAGCAAAGCTTTGTAGCTTCCCTGGGCAACAGAAACTCCAGTAAGCTGATTGGAAAACCACATCATGACTAAGAGCTAAGACCTGCTCGTTTGTCACTTCCTTTAAACTTGCTTCCATAAAAAGAAAACGAGGGCTCCTCCAGGAATCCCCCCTGATTGCCTCTCTCTGTCTTTTTCCCTGAATCTCCTTCACTTTCTCAGTATTCCCAAGCTTTTATCCTTCTGTCTAAACTCAGGTGAGCAAGAGTACGTGCGGCCTGGAGGAAAAAAAAAAAAACCCTTGGATTCTGCCTTAGTCATTGATTATCCCGAGGGGTTTGGTTCATTACACTGTGCCGTGTTTACTCTGCCATAAAAACGGGCCAAATGCTTTCAGTCTTTTCCAAGTAGCCTTGGGAGTGATGGGCCAGATCCTTTCAAATTTGATTGCTGAGTTCTCCACAATCTGTGAGAAAGGGGTGGTGTTCCCATTTTACAGATGTGGGAGAGGAACCCCAAGTGAAAGAGTAAGGAACACCTTTCTAGCTGGGCAGACTGGCCCTGACCTTTCATGTCTGCTAGACCATAAACAAATTACTTCACTTCTGCCTCGTTTCCTCCTCCACGCCATGGAATTCGTACCTGGGGTCACAGGAGGGTTATGTGGGTTAAATGAAAACCAGCCCCGCTCAGGAGCTAGACACTCACCAGTTCTGCCCACTGAGATCTGTTGTCTAGTGGAGGAGGGGACAGATCATTGCCCAGTGATTTAAATGACCGCTGTGATGGGGACCTCAAGGAGAAGGATGTGCTGCCGGGGCCATTTACTGCCTAGCAGTGGAGCCAGAGAAATACGCACACTTTTTTTGTTTGTTTGTTTTGTTTTTGGCTTTTTGGGTCACACCTGGCGATGCACAGGGGTTACTCCTGGCTCATGCACTTAGGAATTACTCCTGGCGGTGCTCAGGGGACCATATGGGATGCCGGGAATCGAATTTGGGTCAACCGCGTGCAAGGCAAACACCAAACCCTCTGTGCTATCGCTCCAGCCCCCACACGCTTTCTTGTTTCGTTAGGGGGGGCCACTCCCAGCATGCTCAGGGCTTACTCCTGGTGGGGTTCGGTAGACCATACGAGATGCTGGGAATTGAACCTGGGTTGGTCTTGTGCAAAGGCAAGTGCCCTACCCGCTGTACTGTTATCCCCGCCCCCCAGATGCGCTCACTTTTTTTTTTTTGGTTTTTGGGTCACACCCGGCGATGCACAGGGGTTACTCCTGGCTCTTCACTCAGGAATTACCCCTGGCGTTGCTCAGGGGACCATATGGGATGCTGGGATTAGAACCCGGGTCGGCCGCGTGCAAGGCAAACGCCCTACCCGCTGTGCTATCGCTCCAGCCCCCTGATGCGCTCACTTTTATAGAAGCTAAAAACGCATCCATGAAGAGCCGCTTCCCACCGCTTTCTTAAAAGCACCTTCAGGAAATGAGGAACCGAGTCCAGAAACTCGCCTCCATTGTTCCATAAGGGGTGTTGCGTGCAGCCCGCACCAGCCCTCGCTTCTCCCCACCCTGGGCTCCAGGGCGGGTGTTGGGCCCTTGAAGGCTCCCAACTGAGGCTTTCGCAGGGAACAGCCCTGGGTGGAAGGGAGCTCCCTGGCCCCCTGTACTGCCCCCCTCCACCTGCCTCTGTCCATGACAGGTCAGTGGGAGAGTACAGAGGCTGGCCCCTTGCGCCCATTTGGAACAGCTGTGATGGCTCAAGGCAGCACGGGTGCCCCATTCCCGCCTGCCCTGCAGCCCGGCCCTGCCTCCGCCCCAGATACTGAGTCTCAGTACTTTCAGCTCAGAGTCTGCTGACCAGCATAGCTGACATAGACACTCTCCTATCAAATGCATGGTTGAAATAGAAGTCAGAGAGCGGAAATGACTAGCGCGGGGTCTCAAAACCTGGACCTCTCAGTTCTTCCTGGTTCTACAACTTCCTGTCAGCTTTCTTTTCTGAGGCCGGAGGCCACAGCTGCAATGCTGAAAGGACTGAAATAATAAGTTCCTATCCCCCGTGTCCGGAGACCTTGGGCAAGTCACTTCCCCTCGTGGGGAGGTTAAGGCACACTCCAGAGAGCTCTATTTTCTCTCAAGTCTGCCAGTCAGGATAACCAGATTGTAAGAAAAACCAAGTTCCAGCTGGTTATACAGCCAGAAATTCTTTCCCTTAGTGTCAAAATCACTTCAGACCTCACTGTGAGGAAGAAACTTTGAGCTTTTCCAAGTATCAAAACTCGTTTCTTGCTGGAGCAATAGCACAGTGGGTAGGGTGTTTGCCTTGCACACTGCTGACCCGGGTTCGATTCCCAGCATTCCATATGGTCCCCTGAGAATCACCAGGGGTAATTCCTGAGTGCAGAGCCAGGAGTAACCCCTGTGCGTGCCCGGGTGTGACCCAAAAAAGCAAAAAAAAAAAAAACAAAAAAAAAAACAAAAATAAACTTTCTATTTTGGATGAGGAGAAGGGGTTGGGGCCATACCCAGACATTCTCAAGGGCTACTCTTGGCTCTGTACTTAGGGATCACTCCTGGCCATCTCAGGGGACCATATGCAGTGCCAGAGATCAAATCTGGATCCACCCCATGCACGGCAAGTATCTTAATCTCTATACTATCTGGCACAAGACTCACATTTCAGGGCAGAAACTGTTTTCTTGTTTTGTGGGATTTTTGTTCTGTTCTATTGTTTTGATTTTGCTTTTATTTTGTCATATCTAGTGATGCTCAGGGGTTACACCTGGTGATGCTTGGGGAAGTCATATGAGATGCCGGTGATTGAACCTGGGTCGGTCTTGTGCAAGGCAAATGCTCTACCCACTGTACCATTGCTCTAGCAAGAAATGAGTTTGATACTTGGAAAAGCTCAAAGTTTTGAGTGATGCTCTGGCGCCCAGAAACCATTTTTATTTGTATTAACATTTCTTTTTCTTTTTTTTTCTTTTGGGGTCACACCCGGCGATGCACAGGGGTTACTCTTGGCTCATACACACAGGAATTACTCCTAGAGATGCTCAGGAGACCATATGGGATGTTGGGAATTGAACCCGGGTCAGCTGTGTGCAAGGCAAATGCCCTACCCACTGTGCTATCGCTCCAGCCCCTGTATCAACATTTCTAAGTGTTCCCTTTGGCCCAGCAGTGATAGGGCAGCGGTGAAGGAGCATCGTGATGCTGGCCCAGAAGTCAGTGATGAAGAAGAGCATCACACAGGCTGGGCTCAGACCCTGGGGAAGTGGCAGTAACAGGACCCAGTGAGCGAGCCCCACTGTGTGCAGCCCCACTGTGTGCAGCTCTGCACTGTGCAGACACTCCCAGGGGGATAGCCTGGGCCTGCCGCGTAAGGAAGGCTGCGTGGGGTGGGTGGAGAGAAAAGAGTGTGGAAAAAAGATTTCTGGCAGAAGAAACAGCATGGGATAGCTTTCTTTCTTTCTTTTCTTTTTTTCTCTTCTTGTACAGCTGACTGTACTCCGGGCTTACTCCTGGCGGTCCTCAAGGCATCATATGGGCTGCCAGAGACTGGACTCTGGTATGAAAGGCAAATGCCCTACCTGCTGTACTATTGCTCCAGCACCTGCATGGGGCAAAATTTAAAGCAGGAAGGACAAGACAGCCTGGTAGGGGCAGAAGGAGCAGGAGAGTACAAGGAAAGGTAGAACTGAGAAGGAAGCCCGGGACAGGGTTGGCACAAGAAATTTAAGAATTTTGGACTTTTGGGGCTGGAGTGATAGCACAGCGGGTAGGGCGTTTGCCTTGCACGAGGCCAACCCAGGTTCGATTCCCAGCATCCCATATGGTCCCCTGAGCACTGCCAGGGGTAATTCCTGAGTGCAGAGCCAGGAGTGACCCCTGTGCATCACTGGATGTGACCTAAAAAGCAAAAAAACAAAAAAACAAACAAACAAAAAATGAATTTTGGACTTTCAGGACCACAGATATGGCTCAATAAGCTCAGTGCAAAGTGCTTTGCATGCAGGGGCCCAGGTTGGATTACCAGTACTTGATGGTCTCCCAACCGCTGAATTCAGAGCCAGAATAGCCCCTGAGCATGGCCACAGATGAACCAAAGGCCAAAAAATAAAAAAATAATAATAATTTGGGACATTTGGGAACAGGTCTTTGGTTTGATCCTCAGCATTTGTAAATGTAATAATTCTGGACTTCATTCTATGAGCAGTGATAAATCTTCGAAGGAGATTTTGTTACTTATTACAAAACAGATGGTATGAGTCAAAGGTGTATGTCCCAGGGCCGGAGCCATAGTACAATAGATAGGGCATTTGCCTTGGATGCGGCCAACCAGAGTGCGATCCCCAGCATTCCATATGGTCCCCCGAGCACCACCAGGAGTAATTCCTGAGTCCAGAGCCAGGAGTAACCCCTGAGCATCACTGGGTGTGACCCAAAATTCCGCCCCCCCAAAAAAAAAATGTGTATGTCTCTCTCAGGATGTACTGTCCCGAGATGGCATTTGTGGATGAGATGTTTGGGAAATGGTGAGGTCATTTGGGTAAAGTCTATCAGTGTGATTGGTGCACTTAAAAAATAGAAAAAGGAGGGGCTGGAGTGATAGCACAGCAGGTAGGGCGTTTGCCTTGCACGCAGCGCGGCCGACCCAGGTTTGATTCCCAGCATCCCATATGGTCCCCTGAGCACTGCCAGGGGTAATTCCTGAGTGCAGAGCCAGGAGTAACCCCTGTGCATCGCTGGGTGTGACCCAAAAAGCAAAAAAAAAAAAAAAAATAGAAAAAGGAGAGCACAGGAGTTAAAACACTTGCCTTGCATGTGGTCAACCCAAGTTATCCCTGACACTGCATGAGTCTCCAGAACACCACCAACAGTGACCCCTGAGCACTGGGCTGGGAATAGCCCCTGAGCACTGCCAGGTATGACTCAAAAACCAGGGAAAGAAAGAATAGTAAAGGTGAGAGTTTGTTTCCCCATTCAGCCATGAGGACATAGCTAGAACGAGGGCTCTGATGGAGAACCCAATTGGCTGGCACCTTGATCTTGGACTTCCCAGCCTGTGAGAAAGAAGTTCCTCTTGTATAAGTCCCTGAATCTATGCTATTTGGGGGACGAGGGTGTTGAGTCACACTCAGTGTTGCTCAGGGGCTACTCCTAGTTCTGCACTCAGGAGTCACTTGGGGCGGGGCTTGGAGGACCATATGGGATGCCAGATTTGAACCCATGTTGACTGTGCACAAGGCAAGCACCCCACCCGCTGTACTTTCACTCCGGCTCCCTCTCATCCAGTTATTCTATATACCACAAATAAGTGAGATCATCCTGGATTTGTTCTTCTTCTGTCTTACTTCACTCAACATGATATTGTTCAGTTCCATCCAGAAACTGCAGCAAATTGCATTTTTTTTCTCACCCGGTACTCAGTTCTTACTCCTGGGTCTGTGCTCAGGGATCACTGGGATGGGGAGGTGGTGGGGGGTGGATATCAGGGAAGCATATGTGGCGATGGGGATCAAACTTGTGCGCCCTGTACTATCATCCTGGCCCCACAATCAATGTTAGTTAGAGCCCAAACTGACCGAGACTAGATGTCAAGTATGAGAAGCACAGGAGGAGGTAAGCTGAATTCAGGGCTTCCATGTATTAGACCACCACTAGGGCTTCAGAGCCCTGACCCTCACAACAGCCTCAGAGGCCGCTGACCACCACCTCTCTGGTTTACAGATGGCATTGGGAAAGCCGAGGCGCAAGTGTCCCTTTATCTAAAAGTTTCCCTGGAGCCAGATAGTACAGAGATGAGGACACTTGCCTGTAGCTGCCACCTCGACAGTGGTCTGAATCCCAGCTTCTCTCTGAGCTCTGCCAGCTGTTTGCCCTGAGCACGGAGCTAGGTGTAGACCCCAGCACAACCAGGTGTGCACACCCCTTCCCCCAAACAGAACAATTTCTCTGGCTTCCCATACCTACTCCAAGCGTACATGGTCCTTCTCTGATCAAGTGCTTGCATTTTACCAGGATTTACCCCCCGCCCCGCCCTCCCCTGCACCCCAGTGTTGTAACCACTTTGCCCATTTGAGAACAAGCCTTGAAAGACAGCAGCTTTTGTCAGGCATGTTCGCTGCTTCCTTTCCAGAGCTGAGAACTGGGGGGTATAGCATGTAATGGGGGGCTGATGTGGAAGGTGCCGGCTTGCGCCAGGATGCCCGCTGGGCGCTGCCTCCGAGGCGGCTCTTGCTCTCCTGGCTAGCTGTCAGTTTTGTCACCGGCTCTCAGAAACTCGGTGTTAGTTGCATGTCGGGGAAAGTGGACTTTGGAACCAGACAGATGAGGCTCCCTTCTGAACGCAGGTCCATCTGGAATGAGGCAGAGTATAAATAAATAGAACCCAGTGCTTTACAACCTCTGGTAATAATGTCCTTTCATATCTTCGTCTATAAAATGAGAATATTATCTTCTATGCCCAAGAATTTTTTGCTGTTGGGATCAAATACAATTTTTTTGTTTTGTTTTTCATTTTGGCTTTTTAGGTCACACCTAGCAATGCTCAGGGATTAGACTCTGCACTTAGGAATTGCTCCTGGTGGTGCTCAGGGGACCATATGGGATGCCAGAGGTCAAATCCGGGTCAGCCATGTACAAGGAAAATATCCTCCCTACTGGACTATCACTCTGCCCCCCCCAATAAAATGTTTATAAGAGGACTTTTATTTTGGGGTTTGGATTTTGAGGCCATATTCTGCAGAGCTCAGGACTTGCTCCTGGCTCTGTGCTCAGGCATCTCTCCCAGTGAGGCGTAGAGGGACCGTATGTGGTCCCAGGAATCAAACCAGGGTTGGCCATAAGCAAAGTGTCATACCCACTGTGCTGTCTCTGGCCCTAGGAGATAGTCTTTGCATTTGATTCTTCCCTTTGGTAGAAGACATTTTCGGTAAGCATCATTTTTCCTGCTTTTGTTTTTTGGGTCCCACCTGGAAAGGCTTAGGACCTACCCCTGATTCTGTGCTCAGGGATCACTCCTGGCAAGCTTGCGGAATCATCTGGGGGGTGCAAGGAATCAAATCCAGGTTGGCTGGGTGCAAGACAAACTCCCTACCTGCTGTATTATTGCTCCAGCCCCATCAATGTCATTTTTGTTTTTGTTTTTGATTTGTTTGGGGGCCCCTCAGCAATGCTGGGGCCATCAGATCTACATCTGGTGATCTGGTGGTGCTGGGCAATCATGCGATGTCAAGGATGCCACTAGGGTCCCTGTGTATGGCAGCATATTCCCCAGTCCGGGATCTGTCTCCCCGGAACTTTAGATCTCTTTTGAGGGCTTGGCTGTGGAGCTGGTTTTTGGGGCCATCTCCAGAGTGCTCAGGATAAATGCTCTCGAAGTAAGCCCTGGCAGTGCTCTGCCACATGCAAAGCAAACATCTTACCCCCTCAATGTCATTTTCTTAGGCTCATGGCCTCAGTTTCCTCATGTGTGAAGTAAGACTTGTGAAATGCAAGATAACGGTGAACTCCCACTGTCTGAATGCTTTTTTCCTCAACATGGGCCGGTCTGTCTCCTTCTTCTTTTAGTTATTCTACCACACAGCTTTGGTTTTGAATCTGTTTAAATAATTAGTTGGCATAAAACCTCTTCCCCCACTTGTTCTCCCTCCCACTTCTTTCTCCTCAGATTCTCTTCTTTAATCTGTGTCCACTGGGTTGACTTTTTATATTTATTTTTTGCCACTCATCGATTTTCTAGCCTTCTGTTGTGCACTCGCGTGTCCTCCTGCTTTGGGGCTGGAGTGATAGTGCGGTGGGTAGGGTGCTTGCTTGAATGTGGCTGATCCAGGGTTCAATCCCTGGTTTCCCTTGTAGTCCCCTGAACCACCAGGAATGATCCCAGAGTCAGCTCAGAGCCAGGAATAAGCTCTGGGTGCCACTGGGTGTGGCAAAATATAAATAAATAAAAACAAAAACCAAGTGTACTTATCCAACGCTTATCTTTTTCTTCTTGGTTCATTCTGCATAATTCCCTGAAGATCTTTGCATTTTGTTGCCAATGGCCAAGTTGCATCGGTTTTCAATAGCTAAATAGTGGGGTGCAAGAGATAATAACAGTTAAGGCACTTGCCTTGCATACAGCTGACCTGGGTTCAATCCCTGGCACCCCACATGGTTCCCCAAGCACTGCCAGGAGTAATCCTTGAGCACAGAGCCAGGAGTAATCCCTGAATACCGATGGGCATGGTCCAAAACATCAAACAAAAATCAGCTAAATGAAATTCCATTGCATTCGTGTACCACATATCTCTGGTTTTGCATTAGCTTTTGGGCCACACACAGTAGTACTCTGTCCAGTGACCATAAACAATGTCAGGGATTGAACTTGGGTTGGTTGTATGTAAGACAAACACCCTACCCACTGTACTATCTCTTTGGCTCCCCCCACCCCCGCCACTCCCATTTTGACAGTATCAGTTTTCCCCATCTGTCTACCTACATGCCATGCCTTCCTTTCTTCCATTTCAGGGCCTCACCTGACAGTGCTAAGGGATACTCACAGCTCTGTGCTTGCGGGTCTCTCCCAGCCACCCTTGCATCTTAAATGACAGAAGTGTGCTGTCAGCAACCAGAGAGAGTACAGTGGGCAGGGCGCTTGCCTTGCATGTGGCCGACCCAGGTTCAATGCTCAGCATCCCATATTCCCCCAGCCCACCAGGAGTGATCCCTGGAGTAAGCACTAAGCAAAGCTGGGCATGGCCCCCAAATTTTTTTTTTCTTTTTGGGTCACACCCGGCGATGCATAGGGGTTACTCCTGGTTCTACACTCAGGAATTACTCCTGGCGGTGCTCAGGGGACCATATGGGATGCTGGGATTCGAACCCGGGTTGGCCGCGTGCAAGGCAAACGCACTACCCGCTGTGCTATCGCTCCAGCCCCCGTGACCCAAAATTTTTTGAAAATTAAGAAAAAGTAACCTACTTTTATGGTCTCTGTCAATATACTTTCCTCCTGTTAATAGTTGCCTAATATATATGGTGATCTTTCATTTGATTCATAAATATTAATAATTATAAAATCTGACTATATTATGCCCTTAGTCTTTATATATAACATCCTCATCTTTTATTATTACTTTTTATAGCTGTAAATCTGTATCTGATATAGCTAGATCTATCTGATTTTTAAGGTATCCATTGTTTATAGGATTATTTTCCAAACTTTAATTTTAAATATTTGTTTAGAGACTAGAGAGACACTCTGAGGATGAGGCACTTGCCATGTATTCCACTGACCTCTGTTCAAGTTCCAGGCATCACAAACGGTCCCCCATGTCACCAAGAGTGATCTCTGAATACAGAGCCAGGAGTAAGCCTGGGCACTGCTGGGGTGGCCCCCAAATAAAACAACAACAGAAAAAGTTTATGTTTAAGGCCATGTACAGGCTGAGTGCATGGTTTGCAGGAGGGAGGCCTGGGTTTAAGCCCTGGCACTTGGTGCCCTGAGCACTGCTGGGAAGATGCACAGAGTCAGGAGTAGCCTCTGAACACTGTTGTGTGGTCCCCACAGCAAAGCAAACAAAAAAGTCTGTGTTTTTCGTGAATGCTAAGATGTGTTTCCTATAGATAACAAAAGTTGGATTTTGGTCTTTGGTGCGTTCTCCTCTCCAAGCCTTTTTGTTTTTTCTGTTTTGGAGGCCACACGCAGCAGTGTTCAGGGCCTATTTCTGGCTCTGCGCTCAGACATCACTCCTGGCAGGCTTGGTGGACAGGGATATGGGGTGACAGGGATTGAACCCGGGTAGGGTGCTTGCCTTGCAAGCTATACTATCGCTCTGGCCCCTCCATGCCTTATAATTAGTCTGGGGCACATCTGGAGGGACTGGGACTGAGAGACTATTCCTGGCTCTGTGCTCAGGAGTGATACCTAGTGGAGCTCAGGGGACCCGATAATGTGCTGGGGATGGAACCAGGGTCAGCAGCCTGCAAGGCTTTACCCCATCCTGTCCTTCTAGTACTTATGGTTTTTTTTTGTTTGTTTGTTTATATGTTTTTTTTTCCTGTAAGTTG
The DNA here is from genome assembly GCF_027595985.1 of Sorex araneus. Lineage (NCBI taxonomy): Eukaryota > Metazoa > Chordata > Mammalia > Eulipotyphla > Soricidae > Sorex > Sorex araneus. The sequence goes on along the minus strand of NC_073306.1, from coordinate 46,931,185 downwards.
GTTTTGTGGGTTCCTGAGTCCTATATATAAAGTTTTATATTGTGGCCTATCGGACAGACTGAGCCTACTTCCATTTTAGTGGGTCACAATCTGATCCTCCTTCCTGCTCTACTCTGCATTGTCTAACTTCAGTTTCTTGCCATTTCTAGGCAAAACTGTGTTTCCTTTTATAAGAAATGCTTTAATGTTTCTTGAAAGCTAAGGTTTGGTGATGGTGAATTGCTTTGATATTGCTTATGTAAAAAACTCTATCTTCCCTTCTTCCCTAAATGATAACCTGAAAAGCAGGTCTAGTTCCTTATAAGCCTTCAGTTCTCACCTTTAATCTCATTTTATCAGAATTCTGACCTGAAGCCCTTCTCTCCTCCTCCCAGTTTCCCTTCTCTGTGGCGCCTTTCATGGCCTTTCCTTGGTCTTATCTCCAGCATATGCGACAGTGCAGTCTATGGTCACCCTGTGTTTCTATTTGTAATAAATGTCTATTGATCACTTACTTGCCAGTCAGATCCTTTTCTAAGTGATCATGACAACAGTCCTTAGAACCTAGGCAGGTGAGGACTCACCTGCTGGAAAAACTGAGGTCTGGCAATATATTAGCATTGCACAGGAATTTCCCCAGTCAGTAGGCAGTTCTAGACTGGTTCTCATTCCAGTGCCCCTCCCACTGCGGTTTCCTTCCTGGGGAAGAAGCTCTGGAGATCCAGGAACTAGTCCAGGTTCTATTCTAATGTAGCACTGTAGAACTGTCATCCGTTGTTCATCGATTTGCTGGAGTGGGCACCAGTAATGTCTCCATTGTGAGACTTGTTACTGTTTTTACTGTTTTTACTGTTGTTACTGTTTTTGGTATATCGAATACACCACGGGTAGCTTACCAGGCTCTGCCATGCGGGCAGGTTACTCTTTAGCTTGCCGGTCTTTCTGAGAGGGATGGAGGAATCGAACCCAGGTCAGCCACATGCAAGACAAACGCCCTACCCACTGTGCTATTGCTTCAGTCCAGAGGTCCAGGAACTAGTCCAGGTTCTATTCTAATGTAAATCTGTAAAATTAAGATAAATGACTTTCTTCCCCAACCTTAGTTTTTCCCTGTCTCTGAAAAGAATGAAAAATCCTTGTCCAGACTTGGTGGTTAAAGCGAGAATCCATTCAGGTAATGGGTAGAAAGCACTTAATAAATTGCAAAGCAGTGTGTTTGTTTAAGGTGGATTTTTTAAATATTAATGTGCAGAATAAACATTGACTTCAAAGATAATGGGAGGCCAGAGTGATAACACAGTGGGTAAAGTCTTGCATGCTGCCGATCTGGGTCAATCCCTGGCATCCCATATGGTCCCCTGAACACCACCGGGAGTAATTCCTGAGTGCAGAGCCAGGAGTAACTCCTGAGCATTGCCTGGTGTAGACCCCCCCGACAAAAAAATAAAAAAAGATAAATTGCTGTAGGTCTGCCTTAAGTATGGGTGAAACTTAGGGAGGGCCAGAGAGCTCAACGGACTGGGAGATGCAGGAGCCCAAATCCCCAAAAACATCCCAAAAGTTCAGCGAAACCAAGAACTGGTTCTCTGAGAAAATAAACAAGACTGATAAACCACTAGTGAGACTCACAAAGAAACAGAGAGAGGAACCTAATAAACCAAAAGGCGACATCACAATAGAAACTGCAGAAATGCGTCGGATCCTCAGGGTTTGATCTCTGGCACTGGGGCTGTCAGATGTTCTCCAAATAGAACAAAACATAACTAAGGATTTGGAGGAAACACAATCCAGAGCCAAAGTCGCTCCCGAACAGAAGCAGATCCTCAGCCCCGGGGTCTCCCCAACTCTACCGGGCTGATTTTCTCCCCTTTTGCGTTTTCCTACCCCATATTTTTTTCCCTTCAAACCAAACTTATAGAACTATAATTTCTTGGATAAAATGAATATATTGGAGGTATTGTCCTGCTCTTGGTTTGGGGGTCACACCCAGCAGTGCTCAGGAGCTATTCCTAGCTCTGTCTTGGGGTCGTTCCTGCAGTACTCAGGGACGCTGAGGCTGGGGGAGTCAATCCAGGCCTTCCTCCCTCAGTGTGTTCTCTCTCTTTGTCCTACCTCTGATAGTGAAATTTTATTTTATTTTATTTTATTTTATTTTATTTATTATTATTTTTTTTTTGCTTTTTGGGTCACACCTGGCGATGCACAGGGGTTACTCCTGGCTCTGCACTCAGGAATTACCTCTGGCGGTGCTCAGGGGACCATATGGGATGCTGGGATTCGAACCCGGGTTGGCCGCGTGCAAGGCAAACGCCCTACCCGCTGTGCTATCACTCCAGCCCCTGATAGTGAAATTTTAAAAATTTATTTATTATTAATACTTTTGTTTGGGGGGTCACACTCCAGGTGCTCAGGGACTTTGTACCCAGGGATCACTCCCCATGGTTCTCAGGGGACTATGCAGTGCTGGAGATCAAATCTAGGTCTTCCACACACCATACATGCATTCAGCCCTTTGAGCTCTTTCCCTGAGCCATAATATTAAGACTTTTAATTTTGGGGCTGGAGAGATAGTACAGTGGGTAGAGCACTTGCCTTGAGCTTGCCCGACCCAGGTTCAAACTCTGGCATCCCATATGGTCCCCTGAGCACCACCTGGAGTAATTCCTGAGTGCCGAGTCAGGAGTAAGCCCTGAGCATTGCCAGGTGTGGTCCCAAAACAAAACAAAGAAATAAAATAAAACGTGCCTGTACGCAGAAATAATCAAACAGAACTTGCCCACAACTCATCCAAGAGCACCACCATTTTTTTGGTCAGATTTATCTTCTAGATCTTCCTTCTATGCTATGTACCAACAAAACAACTACGTATTGAACAATCTATTTTACAGTCTGGCTTCTGCTGCTCTGTATATGTGAACACCTTTGTAAATTAATAAATATATTTTCACAATATTATTATCACTTATTAATTTTATTGTTTTGTTTTTGGCCACACCTGGTGGTCCTCCAGGGCTACCTCTGGCTCTGGGCCAGGTGAGTCCATGTGGGATGGGGAGCAGCCATAGGAAAGTGGAGCCCGAGAGAAATTTGATTCGATTCAACACAGTCAAGCATTCTGTGACAGTCACTGGTGCCCAGCTCTGTCCCTCTTCTATGTCATCTCCCTCTGAGAAAGGCAAGAACTGGGGACCTCGCCCTAGGAACTGAGCACAGGCTTTGTATGTGGGAAGCCTGGATTCTACCCCAACCACCACACGGTCCCCTGAGCTTGCTAGGAATGATCCAGCAAAGAGCCAGGAGAAGTCCACACCCTGCCGCCACCCAGAACTGCCAGGGATGGCCCCAAAAAACAAGAGAGAGAAGAGAGAGAGAGAGAGAGAGAGAGAGAGAGAGAGAGAGAGAGAGAGAGAGAGAGAGAGGGAGGGAGGGAGGGAGGGAGGGAGGGAGGGAGGGAGAGAAAGGTAGAAAGATCGAGGAAGATGAGAGAAAAGTCAAATTGCAGGGATGGAGCGATAGCACAGTGGGTAGGGCATCCACCTTGCACGCAGCCAACCCAGGTTTGAATCCCACATCCCATATGGTCCCCTGAGCACTGCCAGGAGTAATTCCTGAGTGCCGAGCCAGGAGTAACCCCTGTGCATTGCTGGGTGTGACCCAAAAAGAAAAAAAAAAGTCAAATAGCAAGCAAAGAGATAATGAGAGATGCTAATAAAGAACATTCAGGTGGGGTTGAAGGTCAAGGTGGTGGGATATTCAGGAAGGCTTCCCTGAGGAAATGATGGCTGAACAGAGAGCAGGCTTAAAAAGGCACAGCCAGACTGACCTGAGGGAGGGACAGAGAGGGGCTATGTGGGGTCAGGAACAGGAGATCCAGATGAAAATTTGACAAGTTGGGGGCCAGATGATTTTTTTTTGGGTGGGAAATGGGTCATGTGATGGGGGGAAAATGGGTCATGTTTGAAATATTTAACCACCTGAAGAACACAGGAATGGATTGTCAGAATGATTTTGAGGCTCAGCTGCCTGGGGGCTCCCTGGGCAGAGTAGACCAAGTTCTCTGCCAACTGTCCTGACAGATGCTAGCGCGGCCTCAGTGGCTGTATTCCTTTTAGAAACACGACAGGCCTAGTTTGCTGAGTGACTTGTTTTGCTCTCATTCTAGAGAGGCTGGAGAGAGAGTATGGCCGATAGGGCGCTTGCCTTACCTGCAGCCAACCCAGGTTAGATCTCCAGCATCCCATAGAGTCTCCCCGAGCATTGCTGGTTGCGTCCCTCCCCCCTCCCCCAGCCAATAAAACAAAACCCAACTTCACTCTACCACCAAGTCGGGACCCTCATCCACTGCTCTCGTTCTCCATTCTCCCACCTCTCCAACACCACGTGTGGACAATTGGAACACAGCAAAGCTCAATACAAAGTGGGAGAATGTGGGCATCCTACCCAGCGTATTTGCAGGCACTCTTGGAAAAACAGAAGATCTGTTTCATTGGGAAAGTTAAGAGAAAAGGAAAGTGTGTGTGTTTGTGTGTCTGTGTGTCTATGTGTGTCTGTGTGTGTCTGTGTGTCTGTGTGTGTGTGTGTGTGAGAGAGAGAGAGAGAGAGAGAGGTTCTCATGACTGTCTTTGACTGCCTAAATCCATGCAGATATGCTTAAAATTTTCCTCAAGATACTCTGCAGTTATCTTGAGACTGACTTGCTTCTTAGAAACTGCTACCTAAGAATAACATCACATGAGGCTGACACCCAACAACAGTAGATACAAGGGCCAGGGGGATTGCCCCATAGCTGGAAGCCTGCTTCATGAGCGGAGGGGAGAAGACAGATGGAATAGAGAAGGGATCACTAAGAAAATGATGGCTGGAGGAATCACTTGGGATGGGAGATGCATGCCGAAAGTAGATAATGGACCAAACATGATGACCTCTCAGTGTCTGTGTTGCAAGCCATAAAGCCCAAAAGTAGAGAGAGAGTATGGGGAATATTGTCTGCCATAGAGGCAGGGGGAGGGTGGGAAAGGGGGGATATACCCGGGATATTGGTGGTGGGGAATGTGCACTGGTGGAGGGATGGGTGTTTGATCATTGTGAGATTGTAACCCAAACATAAACTTGTAACTATCTCATGGTGATTCAATAAAATTAATAATAATAATAAAAAAGAAAGTGCTAGCTAATACAACTAAGGATGGTCTCAAGGCCCGAGCGATAACCCAGTGGCTGGGCTGGGTGTATGCTTCACACGCAGGAACCCAGGCTCAGTCCCCAGCACTGTATGTGGCTCCCTGAGCGGCATCAGGAGTGTGCTGTGGCCTAACCGCACCCCTCCCCGCAAAAGGAGCATCAAGACAAACTTAGAAAGGTTTCTGTTTGTTGCAGTAGAATTCAAATGACTCATAAATGTCATTCTGCCATTGGAATAGTGTTGTAAATATATAATCATGGAAGAAAATCTCAGTCTTTTTAAATATTCAGTATATTGTTAAGTGATGAATCAAGTTATGCAGCAGTATATGTAATATCCTCTCTCTCTCTCTCCTCTCCCACCAAATTTAAAATATATTTATGGTCTAAGGGGGCCAAAGAGATAGAACACTTACTTTGTCTTGTATATTACTGACCCAAGTCAATCCCAGCACCCAATATGATCCCCTGACCCTGCCAGGAGTGATTCCTGAGTGCAGAGCCAGGAGAGTAAACCCTGAGCAGAGCTGGATGTGGCCCCCAAACAAACTTATATATATATATAGTTTGTGTGTGTATATATTATATATACGCACATATAATACATATATAGTATATACATAGCATGTATATACATGTATATAGTGCATACATACATATATATTATATGTTTGTATGTATATTAATACTATATATATTTTGCATCTGTATATATGTATGTACTATATATACAAATGTATATATACAAATAAATAGTATATGTATATATATAAATAAACAGTACATACATATACACATGTGTATGCTCAGGGTTATTTACGTGTATATATTCAGGGTCTGGAGAAATAGTACACGATTAAGGCTTTTGTGTGCAACTGTTCTCAGTTTGATCCTTGGCACCCCACCTGGTCCCCTGAGCACCACTAGGAGTGAGCTCTGAGCACAAAGCCAGGAGTCGCCCTAAGCACTGCTGTGCTGTTTTTGTGGTGCGGGGGGATTGAACCCAGGGCCTCACGTATGCGAGGCAAATGCTTCACTGCTGAGCTGCATCCTCAACTCTGAGTCCTTGAAATCTTTAAGGTACAGAATGCCCAATCCTAAAGTTTCTCTAATTCAGTACTTCATAATTTGAAATACAAAATTTTCCTTAAACAATTCTAAGTTTCTCATTTTAAAAAGTTTTATTGTATTGGGGCAATAGCACAGCGGGTAGGGCATTTGCCTTGCACTCGGCAGACCCGGGTTCGATTCCCAGCATCCCATATGGTCCCCTGAGCACCGCCAGGAGTAATTCCTGAGTGCATGAACCAGGAGTAACCCCTGTGCATCGCCGGTGTGATCCAAAAAGCAAAAAAAAAAAAAAAAAGTTTTGTTGTGTAATATAGATTTGTCACTTGAATACCATTAGTAGTATTAGTATTTCACAATGCTGTGCAGCCACTACCTCTCATCCCAGAATATTTGCATCACCCCAGAGCAAAGCCTCTCACCCACTCACCACTTTCTCTCCTCTCTTTTCCTCTAGTACTGAGAACTGCCAAGCAGGGTTCTCTCTCAGTGGATGTATCTATTCTGAGGGTCTCATACAATTCCATCATACAGTTTGTGAACTTTTGAGTCTGATTTCACTTCATGAAACATTTTTTGGGGAAGGATGTTATGCTACACCTGGCGCTGCTTGGAGGCCATCCCCAAATAGTGCTTGGTGGAACACGTGGTGTGGGCAATTGAACGGGAGCTCCTGCATGCAAGGCATGTGCTCAGCCCCTGAGCTCTGTCTGTACCCAGCATGATATTTTTGTTTTGTTTGGGGGGCCACACCTGAATGTACTCAGGGCTTACTCTAGCTCTGTGCTCAGTTGTCACTCCTGGTGATATTCAGGGGCCCATACATGGTGCCAGGGATAGAACAAACGGGGGATGTCCATGTACAAGGCAAGTACCTTAACCCTGATATTGTCTTTCTCCAGCCCCAACACAATATTTTTTGACAGGTTATAACATGTGTCAATGCTTCGTTTCTTTATGATTGAACACTATTCTACTGTCTGTATACTCTACAGTTAGCTTTTCTATATTCATCCCGTCGACATTAGTACTGCTTCCACTTTTGGGGTGTTGCGAATAGTGCTACTGTGTATATATTTTTTATTTTTTTTATTATTTTTTTTTGCTTTTTGGGTCACACCCAGCAATGCTCAGGGGTTACTCCTGGCTTTGCACTCAGGAATTACTCCTGGCAGTGCTTGGGGGACCATATGGAATGCCGGGGATCGAACCTGGGTCGACCGCGTGCAAGGCAAACGCCCTACCCACTGTGCTATCGCTCAGGCCCCAATGCTTCTATGTATATACATGATGTTTTCAATTATGTGGGGGAATGGAATTTCAGAGTCCTTAGGTGATTTCAGGGTTAACATTTTTGGGTGGGGAGGATGAGTCACAGCCAGAGTTACTCAGGCTACTCCTGGCTCTGTGCTCAGGAGCAACTTCTGGAGATGCTCAGAGAACCATATGGGTACCAGAGGTTGAACTAGGTTTGGCTGCATGTAAGGCATGTAACCCCTGTGCTATCTCTCTGACCCTTTAACTTTAAAATATATGTATATATACATATATATATATTTTATTGGAGTGGGGAAGGTGAGGATCAGGGATTCAGGGGGACCACTATGAGGCTGTTAGGAGTGCAGTGACACCATCTGTCCAGGGATCCACTATTAGGGATGTGTGTGACCCCATAGCCATCAGGGATGTGCCACCTTTTTAGCTACCTTGTCTTCAAACTCTTTCCACAAACTCTTTCCAATTTGGTGTGTGTGTGTGTGTGTGTGTGTGTGTGTGTGTGTGTGTGTGTGTGTGGTGTCCCCATCCATACTTGATGATGCCCAGGACTTATTCCTGGATCTATGCTCAGGGACCACTCCTGATTATGTGTGGGGAACCATACATCGTGCTGGGGCTAGGACCCAAGTCAGCTGTGTGCAAGACAAGTGCCCCACCCACTGTATTATCTCTCCGGCCCTCTTTCCTATTTGGAAATGAGCTGAGCATGTGGTTCTTTGCAATCCCAAGCAACACATGGTTCCCACATCACAGAGACAGGAGTAACCCTGAACACCACCTGGTGTGGCTGCAAAACAAATAAAAACTCCTGCATATGACACTGGCTGAAGCCCATTTCCCAGAGCTGCGGTTCTTCTGGCCCAGGAACTTGAGCCTGGCCCACTGCAGAGTCTCAGCCACGTGCTTTTGGTTCTGCAGCTTGGTGTGGATGGACATGGTTACTTTTGGACCCTGGCCACCATGTCCTGGCCTTTCCATGCCTGTTTGGAGCCTGGGCCTGGGGCCAGCATGAGAGCAAAGAGGACTGTCCCCACAGAGGGCTGTCCCTGAGGTCCCTTGGTACAGCTCTACTTGCAGCAGGCTGCAGATTCCGGAGACCAGTGCAGGGTGGACCCTTTGGGGAGGGGTGGGCTTTTCCCCCACCCCCCACCCCGCCCAGAGAGCATAATATGCTTAATTAGCTGCAGAATCTTTGTTTCTTTACACGGGCCACTCCTTTTGCATAGTCAAGTTTCCTTTATCTGCCTCTTAGAATGAGATTATACTTAGAGTCCACACAGATAACCCTTCCTTTTCAGTATCCTTGACTTGATCACATATTCAAAGTCCCTTTTGCCATTTACAGGCAACATTTTCAGGTTCCAGGGGGTATGATTCTGATATCTTTGGGGACCTTTATTCAGTAAACCACATCCCTTGATTTAAAATAGCTCTTTCTCAGGCCCAGAGGGATAGCTCAGCGGCTTCAAGTGCTGCCTTGCAAATATGTGATCACGAGTTTAAGTCCCCAGTGTCCCCTGCATTGAGCGCAATTCTGAAGTTCTGCTGTCTGTGATTCCCCCGTACCCCAAGTGATTTTCAGCCACACCACAACCAGATATGTGTAGGTACCACAAAAAGGGGGTGCGACTCCTAGTGAGCAACTGAAAAGGTGTGTGTGGGGCCAAAGAGATCGGACAGTGGGGAGGGCACTTGCTTTGCACATAGCATGTACAATTCCCAGCACCACATATGGTCCCATGAGCACTTACAGGAGTGATGATTCCTGATCAAAGAGCCAGGAGAATGTCCTGAGTACTTCTACTGTGTGTATCCCAAATTCCTCCCAGGAAAAAACAAAACAATCAAACAAAAATAAAAAGGAGGGTCCAGAGCAATCGTACAGGGTAGAGCGTTTACCTTGCATGCAACTGACCCAGGTTTGATACCCGCACCCCATATGTTCCCCTGAACACTGCCAGGAGTGATCCATGAGTGCAGAACCAGGAGTAAGCCCTGTGCACCACCGGGTGTGGTCCCAGAATAAAAGCAAAGCAAAACCAAATAGGGGTGCAAGTACCACAGATTCGTGCAGTGAGGCCTCTGGAGACCAGATGTGTGAGTGACCCTTGAGAGAGCACCGCAGCCATAATTTGTGGTTCTCAGCTAAGAGTTTGAACTCCAGCGAGCCCCAGTGAGCAACTGAAGGAAAACCGCTCTTGGAGAGCACTGCAGTCGAGTATGTGAGCACCACACCCTGATGTGTGCTTTTCACTGAACACCACTGCCAGGCCTGTGGGTGAATTCTGGCCATCGCAACACAGCAGCAGTGAAAGGGCGAGAAATAGAATAAAATAAACAAAAAAAACCACTCCTTTTGGCACTGGGTGTATGCAGTGGTCAGTCGGCCTGGGCCCACACCAGTCTCTGCCACGTTGGCTGCTTTTACACTTGTGGCTGAGGAAGGCAGTGATGCTACACACTAAATCCCTAGCTCAGGAAGAGCTGATGGGGTCAGAAGCAGAGAAGAGGCTGATTTTGGCAATCCCAATTACAAGTTATGGGGAGTTTTCTGCGTGCCAGGAGATAGCCACTTTTAGCCATTTTAAGACCATTCTATAAGGTGGGCATTTTGTCAGCACTAAACACCAAGATCCTGGCTACCCAGGATCAAGCTGCTTCTTGAAGAATGGGGTGTCCCAGCCTCACAGGGATCCCCTGTTTCCTGCCCTTGGCCTTGGGCCTTGTTAGAACAGAAAAGAACCCTGGGGCCGGAACGAGAGTACAGAAGGGAGGACACTTGTCTTGCACATGGCCCACCTGGGTTCAATCCTCAGCAACCCGTATGTTCCCTCAAGCCCACCGGGATTGATCCCCTGAGTGCAGAGGCAGGAGTCAGCCCTGAGCAGAGCTGGGTGTGGCCCCCAAACAAAAAGAACAGATGGGAATAGGAGACGTGGTTGACAGTGTGGGCACCCCGAGTCAGTCATCTGTGACGCCTTAGAAACCAGAGTTCACTGTCTGTGCTTGGCACCCGGGTCGGGCCTTTGACAAGCAACGTGTTTGTTAGACACGATGTCCTTTCAAGGCTCAGCCAAACAACCCCAGCCCGACGGGCTGGGCTGAGTCACTGCCCAGGTGGTTTCACAAGCTGTTTGTGCGCTGAGGCGGCAGAGGCGGGAAAGGCCATCGTGTGAGGCTCGAGTTGTCTTCAGCTCCTGGACAGAAAGGCCACTCCCAGAGACACACACGGCAAGAGCGAGACTTAGTCCCAGGGCCCCCAGTGCTGGCCCAGAGTCCCACTGATTTCTTCTAGCTCGCTCTTTGACCTTAGGATCCACCACCCGGAGTCAGGGGAAGTGGTTGCCAGCCTTGATTACATGGAAAGGGCAATAGATGCGTGTCCTTATTATGTGCTCTGCAGGCACTATAGAATTTAGGATTAATGGCCAACCAAGGGGATTGATGCTATGTTTTTAATTATTTCATTTTACAAATGCAGATACTGGGCAGCAGAGATGTCATCTCACAGAACTGGTTTGTACAAGGTCAAGAATCTAGCCAAGGGGGCCGGAGCGATAGAACAAGAGGGAAGGGTGATTGCCTTGCATGCGGCCAACCTGGGTTCAATCCCCAGCATCCCATATGGTCCTCCAAGCACTGCCAAGAGTAATTCCTGAGTGAAGACCCAGGAGTAACCCTGAGTATTGCTGGGTGTGACGCAAAGAAAAAGAATCTACCCAAGTCTATATGACTAAAGAACTTGGTTTCAGAAGGAAATAGAAATCTGCTCAGCGCTCACCAGTATCTGTTGAGTCACTAAGTCCCTTCTGTTCTGTGTCTGGGTTCCCCTGTTCATTTGTAGAGTGGGGAAGAGGAATCAGGCTCACTTTGTGGCTATGGTCCTTGTGATTTCATGTTGGCAGGTCTCTAAATCCCTCCTTGGGCATGATCCCTATTCCCTTTCTAAGTCACATTCCTTTTGTTTATTTCTTGGGCTACACCTGGTGATGCCCAAGACTTGTTCCTGGCTCTGTCCTCAGGCATCACCCCTGGTGGTACTCGGTAAACCACGTGTGGTCTGGGGTATCAGCTGCATGCAAGGCGAGTGCACTGTCTGCTATTACTACTCCCTCTCTGGCTCCCAGAGCCACACTTTTGAGTTTCCCCCCGGGGGAAGAGCAGGCAGCAGGAATGAGGAGTTCTTCCAACTGGGAGGGTTCTCCGAAAGTCTTAGTGCTTATCGACAATTCTTTCATGACCTCCTGGAGCCACATCTGCTCCCGTGAACTGTAGTACCTGCATACAGCTGTGTGCTAGGTGTCACACACGCCTTTCCTTTTATCTTCCTAATGGCCACAGGAGAGACTGTCACTCCTTGAGGTCTTCCATCTTCTAAGAGACGAGGTTGGCATCTGAGCCTCAAGAGGTGTGTCTGCTTCCTGATCCTTTGCCACACGACTGGTCCCCTTTTTTTGCAGGGCTGGGGCACACCCAGCCATGTTTGGGTGCTATGCCCAACTCAATGCTCGGCCAGTGCTTGGGGAATCATGCATGCCAGGGATGGAACCTGAGCTTCCCTCAATACAGAGCACACAGCCCATTGAGCGCCCTCTCTGCCTCACGCCTCTTTATCTCTTACATCTGACGGTAGGACAGTGGCTCAAGCAGAATGAAAAGTGCTTGGAGATTGAGATTGCTGTGCAGGCTCATAATGGTTCTCATCTCCCTTGGAGTGGGAACTAGTCCCTCAATCATCAGCTGTTTCTGAGACCCGCAAATGATGCCAAAATGGGATGTTCTCCACATTCTTGATGCAGAGCTTCGTCTCAGGGCCAAACAGGTGGGACCAATCAACTGTATTTGAGCCAAGCTGCTCCGAGAGTCAACAGCTTTGAGAGTTAGTTTCCTGATTGGTTTGGCAATTGTCTAGGACCTAGTGCCCACCTTCTCCTTTAGTCTCACATTTTCTTGGCTGTTGCCATAGTCTTGTTCTTTCCCCAGGGAAAGGGAAGGAGAGAAGTCCAGGACCAAGCATGATTGAGAACCTCCTGGGCACGATTCCTTATCTGCGCCATCATTTGACCTTGGCTCTTTTCTCCTGTCCGTTGGTATCTCTAAGAGTTCATACACCTGTCTCATCGTTCCTATCAGGGCTTCTCCCAGACTCCTGCATAGTTTCCTGGGTGCTCTAGGCTCTCTACTCTCTGCTGCCTTACAGGGATAATTGTCCTCTTACTTGACTTTTTGCTGTTGTTTTGGGGTCACACCCAGCAGTGTTCAGCCTGAGCACTTAACCTACTCCTGTCTCTGCACTCAGAGATCACTCCTGGTGGGCTCGGTGGACTAGATGGGGTGCCAGGGTCACACCCAGGTTGGCCGCGTGCAAAATGAGCATTCAACCTGCTGTACTGTCGTGCTGGCCTGGCTCCGGATCAGCTTTGTCTGTCCTACAGCAGCATATAAATGGGATCACCAATTATATACTCTCTTGTCTGGCTTCTTTATTTCTTTTTTTGTTTTTGGGCCAAACCTGGTGATACTCAGAGATTACTCCTAGCTGTGCTCGGGGGACCATATGGGATGCCAGGGATCGACCCTGAATTTGGTCATGTGCAAGGCAAGCACCTACCCACTGTATTATCTCTCCAGCTCAGCTTCCTTCATTTAGAGTGTGTTTAGAGTCCTCAGTCTTGCTGCTTAAATCAGTAGCTTGCACTTTGTCATGTTGAGTGATACACCAGCATACCAGTATATGTTGCATGTTCATTTATGCATTTACCTGTTGATAGACATTTGGTTTAAGCTTTTTTTTTATCTTTTTCCTTTTTTTCCCAGGGAATTGAGTGGGGTTTAGACCATGCCCTACTGTCTTAGGTATCATTCCTGGTGGTGCTTAGGGACTATATATGTTGCCTGGGGATTGAGCAGGGTTCAGCTATGTGCATAGCAAACATAATAACCCCTGATTTTCCTCTCATGCTATTTCAGTATAGAGTATATGCCTTGCATGTGTAGGCCCTGGGTTTGATCCCTGGCACCACAAGGCCCTCGGAGCACTCACTGTCAGATGTGGTCTCCAACAACAACAATAAGGCACTACCAATATTTCATTTGTTTGTTTGGTTTGGGGGGCAATGCTCAGAGGTTACTTCTGGCTCTGCACTCAGGAATTACTCCCAGCTATGCTCAGGGGACCATATGGGGTGCTGAGGATCTAACCCAGGTCAGCCATGTGCAAGGCAAGTGCCCTACCCACTGTACATTTCAGAGAATTGAGAAAAAAAATTTCTTTTCATTAGTGTGTGAATATGGTATAGAGGACAAATCCAGGGGCTCACACATGCAAGGCCTGATCTCTTCTACTGTGCCATACCTCCTTCTTCTCTTTTAAATTTTTATGGCTGGTCTCCTCAACCATACTACTTTTGTTTTTGTTGTTGTTGTTTTTCTCTTTGGGCCACACTGACTGTATTCAAGGCTCATTCCTGGCTCTTTGCCCAAGGATCACTTCTGGCTGTATTTGGGTGGATATATACTCAGGGGACCATATATGGTGCCTTGGATCAAAGCCAGGTTGGCTGCAGGCAAGTGCCTTCCTTGCTGTACTATCTCCCTGGCCCTTAACCATACTCCTTGAAGTCAGTGTCTGAAAACATCTACCTCATGCCAAGAACATTGGGTATATAACCTATACTCTTCACAGAAATCCTGCCAAGTGGGTAGTCTCCCTAGTTTAGATATAAAGCTCCTTTAGAGATTAAGGAATAGACTCAGATACGTGAGAGAGGCCCTGGCTCCATACATGACATCAGAAAGGAAAGAAGGAAGGAAGAAAGGGAGGAAGGAAGGAAGGTGGGTGGGAAGGAAGGAAGGAAGAAAAGAAAGAAATTAAGCAACTGACTATTCAAGCATCCATGAGAATATAGGTGAGTCAGATATGGCCTGCGGTTGTTTTGTTTTGTTTTGTTTTGTTTTGTTTTAAGGGGGACACCACCTGGCAATGCTCAGGCCTTCCTCCTGGCCCTGTACTCAGGGAGCACTGCTGGTGGGGCTCAGTGGACCACATGGGGTGCCGGGATCAAACCCTGACCAGCTGCATGTAAAGGAAGCACCCACCCCCTGGTTTTTTTTTTTTTTTTTTTTTTTTTTTTTAAAGAAATATTTTATTGAACCACCGTGAAAACAAGAAAAAAAATACAAAGCTTTCAGGTTTAAGTCACAGTCAAATACTGATTAAACCACCATCCCTTCACCAGTGCACCCGTTCCACCACCAAGAACCCCAATACACCCCCCTCCCACACCACCCCCATCTAAGTACCTAATGATATTCCCATTATTCTCTCTATATATTGAGTACATTTCATATTTCCATACAGAACTCACTATTGTTGATTGGAAATTTTCCCCAACAATCAGGCCTGCTGAATAAGCATCATCTAATAGTTTCTCTTCCTTGGTAAAAGTGAAGACTTTGAGTCCGCGCGGCCGCAATAGCGGCCGCGCGGTTTTGGGTTTCTAATATTTTAGCTCAGTTCACAGTGAAAATGGATGGCTGCAAGAATCTGCTCTGGTGCCAAAATGGGTTAGGAGACCTCAGGATCACAGTCAGTAGGCGCGGAGGCTCTGCTTCTCGTGCCGCGGCTCTTGGTTCATCTCTGGGCGGAAGGCGCGCCGGGAACACCTCCCCTCCCAGGATCACCTACAGGCTACGTCACTAAAGAGAGTCCTACCTCCTGGTGGAGGGGTCTTAGAGGGTGGCTCTCACCGCGTGGCTGCTGCCGCTGCCGCCATTTTCGCTCAGAAAAATGGGGTGGAGAGGGGAAAAAAATCCCTCCCCGGGCTGCACGAGGTTGTAGTTCAGTTCACAGTCAAAATGCATGGCTGCAAGAATCTGCTCTGGTGCCAAAATGGGTTAGGAGACCTCAGGATCACAGTCAGTAGGCGCGGAGGCTCTGCTTCTCGTGCCGCGGCTCTTGGTTCATCTCTGGGCGGAAGCCCCCTGGTTTTTATTTTTAATCATATTTGCTAGAATTCAAATCCACAATCATATTTGAAATAGTTGACATTTTTATCCATAATAGGGCGAGTGTATCCAACCATCCTAGTAACAACCTTGGAGGGAAGCGTTGGTTTTCTCCCCACTACAGAGATGAAGACATGAGGCTCACAGAGGCGAGGTAACTTCCGTGGCTTTTGTGGGTGATGCAGGATAGAATTTTAGCTTGAGCAGCCTGACGTCAGGGTCCATCTTCAGCCAGTGCGAGTGTGTCAGCTTCCCCCTGGGCTGCTTGGGGCTGTGCACTCCCCCCGGGAAAATGTTTAAGTGATGGGATAGATGATGACATTGAAGCCTGTGACCCAGGGAAGGAGTTACTGGTGATGGATCTTAGGAGACCAGAGAAGACCACCTCTTCCTTCCAAAGACACTGCATGGTAGACGGCCAGGGCGGACAGCTCTGAGAATGGGGGTGGAAGGTAGCCCCTGCTTCAGAAAGCAGATGGGGGGGAAGAAGTGAACGATCCAGATTTGCAGGAAGGGCTACCCCAGAGCCTGGTGTGATGCCCAGAAAACACACAGGAAAGTGGGAGCTGTCCAAGGGCCCCCATCTAGGAAATTCGCCACCCAGTGGGTTAATTATACTCAGACAGAAAACAACACTGACTTCCCCAGACAGACCGGGAGGGGAGAAACCCAAACAGACAGTTACAGTTCAGCCAAATCAGGGCTAATCTTTAATCTTTTATGGATGTGTGTAATACATTAACCACGATAGCCTGTCCCGCAAGGCACCTCAACACCTGCTCGCCCGGAGGCTGGGGTTGGGCTGGCGAGGCTAAGTGGAAAGGAGCAAGTAAATAGGCCAATTACTCCCCGGCTGCAGACTTTCCTAGGTGCCCTCCTTGAGCTGAAATGGCTGATGTGGCCTGTCAGACAAGGGGTGCGGTGGGGCGGGAAACCCTTGAGTCAGCAGCTCAAGAAGACAAGGCACAAAATCACCAGAGAGGCCTTACCTGTCTCTCAGCAAACAAAACTCCTGAAGAGCAAGAATTGTATTATTTATTATTTGTCATTGGGTGGTTGCTATTAATATAGTTTTCATAATAGGGAAAAATGCAAAGGTGAAGAATTACTAAGACCAGGTGTCTTGATGGATTATGAAATCCTAAGTTTCAACTATTATATATATATACATATATATATATATATATATATATGTTAGGAGGAGGGGCTGAGACCACACCCCATGAGCTCAAGGGCTTCCCCTGGCTCTGCACTTAGGGGTCACTCTTGGAGGTGTTTGAGGAACCATATGGGGTGCTGAGGCTTGAACTGGTATATGCAAGACAAGTGCTTAATCCCTGTGCTATCTCTCTGGCCCCTACTACATATATTTTTTCAGTGTTAAGAAGCACCTTGTCTCCTTTGTATATCAGGAGACTGATAAACATGCAAGATACATATGTGGAGAAGTTTCTCAATTGTCTGAAACCCTCTTATTAAGTAAATGCTGTGATTCAAAGTCGACAAAGAGGAGAGTGTCAAAGAACTGAAGCAATATGATAGTTCAGTCTCCCATTCCAAATAAAAATTCTTCCTACCATAACCTCTGTTCTATTATCTGGAAGGGGGTTGATTCTGTTTTTTTTTGGGGGGGTCACACCAGTGGTGCTCAGGGGCTACTCCCAGCAGTGCTTGAAGGACCCTGAGGTGTGGGGATAGAATAGTATTCGAATACAGGGATCAAACACCCTTCAAGCCATGTTTCAGGTTCATATTTATTTATTTTGGTTTTTGGCTTACACCTGGCAGCACTCAGAGCTTACTCCTGGCTCTGCATGCAGAATTTACTCCTGGAGGGGATTTGGGGGCCAGATGGGATGCCAGGGATGGAACCAGTTGGCTACCTATAAGGCAAGAACTCTACCCAGTATACTATCTCCTCAGCTCCTCTGGTCCATATTTATTATTTTTATATTTTCCCCTTGCCAGGAGCCCCAGATGTGCCTTGCATATACTGGGTAAGTGTTTTAAGTTAATAAGCCATGTTCTGGGCCTGTCTTGCTGGAATTCACAAATAGCATCTCAGCACACACAGTGACACTTGGGTTTGAACTCATGACCCTGTGCTTGCCAAGCAGGTGCTTTAAGTCATTGCACCATCTTCTTGGTCCCCTGGGACTTCGCTTCTTAGCAAGGCAACAGTTCATTGCACCCGTGGTTTCTTAGGTGAAGCAGAAATCTGTCTCCTGTAACTCCCCCCAGCATTTCTAATTCTGTCTTCTGGAACTACACAAAATCAGCCCAATTCTTCCAGGAGGCAGAGTAAATTAGAATAATAAGCAGTCTCTGGGAGCAGACGGATCTGGTTTTAATTCCAGACTCTGCCAGTTATTAGCAAGTTACTTAACTTCTCAGATCTTGTTTCCTCATCTATCCAGTGGGTTCAAGTACCCGTTGTATTGAGATTCAGAGGGGATAAATGTGAGGCACCTGGCCTCTGATGCACAGACAGATGGGATACTCCCCACTCTTTGTCACTCTCTCCTTGTGGGCTTTGTCTGTGGAGTTTTCTTTATGTAACTGTACAGATCTTATATTCCCTCTTTTTTCCCAAGTTAAACACTCCCCAGTGCCTGAAGATTCTCTGGAGAACTCTGATTCACAGCATACATGAATGACCCAGGCCTCTCCAAAGACCTAAAGATGTTAGATAACTTGGGTTGGAGAAACAGTATAGCGGGTAAGGTGCTTGCCTTACATGCGGACAGCTTGGGTTCGGTCCCGAACATCACATATGGTTTTTCAAGTACTATCAGGCATGTTCTCTGAGCACAAGACTAAAGCTTGAGAAAAAAAAATGTTATGGGGGCCAGACAGATAGTACAGCAGGCAGGACGCTTTCCTGGAGAGTAGCCGAATTCGGCTTGATCCCCAGCATCCCATATGGTCCCCTGAGCACTGCCAGGAGTAATTCCCAAGTATGGAGTCAGGGGTAACATCTCAGCATCACTGGGTGTGACCCAAAAACAGACAAAAAAAAAAATTAAACAACTTGCCTACAGCCATATAAGCAGTTGCCAGGATTCTAGACTAGCTGCGTCTGGCTCTAAAGCCACACCTTCAAATCTAGATCTCCAGCAGTGCTGTCGGATGGAGATAGAACGTGAGTCACATATGTCATCGAAAACACCCAGGGGCATGGCCGGTGGTCAAACGCCTGCTCCATGGACGATACCATGAATTGAGTCCACAGTGCTGTGCACATAGGCTGAGCTGGGTCGTGGCAGCTCGGCTGTGTTTGAGCCCTGGGGCCAGAACAGAGTGTGGCCACTTGCACACAGTCAGGTGTGAGTGCACAGCTAAAGATGAGCGGGCACTGTGACCAGGAGTGTGGTACCCTCTGAGCAGTGACCCTGTGATCTCTGTGGAGACCCCCAGCAAGCACTACAGCCAGAAAGTAGGCGAGTGCCATGCCCCGGGAGGACGACCCACCATAAACAGGAGGAAGGGGGCGAGGGAGTGGAAAGAGCATTGAGCATG
Organism: Sorex araneus; assembly: GCF_027595985.1. Taxonomy (NCBI): domain Eukaryota; kingdom Metazoa; phylum Chordata; class Mammalia; order Eulipotyphla; family Soricidae; genus Sorex; species Sorex araneus. Next base: position 46,912,153 of record NC_073306.1, on the reverse strand, counting down.
CAGGAGCCGGTGGTTTCTTAACCCCTGAGCACTGAACCAGGAGTAGCCCTAGGGCATCTTGGGGTCCGATCTAAATAACAGGAAAAAAATGTTGAGACTTTTTTTCAATATTAAGTCTTCAAAATCTAGTTTAGATCTTATCTTTGTAGCATCTCTGACTTTAACTGAAGCTTGTGGCTTCACATAGCACAGTGGCACATACCTGGAGCAATGGTATGGTCCCCTGGCCTGTAATTTTAGAACTTTGGTTTCCAGCACCCCCAAATCCAGTGCTAATGCCTCCCAGAAGACCAAGAAAACATTAATAATGCCTCTGCTAATTTGTGTTCTCGACCAATCATCATCAAAACAAAAACAGTATTTATATTAAGCCCCCAGTGTGCCTGGAATCATCGAGGGAGTTGGAGGTACTGCAGTGAACAAAACAAATCCCTGCTTTCAGAGGGTTGATGCTTTTAAAGGCAGGTGTGTGTGGGGGAGGGGAGATAAACAATCAGAAGTAAGTGGTGTGTCACCTGGTTAAATATGCTATGAAGAAAAAATGTGGCAGAGTACAGCAGTAGTGGGCATAGCAAACAGTGGATTGCTACTTATTTATTTTTGTGTTGCCAGAATCTAACCTAGGGCCTCACACATACATGGGAGGCACGTGCACCCCTGAGATACATTCACACACCCCCATATGCAAGTGTATTGTAATTTCACTTCTCAGTATTTCTCTCTATATATCTGCTTCTCTGTCTCTCTGTGTATGTCTCTGTCTCTTTCTTTACTTTTTTTTGTTTTGTTTTGTTTTTGGGACCACACCTGGCATGATGAGGGTTCACTCCTGGCAGGCCTTAGGAGATGCTAGGGATCAATAATGGGTTGACAAGTGCACTACCCACTATACTATCACTCTGGCCCCTGCCCCTCTTTTCTTTCTTTTTCCTTTGGGTCATACCCAGTGGTGCTCAGGGGCTACTCCTTGCTCTGTGCTCCAGGATCACTCCTAGGTACTCAGGGAATCATGTGGTGGCAGGAGGGCCATATGCACACTCATCCTGAGACAATGTTTCACCCCTTTCTTACTTTTTTAAAGATTTTTAAAATTTTTTGGGCCAGAAATAGTACAGGGGTTAAGACACTTATCTTGCTTGGGAATGACCCAGGTTACCAGTATTGCACATGGCCTCCAAGACCCTCCAAGAGTGACCCCTGAGCACAGAGCCAGGAGTAAGCCCTGAGCACCACTGGGTGTGACTCCCCCCCAAAAAAAAATAAAAATATACAGTTTAGAGGGTTGGAAATATAGTACAGGGACTACATTGCTTTCCTTGTATGCAGATGACACCCTCCTACCTTGCTCTAAGCTTGGTCCTCCAAGCACTTCAGCAGTAACTCCTGAGCACAGAGCCAGGAAAAGCCCCCAAGAACCATCAGGTGTGGGCCAAACCTGCCCCTCATCCCCACCAAAAAAAAAGGAGGAGGTAGAGCTGGAAGAGGAAAAGCAGGAAGAGAAGAAGGAGGAAACAGAAGAAGAGGAGGAGGAGAAGCAGGAAGCATTTGAGGACTTTATAAGTACAAAGCTTTTTGTTATTGTTGTTGGGGGATCATTCCCAGCAGCACTCAGGGCACCAAAGTTACCCAGGATTGAACCCGAGACTCCTGTGTGCAAAGCATGCACTCTCCAGCCCTCTTTCAATTTTTAAATTAGTTTTTTGGAAGGGCTGAAAGACAGTACAGCGGGAAGGGCACTTGCCTCCAGGTAGCCAACCCAAGTTCCATCCTCGGCATCCCATATTGGTCCCCAGAGCACTGCCAGAAGTGAGCATCTGAGCTCAGAGTCAGGAGCAACTGCTGAGTATTGCCAGGTGTGGCCCCAAAACAAGCAAACAAAATGGCATTTGATAACATGGTTACAATATTACAATAGTGCAAACATTTATGGTTTTGATATTCAAAGTTATTGCACCTTTACAAGTCAGAATGCTCGACAGTCCTCCACTGTGCCCCTTCCACAACTTTTTTTTTTTTTGGAGGGTGGGGATTGCAATTTTAAATAGATGTTCTAAGATATCTGATACAGATAAGAGCAAAGATTATAAGGAAATCTGGAAGTAATCTTGTAGTTCAACGTAAAAGGAAGGCTCAGGTAGAACATGCAATCACAAAAGCATTGAGAAGGGAGTAAGATCAAAGAGCAGATAAGTGATAGGGACAGATCACGTCGACACAATTTGCATCTTCATTCTGGGTAAGAACTTCGTGCTGAAAGTAGGTAAAGGAGCAAACATGATCACCTCTCTCTCTACCTGTATTGCAAACCATAATGCCCAAAAGAGAGAGAGAGAGAAAGAAGAAAATAGCCTGTCATAGAGGCAGGCAGGGGGGGAGAAAGCAGGAGGGAAACTGGGATCATTGGTGGTGGGAAATGTACATTGGTGGAGAGATGGGTGTTGGAACATTGCGTGATTGAAATCAACCATGAACAGCTTTGTAACTGTGTATCTCACGGTGATTCAATCAAAAAAAAATTTTTTTATCTTGGGTCAGAGCAAAGTAGCTAGTAGGGGGCTTACTCTGCATGCAGCTGACTTGGGTTCAATCCCTGGCAAAATATATGGTTCCCCAAAACCCCATCGAAAGTGATCTTTGAGCACAGAGCCAGGAGAACGGCCTGGGCACTGCTGGGTGTGGCTTAGAAAGATAAAAGAACTTTGGATCTTACTCTGAGTGGCAGAATGACATGAACTGAGGAAGCTGCTGGAGATCATTGGGTTGAAAGGCAATGGTTAAACTCATTCCATATGGCCATACAGCCAATTGGAAAAAGCCAATAAATATCAGCTCATCCTAGGGAAATATTTCTTTTTACAACACTAAGTCTGAGATCCGAACATTGCAAATAACAGGGCGCTAGATCTATCTTGATTCCTTTAGGCCATTCTAGATGGCTGATGAAGGAATTGGGTGTGGATATGTGTGCCTTGTAAACCAGTTGATGGTTGGTTTTTCCATACGAGGACAGACAAAGAACAAATCCTACCCCTTTGAGCCTAGTCTAATGATAGCTGGGAATTTCATATTTTTAATTTAAATTTTTTTTGGGTTTTGGGTCACACCCAGCAATGCTCAGGAGTTACTCCTGGCTCTGCACCCAGGAATTACTCCTGGCAGAACTTGGGGAACTTTATGGGATGTCGGGGATCGAACCCAGGTTGGCCACATGCATGGCAAATGCTCTCTCTGCTGTACTACTGCTCTAGCCCTAGCTGGGAAATTATTTTTTATTATTATATTGAATAACCGTGAGAAAAAGAAAAAAATACAAAGCTTTCAGGTTTAAGTCTCAGTCATAAAATGATTGAACCCTCATCCCTTCACCAGTGCACATGTTCCACCACCAAGAACCCCAGTATACCCCCCTCCCACCCAGCCCCCACCTAAGTAGCTAATGATCTTCATTTTATTCTTTATACTTTGAATACATTCAATATTTCAATAGAGAACTCACTATTATTGTTTGGAATTTTCCCAAAAAAATCAGGCCTACTGAAAAGGCATCATTTAATAATTTCTTTTCATTGCTGAGAATGAAGATTCTATGAGCTCTTGGTTTTGGATTTCTGATATTTTAGTTCAGTTCACAGTCTAGATGCATGTCTGTAAGAAGCCGCTCTGGGTGCCAAAATGGGTTAGAAGACCTCTTGGATCATACATAGTCTGTATGAGCAGAGGGTCTGTTTCATTAGCAGCAGCTCCAGATCTTATCTGGGCCAAGGGCATGCTGGTATCGCCCCATCTAGCTGGGAAATTTTTTTTTTTTTTTGCTTTTGGGGTCACACCTGGCGATGCGCAGGGGTTACTCCTGGCTCTGCACTCAGGAATTACTCCTGGCGGTGCTCGGGGGACCATATGGGATGCTGGGAATTGAACCCGGGTTGGTCGAGTGCAAGGCAAACACCCTACCGTTGTGCTATCGCTCCAGCCCTTAGCTGGGAAATTTTAATGCATGAAATTTTCTTCCATCTGAGTAGTTCATCGTGGAGGGGGAGTCCATGGACCGAAAGGAAGCAAGGCAAAGAGACAGGCGTGGTATCAGGAAGGAGGAAAAACAAAATTCAACATAATTTAAATCTAGGGTCGTGAGTAATAGCACAACGGGTAGGGCATTTGCCATGCATGCAGCTGACCCGGGTTCGATTCCTCCGCCCTCTCAGAGAGCCCGGCAAGCTACTGAGAGTATCCCACCCGCTCGGCAGAGCCTGGCAAACTACTCGTGGAGTATTCGATATGCCAAAAACAGTAACAAGTTTCACGATGTCACGATGTAGATGTTACTGGTGCCCATTCGAGCAAATTGATGAGCAATGGGATGACAGTGACAGTGACAGATTTTCTTCCATCTGAGTAGTTCATCATGGAGGAAGAGTCCGTGAACTGACAGGAAACAAGGTAAAGAGACAGGTTTGGTGTCAGGAAGGAAGAAATACAAAATTCAAGATAATTTGAATCTAGGGGCTGGAGCAATAGCACAGTGGGTAGAGTGTTTCCCTTGTACACAGCTGACCCAGGTTCCCATATGGTCCCCTGAGCACTGCCAGGAGTAATTCCTGAGTAAAAAGTCAGGAGTAACCCCTGTGCATCTCCAGGTGTGACCCAAAAAAGAAAAAAAAAGATAATTTGAATCTAAATTTTGTCATTTACTGGCTATTTGGTTTTGGACAAGTTATTTTATTTTTCTGAACCTTTGTTCTTCTCTGTAAAGGAGAGATAGTGACACGTACCTTTTATTTATTTATTTATTTATTTATTTTTGCTTTTTGGGTCACACCCAGCGATGCTCAGGGGTTACTCCTGGCTTTGCACTCAGGAATTGCTCCTGGCAGTGCTTGCGGGACCATATGGGATTCCGGGGATCGAACCCGGGTCAGCCGAGTGCAAGGCAAACGCCCTACCCGCTGTGCTGTCGCTCCGGCCCCTAACACGTACCTTTTAGCAGTATCTGGCACATTTGCATGCAGACAGAGTTGTAGGCACGAAGCAACTGATCAATAACTGAAAGATATTGTGCTACTTTGAGCACCTGTAGTCAACATACTTTTGAACAACTATAACATGTGAAACACACTGTTAGGGACAGAATCTCCTCAAAATTCACCTGTTGAAGCCCCACTCCCTACCCTAACAGTATTTGACAGGTGACTTTGAGAGAATAATAGAATCAGATGAGTCAGGGGGGAGTGGCCTCCTGAATGGTACCAGAAATGGTAGGATCCTGGGTGTTGCTTGCTTTTTTCTCTTCCTCTCCAAGTGAGGATATAAAGGAAAGTCAGCAAGTGTCAGCTGAAGGGGGCTCTCACCAGAACCCATGCACGCTGGCAGTTTTATCTTATCATTACAGCATTCCCAATGGGGAGAGTTAAATGTTAGCTTTCTAAAAGCAACCCAGTACATATTTGTTATAGCAGACTGAATTGACTAAGACACATTTACAGAGAAAATGCATTTTTAGTGGGCTGGAGCGATAGTACAGAGGGTAGGATGTTTGTCTTGCACGTGGCTGACCTGGGGTTCAATCCCTGGCATTCCATTTGGTCCCCAGAGCCCCTCTAGAAGGGATCCCTGAGTGCAGAGCCAGGAGAAAGCCCTGAGCATCACCAGGTATGGCCAAAAGCCAAAATATTAAAAAATAAAAGAGAGAGAATGTATTTTTCTTCCCATAAAGATGCTTATGGGAAAAAAAATACACGATTCCTTCTTTCAAGAAGCTATCTAGGGATGAGATGTACATAAAATATATTTAATAACACAGAATGTATTTGTTCAGACTAGATAGAAAATGTACAATAGTTTTAATTTATTGTTTACAGTGTGCTTGGCACTAGGCTGTTTTCTAAGCATCTCATTCTATTTCTGCAGTCACCCTCTTACTAAGGTGATAGGAACTGGTGAGCTGCTGCACTGGAACAAAGGCAGGCATGAGGGTGGTGCAGATAAGGCTGGGTGTGTACAGTGTGAAGACCTTGCAAATCCAAGGATTCAGTTCCCATCAGTTTGATAAATAAAACTCTCACAGAGACTCGCTTTAGGAAGCTAGAGGAACCTTGGGAAAGAGAGCAGGCTGGGGCTGGAGTGATAGCACAGCGGATAGGGCATTTGCCTTGCACGAGGCTGACCCGGGTTCAATTCCCAGCATCCCATATGGTCCCCCAGCACTGCCAGGAGTAATTCCTGAGTGCAGAGCCAGGAGTACCCCTGCGCAATGCCGGGTGTGACCGAAAAAGCAAAAAAAAAAAAAAAAAAAAAAAGGGAGAGAGAAAGAGAGCAGGGTGAAGAGGAAGGGAATTCCGAGACAGCACGATCTGAAGAACTACTAGCAGCCTCAAAGCAGCACCATGAAGGTGAGTTCATTCATCATGAGAGGGAGAAGAGGTGTCTGCAGCAAGATGGGCAGCAGTTTAAGAAAGTTAAGACATCTTGATAGTGATTAAGTGCACACAGTTCTCTATGGAATGGCTACAAGTCATTGTCCCTCCTATGTGTCAGTTCGGGCTTAATTTCTATATTGAGATGTCTGCTTTCAATAGATGACATCAGTGAAAAAAATTATCTGTTTTCTTTTTGGGTCACACCAGCAGTACTCAGGACTTACTTCTGGATCTGTGCTCAGGATTCAGTCCTGGCAGTGCTTGGAAGTCTTTATGTGGTGTCAAGGATTTGAACCAGGGTTGTCCACATGCAAGGCAAATGCCTTAACCCCTATACATTATCTTCCTGGACCAAATCACCTCATATATATATATATGTATATATATATATATATATATATATATATATATATATATATATAGTGAGTATGTTGATGCTCAAAGAGAGGAAGCAAATTGCCCAAGGTTGCACAGTTAGGTAGTGGGAGATGACAAAAATGAATCCCTTTGTAAGCTCCGTGTCCCACATCCTTATTATTTTTTGGGGGGTGGGGGTTAGTAAGGGTCACACGTGCTGGTGCTCAGAACTGGACTTATTCTTGGTTCTATGCTCAGGAGTCAGGTGAGGCTTGGGAGACCACACGAAGTGCTGGGGATCAAACCAGGGTCAGCAGCACGCAAGGCAGTGCCTTGCCTCCTGTATGATCTCTCTGGTCCGCATATTCTTATTAAAGAAACATATTCCTCTAATTCATAGGCCTTGTCCATGCTTTACCATAGTCTTCTCCCAGTTCCTGTCCATTTAATTTTTAACAGAGCCCAATTTTGCAATGATAGCTGAAATTTAGTTAAATACTATGGTACTTCAAAGGGTTCCTAATTCACTCAAGTCTAATGACGTGTGTATACTGGGATATCTAAAGCCAGTTGGTTTGACCTCTGTGTGGGGGGACCTCTATGTATGTATTTATGTGTATGGGGGGAAGTGTGTGGTGGCAGAGACCAAGACAAAGCGACATATAAGGAGACAAACACATAAGGAGTGCCCAAGCTTTAGTGTTTCCCGGGCAGCCATAGTGAGCTCATGGGCTGGCCATTTATTCAATATAATATTGTTTTCCCACCCTTGCTCCCAATAACTGAACCACCGTTTGAGTTGACAGATATTAAATCAGTAAACACATCAACATTCAATAGGTATAGGAAAAGCAAAGGCATGGTGTTTCACATGCTAAACATTAGACACTTTTAAAGTATAAAGTCATGACGATTTGCTATTCTATTTTTTCACTGTTGCCTTATACACCAAAGGATCTCATCTGTTTCATTTCATTCTTTACTGGGCTCAGTTTTACTTGCCCTGTAATCTACTCTACTCTTTCCTGGCTGCATTATATTCTTTTAGAAGAATATAATAGTTTAGACCTAAACCGTCTTACTCAAGGGATTATCCCAACCTTGGGGGTCACTGGTTTTGGTTTTTGTTTTTTCAAATAACTCCCAGGTTTTATTTGAAAGTTTTGAGGAAGGGAGGAGGAAGGGAGGGAGAGAGAGGGAGAGCGAGAGAGGTGGGGGAGGGAGAGAGAGAGAGAGGGAGAGAGAGATGGGGGAGAGAGAGATGGGGGAAGAGAGAGAGAGAAAGAAAGAGAGTTGCTCAAGAGATAATGGGGGCTTCACCAAAAGCAGAGAGCCCCGGCACACACCCAACATTAAACTACAAAAGCGTGAAAGTACACATCTCAAGAGGGGAGATGCAGGCGACATGTGCTTAGGCACCACAAGTGCTCGGCAGCAACACATGGGCTGGGGCAGCATATACGCCTGGGGTGATTGTTAAGGGCCGGATTTCCCACAGTGGAAAGAGTTCCAGCAATTTTACAACTTCCTCTGGCACTGAGAGCTTGTCACTCTTCTCAATATTGTGAAACACCAACGACAAAGAGACATCGGCTATTTGCAGCTCTGCTAAGTGTCAGCGTTTTATGTGAGGTCTAGTTTTAGCCATCTTTCCTTTACATCTCCCCAGGGTTACTCATTTATCCTCAGACCTTCAGCTACAAAGCCCTGACTTTGACCTCAGCTTCCAGCCCAGCTCTCTCTCCCAGAATTCAGGTCTGCCTGGGTCCAGTCACTTGAGCATTTCACAGGTATCTTATGCTCCATGTGTCTATGCAAGAGCCATCTTCCCTGCCCACCAACCTTGCTTTCTGTCTCCTTGACCAGAAAACAGCATTACTGGGGCTGGAGGTAGGGCGTTTGCCTTGCATGCGGTCAACCTGGGTTCAATTCCCAGCATCCCATATGGTCCCCTAAGCACAGCCAGGGGTAATTCCTGAATGTAAAGCCAGGAGTAACTCCTGTGCATTGCTGGGTGTGACCAAAAAAGGAAAGAAAAGAAAGAAAGAAAGAAAGAAAGAAAGAAAGAAAGAAAGAAAGAAAGAAAGAAAGAAAGAAAGAAAGAAAGAGAGAGAGAGAGAGAGAGAGAGAGAGAGAGAGAGAGAACCCTACCCACGGTATTACTTCTTTGATCACCAACCGGTGTGGTCTTTCTCACATGCTCCCCCAAAAGTTAAATTTAAAACAAGATGAATAGGAGACTGGAGCGAGAGCACAGCGGGTAGGGCGTTTGCCTTGCATACCGCCATCCCGGGTTCGATCCCCAGCATCCCATATGGTTACCAGGAGTAATTCCTGAGTGTAAAGCCAGGAGTAACCCCTGTGCATTGCTAGGTGTGACTCAAAAAGCAAAAAAACAAAACAAAACAATAAACTACCTTAAAAAAAATGAATAGGAGGTAGTAGTGCAGGCTACATGAGGAAAAGAGATAGTGGCAGTATTCATTAAACGGGTGTTCTTGGGCAGAAGAAATAGTAAAAACAGTAAGGTTTTTGCCTTCAGTGGAAGTCTGGATGGTCCCCCAAGCCCCACCAGAAGTGGTCCCTGAGCAGAGAGCCAGGAGTAAGCCTGATCACAGCCAGTGGCCAAAAAAACCCATGTGTAAAAGGGTGGGTTCCGGGGACTGAGAGTTAGTGCAAATCGCTGGACACATGCTTTCCATCTAGGAGGATGGGATACCACGGTTGTTGTGGAAGTCTTTTGAGCATTGGCTTCTGCCACTCCTTTGCCATTGTTGAGCTTTTCTCTACATCCCTATCTGTAAAGTAATATATGGCCGGGCTGGAGCGAGAGTACAGTGGGGAGGGCGTTTGCCTTGCCCAAGGCCCACCTGGGTTCCATCCCCAGCATCACATATGGTCCCCAGAGCACTGCCGGGAGTAATTCCTGAGTGCAGAGCCAGGAGCAACCCCTGAGCATTGCTGGGTGTGACCCAAAAAGGAAAATAAAAAATAATATATGAGCTACAAGCAGGGCTACTATGAGGGTCAAAATAAACACTCTTGATTTTTTTTTTGTACTGATTTTGTAAAATATCATTTCTTTTTGCTACCACGTACTTCAGTGTCCCAGTTTGCTCAGCTCCCATTTACTATGCTTGACACATACAGAGCGTTTAATACGTACTGAATTTACTTATCTCCCTGAATCAAAAGATTTAACTATAATTGTATTCTGATCTCCGAATTTTTCCGACCCTTGTGCTAAGTAAGCAGCAATAAATACGCTTCCTTTTCACCTTCAAAGAGTCAAGAGGGTGTTTTATTATAAGATTCCCTCGTTTGCCTGCCGTTCCCTTTAACCAAGCTCGTTCGCCACTGTCAATTAATTTTTGTTTTATGCTCTTTTAGGGGGGTGGCACACTCGGCGTGCTCAGGGGTTACTCCGGGGTGTGCGCTCAGCGATGCTCAGGGGACCAGGAGGGATGCCGGGGACCGAACCCGGGTCGGCCGTGGGCAAGGAAAACGCCCTCTCCGCTGTACTATCGCTCAGGGCCCTAGAATCGATTTCTTACACAAAAATATTTCCAGGTCGCCGAATTTGAAAACAGCGTTTCCCCCCCGACATCCATAGCCCAGCCTATGACGTCACCGGCCCCGACGCCGGGAACTGGCCCAAGGACGCCGCCATCTTCCACCCAGCAGCGTCGCATCACGCATGCGCTTGTGCTTCTGCGCCGCCCGGGGAGCAAGTTTGAGCCTTTTCGACACCCGTACGTCGCGGGGCGGCGGTGTCGAGATTCCTGCGACGCACGTTCCTGCAGGAGAAAGGCGGCGGAGGAGGGGCCGTCGTTGCCCTGTCCAAGGGTCTGGGACTTTAGAACCCGCAGCTCGTGGCGGCTCGGAAGCTGCGTGGTCCTCTGGTAGGTATAATTCCCCGCTTTGCAAGAAAGGCGGGGAGTGCCCTTATGGGTATCTTTCCGGTGCGAGTGGGCTCGCATCTTAAGAGAGCTAAAATGATCTTAACGCGCTGCTGCGTGGCTCCATTTAAAAGATATTTTCAGGATCGAAGAGATAGTACTGCAGTTAAAGTGTTTGCTTGCATGGGCCAGCCCAGGATTTGATCCAAGTATTTCATGGGAGCGACCCCCGAGCATCGCCGGTGTACCGGTGTGCTCCCTCCTCCCCTCCCCCCCTATTTAAAAAATAAGTAAAAGATGTTTTCAGGGTCATAAAGCTAAGATGCCAGTCTGGTCCAGGCTCAGCCACCGACCTGCTGTGGGGGGCTTCTCACCAACTCCCTATAACCTCACTTGTAAATTGAAAGGTAAACCGGGTCCTTAAGTCGCTTTTCACTTCTGAATGCTAACTGTATTTCCATTATGCCACTTACGTCCCAAAGTCCTGGGAGTTAAATACCTTTGACCTTACACACATCCTTGTGAGGGCTTCACATGATTGGGGGCAGTGGGGTGCCCTGACCTGCTGAGTGCTTCGCTCTTGGGTTGGCACACATACCTGCCTCTGGTACTTGCTTTTTATTATTATTATTTTTTTTATCCGTGAACTCAGAGCTCTCCGAAGTTTGCAGCCTTTTGGCCGAGCTCTCTCTCAGTTATGGCTGTGGCGCTTATCTGGCATTGCTGTGGTGCTGGATAGGGATTCCCTCATCTAGTCCTGGTGCTCACACATCTTTTGAGCATGATATTTGTTCTGGATTAGCCCCCTTTTGTGGTACTTAAACACACCAGGTTGCCGTGTGGCCAGTAATTGCATGTGGTGTCTGGGATAACACTGCAGAGGTCACAGGTCTGTGCGCTCATTTTTTTGGGACAAGGCTTTGAACTAATGACCCTGTGCTTTCAAGGCCTGTGCTCTAAGCGACAGATTTAGCCCATTGATGCCAATTTACAGATTTTTGGGGGTGGTACAGAGGCACAAACAGTGGTGCTCAGGATATACTCTCAGGGATCATTCATGGCAGGGTTTGGGAGACCATATGGGGTGCCAGGAATTGAACTCTGATCAGCATCATGCAACAAGGACCCGACCTGTGGTACTGTCTCCAGCCCCTAGTTGTCTTGTGTGTGTGTATGTGTGTGTTGGGGGGATGGGGGAGAAGGCCACACCCAGTGGTGTTTAGGGCTTACTCCTAGCTCTGTCCTTAGGGATCTCTTCTGGTGGGGCTCAGGGGACCACATGGGGTGCTGGAGCTCGAACGCCATCTGGCTTTGTGCAAGACAAGCATCCTACACCCTGTACTATCTCTCAGGCCCTACCCTGATTGATTTTTTTTTTTTTTTTTTTTTTTGCTTTTTGGGTCACACCTGGCGATGCACAGGAGTTACTCCTGGCTCTGCACTCAGGAATTACTCCTGGCGGTGCTCAGGGGACTATATGGGATGCTGGGATTCGAACCCAGGTCGGCTGCGTGCAAGGCAAACGCCCTACCCACTGTGCTATCACTCCAGCCCCCCCTGATTGACTTTTTAAATAATAAAAGTATTGCCAATTTGTGGGGACCTGGAGGACTTGGTATCACATACCAATTTTCATTTCTCTATAGGTGCTGATGACCAACTCTTATTTGTTTATTTTTGCTTTTTGGGTCACATCCAGCAATACACAGGGGTTACTCCTGGCTCTGCACTCAGGAACTACCCCCGGTGGTGCTCAGGGGACCATATGGGATACTGGGAATCGAACCCAGGTCTGCCGAGTGCAAGGCAAACGCCCTACCTGCTGTGCTATCTCTCTAGCCCCAGGCCAACCTTTATTTAAATATATATTTGGATTTGGGCTCTATTCCTATCCTGCTAAGTGGTCACTCCCAGTAGTGTTCAGAAGACCATGCATTACTGGGGCTCAAACTGGGGCCTCCTGCATGCAAAGCATGAGTTTTTCCTGTTGATCTCTCCAGCCCTTGATTAATCTTTCAACGTAGATGCTGGTGACAACAAGATCTCCACCTCCCTTGTATTAACAAATGTCATTCTTGTCCAGGTGCATCCTGTTCTCTTATTGATTGGAAGCTTCAGATCCCAGCCTGCAGAACTTAATCAGAGACCATGGAGGCACCTCCGGTGACCATGATGCCTGTCACTGGGGGCACCATCAACATGATGGAGTATCTGCTTCAAGGCAAGTGGACCAGGGAACCTGGATTGCTTGTGTTCCTCTTCCCTGTTTTTTTCAAAAAAATTTTTTTGGTTTTGGAGCCACACCCAGATGTTGCTCAGGGCCTACTCTTGGTTCTGTGTTCAAGATTTGCTCCTGGCTGTACTTAGAGGACCATGTGGTACAAGGGATGGATAGAACTGCGTATCCACAAGCAAAGCACATGCTTTGCATATGCTTAGCCCTTTGTGTTATCTCTGAGGCCTCTGTGTCTCTCTGTTGTTCACATTGCACAGAAGTGTCAGATACACAAAGGCAGACTGCAGTGCTCAGTGCTTCAGTGCTCGGGGGCTACTCTTCAGTGCTCAGGGGCTACTCCTGGCAGTGCCCTGAGTCTCAGGGATCAAACCAGGGTTGACAGCATGCAAAGCAAGCACCTTAACTTCTGTACTATCTCCCTGGCTCTGGTTATCAATTTTTTTAAATTTATTTTTTATTAATTCACTATAAGGTACAGTAACAACAATTTTATGTTTCAACTTTGATCATGCAGTCATCAAACACCCATCCCTGGGGCTGGAGCAGTAGCACAGCAGGTAGGGCGTTTGCCTTGCACGCGGCTGACCCGGGTTCGATTCCCAACATCCCATATGGTCCCCTGAGCACTGTCAGGAGTAATTCCTGAATGCAAAGCCAGGAGTAGCCCCTCTGCGTCGCCGGGTGTGACCCCAAAAGCAAAAAAAACAAAAAACAAAAACACCCATCCCTTTACCAGTGCACATTTTCCACCACCAGAATCCCCAGTACCCCCTCCCCATTCCATACCTCCCCCTGCCAGTGTGGCAAACAATTTACAGAATATTCTTTCTCTAGTTACCTTCGATATTTCGAGACCAGTCATACCACCCTCATACCTGCCAAAATGAAATTGCTGGACAGTGCGTTTTGTATTGCTTGTTATGGATATAATATAATGTCGTGCAGCCATGCACTCTAGGTATTCTAAGATTTTAATAATTAGGGTCTGAAGACATCGCTGCTGCAAGTTGCTCAGGTCCGAGACTCATTTGTGTGTCTCTGAATCGTGGCCATCTGGGAGCTTAAGTAGATGGTGAGCGGATGTGGTGGCTTCTCGGTGTCCCATCGGGGCAGGGAGATGGAGGACCCACTCCTTCCCTGTCACTCGAGACTTGGGATTTACCGTCACCAAGACTCTTACCTGGTGCTTCTTGCTGGCTTCTAGAAAATGGTGACCGCTGGAGCTCTTAGAGGGCAGGTGGAGGGACACACCTGTCCCCCTCTGGAGCAGCCCAGCGGAGAAGGCCTTTTGCAAAGTCCCAAGCCATTTCAGCCGCAAGTTGCTTGGGTCCGAGATTCCTTTGTGTGTCTTTTTGGTCATCAACTTTTAAATTATAGCTGGAGACTATAATTTAAAATTAAATTTGCCTTCTTAAACTTTTTCATTTGTATTTTGAGTCACACCTGACTTTACTTGGTGGCTAATCCTAGCTCTGCTCTCAGGGGTTGCTCCCTCAGTGCTCAGAGTACTATGCTATGCCAGTGATCAAACTCCGGCCTCCTGCGTGAGCACGTGCTTGGCCCTTTGAGCTTGCTTTGTCGCGACCGTCTGAAAGTTTCATTTCTTTTTTTGACCATGAGTGTATTTTGATGAGGAATTAGGACCCAGAGAAAGTAATGTTTACAAAACCATAATCTGTAGTGGAGGAGTTTAGACTACCATTCAGATCATTTAGTAACTTGGTATGAACAAACTGGGTTTATTCATTTTTCCCTCCTCAGGCTGTTCTTCATTTAGTTTTTCCCACCTCACCAAGTGCCCCTGTCATTTATTTGCCAGTTGCATTGAAGTTAGTCTCCTTTTTTTTTTTACCTTTACCTCTCTTCCATTTCATCTCTATTTTTTTTTTTTAAACAGGGTCACCCTCAGCAATGCCTGAGGGCATATGGTGCCAGGGATGACCCTGGCCTCGTGTGCTGGGTGTCTCCTATACTGCTTGAACTGTCTCCTGTGCCCTCCATCCATCTCTAAATCTTTTTTTACTTTGTGTGTGTGCATTTGTGCGCGCGTACGCGCGCGTGTGTGTGTGTGTGTGTGTGATTTCAACCCAAGTCATGCAAGGCAAATTTCTACCCGCTGTACTATCACTCCAATGGTATGTATTTTTTAAAGTAAATTTCTCTGGCCCCCAGAGAAAATTTTTAAAGTAAATTTTTATTGAGGCAATACTGGTTAAGTTTTAGTTGTGAAAATATACTTTAGTAGGAGTCTGAAATTCAATCTGTGGCACTTACATGGTCTTCAGAGCAGCTGAGGGGCCCAGTTCAAGCACTGAGCTGGGAGAAACTCCCAAGAAATGCTGGTTGTGGACTCCAAATTTTAAAACAACCGAAACCAGGGGCCTGAGAGATAGTGGGTAGACACTTGCCTTACATGAGGCCAATCTGGGTTCAATCCCTGCATCCCATATGGCCCTTCAAGCCAGGGGTGACTCCTGAGTGCAGAGACAGGAGTAACCCCTAAACATCGCTGGGTGTGGCCCCAAAACAAAAAGCAGACAAAGGCCAGATAATTAGTACAGTGGGTAGCGCACTTCTCTTGCATGCAGGATTTGATTTCTGGTACCACAAGTTCTCCCAGCACCTCCAGGAATGATCCCTGAGGGTAGAGCCATGCGTAAGCCCTGAGCACAGCCAGTTATTGGCCAAAAACAAAACCAAAAATCTTCTGGGGGTGGGTGTGTTTTGGTTTTTTGGGTCACACATGGCAGTACTAGGGGGCTACTCCTAGTTCTTTTTGGGGACCATTCCCAGGAGTGCTTGGGAGACCACGTAATGCTGGGGCTCGGGGATCCAACTTGGGCCTCTTGCATGCAAAGGATGATCTCTTGCTTCCTAAAGACTTTTCTTGTACCAAGTAAGATAATGCAAAAACTTGAAGGATTAGTCTTTTATAATGTTATGCAGTACTTTGGCTGTATAACCCCCCCCTCCGGAAGTAACATATTGAGCCTTTGCTTTATAAGACATTGCATTATTATTTTTGTTTTTCACTTATTTTGGTGGGAAGTGGGTGGCCAGACAGGGCAGTGCTCCAGGACTTCTGGCCCAGCAGTTTGGGACACGTGTGGTGCAGGGAGCAAACTTGCAGGCTTTACATGTGCTCCAGCCTGCTGAGCTATCTCTCTGGCCCTTATTTATTTTTATTTGTTTTGTTTTCAGTTTGGGGTCTATACCCAGCAGTGCCCAGTACTGACTCTTAGCTCTGCCTTTGGGGATCACTCCTGGCACGGTTTGGGGGACCATATGTGCGGGGTGGGGGATTGAACCTGGGCAGACCATGCGCAGTGCAAGTATCCTCCCCACTGTACTGTCTCTCTAGTCCACACTTTTTATTTTTAATCTGTTGCTAATTCTATGAACCAAAGTACAAGTTGGAACTCAGGGCTGCTTTTCCCTTCTCCAGGAAGTGTTCTAGACCATAGCTTGGAAAGCCTCATCCACCGCCTCCGTGGTTTGTGCGACAACATGGAGCCAGAGACTTTCCTTGACCACGAGATGGTCTTCCTCCTGAAGGGCCAGCAGGCCAGTCCGTTTGTCCTAAGGGCCCGGCGCTCTATGGATAGGGCAGGGGCGCCCTGGCACCTGCGCTACCTGGGACAGCCTGAAATGGGGGACAAGAACCGCCACGCCCTGGTGCGAAACTGCGTGGACATTTCCACTTCTGAGAACCTCACTGACTTCCTGATGGAAATGGGCTTCCGCATGGACCATGAGTTTGTTGCCAAGGGGCACCTGTTCCGCAAGGGCATCATGAAGGTCATGGTGTACAAGATCTTCCGCATCTTGGTGCCAGGGAATGCAGACAGCACCGAGGCCCTGTCCCTGTCCTATCTTGTGGAACTCAGTGTCGTGGCTCCAGCGGGGCAGGACGTGGTCTCCGATGATATGAGGAATTTTGCTGAACAGCTGAAGCCGCTGGTTCACCTAGAGAAAATAGACCCCAAAAGACTTATGTGATGAGAGGGGATTGTCCACCCGGGGCGGCTGATCTGACCTGTTCTCTTACGATGGTCTCATCTCAGCTCTCTGGCCGCTTCCCTCGGCCAGGAGATCGGGGAGCACAGACTCGATTCTTTGTTTTCCTCGGGTGGCAAGTTCACTTTTGTGACGGTCTTTCCATATTGCAGACTCAGGATGACGCAGAATCTCTCTGATCCCTCTGTAAAGAGGGGAAATGGAAGTAAGTTAATTTTTGAAAAGAAAAATCTTGTTTTGCCATTTTTTTAATAAAGTTTGTAAGATACAGCCTAAATGTGTTTCGTGTGGAAATAAAGGCTATAATAAAAAATGTTTGTCATTCTTTTTTACTCTAGTACTACACTAACTTTTAATGGATTCATTGCCAGTTTGGGTAAAAACACCTGACAGTGGTAGGTTTTTTTTTCAGTTTTTTGGTACGTAATAATTTTTACCCTTCTTGAAAGTAGCATAGGGTACTGGATAGTCCAGGGGTTAGGGTGCAGGCCTTGCATGTACCCCACTCTGGTTCTGTCAGCATTGCATGGCCACCCAGGCATCACTGGGTACAGCCCAGGAGGTTCCTGAGCTCGGCCCGAGTAGTTTTTGGTCCCCAGTGCCATAGCACCTAAGCTGCAGTGTATGTAGCCTTGGGCCTTCGGGTGAACTTAAGCACAGTAAGCCACTGGCACTGGGAGCAATCTCCTTGCTCGGGGGCTCCCCCCCAAAAAAAAAGTTCTTTGCTAAATTTTTTTTTAAAATACAAAAGAAATATGCTTGTAGGAATGATATCTAATGATCTGCTTGGTAGCATGCAGACACACACACACATACATGATATACAGCAAGGGAACAAGGCCAAAGGCAATCTCAATAGAACTGACCCACACACTGAGTTTGTAGGGGAGGCAGTTAAAGGGAGGAGCATGCAGGACCTTGCTGGGTAGAGAGGGTGCACTGGTGATGGGTGTAATATTAGAATTTGTATGCAGAAAACCATCATTTATAAGTCGGGACCAGAGCTGTAGTAGAGAGGGAAGGGCTTTTCCCTTGCACAGCTTACCTGGCTTCAAGCCCTGGTAACCCACATGGTCCCTCAGGCAGTGCAGGACTAATTCCTGAGTGCAGAGCCAAGAGTAACCCCTGAGCGTTGCCAGGTTGCGCACCCCCCCCAAAAAAAAGAAACCCACAAAAATTGTAAATCACAGGATCTCAATTAAAAAAAAGAGAAAAGTGCCTGTAGAAAGCAGAAAGCTATCTGCCTTGCATGCAGCGAAATCCTGGTTTGATCGAGGGCACCATATGTCCCCTGAGCATTACTGGATGTAGCCAAAGCCAAAATAGAAAAGGGGGAAAAATCCTGTAATTTCATTAAAGAAAAATTTTTATTTTAATATGTATCCTTCTAGTCTGTAAATTTGTGTACATGAGTTTTATAAAAATACTCTGTACAGGAGGTCGGGGCAGTAGTGCAGAGTGGGTATGACACTTTCCTTGCGTGTGTGCAGTCAACCTGGGTTCAATCCCCAGCACCTCGTGTTCCCCTGAGCACCACCAGGAGTGCTCCCTGAGCACAGAACCAGGAGTAAGCCCTGGCCCCAAAAACAAAACAAGTTCTGTATGTACTGATTGTAACTTTTTTCTGTCTTATTAACATTTTATTTCTTTTTGGCCACACCCAATGGTGCTCTGAGCTTAACTCCTGACTCCACTCAGAGATCACTCCTAGTAGTGCTCGGGAAACCCTGTGGGGTGCCAGGGATTGAAGCTGGGTTGGTCCTGTGGCAGGCAAGCACCCTATGTGCTGAACCATTTTTTTCCAGCCTCTGTTTACATCTTTCCAGGACAGTGTCTAGTACAAAGCAAAACAAACACTTATTTATTGAATTCTCATGTATCTGTGCCATCCTAAGTGCCTTAGGGGTATTTCATCCTCACAATACTCATTTTATAAATAAGGAAACTGATGTTCAGAGAAATCAGGGCTAATACTTAAATATTGACAATTATAGTTATTGTATTCTATAATATAGTACTGTGGGTAAGGCACTTGTACGTTCAATCCCTAGCGCTGCGTATGGTCCCCTGAGCACCACTAGGAGTGATCCCTGAGCACAGCAGGAGCACTACTGGATGTGGCCCAAAATATCCCCCCCAACAAAAGATTTTCCTGTATTTATTATCTGATTTTCCTATATTTGGGTTTTTAGTTTAATTCCAATATTTTAAAATAACCCTGTAACACTAGTGCTTCTAATTTTGTTGACATTAGTGATAATTGTTTATTTTTAATTTGTTGGCTGACACTTGGAGGTGCTTGGGGGGTGATCCAGGCTCTGTGCTTAGGAATCACTCTCAGCTGTGCCTGGGGAACCAGATGGTACCAGGGGTCAAACCTTGGCTCCCTCAGGCAAAGCAGGCACTCAGCCCGTTGAACTATCCACAACTCATTGATGTGATGGGGGTGGGGGGTGTAGCCTTCCACACAGTGCTCAGGAGTTCTGGGGTTACCTTTCAGCAATTCTCTGGGAACCAGTCCAGTGGTCCAATGGGTGGGGCCCAAGAATATGGTGCTGTTTGGGCCCTGTGGTGCCAAGGATTGCCCTGTCCATCCCTGTGGTGCTCAGGTTCCTCCAGAGCTGTACCCGGTAGTGTTTTTTTTTTTTTTTTTTTTTGTAGGGGGGTCCTCCAGGATTGTCCCCAATGGCACTGGGCAGACCATGTTATGCCGGAGGTAACCAGCATCAGCCACATATGCCTTTATCCCTGAACTATCTCTGGCCTCTTAAGGGTCATTTGGGAATGTCTGAGTCACAATAAGAGCTATTTTAAGGCTTCTGCACACATTGCCAAATGCCTTCCAGGAACATGCCAGTTTCACTCCTGCCAGCTGTGAATGAGGTTCCTAACACCTCTGCCAGAACAGGGTGTGAAGACAAAGACTTGTTTTTCCCATTAGATGACTAATAGTGACTAGTTTTTTGTTTTTTGCAGTGCCAGGGATTAAATCAAGGACTTCACACGTGCAAAACGTGTTTTCTTGAGGCTGGGGAAGTAGTACAGTGGGTAGGGGACTTGCCTTGCACATGGCCAACCTGGGTTTGATCACTGAGCACCACTGCGTATGTCCCCCCAAAAAAAACAAAAACAAACTCAAAAAGTGATGTGCTTTTTCAGGAGCCAGAGAGAGAGTACAGTAGATAAGGCACTTGCCTCGGACACTTCCCATATGGTCCCCTGAGCACTGTCAGAAGTTACTCCTGAGGGGCCTAGCGATAGCACAGAGGGTAGGGCATTTGCCTTGCCTGCGGCTGACCCAAGTTTGATACCCGGCGTCCCATATGGTGTGCCAAATCCTGCCAGGAGCAATTCCTGATTATGGAGGCAAGAGAAATCCCTGAACGTCACTGGGTGTACTCCATCCCCCAAAATGAACTACGTTTCAGGGGTAAGGGATATAACTCGAGCACCGAGCCAGGAGTATCCCCTTAAACATCCCTAGTTATCACCCCCAAGACCAAAACCTGAAGATAAAATAAAAATATGTGTCAATGAGTTCCAATTTTCTATATTTTATCAGACTTTGTTATGTGAGTGACCTTTGAGGGGGCCTGTCAGGCAGTGCCTGGGGGCTATTCCCAGTTCCGTCCTTAGGATTCACTTCCTGGCAGTGCTCAGAGGACCATGCATGTGGTGCCAAGAACTGACCCTGGGACTTCAGTCTGTAAGGCATGCTCTCCTGCCCTCTGTCCCTGGAGCATGAATTCCCATTTTCCATTGATCGTTCACCTTTCGGTTTTGTTTTTGTGTCACTCCCAGAGGCACTGTGGTGAGGCACTCCCAGCTTGCGGCTCAGGGGATATTCCTAGCAGTGCTCAGAGGATCAGGTGGCACTGAGGATCGAACCTGTGCTCCAGTCCTTTGAACTGTCTTCCTAATCTCTCTCTCTCTCTCTCTCTCTCTCTTTTTTTTTTCATTAATCTGAGGATTTAATGGGCTGGAGCGAAAGCACAGCGGTTGGGCATTCACCTTTCACGTGGCCGATCTGAGTTCGATTCCTCTGGCCCTCTCGGAGAGCCCGGCAAGCTACTGAGAGTATTAAGCCCGTGCGGCAGAGCCTGGCAAGCTACCCGTGCATATTGGATATGCCAAAAACAGTAACAATAAGTCTCTCAATGAGAGATGTTACTGGTGTCCGCTCAAACAAATTGATGAGCAACGGGATGACAGTGACAGTGAGGATTTAATATTAATTTATTAATTCTCCCATTTAACATTTGATTCTTTTGTTTCTTTTGCTATCTGTTTGGGCCACCCCCCCCAGTGGTGCTCAGGGCTTACTCCTGGCTCTGAGCTCACAATCGCTCCTGGCAGGGCTCCGGGGACCAAATGGGGTGCCAGGGATAGAACCTGAGTTGGCTTCACGCAATGAAAGCATCTGACATACTGTACTATTACTCCAGCCTTATTGTTTTCAGTTTTTCTTGGGGGAGGCCATGCCTTTTGTGCTCAGGAGCCACTCCTGGCGATGCTCACTGGACTGTGATCCAGGAAACCGAAGCACAAGCCAAGCCTGTGCTCTCGCCCTCCAGCCATCTCCTCAGCCCTATTCCCATTTTACAGGTGAGAGTGAGCCGGAGACTCAAATTTTCTACTTCCATTGTTCAAAGTCAGAAATTAGTGGGCCTGTGAGATATTAATCACAGGGGTTAAAGTGTGCCTCGAATGAGGTGAGCCTAGTCTGTCTCTGGTACCCCATGATCCTCTGAGTCTTCAGGGGCAGCCCTGAAGGCTCCCAAGCACAATTGACTTGAGAATTGCCCGGAGTGGCCTCTGGGTTTCCTGTTTGGAAGCCCCACACCCCCAAATGAATTATACCAAGTTGAACCTGGGACAGGAAGATAGGTCACAGGGCTAATGTGCATGCTCCACATGTGGGGGACCCTGGTGGGCCCCAGCACCACAGTGTCCTCTGTGTGGGGAGTGACCCCTGAGGGCTGAGCTAGGATCTCAGAGCTGCCTGGTGTGACCCCCCCCCCAAAGCAAAACAAGAAGAACAAAGTCAGAACAAGGAAGTGGTAGAGCCTGAATTTCAACTCCAGCAACCCAGCTTCAGAACAATAACACTCTGCAGCTTCCAGATTTCACTCATGAGGTCTCTTGATAAGGACCTAAATTGCCTTCAACTTTCTATTACCCTAAAAAATGCTGCATTAAGCAATTCTGTAGATTGAGGCAGTCCTTTGAGCCTCCTATGGACAGGCACGGTCAGTTTTGTCAAATATTGCCAGATTGCTTTTCAGAATGACCCGCTTACATTCCTGTCACCAGGGCACAAGAATTCATATCCATATCCTCACTAATCTCTGATGTTTCCCCTCTCATTTTTTTTTTTGCAAGTGTGATGAGTAAAATAGTGCATATACACAATGGAATACTATTTTAAAAAAAGATGAAATCATGCAATTTGCCACTAGGTAATTCTGGAGAGTATCATGCTGAGTCAAGTTAGTCAAAAGGAGAGGGACAGATAGTGAATGATCTCGCTCAGAAACGGGGTATAAAGAAACAAAGCAAGAAAACAGCAAATTCTCCAAGGCAACAGAAACTGAGAACTGGTCTTTGGTAGGAAGCAGATCACTGTAGGAGGTTGGGGGTGAATAGGACAGAGTTTGGGGAGAAACTGGGGCAGAGAAGGGGAGCTGACTCTGGTAGAAGATGTGGCAAGGGACTGTTTTATGCATATATTATGGCAGTATCCATATTGTAAACCATGGTGCCTAAAGTAAAATTGTTTTGGAAACGGCAGCTCTTCTGGAGAGATAGTATAGCAGATAGGGCACATGCCTTGCATGCTGCAGACCCAGGTTCCCTCTTTGACAGCCCAGAGGTCCCCCAAGCACTACCAGAAGTGATTCCTGAATGTAGAACTAGGAATAACCCTGGAGCATTGCTATGTGTGAACCCCCCCTCACGAAATAGATAAATAAATAAATAAATAAATAAATAAATAAACAAAGGCAACTCTTGGTGGTATTGATTTGCATTACTCTCATTATAACAATATTTGAACCATCTTTGCATGCTTTTTGTATATGAAATTGTATAGACTTCTTAATATATGAAGCTAAGATATTAGTATCATTTTAATTTTTCTGTATGATTTCCTATTTTATTCCTTTGTAGGAAATTCTTCGTATATTCTAGATAGTAATCTTTTGTTTTAAACATTACAAAGACCTTCTAATATCTATTAATATCCTTTATCCTTTGCCTGTTCCATTTTTTTTTCTTTTTGGGTCACACCCAGCTATGCTCAGGGCTTTCTCCTGGCTCTGCACTTAGAATCACTCCTGCTGGTGGTACTCGGGTGACCATATGGGATGCTGGGAACCAAACCCGGGTTGTCCACATGCAAGGCAGAAGCCCTAATATATTAGCTGGACTGGAGTGATAGCACAGCGGGCGGTGCTATATATATTCTGATACCTTCTAATGTGTACATTGATGTCTTTATTTCATTCTTATTTTGATTTATCTATCTTTTTACTGTTGGTGGTCTGGGGACTACATTCAGTGGTGCCTGGGCTACCCAAGGTTCAGGGTTGCTCCTGATGGTGCTTGGACAAACATGTGGTGATAAACCCAAATTGGGTGTTCCCCTGGCACAGCTTGCACCCAGCCCCTGAGCCATCACTCTAGCCCACATTTAAGTCCTTAATCCCTCTGGTGTCCACCTCAAACTGTCAATCCTTCAGTCAAGTTTCAAGTGAAACTTTTTTTTTTCTCCCTTTCACATGGTGAATTAGTTTTTCTATCACTATTTGAAAACAACCGTTGTGGGGTTTTGTCATGTCACTTCTATCACATATTAAGTTCTTGTGTGTTTATTTAAATCTCAGCAGTCCCTTTTATCCCACTGCTTCTTTCCTTTGTTTCACTGCCAGCAATTCTGTTTTCATTACAGTTGGCAGAGCCAGTTCTACCAGTAGGTCAGTATCCCTACTCAGTTCCCCTCTGGAACACACTTAGGGATTAGAGACCTTTAGGGGTTTTACGGTTGTTGTTGTTGTTTGTTTGGGAGACACACCTGATGATGCTTAAGGGTTACTACTGGCTCTGTGCTCAGGAATCACTCCTGACTCAGTGCTTGGGGGACCACATGGGATGCCAGCGGTTGAACCCAGGTCTACCACATGCATGGCAAATGCCCTATCTACCATACTATCACTCCAGCCCCCCTTTTTTTTTTTTGCTTTTTGGGTCACACCCAGCGATGCACAGGGGTTACTCCTGGCTCTTCACTCAGGAATTACTACTGGCGGTGCTCAGGGGACCATATGGGATGCTGGGATTTGAACCCTGGTCGGCCGAATGTAAGGCAAACGCCCTACCCGCTGTGCTATAGCTCCAGCCCCTCCTACCCCCTTTCTTTCTCTCTTTCTCTCTTTCTCTCTCTTCCTCTCTTTCTTTCTTTCTTTCTTTCTTTCTTTCTTTCTTTCTTTCTTTCTTTCTTTCTTTCTTTCTTTCTTTCTTTCTTTCTTTTTCTTTCTTTCTTTCTTTCTTTCTTTTCTTTCTTTTCTTTCTTTCTCCTTTCTTCCTTCCTTCCTTCCTTCCTTCCTTCCTTCCTTCCTTCCTTCCTTCCTTCCTTTCTTTCTTCCTTTCTTTCTTTCTTTCTTTCTTTCTTTCTTTCTTTCTTTCTTTCTTTCTTTCTTTCTTCTTTCTTTCTTTCTTTCTTTCTTTCTTTCTTTCTTTCTTTCTTTCTTTCTTTCTTCTTTCTTTCTTTCTCTCTTTTTTTTCTACTAAGTTTTGAAAGATAGGATTTTTTTTTCTTTTTGTGTCATACTGGGCGATGCACAGGGGTATACTCCTGGCTCATGCACTCAGGAATTACATCAGTTCCATCTCTCAGAGCATCTAGTATTATTTGACTTTAGATTTTTTATTTCTTCTCTGAAATTTTTTATTTCTTACATGAATCATGTAAGATTCATTAGAGCAGGCACTTCTGACTTCCTTGCTGAAATCTGAGCACCCAAAATATTGTGAGGCCTCTGAATATGTGTTAAACATAAAAACTTCACACTATTGAGGAGGATTATCCCATGTATGAGACTTATGTGGATCTTCTTATGTTCCTGAATGTAGTCCAGAGTTTTTATTCAATAGCTTCCTTAGGCATTGCTTTCAGGCCAATTACTACAGAGTAGGAGTTGGCAAATTATGCCCATGCATGTCAACCTACTCTCTATTTCTGTTCATAAAGTTGGGTCCTGTTTGTTGTTTTTCTGGTTCTTGAGCCACACTCAGCAGTGCTCAGGGGATACTCCTGGCTCTGTTGCTCAGGGGTCGCTCCCACTGATGGTCAGGGGATGTGCAGAGACAGGGTTCAACCTGCGGCATGCTCTCAGGCCTTTGAGCCATCTCCCTGGTCCTGTAAATAAATTTTACTGGGGCACCCACATTCATTCTTTCGCTTATAGTCTATGGCTGCTTTTACAATCACTATATCACTGTCATCCTGTTGTTCATCGATTTACTCAAGCGGGTGCCAGTAACATCTCTATTCGTTCCTGCCCTGAGATTTTAGCTGCCTCTCTTTACTCCTTCCCAAGGATTGGAGGCTCTTTCAGGATCAGGGGAATGAGACTTGTTATTGTTATTGTTTTTGGCATATTAAATATGCCACAGGGAGCTTGCCAGGCTCTGCCGTGGGGGTGGGATACTCTCTGTAGCTTGTGGGGCTCTCTGAGAGGCATATATATTTATTTCTCTCTATGATCAGTGGCCCTGCGGCCCAAGAATTGGTTCACTCATGCGTGAGGCTCTGCCCCAGCCTGTGGAAAGCAGCCAGGAGCATGGCGGCAGTTGGGTAGTGGAGGTCGGTTGGCTGCAAGGGCTGGGTCAGGGACTCTCACCCGCCCCCTCTGGGGCGCCCCAAGTGAAAACAGCCTGCCTCGGAGTCCGAGGGCATGGTTATGGGAGCCTCATTTTATGCTCCCTTCCTGGAGAAGCAGCTGTGAGTTCTGGAGATTGGCCGATGGGGAGATTATCTGGCGCTGGCAGGAGGTGGCTTATGGGTGTGACCCCAGGTTGCCAGAGACTGGGGGAAGCAGGCAGAGGATCTCTGCTCCCGGATCCCGTTGAGCCCAGAGTTCAAGATCACAAAGTTCCACATTACGAAGAGCCTCATGCATGAACGAAGACCCAAGGAACCCAGGTAATGCGGAACAGGTAATGCTTTTACAGTGCTAGAATTTACAGTGCTAGAATTAAGTAGCTGCAAGTAACCATATTTCTCACAAACTGGACACTTTTATATCCACCTTTAATTTTTTTTTCCTTTTCAAAATTATTGGATCATTGGGTTCAGAGCAATAGTACAGTGGGTAGGGCATTTGCCTTGCCGACCCGAGTTCAATCCCCGGAATCCCATATGGTCCCCTGAGCAATGCCAGGATTGATTCCTGAGTACAGAACCAGGATTAACCACTGTGCATCTCCACGTGTGACCCAAAAAGGGAAAAAAAATTTATTGGATCACTGAATTACAAAGATATTTTTGATTGAATTTCAGGCTTAGATTGTTCCAACACCAATCCCTTCATCAATACCCACTACCTCCACCAATGTCCTCAGTGTCCCTCCAGACCCCCAGCCTGTTTCTGTGGCAGGCACTTGTCCCCACCCCCGTTGTCCTTTGTTCCCTTCCCTAACTTGTGCCCCTCATCCCTGCCCCAGTGCCAAGATTCCTACCAAAGACTAGTTCTCCTGCTCTTCATTTCTATTGCCACTGGGCATTTGATACTCCCCGGCGAGATTTCTTTATAGCCCACACATAAGAGAGATCATGCTGAGTCTCTTCCTCTCCCTCCGACTGATCTCACTTGATACAACACTCTCCAGATCCATCCATGCAAGCAAATTGCATGACTATCTTTTCTTAAGGCTGCATAGTATATTATTGTGTAGTATATTATTGTGTATTTGAACCACAGTTTCCTGATCCAGTCATCTGTTCATGGGCATTTAGGTTGTTTCCATATTTTGGCTCTTGTATATAATGCTTCAATAAACGTAGGAGTGCAGATGTCTTCTCTGATTTGTGCTTTGGGTCCCTTGGGGTATATTCTCAGGAGTGGAATTGTTGGGTCATATGGAAACTCAGTTCCTAGTTTTAGGAATGTCCATATTGCCTTCCAAAATGGCTGGACGAGTCAACATTCCCACCAGCACTGAAAGTGTGTCCCTTTTTTTCCCACATCCTCGCCAACACTGGTTGTTGTTCTTTTTGGTGAGTGCCAGTCTCTGTGGTGTGAGGTGATATCTCACTGTAGTTTTGATTTGTATTTCCCTGATGATTAGTGATATAGAGCATTTTTTTCCATAGGCCTTTTGGCCCATTTTTAAAATAGGGTTGGATTTTTTTCCAGTAGAGTTCTACCAGTGCTTTATGTATCTTTGATATTAACCCTCCGTCAGATGAGTAATGGACAAAAAAAAAAATAAGTCACTGTGAATTACGAAGTTATTCATGTTTGGGTTTCAGCCATATGATATTTCGGCAGCAATTCCTTCATGAGTGTCCACTGCCCTCATCAGTGTCCTCAGTTGCCCCCTCCCACCTGCTAGTGGACACTTTTTACCATCTAACCTTTTACAGGACAGTTTGCTGATCCTTGCTATAGAAAATAGTTTCATTGTTATAAATTGTGCCCTACTCTTACTACATGTTTACTGTGGTTATTCCTGATATCAGACAACATTGTTTCGGGGCTGGCGCTGTGATAGTACAGCAGGGAAGGTGCTTGCTTTGCATGTGACCAAGTCTGAGTTCAAACCCTGGGCTCCCATATGGTCCCCTGAGCATGGCCAAGCATAATTCCTGACCAGAGAGCCAGGAGTAACCTTTAGCATCTCCGGATGTGACCCAAACCCCAAAAATAATCACTTGTATCACTTGTCATCCCGTTGCTCATCGATTTGCTCAAGGGGCACCAGTAATGTCTCCATTTGTCCCTATCTCGTGCTAGTGTAGCCCAATGGTGTCTGCTCGCTCCCAGAACATGAAGAGCCTCAAACCGTTCGTTCAGGGTCTTGACGAAGAAGTCTGACTATCTCGTAGGTGGGCGGCCAAGGTTTTTTTTTTTTATGTCCCTTGGAATTCATTCGGTAACCGCTCTAGTTCAGCGCTCGTCTCCAAATTGCATTACGTGTCTGGCCCATCTGATTTTTGACACCTTGGCAAAGGAGACAGTGTCCCTGATTCTCTATCGTCAACAGAGGTCAGAACTCCAGCCAAAAGTAATAAAAATAAAATTTTAAAAAGAACATTATTTAGAGCTGAAGGATAGTACAGTGACATGCATCCAGCCTGAGTTCAATTCCTGGCTGACATATGGTCCTCTGTACACCCAGAGTGATTCCTGAGCATAGAGCTAGGAGACAGCCCTGAGCACCAATGTATATAGCAAAAAAAAAAAAAAAAAAAAGAACAATAAAAAATTTTAATAAAAAGAACAATATTCATTTTTGTAAGGTAATCGCTATTACTTTTTAAAAAATTAAAACAAGTTTTATTTGGAAGTTTTGATGAAGGGGAGAGAGAGGAGAAAGAGGGAGAGAGAGAGAGACAGAGACAGAGAGAGAGAGAGACAGAGAGAGAGAAAGAAAATATGCTCAAAAGAGAACATGGGCTTCTCAGAGTGGAGAGGGAGCCCTAGTACACATGCCAGCATTAGATATGAAGGTATGAAAGTGCACATTTTAGGGTGGCACATGCAGGCGAGACGTATGTCCAGGTACCACATGCACTTGGCAGCAGCATATGACTCAGGCAGCATGTATGCCAATAATTTCTATTCTTGAAAATCTGATAGGTAACTCTTACATTTATTTTTTTTTCTTTTGGATCACACAGGGATCACTCCTGGCTCTGCACTCAGGAATTACCCCTGGTGGTGCTCAGGAGACCATATGGGATGCTGGGAATCAAATCCAGGTCGACCGTGTGCAAGGCAACCGCCCTACCCGCTGTGCTATCGCTCCAGCCCCACTCTTTCATTTCTGATAGTTTTTCTGCTGAGTATGCTGTGTTCTCTGTTTTCGTTGGCAAGCGTGGCAAACAGGCCCAAAGGACTAGCACACCCTGCCTGGCATGTTTGTGGTCACAAATTCTAATCTCTAGTATCCCATATGTGACAAGTGCAACGATGGCAGCTCTGCTGGCTGTGACCTCTAGTGCCATAAGTGACTTCCAGCCACAATGCAAGCAGGTGTGAGTAAGCACTGCAAAAAGGTGTAAACCCAGTGAGCACTACAACCTAAAAGATGGCGAGCACCCTGTCCTGAAAGTGTGGTCCCTAGTGAGTACTCGTGTGAGCACTGCAGTAACCTCTGGAGAGTACCACATAGCCACACCTTGTGCTTTAAGCACATGTGTAAGCACCACAGAAGGATGTCAACCTTAGTAGCACCTTCATTTTTTCATGTTCGTTTTAGAGTAACTTTTAGTTTCTCAATATTGAAAACTAGAAGCACTATAGGACTGACTCCATTTTTCATTGATTTGCTCAAATGGGCACCAGTAACGTCTCCATTGTGAGACTTGTTACTGTTTTTGGCATATTGAATACACCATGGGGAGCTTGCCAGGCTCTGCCATGTGAGCGGGATACTCTCAGTAGCTTGCCAGGCTCTCCGAGAGAGACGGAAGAACCAAATCCATAAAATATGCATAGTTCAAGGTGCAAGCATCTTAGTCTGATGTGTGACCCCCAGCAAACACCACTGCCAGGAGTGTGTGTGTGTGTGTGTGTGTGTGTGTGTGTGTGTGTGTGTGTCCCCTGATCATCACAACAACTACAACAAAAAATAAACCTTAAGAAACTACAACAACAGGGGCCGGAGCGATAGCACAGCGGGTAGGGTGTTTGCCTTGCACGCAGCCGACCCGGGTTCGATCCCCGGCATCCCATATGGTCCCCCAAGCACCGCCAGGAGTAATTCCTGAGTGCAGAGCCAGGAGTAACCCCTGAGCATCGCTGGGTGTGACCCAAAAAGCAAAAAAAAAAAAAAAAAAAAAAGAAAAAGAAACTACAACAACAAAGAAAAGGAAGAGGATAGAAATGAGTTTGTTTTTTTTTTTTTAAAAAAAAAGAGTTGTGAACTGAAAGAGGTCTAAACTATTTTTATCTTTTTTCTTTAAAAGAATTGGTGCTGCTGGGAGCAATTCCAGGCACTTAGCTGGGAAGTAACCACGGAGACCTGCCAGGTGAGGCCCCCCAAACCTCAGAACAGACAGAATTGGTGAGATGTTCCAAGACTCTCACTAGG
Source organism: Sorex araneus (assembly GCF_027595985.1). Lineage (NCBI taxonomy): Eukaryota > Metazoa > Chordata > Mammalia > Eulipotyphla > Soricidae > Sorex > Sorex araneus. The sequence goes on along the minus strand of NC_073306.1, from coordinate 46,881,914 downwards.
GGTAATGTGGATCATGGAGGACTTGAATCAAGTTCCTCCATTAAATATGGAAAAATAGATGTGATTTTTCACTTTTTGTCACATTCATATGGCAAATTGTCTCAACAAATTGTATTCTCTGAGGCCATCCTTGCATTTCTGAGCATACAAGGAAGTAGACCTCTGCATTATGATATTATCTTTTTAATACCCTGTGGATTTGAATGCCTCTTGTTTTGTTCCGGGCATTTGCATTGAGATCTACCTCCACTGCCTTCTGCAGTCTAGATTTTCAGCCACGAGACTACTCCCAATCTTCCCAACCTCTCTGCCAAGGCACAGTGCTCGATGCTGTATTACAGGCAGGATGCAGTCTCTGTCTCTCTGCTGTCCCCTCCAGAGTGGCTGAAACTTTTTCTTGTTGTTTTTTGTTTTTTGTTTTTTGTTTTTTGAGCCATACCTGGTGGTGTTCAGGGCTTACTCCTGGCTCTGCGCTTAGGGATCACTTCTGTTGGGGCTTGGAGGATCCTATGGCGGTGCCAGAGCTCAAATCCAGGTGAGCCATGTGCAAGACAAGCTCCCTGCCATAGTACAAGAGCTGTAGTATGGCTCTGGCCCCGGGGCTGAAATATTTTTAAAGTTTGTGTAAAAGGGATGCAACCCCCAGTGAGAACTACAACTAAAAAGATGTGGAAGTATGCCCACCAGGACATATGGCGGGCACTGTGGGAGCACCACTGAGCACCACAACTATTACTTGTGGAACTCAACAGAGTGGGAGCCCCAGCAAGCACATGCGCAAGGACCACCTCCAAGGAGGGAAGACCTCAGTGAGCACCCTGACTAAGTGAGCAAGCACCACAGACAGGCCGAAAATGGATCACAGCATGGGGGCTGGGGGGCTGTGGACAGCAAGGTTCAAACTGCAGCGATGCCAGGATCACATTTGCTGCATGTGGACTCTGGGGATGTGAACTCTTGACCAGACCCTCCCAAGACAGTCACATTAAGCCACTTCATTGTTCCTCCAGGCCTGAAATGATTGAGTTTTTAGCACGAACCACTCAGCCCTGCCTCCTCCCTCAAAAAGACCTCGGTGCACTTGCTTATATATTCTTTTCTTTTTTTTTTTCTTTTTGGGTCACACCCAGTGATGCACAGGGGTTACTCCTGGCTCTGCACTCAGGAATTACTCCTGGCGGTGCTCGGGGGGCCATATGGGATGCTGGGATTCGTACCAGGGTTGGTCACGTGCAAGGCAAACGCCCTACCTGCTGTGCTGTCGCTCCAGCCCCATATATATACATATGTATATATATATATATATATACATACATACATACATATATATATATTTTGGTTTTGGGGTCACACCCGGCAATGCTCAGGGGTTACTCCTGGCTCTGCACTCAGGAATTACTCCTGGCGGTGCTCGGGGGGCCATATGGAATGCTGGGATTCATACCAGGGTTGGTCACGTGCAAGGCAAAAGCCCTACCTGCTATGCTGTCGCTCCAGCCCCATATATTATATTCTTAATTCTCATTTGCCTCTCCCTTTCCCCTCCTCTCTGCCTATGAGACTTCCACACAGCCATGAAGCAAGATCAAACAATGGAAAGCATGTAACATAGTGTTCAAGGGCTTAGGCTTGAGGAGACAAATAGTTCCAACCCCAGCCGTGTCATTTTCTAGCTGTGTGACCTTGGACATCTTGCATCATCTCCAAAGAATCCATTTGCTCATCTGTCAAGTTGAAACTAACAAGAATACCTCTGGTACATAGAGGATACAAGGAACTAATATTCTACAAGGCTTGCAACACAGGGTCTATGGAGTAACTCGGATTTTCCCTTCTGTCCTTTTCTGATCTTCCCACCTACAAGTAGGTCACAGTCTCTTCTGCTGACCTCTGATATTTGAAGGCAGGAAGTAGCTTCACTTCACATTTCATCATTATTCTTGGTATAGCTGGCTTCTAATATACCATTTTATTTTATTTTATTTGGTTTTTGGGTCACACCTGGCGATGCACAGGGGTTACTCCTGGCTCTTCACTCAGGAATTACCCCTGGCGGTGCTCAGGGGACCATATGGGATGCTGGGATTAGAACCCGGGTCGGCCGAGTGCAAGGCAAACGCCCTACCCGCTGTGCTATCGCTCCAGCCCCCCTAATATACGATTTTAATAGTTGTTTGTATCTTGGGCAAATATTTAAACCCAGGAAAAAATATATATATGTATATGTATATTTTTTCTCATTTGTAAAATAAGCATAATTATAAGACTGACATGACTGAGTTGTCACACAAGTTCAATGACTAAAAGTATACAGACCAAATCCCAGCAGGGGGCTCGGCACAAAACTACTTGGTTATTTTTCATTTTATTATTCTCTTTGGGGTTTTTGTTTTTATTTTTTACAGTGTGGGAACTGAACCCAGGGCCTCACACACAGCAGGCCGCCATGCCCTCCGCCCCGGGGTTGCCTCGTTCGTAAATGAAAGGAATCCTATTTCATGGCACGATGCAATGTGGAGGGCAGCAGTGCCAGTGCTGCCATTGACCCGTCCCGTCAGACTGGCTGAGTATCGCCAAGAGTAGCTCTGGCCCGCTGAACATTGCTTGGGAGACCCACCCCACCCCCACGTCAAGTAAATTAGGGGGGTAGAAACGAATTCAGTTTCAATTATTGAGATTGTTGTAGGTATTAAAGAGGTGGTCCACTGTCCTAGCTGTTCGCAACTGGATGCTATAGGTATGGTGCTAAATAATACATTTAGCATTCTCCTAAATCATTTTTAACATTTATAGTTTTGGGGCCACACCTGGCAGTGCTCAGGGCCTATTTCTGGCTCAAGGCTCAGGGGACCATATGTGTTGCTGTGGATGGAACCCAGGTCAGCCGTGTCAAGACAAGCACTTTACTGGCTCTGTGCTCTCTCTCTCTCTCTCTCTCTCTCTCTCTCTCTCTCTCTCTCTCTCTCTCTCTGGCCCCTCTCCTGAATGTTCTGTTCTGTGAACCCTGTCCCCCTGTCTAGCTTAGTAGTCCTCATGAGATCATATCTCAAACAGGCATTGAATGGCTGAGGAGTAAATGAGCGAGTGCTGAGTCAAGGCCACAGGAATCCTGCTGTGGAAGCGCGTTCATGCTGAGCTAACACTCCCCATTCCCATGTGGTGAGCGAGTTGTGTGGCCCTGGAGGTTTAGCGTGTATCAAAAAGCAGAACCGGATTATGGGAAAAGGGAAATTTTAGACCTTGAACTTCCTATCCGAGATAAATGCTTTTTTTTTTTACTTTTTGGGTCACACTCAGCGATGCTCAGGGGTTACTCCTGGCTTTGCACTCAGGAATTACTCCTGGCGGTGCTTGGGGGACCATATGGGATGCCGGGGATCGAACCCGGGTTGGCTACGTGCAAGGCAAATGCCCTACCCGCTGTGCTATCGCTCTGGCCCCCCAAGATAAATGCTTTTAAATGCTCTAATTTCTTTATTGGAATGAGTATATGAGATTTTTTTTCCTGGGGGAAATGAGTTGGGCATCCTGGCAGTGCTTGGAAGCCAACCAGGATTGGCCACCTGCTAGGTAAGCATATTAACTCCTTTACTCTCTCTCCAGCTCTGGTAAAAGAAATTTTTGTTTGGGGGTCACACTTGGTAGTGCTCAGGGGTTACTCCTGGATCTGTGCTCAGGAATCACTCATAGTGTGCTCAGGGAACCATATGGGATGCCAGGGATGGAATCCAGGCTGGCTGCATCCAAGGCAAAGCGCCCTACCTTGTACTATCCAGTACTATCGCTCTGGACCCAGGAGTTTTTTTTCCATTGCTGTAGGCAATTAAGATTGGGAAGCGGCATCTGGTGCCATGGATGGAATCTGGGGCTTCATTCATGGGAAACCAACATGCTCTATCATTGGATCTGTCACTGCCACCATTCCTAAGGGTATTTAGCCTCAGGAAATTATTACAAATATGCACAAAGGTGGAATGGAAGGCTAGATGTTTCCTAAAAGGAGATAGAATAATTAAATGATACCTCACCTATACAATGTGGTATTTTGGAGCCATTCAAAAGTTATGTAGCAATGAATTTAGTGATATGGAAAGGAAAACATTTTCAGATTGCTAACTTTGTAACGTTAGGCAAATAACTTCTCTGCCTTAGTCTCATCACTAAATGAGAATATTTGGGCTGGAGCAATACAGTGAGTAGGGCGTTTGCCTTGCATGTGACCAATCTAGGTTTGATCCCTGGCATCCCATATGGCTCCCAGAGCTCACAGGAGTGATTTCTGAGCATGGAGCCAGGAGTAACCCCTGAACATCTCCAGGTGTAGCCCAAAAATCTTAAAACTGTCTTTCTTATTGAGTTATCATGAGGATTAAATGAATTAGTATGTGTGAAAGTACTTCAACTAAAACCTGCCCCGTAGACACATTATTAATGGATATGTGCTGTAATTATTATGTGAAATGAAGTTTAAGGCAATGGAGAGATAGGCCAAAGGACTGGGGCTCATGTTTTGCATGTGAGAGCCCTGAGCTCAGTCACTAGCACCAGTAGGTCCCCTAAGCACAATCAGGAGGAGTCCCTGAGTAGTGACAGATGTGGACCAAAAACAACAATAAGGGTGGCTGGAGAGATAGTACAGCAGTTAGCTTGCCTTGCACAAGTTTTAATCCCTGGTACCCCATCTGGTCCCCTGAGCTTGCCAGGATTGATCCCTGAGCACCAAGCTAGGAGTAAGTCCTAAGCACAGTCAGGTGTGGCACAAACCATTCCCCGCCTCTATTAAAGGCACATAACTTGCTTGTGACCAATCCCAGCTCAATCCCTAGCAAGGCATATATGCTCTTCTATATGAATTTTTTGAGGGGTGCCTAAGAGAGGTAGTTAGGGTGCTGGGGATCTAACCTGGGTCTGCAGTGCCTTGTCCTCTGTACTTTCTCTGTGTTCCCAGGTTTTCTTTTTTTTGGGGGGACACACTCAGTGGGGGCTGCTTAGGACTTATGCCCAACTCTTGGTTCTTGGGAGATTAACCCAGATTGACCATATACTGAGCACTTTACCCGCTGTACTCTCTCAGGCCCTACTATTATGCTTTAATTTAATTTTATATTCTTTTTTTGTTTTTGTTTTGTTTTGTGGCCACACTGGGCTTTCTCCTAGCTCTGTGCTCAGGGATCACTCCTGACAGGGCTCCAGGGACCATATGTGGTGCAGAGATTGAACCCAGGTTGGATTCAAGCTGCTGTACTATTGCTCTCACCCCAAATTTTATGTTAGTTTTATGAAATAATATAAGAATTAAGTATTTCAGGGCTGGGGCAATAACACAGCAGGTAGGGCGTTTGCCTTTCACTCAGCCAACCCAGGTTCAATTCCCAGCATATCCCATATGGTCCCCTGAGCACTGCCAGGGGTAATTCCTGAGTGAAGAGCCAAGAGTAACCCCTGTGCATCCCCAGGTGTGACCCCCCCCCAAAAAAAAGAATTAAGTATTTCTCCTTAGTCTAAAGAAAAAGGAAATTATATACAAGTAAATACTTTAATATATTACTTGCTATTATTTGTGATGTTGTACTTACTCTTCTTTTTGCCTATATTTTTTTTGAGCTTTTTTTTTTTGCTTCTTTTTTAGGTCACACCCGGCAATGCACAGGGGTTATTCCTGGCTCATGCACTCAGGAATTACTCCTGGCGGTGCTCGAGGGACCATATGGGATGCTGGGAATCGAACCCAGGTCGACCTCGTGCAAGGCAAATGCCCTACCCGCTGTACTATCACTCCAGCCCCTGCCTACTTTTTTTCTTTTTGGGTCACACCCAGTGATGCTCAGGGGTTACTCCTGGCTCTGCACACAGGAATTACTCCTGGTGGTGCTTGGGGGAACCATATGGTATGCCGGGGATCGAACCCAGGTTGGCCACGTGCAAGGCAAACGCCCTACCCACTGTGCTATCGCTCTGGCCCCCCTGCCTATATATTTTTTTAATTTTTTTTAGTTTTTTGGGTCACACTCGGCGATGCACAGGGTATTCCTGGCTCTGCACTCAGGAATTACTCCTGGCGGTGCTCAGGGGACCATATTGGATGCTAGGATTTGAACCCGGGTTGGTCGCTTGCAAGGCAAACGCCCTACCTGATGTGCTATCGCTTCAGCCCCTCTGCCTATTTTTTTTTTAAGGTAAATGTGTGTGTATCCATGTATCCATGTATATGTATATGTCATATATATATCATATATATGTATGTATATTGCATTTGGGGCTACACTCAGCAGTGCTTAAGGGTTATTCCTGGCTCTGTGCCAGTCTTCCCAGCAGCGCTTGGGGTGCCACATGGTACAGATCTCTAACCAGGGTTGACCTCATGCAAGGCAAGCCTCTTATATTCTGTATTATCTTTCCAGCTCATGAATGTGTATTTTTATGTGTTTTTTAAAAATAATTATACTTTATTTATTTTTGGTTTAAGAGCACACCTGGTGGTACTTAAGGGACTGTGTGGTGTCAGTGGTTGAATCCAGGTCTTCCACATACAAAGAATGCACTCCTGCCCTTTGAGTTTTTTCTATGACTCTAAATTAATCATTTTTTAAAATTTTGGACCATATCCAGCTGTTCTCAGGACTTACTCCTGCCTCTCTGCTCACGGATCACTCTTGGTGGGACTTGGGGGACCATATGTGGTGCCAGGCAAGCATCCTACCCACTGTATCTCTTCAAGTTTAAATTAGTTAAACAAAGCAAAGCAGAAACCGTTGCTTTAGTAGAGGAGGAAGCATGTCTTGAATTTTCCATCTTGTCTATATTCTACTTTATGGCCAGCGTAAGAGAAGAGGATGGAAAGATGTCTTTTTTTTTTTCTTTTTTTTTTCCTTTTTGGGTCACACCTGGCGATGCACAGGAGTTACTCCTGGCTCATGCACTCAGGAATTATTACTCCTGGCAATGCTCGCGAGACCATATGGGATGCTGGAATCGAACCCGGGTCGGTCACGTGCAACGCCCTACCCGCTGTGCTATTTCTCCAGCCCCTAAAATTCACTTTAAAAGGTTATCTCCCCTCTTTTTATTTATTTATTGTGGGAGTGTCAATCTGGCAGTTCTAGTATAGTTCTACTCCTTGTTCAGGGACTATTCCATGTTCAGTGCTCTGGGGTCTTCCCAGTGGTGCTCAGGGGATCTAACCAGAGTCAAAGCACACACACACCCATTCTGCAGTCTCCCTGGCTTTTTCCATGAATGAAAGGAGAGTAGCAATGCCCAGCAGTCTTGAGGTAAGTATTACGGAGCACCCACACTGGACTTGAAGTGAACAGGATGTGAGTCAGCACCCTGGCAGTGGCAAAATATAATGATAATAAATAAATAAAACTTAAAATGCTGAGGAGATGGATCAAAGGGTTTTGCATGCTTTGCATGCAGGAAGTTGTGTTTGATTCAAATTTTGTTGTTTGGGGACTATACCTGTGGTCTCCAGCAGACTACTCCTGGCTTGGTGCTCAGAGGTCAAAGGTTGCTCCTAGTGAAGCTTAGGGGGCCGGGCAGTGCCAGAGATCAAACCTGGATCACCCACCTGCAAAGTGTGTACTCCAGCCTACATGTAGAGCTTTCTCTTCTGCATATGCCCCTGTCCCCCACCTGTCATTCAAAACCAACAATGCCCTTCTGGAGAATTTTAAAGGGAATCCCAGATATCATGTTACCAAAATGAAGTACTTTAGTGTACTTCTCGAACTTACAGCTGCTTAAACAAAAATAAGCCATTATAGCTAATAGAACCAACACGTTTCTTTATTATTATTATTTTTTAATTTTATCACCATGTGGAAAGTTACAGAGTTCTCAGGTTTATGTCTGTTATACCATATTCAAACACCATCCCTTCACCAGTGCCCAACACGCTTCTTTATATCAAAAGGTAATTATTATTTTACTGTTTCCTAATTATCTCAAAAAATGTCTTTTTTGCAATTATTGGGGTCATGATCCAAACTAGAGCAACAGGGACCAGAGTGCTGGTACAGAGGTAGGGCTCTTGCTTTGCTCACCCAACCTGGTTCAATCCCCAGAGTCCCACGTGGTGTCCCAGGCCAGGATCCCGCCCCTAAGTGCAGAGCCAGGAGTAAACCCTGAGCACCATCGGATATGACCCCCTCCCCACAAAAAAAGAGATAGTACAGTGGGGAAGTCTTGCATGTAGCTAACCTGGGTACAGTCCCTGGTGCCCAATATCGTTCCCCCCAAACCTGCCAGAAGTGATCCCTGAGCTCAGAGCCAGGAGAAGCCCTGAGCACCACTGACTATGGCCAAAAAAGGCCAACAAGTTACAATTTGCTGTTTTGTGATTTAGCTTCCTTTTATTCTACAGCATTTCTCCCCTCCCCTTTTCGTTCATGTCACTCCTACCAAGTAAGACAAGAATCCAGATAATCTGGTTTCCACTGAATGACTCTCACATTTCCAGTCCCCTGCAGGGAGGCCATTGTGTCTGCCTGTCACTATTCCTTCATGTTCAGGAAGGGTATTTTACGCCCAGTCCATGGAAACTTCCAGAAGAACCTTTAGGCTCAAGAGAAGAGCAAACTCAGAGAGGACAGCAGAAAGATGACTAGTACTCTCTCTGTTTACTCACTTAATCAGTCTCAGGTCCTCTGACTCGTGTTTTCTGTCCGGGGACTCGGTGGTTGATTCCAGGAAGCTCGGGCCCTTTCGAAAACCTTAACAGAAACTACAGATCCCTGAGGTTGACCCTGAGCACAGCGCTGGTCCCCAGAAGCCGGCAATGGTAGCCAAAGGTCCAGAGTTAGGGTATTATTACCCCTTTTTCATTTGCCCCTGCTGCAATTCTGAGAAAGAAGGAACTTCATTACCTCTTGGTCAAGACAACATGAACCAGAACCAGAGAGATAGTACAGTGGGTAGGGCTCTTGCTTTGCATACGGTTTAATCCCTGTCATCCCATATGGTCCTCGAGCACTTTCTAAGTGCAATCAGGAGTAAGCCCTGAGCACTGCTGGGTTGACACTCCCATCCCCCCACCTCCGCACCAGTCCAAAAAAAAGGAACCAAAGTATGAGCTGCAGCCAGACTCACCTGGGCTCTAAATATTTCTTTCTTTCCATGTCATTCTGTAGCACTGGGGATGGAACCCAGGGCCTTGTACATGCAAGGCAAGTGCTCTATCGCTGAGCCACATCTCAGCCTGAGCTCTGTATTCTTGCTTTATTTATTTACGTATTATTTACTTATTAATGGGGGGGGGTTACTCCTGGTGGTGCTCAGGGCTTACTTCTGGTTCTATGCTCAGAGATCATTCCTGGTGGGACTTTAGGGACTATATATGGACCTAGCTTGGATGCATGCAAGGTAAGCCCCTTATCTTCTATACGCTCTTTCTCTCTCTCTCTCTCTCTCTCTCTCTCTCTCTCTCTCTCTCTCTCTCTCTCTCATTCGCTTGCTCACTCACTCACTCGCTCTTAATCACATGTTTCAATAATGATCTTATTGATGGTTTAACAGGTATAGAATCTTAAGTTGAAAATTGCCATCTTTCAAAATTTTGAAGGCATTCCTTTCTTTGTAGTTAAATCCAGCACTTAAGTCCTGGAATCTTTTCTTACTCTGCACTGTTGTGACATTTCACAGTGATGAGTCTTGAGTCTTGTGTGGATCTATTCTCATTCACTGGGCTGAACATGCAGTATATCCTTTCAATCTGAGAACTTAAGAAAATGCCCTTGAATAATTTATGATTTTTCCCAACTCTTTTATTACGTATTATTTATTTTTAAATGTAAGCATAATCCATAACAAGCAATACAAAAGAGAGTATAGGGAAGATTGTCTGCCTTAGAGGCAGGGGGAGGGGCAGGAGGGTGGAGGATACTGGGGACATTGGTGGTAGAGGCTGTGCACTGGTGGAGGGTTGGGTGTCCGATCATTGTATGACTGAAACTCAAACAGTGGAGCTTTGTAACTGTATCTCACAGTGATTCACTTAAAAAAATAAAGAAAGAAAGAAAAGTAATGTGGAGTTCATGCCCAATTCAGTCAGCTTAACCAATGGTTGAATAAATAGCAGTACTCCTATATTAAAAAAAAAAGTTGGCATAAATTTTTTATTTCATCATCATCATCATCATCTTGATTGTCGATTTTCTCAAACGGTCTCAGTAACGTCTCCATTCATCCTAGCCCTGAGATTTTAGAAGCCTCTCTCTACTCGTCCTTCCCAACGATGCCGCATTGGAGGCTCTTTCAGGGTCAGGGGAATGAGACCCAGCTTGTTACTGGTTTTGGCATATGAATACACCATGGGGAGTTTTCGAGGCTCTCCCATGTGGGCAGGAAACTCGGTAGCTTGCCAGTTTCTCTCAGAGGGAGAAGTAGACTATAATATGTAAGCGGCCGGGGGCAGACCCCGGGTGTGACCGCCTAGCTACTGGGAAATGGGAAATCTGGACAGAAGAGGCCCAGTCCTGATCCAAGCAGGCTTTGAGGTCTCAGCCCTGGGTCCCACACACCTGGGTTCCTCTGCCGGTACCTTCATGCATGAGGCTCATCTGAACGTGTGGAGAGGGGCCTTGAGCATGGCTGTGGCTAGGCTCCAGAGGTGTTCGGCCACTGGGAGCGCTGCTCTGGGCGGGGAGGGAAGCTGGAGCCCATCCCCTCTGAGAGACCCTGGGGAAGACAGCCAGGCACGCGGGCAAGAGACTCTCTTAATAAATAAATAATTTTTAAATTTATAATATATAAAATCCCCTAGCAAGCTAGGAGTAAACAGACATTTTTTAATCTAGTAGAGGACCATATGTGCTGTGAGTGCCATGCTCAATGTCACGTGCTGAGAAGTTTGTCCTTTCCTTTGTTTCTATGTTTGTACTTGTTTTGGGGCCACACCTGACCATACTCAGGGATTACTTCTGGTTCTGCACTCAGGAATTACACCTGGTGGGGCTCAAGGGATCATATGGGATGCCAGGGATGGAACGTCAGTTGGCCATGTACAAGGAAAATGCCCTGCCCTCTATACTATCTCACTCCTTTAACTCCTTTAACTCCTTTAAAACACTTCTTGCAAAACTGGTCTCAAGGCTATAAATTCCCTAAAGCTGTTCCTTGTCTCTGAAATTCTATTCCTTCAAATCTAAATGATAATCTAGTTGGGTAGGGTATTCTTAGAGAGGTGTTCATTTCATTGAGCTTTTGTACTATTTTCTTTCATTCCTTCTGGCTTGACAGTCTCGTTTGATAGATCTGCTGTGAATCTTACGGGCTTTCTTTTGTATGTAAGTTCCTTTTTAGATCTTGCTGTTTTCAACATTCAGTATCTGTCTTTGATTTTTGTTATTCTGAGAACAATATGCCTTGGAGTTTTCCTATTTAAGTATTTTCACTGGGACCCTTCAGAAAAATTCTTATTTTTGATTTCTCTGGGAAATTCTTATCAATGATTTCTTTAACTATTGGATCTCCATCAAATTTACCTTCCTATTTTTCAGGGATATCAGTAATTCTTATATTGTTCCTCCTGACCTCCATACCGTAGTTCCCTGATATATTGTTAATTTCCTTTCAGACTTTTCCCCCATATTTTTTTTCCTTTCTTTTTATCTTTTTGTTTGTTCAATTTTTGGGCCACACCCAGTGGTGCTCAGGGCTTACTTCTGCCTCTGTGCTTGGGGACACTCCAGGCAGTGCTCAGGGACTACATGTTATGCCAGGGATCAAACACTTTTTGCTTGTGGGCAAGGCTAGTTCAGTACCTGCTCTACTATCTCTTGAGCGCAATTTCCTCGTGTTTTCTAAAAGTTTCCTTCATCTCATCTCCTTCATCTTTACCTCAGCTGCTGTCATTCTGCTGCTCAGCCCTTCTATTGAGTCATATTCCTCATTTCTGTCATTTCTTATTATAGTTTTCTCACTTGTGCTCTTCTACTCTTTATGCTTTGCTGACTATCTGTGCCATCATATCTTTGAGCTCTTTAAGCAGCTCCCACTGGCTCTGTGCTCCGGGATCACTCCTGGTGGGGCTCTAGGGACCATATGTGGGTGCCAGGATTGGGCCCACATCTGCTGCATACAAGGCAAGCGCCCTACCTGCTGTGCTGGCAATCTCATCCTTTGTTTTTTCATATAAAAGAACTTTTGTCTCTTTTGAAGAATTTCTTTCTGCTTTGTATCAAAGAGCTGCATTGTTTCTGCAGTGAGGTAGGTTCTTGATGACTCATTCAAGGAAGTTCACTGAGGCCAACTCCACAAGTCCCGGAGTCCTTTGCATACTGATGAAAAAGCAACTGGCACACGCTGAAGCCATATTTCTGGAACAGACCATGTGGGTTGAGCAAATTGGCAGGAGCAAAACCTTGAGCTGGATTTTTCTCAAATGTCTCTAGTGACCTGTTGATGATGCATGTTTGCATGTTACTCTCTTAGACACTTTGAGGCAAAAGGCTCTTGTCTTCTGAAATCCAATAATGGGTGTATTACATCCTCATACTGAAATATTTCAGTAAGATAAAGAGTGATGGAGCTGGGGTGATGGCTCAATTGGCTGGAACACATAATTTGAATACTAGAGACCTGGATTTTATCTCCAGCACTGTGTATGATTGCCTGGGCACTGCCGGGGTCACTCCTGAGCAGAGTAGTCCCTGATCACCAAATCCACCTCACCTCCAAAATAAAAGAAAAAGTGTATGCTATTCTGAGCACCACTAGGTATGGCCCCAAAACCAAACAAACAGAATATTTTATTATTTATTTTCTTCATCATTTCTGTCACTGTCACTGTCATCCCATTGCTCATTGATTTGCTCGAGCGGGCACCAATAACGTCTCCATTGAGAGACTTGTTGTTACTGTTTTTGGCATATTGAATACGCCACGGGTAGCTTGCCAGGCTCTGCCATGAGGGTGAAATACTCTCGGTAACTTGCTGGGCTCTCCCAGAGGGGTAGAGGAATCGAACAAGGTCAGCCGCATGCAAGGCAAACGCCTTATCACTGTGCTATCGCTCCAGCTGGATGATTTATTTTATTTTATTTTATTTTATTTTTGCTTTAAGAACCCCCACACACGTGGTAATACTCCTGGCTCTCCTAGCTCTGCTCTCCGGAATTACTCCAGGCGGTGTAAGGGGGACCATAAGGGATGCCAGGGACCAAACCCCAGCCAGTCACAAGCAAGGCAAGTGCCTTACCTATTGTACTATCGCTCTGGCCCCACAAACAGAAAAATTTAAAAATATATGTATATATGTGGGAGGTGCCCTAGATAGCACCTATTACATATATATTATCGTATGTACGTAATAAATGAAGACTATCATTGTTTTAGAAATAGGATGATTATGATTTTTGTTAGAGGTGCTATGCATATAGAAGTTGTCTTACTCTGAGCTCATTATTACCGTACTGAATTAATTGTTATGAAAACAATATAGGACTTGCAAAATGGCACTTGATAAATACAAGGTTTATTTTCTTGCCCTGTTGCAACCAAGGGTAAGTAAGCATAGGGGAGGTCAATACATGGTGTGAACACGAGAGAGACCTTCCCGGTCTCTGTGCCACAGAGCCTCCCTTTGGGCACTTCCTTAGCTTCAGAGATTTCTCCTCGGGACTCATCCAAACACCTGGAGCCTGGCTGTGAGCCTTCCGGCACAGACCCACAAGTAGTTGAGGTCATGAGTTGTTCCTACAGTCTAGGGCTGTGGGAGTTTTTATCCTCTCTTGCTAAGCACAGCCCAACATGCACCCCATTCCTAATAGGATTGCTTGTTTAGTTTTTGGGTTTGGGTTTGGACCACACTTAGTTGTGCTCAGGACTTATACCTGGTTCTGTGCTTGGGGTAATTCTTGGCGGTGCTCAGAGAACCACTCTGTTTGTGGTGGGGAATAGAACCCAGGTCTGTCATGTTCAAGGCAGGTGTCTCCCAGCTATCCTGTATCTCCAGGCCCTTAATAGGGGTGATTTATTTTTTTGAAATCATTTCTTTTCCTTCCTACATACATATAAAATAAGAATCAAGAAACATGTATCTTTTTGGGGCTGGAGTGATAGTACAGCAAGTAGGGTGTTTGCCTTGCATGCGGCTGACCTAGGTTCAATTCCCAGCATCCCATATGGTCCCCCGGCCACTGCCAGGAGTGATTCCTGAGTGCAGTCAGGAGTCAGCCCTTAGCATTGCTGGGTGTGACCCAAACAGCCAAAAAAAAAAAAAAAAGAAAGAAACATGTATCTTTTACTTGTTTTGTTTGGGGGCCACACCTGGTAGAGGTTGGGAGCTCTTCCTACCTGGTTCAGTTCTTGGGGGTGATTCCTGGCCTGGAAGTGCTCAGGACCCCATACAGTGCCCGGGATGGTCCTGCATGCAAAGCCTGTGCTCAGCCTTTTTGCACTAGCTCTCTGACCTAAAGGAAGTATATCTTGATACCAAAATTCTGAACTTTACTAATAAACTAAATGTAAATATAATTCTATTATCTTATTATTATTGAGATAGTACAGTTTATAATAGTGTTAATATTAATGCTTATTTGTATATATTAGGAGGCATCAGGAATAGTATTTATATTATGTTGAATATTTGAATTGTGCTTGTTTGGAGATTTGTGCTTGGACTGGAGATTTGGACAAATGGAAACCTGATCAACATAATTGGGGGTGCTGGTGATGTATTGGCAAATTGTGCAGTAGCGGGAAAAGTTTCTTATAACACGTCAGAGACACAGCTAGTTTTGTAAGTGATTTTAAAGCGATTCTCTAAGTGACTGAAGCGATAGCACAGCAGGTAGGGCGTTTGCCTTGCCAACCTGGGTTCGATTCCTCTGTCCCTCTTGGAGAGCCCGACAAGCTACCGAGAGTATCCCGCCTGCACGGCAGTGCCTGGCAAGCTACCCGTGGCATATTCAGTATGCCAAAAACCGTAACAAGAAGTCTCACAATGGAGACGTTACTGGTGCCCACTCAAGCAAATCGATGAACAACGGGACAACAGTGCTACAGTGTTATGTATATATTAATGCATTAATATAATAGTGTATGTAATAAAATACATCACAGTATCTTATTATCACAGTGTGTAATAAGTTCCACAGCCACCACCAAAGTACCAACATCCCTAGGTCCCTTGCCATCTCTTCACTTACCTCCTAAATACAATTCTAGAAGCAGATTGGAGTAGAACTATGGGATAAAAAAGAAGAGTATATAAGTATGGGCCAGAGAGATAGTATATGGGTCAGGCACTTGCTTGTTCAAATCCTCAGCACTGTGCATGGTCCCCCAAACACCACCAGGACCACAGAGCCAGGAGTGCTTGGGGGACCCTATGGGCTGGTAGGGATCAAACCCGAGTCACCAACATGCAATTCGAGCACCCTGCCTGTTGTACGATCTCTTTGGCTCCCTACCCATTTCTCTAATTCCTTGGAAGGTTTTAATTAAAATAGTTAGCTCATACTTACTGAATTTTTTTTTTGTTTGGGGATTCTCACCTGCCAGTGCTCAGGGGCTATTTCTAGCTTTAGCATTGGGGGTTGCTCCTGGTGGTGCTGGGATTTTACTCAGAGCTCTATACTTGAGATGTTTCCTTATCCCCTAGGAGGGCTTTGGGAGCACTGGTGCGTGTGTTCCCCTGGAGAAGGTGTCCAGCCACATTCACCTGGTGTTTTCAAAAGCTGATTCTCTTTGCAGAGATAGTGTGGGACTATGGTCTAGAGCCCAAGTTTTAGAGTCAGGTAGATCTGGGTTTTAATCCTAGGTCTTCAATTTAGTAGCCCTCGATCTTGGGCAAAAATCTCTAAAGCTCAATGTTCTGATCTGTAAAATGGGTGATATTTGTACTATTAATGGTATATTATCATTATGGAATGAACTCAAAGTTGGATAGAGATAATACACAGAAGCTTCTCAGTACAATCTCAGGGCACATGCTTTTAGTTTTCTGATATAATAATCATCATTTTTAGGTAGCTCATGCTGTTCTTGGCATCTGGTTGATCAAAAGTCTGGCTTCAGTAATTAGCTGCAATTTCTGAATTCCAGGATTATGGTTTTATTATTTAGTTTTTTATTTCTTTTGTTTGGGGGTCACACCCAATAGTACTCAGGGCTTCCTCCTGACACTGCGCTCAGGGATCACTCCTGGCCGGCTCAGGGAACCATAGGTGAGTGCTGATGACCAAACCCAGGTGTGCTGTATACAAGGCAAGCACCGTACATGCTGTACTATGTCTCTGAAGCCCCATTGCTACTTAATTTTAAAAAATTATTAGCAATGAACATGATCTTTAGCCTAATACTTATGAACCCGTCTCATTATCTTTGTAACTCTGACAGTTTCTGGAATCATTCCTGGCGCATAGTAGGCACTCAGCACGAAGCTGTTGAATCATATTCAGTTAAACTGAATGTCTACTCAGACAGCACGAGAGCTGTGTCACTAAATAGCTGTCATTCCAAAACTGACAGCTAACCCTGACGCAGACATGCTTGCACAATTTGTAAGCCATGACTTTAACTTCCTGCTTTGCAGGCATCTCAGTTTCTGTTCTGTGCCCCTCACCTGAACCTTAGGAAGGAAAGAACAGTCTAATAGAAATTCCTGGCTAAGGGACTGGAGTGATAATACAGACGGTAGGGCGCTTGCCTTGCAAGTGACTGACCTGGGTTCAATCATCAAGATCCCACTTGGTCCCCTAAACCCACCAGAAGTGATCCCTGAACAGAGCCAGATGTAAGTGAGCACCACTGGGTATAGACCAAATTCTAGGCCCCCCCCCACAAAAAAAGAAGAAAACCTTCCCTGATACCTATGGTAGGTTGGTCCCACTGTTACAGTCTACCAGTATTTGCCAATTACCCTTTGTAATTGTCTTTAACCACTCACTTCCTTTCTGGAGTGGCAACTCCCACAGGCTAGGGGTGTTGTCTGTCTCATTCACTGCTCTGTCCCTAGTCCTAACAGTCCCTAGGCACATACCATTTTGGAGGGACTATCTTTGTTAATTGGAATCCTGAGATAATATTGTATGTAAGGACAGAAGCCTACATTTAGCCAGCTCTCAATAAACAGAATATATAATAATTATTGGTATTATTAGATAAAAACATTGTAGGTGCTGAGTTTATTCACCCTAAAAAGATGGAAACAAGGCAGGAACAACAAATTAGAGATAAATATTGTGAATCTAGCTCTCTTTTGTCAAAAGTCCTCGTTCAACCAGAGGCCAGAGTGATAGCGTTGCCTGTGGCCGACAGGATTGATCCCTGGCACCGAAGATGATTCTCTGAGTCTGCCAGGAGTCACTCCTGAGCAGAATAAACCCAGAACACTTCCAGAACACTTCAGGTATGGCAAGAAAGAAAGAAAGAGAAAGAGAGAGAGAGAAAAGGAAGGAAGGAAGGAAGGAAGGAAGGAAGGAAGGAAGGAAGGAAGGAAGGAAGGAAGGAAGGAAAGAAGGCAGAGGGAGAAATGAAAAAAAGAAAAGAAGAGAAAAAAGAAGTAAAGTTTTTTGTTCAAATCTTTATTCTTGCTTTTTTCACTTGTCAAGTGAATATATAAGAACCAGGGACTAGAACAATAGTACAGCGGGTGGAGTGATAGCACAGCGGGTAGGGCGTTGTGCCTTGCACATGGCTGACCCCGGGTTTGATTCCCAGCATCCCATATGGTTCCCCGAGTAGCACCAGAAGTAATTCCTGAGTGCATGAGCCAGTAGTAACCCCTTTGCATCACTGGGTGTGACCCAAAAAGAAAAAAAAATAGTACAGTGGGTAGAGCATTTGTTTGCCTTGCACATGACCGACCTGGGTTCGATACCCGGCATCCCATATGGTCCCCCGAGCACTGTCAGAAATTCCTGAGCAATGCCAGGTGTGAGCCAAAAAGACAAAAAAAAAAAAAAAAAAAGAGAGAGAGAGAGGGAACCAACTTAATTTGGTTCTTTGTAAAGTGGATGTTGTGTCTGCCCAGCTCTTAGAGGGAGGTTTGTCTGACCTGGCGCACCTCTGCTCTGCTCTCAGCAGCTGAGTGCTAACCCGGGCTCACCTCCACTCTGGCCCTGACTGGCCCCTCAGTTTGTTACACTAATTGACTCCCTCCTCGCTTTCAGCCTTCAGTTCCACCAGATGAGTCTTTTTTTTTTTTTTTTTTTAGCTTTTTGGGTCACACCTGGCGATGCACAGGGGTTACTCCTGGCTCTGCACTCAGGAATTACTCCTGGCGGTGCTCAGGGGACCATATATAGGATGCTGGGATTTGAACCCGGGTTGGCCACGTGCAAGGCAAGCGCCCTACCCGCTGTGTTATCGCTCCAGCCCCTCCACTAGGTGAGTCTTAAGGTGCAGACTAGAGCCTCATCTTCATCCTATTTTCCCCAGGCTCACTGCGTTCCAGCTACCCGGCTTTCTTGAACTTCCCTGGAGAAACCGACCTGCCTGGCCCAAAGCCTTTGGAGTTGTCAGTACCTTCACGGAGCATCGTCCTCTCTCCTTTTTCAACTCACCCCTTCTCAGCCTTTCTGGCTCAGCTTTAAAAATCCTTCTGCGGGGAGCACTACTTGCTCGCTTGGAAGTAATTAGGTTTCCCTGTCATCTGCCTTTAGATCTGCTGTGAGATTTGTCAGATCTTTTTTAAAAGAAGATAAGGAGCTGGAGCCACAGTACAGCGAGTAAAGCTCTTGCCTTGCATGTAGCTGACCTGGGTTCTGTCCCTGGCACCCCATAGTGTCCCCTGATCCTGCCAGGAGTGATCCCTGAGCATAGAGCCAGGAATAAGCCCTGAGTAACCCTCCCAACACACACTCACACACACACAATAAAATAAAAGATAGGATCAAGACTTATTGTGAAATATCTGTCTTTAACATTGGCCAATAATTTAAAATTTGTAAAACATTTGAGAACAAAATTATCTTGCTGTTTAGTGCCCACTATGGCATGTCTGTTTGCAACCCAAGCTGTTGTATCTTCGGCTGACTTGGTGACTTCCTGCATTAATCATGACCCCGTGTCACCCTTCCCTTTAGTAACTATCCACAGCAAGCCAGGCACAGTGCTTGACGATTTGCATACATTATGTCCTGTATTATCCTACACCACCTGTGAGGTCAGGTGAGGTCCAGAGAGGTTAAGACACTTGCCCAAGGTCAAAGCTGTAAGTGGTGGAGCCAGATGCTGAAGGTCTTTTCACTGGAACTCTGTGTGTCAAGGTACAGTCTGTCTGTCTGGAATGGGAGAGGCTCCTGCCACTGCACAACAACAACGATTAGTTCTTGTTGTGAGCACACTGTGTGCCCGCGTTTATGCTAAGCACAGCACAGGGCTTCATCTGACTCAGTCCTTGCAGCTTGTGTACAGAAGTGCTACTATCATCATTCTTACTTTAATTCAGGAGTGGTTCTGGGTTTGGAGGTCATACCTGGTGGTACCGAATGGCTACAACCATCTCGGTGCTCTGGAGGTGCTCCTGGTTGCCTTGGGGACCATGCTGTGTCAGGGATTGAATCTGGGCCTCCTGCATGAATGCATGCACTCCAACTCATCGAGCTATCTCTCCAGCCCTCATCATTCTTATTTGATTTTATTTTTGATTTTTGGTCCACACCTGGCTCTGCTCAGAGCTTACTCCTGGTTCTGTGCTCAAGGATTACTCCCGGAGGGCTCAGGGGACTATGTGGGGCACCAGGAATCAAACCCAGATCAATCACGAGAAAGGGAAGCACCCTACTGGCTGTACTAACTCTCCCCGGTCCTTATCATTTAATTTTATTTTGAGGGAAGGGTCACATCCAGCGATGCTCAGGGGTTACTCCTGGCTCTGCACTCAGGAATTACTTACTCCTGGCAGTGCTCAGGGGACCATATGAATTGCAGGCATTGAACCCAGGTAGGCCATATGTAAGGCAAGCACCCTATCGGCTCCAGCTCCATTTTTATTTTTTCACTTGTATCACTTGTCATCGTGTTGCTCATTGATTTGCTTGAGCGGGTGCCAGTAACATCTCCATTCATCCCTATCATGTGCTAGTGTAGCCCAATGGCACTGCTCGCTCTAGGAACATGAAGAGCCTCAAACTGTTGGTTCAGGGTCTTAACAAAGAAGTCTGACCATCTCGTAGGTGGGAAGCCAGGCATTCTTTTGACATCCCATGGAATCCAATTGGTAACAGCTGTAGTCCAACAATCGTCTATTTTATTTTATAGATGAGAAAACTGAGGAATTGAAGAGCTATCTAATTTACCCAAGATAAAGACAGTAATCAAACTCCAATCATCTGGTGCTTAAGCCCCCATTTTGGTGGTGGTGGTTGTGGTGGTGGTTTGGGGGCCACACCTGTTGGTGCCTGGGAATGAGAAGCTGGGGATTGAGCCCAAGACTTCTCAGTGACTACAGAGTCACATCCCTGTCACAGCTTAAAGAAATTAATATCTCGTTATAACCATTATATTATATTTGGGTTTTTTTTGCTTTTTTGGGGGGGTCACACCCGGCGATGCACAGGGGTTACTCCTGGCTCTACACTCAGGAATTACTCCTGGCGGTGCTCAGGGGACCAAATTGGATGCTGGTATTCGAACCCGGGTCAGCCGAGTGCAAGGCAGACGCCCTACCCGCTGTGCTATCTCTCCAGCCCCCACCATTATATTATATTTGGATTTGTTTGTTTGTTTATTTGTTTGTTTTGGGCCATACTCAGCGATACTCAGGGATTGCTCCTGGTTCTGAGCTCAGGGATCACTCCTGGTGGGGCTCAGGGGTCCCAGGGATGGAACCTGAGTCAACTGCTTACAAGGCAAGCACGCTACCCCCTATACGATCTCTCTAGCCTCTTAGCTCCCACTTTTAAGAAACCCCTATTATACATTTGGGTTGGTGACAGGATAATAAACTGAAGGGGAAATTGGGGGAAATTGACATTCTCCAACTCAGAAGCGCCCAGAAATGTTGAGAGCCGAACCCGGACTTTATTTCCATAGACCAGCTATTGAGAAATGTGGCCTGCAGGTGGCAGCAGCGGTCTGCAGAGTAAGCTCTAGGGAGGAAAGTCTTCACGGTCACATTTTCCATTTTGTACATTGCTCTCAAATTGGCTCAGTTCTTTGTGAGTTAATAATGGGACTTGGTTTTCAGCCCAGTGGGATCTGCCAGGCTTAGGGAGAAGTTTGCTGGGAGAGCAATGTCCTCAGGGTTTGAAACCAAGGTGAAATCAGATTTGACTATTTCACACCAGCTGGGTTACTCTCAGCTCAGTGCTTGGGAGTCTCCCTTGGTTATCCAGGGAACCATGAAGTGCCAAGGACTGAATCCAGGCTTTCCTCACCTAAAGCATGTGCTCCATGCATGAGCCGCCATGAGCCACCAAGGTGCTTTTAAACTGTTTCTAGGTTGGGTCAGCCG
Source organism: Sorex araneus (assembly GCF_027595985.1). Taxonomy (NCBI): domain Eukaryota; kingdom Metazoa; phylum Chordata; class Mammalia; order Eulipotyphla; family Soricidae; genus Sorex; species Sorex araneus. The sequence goes on along the minus strand of NC_073306.1, from coordinate 46,860,511 downwards.
GAGCCATTGTACAGAGGTTTAGGAGCTTGTCTTGCAATGTTGCTGTGGTACTGCATACAGGCCCCTGAGCCTGTCAGGGGTCACCCCCTTACACAGAGCCAGGAATAGTTTCTGAGCACTACCCAGTGTGGCCTAATCACACCCACTCCCAATTAAAATTTTCTTTAAAAATACCTCGTTAGTGGGACTGGAACAATAGCACAGCGGGTAGGGTATTTGCCTTGCACAAGGCTGACCCGGGTTCGATTCCCAGCATCCCATATGGTCCTCTGAGTGTAGCCAGGGTTGATTCCTGAGTGCAGAGCCAGGAGTAACCCCTGTGCATTGCGAGGTGTGACCCAAAAAGAAAAAAAAAAACAAAAAAACAAAAAAAAAACCACCTTGTTAGGTAAAAAAAATATTTATACATTATACATCTAGCAAGCAGAGAGTCTCTTGCCCGTGCATCTGGCTGTTTTTCCCCAGGGCCCCTCGGAGGGGGTGGGCTCCAGCTTTCCTCCCTGCCCCGAGCAGAGCTCCCGGCGGCCGAAGACCTCCGGAGCCTAGCCACAGCCATGCTCAAGGTCCCTCTCCACACGTTTGGATGAGCCTCATGCATGAAGGTACTGGCAGAGGAACCCAGGTGTGTGGGACCTGGGGCTGAGACCTCCAAGCCTGCTCGGATCGGGACTGGGCCTCTTCTGCCCAGATTTTCCATTTCCCAGTAGCTAGGCGGTCACACCCAGGGACTGCCCCTGGCACCGTGAAATCCCATCAACAGCCAACATCCAGAGACTTCAAAGCAAGCTCCTGGAAGAGAGTGACCACTTTGCGGCCGCGCGATATCTTATAGCCTACTTCTCCCTTTGGGAGAAATTGGCAAGCTACCAAGAGTTTCCTACCAACATGGGAGAGTCTCACAAACTCCCCATGGTGTATTTATATGCCAAAACCAGTTACAAGCTTCGTCTCCTTCCCCTGACCCTGAAAGAGCCTCCAATGTGGCATCGTTAGGAAGGATGAGTAGAGAGAGGCTTCTAAAATCTCAGGGCTAGGACGAATGGAGACATTACTGAGACTGCTCGAGAAATTTGATGATCAACAGGATGATGATGATATCTAGCAGAGGACTAGTAGCCAGATGTATAAAGCAGTCAGAAAAGCTAATAACCCCATTTAAGAAATGGGGAGAGGAGCTTAACAGATATCTCCTAAGAGAAGATACACAGATGTGCATGGACACTTTACAAAAAGTGTTTATCCTTGCTGAGTATCAGGGAAATGACACCTGTGAGGAGGGCCTATATCACAAATCTGTTATTTTAGGGGGGCGGAGCAATAGTACGTCGGGTATGTATTTGACTTGCACATGGCCAACCCAGCTTCAATCCCAAGCATCCCTTAGGGTTTCCCAAGCACCACCATGAGTGATAACCTGAGCACAGAGCCAGGAGTAAGCCCTGAGCATCGCCAGGTATGGTCCCAAAACACAAAACAAAACAAAAATCTGTTATTTTAGTTTTTTAGTTAACTTTTTTAGGGGCTACCCTCAGTAGTACTTGATGTAGGACAGGGGGCTGGAAGTATGTGCTATAACACTGGTCTACTTTCCCTGACTTTTGTGGGGTTTTTGTGAGGGGTGGGCTTGTTTGTTGCTTTAACCCAGGGATACTCAGAGGGCTATACCTGGTTCTGTGCTCTGGAGTGATCCCTGGCAGTGCTTGGGGGAACCATATGTGGTATTGAGGATCAAACAGTATGTGATGCAGAGACCAAATCAGGATTGGTAAAGGAAAGACCTGTAGAGCAAGTACCTTAGCTCCTATATTCTCTCTCTGACCAGTGGTTTTTTTTAAAATATTTGTATATAATTTCTACATTTTTTTCCCTTAGTATTTTGTTTCATACATGTTACTTCCTGGAGCTTTAACCTATTGAACTGTTCTGTGACTATCACAGTTCACTACCAACAGACTTGTATTTCAATTATCTCCAATTTTGCTTTGTTTTGAATTGCTACTTCAAAAAAAAGCTACAATGAATGATGAATGTTCTTGCACATGTAGCCTCTAGGCTTATTCTTGAAAATGTAGAAGATTAAAAAGTATATAAAAAGTATATAAAGTATATATAGGTCAGGTGGTCGAGTGCATATCTAACCCAGGTACTGAGTTTGCTCCTCGTTGCCCCCGCATTACCCCCTCCCCAGCCAAAGCACTTAGGGGTGTATCCCTGAACACCCCAGCATCTACCTGATTAAGCATTGCTGTGAGTGGCCCACATGGGGAAAAAAAATGGTAAAATAAAATAATAGGGAAAAAAGAAACTAGTATCACTCACCATGAAAAGTTTTGGTTTATCTCTGTTTTCTTGGTGTGTATTGCCCCCCCAGCCTAATAGTTTTTATTTTGGGTGGCAGAGCCTTTCATTCGGGGAACGGGGCATAGGGGCTCCTTCTGGTGACACTGGGCCCATCAGGGCAAGTCTCAGGTTTGGTTCTCAGACTGGTGATTAATGCTAGCTGGGGCACTGATGTCAGGCCACCAATGGTGCCTTGGGACTAAACGTTACTTTTTATTGATTATTTAATATTTGTCATCTATGCATCCAACCACAAAAAAACACAATGCATGGGAAAGCCTGGCAAATTCCCCGTGGCGTATTCATATGCCAAAACCGTAACAATGATGGGTCTCATTCCCCTGACCCTGAAAGAGCCTCCAATGCGGCATCATTGGGAAGGACGAGTAGAGAGAGGCTTCTAGGGGCTGGAGCAATAGCACAGTGGGTAGGGCATTTGCCTTGCACGCGGTTGGCCCGGGTTCGATTCCCAGCATCCCATATGGTCCCTTGAGCACTACCAGGAGTGATTCCTGAGTGCAGAGCCAGGAGTAACCCCTGTGCATCGCCAGGTGTGACCCAAAAAGAAAAAAAAAAAGAGGCTTCTAAAATTCATCAGGGCTAGGACAAATGGAGACATTACTGAGATCGCTTGAGAAAATCGACAATCAACAGGATGATGATGATGATGATGACGATATGACGATGTATCCAACACTTTGCATTTTATTTTAACCCTGACATCAAGCTATATAGTAGATACTAATGTGTTCTTTTCAGTTTTAGAGAGATATAGAGGAATGCAATCTTTTTTTTTTTTTTTTTGCTTTTTGGGTCACACCCGGCGATGCACAGGGGTTGCTCCTGGCTCTGCACTCAGGAATTACCCCTGGCGGTGCTCAGGGGACCATGTGGGATGCTGGGAATCGAACCCGGGTCGGCCGCGTGCAAGGCAAACGCCCTACCCACTGTGCTATTGCTCCAGCCCCAGGAATGCAATCTTTATTAAAAAAAAATTATACTTTGTGTTATATCACTTGTATCACTTGTCATCCCGTTGCTCATCGATTTGCTCCAGTGGGCGCCAGTAACATCTTCATTCCTCCCTATCGCATGCTAATGTAATCCAATGGCATCTGCTCATTCCAGGAGCACGAAGAGCAATCAAACTGTTCATTCAGGGTCCTGACGAAGAAGTCCTACCATCTTGTAGGTGGGCGGCCAGGTGTTCTTTTGACGTCCCATGGAATCCAGTCAGCAACAGCTCTAGTCCAGTAGCCATTTCCAAATCGCATTACGTGTCCGGCTCATCTGATTTTCGATACCCTGGCAAACAAGCCAGCACCCTTTTTCTTTTTTCTTTTTTTAAATTTTATTGAATCACTGTGAGATAGTTACAAGCTTTCATGTTTGGGTTATAATCACAAAATGATCAAACACCAATCCCTCCACCAGTGCACATTCCTCACCACCAATATCCCTGGTATACCCCCCCTTTCCAACCCTCCCCTGCCTCCGTGGCAGATAATATTCCCCATACTCTCTACTTTTGGGCATTATGGCTTGCAACACAGACACTGAGAGGTCATCATGTTTGGTCCATTATCTACTTTCAGCACGCATCTCCCATCCCGACTGATTCCTCCAGCCATCATTTTCTTAGTGATCCCTTCTCTCTTCCATCTGCCTTCTCTGCTCATGAAGCAGTCTTCCAGCTATGGGACAATCCTCCAAGTCAGCATTCTTGATTCTCGATCATCAACGGAAGTTGGAACTCCGGATTCCTTCTTTCACTTGAGTGAAACATGATACTCCAAGCATAGCTCTTTCGATTCCTCTTTGGGATACCCAAATAGTGTTCTCATCCTGTTTTCGTAGGGCTCAGGTCTCTGAGGCATATGTTAGTGCAGAAAGAACGGTGGAGTCAAAAAGATGTGCCTGGAGCTGGAGATTCTACATCCTCTTAACAGCTTCTTCGATGCTCTTGAAGGCATTCCACACCGCTCTCTTCCTCCTGCACAGCTCAGGTGCCAAGTCGTTTGTCATGTTGAGTTCTTGACCTAAGTACACATAACTGCTTCATTCAGAGATGTTCATTCCGTTGAGAGCAAATGGAATATCAGGAACTAGCCCGTTTCTCATGAACATTGTCTTTGTGAGATTCAGGTGCAGTCCAACCTTTCCACACTCATGGTTGAAGTTGGCCAGCTTTGTGCCACTTGGCTAATGTTTGGTGTTATTAGAACGATGTCACCAGCGAAACAGAGGTGGTGTAGTTGCCGACCGTCTATCTTCACTCCTATTCCTTCCCATTCCAGTTGTCGCATGACGTTCTCGAGGGTGGCACTGAGGAGTTTCGGTGAAATGGTATCACCCTATGGCACCCCTCTCTTTACATCAATGATCACTTCCTTGTAGAATGGTGAGATCCTGGTGGTGAATCTGTAATACAGCTTGCAAATGATCCTGATGTGCTGAGTTTGAATGCTCTGTTTGACTAGGGATTCGATGACCGCTTCAGTCTCAACAGAATCAAAGGCCTTCTTTAAATAAATGAATGTTAGACAGAGCGGCATCTTGAACTCTCGCAAAACCTTAATGAGCTTGGTCACCATGTGGATATGGTCAATTATGCTGAATCCTTTTCGGAACCCAGCTTGCTCGCATGGTTATCTTTCCTCTAGTGTTCTGCCTATTCTATTCAGGATGACTCAAGTCAACAACTTGTAGATGATGGACAACAGGCAGGTCAGGCGATAGTTGCCGATGTTGTGGATGTCTATCTTGTGCAACAGAACGGTCCTGATGGTTTTCCATTGGGACGGAAACTTGCATTCAGACAGGTAACATGTGAAGAGCCGAGCCAGTATATTGACGAGTACTGGTAGCAGATTCTTCAGGTTTTCGGGTCTGACCTTGTCTGGACCTGGTGCTGTACACGTCTTTACTGTCGAAATGGTGTGTCAGATTTTGGAAGGGATAATGTGCCCGGAGCTGGAGGTTCTTTGTCCTCTTAACAACTTCTTCAATGCTCTTGAAGGCCTTCCACACTTCTCTCTTCCTTCTGTGCAGCTCTGATGCCAAGTTGTTTGTCATGTTGAGTTCTTGACCTAGGTACACATAACTTACACATAACTGCTGCATTCAGAGATGTGCGTTCCATTGAGAGAATCACATATCCATCCTGCGGAATTTGGTAGGTGGCCAGGTGGATGTGGCTATCGAAGAGATCCAAGAGATCCAAGTAGAAGTCATGAATAACCTTTTCCTTTGCCTTTCTGGAAGATGTGATAGATCTATCAGGACTTTGGAGGGCAGTCATTTTGGTCTTATAGTTGGCGAAGGACAGGGGGGCATTGCGAATACTTTTCCTGGTTTCTGCCACATGGGCCAACACTGCTGCTCTTCTTTCTTTGAGGCCTTTCTTTATCAACTTCTCTGCACAGCTTTGCAAGCTCAGATGTTAGGTTGTGATTGCCTGAGGCTTGTGCCAAACCAGGTTGGCAAATGAGCTCAAGAGTTTCCGAAGACAGGCATCTTTTTGTGGCTTTCTCTCTCTCGGCGTTCCTCGCACAGACATGGAGGTACTAAACAAGTTGAGCACATTTCTTATTGATGTTGTCAACGACAGCATCTTCCCATGTTGCCACAATAGTGCCAAAGAGCTCCCAGTTTGTGGTATTCTGGGAGTTCTGTTCTTAAACTTTGCAGCCCTTTCTCCCTGCTCCGTGAAGTAGAGTTTCACAAGAAGGAGATGGTGGTCTGATACTGTTTGGAATTTGGGGACAACAGCAACATCAGTCAGGCAAAACTGTCGATTGAATATGATGTGGTCAATTTCATTGTGGAACTGTCTATCAGGAGACTCCCATGTCCAACATTTAGATTCGGCCTTCTGAAACTTCTGAAACGAGTTATTGTGGATGGTCTTGGTCAACATGATGAACTCAGACAGTCTCTCACCCTGTTCATTCCATTCTAGGCCTTGTGTCCCGATGAGGAGTTCTTCAGGACCTTCTCAGTCCTATCTTGGCATTAAAATCACCGACAATGACCTTGTAGAAGGTGTGGTCTTCTTTATAGAACTCTATGTAGAACTTCTCAATTTCTTCTTCATCGTAGTTGGATGTTGGTGCATAAACAACGAAGATAGAAACTGCTGGCTATGAGCCACATCTTTTCAAACATAAGCATCCCATTTGGGTTGTTAGGCATTCGAACAAATGGATGCTCATGGCCAAGTCCGTGTTGAGACACCGACAACACCGACGCCTTTACTGTCGTGTGTTCTGAGGAGCAGTTCTTCTCCAGTGTCAAAAATGGCATGATGTAATCAATGCCTTCTTGTCTCAGTCAGTCCAATGACGTCATATTTGATCTTCTGCGCTTGCACCCTCAGTTCCTTGATGGATGTTTCTGATGCCAGCGTACATGCATTAAAAGTGCAGACACTTATTTTAGTCCTTCTTCGTTTTGGCAGCCTAGTTTGGCCCTGAGATTTTAGCAGCTTCTCCTTGCTCGTCCTTCTCAATGCTGCCATGTTGGGGGCTCTTCCAGGTTCAGGGGAATGAGGCCCATTTTTGTTACTGTTTTTTTGCATATTGAATACGTCACCAATACTCTCAGTAGCTTGCCGGGCTCTCCGAGAGGGACAGAGGCTTTTGGGGCAGCCTCTAATCACCCTTATAGGTACTCCCAGTCTACCGAATGTAAACTTTTGGTCGACTGGCATGTTGTAGGGATCTGCACGCTGACAAACACACCACACACCTTGTGCATGGATGTGCTGCTCACGTACAGAAAGTACTAGCCAAATCAACACAGTTGATGCAAGGAGTCCAGCCCTGCACCTGCCTGCGTCTCTGGGCAGCACCTGTTGGTTTGCTCTTCGCCAGTTGGCACCATTACCACCCCCTCGCCACAATGAGGCGGTGAATCATCGAGGGGGTTGCGTTATATATTTTATTTATATATATGTATTGTTTTATTTTATTTACTTATTTTTACAGCGTGGGGATGGAACACAGGACTTCACACAGACAAGGCAAGTACTTTACTGCTAAGCCATGTCCCTGGCCCTGTATTATCTGTTTACTAATTTAATTTGTCCCCCTTCCCATTCCTTGGTTATTATAGTGATGTTAGGGGCCACACTTAAGCCTGGTTCACAGTATTTCAGGTTGTGGTGCTTGCAGAGGGTGAGCACCAATACCCCTTGAGTTATGGTCTTGTGACACCTGACTGTATGAACCTGACCGTGGTCCTTGAGAATTCCAGAAGTTCCCTTCCCTGACAGCCTCTCTGCATCACAACTGCTGGGGCAGGCAGGTCACTTGCCGTGCACGCTGTCGACTTGGGGGTCAATCCCTGGCACCCCAGATGACCTTCCAAGGCCAACCAGGAGTGATCTCTGAGCACAGGGCTAGGAGTAAGCCCTGAACACCGCCGGGTGTGGACCCCTGCCCCCCCCAAACATGCATCACAGTTGTACTTGTCCTGAAGCAATGCCAGGGAGGAGCTCGGGGTTTTGGGGTGGCAAGGCAGGCGCTCTCGGCCACTGAGCGCTTTCCTGGGTTCAGGAAAGTGAATCTTAATTAATTTACATAACTTATCTTTGCCAGGAGGAGAGTTCACAGGGCATGTGCATGCATGCCAGAGCCATCCTTTGATCCTTGACCCCACATGGTGTTCTGAGCACAGAACTAGGTATAGTCCTGGAGCACCACTGGTGTGGCCCAAGAACCAATAAATAATAACAGCCAGAGCACACAGCTGAAAAATGGCAGAATAATTCTCTATTGATAACCTCTATGCTCTTCACATTACGTTTCAGTAAGACCCAATTCCAAAGTATTGATGATTAGAAATCGCCTTTTTGAGGCCAGAGTGATACTAAGGTGCTTGCCTTGTATGTGGCTAATACTGGGCATCCCTTATGATCTTCCAAGCAACACCGGCAGTGAAGTCTGAGCACAGAGCCAGGAGCAATCTCTGAGCATCACAAGGTGTGGCTCCCCCCAACACTGAAAAATAATAAATAATGTTTTGCTTTGTTTTTCTGTAGGGCACTATGTACTTTATTATTCTTTTTTCATTTTTTGTTTTGAGCCCCACCCAGTTTTTCTCAGGGACGGGGCTTGGGGAGCCATATTCAATGTAAGGAATTGGACCCTGGTTGGCGCTGTGATAGCCAGTGCCTTATGTGGCTCCAATGAGCACTTTATGGGTGGAACTTGCAAGGGAGGTTTCCTGAAATCCCTCCGTTTGTTCAGGGGTCTGGATGGGTGGGAGGGAAACTGCTGAGGTCTAGAGACTCTCCGTGTGTTGGGGGTCTGGATAAGGAGGCCCCTGGGCTATAGTCAGACTGTCACACCAGGAAATGAGTTTGACAAAGGGGTCGTTGAAGGCAATGGCAGCCATGGCATGAGGGTGGTTTAGTGGATGTGACCTGAAAAGTCACAGGAGAGGGCCAGAGTCAGAGTAAAATGGGGAGGACACTTGCCTTGCACCTCGCCGACCTGGCTTCAATCTTCGGCATCTCATATAAGGTCCTCTGAGCCAGGAGTGATCCCAAAGCCCAGAACCAGGAATAAGCTCTGAGCACTGCTGGGTGTGGCACCCCCTCAAAAAAAAAAAAAATCACAGGAGACACCCCTGGTCCTCAGTGTAGGCCAGGATATCCTGAGAGGCCTCTGGCCTTGTCACCACTTTCTTGATGTCACTGTATTTGGCAACTTTTCCCAGGCAGCACCTTAGATCCACGGCAAATACATTGGGCATGGGGACACCAAGACCATGCCAGGCAGATTTCCATTCAGCTGCGGGTTGACCCTGCCAACAGCCTGGGCAGGGCCAATGGCAGTAGGAATGATGTTCTCGTCCACCCTTTGACCATCATCCACAGTTTCCCAGGGGGACTGTTCACTGTTTCTGGGTGGCAGCAGTGACCTGGACGGTGGTCATGAGGCCCTCCACAATGCCAAAGTCATGGATAATTTTGGTGGGACCAGAGCAGTTGGCTGTGCAAAAGATTTTGCTGACAACGTGGAGGGAGTTGTCAGACCATCTCAGAAACATGGGGCAGAGAGGGTGACCCTTTAAGCGCTCCTCCTCCAGGGATCCCCAGCCTTCTGCAGGGCCTGAGCAACCCCGGGGATATCAGGATATGCTCAGCAACAGCATCTCCCCAGGGGATGTGGGGGATCTCCTGGATGAGGGAGCTTGTCTTCATCAGATTGTCTCAAGGCAGCTGTTAGTGGAGCAGGCTGCTAGGGGGCTGGGAAGAAATAGTCTTTAGTGTAACTGGTCTCTCAGGAGACAAGAGAGTCCTGATCCAGTACCCTCCCATGTTAAAAACTAGTTGAGGGGCTGGAGCAATAGCACAGCGGGTAGGGCATTTGCTTTGCACGCGGCCGACTCGGATTCGATTCCCAGCATCCCATATGGTCCCCTGAGCACCGCCAGAGTAATTCCTGAGCGCAGAGCCAGGAGTAACCCCTGTACATCGCTGGGTGTGACCCAAAAAGTGAAAAAAAAAGAAAAAAAAACTAGTTGAGTTGTGAGAGAAGCCCGGGTTCAAACTCCAACACTTTGTGGTCCCCTGAGTGCCACTGGGAGGGACCTCTATGCACTAAGCCACAAGTAGCACCTGAGCACTGTCATGTATGACCCCCCCCAAAAAAAAAAAGAAATTATAGCATGAATATAGGTATAACACCATACATATGCCAGTGGATGATATTTTCCAAACTAAATGTGTCCATGTGACTAGCACCCAGATTAAAAACTAATTGCTCATGGGTCTGAAGCAATAGAATAGTGGGTGAGGTGCTTGCCTTGCACGCGGCCAACTGGGATTGAACCCTGGCATCTCATTTGATCCTCAAAGCATCGCCAGGAGTAATTCTTGGGCGCCGAGCCAGAACTAACTCCTGAGCATTGCCAGGTGTGGCCCCAAAACCTTAAACAAAACAAAACCTGATTACCAGCAACAAGAAACCATCTCATCCTCTTCCATTCTGAAAGATAGCTCCCACTGACTTTCAAAGAATATTTTTCCTGTTATGGAGTTCTAATGTATGAAATGACCACAGACTATTCCCGTGGTGTACTTTCCTTTCACAGAACCCAGGTAATGCGGAACTTTGTGATCTTGGACTCTGGGCTCAACAGGACCCGGGAGCAGAGATCCTCTGCCTGCTTCCCCCAGTCTCGCAGGGGTCACACCCATAAGCCACCTCCTGCCAGCGCCAGATAATCTCCTCATCAGCCACCCTCCAGAACTCATGGCTGCTTCTCCCAGAAGGGAGCATAAAATGGGGCCCCATAACCATGCCACCGGACTCTGCACCAGGGGTGCCCCAGAGGGGGGCGGGTGAAAGCCCTCCCTACCCCAAGGGACCCAGTCCTGGCAACCGACCTCCACTACCCAACTGCTGCCATGCTCCAGGCTGCTTTCCACACACTCGGGCCGAGCCTTAAGTATGAGCGAATGTATTCCTGGAACACATGGCAGCAAAGTGGCCACGTTACACATCATCATAAAGGGAAATATATATATGTATATATGTACATATATATGTGCCTCTTGGAGAGCCCGGCAAGCTACTGAGAGTATCTCACCCGCACGGAAGAGCCTGGCAAGCTCCCCGGGGCATATTTGATATGCCAAATATAGTAACTAATAACAGGTCTCATTTCCCTGACCCTGAAAAGAGCCTCCAATGGTTGGGAAAAGTGAGTAATGAGAGGCTGCTAAAATCTCAAGGCCAGGACGAATGGAGATGTTACTGGCGCCCGCTTGGGTAAATCGATGAACAACAGGATGACAGTGATACTTTCCTTCATTTAATATCTTTGCTATGAATTATTTGTATGATGACAGAGAGATAGTACAGGGATTGAGATGCTTGCCTTGGGGCTGGAGTGATCGCACAGTGGGTAGGGCATTTGCTTTGCACGCTGCCTACCTGGGTTCGATTCTCAGCATCCCACATGGTCCCCTGAGCACTGCCAGGAGTAATTCCTGAGTGCAGAGCCAGGAGTAACCCTTATTCATCGCCAGGTGTCACCCAATAAGCAAAGCAAAGAAAAAAAGATGCATGCCTTGCATGGGGCTATACCTGGGTTTGACTCCTGGTACCTCATATGGTCCAAGCCCTGCCAGGAGTGACCCCTGAGCACAGGGTCAGGAGTAAGCCAAAGTGTGGTCCACAAACAAAAAAGAATTACCTGTATGTTTGAGTGTGTAATAAAGCACAAAAGGTATATGGGATAAAATAACTTGCAAATAATTATGAAAGCTACTGGAACTATGTATGTGTGTGCATGTCTGTGTGTGTATGTTGTGTGTGTGTTGCAAGGTAAGTGCTCTAATCTACATCCCCAGGCTTGGGGCTACTGTGGTTTTTATTGCTGCTATGGCTTAACTGCAGGTTACTTTTAAGACAGGATAGTTTACATAGTGGTTTTCAAGTGCTGTTCTGCTTAAGGGTGCAGCTCTGCAGAAATTTCCTGCCGTTCATGACTAGATTTTATTTTTTTGTCTTGCTGGGGATTTGACCTTACACATGCCTGGCAAGACAGGAACTGAGTAGTTTTTTAGAACATTACACTTCAGGTAGTGCCTGGAGCCAGTATTGAATTCTTCCGTCCAAAGTCCAAAGATCTTTGCTTTTTTAGGTAACAGGATCGGTACCCGAGCACCGATCGGGATAGTGCTGGGGAAGACGCTTATGCCTATACGGGCAGCGTGGAGCCAAGGTCCCGCAAAGTTAAGGGTAAGGAGTTCCGGCCATTTTGTCCGCCTGGGACACCGTCGTCCCCGTCGGAGACTACAAGTCCCATGAGCCTCTGCGTCGGCACTTCCGGGCCTCACTGTCCGGCCGGCTCCTTTCCCCCCCACCCGGGGGCCGGAGGCGCTGGCTGAGCCCGGCGGCCCGCGGGCCAGGTAGGATTTCCGGAGGAAACTACGGCGGAGGCCGGGAGGCGGCGGCGGTGTCCCGGGTGAGTCCGGCGAGCCGGGGACAGGCGGCGGGAAGCGCAGGGGGCCGGCTGCGGGCGCCTCGGAGGCTCGGGCCGCGGACTTGGCTCCGCGCCGGGGGTCGCGGGTCCGGGCGGGCGTTAACGGCCGGGGCCGCGGCTCCCCTGGACCAGGGCGGGGCGGGCCGAGGCCGCCGCCTCCCTCCAGTGCCCTCCCACCGCGGTCCCGCCGAGCCTTCTCGGCGCTCCCCGCCCCTCGCGACTCGACGGGGCCCTTTTGTTTGGGTGCTCTGCGCCCCTTTGTGCTGCTGCGTGCAGTTGCCTCCTCGGGGAAGCCCTCCGGGCTGGTCCCTCCTGGCGGGGACCGGCTCCGGGGGGGAGGAGAGGATCCGGTTCCAGTCACCGGATCGGGTCAAAGTCCAGTTTTCAAATCCTTTCTGCATCGCGGCTGGGCGGAGTGAAGTTACGGAGTTTCCGCAGGGCGCCCCTGGTCATTGTCTGGCCGGTACGCGCAGCCCCCCCGCAGCCTCAGGGGTTGGACCGTGGTGTCGGGGTACGCCTGAAGCGCGACCGTACCCCGAGAGGGGGCCCCGGCGGCGGGGACCCCGGGGAGGGGCCGGGGCGCGCGGACAGCGGTTCCCACGCCTCCCGGAGGAGAAAGTGAATCCTGAGTCTGATTCCCGAACTCTGTCTCCCCCCCTGGGTTCCCTCAGCCAGCCCCCAGTCCCCAACCCCGGTCCTGGGGTCCCCAAGCCCGCCCCCCCAGTCCCTCACCCGGCCCTGGGGCCCCCCAGTCACTCACCCAGTCCTGGGGTCCCCAGCCCGCCCCCCAGTCCCTCACCCGGCCCTAGGGTTCCCCCAGCCCGATCCCCAGTCCTCCACCCGGTCCTGGAGTCCCCCCAGCTCGACCCCCAGTCCCCCACCCGGCCCTGGGGTCCCCCCAGCCCGACCCCCAGTTCTTTCCCTCTTCCCGTAAAACAAAGAGTGTGGAGGGAAGGGGCGCCCCGAGGAGGAGCTGCCTGGCGGGGGAATTTAGAGAGCAGCGCAGGGACAGGCCCGCCCCGGAGCGAGGCAGCCCTCGGGGCACCCTCGCTGGACGCTGGACGGGAGGGATTCCCCTAGGTCCCGCCCGAGGCGGCGGTGGCTTAAGAAGGTAAAAGCTCTCGGAGGCGGCCTCAGATGCGTCCGGAAAACCGAGCTGTCGTGGGTCTTTGAAGTGGGGGCGGCCGAGACTCCGGGCCCGGCGCTGGGGTGCGTTGGGACCCCCTGATGGAGGTGCCCCGCTTCCGGGAAGCTCAGAGCTACTGAGCGCGCTGCTGCAGACGTCCTCCACCTTGATGGGCAGAGTGGCCACTGTTTATAGTCTGATGCTGCCTTTGGCTTTGAAGAAACACCCAGAGTTGCTCTAGATTCCCCCCTCCCCCCCAGGGTGTGTGTCTGTGTGTGTGTGTGTGTGGGGGGGGACACCCGGCCATGCTCAGGGCTTACTCCTGGCCCTGCACCAGAAATCCTGGAGGTGCCTTTGGGGGACCGGAGTGCTGGGGAGTGAACCTGGTTGGCCATGTGCAAGTCCAGTGCCTGACCCTACTCGCCGTGCTAGCCTCCAGCCCGCTTAGAGGTGTTGGGGGGAGGGGAAGAAAAAGACAAAGGAAACAAAAGCTACTTTCTAATGTTTGGTTTTAAAAACAGCTCTTGTATATTTTGTAACTTTGTTCTCACTACTTTTGTTAGGTGGTGATTTTTCTTTTTTTTTTTTTTATACAATCGATGTTTGTTAGATTGTGCAGCCTCTGAAATGTTGACTGGCTTGCCCAAGGTCACACAGCTAACCCAGATAGGAAACAAGCTTTGCTCCCGAGTCCAGTGCTTTTCCCCTTCATCACACATGGGCTCATCTTACCACGACCATTTGCTAAAATTTAAATGCGGGGGGGGGGGGGGGGGGGGGGAAGAGTTGATCTTAACTATGTGGAGCTGGAGTTTCTAGAACCATAAGCAGCGTTGGTTTGCTCACCTGTCTGATGGTATTTTGTTTACTTACTTGTGCCCTGGGAGAATAACTGCTTCTTGGAGTTCTGCAGGAGGCAGGGAGTAATGTGCTGTAGTCTGATCAGTCCTTGCCTAAAGGTTTATTAAGAACTACTGTAGAGTCGGGGCTGGAGCGATAGCACAGCGGGTAGGGCGTTTGCCTTGCACTCGGCCGACCCGGGTTCTAATCCCAGCATCCCATATGGTCCCCTGAGCACCGCCAGGGGTAATTCCTGAGTGAAGAGCCAGGAGTAACCCCTGTGCATCGCCAGGTGTGACCCAAAAACCAAAAAAAAAAAAAAAAAAAAAACTACTGTAGAGAACATAGGTATCACACCTTTGGCTACTGCAACTGCACTGAAGAAAGAACAGAAACTCAAATAGTTCTCTAGCTAGAGTCAAGACCCAAGAAATTGGTGAGCCGGGGTGGGGGGGGCGCGCTGGGCAGAGATGAATGGAACTGCTCTGGCCTCGTAGTACTCTTGTGGTGTTGCGGGCTTAAACCCTACTGAACCATCCTGCACCAGATGTACTTTGAGGACCAAGGAGATGGCTGCAAGGGCTGGCGCACATGCTTTGCATACTAAATCCCAGGTTCAGTTCTCTGCTTATCTGGTTCTCCAGCACTGCTGGGCATGATCTGGAGCACCAGGTTGGGAGTAGCTGCCCCCCCCAACCAAAACAAGGGGAAAAGGGCAATAAAATTAAATTTTAAAAAAAGGAAAGAAAGGGGCTGGAGCAATAGCACAGCGGGTAGGGCGTTTGCCTTGCACGCGGCCAACCCAGGTTCGATTCCCAGCATCCCATATGGTCCCCTGAGCACCGCCAGGGGTGATTCCTGAGTGCAAAAGAAAAAAAAAAGAAAAAGAAATGCCTTCTTTTGCAAGGGAGAGGATGGCCTGTCGCTACACCCTGGCTCAGGGCTCAGTTTTGACCAGTTTTTGACTCCTTGCTTGGAGGCCCACATGCTGGGCTGGGGTTGAGCCAGGATCCACTGCATGTAAGGCAACTGCCTTAATCCTGTATGTTGTTTCTTTCCTTTTGGGTCACACCCGGCAATGCACTGGGGTTACTCCTGGCTCATGCACTCAGGAATTACTCCTGCCGGTGTTCAGGGGACCATGTGGGATGCTGGGAATTGAACCTGGGTCGGTAGTGGGCAAGGCAAATGCCCTACCCACTGTGCTATCGCTCCAGCCCGGATCCTGTACTCACCAGTCCAGTGAAGAAATGCTTCCATTAGTAAAAATAAATAATTAAAGCCTGCAGTTCAAGCTTGGGTTTGTGTCAGTACAAGCCATGAATGTGACATCAGAAATAAAAACCTACTTCATTTCCCTTAAATTCTTTTTTTTTTCTATTTTTTTTAAGATTTTTTTTTTTTTCTTTTCTAGTCACATCCAGCGATGCACAGGGCTTACTCCTGGCTCTACACTCAGGAATTACTCCTGGCGGTGCTGGGGGACCATATGGGATGCTGGGAGTCGAACCCGGGTCGGCCGCGTGCAAGGCAAAGGCCCTACCCGTTGTCCCTTAAATTCTTAAGTAAAATGCATAGCATGCCCAAGGATTGGCATCAGGACAAATTGCTACAGCCTTTCTAAATAGTAGAAGCCTGTTTGGGTTTTTTTTTTTTTTAAATTTTTTTTTTTGCTTTTTGGGTCGCACCTGGCGATGCACAGGGATTACTCTTGGCTGTGCACTCAGGAACCAGCCCTGGCAGTGCTCAGGGGACCATATGGGATGCTGGGATTCAAACCCAGGTTGGCCTCGTGCAAGGCAAATGCCCTACCCACTGTGCTATCACTCCAGCCCCTGTTTGGTTTAAATTAAATACGTTTTCTTGGTTTATTTACACCCAGGGGCAGTACCTGGCAAGACCAGGGGCTACGCCAGGCAGTCTGCTCACAGTTCTTTGGGGCTTCTCCCAGAGGTGCTGGGGCCCACCGGGGCCATAGTACCTAGCCACACTGAGAGGCTGCCAGGGCTCTGACCCTGTGGTATCTGGGGGCCCATGTGATGTCAGGGATGGTGCTGCTAAGCGTGAGTTCTCTTCAGCTGTGCCCTTGTTTTGATTTTAAAGGAGATACTTAATTTGCGCGGGGGGCACGCTTAGTGGCACTGGGGACTACTTCTGGCTCTGTACTTGGGCTTTGGGCTTTGCTTCTGGGGTGCTCCAGGGATCATGCAGTGCCAGGAATCAAGACCAAATCTTATGTATGTAAAGCCCTTGCCTTGCATGCTGCTGACCTGATCTCTGGCACTGAATGTATTTTCTCAAGCCCTGCCAGAAGTGATCCCTGAGCATAGCCAGGTGTGGCTATACATGTATCGCTTCAGAGAAACTAAACTAAACTTGAGGAGCAATAAAATCTATAAGGACTGGAGAGATAGTACAGCAGATAGGGCTCTCCCCTTACACATGGTCAACCTAAATTTAATCCCTGGCACCCTTTATAGTTCCCTGAGCATCAAAGGAGTGGTCCCTGAATGCAGAGCCATGAGAAAAGCCCTGAGCATCATTGGGTGTACACACACACACACACACACACACACACACACACACACACACACACACACACAGTAAAATCTAATGATGGAGATGAACCTTGAAAAGGAAACATTAAGAGTGGGACATTGTGGGCCAAAGAGATAGTACAGTGGTTAGGATGTAGTTAACCTGGGTTTTATATGGTCTCACAAGCACCACCAGGAGTGATCCCTGAATTAATAAAGTGGGAGAAAATGTATTTGAAACTGATGGCAATTGAAGTTGAAATTGTAGTTAACAGCTGCTTATTATGTATCCAAACACTGACCTCGGTACCTTTATATATTATGTTTTACAAAAACTTTATAGCAAAGGAGCTGGAGAGATAGTATAGCAAAGTGCCCAACCCAGGTTTGATCCCTGGTTCCGCATATCGTCCTTTTCGTAACCACAAGAGTGATTGCTGAGCACAGAGCCAGGAGTAAGCCATGAGCACTCCCAAATGTGATCCCAAAACAAAGAAAGAAAAATAAATTAAAATTTTATAGAATACGTGGTCATTCTTATTTGACAGTTGAAGAAATTATGGTCCAGAGGAATTAACAAAAAATTGTCAAAGGTTGGGGCTGGAGCAATAGCACAGTGGGTAGGGCGTTTGCCTTGCACGCGGCCAACCTGGGTTCGATTCCCAGCATCCCATATGGTCCCCTGAGCACGCCAGGGGTGATTCCTGAGTGCAGAGCCAGGAGTAACCCCTGTGCATCGCCGGGTGTGACCCAGAAAGCAAAAAAAAAAAAAAATTGTCAAAGGTATTGTATACATAATGGAAGAGCTCTAGAACCCAGGTAGATTTCTATTGGAAGCCTGGGACTATAATTTCTTCCTTTTATGATCTGTTAATTCCTGACTTCTTTTTGAGTTCATTTCTTTTCTGAAGGAAGGGGCTAAGTTATTTACAGAATGATAAGAGGATAAAGTGGATAGAGGCCTTCATGAGAGTTAAATGTTTGGAATAGCAGTCCTGGAAAGAGTAAGGGAGTCAGTCGATGACCAAAAATGCTGCTGTCCAGACACAGATTACCCAATAGTTCACCTATTCTGTCGCCTGCTTTCCTCAGTGAGGCATTTCTTGAATACTATCGCTGTGGGCCTCAGAACAAGGCTTGCTTCCATACGGAGTGTCGTAACAGATCGCTCTGGTGCCGCCTTCTCTGAGAATGTTTAGGTTTGTTTTCTCTTCTTTGGAGGGATCTGAATTAGTTCTTGGGGCCAAAGAGATAATATAGCTGATGAGGCACTAGTGCCTTGCACACAGCTGGCTCTGGCTTGATCCCTGACTCTGCATATGGTACTCTGAGCACCACTGTGTGTGGTTCAAGGTGAAAAAAGAATTAATCTTTCAGATCTTAGGGTTTCTTGATTTGTGATCAGAAACACTCCAAGGAACTGGGGAGATAGCTCAGTGGGCTGGAGCACATGTTTTGCATGATGGAAGCCTGGCTTAGATCCACACCATTACATGCTTTACTGCTAGTGACCCCCAAACACTGCTAGGTGTGGCTCAAACTCCCCTTTCCCTCAAGAAATGTCAGCCCAAAGCAAAATAAAAACATTCCATGGGGTTTTAGGAGAGAAAGCCTGTTTATTGACTAATTTTGCTTGTTTCTTTTTTTGATTTTTGACCAACACCTAACAGTGCTCAGAGGCTATTCCTGGGTCACCTGGGAGCTATCACCATGGTGGGGGGGGTGGGGTGGGAGGATCATGTCGTGCCAGAATCAACCTGGGTTTCCAGATGCAAATAAGATGCTCCAGTGATTGATTTTCAAGGATAAGATAGTTAAAAATATGAATATACAGGGGTTGGAGAGATAGCACAGCGGGTGGGTGTTTGCCTTGCACGCGGACGACCCGGGCTCGATTCCCAGTATCCCATATGGTCCCCGGGCACCGCCAGGAGTAACCCCTGAGTGCAAAGCCAGGAGTAACCCCTGAGCATTGCCGGGTGTGACCCAAAAAGCAATATATATATATATATATATATATATATATATATATATATATATATATATATACAATTTTCAGAACCCCAAACCTCAAACCAATAAAATTAAAAAGATGAATAATGAATTTTTTGTTGTCTACAGAACTTACGTGCATTTTTGGTTTGTTTCTTGGTGTATGGCCCTCACGGATGTCAGTGTGTGTAATCTATTGAATCTCTATCCTTTCTTTAAACCCCAATCACGCCCTCGGGTCAATGGTATATTCCTTTCTCTTTCTCTTTATGCGCCTGTTTTTACCCTCTTAGCATTATGGTTGGCATATGGTGTTGGAAATTGACATAAAGGATTAAAAATTCATCCTCGCCTTGAGTGTTCCCGAAGGACTTTGTCCATGTTTCTGAAGGCAACTTTGTCCTCTGAAGTTTACGGTTTTTAGTCTTTTGCCAAACAATACCTATTTATAAAAGTAAAACTGAACTAATGGTTCTTGTGTGTATGGTTTCATCTTACTTAGTCATTGTAAATAATGCTGCACATAGATATTGGTACATGTGGCATATTTCTTTTTGTGGTCTCAAGGGACTGAATTCATGTCCTGTCCCATGGAAGAGGCCCTCTACCCTCAAACTGCATCCTCAGCCCTGACACTTTCAGTTCACTTAAATGTTTCCTTTTTCAGCTTAATTCAAATGGTATCTCTTAGCTGGAGGGCTGGAGAGATACTACAGTGGAGAGAGCACTTGTTTTGCATGCAGCTGACCCAAATTCATTCCCTGGCACCCCATATGGTCCCCTGGGCACCACTAGGTATGACACCCCCCCCCAAAAAAAAACTAGAGGAAAGCCTTTGATTTTCTACAAGTTAGAACAAATGTAGGGGCCTGGATAGTGGTAGTACATGATTTAAATATATGCAGTCATGGGTCATGAAAAAAATATTTGAATTCCTTAATCAAAAATGTTAAAAAAATTATAACAGACTTTCAAAAATATTGAAATTCATTATGCATTATGATTTTTTGGTGTATGTTGGGTTGGGTTTGGGGCCACATCTGGCTGTGCTCTGGATTTAAGCCTTGGCTTATGCTCAGTAAGTAGTCACTCCTAGTGGTACTTAAGGAACTGTGTATAGTGCTAGGGATTGAACCAAGGTCAGCTGCATCCAAGTCAAATGCTTTTACCCCTGGGATATGTCTGTCTCTAGCCCCTGTGGTATTCAGGGCTTATTTTGGCTGGCCTGGGCAAAAGCGGGGGAAGAAAGAACATACAGGGTGCCAGGGGTTGAACCTGGATTGGCTACATGCCAGGCAAGCACCCACCCTGTTGTACTACTTGGCCCTGGTGTATAATATTTTATTTTATTTTGTTTTTTGCTTTTTGGGTCACACCCGGTGATTCACAGGGGTTACTCCTGGCTCATGTACTCAGGAATTATTCCTGGTGGTGCTCAGGGAACCATATGGGATGCTGGGAATCGAACTGGGTTGGCATGTGCAAGGCAAACACCCTACCCGCTGTGCTATCTCTCCAGTGTGTGTGTAATATTTAAAATGGAGATCTAGCAGTTATGCCATAACTAATTTCTGTTTCCTCTGTAATGTCTTATATGGAAAAATCACTTTCTTAATTTTTTAGCTTCACTTTCTATTAGTCCTTTTTGTTTTGGGGTTACTCTGGGCAGTGGCTTGGGGACCATGAGTTGCTGGGGATCAAATCCAGTACTCCTGCTTGCAGAGCATACACTCCAGCCCAGTCTTTGGGTCATCTTCCTGGACCCCAAGGTTGATTGCATATTAAACAAATTTTAAGAATAAAACTGAAGCTTTGAAACACTTTGTTGTTGTTTTGGGGGCCATTCCCTGCATTGCAGGGGGTTCCCCTGTCTCTTGGCTTGGTGGTCACTCCTGGTTGGACTTGGAGGATGTGCTTCTGGGGATCCTACTGGAGTCATCTGCGCATGAGTGATTTAACCCCTCTACTATATATCTGGTCGGCCAGAAACACCTTCCCCTCTATCCAATGAGTGACAGATGCCTGAGGGAGAATAGCTGGAATCTTAGCCTCTTTTTTTTTTTTTAAATTTTGTACCCTGGAAGGGGGGCATTTCACACCCACTCGTAACCAGGATTGCTCTGGCTCTATTTAACCTTTTTAAGAAAAATCTGAAGGTTGGGGCTGGAGAGACAGTACAGCTTTAGGGCGCTTGCCTGGCACGCACCCTACATAGCACCCCCTCATACCCCGGATTTTATCTCTGGCACCCCGTATGTATCCCCAGGCACCTGCTAGGAGTGATCCCTGAGCGCAGAGCCAGGAGCAAGCCCTGAGCACCTTCGGTTATGGCCTGTAACACAGAAAATAAATAAAATTTCAAAATTTGAAGGGCCAGAGAGATAGTACAGGGCTTAAGCCACTTGTCTTGCAGCAACTGACCCAGTTTCAGTCCCTGTCACTGTATGTGGTCTCCCAAGCACAGAGTCAGTGGCCCTGAGCACCACCTGGTTCTTGGAGGATACTCCTGGCTCAGTGGTCAGAGGTTGTTCCTAGCAGTGCTGGACATGGGACTCAGAGCTCCTGCTCTAGCCTGTTCCAAGGTTTGGTTCAATGGCATTCATAACCTGCATCACCACTATCCAGCTCTACAGCTTCTGCATCCTTCCAAACAAACCCATTAAATAAAACTTTCTCGTTTCCTTCTCCCCTCACACCTAAGAACCTCTTAATTGTATTTCTGTTTGTAAGTTGCATATTTCAGGTTCATAGTATAAATGAATTAATGTACTATTTGTCCTTTCAGCCTGGCTTATTTATGGTTTTTAAACTTTCCTTTGTGGGTTATGTATATACGTCTCTATGTTGCCTGTGTCTGACTTACTTATTTTTTAAAGAACTTTATTTTGGAGGGGACTGGGTGGAGGGGGCAGGCACAGTCAGCAATACTTGGCTTACTCCTGGCTCTCTGCTCAGGGACTCTGGTAGGGTTCAGGGGACCTTATAGGGTGCTGGGGATTGGCCTGGGTCTCCTGTGCGTAAGGCAAGCACATTACCCACTGTACTGTCGTTCTGCCCCCACTACAGGGTTCTTATGTTAAGATTTAGAGAATTTGGTAAATAAAATTGTTTAGTATGTTCTAGTTGATTTGGAGGGTGGAAGAGGAAGGGAAATATTTAGGAGCAGTTGTTGACCGGCTTTTTCCTTTTAATTAAAAAAGATGAAAAGACTTAGCCTCCTAAACATCAATTATATTTAATATGTATCATATTAAAACTTCTGTAAATAGTGAACCTACATATTTTGTGAGAAAATATTTATATTTCAGATCTTTTTTCAATATTATTTGCAAATAATACACAAAATTATTTTTCTCAGGCTCAGTCTTTTCAGTGACCTTTTCACTTGATTTCTAACAAAATGCAGATATATTTAACCAGACTTGATCAACTAATAAGAAACTTTATGTCTGAGGTCTTTGGTCTTAAGCATTTCAGAAGAAATTTTTTTTTAGTGCCAGGAATTGAATCCAGATCTCGTGTGTATAATGCATATAAGTTGCCGTCGAGTCACATCACTGGCCCAGAAAAAAATCTTACATGTTTTTGCCCACACTCAGTAGTGTTCAGCGATCACTCCTGGTGGTGCTCAAAGTATCTTATTCAGTGCTTGGAATCAAATCAGGGTCAACTGCATGTAAGGGAAGCACCCTAATCTCTGTGCTCTTTATGTCTCTGGGACAGACTTTTAAAAATAAAAAATTCCATCTTAGTGTGATTGTAGATCTCTGTCCTTTATTGCAGGGGGAGGGGATGGAGAGAGCACTGAGAATTGAACTCAGAGCCTCACACCTGTGAATGGAGTGATCTACTCCTGAGCCATGTCCTGGTCAGTGTCACTGTCATTCCGTTGCTCATCGATTTGCTCAGTAATGTCTCCACATGTGAGAATTGTTACTGTTTTTGGCATATCGAATATACCACGGGTAGCTTGCCAGGCTCTGCCATGCGGGCAGGATATTCTCGATAGCTTGCCAGGCTCTCCAAGAGGGGCTAGGGAAATCAACCGCGGCTGGCGGCGTGCAAGGTAAACGCCCTACCCGCTGTACTATTGCTCCAGCCCCAGTCTTGTTCATTTATTCATAGATGCAGGGGAAGTGCCCTACCTCTTGGGTACATCCTTGACTGCCACTTTATTTTTTATTTTTGGGCCCAACCCAGCAGTGCTCAGGGAATACTACATCACACATTGCTATTTCTGCCTTGCACAGGCATTCAACTCAGTGGAGACACAAAGTAGTCTAATCTGCAGAGACCAACAACACAGAATTCTTTTAGCAAAACAGCCTCTATTTGTGATTCTCTCAGAATGACAATGCTTCGTTAATTGAGGTTTCCATTGCACCCAGGTTCATCACCCTGACATCTATCTAGTGACACTAATTAATAGCGGAGGTACTTTGAGTTCTTACTCTCAATCTGACGAGTTATTTTTATGAACCATTTTCAGATTTTCATTTCTTCTTTATTATTGCTAATTTGCTTACTCATCGAACATTTTATTCAGTGTCATGTACATATGTCAACAAGGACCGACCTTAAATCTACTATGTGAGAAAAATGAATGGAGCTTTGCACCAATGAACACACTTTAGACTTCTAATGATTGTGTTTTTGCTAATCTAATTCCTTTTATATTTGTTCTTGGAAGGTTAATCCTCAACTAATTTGATTTCCCAGTTAGTCCATTTTCTTAGCGGGTACCTTAGGGATTACAATTCACATTTTACCATAAAACAATTTTTATTCTGATTATTACCAACTTAATTGCATAAGTGCACAAAAATTATTCCAGTGTAGCTCCATTCTTTTTCCCTTCTTTGGTTTTGTTATTCTCATGTAAATGACATACTTAATGTATTACAGATCCATTAACATGATTTTGTGCTTACTGCTTTACTCATTGACTATTAAATGAGTGTGTGTGTGTGTGTGTGTAGCCATCACACTTTTCAACGCTATGGGTTACTCCTGGTGCTGCACTCAGGAATTATTCCTGGTGATGCTCAGGCAACCATCATATGGGTTGCTGGATATTGGCCATGTACAGGGCAAACATCTTACCTGCTGTACTATCCAGCCCCCTCTTTGGTGCTCTAAATTCTTTTTTTTCCCCTTTGGTTTCTTCTTTTCTTCTTTTTTGTTCTTTATTTCTTCATGTGGATTCTAGTGACTATAGTTTCTGTTCAAGTCAGCACCTTGATATTCCTTCCTTGTAGGACTCAATATCTGTAGCAATGAATGCTCTGTTACTATTTTTGTTTTGCATTTGGTCCACAGGGCTTAGTCCTGAAGGGCTTGGGTATTGGGGATCATGCTTCGAAAGCAAGCACTATACCTGCTTGATTATCTTCCCAGCCCACACTGAGTACGTTTTTATGCTTGATGGCTTGTTCTCTTTAAGGCTCTATTCTTTTTGCTTTTTGTTTCAGTCCTCAGTTTGGGTAATTTAAATGGACTAATCTTTCGGGTCTGCTGAAAACTTAAGGCAGTGCTCAGCTCACATAGAGATTTTATATTTTAGTTACGAAGGTTTTTTTTTTTAAATTTGTTTCTTGATACTGTATTTGATGATAGATACATCTATTCTTATATTTTAATTCTAGGTTGGTTTCTTTATTTTTCTTTTTTTGTGGGGCCACACCTGGTGATGTTCACAGGTTACTGTTGGCTCTGTACTCAAGAATCACTCCTAGCGGTACTCATAGGACCATACGGGATGCTAGGAATAGAACCCTGGTCTGTGCCTGCAAGGCAAGCACCTTACCTGCTCCTGTCCCTAGGCTTGGTTTCTCAGTTCTTCTTCTTCTTTTTTTTTTTTTGGCTTTTAGTGTCACACCAGTGATGCTCAGGAGTTGCTCCTGGCTCTGCACTCAGGAATTACTCCTGGCATTGCTTGGACGACCATATGGGTTGCTGTGGATCAAACCCTCGTCGGCTGCATGCAAGGCAAACGCCCTACTGGTTGTACTATCGATCTGGCCTCGGTTTCTTATAATTCTTTGTGCATCATTTCTGATAGTTTACCAGGATCAGAAACATAGCTCAACTGGCCGGATCCAGGCTTTGCGTATAGAAGGCTCAGGGATCAGTCCTCCATGTACTAAGTTAGGGGTTAGTCCTGAGCACTGTTGGGGTGGCCCCAAAAGAAACAGCAATTAGAGGGAAGAGTTCTCTTGCCAGCTTTATGTTTTTTTTTTTTTTCTTTTTGGGTCTCACCCGGCGATGCACAGGGGTTACTCCTGGCTTTGCACTCAGGAGTTACTCCTGGCGGTGCTCAGGGGACCATATGGGATGCTGGGGATCGAACCCGGGTCAGCCGCGTGCAAGGCAAACGCCCTACCCACTGTGCTATCGCTCCAGCCCCTTCCAGCTTTATGTTTTATTCCCAGTGATAGGAGATGCGTTTCCTTGACTGGCTGGTTTTTTCAGGCGCTGACTCTGGGCCCATATAAATCTCTGATAAGCTGGGTTCCCGGGTCTTTGAAGGATTTCTGTCTCACCCTCTGGTTTGCTCGTGCCCAGTCAGGGTCTTCATTGTGCTGGTCATCTGGCCCCTCCAGGGCTGCGGTGAGTCACTTTGCTCTGTTGCAGGAAGCCACGTCATCCATCTCTCTCATCACTGTATTTGGGAAAGGGGGAAACACTGACATAGCTCTGTAGATGTCTGCTATCAGCAGTTTTATGGGAACTGTTTCTGATTCTATTTAAGGGATAAAAGCTAGCAAAAGAACTTTTCCCCCTGGTCACTGGTAGTGTAGGATGCTCCTCAGACTGCCCTGATAGGCGAAGACACCTGCTGTGGCAGCTCCTGTTGGATTGAAATCAGGGGTAATCTACCTTCTTCCTGGTCTGTTTCATTCCTCCAGGGACTACTTTGGTGAAAACCGTATGCTAGCACTATTTCCTTTCATCTGTTTGAGTAGTGGTTTTGTTTTTGTTTTAAGGCCACACCTGGCTGTATCCAGGGTTTACTCCTGGTTCTACACTCAGGAATTACCTTGGTGGTACTCAGGAGACTATATGGGGTGGTGGAGATCGAACCCGGGTCGGCTGCATGCAAGGCAGATGCCCTACCTGTTACTTTCACTCCGGCCCCTCTACACTAATTTCTGCCATCTCCCTTTCGCCTCACAGGCTCAGCACTGTTTTGTATTTGTTACCATGGCAGGAAGAGTGAGGTCAAGGACTCAAAATAGGTATTCTGTGGATATACCAGAGGCACAGTGGCACGGCCACGCCAGGCAGGGGGAGGGGTGGGCTGGGCTGGCCATGTGGACCAAGAGCCCACTCCTGGCATGAAGGAGATAGCATCTCTGTGGGCTGTGGCTGCACTCCCCAGCAGACATCACTTACAGAACACAGGCTTACAGATAAACTTTATAAGAATTTCAGGGCAATGACTACGGAGCATTAAACCCTCAAGTGCAAGGGCTGTGTGTGTGGAGTCCTTAGCTGAGACTCAGCAGTCTCTTAGGGCCGTAAGCTTCTCAGGGAATTATTATCCTCTGTTTGATGGTACAGCCTCCTTTCTCTTGAGTACTGATCTCAGTCAATGGGTTCAGAATCTGAAATGTCTGAACACTAGACATGAAAGGGGTGGGGGGGGTGAAAGAACGAGTGAAAGACAGTTGTGTATGTGTGTGTGTACGTGCGTGTGAATGTGTGAGAGGAAGAGAGAGAAAGAGAGGGAGAAAGAGAAGAGAGAGGTAAGTACTGCGAGTGAGGCAGTTGCCTTGCACGTGTCTGTGTAAACTGTGACCCATGACTTTGGGGATACATGTGGTCCCTGGAATATCACTGATATGGCTCCCTTCTCCACCTTCCCCCAGAAAACCCCCCACCATAAAACTAGCCACGGGATTCTTAATTTTGGGATGGTGGGCTAGGGAGAGCTGATTTCTCCCGTATCATAATCACTTTTGATTTCTTTTGATGTTACAGATAAAGAGGTACTCTCACTTCTTGGCTGCGTATCTGTTTGGCTTAACTCTGCATGAATCTGTGAGTTCCCTCTAACTGCCTCTGACTGTGCTGGTCTGTGGTGACTGTGTCCCATTGGCCACTAGGAGGTCAGGAGCCCTGCAGGCCCTCTTTGTTTCAGAGTCATCCATGGCTTTCCTATCAGTGTGATTAGTTGTCAATAATCTCTGGAGGGAAGAGAGCAGCCACTAAACTTCCCAGGATTCCGCTGCCCCTCCTCCGCATAGCCCTCACGGCATTCTCCCAGACATTCCAAGGGGTTTCTTGGACCACTCCAGAAAGCCTACCTAGCTCTTCGTTCATTGCTTTTCTCTACTGTCAGCCACTGCTTTGCTTTTGGCTTTGCCCCTTATGGGTAACATGGGAACCATCGGTGGCGAATTCACACAGAGTCCAGGTTATCCTTTCCTGCCCCTCTAGAGGAAAATCGGTTGTGAGCCTCTTCCATCCAGGGTCTTCTTGGGGGTGGCACCCTGCTGGGGGTTCACGAGGTCCCCACGTGCAGATAATGTTCCCCAGCCCAAGGTCTCCTCAGCCTTACTTCTGGTCCTCATGTTCATGTCCTCTTGAGACTCAGTCGCTCTTGGATTCCCTGGACCCTGCCAGCACAGCTCTCTTAGGCTCTAGCTCCTCTCTGACACTCTCCCGTCCAGCTTGTGTGGGCTGGGTTCAAGATCGAGGCCTCTTAGCCAGGCGGCATGAAAGTGGCCCATCATTCAGAGGCAGAGTAGGGAGACCTCTGCACTTCCTTCCAAGCGAGAGGACAGTGTTGAATCCCAAAGTGGGTGGTCCCTTTGCAAGGGGGGCAGGGGACAGTTCTCTGTGGGGACAGACTGACTACTCCCAGCTGGGCGACATCTAAGCAGGTATGGAGGTGGGAGTGGGGGTTCTGCAGTGCCAGGTATTATACTCAGAGCCTCAGGTGCATTCAAGAAAGAAACGATCACGCTCTTGAGTTACGTCTCTCGTCCAGGAGGTCACTTCTGTTTATTAGGTTTTTCCCCCCATACCTGGCAATGCTCAGGGCTTCCTCCTGGCTCTGTACTCAAGGATCACTCCTGGTGGGGCCCAGGGGACCATATGGGATACCAGGGATTGAACCCAGGTCAACCAGGTGCAAGGCAAGCACCCTTTCTGCTGTGCTATCACTCCACCCGCAGGGTGGGTCACTTTAAGTCTCAGGGTGCAGGGGGTGTGAGTGTGTGCGGTGTTGGAGAAATACCAGCTCAGTCATCTATGGCTCGTGGGTGAGTCTCGTCTTCTCCCACTCAGACCTGAGGCTGCCCTTCACCTCTTCGACTGCTCATTCAGGAGCTGGACTGCTCTCGTGACTGAACTCCTCTGCCTCTTCTTCAGCCTTTCGTGTCCTGCTACCGCTGGATAGAGCCTCTGGCTATTCCCAAGGTCACGCTTAGATGTCCAGATTTGGCTCTCAGTGGACTGCATGTTGGTTTTTGCATGTTAAGTCTTTCTAGAGCATCAGTTGAGCTTAGCAGTAACCATCCAATTGCATTGTGTATCGGTTTCCCCTTACTCTTACCTGATATATCCTATCAGCTAGAGTGGGTTTGGGGAGAGGTAGGGCATACCAAGTGGTACTCCTGGCTCTGCACTCAGGGATCACTCCTTGCACTCAGGAATCTCTCCTAGTGGGGCTCAGGGGGACCATATGGGGTGTCAGATTTGAGCCCAGGTTGGCAAGGCAAGCTTTCCCTACCCACTGTACTCTCTCTCCAGCCCCCAGTGTTTCTTCCCAGCTAGACAACACTGCTCAGTGTGGGTGGATGTTTAAGGCAGCATCCTCCACAAGGGTTCTCTGCGTCACACACCAGCCATCAGTGCCTCCTTGCCATAGTTTGTGAGCTGCTCACCTCCAAAACTTCATCTTACTCCCAGTTTCGAAATCACTCCTGGTACCATCTGTTGGTAGGTTGTATTCTTTGAAAAGAGACTCTGAACTGGAGGTAGTATTCTGACCATGTATTAGGAAAGGCCCTTGGGACTCATAGGGTAAGATAGGAAGCAAGATTGTGCAGGTTTGATCTTTGTCTCCATTAAGGATGAAGGAGTATAGTGTCAGGAGTAGTTCCACTGACTGCCAGCCAGCTGAGAGGCTGGGGGACAGATGGAGAAAAACTGTTCGTACCAAGCTGGCAGTGTGGAAGATGGCAGACTCTTCTCCGGAGTCACCATCTTGTCTCCGCTCTCACAAGAAGCAGTTTTTACATCGAAAAGAGAACTGGGAAGGGGGAAGGAGGAATTACAGGCAGTCAGGTGCCAGAGGGTCAGTAAAGTTCCCCAGGCCTTCTCCATCTTCTCCTCAAAGTTTCTGATTAAGGTTTCACCCCTGGGAGAAGTACAAGATAAGGACCACCTTCCCTGCCCCAGAGAGATGCCGGGTTTTCATTTGATCCTGCTGGTTTCTGGAGGTTGGGTATCTGTACTTCCATTTCTTAAGGACCTTTTTTGAAAGGGGGTGGGGGGACAGGGTTTCATCCACACCCAACAGTGCTTGGGTTTTTCATAGCTGTGCTCAGGAATGACACCTCGTGGTGCTGGGAGACTAGATGTGATGTGGGGTGGTGGGGGTGAGGGGCTGGGTGCCCACAGCATGAAAGGAAAATACCTTAACTTCTGCATGCCTTACTTCCTGTATTACCTCTCTGGCCCCAAGACTTTTTTTTTTTTAAATACTCATTCTTTTTATTTGGGGGAAGGGGGAAACACATTTGGGCCAGGGATCACTCCTGGCAGTGTTTGAGAACCATATCTTATTCCTGGGATTGAATCCAGGAGATCACACATCTTACCTGCTGTGCTATTGCTTTGCCCCCTATATTTATTCTTTAGAATTCTTAACAACTTTACTGAACCACATTCTGGTATCTAGAATAACTTTTACTTTTTTAGGCAAACTTAATTTCTTCTAAGATATCCTTATGTCTTTTGTCAGATGTTTAATATGAGTTTCATTATGGGGAATTGAAACCAACCAAAATAAAGTCAGAGCTGAATTCACAGTTTGGTGGGGGGTGGAGGTGGAAGAAGCCAGCCTGCTTTTCTGGGCAGGAGCCGTTGTCCTTATCCTTCCCCAGAAATGCCAGCTGCCCTTATCTTGCCCTCCCCAAGAGCCTGTCCTTACTCTGGGTTTGCAGTAGGTCTGAGTGTGCTTCAGGGGACCATCTCATATGGAAATTTTAGGTGTCCACCAGTTTGTACCCATTTTTTTTCTAGAAATGTTCTTCCCTGTTTCTCTATGAAACTGCTGCTTGTGACTAAGAAGACAAGTTGTTTTGTCAGGCTGCCAAAAAGTTGCTCAAATAAGCCTGCTTTTCTCTACTCACTCTTGGAAAGGAAGTTGGAAGGAACTGAAAATTGTATATTTAAAAATGAAAATATCCTTAAATGTATATTATATATCTATATCTGAGCCCCTTTAAAATAAATTGGAGGGGCTGGAGCAATAGCACAGTGGGTAGGGCGTTCTGCCTTGCACACAGCTGACCCAGGTTTGATTCCCAGCATCCCGTATGGTCCCCTGAGTACCACCAGGGGTAATTCCTGAATGCAGAGCCAGGAGTAGCCCCTGTGCATTGAAGGGTGTGATCCAAAAAGAAAAAAAAATTGGAGTTGTAATGTTCTCATTTGATAAGTTGTAAACTTTGATGTTTGATTTTTAATTTATTTTTTCTCTTTTAATAGCTCCATTTTAAACTGCAATTGTTATTCCTGAATTGAGCTTTAAAATTCATAAAAGGTGATGGTTTTTACATTTCAAATATATCATCTACCATTTTCTCTTTTTAGAAACCATACATCACCTTCCAGAACTGGTTAATAGTGGCATGGAACATCCATTTGGTGAGTACCATCTACGTGTTTCTTAGGAAATTACTCATGTGTTTGATCCTCTCCTCTGTCACAGCTTCAGAAGTGAAATGGCTTTTTCCATTGACTGTCTGCTACTCTCTAGGGCAGTGGACTGGGTGGGTCTGGTGTCTCAGAGCAGGGTGCTGTTGCCCTCCCTTTGGCCTCGCACAGCGCTGTGGGGAGTTCGGGGGAGGCAGGACCTGTTAAAGTCTGCACAGGCTTCTCCATGGTGGTCCTTAGGCTACCCCAAGCCTATTTTCTGGCTTGGTGGATTGTCAACTGAGACAAGATTATGCTCTTTGCAGGGCAAGGAAAGGTCAGTTCTAAGGCTAGAGAGATAGTACAGCAGGCAGGATACTTAACCTTGCACACAGCTGCCCGCAGTTCAATCCCTGGCACCCAGTATGGTCCCCTAAGCCCGCCAGGAGGTATCTCTGAGCATAAAGGCAGGAGTAAGCCCTGAGCAGTGCTGGTGCCCTCCCCCACCCGTGCTGCCCCACAAAATGCCTCCACACTGGTTTTTTTGTTTTGTTTTTGGATCACACCCAGGGATGCTCATGGGTCCTCCTGGCTCTGTGCTCAGGAATCACTCCTGGCATTGTACAGGGGACCATACAGTGTATGCAAGGCAAAACCCTACCTGCCTGTTGGTTGCTCTAGCCCCCCCACCCATGTCTTTACCTTACAGAAAATAATTAGTAGAGAAGACAGAAAATTAAGTAAAATTGTTTTATTTAGAAAATGCACGAGGAGAGAGAGAGACGAGAGGGAAAAAAATAGGTTTGAGAGAGAATGCAGACTTCTTCAGACAAATGAGAAGAACGAACTCTGTAGAGGGAAAAAAGTATGCCCCAACTTGGGGTGCTTGAGGACTGCTTTGGGCTCTAGGCTCCAGGGCCTCCCCGTGGGCATGGAACCCACGCAGTGGCGTGGGTCAACCAGCTGAACACTCCTACATGCAGATCATGTTCTCCAGCCCTTTGAGCCATCTTCCCAGTCCTTGCAAAAGTGGTTTTATAGGCCTTGCTCTAAGCTGCCTTGCTGGGGGCTTTTTGTGCAGATGAGATCCCCAGCACCCTCAAGTGTCCCCACATCACCACCAGGAATGATCCCTGAGGAAAGATCCTGGAATAAGCCCAGAGTACCATAGAGTGAGTCCACTCACCACCTCTTTTCCTCTCCCTGCACCCCAAAAAGAATTTTTTACTTTCTAGGACTTTGTTCGGAAGGACTTGTGGTTTCCACTCAGTCTTTATTTATTTTTTTTCTTTTTGCGTCACTCCTGGCAGTGCTTGGGGGACCATATGGGATGCTGGGAATTGAACCCGGGTCGGCCGCATGCAAGGCAAATGCCCTACCTGCTGTGCTGCCCTACCTGCTGTGCTATCCCTCCAGCCCCGGTTTCCATTCAGTCTTATCAGGTCCTTTGTTCCTGACAACAGTCCAGCGTAGTCCAGAGTATCTCCTTTGGGGTCCTAGCCTTAGCCTTGAGCTGACCTTGGGCTGGTGGCAGGTGGCTGGAACTCTTTCAGATCACATCCTGGTTTTATGACTTCAAAAAATGTACTATTTGGCAGGAAAGATAGCTTAAGGGGCTGGGGAGCACGTGCTTTGCATACAAGAGGGCGTCCCCTGAGTACCACCAGGATTGGGGACCATCCATCTGGGAATAAACCCTGAGCATCTCGGTATGAACCCCAAAACCAAAATGAATAAGCTAATGATTAATGACCAAGTTCTCCCCTCCCCCACCTGCCTGCCCACCTCACTGTTATATCCTTAGACTTTTGGTTTTGAAGCCACACCTTGCTGTGCTCAGGCCTCACTCCTGTCTCTGTGTTCAGTAGTTCTCCTGGAAATGCTTGGGGACCGTATCTGCTACTTCAAATCGAAGCCAGGTTGGCCACATGCAATGCAAGCAGCATATCCTCTGTACTGTCTCTGGCCTTCACTTTTATACTATCAAGTACAGTTGAGGACCTTAATGAACTTTTTATTTTTTGATTTACTGTATTGGTATTTTTTTTTTTAAAAAAATTGATTTGTTTGTTAGAACTAACAATAAATCGGGACTGGGCCTCCTCCTCCCAGGCCCCCAGTTTTCTTGTAGTTTGGCAGTCACACCCACAAACTGCCCCTGGCACCGTATAATCTTATCAACGGCCAAGACCCAGAGACTATACTAAAGCTCCCGGAAGAGAACGACACAAAATTTCCTGGACATTATATTCCATTATTTTCTCTCCATAACAAGCAATACAAAACAAATCATCTTGCATTGCCTTTTTGGCAGGTTTGAGTGGTGGTGGGACTGGTGTCGAAATATCGAATGTAACCAAAGTAGAGAGAGAATATGGGGAGAATTGTCTGCCACACAGGCAGAGGAAGGGTTGGAACAGGGGTGGGGAGGGGGACGGTATACACTGGGGAATTTTGGTGGTAGAAAATGTGCATTGGTGAAGGGATGCGTGTTTGATGATTGTATGACCGAAGCTCAAAACATGAAAGCTTTGTAACTGTATCTCATGGTGAATCAGTAAAAAGGGGCGGGGGGAACCTAACAACACACACACACACACACACACACACACACACACACACACACACACACACACACACACACACACACGCTGCCTGGGATTGAAACCTGATCGACTAAATGCAAGCCAAGCACCTTACTCTGCTATAATATCTCAGGTTTTTTGTTTTTAATTTTTAATTTTTTTTTTTTTTGCTTTTGGATCACACCCGGCAATGCACAGGGGTCACTCCTGGCTCTGCACTCAGGAATTACCCCTGGCCTTGCTCAGGGGACCATGTGGGATGCTGGGAATCAAACCCGGGTCAGCTACGTGCAAGGCAAACGCCCTACCCGCTGTGCTATTGCTCCAGCCCCAGTTTTTAAATAATTTTAATTTTTGGTTTCTGAGCAATTCCTGGTGGTGCTGAGACAAGTACCAACTCTGCTTTGGGGTCGCTTCCTGCTGTGCGTGGGAGACCATGGGACATGAGGGATCTACCAGGGTCCAGCAAGACTACTCTGCATACAAAGCATTTATGTGCTCAGCCAAACCCTTTGAACTGCCTCTCTGACTACTAATTTTAATGCAAAATGCCTCCCCAGATAAAAAATTATTAGCAAGAAGAGTGGCATTTCTTTATTATTATTTTAATTTTTGATGGTGGGGTGGTTTGAACATAGCTGGTGGTGCTTGGATACCCTGGGACCTTTGGTCTACCAGTATTAATAATCATATAGGTCATATTAATAATTGTTTGCCTGCTTTGGGAAGATAGTTCTTTTTTTAATATTTTCTTTATTTTTTTTCTTTTGGGGGTCACACCTGGTGATGATCAGGGGTTATTCCCGGTTCTGCACACAGGAAATACTCCTGGAAGTGTATGAGGGACAATATGGGGTGCCAGGGATTGAACCTGGGTTGGCTGTGTGCAAAGCAAGTGCCTTACTTACCCTTTCACTGTACTATTGCTCCAGCCCAGTTCCTGAAAGCCTTGCAAGGTCAGAATGTTCTTCTCTAACTTTGTTTTGCATGGGGGCTGGGAATAGGCCACACCCAGCAGTGCTTATGGACCTGGGGCCACTCCCAGAAGTGCCAAGAGAAGGCCTTGAGGATAGGGGTGGCATAGATTACAGGACAGGGATTGTGGAGCCTGGGCGAGAATTTGCAGGCATGTGCTCTACTGCTTGAGCCGTATCCTGAATCCGCCCGTCTAATCAGTTCCGTGGCCACACCTGGCAGTGTTGGCTCAGTACTGGGGTGGAGCTGGGGGGTTGCTCCAAGTGGTGCCTGAGGATCATGAGGTTCCAAGGATTGAACCCAGTTCTGCCACACACCCTTTGAGCTCTCTCTGGACCCTCAGTGTCAGCGTCCTGAGTGGTGTCTGTAGAACCTCCCCTGGGCTCTGCTGGAGGGCTCTTTCTGTGTGCTCAGGAGACTGCGTGATGCCGGAGAGGACCCGAGTCTCCCAAGCACCTGTGTCAGCCCTTTGCGCTAGCTCTGCAGCCCAGTTAATTTGAACTCTAGAGGGCAGTAAATACTACATTAATAAATTTGTAGTTTTATTACCATAGTAATAATTATTTTTATTTGGGGAGGAGGGTGTTCTTCCCCAGTGGTTCTGGTATCAGCAGGGACCAGGTGGTAGTAGGGGTTGGGCCCTGAGCCCGGTATATGCCAGGCCTTAGCTTGAGCTCAAGGAGTAACGGATAATGTATAATAACTCTAAAAGTTTTTCTTTAGAAACTTATTTCTCCAGCTGACCTTAACTTTGCTTAAGCATAACTTTCGCTAAACCAAATTAATTTAGTTTAACTTGAAATGAAACTTACTGAAGAATACCATGGAAAAAGCAATGAAAGTTATCATTGTGCAGTAGTCAATTGTTGTTGGTGCCCAACCAGACTGTTAGGATAAGCCTGTGGAGACTGACCCGCAAGTGGGCAGAAACATGGGCCCCATGAAAATGGGCGAGCCACTTTGTCCGGACTGGCCTGGACAGGGTTAACATCTCTCCTTTGGCTGCCTTTTAGCTCTTAGTGTTACATAGAATCAATCTTCCCTCTCTCACAGGTCCTCACTCAGCTCAGCTTGGGAACATGGACATTGTCCCACATCCCCTTATCACTCCAGGTGCCAGGGGCTGCAGCTCATGGTGCCAGGCTGCCTGGCCTTGCATTCCTCCTTGGAGGCTGCGACCGTTGGTGACAGAACAATGTAGCCTTGATGTCTTGATGTCCCTCCTGTAACCCCTTTTCCGTTAATGCTTTTTTTGTACTGAGTACATTAGATATGTGTATGTCGGGTAGTAAATAAAAGAGGCTGTGGGGCGCTTCTTCACCGCCTCGCTGCCTGAGCGAGCAAGGAGCCTCTCCTGCAAATCTCATTTCTCTCACGTCTCTTATCTCAGTGCCCCCGATGAAAGAATATTCACACAACAAATTGTAATGTGCTTTTATTTATTTATTTTTTATTGGTCTAAGCTTCATGTCTCCTTTATTATTTTTTATTTTTTTAAATTTTATTAGTGAATCACTGTGAGATAAAGTTACAGACTGTAATGTGCTTTTAATCACTTATAGATAAGTCACTGTCACTGTCATCCCATTGCTCACCGATTTGCTCTAGCGGGCACCAGTAACGTCTTTATTTTGAGACTTGTTACTGTTCTTGGCATATTGAATACGCCACGGGTAGCTTGCCAGGCTCTCCGAGAGGGGTGGAGGAATCGAACCCGGGTCGGCTGCGTGCAAGGCAAACGCCCTACCCTCTGTGCTATCCTCCAGCCCTTAATCACTTATATAAGGAAAAATTTGTGTTCTGGGCTAGTGGAGATTTTTCTACATATACTTTAAATCTTGGAATTTGTGGGCTAGAGCGATAGCACAGCGGGTAGGGCGTTTGCCTTGCACACGGCCAACCCGGGTTCGATTCCCAGCATCCCATATAGTCCCCTGAGCACCGCCAGGGATAATTCCAGAGTACAGAGCCAGGAGTAACCTCTGTGCATTGCCGCGTGTGACCCAAAAAGAAAAAAAAAACTTGGAATTTGTAAATTATACTGAATGATAATCCCCCCTCTTCTCCACTCTTATAAATCTTACACATTTTTCTAAATTGCTTTAAGCACATATTTTTAATAATTTTATTTTATATGGAGGGAGGGGAGCTGGGCAGCACCGGCTGTTCCTGATTGTGCTCAGGAGTGGTGGCCAGTGGTGCTCGGGATTAAACCAGGCTTGGATGAAGCAGCCACATAGAGGGCGAGTGCCTCACCATCACTGCTTTATCTCTTTGGCCCCAAGATTTTCTTTTAGGGTTATGGTCCACGCAGTGCCATTTGACAAAGGAAAGAATTCTGAATGTAAAGTGAGTTTATTTCCAAGACGATGGGAGTCCAGGGCAAGAGAGATGCTACAGTGGGGTAAGGCTCTTTCCTTGCGTGCAGACAACCAGGGTTTGATCCCCAGCACCATATATGGTCCCCCAAGCACCTCCAGGAGTGATCCCTGAGCACTGCTGGGTATGGCCCAGACTCCCGACCCCCAATACATACAAAAGAAGGTGGGAGTCCCTATTAGGTGAGGAGGAAATCTTGGGGCTAGAGCAGAGGACAGCAGGACATTTGCCTTGTACCTGGTTAACTTGGGTTTAAATCCTACACCTCATATGGTCTCCCGATCCCCATGCTGAGTGACCCCTGACACAGAATCAGGAGCACGCCCTGGGCACTGCCAGGTGCAGGCTAATTTCTCCCCCCCAAAATTGTTACAAGTCTGGGAGAGAGCTCAGCCGGCTGGAGCGAATACTTGGTGTGCAGGAGGCCTGGGTTTGCTCCCAAGCACTGCATGATCCCGCAGGCGACAGTGGGAGGAACCGTAAGCCTTGAGCTGCGCGCCCTGCCGGGTATGACCCAAGAACCAAATAATAACTGTTTGCAATCTTGTTAGCTAACATATGTAAATATATTGAAAAGGAATTCTTTCTTGTATCCTGAATGATAAGTGGAAGTCAAGTTCCAGTAAGGTTTCTTGGACCTTTGGTACATGGACAAATGTATACACATTTAATTTTATGGTATTTTTAGAATACTATTTTTTTTAAAAGGAGAATTTATTGCCTGAGCTAACAGTGAAGAGAAGATGATTTGTTTGCCTTTCTGGGCCTTGGCTTTCCTCGCATGGAACTCCAGCTGTTCACCATCTAGAAATATCTCTCTGATAGCTCTGCACTGAGTGGCCTGGTCTGGGGGAGATGCGTGTAAGAAGGTCACCCTGAGTTCATGCCTCCCTGTGACTCAGGCTGGATTCTGGTAAAAGGGAGGCAGATTCTGCAAGCTCAAGGACTGGGGCACGGGGCCTGGGAATCACTGGGACAGTGCACAGGGGAAGCGCTGCTGGGACGGCAGAGGCTCAGCCAGCGCCGCCTGCCAGCCCTCAGCACACCGCAGACACTGTGAGGAGGTGGAGAAGCCCACTGGAGTGAGCGGGCTTCTTCAAGCAGCTCTCTGTCCTCTCGGAGGATGACTTCAAAGTGAAAATGATAAAGATGTTCAGTGAATCGAGGGAAGCAATAGGAATTTCAATAGCTGGAAATAGGTCTTCCATATGACCCAGCCAGCACTTCCTCTTCTTGGCATTTACCCCAAGAGCGTGGAAACATTAATTTGAAAAGATATTTGCACTCCTGTGGTCAGTGCAGCACAGTTCACAGTAGCCAAGATTTGGAAACAACCCAAGTGCCTAACAAGAGATGGGATGGATAAAAAGATGGTATATAAACAAGCACACACACACACACACACACACACACACACACACACACACACATTACATACTACATAGCCACACCATGGAATACTGCTCAGCTGTTAAGGTGAAATATTTGTTTGCTCTGAGGCCATACGTGGGTCCGGGGTTTACCCCTGGCTTTATACTAAGAAATTACTCCTGGGGGGCCATATGGGATGCTGGGGATCAAACCCCAGTTGGCCACATGCAAGGCAAGTGCCCTATTCACTGTACTATCTATCTCTCCAGCCCCCTGGAAGATGGAATCTTAATGTGCTGCAGCCTGGATGGATTGGGATTGAAACATATTATGCTTTCTGAAGTGAGTCAAGGGGAGGACAAATACTTAACGATCCCACTCATATGTGGAGTATAAAACAACATAATAAAAGGGGGCCGGAGCGATAGTCAGGTCAGGCATTTGCCTTGCATGCAGGCGACCCAGGTTCAATCCCTGGCATCCATGTAGTCCCCCAAGCACTGCCAGGAATCCTGATCGCAGAGCTGGAAGTAAGCCCTGAGCACTTCCGGGCGGGTATGGCCCAAACACAAATAAACAAAGAGAACCATAGAAGAGGAATAAGCATGTCCATGCTGGCCGACTCTTCATGTAGAGGTCTACCTGTAGAAGTGAGATACCAAAGTAGTGGGGAAGGGGAGGGACAGTGGTGAGGGACACTTGCTCTGTGGTGGCAGTGGAGTAGAGTGACGGGTTCCTGAAACATCGATATTAGCACTTGTAAATCATGGTGCATAGATTTAAAAAAATAATAATAATTAAAAATTTTAGAAGGCTTAGGAGCTAGGGAGATGACTCAAGGGCTGGAGCACATGCTTTGCATCTGGGAGCCCCAGGTTCAGTCCCCAGCACCACATGGTCCCTGGTCACCTCTGGGAGTAGCCCACAAATGCTGAGCTAAGAGTGGTGATTGAGTGGTCATTACTGAGTCTGACACCCCACCTCATCCCCAAGAAAAGGGTAAAAAGTAAAAAGATCTTGATGTCGGTGATGTAGTGTGTCTTGAGTCACACTATTCTAGTCTGGGTAAGTGCCTCTATGTGTGGTAGCCAACTGTGATCCCGGGGGATCCCTGTTCACCTTGGGACTTCACTTCTCTCCTGGGTTGACTCTTTAGTTTGTTTTTGGGCCATACCGTCAGTGCTCAGGGCTCACTCCTACTTCTTGCTCAGGGATCACTCCTGGCGGGCTCATAGGACCATATCGGGTACCGGGGATCGAACCCTGGCTGGTATGCGAGGCAAGAACCTTACCCACTGTACTAGTGCTCCAGCCCCACTGGGCTGATCGATGTTCTAAATTTATAGCTGCCCTGTCATCCATTTTTATTCAGTTTTTAATTTTGTGGTGGTGCTGGGTATGGAACCCGGGTTCCCTCGTTTGCGCAAGGGCAGTGGTCCCGTGCCAAGCTAGCCTGGCCCTCATCCTCTCTCCTGACTGCCGGAGCTCCTGGGTCACTTCTCCGAGCATCGTCTCTTTTGCTGCCCCCCCCCCCCGCCGGAAAATAGATCTTCCATGAAATTTTTCTTTTCCATTATTTGTTTTTAATTTAGAGGAGGTCTTTTTCAGGTTCTGAATGTTTCTTTCATGATGTCCTTTTATTGTTTAACTTCTTTTCTTTGCCCTGCAAGTCTCTTTCCCTGAAGTTGCTGTTTTGATCTCTTTTATGTTTAAAGTTTTCCTCTGATGTCTAGGAGTAATTAGCTGTCTGCTCGTGATTAAGAGTGGGAAGCTTTAAATTAGACGCTTTAAATGCTTAGGCTGCTGCCTCTGGCCTTACTAGGGCTTGAGCGTGTCCCTGTTGCTGAGGGGAACGTCCCCATTTCTGTCTCAGAGCCAAGCCTTCCCATCCCAGTTTGGAAGGTAAGGGCTGAGGGGGGCTGGGGACTGGGGGGGGGGAGCTGCCGAATTGGGCATTAATTACACACGTTTGCTCTCTGTTACATACTACTGTCACCTGCTGTCTTTTGTGTCTCCAGTCAAGAGGGCATTTAGTTTTGTTTTCCTCTCTCTCTCTCTCTCTCTCTCTCCCTCTCTCCCTCTCTCCCTCCCTCCCTCTCCCACTCTCCTATCCCTCCCTCTCCCTCCCTCTCCCTCTCCTATCCCTCCCTCTTTCTCCTCCCTCCTTTCTTCCCTCTCTCCCTTTCTCTCCTTCCTCCCTCTCCCTCTTCCTCCCTCTCTCCCTCTCCCTTTCTCCTTCCCCCTTCCTCCTTACCTCTCTCCCTCCCTCTCCCTCCTTCTCTCCCTCTCCTTCTCTCCCTCTTTTTCCCTCTCTTCTCTCTCTCCCTCTCTCCTTACCCCTCCCTCTCCCTCTCCCTGGCCCTCACCCTCGCCCTTCCTCTCTCCCTCCCCCTCTTTCCCTGTCTCTCTACCACATTATAGCTTTCAGTACAAGTTTTCTGAGAGGTTATCATGTTTGTTCCTTTGCCTGTTTTCAGCACACAGTTCTTATCCAGAGTGATCATTTCCAACTGTCTTTGTCATGGTGGTCCCTTCTCTATCCCATCTGTCTTCTCTCCCGTGTTTGAGGTAGGCTTCCAACTATGGGCCAGTCCTACTGAACCTTGTTTACCTTGTTTCTGCTGTCCTTGTATATTGGTCTCATATTATGTTGGTTTTTTTTTAAATAGCCCACAAATGATTCCAATCATTCTATGTTTTTTATCCCTTCCAGAAAACCTCTAGAATTCTGCTGAATTAATTTTGGACATTAAGGGTCATGGAGGGAGCTGAAGCAATAGTACAGTGGGTAGGGCGTTTGCCTTGCACTCGGCCGACCCAGGTTCGATTCCCAGCATCCCACATGGTCCTCTGAGCGTAGCCAGGGATGATTCCTGAGTGCAGAGCCAGGAGTAACCCCTGTGCATTGCCGGGTGTGACCCAAAAAGCAAAACAAAACAAAACAAAACAAAAAAAGGATCATGGAGGCTGGAGCAAGAGGCTGGAGCGATAGCACAGGGGGTAGGGCATTTGCCCACTCAAGAAAATCGATGAACAATGGGAGGACAGTGCTACAGTGCTACATACAGGGTCATCGATTTGCTTGAGTGGGCACCAGTAACGTCTCTCATTGTGAGACTTATTGTTACTGTTTTTGGCATATCCAATAGCCACGGGAAGCTTGCCAGGCTCTGCCGTGTGGGCTCGATACTCACGGTAGCTTGCTGGGCTCTCCGAGAGGGGCGGAGGAATCGAACACGGGTCATCTGCATGAAAGGCGAACGCCCTACGCTGTGCTATCGCTCCAGCTACAGGGTCATGGAGGAAGAAAGTGATAGATGAATCAAACATTTTATCCTGATTTCACTTCATTTCATTTTCGCTTCACTTCATTTTCTCCCTCCTTCCCTCTCTTCCTTTCTGTTTTGTTTTTTGGAAGGGGCCACACCCAGCAATGCTCAGGTCTTAACTCCTGGCTCTGTGCTCAGGGATCACTCCTAGAAGGACTCAGGATCGTATGGGGTGCTGAGGCTAGAACACAGGTCTGCTGCATAGAAGTCTAGCAGTGACAGCCGGCTGGACAGTCTCTCTGGACCCTCCCACTGTCCTATTTCAGAGGGACAGAATATAGGGAAAATATTAATTTTATTTTGGGGCACATTCAGCAGTGCTCAGCGATCACTCCTTGTGTTTAAGGGACCACATGCAGTGTGTTGGGAATTAAGCTGGGGTCTGCCTCATGCAAAACAAACAAGGTAAACCCCTATATTCTTTCTTTATCAGGAAAGTATTCATTTTTGTTATATGCTACCAGTTTAAAAAAAGAAAGAAAGAAAAGGCTACACTGTTGCTTATGTGCTAGGGGAAGGAAGGTCCAGAGAAGATTGTATGTACATCTCTGTACATACACCACTACTGTTTTGGTGAGAAAAAAATGCATTTATGCTGTTATACTTCTTTTTTTTTTTTTTCTTTGGTTTTTGGGTCACACCCGGCGATGCACAGGGGTCACTCCTGGCTCATGCACTCAGGAATTACTCCTGGCGGTGCTCAGGGGACCATATGGGATGCTGGGATTCGAACCCGGGTTGGCCGCGTGCAAGGCAAACGCCCTACCCGCTGTGCTATTGCTCCAGCCCCTATGCTGTTATACTTCTTTTCTTTGTTTTTTGAGGGGAGCACACCCAGCAATGCTCAGAGATTACTCCTAGTTCTGTAGTACTCCTAGCAGTGCTCAGGGATCATATAGAATGCTGAGACTCAAACTTGAGTTGGCTATGTGCAAGGCAAGCGCCCTACCCAATGCTGTGCTACTGTTTTTTCAGATGTTCCCTTCTTGTTTGTTTCTTTATGCTGCCCTGCTCAACCTTTTATAGAGGAGCCCCTCTACACTGAAGAAAAGGCACTGAAAGAAAAGGCTTATACAAGTGTGAGTGTTGTAGAGAAGGAAAGGATCTGTATTTTTTTTTTTTTTTTTTTTTTTTTTGGTTTTTGGGTCATACCTGGTGATGCACAGGGGTTACTCCTGGCTCATGCACTCAGGAATTACCCCTGGCGGTGCTCAGGGGACCATATGGGATGCTGGGAATCAAACCCAGGTTGGCCACATGCAAGG
This sequence comes from Sorex araneus, assembly GCF_027595985.1. Lineage (NCBI taxonomy): Eukaryota > Metazoa > Chordata > Mammalia > Eulipotyphla > Soricidae > Sorex > Sorex araneus. Next base: position 46,817,899 of record NC_073306.1, on the reverse strand, counting down.
CAAACGCCCTACCCGCTGTGCTGTCGCTCCAGCCCCAGGATCTGTATTTTAAATTACCTTCTCAGATTGTTTTAAGACTTCTGACACCTCTTATAGGAAACAAGAAAATAAAAATATTATTTTGTTATTTTTGGGTCCCACCCAGCTGTGCATAGGGGCTTCTCTTGTCTCTGCAGCCAGGAACTACCCCTGGCTGGCTCTGGGGAACCATATGTGGTGCTGGGGATTGAATCTGGGTTGGCTGCATGCAAGGCAAATGCCCTACCCACTGTACTATCTGTTGTTCCAACTTTGAGAAGCAATTTTTAAAATAGAAAGCAAACTCTACATCCTTGATAATGGGGATGTCTGTGGGGTGGGGGAATGGCCAGGGATCCAACCTCAGGCTTCACTCAAACACAGGAAGTGCTCTGCCGATGAGCTGCATCTCGGCTCTGTATCTTAAAAAAATCAGTCAGTTGTTCCGGGTTTGGTTGGTTGGTTTTTGATTAGTTTCTGGGCCACAGCCGATGGTACTCAGGGATCACTCCCAAAGGTGTGCAGGCTTCATATAGGGTGCCAGGGATCGAACCCGCATTCAACGTGTGCAGGGTAAATACCCTACCCACTGTACTCTCTCTCATCCCCTCCGCATATTTTTTTCCTGGTCTATCAGTGCTTAGGGTTTACTCCTGGCTCTGCACTCAGGGATCATTCCTGGGATTAGCGGGGTCAGGGTGCTGGTGATCAAACCTGGATCTGCCACATGCAGGGCAGGTGCCCTACCTGCTGTACTACCCCGGCACCTATAAATAATTGTTGTGAAAGGTTTTTTCTGGACTACTCAAGGACATTTGCTAAGGAACCATGCTCACCTCTAATGGTTACTTCAAGGTTTGTGGCAAATAGTTTTGAGGTGTTATCATATTGTTACTACCACTTGAAGCTCAAAATGTGCTTAATTACACTGTCTTTCCCTCCCTCCTCTTTAAGAATGAAAGACAGAACATGAACTTAATTAGTCTTCAGATACTTAGGGTGTAGGAGATAAATTCCTTTCGAGTTAAGTGTTGCCAAAAATGGCACTGGGGCCGAGGGGTGGCTTAGTGGCAGAGTTGCCAGCCTGGCAGACAGTTGCCCAGTGCTGCTCACTTTGACCTAGTGTGCTACCCTGCCAACTCTGCTGTTGCCAGAACACGTGTGTGCCATCCCTGGCACAGCCTGAGTGCCCACATCCAGCATTGGCCGTCCGTGCTGCAAGCCCATGTAGCCATAGTTCCTGAGCCTGGAGTGCAAGGGAGGTGAATGCATTGGCGCCCAGCCCATGGCCCCTGCATGCACCACAACTCAACACAGGTGATAATGGCAATATTTGATGTGTGGTTTTGAATAGAGATCATTATGTATTTGTCATTTTATTTCCCAATAAAAATAAAACCTTATGGAGGGCAAGATTTTTTTCCTGTAATATCACCCTCGAATAGCAAACACATAATACTGATCTGTGTAGAGGCCTTTTTTTTTTCCCTCAATTTCATGATTGTAACTGGGCCCAGAGAGGGACAGGAAAATAGAGAACCCCAAGAACTGCAGGGAAACAAGGGATTCTCAGCTGTATCAAGCACATGGGGGCAAAGGGCGCACTCCTGAGCTGCAGCAGGAAGGAGCTGGTGGATAAAAGACAATCCTATTTGTTAGACGCGTCCGTAGTTAGGAATTGTTCTCTTCTTGCTGCTCTTGCCATTCCCAGACCCCAAGGCACTCCGTGGCTGCCAGCCTGCGTACACCGTGCCAGAAACTGCACCTGCCGTGGAGCCACGCGGCCTCTGCATCCGGCAGGACAGAGGAAGCCATTTGTGTTGAGTCCAGCATTGCTCTTCTCCCCCAGTGCTGCAAGGTGATACTCTCACCATCCAATTTCTCCCCAAATCCCTCCCCAAACACGTGACCTGCCTTTGGTGCCCTTAGGCAAGGGGAGTCACTGCCCTGCGCATGGATCCTGGGATAATTCTGTGAAAGTCAGTGCTAGCTCTTTTCTCCCAGTGCTCACACTGCAGACATTTTCTGCAGTTTGTGGATCTCTGCAAACAGCTCAAGGGAGACACGACCCAGAGGCTTATAGTCAGTCTTATCAAACTTGGGGGGGCGAGGTGACCTTGGCAGCACTGCACTGGAAACCAGGCGAGGGTGGTGTCTGCAAGATCTCCCTCCCTCCTCATAGGGGTTTTCTTTTGTGAGGTGGGGAGTGGGGTGACCACAGCTGTGTTCAGAACTTTCTCCCAACTCTGTGCTCCAGAAGGGATCACTTCTGGTGGGGCTCCGGAGATCGAACCCAGGCCAACAATATGCTGTATGGATTTCTTTTTTTTTTTCTTTTTTGGTTTTTGGGTCACACCCGGCAATGCACAGGGGTTACTCCTAGCTCTTCACTCAGGAATTACCCCTGGCGGTGCTCAGGGGACCATATGGGATGCTGGGAATCGAACCCGGGTCGGCCGCGTGCAAGGCAAACGCCCTACCCGCTGTGCTATCGCTCCAGCCCCGATGTATGGATTTCTTACATGGTTTTAAATGTTCTTCATCAAGTAGAATTACCAAAGTTTTTTTCAAGAGGAGGGGAGCCTTTGAGGACACAACTGGCAGTGCCCAGGAGCTACTCCTGAGTTCTGTGCTCAGAGATCACTCTTGGTGGGCTCAGGGAACCATTTGAGATGCTGAAGATTGAACTGAAGTCAGCTGTGTGCAAGGCAAGCGCCCTAACCGCTGTGCTATCTTTCCAGCCACATTCGTATTTCTCAGAGGGGTCTCTCAGCTGTACCTGTGCATCTGGGGACCAGTTCCAGCAATACTCTGGCAGCTCAATGCTAAGAGAGCTGCTGGGGCCCACCAGGACCACAGTCAGTTGTGCTGAGAGGGGAGGTCCGTGGTCATAGGTTTTGGAGTCCAGTCCTTGTCCATGCAAGGCAAATACCCCTCACCTGAGTTATCTCCCAGCCTAGAATTACCCATCTTTGTTTGGGATCATTCCCAGCAGTGTTCAGGATTTTGTGCTCACAGATCACTCCTGGAGGTGCTCAGGGGACCGTTTGCATTGCTGGGGTTTGGACTGGGGTTGACCTCATGCACAGTAAGCACCTAACTCCCTGTACAGTTGCTCTGGGCCAGACTGTTCTTAAAAAACACTTCTCCCATTTCCCTTTGTTGTAGTTGCTGTGAAGACTGGGATTATACATTTGCTTACAGTACTCACTTAACTCCAGTGTGCAGTGGGGTTTATATCCCTGGTTGTGGGGTGTGTGTGCTTGGTCGAATTTTGCCAGAGATTGTACAGTCTTGTGGTTTCAGGGGTTACAAATGACAGTGCTGCCCAGTTAGCCTTTGTCATGTGGTATGGAACCAAGGATGAAACTCTTGACTCCATACCTGCAATGCAGGCACTTACTAAATGAGTCACTGGGTACCCTAAGGTTTCTTTCTTCAGGGAAGTAGATTAGAAGGGTCCATTATTAAGAGAAATTAAATGCTGTTGTAGTCATTCTACATGCACAGCTTACTTGCAATGCTTAAAATACTAAAATACTTTACATCTCTAATAATAGGGCCTTTAACAGTATAACTCATGAGGGGTCAGAAAGATAGTACAGCAGGTAGAGTGTTTGCCTTGTATGTTGCTAACCCGGGTTCGATTCCCAGCACCCCATATTTGATCCCAAGCACTTCCAGGCTCTGCACTGATTCCTGAGTGCAGAGCCAGGAGTAACCCCGGAGCATCGCTGGGTGTGGCCCAAAAACAAACATGAAGGCCTGAGAAACAGTGGGGAAACAGAAACTCTTGCCTTGCACACTGCTGGCCTGAGTTCAGTTCCCAGCAATGTATGTTGTCCCTCAAATACCTCCCCCCACCAAAAACAAAACAAAAAAGATCTTTAAGACATAAGTGGTGGTGAACCTTGCATATGACCAACTTGGGTTTGATACATGGCCAGTAATAGCCCCTGAGCACAACTGATTGTGACCTAAAAACCAAACAAACAGCAATACAATATAATATGTGTGTGTGTTTATCTCATTTTGGTGCCAGAATTGTGACTCAAGAGGAAAGCCCAGGCCCTTGCTTTGCTTTATGAGACCTGGGTTTGATCCCCCACACTACAAGTACACCTTGTTTCATTCTTTTTTTGTACTTGTATAGTCTATTTTGCTAACTTGATATACTTGACTTAAGCATAATAAACATATAGTTGTGTATCCTTGGGAGCAGAGGTTTAAACATGAATTAGGCATGATTCTTGTTAAGGAATTTTCAGTCTGAATCAGTTGTAAGGTGTAACCTAGGATTCTTTGAGGGTGTTTGGGCCACGTAGCAGTACTCAGGAGTTATTCATGTCTCTGTGCTCAGGGGTGATCCCACTGCCCCCCCCCCACCTGAGTAATCATGTGCAGGGACTCAACTGAAGTCAACAGGATGTAAGGCAAATGCCTTCAACCCCTTCAACCCCTATACTAGTAGATGAAAGAGAAGTAGCGTGGGGGACTGGAAAGACAGTACAGTGGGTAAGGTGCTTGCCTTGCACATGGCTGACCTGGGTTGATTCCTGACACCAAAGGGAGGGGAATCATTTAAATAGGCTTATTGGGCCAGAGAGATAGTACAGGACTGAAAGCATTTGTCTTGCTCACTGATAGTGCACATGGTCCCCAGAAGTATACCAGAGTGATCTCTAAGCACAGAGCCAGGAGTAAGCACTGAGCATAACCAGGTGTGACCCAGTAAACACAAATAAAAGGAAGGGATTACCCAGATTTAGGAAGAACCTATTTACCTATACCTTCCTTGATGTTTCTCAAATATTTATGAATTCCTGATATTTACTTATGCTGAGCATTGTTACTTGATGAGGATAGAAAGTTTCTGCATTAAAAAAAAAAATGCAGGTGAGCGCTGTAGAGATAGCACCTAGGTTAAGGCACTTGCCTGGCACACAGCTACTCCATGACCCTGGTTTCCAATCTCAGCACCACGTATGGTCCTTGCATCCCACCAACTCCCTACATGGTATGTTTCCCTAAGCATCGTGAGGGGTCACTCCTGAGCACAGAACAAGGAATTAGCCCCTGAGCACCCCTGGGTGTGTCCCAACCCCCTGACATCACCCTGAAATGTCACAGAGGGTTAGGGGGATAGCTCAGAGGATTGTGTGTATGGGGGGAGGTGGGGGGGAGGGTTCAGTCTTTGCTGCTACATTGTTTCCCAAGCACTGAGCTGAGAGTAAGAACCGCTGGGTGTGGCCCAAACACCACAACAAAACAAAACCAAGGCAGGAGAAACAGATTAGTAACTAGATAATTATTAATAAAAATGATGTAAACCTATAGATGGAGAGGCATATTAAGTAGCTTTGGAACACAGAAGAAGGGAGCCAAAACATCTTACTTTTATTTTTGAAAAGAGAAAAAGCAAGGGGCGGGTGGGGGTGGGTGGGAGAGATGACTCAGTGTATGAGTGCAGCCTTCGCGTATATGCTGCAGACCGGAGACTCGATCCTCGGCACTGGGGGGTGATGCCTTGGTCCCTCCCCACAACCCCCAGCTGGGTGTGACCTCCGTCTGTGCAACTCCTCCCAGTGCCTAGCCACTTACTAAATGGGATGCTAATTAGTGAGTCATTTCATTAATTAATCACATAATGTAATCAGATCTGTGAGAGAAAAAGTAAGGAGAAATTTATCAGGGGGCCAAAGCGATAGTACAGGAGTTAGGGCTCCTGCACACAGCCAAGCTGGGTTCAGACCTATTCATCCCCAGCACTATATATGGTCCCCAGAGCCCTGCCAGGAGTGGTCCCTGCCATTTTTGTCGCTAAAACAAAACAAAACAAATTTGTCAGTTACATAGGCCTCCAAGACCCAGAGAAGCCCAGAAGGATCTCACCACCCTTAAATAGCTTAGCTAATGGGAGGCCCTCAGGGAGATGAGCAGAGACAAGCAGTTGGGCTGCACCCAGAAGTGCTCAGGGGCTATTTCTGGTTCTCAGCTCAGGAGTGACCCCGGAGATGTTTGGGGCGTCATATGCAGTGCCAGATGTCCAACCAGGGTTGGCTGCAAGGCAGGTGCCTTAACTCCTGTCCTATCTCTCCATCCCAAATGAAGAGTTTGTTAAACCGTCCCCACTTGTGACCCCTTTTTTGCTGAGAAATTTTAGTATCATCTTGGTTATAGGTCTGCCAAGTAGGTATACAAACACTCTGCGGGATTGGGCTTTTCGCAGCTCTGCTCTGGAATCACTTCTAGAGGTGCATACTCAGGACCAGGGGACAAACCAGGGTCAGCCGAGGTGGCCACATGTATGCCCAAATAATTTGCTTATGATAAGTCGTGAGTTTATTCAATTTTTCAGGGGAATGGAAATGATATGTTACGTTATTTTAGGCACCATGATTTACAGTGCAGTCAGTGGTGGAGTTGCCTGTATACAGTGCTGAAACACCACACCCTCCACCAGAATGTTTGCTTCCCTCCACAGTTGTCTGAGTGTCCCCCCTCATCCCTTACCCCTGAGTGGTAATCTTAGTAATAAATTTATTTTGAGGTGCTGGGGAGATAGTTGGCATCTGTTATGGTGCCTGATGGTCCCCTGAGGATTGCCAGAAGTAATTCCTGAGTGCAGAGCCAGGAGTAACCCCTGAGCATTGTCGGTGTGTGGTCCAAAAACAAAAACAAAAAAAGAAGAAGAAGAAGAAAAAAAAATTATTTTAAACTCTGTGTTTTGGCCCCTACTAGGTGGCTCTCTCTTAGTGGTGCTCAGGGACCATGCAGTGCTGGGGATCAAACCCGGGTCTCCTACATGCAGAGCGTGCACTCATCCACTTGAGAGGTCTGCAGCCCTTAAAATGTTTTTCCTGGGGTCAGAGCGATTGTACAGCATTTGTCTTGCCTACAGCCAACCCAGCTGTGATCCCCAGCACCCTGCATGATCCCGGAGCCCAGCAGGAGTGATTCCTGCATGCAGAGCCGGAGTAAGTCCTGGGCACCAAAACCAGGTGTGGCCAAAAAACAAAAACAAAAAATTTCCCCAACCCCTACATTCTGTTACCCAACTGCTACATTTCCACAACCCCCTCTGGGGTGTCAGTGTACAGAAGTTAGGAAGTTAGACTCTGGTGCAGACCCGGAAGCAGAGAGGGAGGCCTTCAGGGATATGAGCAAACACAAGCAGATTTTAACATTCTGCTTTCTCCATGTGGCTCTTCCTGGAAGGCACAAGTTGTCCGTGTTCTCTGACCTCACTGTATTGCTCTCCTAATATGTTTAACTTTTTTTTTGTTGTTTATTTTTTTGTTTCGGGGCCCACACCCAGCAATGCTCAGGGCTTACTCCTGGCTCTGCACTCAGGGAACACTCTTGGTGGGCTGGGGGTCCGTATGAGGTCCTGGAGACCAATCGCATTTCTGCTGCATGCAAAGCAAGCTACCCACGGTATTGTATCATCATAGATGTATATAACTATATAAATATATAAGTTCATGTAAATTATGTGTTTACATAGAATATATTTAACCTTTGTTTCTGTGTCTTACCTCCAAAGGTCTGTGTTTGTGAAAGTAGGGGTTTTAAGGGAAGGCATTGATATAAAAGATTTTATACATTACAAACAGAATTTAAAAAATAGAGGGTCACTTTGAGTGGCCACCCATAAACAGCTCCTTCACTCCTGAACAGCCATAATCCTGGAGGCACACAAACCAATTTTGAAACCCAGTGGCTTCTGGCAGAAATTTCTCTGGACTTAATTACTTAAAATACCAGAAATCCAAAACTGCGCGGCCACTATTGCAGCCGCGCAACTTCATATGCTCTTCAAAATCAGCAGTAGAAAACAAATTACCAAATGATGCCTTTTCGGCATGTCTGGTTGTTTGGGGAAAATTCCAAATAATGATAGTTTTCTGTTGAAACATTGAATGTAATCAAAGTAAAGAGAGAGTAAAGTGAAAATCATCAGCCACACAGGCTGGGTGGGTGGTCAGATGGGGGTATACTTTGGTGATGGAACATGGCACTCGTGAAGGGGTGGGTGTTTGATCATTGTATGACTGAGACTTAAACCTGAAAGCTTTGTAACTGTTCTCACAGTGATTCAGTAATAAAATTTTTTTTAAAAAAATAGATGGTCGTGGGGCTGGAGTGATAGCACAGCGGGTAGGGCATTTGCCTTGCTCGCGGCTGATTCGGGTTCGAATCCCAGCATCCCATATGGTCCCCTGAGCACCGCCAGGAGTAATTCATGAGTGTACAGGAGTAACCCCTGAGCAACGCCAGGTGTGACCCAAAAGCAAAAAAAAAATAGAGAATTTGGTTCAATGATAGAGCACCTGCACACATGCCTTTGCTTATGGAGAACCTGGGTTTATTCTCTGTACTGGGAGGAGGGTGGATATAAAATAGGAATTACTGGCTGGACCAAGTTTGATGGAAACACCATTTATGTAATCATCCTTGGTTCTTTTGCAGGAATTGCTTTTGACTCAAGAGTATATAGCCAGGTGTTCATTACTCAGAATTTTCATGTGACACAAAATGAAAGCCATCTTTTCCCCTACGTGGACTGGAAAAGATTGTTGTTTAAGGAGATACTGTGTTAGAAATTTCTGATTTCCTTTACAAATGTTTCATCATCAGATATTGATTATATTCTGAGTAGATACATGCCAGGAGTATTAATAATTTTTTAATTTCTTTTTAGCTCACTTAAAGTAACATTGAGGGCCGTGAGTTAGAGTTATGAAAGAGAGAGAAGGAAGGATAAGTGACAATGGCTAATAGTCATCTCTGAGTCACCAGCAATGAATGCCACTCTTCACTAGGGAGCATGATGTGGGCAGCTCCTTGACGACTGACTGGCTAGTTTCTACACACCACTGCTACCTCCTGGTTCCCTAACTTAGGCAGCTGGGACTCAGTGTTTGTGAATATCATGATTTTATATAGTTGAGCTTTTCTTCAGGATTCACTCTTTGATCACTTTCACTGTGACTTCATAAAACTTGACATGAAAAATTTCTACTTGGACTAGATGGGATATTGAATGGATGCCTGGTGAGATAAGATGGAGGTGGTTGATTTTTCAGTTGATAATGTAACTCGGCTTTGGAGCAATATTACAATGGGTAGGGCACTTTTATTTGGCTGGCCTGTATTCAATTCCCGCATTCTGTGTGGTCACCTGAGCACTGCCAGGAATGATTCCTGAGTGTAGGGCCATGAATTAGCCCTGAACATCACCTGGTATGGCCCCAAAACTTAAAAAAGTTACGTGTATATATAACTTTGGGTAGCTGGATAGGCTGAAATGAAACCATCCTTTTTTCCCTCAGGACACTGTTCTGAGTGGAGATGCGTGCAAGATACATGTGTGAGGGAGAACATTGAAGAGCCAAAGTCTCTTTTTTATTCAGTGACAGCCTACTGAGCCATTTTCACTCAGAAAAGTTTATATTCTTTTATCTCTATCTCTTTCCAGTAATACTTAGGAACAGTGTCCTGACAATGTCCTGAGGGAAAAAAGAAAAAAACACAGGCTTCTCCAGATGGAAATAAGCAGAGAAACACACACACAGGGCGGGTGAGATAGCACAGCGGCTACGGTGTTTGCCTTGCATGCAGCCAACCCAGGTTCGATTCCCAGCATCCTATATGGTCCCCCGACCACCGCCAGGAGTAACCCCTGTGCATCTCTGGGTGTGACCCAAAAAGCAAACACACACACACACACACACACACACACACACACACACACACACACACACACTTTAGCTCATCTTTTTCTCTTTTACTTCCCTTGGTTTACATGCTTCTATCTTCTCATTTTTCTCCCTGCCCCCCACTCCCAGACCCCTGCTTCCTTCTTCCCTTTCTCTTTCTCTCTCTCCTCTTCCTTCTCCATATTTTCTTCCTTCTCCATATTTTCCTAAGCAAATTTCTCTATGTAAAATTATTTTACTTTTAAAAAATAGTAAAGAAATAGGAATGGAACACAGGAGGGAAATTGGAGAAAATGAGTAGTGAAGTTTTTGTAAGTAAATTTTTGGCAGGGAGAGGCCACACCCACGATGTTCTGCGGCTATTCCTGTCCCTATGCTTGGGTCACTCCTAGTGGTGCTGGGCCTGGTGAGGGCAACCATGGAGGACCAGGGGTTGCATCCAGGCCCTCTGCATGCAGCACTAGGCATGCTGAACTATTACTCTGGCCTGGAAAGACAATTATGAAAGTCAGGGCAGGGTTTGGTTTTGGTTGAATTTTTGGCTTGTTTGGCTTTCCATTGTTTGGATTTTTCTTTTCTCCTCCTTGAACTATACTTGTATAAATATGTGTAACGGCAAGTTCCCTATTTTGATATATAATTTGCTAAAATTATTGTTTACAATTCTTTTTACAGTGATAGAGGTTTTTTAAATTCAATTTTTAATTCACTTAAAGTAAAATAAGGACTGGAGAGATAGTACAGCAGGGGACACCCTGTACGTGACCAATCCGGGTTCCATCCCCGGCACCCCATATGGTTCCTTGATAATCACCAGGAGTAATTCCTGAATACAGAAACAGGAGTAACCCCTGAACATCACCAGGTGGGCACCCCACCCCCCAAAAAAAAGAAGTATTGCCCTTTAAATTTAGGAATTCCAGTAGAACTTTTTGTGAGAATGGAAATGTTCTCTGTCTACATGTTCTCTGTCTACACTGCCTTGTGTGGAGTCACATGTGGTTGACCACCTAAAATGTAGCTGGTACAGCAGTAAAAATCAAGTTGCAAAGTATATTTATATATTTTGAAATATTTTTGTAAGTTTTTTTGGGGAACCACACCCAGTGGTGCTCAGGGGGTTACTTTTTTTTTTTTCTTTTTGGGTCACACCCAATGATGCACAGGGGTCATTCCTGGCTCTGCACTCAGGAATTACTCCTGGCATTACTCCAGGGACCATATGGGATGCTGGGGATCGAACCCGGGTTGGCCGCATGCAGGGCAAACGCCCTACCCACTGTGCTATTGCTCCAGCCCCTCATGAGTTAACGCTTGGCTTTCAATATATGGGATGCTGAGGATCGAACCCAGGTTAGGTGCTGTTTTCCCTCTCCAGTCCTGCAAAATATATTTAATATTAAATCTAACTCATGCTGAGTAGCTAGTGACCATAATATTGTATAGCTTATCTTTTATTACTTTAGAACTCTGAAGCGCATCTGATGATCATTACTTTGGTGGAATGAATATGAATTTTAGTATATTTGGAAATCTCCTTTTAGTTTTGCTTCTCTGAGAATGGTAGGAACGATAGGATTAGAAAGATAGCATATATATCCTGTAGTGTCTGGAGGAATGTGCTGTTTCGTCATCTTCTCACTGAGGTCCTTCTATAATTTTTCCTTTAGCTTCCTTTCAGCTCTCTTCAGTTCCCTTTCCTGAATCATTTTTCCTCTGTACTACTCTCCACCATCTAGCATACTGAAAAGATTTTCCCTTGTATTCATTGCTGTTTCCAATACCTAGAATACTGGATGCGTTAGAGGCTCTAAGGACATAGTTTGTAATGAGTGAGGATTTTGATTTCCCAATGATAGTAATACAGTTCTTCAAGCGTGTACACTCAGCCCGTTTTGCTCTCCCTCTAGTCCTGTCTCTGATTCCGCCCCCCACCCCCCGCCGGTGAATGAAATTAAGTCCTGTCTCAGATTTTAGATGTCATTGCTTCCAGGCTATTTCTTCTGATCTCTCAGAACAGAGCTAGCCATCCTAGTACTCATCACCCTCCTCAACTGTAGATCCTGTTTAGTTGTACTATAAACTCCTGAAGGGTGACAGTTTGTTAATCCCAGAATATCCCTGGCCACATAGTGATCAGTAAATCTCGGTTGGAATTCTGCTGGAGCGACTTAAGGGAAGACACATAGTGGAAGCAGTATTTGAGCCAGTTCTTAAAGAATGAGTAGGAGGGCCAGAGCAGTAGTACAGTGAGTAGGGCGTTTGCTTGGTGCACGGCCTACCAGGGTTCAGTGCCTGATATCCCATATGTCCCTAAGTACTGCCAGGAGTGATTCCTGAATGCAGAGCCAGGTGTAATACCTGAGCATTACCGGGTGTGACCCAAAAAAGCAAAATAATAATAATAATAATAATAATAATATAATAATAATAGAGTAGGAGTGCCCCGGATGGAGCTGGGAAGGGCTTCCTAGATCAAGGGAGTAATCTGTACCGGTAGATGGGATGATGAGGAATTTACAAATGAAAGCACAGGAGATAGTTTGCACTCAGGAGGCCTGGGTTTGATCCCTTACTTTACAGGGTCTCCTGACCACTGCCACTGCCATGGCCTGAAAATCAGGAAATAGAATGAAGTAAAATAAGAATCTGCAAGTGATTACTGCAGAAGGTTTGCAGCACAGGCTCTTTATTGTAGGATGTTTTCTCATAGTTAGAGCCAGCCTGATGATTCTCATTAGATCACAGGGTAAAGACTGGGGAACTGTGGGAGGACGATGGGCCAAGTTCTGCCTTCAGCACCATGTCCCCCTGCCCCCAGAACCATAGGGCCTGACAACCCTGGTCCTCACCATTTAATGGGGCGTTGGCCTGGGAGTGCCCTGCACCTCCAGCATGACTTGTATGGCCCAAAAATAGCCAGAAAGAATAGAAAGAAGTCAAAAATTAATCTTTCACTTGAATAGGTGTTCTTGTCACCTGTTCGTTTCTGTGGGTCAGCCTTTCCAGGGGAAGTGTCATTTTTCCTCTCCTCAAGAAAGCTTTAACTGTCTCAGCCATATGAAAATAGTATATTGTATTAAGCTGTGGTCAAGATGTAATTAAAAATAGCTAAGGACTTACACTCCCAGGTAATCCAGTTTATATTGGTACTTCAGTGTTAAAGTACATTAAAATGAAAGCACCATATTCTTCTTTTTATTTATTCAGCATTATACTCATGATTGATCTTGTTAAGTACTTACTGGAACTATAATCATACACGAACATACTATCATGTTCGTGTATGATTCCAAAACAGAAGATTTTAGAATTGCGAATTTTATTAAAAAGTTTGAAAGTGGAGGGGAGAGACTGGGGGTGGGGGAAGGAGGAAAAAATTTGAAAATGCAGCTTTTTATAGATTACTTGGAATGTTTAGAAACATTTCTTTGATAAAATAAGGCCCTGTTGGGGTGCTCCAACTGCTCTCTCCATCTGAATTCTGGCTTAGATTCCATTGCCAATTAAACTGGCTTGTTTGGGGCCTTCCCCTGTTTGTGGCAGGGGCAGTGCAGGAATGGCAGTGCTGTGCCACACGAGGACATGATACCCCCGTCACAAATTCACAAATTTTCATGTTTCTTCCCGTCCTTGAAGCAGTAAACTATAAATGTACTAGTAGAAAAAAGAGTATATTTTTAGAGATGGAGTAAGTCCTGAACACTACCAGGTGTGACCCCAAACAAACACACAAAAAATTAAGGGCTTTGGTTCTAAAATTTGGGGGATTCCTTGTGCAGGACCCTATCAAGCATGCTTGCTCAAGAAGGCTGGGGACCCCACCAGCTGGACTGGCAGTTCTATGCAAGGGCCCCAGGATGTATTGTTGCTCTAGCCCTGTGGTGCCAAAATTACTTAGGACCCATGGCAGAATGACTTGGGCCCCTATAGAATTACTTGGACCTCCGAGCCCACACCTGGCGATGCCTGGAGACCATGTGGTGCCAGGGATTGAAACAGGGCCAGCTACATACAACACATCACCTTGACCTTTATACACTCCTCAGCCCCTGGTTATTAAATTTTATTTTTTATTTTCGATTTTGAGCCTCAGGGACCATGCTCAGGAGTTATTCCTGGATCTGTACCTAGGAATCACTCCTGGAGTACTTGGGGGACCATATGGGGTGCCGGGATCAGACCCAGATCAGCCACATATAAAGCAAATTCTCTACCTGCTGTACTGTCACTCCAGCCCAAATTTAATTTATTTTTATCAGGTAAAATAGTTTTATTTTAAAAGCTGTAAAGAGTGATAGTATGGCACGTAGAACATTTGCTGTGCATGTGTCCAGCCCCAGTTCTATCACCAGCACCCAATATGATCCCCTGAACACGCCCAGGAGTCTTGCCAGGGCATAGCTAGGTGTGGCCCAAAAACCAGAAGGAAAAAAAACTGTAAGGAGAGTGAGAGAAAATACACATTATAGGGTGTGGTGCGAGATGTAGAGAATGCTCACTGATTGTTATAAAAATTTTAAAGCCATCAGTAAGGTCTGTATTTGTCTGCTTATCAGTTGGCACAAAGTAAATATTAATTGTGAGAATGAAAACGAGGACCAGGGAGATGCCTCAGAAAGATTGACACTCTGCGCAAAATTACATGACCTCCTGAGCACCCAAAGGGAAGTGACCCCTGAGCACCAAACCAGAGGAACTCCTGGAGCATTGCCAAGTGTGACCCAAACTGAATGAAACTGAAGCCTGCTGGTCAGGGAACATGCTTATTACTTTGAGTGGAAAATTAGCATTTTTAAGAGATTTGTTGTTGCAGTGTGTAGATTTCCTTGGAAACTTAAATATAGCAGTAGGAAGTAAATATTTCTTGATGGTTTTCATACGAGCTGAAGTAAGGCTTAGAGTTTGAATTAGGAAACCTGGATTTATTTCTTTTTATTAATGGTGCTGGGATATCAAACCCAGGGCTACATTTGTGTGTGCGTGTGCTCCTCTGAGACAGTTTTCATCCGTGGCTCTGACCAGGGCACTAGACATCTTTGACCTTCCCTTTCCACTCACTGTCAGCAGGAGACTGAGCCAGATGGATGATCACCAAGAATTCTGTCACCGAATTATTATCTTTAGGTTTTATTGCTGCCTTTACAATACTCCAGAATCAGTAGAGCTAGCCAAGGTTGGTGTTTAAATTTAGCAGATGAGGCACTTTGGTGGTGGCATAGGTGCAGAACTCTGTATCTCAAACTCATAAAAGCTAGCACAAATGAAACCATGTTATCTAGATGATAAATCTGGTAGATTTAAGGACCCATGTGTGTCTGTGTGTCTGTCTGTCTGTCTATCTGGCCCCTTTCCATCTTCGTGTTTCACTGTACCAACCTTGATTGTGTTCAGATTTCCTTCTTGGCCTGCCTCTTCCAGTTTGCTGTCTGGATCTGTGGTACAGAAATGTCATCCCCTTCCGTTTCTGACTAACCTCTTTGTAAGGAGGTTTTTCATTTGTTTGTTTTGTTTTTGCCATATGCCATTGTCAAACTGTTCCTGACCTGCCCTCTCCTTTCTTGACTTGTTTTGTCACAAGAATTGCCATGAAAATTATTGCTTGCATTCATTGAGAACTTTCTATGTGCCTAAGTATACTACAGAGTGTTTCATTTTATTCTTATTTAATCCTTAAAATTTTTCTGGTAAGTGTTGTTATGCCCAATTTACAAATTAGAGAACCAAGTCCCCAAGAGATTTTTTTTTTTAAAAAAATTCTCCTTGGGGCCAGAGTGATAGTACAGCAGGTGGAATTGCCTTGCACACAGCCTGGGTTCAACCCCTGGTGTCCCAGATGGTCTCCTGAGCACTCTCAGGAGTGGTTCCTGAATGCAGAGCCAAAAGTAACCCCTGGGCATCTCCAGGTGTAGCCCAAAACCCAAAATAATAATAATAATAATAATAATAATAATAATAATAATAATAATAATAAGGGCTGGAGTGATAGCATAGTGGGTAGGGCACTTACCTTGCACGCAGCTGACCTGGGTTCAATTCCTCCGCCCCTCTCGGGGAGCCCGGCAAGCTACCAAGAGTATCTAACCCGCACGGCAGAGCCTGGCAAGCTACCTGTGGCGTATTCAATATGCCAAAACCAGTAACAACAGGTCTTACAATGGAGACATTACTGGTGCCCGCTTGAGCAAATCAATGAGCAATGGGACGACAGTGACTGTGAATAATAATAATAATAATTTGCCTCATGAATAGAGCTGGAATTAAGATTTTACCCTTGTCTGCATGAGACCTGTATCAGAATCCCTGTGGGATAAGGGTACAGTAGACTACAAAATTTTGACCCTCTTTCCGAAGTTCATCTTTTTCAGTTTGGTTTGGTTTGGGGGGCACACTTACAGTGCTCAGTGTGTTGTACCAGGTTTAACCCAGCACACAGGATAGTACTTCCGCCCTCTAAGCTCATTGCCTTACCATAGTATGCTGTATTGCCTTGTGATGGTGATCACAGTATGTTGAGCGCCTACTGGCTTCTGGGCAGGGCATTTGCTACCGTTGGCCTCTGTCCTACAGTGGTGGAAACTGCTACTACACATAGTGCACTTCTAGTTCAGTCAGTATTAGGGCCAAGATGTGAGGATATTGGACATAATTAAATTTGACATTATTCCAGTATATTTTTTTGCTTCCTTTAACTCTTCCCTCCCCCTCCCCCCAAATCTGGCAGTGCTTAAGACAACCCCTGGCTCTGCACTGGAGAATCACCCCCGTGCCTGCCATAGAGGCAGGCTGTGGGCGGGGAGGGAAACTGGGGACATCCATGCTGGGAAACAACACTGGTGAAGGGATGCGCATTGGGACATTGTATGACTGAGGCCCAGCCATGAACAACGTTGTAACTGTGTATCTCATGGAGATTCAATTCAATTTTTTTTTTACTTAAAAAAAATTATCTCTGGCAGTACTTTTGGGATTGAATGGAATCCCAGAGATTGAACCAGGTCAGCCACGCTCAAGGTGAGCGCCCTTCCCTGCTGTGCTGTTGCTCTGGCCCTCCCTCTACTCTTTTACTCTTTACTCTTAGTGGTTGCTATTATGTTGTTTTTCTGACTACCAGTATTGACAACTAATTACTGTCTAAGTGTCTGCATAGTTGTTTGTTTGTTTTTTGGGCTATCCCTGACTCTGTTCCAGGCTTACTCCTGACTCTGTACTCAGTGATCACTCTCACAATGCTCGGGGGTGATACGGGTTGCAGAGGTTCAGACAGGTTCACCACATGCAAAGCAACACCTTGCTCGGTGTGCTTTCTCTCCAGCCCATGCTTTTTTTTGAGGGTGTGAGAGCTACACCTGACATTGCTCAGGGATATTCCTGGCTCTGTGCTCAGGAATTACTCCCGGCGTTGCTTGGGGGATCTATATGGGATGCAAGACAAGCACTCTACCTACCTCTTGTACTATCCCTCCAGCCAGCACTTTTTTTAACGGATGATAACATGTGGTTTTTTGTTTTTTTAAACTTTCCTTTACTATTTTATTCCTCTGTCAAAATCAGATAATGTGGATAGAAGGAAAGACAAAGAGAAAGTCTAGATACCGGAAATCTTTCTGAACACTCCATCTGGAGAACAAGATTTAAGCTAAAGCGTGTCAAGGGCCAGAGCAATACTCTAGTGGATAGTGTGCTTACCTTGCATGTGACTGGTCTGAGTTTAACCCCAGTACCCCATATAGTCCCCGAGCCCTGCCAATGTGACCTCTTGAGCACCACTGGATGTGACTAAAAAACCAAAATAAACTAAAGCTTCATTTATTGGGTAGATGTCATTTGTTGAAGGGATATTAGAGTTTTTGCATTTACAAACTTGACCAGACACATGATTTGATTTCACTAGCCTTGATTTTTTTAATTAATAATAGATATTAATGTATTTTTTGCAGCACATGGTTGATTGTGGTGATGTGAAATGAAATAAGGAATGTAAAACTCAGAATTGTGGCCAGAGATAATATCATGGCTAAGGCACTTACCTTGCATGTGACCTATCCAGATTTAATTGCTACCACCACATACGATCCCAAGCCCTGCCAGGAGTGACCCCTGAACATTGAGCCAAGAGTAAGCCCTGAGCACAACTAATGTGGACCAAAAACAAGACAGATAACAACAAGAACAAAAAATTACAATTGTTAGTTTATTTTTCTACCTTCAAGTGTTAGTGAACTAATCCAGAGTATGTGGCTGACCGATGTGGGAAATTTGTGTTATGTGTGACTTTTTTACACTTGGAAATTTTAGTGTTAGTATACACTGGTATGTGTATGAATAAAAGTTTATCCGGCTGTATCCAAGTATTCATCTACCCGTGTGTAAATTAGTTACATCACAGAAAGAAGGATGATGATGACCAGGAGGTAGCACCTTCTGTAGTTAGCTGCTGTTTCCCTTTAGCCACACCCAGCATGCAGGGCCACTCCCTGAAATAGCATATTTCTTAAGATCATATGGTGGTTATTGAACTTTAGCAGAAAGAGAAATTATATAATTCTTCCTAAATATTTAAAGGAGAAATATGCATAGATTAAATCACTTTACCTTAAGTACCTTAAGGTAAAATGGCTCAGGTTTTACCACCTGTGCCATATCCTCAACCCTTTTATTTATACTTTTAATTGTTTTTTGTTTGTTTTGTTTTTGAGGCCACAACCATCAGTGCTCAAGGCTTTCTCCTGGCTCTCTGCTCAGGGATCAGTCCCGGCGGGGCTGGGGGTCCAAATGGGGTGCCAGAGATCAAACCCAGGTCGGCTGTGTGCAAGACCACCTTACCTGCTGTATTGTCTCTGCTTCCCTCCCCCACACTATTTTTTTTTAATTGTTAAGGACTCACACATGGCATTGCTTAGCAGGAACACTTGGAGACCCCCAGAACCTGTCCTGGCGGTGCTCCTCAGACCCCAAGGTCTCAGATTTTCCAGGCTCGTGCTCTGTCCACCACGTGAGCCCCTCGCCCCCAGCTCCTTCCCTTTTCAGAAAATGTTTATTCAGTTATAAATGTTGTTCCCAGTGTCTTTCATTCCCAGCGCTTAGATCTCCTGCTTGGGGCGTGCCGCCTTCAGGTAGGAAATACAATTCTAGAGCTCTCAGGGAGGCCACAGAAGGGTGTGATATTTCGGAGGCCCATCTAGCTCTAAAGCGTGCTTTTGAGAGGACGTCTGTGCCCACTGGCCTGCTGCGCATCGCTGGGGTCTCGTGTGGGATTAACTGGGCACACTCCTGGGTAGCCTCCCTCTCCTGAGACCGTGGATCGTGGATCGGGAGAATGCTGAGCCCAGCCCAGTGTCAGGAAAGTAGGTGTGGACTTTCAGGGCTGTGCCGCCAGCAGCCACCCAGCAGCCGGGCTGGGGCTGGCAGTCTCCTCCCCTTCCTGCACTCGGGCTCTTCACTGCGCACTCTGGAATGACAGGCATTCCTGCGTGAAGAGAGCCGGCGTGAGGACACACTAAAGGAGCTGTGAGTGCCCAGACGAGCACCGGGGCGGACGGGAATCCCGGCAGACCGTCGGGCCTCATGCCGCTCCTGGCGTGGGTCGGCGGCACAGAGGGGGTCACACGCCCCTCCGTGTGAGCATTTATCCTCTGAAACAAGGTTTCTGTGGCCCGGGACAGTTTGTTGTCGTGAGACACATCGTACAGCATAATCATGGGGCAAGGTGACGTCTCCAGACCGGTCAATCCAGATGCGCTCGGTGAGTAACTGAAGGCACGGAAACAAAATCTTTGACAGAGGCGAGGCAGAGCTACAGGTGAAGTCAACTGCTCAGTTCGAATGTGAGGACTTTAGTGTTCATGGTTTTGGAACGTTGATGTTATTTTTCATTCACTTGTATTACTTGGTCACTGATCGTTTTGCTTTCCTTGATACCTTTGGAGGCTAGTTTTTGGTAATATTATATTGCCAACGATGACCATCAGTTAATTTCCTGTCCTTGTGAGAAAGGGAAGCGTTGTAAGAATGTTTATGTTCTGAGTTGTACTGGTGTTTGGACTTGGACAGTTGATGCAGATATGGACTAAAACTAGTATTGCTGGTGCTTATTCACAATGGTTCTGTTCACAGAACCACTTTTAAATTTTATTTATTTATTATTATTTTGGTTTGGGAGCCACACCTAGCTGTGTTCAGGCTCAGGGTTTACCCAGACTTGAGGGATCATTGCCATGCTAGGGATGGAACCTGAGTCAGCTGTGTGCAAGTCAAGTGCCTTACCGATTGTACTATCTCTCCAGATAGAGATAGAACCTTTTTTTTTTTTTTAACTTTTGGTTTTTGGGCCACACCCAGTTGTGCTTAGAACTTATTCCTGGCTCTGTGCTCAGGGATCAAACCCAGGTCACCTGTGTGCAAGTGAGAGTACTACTTTCAAAGGTGGACCTTATTTTAAAAAATTTAAAAGTGGGGCCAGCGAGATAGTACAGTGGGTTAGGGTACTTGCCTTGTTCGTAGTTGATGTACTGTCACTCTGGCCTCCCCAGAACCATATTTTAAATTGACTTTATTTTTTTTTTTTTACTTTAAAAATTTTTTTTTTTTTTTCGGTTTGGAGCCACTTTCAGCAGTACTCGGAGCTTACTCCTGGCTCTGCTTTGAGGAATCACTCCTGGCAGAGCTGGGACTTGAACCCAGGCCAGCCTCATGCAAGATAAGCCCCTTACCCACCGTACTATCTCTCCAGCCTGTACATTGATGTAATGTTTAATTTCATTTTGGGCTTTGGTGCTGGGGCTACTTGGATTTCTATACAGGAAAGTCCCTCCTGCCAGTGCTCTGTGCACCAGGCAGTCCCAGGGATCAGACCCAGGTCAGTGCGCTCGGATACACATTTTCTAAATGAGACTGAGCATTCTTCATTGCCCTAGTGTTTCCATTCCTGTATGGCAACACTTTGGTATAAACATTTCTGATTCAGTTCATGTTGAAAGTGTTACTTCAGTGAGCTAGCTAGCGTGCATGCTTTCAACCCCTAGCTTTAATAATACCTCTAGGAGTTAATCCCAAGCACTGAACCTGGAGTGACCAGTGGTATTTTCAAAGGTGTAACTTATTTTTTAAAAAATTAAAAGAGGGGCCAGCGAGATAGTACAGTGGGTAGGGTACTTGCCTCGTACGTAGTTGACCCGGTTAGATCCTCAGCACCCGATCTGGCCCCCTGAGCCCCGCCTGAGTACATCTTAAGTGTTACTGTCTCAGACATAGCTAGAGACCAAGCTGATAGTTGTCGAGTGCTGCTCAGTTTTCAAGCTTATGAAATGGAAGTTCATTGACACTGTGTGATTTCCCAGCTGTGTAGGTTTTGTGTAAGACAAAGATCAGAGTCGTGAAAATTAGCTTTAAGGGGATGTTCATCACAGAGCTACTGACAGTGAAGAAGAGTGTGAAGTGAAGGAGAGTCTGACAGTCATTCTTGACATTGTTTTTTAATATTTACACCTTCCCTTTGTCATATAACCTAAAAACAAAAAATATATCAACATAAAAACATATTCAGTCTTAGACTGCTTGTTTTTCAAAATGGAAAATATTGGTGACTAAAGAAAAGTGTGAAAGTGAAAGAACACAGAAACATTTCCAAGTGTGTCACATAATTTAAGGTCTAATAATGTAAAGGTACTGACAACTTGCCAAATAAAATTTCTACAAAATGTTTTAATTTACTTTTATTTTGTGAAGGCCATATCCAGTGCCCAGAATTATTCCTGGTGGTGCTCAGGGACCATGTGGGAGGCTGGGAATTAAACCCGGGTTGGCTGAGTGTAAGGCAAGCACACCCTACCTATTGCACTGTTGTTCAAGCCTTTTGGCAACAGACTTTTAGGACTGAGGTCAGGAGTTGATTCACATTACCTGGATCATCAGGACTGGTTCCATTCAGGATCAATTCAGTAAATTTATAAAATAAATAGGCGAGGCAATAGAGAAATAGACAAAGATCTATTAGAGCCCTTATCTAATTTAAGAGATGAAAAGCAGGGGCTGGAGTGATAGCACAGCGGGTAGGGCGTTTGCCTTGCACGCGGCCGACCCGGGTTCGAATCCCAGCACCCCATATGGTCCCCTGAGCACCGCCAGGGCTAATTCCTGAGTGCATGAGCCAGGAATGACCCCTGTGCATTGCCGGGTGTGACCCAAAAAGCCAAAAAAAAAAGCAGAGGTATTTCCTACCCTCCCTCTCTGCCCACATTCTCCTAGTATTACACTTTTTCTGCTTTGCTTCCAGAGGTAACCACTCGATTAAATTTGACAAATTTGCTCTTGAGCCACTAAATTCTCCAGTGGTTTCTACTCCAAAGATTAGACTTGTTAATAAGTATCATAAGGACCTAAATTATGCCAAGCATTTATCAGTGAAGTGGGAATTAAAGGTCTTTGCAAAGTAAGAAACAAGTAAGCAAGCATAGCTTACTGGTTGGTGATGGTATTTGTGAAGAATGTCTGTCTAAGGGCTGGAGAGAGATTGTAGAGCGGGTCGGATGCTTGCCTTGCTTGCAGGCGACCTGGATTTGATCCCCAGCACTTCATAGGACCCCCTAAGCCCTGCCAGGAATGATCCCCTGACCATGAGGCATAAACACTAAGCACCCTGCCACAAAAAACAAAACTGACAGATTGCCAATCTAATATTTACATACTATTCAGAAAATTTCTTCTAAGTAAAAAACTTGTTACTGCTTCTAAAAGAAAGTGAGATGCAAATCCATCCACTTTTCTGCCAAATAGTATCCCTAATAAGAGGCTGATGAAAAGAAAATCATTCATATAACTAAGATTTTAATGTTCTCAGTTACACTTTGGGGGTTTATTTCCCCTTACCTAGATTATCTAAAAGTTATTACAAGCTATTTTAGTGGACACCTTCCGTTATAGATTGTTTATAAATCAGGATGTATTTTGTTTGAGCAAATCAAGACCAAGATAAGGTTTAACACTGATGACTTTAAAGACTAACAAAAATCAATTATTTAGGCCTGTAATATAATATTATATTATTATAATAATAAGCATTGAGTTTTAAAAATTATGGTGCTGGGGCCAGGGAGATAGCTCAGAGGCTAGAGTGAATGCTTTGCATATTGGATCTTTGGGTTCAGTTCTTGAACCCTACTAGAAGCAACCCCAAGCACGTACCTGCCTCGTATGGCCCCAGCACACACATTCACACACACACACACACACACACACACACACACACACACACACACGATTGTGCTGTGTTTGGCAAGCCATATGGTAAAAGATAAATCATTGAATATATTTATTCCTTAATCTTCTCTTATGGAGCGATAGCACAGCAGATAGGGCGTTTGCCTTGCATGCGT
Source organism: Sorex araneus (assembly GCF_027595985.1). Classification (NCBI taxonomy): domain Eukaryota; kingdom Metazoa; phylum Chordata; class Mammalia; order Eulipotyphla; family Soricidae; genus Sorex; species Sorex araneus. The sequence goes on along the minus strand of NC_073306.1, from coordinate 46,794,786 downwards.
CTGACCCGGGTTTGATTCCTCCATCCCTCTCGGAGAGCCTGGCAGGCTACCAAGAATATCCCGCCCACACGGCAGAGCCTGGCAAGCTACCCATGGCATATTCGATATGCCAAAAACAGTAACAAGTCTCACAATGGAGACATTACTGGTGCCCGCTTGAGCATATCGAAGAACAACAGGACGACAGTGCTATAATGCTAATCTTCTCTTTGTTTTATCAGGGTTTTTTTTTGTTTTTGTTTTTGTTTTTGTTTTTGCTTTTTGGGTCACACCTGGCGATGCACAGGGGTTACTCCTGGCTCTGCACTCAGGAATCACCCCTGGCCGTGCTCAGGGGACCATATGGGATGCTGGGATTCGAACCCGGGTCGGCCGCGTGCAAGGCAAACGCCCTACCCGCTGTGCTATCACTCCAGCCCCTATCAGGGTTTTTTTTGGCAGGGCTGGCATTTGGAGCTATTCCTGGCTCTGTGCACTAGAGTGACCCTTAGCAGTGTTCAGGGCACCGTGTGTGGTACCAGGGATCAAATTGAGGTCAGCAAGCATCTTACCACCTCTACTATCTTTTTGACCTTTTTTTTATTTTTAATTTTGTTTTCTCAAATAATACACAGCACCTTACCTTGTCAGTGTCCACTATTTTATTTTGAATCATCAGTTTTATTTCTTTATGTTGCACACATAGATGATAGCATCCAATATTGATTGGTCTTTCTCAATCTGAGTTAATTTCCTTTTATGTAATCCTGTCCCATTCTTTTTAATTTGCTGCAAATGGCAATGTTTTCTCTTTTTGTAGCTGTATAGTATTCTATTATGAGTATATAGCACTGTAGCACTGTCATCCCATTGTTCATCAATTTGCTCAAGCAGGCACCAATAACGTCTCCATTGTGAGACTTGTTACTGTTTTTGGCATATTGAAGACGCCACGGGTAGCTTGCCAGGCTCTGTTGTGCAAGCGGGATACTCTCGGTAGCCTGCCAGGCTCTTCGAGAGGGATGGAGGAATTGAACCCGGGTCAGCCGCATGCAAGGCAAACGCCCTACCTGCTGTGCTATCGCTCCAGTCCATTATGAGTATATACCATATTTAATTTTATTTTTATAAAGTTGTTCACAATATTTGATTACATTTAATATTTGAACACCAATTCCACTACCATTATACCTTCCCACCACCATATTTCAGATGTTTCCACACCAAATCCCAAATTCTCATCCCCAAGCAGAACCAAAATAATTTATTTTGTATTGCTTGTTATGAATAATCCACTAAAAATTATCCATAAAAGGGGAAAAAAAGGTTTCTTAGAGGAAAGTGTGTGAAGATTACTGTATTTAACCCAGGAGCCCTTAAGCCCTTCTATAAGAGATTAGTAACATGTTAAAAGTTGGGCTGTGTGTGTGTGTGTGTGTGTGTGTGTGTGTGTGTGTGTGTGTGTGTACACATATAAATGTATTTCCCCTGATTGGTTGCCTTCTACTTTAAACCCCATCGAATGTGGTGTGATACTCTTGGAATACTGGTGGTGTAAAGTATGAGATGTCAGGGGTAGATTGACTCATGGGGTGAGGCCCATCCAAGCATGTGGAGAGTGGCCGTGAGCGCAGCGGTTGGTTGAGTTCTGGAGGTTTTCGGCTGCCGGGACTGGCTCCGTTGGGGAGGGGAGGGGATCTCACCCACCCCCCTCCGGGTTACCCCAAATGGAACAGCCTGGCTGGAGTCTGGAGACATGGCTGTGGCGTATTATTCTATGCTCTCTTCCTAGAGATTTATTGTTGAGGCTCTGGAACACGGCTGTTGATGAAATTATATGCTACTGGAGGCCACTTGTGGGAGTGACTGCCAAGCTGCTGGAAAGGGGGCGGATGGGGGAGGTCCCCTATTCCGGTGTACCACATCTTTATATCTCTGGGCGCTTTGTTGTTTCCTTATCTCAGCTATTATATACAGTGTTGCAGTAAACATTGGGGTGGATTTGACTTTTCAAGTTGAATCTTCCAGTTAGGGGTCAGAGAGATAGTATATCAGGTAAGGCTTGCTTTGCACGTGACTACTCCGGTTTGATCCCTGATACGACCCTCCCCTGTATTGTTCCCCCATCAGGAATGACCTTGAGCCCACCAGCAATGATTCCTAATCGTAGATCCAGGAGTAAGCCCTAGATACCACTGGGTATTGAACCCCCACCCCCAAAAAAACCTCTTGGTTATATTCCTGCAGATGGGATTACTGAATTATATACTAGTTTTATTTACAAGGTAACAGTGCCAGGGATCAAAATCAGTGCCTTGCGTATACATGTTCTTTATACATGTTCTTTATCACTGAGCCACATCCCTGCCCTATTATTAATTCCACAGAAGCGTTACAGCATCTTCCAAAATAGTCGCACCAGTTTACGTCACGACCTGCAGTGCTCCAGAATTCCCCTCCCGACAATGCTCAGCAGCACACTTGGTCGCGGTGCTCACTGGGGCCGCACATGTCGTGGGGGTGCTTGGCAGTACAGTACTCGCACTCGCATGCTTTAGTTGTGCTGCCTGCACACAACTGGCTTCAGTGGTTTGAAGATCACACTTTGTCGCAGTACCAGGTCCCAGACAGAAGAGCGTCAGGGACTGTGTGTGGCGTGTGTGGGTGGCGACAGGGGTGAAACTCTGGGCCTCACACTTGCAAGTCAGGAGCTTCACTGAGCCACTCCATGGCTTCCTCAAATAAAACTTTTAAATAGTATTTTGTAGTTCTTGATCAACATACAAGTTGCTTGTGTGGGGCTGGAGCGATAATACAGCAGGTGAGGCACAAGCTTGCCTTGCACAAGACCCAGCCAGCTTCTGTTCCCAGCATCTCAGATGGTGCCTTGAGCCCACCAGGAGTAATTCCTGAATGTTGAGCCAGGAGTAACCCCTGAGCACCGCTGGGTGTGGCCCAAAAAACAAACCAAAAAACTGCCTATGTTTTCTAGGATTATATTAAAGTAACTAATTTGCACGTCTCCTTAAATTGGGTATAAGATTAACACATTTTTAGTTTGCTCTAAACCATTATTTCTAAGCCAAACCATTTTCTGTGAAACTTTTCTACTCTCTGCTTTTCCATTTTTCCTCTTTCTTATATTCCACTTTAATTGCCATTTGATTAATTTTGCTCTGAAATTTGTTGTTGGTTGTCACCGTACATGAAATGAGAGTAGTTTTGAGAAGGATGATTTAAAAATCTGTTCAGGAGCCGGGGATGTGGTCAAGTGATAGAGCACATGTCCTGCAGTGCAGGAGACCGGGGGTTCGGTCCCTGCCACCCCAAGGCTCCTCCAGAACTTCCAGATGTGCTTCCTCTCCCCCTGCAAGAACAATGATACCAGCTACCCAAAAATCAGGAAATAATACTGTTGTTCAGAGACAAAAATTGGTCAGGACAACCAATGTTGTAAGTGAATAGAATTTAATGTAGCTATAGAATAGTGTTTGTGGGAGTAAATAGCAGTGGATTAATACAAAGTAAAATACTCCATAGGACTTTGTAGAAAAACATATGGCATCCTGATTATCAGAGACATTTCTTATACCTTTCTAGGTTTCTTAGGCACCAGGCATTCTTTTGGCATGTAATCCAGAAATCAGGAAGAAGTAACAAAATACCGGGTGTACTGTGAACTCTTTTAAAAAAATAATTATTTCCTGTTGTTCCCAAATGTCGAATACTGACCTAACGTCACTGCCCCTCTCTTCGCTCCAGTGGATTTGTCTGAGCTCTGTTGTAGAAATGTCTCTTCCCTTCCTACTTGCAGTTAAACTTTAAAAAGTTTAAGGATCTCTTTTGTTCCATGAGACATGTCATAGTCTGGCAGCTCACTGTGAAAAATTAACTCACAACTTGGAATTTTTCTAGAAAATGCTTATACATCAAGTTGCCATTGGCAAAGCATCGTTCCTTCTGTATGTAGAGTCATGGTCAAAACCTCTTCCCAGTGTTGGGGTCGCAGACCCAAGTTGCCTGCAGGTCCATCGACCTTCTCCCTGACTGTCTTCTTGAGTGTTTTGCCCAAATCTGTTTCCCAAAGGTCAGTCCGGGCAATGTTTGGAAGTGAAGTTACAGACCTGCTCTAGGCAAAGCCTGCTTTGTTCATTAGTGGCAAGTTTTGTTTTCTGTTGTTTTATTGCACCTTTCTAAAAACAGTTCTTCAGGAGATGAAAACGAACTACTACAATAAGTAGCAGAAATAAATTTTTTGTACTTTTAAATTTTTCATGTTGTTATAATCTTACATAAAACAAAGTGTTTCAAGCTAGACATAAAATAAAATTAGGCAGAACCATTAGGTTGTAAATATAACACAAAATATGCAATTTTTCACAAAACACATAAATCAATTCATTATGCTGTACACCTTGAACTTTTTTTTTCTCATTTTTTTTTTAATTTATTTTATTGAATCACCAAGTGGAAAGTTACAAAGTTCTCAGGCTTATATCTCAGTTATACAATGCTCAAACACCCATCCCTTCACCAGTGCCCATATTCCACCACCAATAAAAACAAAAACAAAACAAAAAGTATACATCCCACACCTCACCCCCCAACCCCCCCCCCCCCCCCCGTGCTTGAGTGATAATTTCACTTCCTTTACCTTGAACTTTTTTTAAAAAAAGGTTTGGGCTGGAGAGATGGGAGTTAAGGTGCTTGCCTTGCATGTAGCCACTTGTAGCGAACCACAACTCCATCCCTAGTACCCCACCGTGCCCTGCGCACTACCAGGAATGACAGGTTGGGGCCCAAATTCAAAAAAATTTAAAAGTGTTTTCTTGATAGTGGAATATGTGTCTTATACATAACTATTAATGGGGGGGTTGTTTATTTGTTTTGGGGTCACACCCAGAGTTTCTCAGGGGTTACTCCTGGCTCTGCATTCAGGAATCACTCCCGGTGGTGTTCAGGGCACCATTTGGGATACCAGGCATCAAACCCGATCAGCTGCATTCAAGGCAAGCACCCTGCCCGCTGTGATATCTTTCTGCTCCTAACTATAAATGTTTTAATTTGGGTTCAGATAGCTATACAGGGGCTGGAGCGATAGCACAGCCAGTAGGGCATTTGCCTTGTAAGCGGCCGACCCAGGTTCGACTCCCAGTATCTCATATGGTCCCCTGAGCACCACCAGGGATGATTCCTGAGTACAGAGCCATGAGTGACCCCTGTGCATAGCTAGGTGTGACCCAAAAAGCAAAAAAATAGCTATACAAATTTTATAGCTAACATGGGTGAACTTTATACCTTTCACATATCCACATTTTTAAGGCCTAACAAGGTATAGAAAATAGGGGAAGAACCAAGAGAGACCCATTAATTTTGTCTCTTCCGACCAAGTCTAGTGAAGAGGGGAAGGCCTGAGAGACATTGCTGGCCAAGCCTGTGTTCTCCGATTGCCTGTCCCATGTCTTCCAGCTGGATGATTAAGAAGTCATTATAAATGAAATTCTGAAAAGAACGTTGTCTTGACATACTGTTTGACCCCGAGGAACCAGCTTCAGGAATGTGGTACAGCCTGAGTCGTTTAAACAACAGGGCAAGGTTTCAGGGTTACTTACACCGGAAATCCCAAACTTTAACAATTTGGTTGGTTATCTTCCTCTCACAGCCTCCACCCCCTCCAAAAAACCATCAAGACCAGGCCATCAAGACAGATAGTACAGCAGGGAGGGCAAGCCTTGCACATATCTGACCTAGGTTCAATCCCTGGCACCCCATTCAGTCCCCTGAGTAAGCCCTAAGCACAGCTGGGTGTGGCCCCAAACAAAACAAAAACATCCAGCACTCTAATTCTGCGACTTGGTTTCCTAGTGGTCAGCAGCTTCTGACCCAAAGGAGAAAGCTTTCGTGACCAAAACACTACAATAGAATCCCGACCCCGTTTCTGGCAAACAAAGAGAAATGTAGGAACTTTGTCAACATTTGTTATTTAGGTTTGGGGCTAAGTAACCTAAGAGCTCCCCCCTGCTCTGTTCCTCTGGAGGACCGTGACGAGCCAGACTAAGCCCTGCTCCATGCATGCAAAGCATGCGCTCCAGCCTGTGAAGCTATCTCTGGCCCTGTCAGCACTTTGTTTCAGTCAGTTGTAGGGTGCTGCTCTTGAATAGTGGATTCAAGTTCAGTTTCCAGAGCAGTCCCAGACCACGCCAGGAGAGGTGCCTCATCATCTGACCTCAGAGCCTGCTTTTTCTCTCCTCAGCGTAAATCTGGCTTGGCTTGAAGGAAAATATAAATTATGATACACATGAGTCTGTGAAAAAAGACTCCAATTACAAGACATGATTTATAAATAAAATGGAAATCAATGGTGTGGTTCAAAAATACGTTCAGGTACAAAGTAGTAACTTCTAAGAGAAGTGAATAAAAGGTCGATGAATTACCTATTGAAATTTGAAGTGCAACTGGGGAAAATAATTAATAGAAGGCTTTGTGTGCAGAAATCTGAGGTTTGATCCTGGCACCACATAGTCTTATGAGTATTGCCAGGTGTGCCCCCAAAATAAAGTGAAACAAAACAAAAACCATTGTAAGATTTTTGGATTGCACTGGAAGTGGTGGAAGTGCTGTCCTAATGTAGATTGTATTATATTGAGGATATGGGGCTGGAGAGACAGTACAGCGGGTAGTACACTTGCCTTGCATGTATCAGACCCAGGTGGATCTCTGGCATTCCTTATGGTCCCTGAGACTGTCTGGAGTGATCCTGAGTGCAGAGCCAGCAGTAAGTCCCAACCACAGCTGGGCGTGGTGTAAAAGCAAAACTCAAAAAACCGGTGAAGATACATAGGGCAAATCACAAATAGAATATAAACAGTAAAATGTTAGACACAACCCTAATGTATCATGAATATATTAAATATAAATGGAATAAACACTTTTATTTTATTGGGGGGGTGTCCCCAGCAGGGACCACACCTGGCCATACTATTTCCAGTAGCACTGCCCAGCAATTAACTGCTACACCAGCTAGCAGTGTGGTATCCAACTTAGCACTCTGGGCTTCGCCTGTGCAAGGCAAGGTCTCCACCCCAGCCTACTAAAAAAGTCTAAAATATAACTGGTACTACATAGTCCCCCCGGCACTGCCATGAGTGACCCCAACACAAAGCCTGGAGAAGCCCCTGAACACTTTGAGGTGTGACTCAAGCACCAAAGAAGAAAGTCTCTAAAAACCAAATATTGTCAGGGCCAGAGTGATAGTACAGTGGGTAGGCACCTGCCTTGCATCTGGGTTTGATACCATATAATCCCCGAAGCACCAACAATAGTAATTCCTGATTGTAGAGCTACGAGTAACCCCTGAGCTTCACCGGGTGTGGCCGGGGAAAAAAAAAGAAAAAGAAAAACTATACTAGTGTGATGGAGGGAATTCCATAATGATAAAAGGGTTAATTCATTAGGAAGATACTGTAATTCTAAATTTGTGTGTACCTAATAAGAGCGCTTTAGAATATATAAAACGGGCTGGAGCGATAGCACAGCGGGTAGGGCGTTTGCCTTGCAAGCAGCTGACCCGGGTTCAAATCCCAGCATCCCATATGGTTCCCTGAGCACCGCCAGGAGTACTTCCTGAGTGCAAAGCCAGGAGTAACCCTTGTGCATCGCCGGGTATGACCCAAAAAGCGGAAAAAAAAAAATATATATATATATATATATATATAACATAAAACTAAATATTGAAGGAGATAAATCAGTTTTATAGTTAGAGATATTCACATACCTCATAGTTTACTTGACCACAACTAAATTGACATCAAATCAAAAAGGGTGTTAGTGATTTGTACACTATGAACCAGCTGGAGTTCATTGGCATATATAGAAACTTACCCTCAGTTAAACCTCACAACGTCACTTTCTTTCCAGTTTATACATCAAACATAATATAAATATGGGGGCTGGAGCGATAGTACAGCGGGTAGGGTGTTTGCCTTGCACGCGGCCGACCCGGGTTCAATTCCCAGCATCCCATATGGTCCCCTGAGCACCGCCAGGGGTAATTCCTGAGTGCAGAGCCAGGAGTATCCCCTGTGCATTGCTGGGTGTGACCCAAAAAGAAAAAAAAAAACATAATATAAAGATGGAAAATCATAACTCGAGTGTTTGTATTGTTTATTTTCACTTGAAACTGTATTTGAGGCAGAGAAGACCCTCATGCTACCCTGCAGGAGTACTTGGCTTGAGTAGGGAGCGTAGGAATGATGCTCTGATTTCCTAGATGACTGTTCTTCCACAAAGATTTAAGTTGTTCGCAAAGAATGCCTGTCCCTGTCTCTTAACATGCATGAGGTTTCCAGATAATAATCTAGGATTGAGAATAACAAACCTGACTGAGCATAAGAATCACCTGGGAAGACTTTTAAAAAACATTCCAAGGCCCCACCTCCTGGAGATTTTGTGTTTTGAAAAGGCCACTGGTCTGATTCCAAGTATTTGAACAGATTTGAAAGTCATTGAAATAATGTTTGTCTTGATGTGGAGAGAGGGAGGGGTAGAGAGCCAGGAGGAAGAATAAAAGAATCCGAGTAAATGAATTTGGAGTATTAACTGGGTCAAGACTGGGTGTGGCTGAACCCCACAGCATGTGGCAAGAGGCAAATCCACTTCTGAAAGTCTTATAAACATGGAAATTAAGTATATTTGCGGAGCCAGTCAAAGGGAAAAAGTGCGGAGCACATCAAAGGAAAAAAGTGCCGCTTTCTCTTTGCTTTTCATATTCAGTGATATCCTCTACATAAGTGAAGAGGAGGGCTATTCTTAGCATAGATATAACCGCATTTGTTTTATAGTAAGCTGTTGGTATTTTCCATAGACTGTACTTCTTAATATAAACCAAACTTGTTTTGAGTTCATTTGCTGGCAGGCATAAACAATGATTGAAAGGACAGTATGATTTTGTTGTTAGAAATGTTTAATACAGACTGTGTTAATATTTTTGTTAAAAATAATAAAGAATTAAGAGTTAATGAAGGTAAAAAGTTCTCTCTCTCTCTCTCTCTCTCTCTCTCTCTCTCTCTCTCTCTCTCTCTCTCTCTCTCCCTCCCTCCCTCCCTCTCCCTCTCTCTCTCCCTCTCTCTCTTTCCTTTTAAAAGGGACCATGTGGGACAGACCTGGTGTTCAGGACTCAGGTTGGAGTCGCAGCCCTACTTTAGACAGTGAGCGGTGAAGATGGTAGGCATTGTAGAAGTCTCAGTAGCTGACAGGAGAAACTGACATCAAATCAGAGATATTTTCTGATTTGAAAAGATAGCAGGGGAGAGTGGAAGGACTGACTGGGAGGGCTTAACTTTCATTTCAGGCCTGTTGGAGACAAGAACTTTGATGTGAATATGTTAACATCTTACACTCCTAAAGCTTACTCCTGGCTCTGTGCTCAAGCAATATTCCTAGTGGTGCTTGTGGGGCCATAAAGGGGTGCTGGGGATCAAGCCCAGGCCAGCTTTGTGCAAGGCAAGCACCTACCCTCTGTACTCTCTCCAGCCTAAATTATCTTTCTTTGTAAGGTATCACAGAGCACTCATTTTTTTCTTTTCGGCTGTAGTTTCTTTCTTTCTTCAGTTTCCTCAAGGGTATTCTCTTTTATTACTGCTAACCAAGCAGACATTTTCCCGTGTGCCTTTGGAAACCGAGTGACGTATGCTCTGTAGGTGGGCCAGAGGAGGCTCTGGGTTAGCTCCCCGTTGCCGCTCTGCGAGCGAGTGAATGGCTGGGAGGAGGCTGGAGCGAGAATACAGAGAGTAGGGCACTTGTTGGGCTTCATCGCAGCACCACCAGTCTCGAGAGCCCAGCCAGGAGTGATCCCAGCGCGGAGAGCACTGTTGGGTGTGGCCTACACACACACACACACACACACACACACACACACACACACACACACACACACACACACACACACACACACACACACACACACACACACACACACACACACTAATAACTATAGTATTCAGAGCTTTTGGGAGGGGCGGCTGGAAAGATGGTACAGCAGTAGGGCTGTTGCTTTGTCCCGGCACCCCGTATGGTCCCCTGGGCCCACCAGGAGGGATCCTGAGCGCAGAGCCAGGAGGAAGCCCTGAGCACTGTTGGATGTGGCTAAAAACCAGGTTTTTTTACAGTGAATCTCTAACACCCCAGCATTACTGCTTCAGGTGTGGAGTTGCTTACAGTGAATGTATGGACTGTCATGCAGTACGTGGTCTCTGCTGTGTTTCTGTGAAGGTTCCGCTCTGATTCCAGGACTGTTATTCCACATGACTTTTTTCTTCTCCTCTAGACTTCTCCAGACAACCCCGGGACAGTAGGTGGAGTGCACAGCTGTATTGTGTTGCCTTCCTGCTTTTTGTGTAGCCTTCCTGCTTTTTATTTTTTTATTATTGTTGGCCTAGTGTTGGCTGCGTCTTTCTCTGCCACCTATAGCCCACTAACTAGACCCTGTGTATCTGGCCAGCGCAAGAGTCCCAGGGCCCTCCAGTCCTACTCAGAGATCTGCCTTTCATATGTCTTGTTAAGTCTTTAGAGTTAGAATTATCCCAAAAGTAATATTATGATAAGCAAATTGGAATTTTACCCCTACTTTCAAAAAACAATTTCTCTTTTGTTCTGATGCTCTGATTTTCTAGATGATTGTTCTTCCACAAAGATTTAAGTTGTAGGCAAAGAGTGTCTGTCCCTGTCTCTTAACATGCATGAGGTTTCCAGATAATAATCTAAGGAGTGCGCTTAACAAACCTGACTGGGTGTAAGATCCCAGCGGTGCTCAGAGGTCACTCCTGGCAGGATTCAGGACCAGATGTAGTGCCAGGGATTGAACTCGGGTTAGCCATGTACACAAGTGCTCTATCTACTGTACTGTCACACTGGCCCAAGTTTCTCTTTCTAATACCCCTGTCCCTTACTACAAACCCTTCTAGTGTTCCAAAACTACCTGAGGAAGAAATAGAATGATAAGTCGATACAAGTCTAAACATATTCCCCCCAACACACATACATACACACACACACACACACACACACACACACACACGCACGCACACATACACATACACACACACACAATTTCTTTCTGTAAAAATTAGGACAGGGAGAGGGCAGTGTTTAACAGAGAATTACTCATTTGTTGATGGTGGGGTGCCCTGTCTCAGTGATTGGGGAGATTGTAGTGTTAGCTGGAGAGGTTGGAACCCCCCCTCCTCAATACTTGCCACCAGGATGAGAATGACAGTAGCAGTCACAGGGTCTCCTGCATCTCGGGGAGCCCTTCATGTTTGTGTGTGCCCCTTCAAGAGCTGTTGAACTCATCAGCGCATTGAATCGTTGTACTAAAATGATGTAGCTTGGTTTGATTCCTTTGCCTCTTGAGTCCTTCATCTGTTATGGATTTTGATGCTTGGTGTCCATGTGATGTCAGGAAGTCTGCCTGCATGATCGCTTTGAGCCTGTCCAACCCCTGCAGGAAGAGAGGGGAAGGGACATTTTCAAGGTGATGCAGAATAACAACTGAACTCTTCCCTTCCCGCTTACTGTGCAGCCGAAGAAGCAGGCCAGCCCGCTGCAGATCCAAGCATGGTCATGGACAGTGTGGAAGCAGGGGACACAACACCTCCCACAAAGAGAAAGAGCAAGTTCTCAGGCTTTGGCAAAATCTTCAAGCCCTGGAAATGGCGGAAAAAAAAAAGTAGTGATAAATTCAAAGAGACATCAGAAGGTAAGAGACTTGAGATTTTAAATACGTGTTTGAGTGAAAGTTTCATTTGGAAGTTCCATTTTTTCCTCATCATCTCAAACTTCTATAGCTCCTTATTCGAGAAGGGGATTGAATCTTTTTCATGATGGGGAGAGGGGGCTGGGGGCCACACCTGCTGGTGCTCAGGACTTCCTCCTGATTCTGCTCAGGGTTAATTCCTGGCAGTGCTGGGGACCATATGGAGTGTGGAAGATCAAACCAGGGTCAGACATGTGGAACGAAAGAGCCTTAACCCCTGTACTGTCTCTTCAGCCCCTGGGGATTGAATCTTTTATAATTTAGTTATAATTACAATTAAAAATTGTAAATCTTTTACAGTCTTTTACAATTATTTACAAAATATAAATAAATTTGGGGCCGGAGCTGTAGTACAGTGGGTAGGGCGTTTGCCTTGCACGCACCAACCCGGGTTCGATTCCCAAAATCCTATATGGTCCCCTGAGCACCACCAGGAGTAATTCCTGAGTGCATGAGCCAGGAATAACCCCTGTGCATCACTGGGTGTGACTCAAAGAGAAAAAAATATTTTTTTAATTTAAAATAAATAAATTCACTAAATCTTCTTCCCAAGGTTGATATTTTGATAGGATTAAATATTGTCTTTGTGGGCTGGAGAAGCAGCCCAAAGGCTTAGCACAAGCTTTTCTTGTGCACGGCCTGGTTTGGATTCCCCAGGCACTGCCAGGAGCACCCCAAGAGCACAGAACTGGATATGGCCTCCCACCCCCCACAATAAGTAAATGAATCTTTTTATTTTTAACGAAGCTTTTGTTTATTGAGGGGGCAGGGTTGGACCACCCCAACGGTGCTCAGGTGGTGCTCAGGGAACCGGATGGGTTGCCAGGGATTGAACCCCAGTCAGCCACGTGCAGGGCAAGCTCCTTACCTGTTGCACCACCTCAAAGACCCCTGAATAAATCTTTGCTTCTGAGGATTGGCTAATACGTTTCCTGAACTATATCAAATCTAAAGTGCTCCTTTTATACTCTAGCCAGTTGCTCTCCCAAAAAGATCAGCCCAAATACCTATTATTGAAATTTTAATTAAAAATGAAGACTGGGAGGCTGGAGCGATAGCATAGCAGGTAGGGCATTTGCCTTGCACGCGGCCAACCTGGGTTCGATCCCTGGCACCCCATACAGTCCCCCAGGCACCACCAGGAGTAATTCCTGAGTGCAGAGCCAGGAATAACTCCGATGCATCGCTGGGTGTTACCCAAAAAGCAAAAAAAATGGAGACTGAGGGGCTGGAGTGATAGCACAGCAGGTAGGGCATATGCCTTGCACAAGGCCGACTCAGGTTCGATTCCCAGCATTCCATATGGTCCCCTGAGCACAGTCAGGAGTAATTCCTGGGTGCATGAGCCAGGAGGTAACCCCTGTGCATCGCCGAATGTGACCCAAAAAATTAATAATAATAAATAAATAAAAATGAAGACTGGGCTGACATGATATTACAGCAGGTAGGGCACCTGCCTTGCACGTGACTGACCAGGGTTTGATCGCTGGTCCCCCAAGCACCACCAGGAGTAATTACTGACTGCAAAGCCAGGAGCAAGCCGTGAGCACAGCTGGCTGTGACCCTCAAAATAAATGATAATAATAACTAAAAATGAAAAGACTAAAATTGTCTAACTCAGCCTGTGGGGCCTCCCACCCTCCCAGGGGGCAGGGGCCGTGGAGCGCAGTCCCCAGCCCTCTCCCAGGCAGGATATTTATTCTTCCACCTGTAAAATTAGGACTTGAAGTTGACCTCTAACTACCACATTTCTGACTGTTGTTTCTCAATTTAATGTTAGTTTTAGAGCGAAAAATATCTATGCGAAAACCAAGAGAAGAGCTGGTTAAAAGAGGAGTTTTGCTGGATGACTCTGAGCCGGGTAAGTTTGCAATAAAAAGTGTAAGCCCATGACTGGAGAGATAATATAGCGGGTGGGGTGCTTGCCTTGTATACAACTGACCCAGGTTCAATCCCCGGCATCCCATGTAGTCACCCAGCACATCAGGAGTAATTCCTGAGTGTAGAGCTAGGATTAACCTCTGGACACTGTTAGGTGTGACCCCCACCCCCAAAACATAGTATGTGTCTAGGGCCAAAGTGAATATAGAGGGGGTAGGTGCTTGCCTTGCACACGTACTGACCTGGTTCGATCTCTGGCATGCCATATGGTCTCCCAAGCACCACCAGGAGATTTTCCTGAATGCAGAGCCAGGAGTAACCCTGAGCGTTGCTGGATGTGGGCCACCCCTACACACACGCGCACACACTCTCTCTCTCTCTCTCTCTCTCTCTCTCTCTCTCTCTCTCTCTCTCTCTCTCTCTCTCTCTCTCTCTCTCTCTCTCTCTCTTTGAAGCTTTAGGAGTTAAACTTCAGAAATATAAGACTTAATCCCTTATCCTGTTTCTTTAACTTCCTCTCTCTGGTGGGATCCATACAGACTTCTTTTACATGTGCTTGATACCTTTTGTGACCCAGCTCTTACCTGTCTTTCCAGTTCTACCCTTAACTACTTACCTGTGTCCATTCTACTAGACCAAATTAGTTGCCAATTTCCAAAAATGTTGCATGCCTTCACACTGTTACTCTCTCTTTCTGGACAGCCTCATTAGTCTTACTCTCTTTCCAGATCCAGTTTTGAGATACCACTTTCTGTGAAGTTTTCCAAACCTCATTCCCACTCAGTATTTTTCTTCTTCATTCCTGCCATAGACTTCATTCCTGCCATAGCACTTTATTCTTTATCACTCCTGCTATTTAGCATTGTAATTGTGCTTAACAAGTCTGTCTTACTCATTTAGCAAGGCGTCTGGCACAGAATAGGCAATCCCATGTTTAGTGGGAAAAGAAACTTAACTTGGGCCGGAGAGATAATATAGCAGGTGAGGCACTTGCTTTGCACACAGCTGACCTGCATTCAGCCCCCAGCAACCCTTATGGACCCCTGAGCCCCGCCAGAGTAATCTGTGAACATAGAGCCAGGTGGGGGGCCGTGTGGGGGGGGGTGGTAGAAAAGAAAGGGAGGGAAGGAATTGCCTTTTCCATTTCTACTATAAAGATCCAAACCATCTCCATCTAGATTTAAACTAAATAGGAAGTGGAGCGGCTGCAGAGATAGTATAGAAGGTAGGGCACTTGCCTTGCCAACAACTGAACCAGGTTCTATCCCTGGGGCATCCCAAATGGTCCCCCAAACACTGGAGTAATTTCTGAACACAGAACCAGAGATAACCCCTGAGCATTCCCAGGTGTGGTCCCAAAAGAACAAATAAGGCAGTGGAGGAGGGGGTGAAAGTTTGGAAATCCCCAGCCCTCTCCCTATCTGACCAGACCAACTCTGTCGTTTTATTCTTTTCTTTGTGACCTTGCAGGCAGTGAAGATCCTGGGAAATTGAGCCATTCCATGTTAAAGAATGGCCATACCAGCCCCATCAGGAGCACCAGATCGTCTAGTCCCGTCCAGGGAGAAGAGGAGCCAGGAAGAACAAGTCTTAGGAAACCCATTCCAGAAGAGGAGCCAAAGAAGCGACTAGGTGAGGAACTATGGCTGTTTTAGTTGTAAGAACAGTGGATCAGGGCCAGAGAGATAGTAGTACAGGTAGGGCATATGCCTGGCACATGGCCAACCTGGGTTTGATCACCAGAATCCTATATGGTCTCCTGAGTACTGTCTTGGATAATTCTTGAACACAGAACCAGGAGTAACCCTAAACCCTTGAACGTCACTGGTGTGGCACGCCCCCTCTAAAAGGGATGGAAGGAAGGAATGAAAGAAGGGAGAGAGGGAGGGAGGGAGGGCGGGCACTAGGTCAGGGCTGGAGTGAGAGTACAGTGATTTGGGTGCTTGCCTTGCGTGCTGCCAACCCTTGCTCAGTCCCTGGCATCCCATATGGTCCCCTGAAGACTGCCAGGAGTAACCCCTGAGCATCACCGAGTATGACTGAAAAACACCAAAAACAATGAATCAGTCATTCTTACTGCCTCATATGTTTGCCGGACTAAAAAGAGGGAAATGAAATTCAGAGAGAATTCTTTTTTTCTACTAGCTCAATCACAACTTTACCCCACCCCCTATCATTCTCCAGTCATAAAATGCCCAAATTTGTGATTTTTTTCAAAAACAGAATAGAATATTGAATATTGACTATTAAATATCTGAAGACTGTTTTAAACACTTTCCTCTTCCATCCAAGGATTTCTGATGTTTCCCAGGTGCTAGGGCTTGTGTGAAAAATCAGTATCCTGAATACTTTCTCCTGCTGATGGAGTATCATAAGCCTTAGTCACCTCAAGGCTGGGAAACTTTGTTTCCACAGTATCAATTAAAAAGATACTTGATGAGGGCACAGCGGCAGGGCGTTTGCCTTGCACGCAGCTGACCCGGTTCGATCCCCAGCATCCCATGTGGTCCCCCAAGCACCGCCAGGAGTAATTCCTGAGTGCAAAGCCAGGAGTAACCCCTGAGCATCACTGGGTGGGCTGGAGTGATAGTTCAGTGGGTAGGGCCTTTGCCTTGCACACAGCGCACCCGAGTTCAATTCCAATCATCCCATATCGTCCCCTGAGTAATGCCAGTTGTGATTCCTGAATGCAAAGCCAGGAGTAATCCCTGAGTACTGCCAGGTGTGACCCAGAAAGCAGCAAAAAAAAAAAAAAAAAAGTTGATGAAGTTGAGTCTAAGTTCACGGATACATCAGCATATTCAGTCTGCCTGTTGCACTTTCTTCCCTGTCAAATCATTTCTGTTCATAACGCAGGATCAACTGGGAGCCAGCCGACTTCTGAAGCAGAGTGCATTCCTGAGAATGTGCCCAAACAGCCTTTACTTCCCCCTAAAAGACCCCTCTCCTCCTCTTCCGAAACCAACGAAGGGCTAACAAAGGACACCACTTCCTCCAGCAGCTCGACAAGGTCCAGCTCCTCCAACGCCTCGTCCACGAGCCTAGCAAAGACTCTTCCTTCCCATGTGCCCCCAGCCCCAGCTCCCAGGACTCTGCCTGCGGCTCCTGCAGGCACTAACACTACAGCGACCCCGAGCCTCACTCACACGCTCCCTGCCAAGCAGCCGCCTGTCCCACCTCCGAAACCCACTCACAGAAATAGCAATCCCATCATCGGTGAGTCTGTAGTTTCTGGGTTTGGGGGTTTGCTTTAGTTTGTGATGGTTATTTGCCGATGAGTGATGGTCTCAATGCAGAGTTGGTCTGTGAAAGAGGTCCCTTTAGGAGTCTTAGTGGCCAGAGAGATAGGACAGCAGGGATGCTCTGGTTGGTCCTTGGAGCACCACCAAGAGTGGTCCCTGAGCGTAGAGCCAGGAGTAAGCCCTGAGCACTGTCTCGCATGGACCCAAAAACAAAAAGAGAGAAAGTCTTGAATGGCTGGAGAGGTAACTAAGTGGGCTGACTGATGCTTCACCTTTGGGGGGCCAGGGTGGCTCCCCAGCACCTCAGTCCCTACAAGCACTTCTAATCACCACTTCTAGGTGTGGCCCAAAATTCAAAAAGAAAATAAGTCTTGAAAATGAGGCTGTCAGTCCGGAGCGATGGTACAGTAGTAAGGGCATTTGCCTCGTACTGGCTGACCCCATATGGTCCCCAAACACTGCCAGGGTAATTCCTGAGTGCAGAGCCAGGAGTAACCCTTGAGCATCTCTGGGTATGACCCAAAAAGAAGGAAGAAGAAGAAAAAAAACAGCTGAGGTTGTCTTTAGAGCAGTAGATGTGGTTCCACCATAGAGCACTTGTTTTGCATGTGCAAAGTCCTGAGATCAGTGCCTGGTACCACCAAAAAGAAAAGAAGAAATATAATGAGGCAGCCACTCTTGCCTATGAGTAGGGTAGAATCACAAAAAAATAGGTCCAACTGAGAAGAATCAATACCTTTTCCTTTTTCTTGTTTTTGCTGCATCAGTGAGCTCAGAGCTTATTACTGGCTCTGTGCTCAAGGCTCGCTCGACAATGCTTGGGGGACAATATGTAGTACTAGGGTCAAAATGGGTAGGCTGTGTGGGAGGCAGCCACCTTACCCGCCGTAATAGCAATACTATCTCTCTGGCCCAATGACTATTTTAGAACAACAGAAAAAGAAACTGTCAAGACCTTATTTAGTACAGTAGATGAAACGATGAAACATAGAAGTCCATGTACATAATTACCAGCAGTTGGGTACTTGCCTTGCATATGGCTGACCCAGGATCTCTCCCCATACCACATATGGTTCCCCGAGTCTTACCAGGAGTGATCCCTAAATGCAGAGCTGGGAGTGGCCTAGAATAAATATTTTTTTAAAAAAAGTAGTTTTATTCAGCCTGGGAGACTGACTCAAACCTCAATGTGCATGAAGCCTTGCGTGCAAGGCCTGATTCCAGGCCCTGCATATTTCTCCAAGCGCTGCTGAGAGTGATTCCTGGCCACTGAGCTTGCCGTATCCCTGAGCACCATAGCCGTCGCCAAGGAATCCTCTAATGAAAAGTGCTCCTGCTTTGTTTGCAGAAAACCTGGTCAGCCCTGGCACTGCAGGATGTGACCAAAACAAGAATGTTGCTCTTCATGAAATAAGTGGTAGGAGAGAAAAGGCAGAAAGGATAACCAGTAGGGGCCTAGGAATGTGTAGAACATACTGCCTGGTGTAGGTAGGCCCTGAATCAGATCCTGGCACTACATGGCTCCCCAAGCACCATTGTGTGTGGCCCCTGGAAAAGTAAAGATAAGATAGGGGTCCGAGAGAGATTACAGCAGGTAGGGCCTTGCACGCAGCTGACCCAGGTCCTGTCCCCAGTATCGCATATAGTTTCCCGAGCCTGCCAGGAGTGAGACCTGAGCACTGCTTGGGTGTTGCGCCAAAACAAAAGAAAAAGGTAATAAGATGGGGTACTGGTGAGATGGTGCAGTGATTAAGGCATTTGTCTTACCCATTGCTGACCCCTGTTTAGTCCTTGAAACCTCCTACGGTCCCCTGAGCTCTGCCGGAAGTGATCCCTGAGGTAGGAGTAAACCTGAGCACAGTCGGGTGTGGCCCCAAACGAACAAAATTATAAAATAGGGCTGGAAAGATAGAAGAGGCATTAAGTCATTTGCTTTGCATCTTATTGACCCCAGTTTAATCCCTGATGTCACATATGGTCTCCTGAGCACCACCAGGGATCCCCTTGAGCACAGAGCCAGGAATAGCCCCAGTGCTGGCATAACTCCAAACCACAGGCACACACAAATGAAAAAGAACATACCCCGTCAGTTTTTATTGGCTTAATTTAATATTTAGCTGAAGTGCTGATTCGGTCTGTTTTCTTTCCATAAATACAACCCTTAGAGGAGTTTTCACAAAAGGGAAGAGATGAAGGAAGGTGGCTTTTTCAGGAAAAAATACAGATTTAGCACCACTTCAAGTTAATGATTGAATGGAGCAATAAAGCTGTGCTTGGAAAATGCCTAGTACCACCAAGTTCAGTGGGGTGGAACCCTGAAAGCCGAACCTTGAAAAACTGGCTTACAATTGATGGCATGACAGGCTGGAGAAGCTTGATAAAAACAGGTTGAAGATTGTTATTACCACCAGCAGCTCGAATTTAGTGCCATGCTGAATTGTCTCTGAGGCACTTGAGCCTTGGTGTACTTACTTTCGGATGCTCCTGGTGAAGGAGGCTGATCTCATCTGTTAGGTAGTGGGGGCAATTAGAGAGTGCAGAAGAGGTGACTCATCCGAGGCAGCAGTTAGTGGAGAGAACCGAGCCTTGGCTCGCCAGCTCCCCGGCCAGGCTCCGTCCCGCGCACCTGTTTCCCCACAGACGCTCCTCCCAGCCTACTTACGCTGCTTCTCCTCGGGACCCCTTTGGGCCTGAGAAATTTGTATGTGGTCTCCTGGTGTGTCCCTATATAAAACAGGCATATAGATCAAACTTTTACTGATAATAAATAATTAAAATTTAAAAGCTTTCTGGATAGTGACCAAGCATGCAGCCAACCCCAGGTCAGTCCCCAGCACTGCCCCACTGGGTGCGACTCAAAAACCAAAAAAAAAATTCCATGACCCTGCCCAGGGTCATGACCTGCGATTTAGGAAGCTAGGACTGGACCAGAAAGATAGCTCAGTGGGTAGGGCATTTGCCTTGCACTGGTCAACCCAAGTTTGATCCCCAGCATCCCATATGGTTCCCTGAGCTCCCAGCAGTAGTTCGTGAGTGCAAAGCCAGGAGTGTCGCCAAAAAACAAAACATAGAAAAGCTAAGGTAGGTGGGTGTTCTCATCCTGATCACCAGGAGGGTTTGCTAGTTGATCCTTGGCACCACATACGGTTCTCCAATTTCCACTAGAAGTGATCCCTGCGCATAGATCCAGAAGTAGGTCCTGAGAACCGCTAGGTGTACTCCAAAATGATAATAATGATAAATTTTGTTGTAGGTTAAGATATCCAGAAAATGGCAAAGCTCTGTGAGATGATATAATTTACCAAAAATATTAAGATAAACTCAGTTCTATTTCTAGGCTTTGGGCTTAGAAAGTTTACAAAACCAGATTTATAGAAGCATTATAAGATCATCTTATTGTTATTTTCTCTTTCTTTTCCAGCTGAACTATCCCAAGCAATTAACAGTGGCACCTTATTATCAAAACCATCCCCGCCATTACCACCCAAGAGAGGCATTCCATCCACCGTGGTACCCCCGTCAGAGTCGACCCCGGCCCCCACGAAACCTTTGAGTGATCAGAGAGAAAAGAACACGTGTCCCGTGGGCTCGGAGTCATCGCTGGTGATCCCGCCTCCCTCGCCATCCCCCCCACTGCCTGCTCACAGGCCTCCAGAGCCCCCGCGATCCCCTCCGTTCCTGGCTAAGACTTTTCAAGTTGGGCCTGAAGCTGAGTTTCCGCCTTCTGTAGACATAGCGCAAGGGCCTCCCCAGCAGGAAGACCTGAAGAAGGAAGGCACCAAGAGGATTTTGGACCCAAACTCTGGAGAGCCCCACATTCCCGCTCGGCTGCCCCCTCTTCCCCTGCATATCCGAATCCAGCAGGCCCTGACCAGCCCGCTCCCCATGACGCCTCCCTTGGAGGGCTCACACCGAGCCCAGTCATTGCTCTTCGAGAACAGTGAGAGCTTCTCTGAGGACAGCAGCACCCTGGGCCGGACCAGGTCCCTCCCCGTCACTATTGAAATGCTGAAAGTGTGAGTGCCTTTAAACCTTGGCCGCTTTTCTCCTCTCCTTGATGCCTCATAATCCCACCTGGAAAAACATACCTACAAAAAGTGTGAAGGAGCCAGGAGAGGCAATACAGCGAGTAAGCCACTTGCCTTGCAAGTCATACCCCAGGTTCAATTCCCAGCACCAAACATGGTTCTCCCAGGGCCCCCAGGAGTGACCCCCTGAACACAGAGCCAAGAGTAAGCCTGAAGGCCTACCTGATGTGGCACAAAAACAAAGAGCTTTGATGTTGGAGTAAGAGTACCTAGCATTCAAATCCCAACTCCACCACTGATCGATTATATTTGAATAGTAAATATACTAAAATATATTTGCTATGCATTTTCTTATTAATCTACAGTAATAAGCTTAACCTTTTTTCCCCTTCAGTCATGTAAGATAAAATAATAACTACCTCATAGGCTTATTGTGGCAATTTTCAAAGCATTAGTATTCGGCATGTTAGTAGAAGAAAAAGTCTAGGGGGAAAAAAAAGGCATTCTTAAAAAAAAAAAAAAAAGGGAAAAAAGGGGGCTGGAGCAATAGCACAGCGGGTAGGGCGTTTTCCTTGCATGCGGCCTACCCGGGTTCAATTCCCAGCATCCCATATGGTCCCCCGAGCACCGCCAGGAGTAATTCCTGAGTGCAGAGCCAGGAGTAACCCCTGTGCATTGGCGGGTGTGACCCAAAAACAAAAAAAAAAAAAAGAAAGGCATTCTAAAAGAAAATTCAAATATTCCAGCTCCATAGGCCAGAATAAATGTTGGCCCATGTCAGTAACTTTCATCAACATATTGAGATGTCTTGGTAACTAAAAGAATTACAGATGGTCTGGAGTGATAGTGTAGCAGGGAGTGTGCTTGCTTGCATGGGATTGACCCAGGTTCCATCCTTGGCACCATATAGGGTCCACCGAGCACTGCCAGGAGTGAAGTGTCCCTGAGTGGCACCAGATGTGACTTTCCCACCCGCCCACCCCCAGAAAAGGAATAATTATTATAAAGCTTTTGCAGGATCATTCTACTTGTTATTTTGCCACGACCTTAGTACTTACTGGTATTATTATTTGAGGTTTGTTTTGATTTGGGGGCCACACCCAGCAGTACTTGGGCTTATCCTGGCTCTGCCTCAAGGCTCAGTCCTGGCAGGCCTTGGGGGACCATATGAGGTCCAGGGATTGAAACCAGGTCAGCGGCATGTAAGGCAAGTGTCCTACCCACTGTACTATTGCTCTGGCCCCTATTTCATATTTTGGAAAGAGTTTAGGATTTTGAAGTAAACTTATGTCATAATTTTATACCTCATGGTTCTCATGGTAAATGTAATTTATACCTGAATTTGTAGCCAAATAATAATATGAAATGGGGAGTTAGTTTTTTTGTCTTCTCTAGATGCCTTCTGCTATTTTTTGTTCTGTAGTTTTCGTGGGTGGGGCTACACTGGGTAGTGCTCCAGGAATTTTCCTGGCTCTCAGCTCTGGAGAGACCCCTGGTGGTGCTGGGGGACCATAAGTGGTGCCAGGGATTCAAAACCAGGGTCAGCTGCATGCAAGGCAAGCACCTGCCCCCCTTACTACATATCCAGTCCTGGATTATAATTTTGCACTTCTCTATTGTTAAATTTATGGGAAATGAGTTAAATACTTTGACTAACTATATTCCCTGAGCCAGGTCCAGAGTCACATGTTCTGTAGTCTTACTTAATCAAATGAAAACAAACTTGTATCTTACATGTAAATCATTGAGGCCACATGTGCCAGAAAGTTGTGCCCTGGGATTTGAACCCAACCGTCTTTTGGGTTCCCCACTCAGGACACATCCAACACTTGTTTTTTGGTATGTGGGGAGAGGCGGGGGCGGGGAGGAGGGTCCACACTTGGCACATACGCAGGACAAACACCCTTTCTTGCTATACTTTTGCTCTGTCCCTGAACCCAACGCTCTAGTCTTAACAAGTTAAGCTGCTAAAAAGTGTCTTGGCAACAAACTAGAAAGACGGCACAGTGAGTAAATCCTTTGCCTTACACACCGCCAACTTGAACTCAGTCCCCAGCACCCCATATGAACCTGCCAGCAGTTATCCCTGAACTCAGAGCCAGGAGTAAGCCCTGAACACTGAGCATGACCCCCTCCCCCACTGCCCCCCCCCAAAAAAAATGTCTTCGAAAGATTCTTCAGGTCAGTCTCATAGAGTACAGGAGGTACAGTTGCTTACCTGTATGCAGCTGACCCTGGTTCTTCATAGTTTCCTGAACTCTGACAGGAGTCACTCCTAGTCACAGAGCCAGGAATAGCCCCGAGCACTGCTAGATGTGTCCCAACAACCCCACCCATAAGATTGTTAAAGTTTGGGGAAGGACTTAAAAATTGTTTCAATCAGAGCTGAAGCAATAGGGCAGTGGGTAGGGGGTTTATCTTGTATGTGCTGACATCTATTTGATCCCCAGTATCCCATACGATCCCCAGAGCACCATGAAGAGTGATTCCTGAGTGCAGAGGCAGGAGTGACCCCTGAGCATTGCCAGGTGTGGCCCTAAACAAACAATGTATTTCATTCAAGGAGCCAGAGAGAGAGAGTACAGGAGATAGGGTGCTTGCCTTGCATGCAGCTGACCCAGGTTTGATCCCCAGCAACCCCATAATGGTCTCTCAAGCACTACCAGGAGTAATTCCTGAGTGTAGAGCCAGAGTAAGCCCTGAGCACCACCAGGTCTGGCCCCAAAACAAAAGCAAACAAACGAAAAGCAATTATTTTATTCAATTGTCTTTATATAGCTTTTGTGGGGGGTTAGAGGGACACACACCTGGCAGTGCTCAGAACTTATTTTGGTTCTGTGTTCAGGGATTGAACCTAGGTCAGCAATGTGCAAGGCAAGTGCCCTACCTGTTATACTATTGCTCCAGCCCCCAACATATACTCAGTTCTTTGTCTTTGTCTTGTAAATTGGTTATCCTTTATACTTCTAAAAGGAAAATATGTTTTCATTTGTTAGTCCAGACGATGAAGAAGACGTGGAGCAGATTCACCCGTGTGCATTTGAGGAAGATGTGATACCTACCTCAGCCTTTCCTAAACTACCACAGTGTCTGCAAGAGGAAGTAGAAGGAAAGGAGAGCGATTCTGATTCAGAAGGTCCCGTTCAGTACCGAGATGAAGAGGATGAAGATGAAAGCCCACAAAGTAAGAAAGGGATGGCAAAAGGAAAGCAAAAGAGGAAAGTATTCTCAAGATAAAGCTGCTCGCTTCTCTTAGAAAATGTGAATGAAGATACGTAGCCTCTCCCATAAAATCATATGGCTACTTTGATGGTGATAGTGGTGGAGGTGCACTGACTTCATACACCAAAATCATGTGCATCAACACTGTTGTAACCACGTTACCTCAACTACAATATAAAGTAATTGTGTATATGCACGTGCGTGCATGCATGTGTGTATGTGTGTGTGTGTGTGTGTGTGTGTGTGTGCGCGCGCGCGCACGCACACGCGCGTGTTTTCACAGTATCTTGGGGCAGAGATGTGGCTCAGTTTTAGAGATTCTAGATTTCATCTCTGGTATCATTTGGGAAAGACAGGTCCAGCAAAATTGTACGGTGGGTAGAACACTTGCCTTGTATGCAGCTAACCCTAAGTCTCTGGCACCACATTTGATCCCCAAGCACTGCCAGAAGTAATTCCTGAGCAAGGAGCCAGGAGGAAGCCCCAAGTACTGTTGGATATGGAATAAAAATAAACTAATTTTTTTATATTGATGGTATTAGAAATTTTGGAGTAAAAGAAATTTGGTATTTGGAAGATACTGAAATAATAGCAGTGACACTCTCCTTAAGTCATATGAACTTACCACGTTGGTAGTAAAGCTGGGAGGGACACTTTTATGTATATAAATCTATGAATAGTAGAATCCTGACTCTTGAAAATGGAATGCAGGGGCTGGAGTGAAAGTATAGCAGGTAGGTATTTGCCTTGCACCTGCCTTGGGTTCAATCCCTGACATCCCACATGATCCCCTGAGCCCACCAGGAGTGATTCTTGGGTGCAGAGCTAGGACCCCTGAGAATCACCTGGTTTGACCTGGAAAGAAGAAGAAGAAGAAAAAAAGGTGGAATTCAGCCTTAACCTTTTTTGGTATTTTGTGCGGCTGGAGAGATTGTACAGCCGGTATGGCATTGGCCTTGCACATAGCCAGCCCAGGTTTGAACCCCCGTACCCTATAAGTTGTTCTCTCAAGCCCTTCCAGGAGTGATCCATGAGCAGAGCCAGTTGTAATCCCTGAGCACTGCTAGGTGTGGCCCAAAAGGAAAAATGGAAGGAAGGGAGAGAGGGAAGGAGGACTTAGTTATGGTGGTGGGCTCAGGGGACCATACCAGATGCCTGGGATCAAACACGGGTCTGCCACGTGCAAGGCATGCACCTTACCCGCTGAACTGTCTCCAGCCCCGGAGGAAGAATTTTATAAGGTGTGTTTATCAAAAACCTTTGCTTACATTATCCCCCCTTTACTGCTCTTCCTAAGGAGAATACAGACTGGTAATGTGGAGGAAATATCTCTTAACCAGTTTAGTTCATCTGCCTGAAGCAATTTTAGAGGTCTTCACTTTACCCCACCTCTGTGTTAGCTGGATCCTTGAGTCCAAGTAGCAAGCTGGAAATTGCGACATGATTTGTTCAGACTTGCCCAGTTCTAGTTAAGATTGAGTTTTTGGCTTCAAGCCTTGAGTTTCTACATTGTTTCCTTTCTCTTCTGTAAAGGTGCTCTGGCCAACAAAGTGAAGAGGAAAGACACACTGGCAATGAAGTTGAACCACAGGCCCAGTGATCCAGAGTTGAACGTGAATTCTTGGCCTCGAAAAAGCAAAGAGGAGTGGAATGAAATACGGCACCAAATTGGAAACACGCTAATTCGGTAAGTTTTGGCTCAGGAAAGACTGATTTGGCTATATTATACTGGAGTATGTGCTAGAAGCCACCATAAATGGTTGAACTTACCTTTTTCTTAAAAAAAAAAATTATTTATTTACTTTTTTTTTTTTGAGGGGGGGCGGCCACACAGACCTGGTGGGGCTTATTCCTGGCTCTGTGCTTTGGGATCACTCCTGGCAGGGCTAAGAGGACCATATGGGGTGCGCTGAAGGTTGAACCAAGGTTGGCCACATGTAAGACAAGTACCTTAGTCGCCGTGCTTTCAGCCATATTCTTATTTTTTAAAGAAATATATAAGGGTTAGGGAGGAAACTGACAGAGAAGGGAAAAAAATCAAGGATGAAAAGAAGAAGAAAAAGGGAAGTAGGGGCCAGAGCAGGTACAGCAGGTGGGATACTTGCCTTACATGCAGTAGACCCAGGTTTTATCCCTGTCATCCCATATTTTCCCCTAGCATCAGCGGAAGTGATCCCTGAGTGCAGAGCCAGGAATAACCCCTGAGCATTGTCAAGTGTGGCCCAAAAACCAGGAAAGAAAAATTTTTAAGGAAACGGAAGTAATGACAGGTCAGGGGCATCAATTATACCAGTGATATGGGAGAGTAGTATAGCTATGTATCCAAAATATAGATGCAATAGCACCTGAGATCTAAACTACGACCACGGAACTTTTAAATGTACCTGTTAAGAGGGGAATTGGGGCGGGGGGGGGGGGGGGCTCTGGAGTGGGGCAGGAGAGAGCACAGAAACACTAGGAGAGGGAAATTGGTGTTGAAATATTGTATGCCTGAAATCAAACTGTCAATAACTTCATAAATCACAGTTCCTTAATTAAATTTTTTTTTAAAAATTAAATCTGTGACAAGAGAGATAGTACCACAGGTAAAGCATTTGTTTCACTCATGACCAACCCGGGTTTGATTCCTCGGCAGCACATATGGAAACATTCCCTGAGCACCCCCAGGTATAGCCCAGAATCCCCTCCCTGCACCCTAAAAATACAGGGCTGAGGATTGGCTCTCCATTCCTGAGCCCTGGGTTTGATCCTGTCTCAGTAAGAAAAGTAAAGGGAGATAGGCACAAATCTCAGTGGGAGAGTTTGATTTGGGGCCACACCTAATGGTATTCAGGGGCTACTCCTGGCTCCGTGCTCAGGAATCATTCCCAGCTGGGATTAGGAGAAATTGCATGTTGGGAGTCAAAGGAGGGGCTCAAGCCCTTTGCACAGTGTCCCCGTAAGGGCCGTGTGTTTCTTTAAGTTTCTAGAGGAGTTAGGGAATTCCCAGGACAGCAGGATCCCTGTGTCATTTATCCGGTTATCAACCTAATTCAGCACTACGCCCTTAGTTTCATTAGGTCTTTTTCACATGTTCTATGTAAACTGCCTCTCTTCAACGTTGTCCTGTATTTTTCAGCGCCACTGGAATCAAAAGATTGAGAAACTCAATGCAGGCCAGCTCCCTCCCTTTGTAGTACATGTAGAAGATAGGTGTATAAACAAGTATTTGTCCATCTTAGATGTTTCCCTTGGTAGAGTGAGGAAAAAGAGGTGGAACTTTTGGCATAAACGTAAGAAAATCACTGAGGACCAGAGAGCTAATCGAGAGGTTAAGGCACTTTCCTTGCACGCCGTATTGCTCCGCCAACCCGGTTTGATTCCCCCATACTGCCTGTGGCTCCCTGAGCAGTGCCACGTATGGCCCAGAACCCACCCCACCCGCAATTTTTTTTTTAACCAAGGATGTCTTCTTTTTTTGTTGCTGTTTTTTCTGTGTATTTTTTGGAGACCTCATCTAGCAGTGCTGAAGGGTCATGTAATGGCAATAATGGAAGTCTGGGCTTCCACATGCAAAGCCCTAATTCAAGATCTTTGCGTTTGGGGCTGGAGCAATAACACAGAGGGTAGGGCATTTGCCTTGCTCGAGGCCAACTCAGGTTCAATTCCCAGCATTCCATATGGTCCCCCTGAGCACCACCAGGATTAATTCCTGAGCGCAGAGCCAGGAGTGACCCCTGTGCATTGCTGGATGTGACCCAAAAAGAAAAAAAAAAAAAAAAAAGATCCTTGCATTGTCCATTAAAATGTCTTCCCCTCCTCCTATTTCCCACACTCGACTGTATTTAATGGCCAAAGTGGCTTGGAGGCGAGGGGAGGCACAAGCCTGGCAGTGTTGAGTTTGCCCGACAACTTGAAGCATGTCCACAGCCCTGGGTGGGCAGCTTTACAGTAGTGATCTGTAGTAGCATAAGCTTTTGAATACTTAAAGATTTTTAAATGCTTATGGATATAAGGCTGGAGAGATAGTACAGTGGGTAAGGCACTTGCCTTGCATGTGACCAACCCAGATTCAATCCCTGACACCCCATATAGTCCCCTGAGCACTGCCAGGAGTAATTCCCAAGTGCAGAGGCAAGAGTGATGCCTGATCGTTGCCAGGTATGACCCAAAAACTTTAAAAAAAAAAAAAAGTACTTGGGGCTGGAGTGATGATAGCACAGCGGACAGGGCATTTACCTTGCACTCGGCCGACCCAGATTCGATTCCCAGCATTCCATATCGTCCCCCGAGCACCGCCAGGAGTAATTCCTGAGTGCAGAGCTAGGAGTAACCCCTGAGCATCGCCGGGTGTGACCCAAAAAGCAAACAAATAAATTTCCTCTTATGAAAGAATAAGTACTTGGGGCTGGAGCTATAGTACAGCAAGTAGGGCGTTTGCCTTGCACACGGCCGACCCAGGTTTGATCCCCAGCATCCCATATGGCCCCCCATGCACAGACAGGAGTAATTCCTGAGTGCAGAGCCAGGAGTAATCCATGAGCACCGGCTGGGTATGACCCAAAAAGCAAAAATAATAATAATAATAAGCACTTATAGATGAAATTGACAAAGTAATGCATAAGATACTCCAAATCATGAAATAATGACTACAGAGAAAGAGAACCCATTAAGGGGATGGAGCGATAGTACCGCAGGTAGGATATGTGCCTTGCACATGGCCAACCTGGGTTCTATCCCTGGCATCCCATGGTCCCCTTCACACAGCCAGGAGTAATTCCTGATTGCAGAACCAAGAGTAACCCCAGAGCATCACCAGGTGGGAGGGAGGGAGGGAGGGAGAGAAGGAAGGAAAAGAAGGGAGGGAGGGAGGGAGGGAGGGAGGGAGGGAGGAAGGAAGGAAGGAAGGGAGGAAGGAAGGAAGGAAGGAAGGAAGGAAGGAAGGAAGGAAGGAAGGAAGGAAGGAAGGAAGGAAGGAAAAAAGAAAGAGAAAGAGGAGAGAGAGAGATCATTAAATAAATGCAGAACGGTCAGAGAGATAGTATAGTGAGTACGGCACTTGTCTTGCATGGCTGACCCTCGTTCAATCCTCAGCACCACATATTGTCTCCCCGAGCCTGCTGGGAAAAAGCCCTGAGTACTGCCTGGTGTGGCCAAATTAAAACTTAAATATTTAGGGGGCTGGAGCGATAGCACAGCGGGTAGGGTGTTTGCCTTGCACGCGGCCAACCCGGGTTCGATCCCCGGCATCCCATATGGTCCCCCAAGCACTGCCAGGAGTAATTCCTGAGTGCAAAGCCAGGAGTAACCCCTGAGCATCGCTGGGTGTGACCCAAAAAAAAAAAAAGCAAAAAAAAAAAAAACTTAAATATTTATCCTGGATTAGTAGTTTTCATCTTATTCAGAAATCTTTAAATTCTAGAAAAAACAAACAAACAAAGCAGGGGCTCAAGCAATAGCACAGCGGGTAGGGCAGTAGGGCGTTTCCCTTGCACTGGCCAGCCAGCCCACCTGGGTTTAATTCCTTAGTGTAGAGCCAGGAGTAACCCCTGTGCATCGCCGGGTGTGACCCAAAAAGAAAAAGAAAAAAAAAAAACAGACAGAAAGCTTTAAGTTCAATACAGGTCCAACAATATTTGTAGGGGAGCAGTTAAGGGCCACAACTGGCTTTTCTCAGGGTTTACTTAACTCTGTATAGGAGTCACTTCCTGAAGTGCTCAGAGGGCCATAATCAGTACCAGGGTTTTAACCAAGGTTGGCCGCATGTAAGGCAAGTAAGTGCCTTAAGTCCTGTGCTATCTCCTAGGACCCGTAAAAGTTTTTTGGGGGCCTGAGGTGATAGTGCAGAGGGTAGGACATTTGCCTTGCATGTGGCCAGCAGGGGTTCAATCCCCAAAGCATCACTAGGTGTGGCCCCAAAAAAAAAAAACAAAAAAAAATTTTTGTTTGTTTTTTAATTAACAAACTGATTCTAAAATTCTGCTTTATTTGGGGCCACAGCTGACTTTGTTCAGGGTTTACTCCTTCTTCTGAGTTCTAGGGTCACATTTAGCAGACCCCTAGTTTATTATTTTTGGGCCACACCTGGAAGTGCTCAGGCTTCCTCCTGTCTCTGCATTCAGGGATCACCTCTGGTGAGGCTAGGGGAACCATAATTGGTGTTGGGGATGGAACCCAGGTCGGCCAAGTGCAAGGCAGGTACCTCCTCACTGTACTATCTCTCCAGCCCTAGAGCACCTGATTTGTGTTTGACTTCCAGCACCCCACATGCCGAGCACAATCAAGGCAGCAATGCCATTTGTGAATGCCAGCACAAGTATATCATGCTGGCCCATCGCTAATCAAGTGTGCGTAAGCGCCACAACTAAAGAATGAAATAGAGAAACAGTTTGAATTGTTGTTGATTCCTTGCTCATATAGAGGGTAAAATAAGGACCAAAATTAAAATCTGGGGCTAGAGTGATAGTACAGCGGGGTAGGGTGTTTGCCTTGCACGCTGCAGACCTGGGTTTGATCCCCAGCATCCCATATGGTCCCCCAAGCACAACCAGGAATAATTTCTGAGTGCAGAGCCAAGAGTAACCCCTGAGCATTACAGGGTGTGACCCAAAAAAAAAAAGAAAAAATTTAATATGCAGAATTGGGAGGTCTAACATAGACAATATTCTTATTTATCTCCTTTTCAGACGACTGAGTCAGAGACCAACCCCAGAAGAACTGGAACAACGAAATATACTACAACGTGAGTCTATCTACAAAGAATAAGTTCTTTGCTTATTTCTGACTTTAACATAAACAATTGAGAGGAAGAGTATTTTCTGCAAGGACCAAGAAGAGAGTATTTTTTCTTAGCTCATAACAAAGGAATAGATTTTCCCCCATAATTCGTAACAAGAATGTGTTTTTGGTGCTAGGGATGTGACTCAGTGGAAGAATATTTGCCTTGTATTTGTGAAGTTCTAGGTTTATTCCTCAACACCTTTAAAAAAAAAACTTAAGAAACCCAGTGCTGGGAATTAAACCCAGGTCTCATTCAGGCCTGGCATGCACTTTACTCCTATGCTTTCCCCAGGCTATTCCAGAAATTACCTTGGGCATTTTCAGGGATTTGCTAGTAGCTAGTAGACGTGGGTCAGCTTTTCTCTTTTAAGGGAAGGGTAGAGTCTGTGCACAGTGAGTACCCACCTGTCCCGGTGCAATCTGAGGCTGGCGCTCAGCGGAGTCCCAGGGTTCTCACCATTTCTAATCGCTTATGTTTTATACCTTAAAATTCACAAAGTAAGGGCCTGTATTTAACTTGCCTTCTGTCTTCATAGTAAGTTTTCTGAAATAGTATTTTAACCTAGTATAGATTTTTTGGGGGGGTTTTTGTTTGTTTGTTTTTGTTTTTGTTTTTTTCCAAATTAAGGGTCTTATGGACCTACTGGGGCCAGGGAGATGGTTTAAAGGACGAGTTTGCGTGTTCTGCATTCTGATTCTATCCCCTACTGTGGATCATGGTGATGGGCACTGGAACAGATAAGACTGACCTTGCAAAGTGGCCCAGAGGTGAAGCCCCGAAAGAGGGAGTATCTGGGCAAAGTTGGCAAGAACAGTGTGTCAGCCAGCACCAGGTGTTCAGCCTTGGGCCTCACTCACCCTCCTAGTCACATGAGCCCAAGACACAGAAACTGTCACGTATGCTTAGCAAGTCATCCTGACTGCAGCATCTAGCCTTGATTGGGATTGGACCGGGGTAAAGCAGAGTTGGAGAGGTGATACACCAGTAATGCTGAGCTTTCTGTGATTGGACCTTTCTGTAAGCCAAGACCCTCATAAAATATGTGGGTATTTGGAAATAAGGTGAACAGCCATCAACTGCTCCCCATAGGGTGTTTCCTCACATGTCCGTCATCCTCCAGTCCCTTGATTTTTTTTTTAATTTATTTTTTTATTGAGTCACCATGAGATACAGTTACAAAATTGTTCATGATCAGATATCAGATTTCAGTCATACAATGTTCCAACACCTGTCCCTTACCGGTATACATTTCCCACCACCAATGTCCTCAGTTTCTTCCCACCAACCCCCCACCCCAGCTTGCCTCTGTGTTAGACACTTCTCTCTCTCTTTCTCTCTTGCTCTCCCCACCCCCACCCTTCTTGGGGCATCATGGTTTGCAATACAGACACTGAAAGGTTATCGTATATCTCCTTTTACCTCCTTTCAGCACTCAGATCTTGTCCAAAGTGATTATTTCCAACTATCATTGTCATAGTGGTCTATTCTTTGTCCTAACTGCCCTCTCCCCCTACCTCCCACCCACTAGTGGCAGGCTTCCAACCGTGGACCATTCCTCCTGGCCCTTAGTCCAATCCTTTTTTAAAAAATTTGTTTTTAGTCATTCTTTGAGTTCTTCGGTAAGGACATGCTCAAAAACATGTAATAGCTATTTTTTTCTTTTTTCGGCTTTTTGGGTCACACCTGTTGATGCTCAGGGGTCACTCCTGGCTTTGCACTCAGGAATTACTCCTGGTAGCTCTCAGAGTAACGAGGAACCATATGGGATGGTGGGAATCAAACCCAGGTCAGCATGTGCAAGGCAGACGTCCTACCTGCTATACTATGACTCTGGCCCCACAGTAGGTATTTTCAGCTGCAGGCCAAAAAGCAAAAGGAAACTACTAACTACAGACATTCAGAATATAACCATCTAAATGGATAAAGAACATTCTCCACTCTTGGGCAGTATATATACAGGCAGCTGACCAGACTTAATACCAGTTTACTGATCCTTGCTCTTCAGTATTTGATTGCTCCAGTTGGCAAGAAATTGTTGTCAAGCAGGGATGTGCCTCAATGATGGAGCATTTTCCTTGTATATGTGCTGTCCTGACTTCAATCCTAAAACTGCTAGAAGGAAAAAATAGTCTTGATTGGCCATCCCCAAAGTTTGTATTTTATTCTGACTTGGGGTCTATAATGAACATCTGCAGTGTAATTACCGAAAGATTTGATATGCAGTTTTCTATTTTGAAATAATAAAATAATCTTTGTTTCTGTCAATTGTAGCTAAAAATGAGGCTGATCGTCAGGCAGAAAAGCGAGAGATTAAACGTCGGCTCACCAGAAAGGTAAGCTGTCCAACTGTTTGGTTTCCTCACGATTACGCCTCTCGCATGTGACTGACCTGTTTGGTTTCCTAATGAAGAGAAGAGAATTTTAGGGCCAGTGATGTGCCTCAGAGTGTTGGAGCACATGCCGGGTATGTCTGAGGTCTCAGGGTCAATCCCTGTACTGCTCGGGCTCCCGAGCACCACAGCCCCAGGTGCATGTAGCCCCTGTCATTACCAGTCACTTACTGCCCGGAGTTGCCTCCTGGACCACTCTCCTGCACTGTTGGTTATAATCCCTACTTAAAAATTAAATCTAAGGCTGATCCAACTTTGTGGACACGGATAAGACCAGACCCTGAGGAGATTGGACTCCTCCCATGAAGGAAACTCCTCGAATTCCCTCGACCTCTCCCTCAATCTGATTAACTTTAGTGATTCAGTCCAAAAAAGATCATCACCACTCCCAACCTCCCTGGTAACCTCCCTAGCAACGGACTTTTGTCTGAGAAGAAGCCCCATGTGAGGGCAAGATGGAGAAACCCTAAAAAAACCACCTTGAACAAAGGAAGGGCGCGCATATGCTGCCCGAGCCCATGTGCTGCTTGGCGCCTACATGGCCGAACACATGTGGTGCCTGAGCACATGTGACGCCTCTGCATATCCCCTCTTGGAATGTGTACTTTCATGCTTTTGTGTCTAATGCTAGGATGTGTGTAGGGGTTCTCTCCACCCTTGGAGAATCCCGTGTTCTCTCTCGAGTCACTCTCTCCCTCTCTCTCCCTCTCTCTCTCTCTCTCTCTCTCTCTCTCTCTCTCTCTCTCCCTCCCTCCTTCCCTTAATAAAAATCCTCCAAATAAAATCTATTTATTCAGGGCTGGAGCAATAGCACAGCGGGTAAGACGTTTGCCTTGCAC
Source organism: Sorex araneus (assembly GCF_027595985.1). NCBI lineage: Eukaryota > Metazoa > Chordata > Mammalia > Eulipotyphla > Soricidae > Sorex > Sorex araneus. The sequence goes on along the minus strand of NC_073306.1, from coordinate 46,760,633 downwards.
ATGGTAGACCCGGGTTCGATTCCCAGCATCCCATATGGTCCCCTGAGCACTGCCAGGAGTAATTTCTGAGTACAGAACCAGGAGTAACCCCTGTGCATCATCGGATATGACCCAGAAAGCAAAATAAATAATTTTAATTAATTAATTAATTAACTAATTAAAATTAAATCTAAAGGGGCCAGAGTGATGGCATAATGTATAGGGCATTTGTCTTGTATACAGCCAGCATCCCATATAATCCCCAAGCACCCCTGGAGTAATTCCTGAGTGCAAAGCCAGGAGTAACCCCTGAGCATTGCTGGGTGTGACCAAAAAAAGCAAAAATAAATAAATTTTAATTTTTTTCTTTTTGGGTCAAACCCAGCGATGCTCAGGGGTTACTCCTGGCTTTGCACTCAGGAATTACTCCTGGTGGTGCTTGGGGACCATATGGAATGCCAGGGATCGAACCCACGTCGGCCGCGTGCAAGGCAAACGCCCTACCCACTGTGCTATCGCTCCAGCCCTTAAATAAATATTTAAAAATTAAAATTAGGGCTGGAGCGATAGCACAGCGGGTAGGGCGTTTGCCTTGCACGCGGCCGACCCGGGTTCTAATCCCAGAATCCCATATGGTCCCCTGAGCACCGCCAGGGGTAATTCCTGAGTCAAGAGCCAGGAGTAACCCCTGTGCATCGCCGGGTGTGACCCAAAAACAAACAAAAAAAAAATTAAAATTAAATCTAAAGGGGCCAGAGTGGGATAGCACAATGGGGAGGGTGTTTGCCTTGCATGCGGCCAACCCAGTTCGATCCCCGGCATCCCATATGGTCCCCTGAGCACTGCCAGGAGTAATTCCCAAGTACAGGGATAGGAGAAATCCCTTAGCATCGCTGGGTATGACCCAAAAAGCACTTCCCCTCCACCCCCCCAAAAAAAATTATTTAGTGTCGAAACTATAATACAGCAGGTAGGGTATTTGCCTTGCATTTGGCTAACCTGGATGTGATTCCGAGCATCGCCAGATATGTCCCAAAACTGATGATCCCCCCCCCCCAAAAAAAAAAAGAAAAAGAAAACCCGGGAGTGGCACAAAACAAATAAACTTTGTTTTTTCTTTTTGGGTCACACCCAGCGATGCTCAGGGGTCACTCCTGGCTCTGCACTCAGGAATTATCCCTGGTCTTGCTCAGGGGACGATATGGGATGCTAGGAATTGAACCCGGGTTGGCCGTGTGCAAGGCAAACGCCCTACCCCTACCCACTGTGCTATCTCTCCAGCCCAAAACAAATAAACTTTTAAGAAAGCAGTGATTCTCTGTATCCCCAGAAAGCGATGGTATGATCTGAAACTGAGTATGTGTTGGATATTAACCCTAAGTGTTTAGGCTTCATCAGTTAGTTGCCCTTTTTCCTCTCCCTAGAGAAGCTTACCGTGCTCTTGCTAGCATCCCTAATTTAGTTAGTTTATCTGTAACCTTTCTTTTGTGTTCTACCTCTCATTATCTCAGTTCCCCAAATCAGTCTTGATTATTTATCAACCAAAACTTTCTGGTAATTCTGGACTTTGTATTTGTAGTGATTTGTATTTGAAGTGCTATGTATTTGTACCTGCTTTTCTATTTCCCTATAGCCTTTTTGTATTTTACTATAGAGCAATGTTTTTAGGTTAAACACTGAAAGACCGTTAATGCTACACTCCTAATATTTGGGAGTTGATCAACTCTAAAATGTACTCCTAGACATGGGTCATAATTACTTGACCAGGCTTCAGTAGCTTAATTTCTAACACCCCACAAGGGAGGTCCCTCCGTGGAACTGGGATGGACCCAGGGCAAATGGCAAAGCTACCCTGGCATCAAAATGGGACAGTCTAGAAAGTATAAATGCATAATCTTGGTGCAAGCTGTTACCCAGACTTAAGAGACAGGACCCCTATGGGGAAGGACAAGTTGAACTGACCTGAGGAGACTTAGTCTGGGATTTACGGTAAAAGCCTTGCTTGCTCTCGGAGTCCAGAGAACTAAGTTTAGGGATCTTTGTCTCTTATTGTGTTTATCCAAACAACTGCAAGTAATGATAAGTGTTGTTTAACATATACTAGAGGGAAAGTATAAACTAGAAGGAAAGACCCTGGGAGACGATCTCCTTGAGTTAATTTCCCTAAGAGAATTTCTTCCACCAAATGTTTTTTCTCTGTAAATGATCAGTCACACCTAGGTCCTTTATCTCAACCCACCTCAGGTGTTTTATGAGTATGCTAGCAGCTCTGCATTAAACGTGCCATCAGTCTGTGGTCCCCTGTCTCTTTGCCTCTCTGCTTGGGAGGACAGGAAGCGGCTCTCACCAAGTGCAGCACACACATTATTTTGTGAACTCACAAGTATGGAAGTCAGACTAAGCCAGATTTCCAGGAAAACAGCTAAAACTACAGAGAAGATTGTATTGTGGCTTGAATGCATTGAACCCAAATGTTAATCTATGAGAACATTGGCCATTAAGATGCAGCATCATGAACTGAGAGGAAATAAATATAAAAGGCAAAATGATCCAGTTCTAAGCTTCATCTTTAATTACGAAGCAATGAAATGTTGGGTTATGTTAAAATTGGATTACAAGGCCAGAGTAATAGTATAGTGAGTAAGGTCATAATACAAAGGGTAGTCTTTCACGCAGCCGACCCAGGTTTGATTACGGCACCACACATGGTCCCCCAAGCCCTCCCAAAAAATGACCCCTGAGTGCAGAGCCAGTAGTGACCCTAGAGCACCACCAAATAAAGCCCAAAAACAAAACCAGTGAAACAGGGTGGCATAGTGAGTCCAGGCCTCAGGGTTGGTTTCCTGCAACATCCACCTTCCCAAGCACCTCCAGACATGATCCCACAATAGTGATAAACTCCTCATTGCCAGAATTTCTAGGAGTAGACTCAGATCGGTAGTGGATAAAAGTCCTCAAGGTGAGTCCACAGGTGGTGAAATTTGAAACTGAATTAGATGCAATTTGAATGCATGAGTGATTCAGTTAATTACTGAATTCCGAGCAGTGTGAACTAAGAGCTTTATTTCTTTCAGCTCAGCCAAAGACCAACAGTGGCGGAACTGCTTGCCAGGAAGATTCTGAGGTTTAATGAATATGTGGAAGTGACGGATGCTCAAGACTATGACCGGCGGGCTGACAAACCTTGGACTAAACTGACCCCTGCTGACAAGGTCTCTCTCTCAATAGATAGAAGTGCATCTTATATATAGATATATCTGTCTCTTTGTCCATCTTTATTTGAAGCATGTAAGATACATCTAGAACATTCCATAAACCATAAACAAAAAATTGTCATTTTTTTATACAGTGTTAAAAACACCAGGTTCAAGAGCTAGTACCATGGACAGGGCACTTGCACTGCATGTGGTTGACCGAGTTTGATCACCAGCACCACAGATCATCCTCTAAGCACCACCAAGAGTGGTCCCTAAGCACAGAGCAGGGAGTAAACTCTAAGCACAACTGGGTATGCCCCAAAATTTGGAGGTGGGGAGAATACAGAACTCCTGCTACATCACAGAAAATTATAAAGCTGTTTTTTTTTTTCTTTTGGTTTTTGGGGCCACCCTCAGGAATGTTCAGAGCTTACTCCTGGCTCTGCACTGAGGAATCATTCTTACTGGTACTCAGGGGACCATATGAGATGCTAGGGATTAAAACCAGGTTAGCCACATGCAGGGCAAGTGTCCTACCCGCTGTACTATCACTCCAGCCACAATAAAACACATTTTAAAACATAATTATGTTTACAGGGGCTGGAGCAATAACACAGCAAGTAAAGCATTTGCCTTGCACATAGCCAACCCAGGTTTGATTCCCCATATCCCATATGGTTCCCCGAGCACCGTCAAGAGTAATTCCTGAGGGCAGAGCCAGGAGTAACCCCTGTGCATCGCTGGGTGAGACCCAAAAAGCAAAAATAAATATAGTTATGTTTACAGCATTTGAGTAGTATATTTTAGTAATTTCACCATGGGGGGGCGGGGGGAGCCACACCCAGAGGTGCTCAGGGCTCTGCGCTCAGGGATGACTCTTGGTAGTGCTCTGGGAACTATATGGATAGGGGCCAGAGCGATAGTACAGCAAGTAAAGTGTTTGCCTTGCATATAGCTGACCTGGCTTAGATCCCCGGCATCACATGTAGTCTCCTGAGCATGGCCAGGAGTAATTCCTGAGTGCAGAGCCAGGAATGAACCCTGAGCATCACCAGCTATGACCCCAAAATTAGCCACAAAAATATAGCCAAAACACAAAAAAGAAACTTACCCACTATACTATCTTTCCAGCCCTTGATATTTCACTTTATAATGTCGGGGAAAACTTGCTTGGCAAGTATGAAATCTATAAAAAAAAAAAACTCTTTTCTGTTTTTAAAGTTTTTGTTGTTGTTATTTGGGGGGCGGGGGGTTGTTTTGTTTTGAGCTTCACCCAGAGATGCTTAGGGTGTACTCCTGGCTCTATGCTCATGGACCATAGGCAGTGCCAGGGAGTATACCCAGGTCAGCTAAATGCAAAGCAAGTGGTATCCTGCCCACTGTACTATTGCTCGGGTCCTAGTCAAGTGTTTTGATTTGCTGGAGGCCAGGGATTCCTTAGACGTGAACAGTATCAGAGGGTTGATGTCTGTCAAGCTGAGATGCTGCCACAGATTACAGCCCCTCACACAGTTAGACTCAGTTGAGAACAGACGGCAAATCGCTGCTCTGCAATAACAGATGCTGAAGCTTTTTTGTTTCTACCCCACAGGCTGCCATAAGAAAAGAATTGAATGAGTTTAAAAGCTCAGAGATGGAAGTTCATGAGGACAGCAAACATTTTACACGGTAAGACCCACAAGACCCAACACTGTGAGCTAAGTGGAGCTCTAGCAAAAAGCAAGAGTGCCAGAGGGTTGCCGATGGGAAAAGCAGGCGCAGTGCTAACTGCAGCAAGACTAGATTGTTAGATTATTTAGCCTGTACTAAATATAGTTTTATAATTTAATCTGTAATAATCATTGGGGTGTGTTAATATCCCTTTTTATTTTCTTTTTCTTTTTATTTATTTATTTATTTGGCTTTTTGGGTCACACCAAGGGTTATTCCTGGCTCTGCACTCAGGAATTACTCTTGGTGGTGCTTGGTGGACCGTATGGGATGCTGGGGATCGAACCCAGGTTGGCCATGTGCTAGGCAAATGCCCTCCCTGCTGTCCTATCACTTTGGCCCCAGTATCCCCATTTTTATAATGAAGAAACATGCTGGGAATAGGTAAGCTCAGAACCAAGAGATAGAAGCACGAGTGGGTCAAAGTTATTCATAGCACCCAACTTTACAATCGACCATAATCAAATGCCATGTGTACAGTTTTTCCGACCTCAGATCTCAACCCCATCATGCTGGTATCAGAGATCACTCCCACCTGGGCTCTGGGGCCTTATGGGGTGCTAGGGACCGAACCCAGGCCAGCTGAATTGGAAGGCAAATGCTGTAACCGATGTCCCATCACTCTGGCTCCTCATTTCATTTCTGTGTAGCAGAGTTGATCTTACTGATTTAGTGTATAAACTCATTAGTTATTTTATGACAGAAACCAAGAAATATTTTGGGTTTTTTTGTTTGGGGCCACACTTGGCGGTGATCAGGGCTTATTTCTTGCTTTGTGTTCAGGGGACCATATGGGATGCTGGGATTGAACCGGTTCAGCCATGTGCAAGGCCAGCACCCTACCTGCTATACTATCCCTCCAGCCCCCCTCGACATATTTTAATTTAGAATTAATGGTATGATCAAGAACCTACCCAATACTGAGCCAGAGAGATAATACAGCAAGTAGGGCACTTGCCTTGCGTACAGTTGACTCAGGTTTAATCTCCAGCACCCCATATGATTCCCCAAGCACCACCAAAAGTGATTCCTAAGCACAGAGTCACTCTGGTTTAATTCCTCAGCATCCAAAAAAAAAATAGAAGAAGAAGAAGTGACAAAAATAATCTGCATTATTTAGTAATATGCCTCTTTTGGATAATCTTTTATGATCTGCCGTTATTCTTTTTTTTTCTTTTTGGGGTCACACCCAGCGATGCTCAGGGGTTACTCCTGGTAGTGCTTGGGGAACCTTATGAGATGCTAAGGATTAAGCACAGGTCAGCCTCGTGCAAGGCAAATGTCCTACCCTCTGTACTATCGCTCCAGCCCCACTGCCATCATTCTTGATGCTGCAGTCTGCAGTCTGCAATCCCCAAGCATCACTGCCTGTGGCCCCCCCCCCAAAAAAAATAAGTAATTATAACTCACCTAATACTTTAGGATCAGCTAGCCACAAATGGAATCAGTGAAAGTAAGTGAATCTCAGAACACTTCTGAAAAGGCTTAATGTAGAACCAGAGAGACAGTACAGAGATCAGGCACCATGCCTTGTACCTGGTCAGCCCAGATTCAGTCTCCAGTTCCACATGATCCCCCAAGCACTATGCCAGGAATAGCCTCCAAAACTGCCAGATGTGGCTTTGAAACATACACATACATGCATATGTATATGTATATATATACATATATATATACACACACACACACACAAATATGTACAAACATGTAAGTAAAGGGATGAACAGAAAAAATTAGTCCAGGAAAACAGATTGAGAAAAGCAATTAAATAAGAAGGAGAAGTAGGGAAGATACTGTTATGTAAACAAAGGGGTTTCTTTAAGCACCACTGGGAGTGACCATTGCACACTTCTGGATGTGCAAAAGAACCAAATATAAAAAGCGGAGAAAGTAGAATCAAGAGCATCTGATGCTATAAGGAAGTCAAGTAGGACTGGAGAGATACGACAGCAGGTAGGGCACTTGCCTTGCACACAGGCAGCCTGACTTTGATCCCTGGAACCACATACGTCCCTCAACTCCCCTTACAGAGTCAGGAGTAAGCTCTGATCACCACTAGATATGGCCCAAAAAATAAAAAAAGGAAAAAAGTCAAGTAGATTTAGAGCAGACCTGGGGCCGAGGATATAGCTTGGAGGTAAGAGCACATGCCTTGAATGTGTGATACCATAAGTTTAGTGTCTGATACCTCACACACACATGAATAATCAGGGGCTGGAGAACTAGCAACACGGACTTACCAGCAGTCCAGGTTTGATTTCTGGTACCACATAGTCCCCTGAGTACTATCAGAAGTTGCCCCTGAGGACTGCTAGGTGTTACCAAAACAAAGCAAAAAGGTCATTAGAGTGAAGGAAATATGACTGTTCTTTGTTGTTTTATTTTTTTAATTAAAATGTAACATTTCCGTGTCTGGGGCTGTGTAGCTCAAGTGTCCAGGCGCTTATGCCAGTGCAGTCCCCTTAGCATCTCTGAGTAGCCCAAAAGAAAAAAATAATTTTGGGGCTGGAGCGATAGCACAGCGGGTAGGGCGTTTGCCTTGCACGCAGCCGACCCGGGTTCTAATCCCAGCATCCCATATGGTCCCCTGAGCACCGCCAGGGGTAATTCCTGAGTGAAGAGCCAGGAGTAACCCCTGTGCATCGCCGGGTGTGACCCAAAAACCAAAAAAAAAAAAAAGAAAAAGAAAAAAATAATTTCTAATAACAGTGTTATTAGAAATAATATAGTGTGGGGCTGGAGTGATAGCACAGAGGGTAGGGTGTTTGCCTTGCACGTGGCTGACCGGGGTTCCATTCCCAGCATCCTATATGGTCTCCTGAGTACCGCCAGGGGTATTTCCTGAGTGCAGAGCCAGGAGTGACCCCTGTGCATCGCCGGATGTGACCCAAAAAGAAAGAAAAAAAAAAAGAATGAATGAAATGTAAAGCAGACCAGGGATGTTATTCAGTGGCAAAACACATGCCCTGCATGTGTGAGGCCCTTGGGATAATTCCGCACCCCCCCCCCAAAAAAAAAAATAACAGTAAGTAAGTAACAAAGTGCAAAGTGATCTGCAGTATTTAGTAACATGGATGTTTTCGGTCATCTCTTTTAGCTACCATCGTCCTTGATGCTGCAGCTGAACGTGGAACTGAGCAGCCCCTTCCCCTAGCAGCGCCACTCGCTGCTTCAGGGTGACATGGAGAGAATATCAGCACTTTGGGACACAGACAGAATTGAGCCCCGGGGATGGGGTTCTGGGGTGGACAGTACTTCTCTGAATGTAGCGTTTCACTGGAATGGGTTCTCACATGCTGCCTTGGCCAAACCTAACCCTTTGTTCAGCGCTTCCGAACCTGTCACTTCGGGAGGCTCTTCCCCCACCAGCCACCAAAATTCCGGGCCCCCTGTGGTTCCGAGTTTTGTAGGCTGTCCCATGCCATCCCCAAGATGCCCACCAGCACTGAGGCAGGGTCCCTGCTAGCCTCACCTGTCCTGAGTGGTAAGGAAGCACCTGCCAGAGTCCCCCTGGTTGGTGATGCAGGGATCCGCCCAACACCAGCGCCTTCATGCCACGCTGGCAAACACCACTTGAAGCACTGCACTGTACCTCAGGCACAGCAGTCCTGCTGCTCAGGTCCCCTCGAAGAGCGCTCAGGGCCGACAGCCTCTTCCCTTTGGGCACAAGTCATCTGGGTTTTGTTTTTCTGTTATAATCAAAATTTGATCTTGAAGTGATCGGAATTTCAGCTTTTCCTCTAACCGACATGCTGGTTGACAGCCAGACTACAGTGATAATGCACACATGCTCGCTTTGTACAGAACAAAACCAGACCCAGAAGGACCTCTATGTTAATGCCAGCTTGCCAAGAAACTGGCTCACAGCTTGAATTTTACAGGGTTTTTGTACCAAATAATACTCAGATTCACTCTGCCCAGCGGATGTGCTCACCGCCACACGTGCCCAGTGGTGGATGGCAGCTGTGCTCAGCCAGAAGCGCAGCAGGGCACTGGGGTGCTCGATTGCAAAAGGCCTTTAGAGAAACAATCTGGGGTGACACAGTCACACCCCACTGGCCCCTGTTCTCACAGCCTGTTCCCCTCTGCTGCACCAGCCCGCCTCACTTCCTGCTGCAGCCAGTGTGCCTGGCTCAGCCCCACCCCTTTTTGTATCTGTAACATATTAATCAGTTGTCCTAAAACAGATGATTCAGTTGCTTTCTTTGAATTTTTACTAAGAACTGTACAGCCTCACTATTTTTGTCTAATTCCTACCCACACTCTGTAGAAGAAGGAAAATTATTTTCTATGTGGTCAGAGAGATTGTACTTGCTTTGCACATGACTGACCTGGGTCCATCCTCAGCATTCCATATGGTCCCCTGAGTACTGCCAGGCCTGACTCCGGAGTACAGAGCCAGGAGTAAGCCCTGAGCAAAAATATTTTCTATTTGACTGATGAATGTGGTTTTTCCTTTATTTCTTAAAGTTCAGGAAATTAATTGTGGCTTCTGCAGTCTTTGTTCTATATGTAATCTTTGCATAGGGTGTCATATCCCCCCCCCCATTATAGTCACATCCTTGTAAGATTACTTAAAAATCATAATATCAGGTCAAAACAAAAATTTAAAGTGACCTTAAGAGGCAGTGTCTTCTCACTGTATGGGGAACAGGAGGGTAGACGCCTCAGTTCCCATCAAGTGCTTTACAGCTCTGAAGATCTGCCGTATCCACCTCATCTGGAAGCTCATTCACGAATACAACCGAGGAAGATGCAGTGTTGATAGAGGTCTGTAGACAGCGACCACACAGCCACACTGACCGACTGCTGGCCTTTCTGTCTGCTGGTTCAGAGATGGCTCAGCGGCTGCCCAGTGCTCTCTGTGTCTAGAGACTTTTTCAGATTTTCTTACACTGCCTTTCCTTCCCTTCATGTGCCAAGCTTGAAGCAGGGGTTTGGTCTCCTGCTCGTCTGCTTAACTTGTGCCACCGAGAAATCTAGTTTATCTTTCATCTCACTCGTGTTCTTTAGAAATATGATACTTTGGGGTCAACTTTTTCCAGGTGTTTTTATATATATATATGTATGGATGGATTTTGTGTTCCCCTTCCATGTAAGTAACGATTCACAATCATAATGTAAAGAAGAGATTAAAAACTTGATGTATTGTAGTAGATGCTTTCCTTTGTACAGAATCTCCTTGTAAAATAAATAATTGCATTGTATATCAGTCTTGTTAATTATTAAAATATTTTAGAATTTTAAAAGACCATGATTTGTGTGAATTATTTTTTTATGTTCTAGCTTCTTTATTTATTGATTTTTGGGTCACACCCGGCGATGCACAGGGGTCACTCCTGGCTCATGCACTCAGGAATCACCCCTGGCGGTGCTCAGGGGACCATATGGGATGCTAGGAAATCGAACCCGGGTAGGCTGCGTGCAAGGCAAACGCCCTACCCGCTGTGCTATCGATCCAGCCCCTAACTTCTTTGTTTAAAATGTTTTCTACTTTATTTAAAATGTTTCGGTCAAGAGCCTGGAGTGATGTGTACAGCGATTGACTCTGCTCAGAATCACTCCTAGAGAGGCCCAAAGGACCTAACCCTGGTCAGCCACATGCAAGGCAAGTGCCCTACCCGCTCTACTCTGTCCAGTGCCTCCCTGATCAGCTCAGCTCTGGGTTTCCAAAGCCTCTCATCGTCTCCTAGGTCTGTCATTACCCATTCCCCACCCCTGTACAGTTCCTTCAAATTGTGGCTTAGATTTTAACTCCCTTTAATAAATGTTCCAGCATGAGCAAATTGTTCATTTGTTCTACCCTCGGGGTTGCCAAAATTTTTATTATACATTTCAAAATGACCCAATACATGCTAACATTAATAAAAATTTTAATGAAAATTAATTTTCAAAACTAAAAAGATTACACTATAGAAAATTTCTATAGCCCATTCTCAGACTATAGAAATTTCTCAATTGGCTGGTGTTAAAAATTTTCGTTCTTGGGGCTGGAGTGATAGCATAGCGGGTAGGGCATTTGCCTTGCACGCGGCTAACCCGGGTTCAAATCCCAGCATCCCATATGGTCCCCTGAGCACTGCCAGGAGTAATTCCTGAGTGCAGAGCCAGGAGTAACCCCTGTGCATCGCCAGGTGTGACCCAAAAAAAAAAAAAATTGTTCTTCAGGGCTGGAGCAATAGCACAGCGGGTAGGGCGTTTGCCTTGCACGCGGCCGACCCGGGTTCAAATCCCAGCATCCCATATGGTCCCCTGAGCACCGCCAGGGGTGATTCCTGAGTGTAGAGCCAGGAGTAACCCCTGAGCATCGCCGGGTGTGACCCAAAAAGCAAAAAAAAAAAAAAGTTACAGGAGGTACACCAGATACTTTCATTCTAGCCCAGTTGCAATGACTGTATGTTAATATTTATTCATCTCACTACAAATGTTCTCTGACAGTGATACAAATGTTCTCATGTTGCAACACTTCTTGCAGTATCTCTTTTTGCGGAGTGGGGGGGCACACCAGATGCTCAGGGATAATTCCTGGCTCTGCACTCTACAATCACTCCTGGCAGTACCTAGAGGATCATATGGGATGCTGGTGCAAGACAAGTGCATTATACACCATACTCTCCAGTCAGTTACTGGTTTTTGTTTGTTTTTAAAATGGGGCAACTGGAGGGCAGAGCAGAAGTACAATAGGTAGAGCACTTGCTATACATGCAGCAGAGCTGGGTTCATGAAATCCCTTGCATCCCATATGGTCCCAGAGCACCGCCAGGAGTGATTCCTGAGCACAGAGCCAAAAGTAACCAGAGTATTGTCAGGTGTGGCCCCCAAAGCCAGAGAGGTAGTAAAGGAGTTTATTACCTCGCACTAGGCCATCCCTGGTTTGAACCTTGACCCCACATATGATCCCTAAGCACTGCCACAGAGAGAGAGAACAGTTATATTTTCTCTAAAACAATAATGTGTTTTATGTGCTAATAACAAAGCTTTTTCCAGAGAAGACCCCATACTCCGCTGAGCCAGGAGTATCCCCCATACACATTCCAGGATCTGGCCCTAGAACAAGCAAAACTGTGAGACGTAATTCTCAGTTTTAAATTAAATTAATTTTTAAATTGTATTTCAAGCTATAATCTTTTTTTTTTTTTTGCTTTTTGGGTCACACCTGGCAATGCACAGGGGCTACTCCTGGCTCTGCACTCAGGAATCACCCCTCGCCGTGCTCAGGGGACCATATGGGATGCTGGGATTCGAACCCGGGTCGGCCGCGTGCAAGGCAAACGCCCTACCCGCTGTGCTATCTCTCCCCAAGCTATAATCTTATACAGTGCACACACAGTTGGAGATGACACTCAGCGGTAGCACTTTATTTATTTATTTATTTATTTTTGCTTTTTGGGTCACACCCAGCAATGCTCAGGGGTTACTCCTGGCTTTGCACTCAGGAATTACTCCTGGCAGTGCTTGGAGGACCATTTGGGATGCCGAAGATCGAACCTGGGTCGGCCGCGTGCAAGGCAAACGCCCTACCCGCTGTGCTATCGCTCAGGCCCGGTAGCACATTTCTTACTATGTGAGGCTGGGTTCAATTCCCTGGGCTTGCAAAAAAAAAAAAAATGCATCCACTTCTCTTGGCGTTTCGAGCATCTTCAGTGCTACGTGGTTACTCTATTCCGGCTGACTAGGAATGAACGAGCAACCCTGGGAGCGACCCGAGCACCCCTGGGTGGGTGTGCCCCACTTCCCCCTAAAGATGTTTCTAGCACATACTCATTTCTAAGCACACAATTCGGTAGAATTTAAGTACATTTAGATTGCAATTCATAGGAGACTCTGAGTCAGCGGGTGCGGGGCATTCTGTCTGATACACCTCCACGTTTTCCAAATGTTTACTTCATACTAGCTAGAAGAGGCTCACTGCTTTCCTAGACCGCTTCCCCGGGAGTCTTTCCCGCTTTCATTCGCGCGTTGCAGCAAGCACCGCGAGATTCCCGAGACAGCAAGGGCGGGGCAGTCGGCAGCAAATTCCCAGCATCCTCCCCAGGGCTCTCCGGGTTCCGAGGCTGCGCGTGTCGCCGCGCAGGCGCAGACACCGCGTCTTGACTTCCGCGCGCTGCATTGACTATAAATAGGCGTGCCCGGCCGCTCTCCGTCCTTTCTGGGCCCATCCGCTCTGGACTTGCTGCTTGGTGAGTGGGACTTCCTCTCGCGCCCTGTTTGTAAGGTCTCGGGAGCTCGATTTGTGCCTTTCGGAGCTTCCCAAGAAGGGCTGCTCTGAGCTGCGTCCCGGCGGGGGCACGGCGGGAGGCCGGTGCTGGCGCCGGGCGTACAGGGCCACGGCCCGACCAGCGTGCTGTCTGTATACGGCCTTTGCACGTGAGTTCTTGCGTATGCTTGGGCGGGATGCCGGCTTCCTAGGGGAGCTTCTGGTCGGCAGCCAAAACTAACGGGGTGCCAATCGGTCATGGGTCGGAATTTAGACGAGTGCGCGGAAGTCTAGGTGCCGCCCTACGAAGTCGGCGACTGGCGGGACCAACGTGGATATCCCGGGAGGTCACTCTCCCCGGGCAATGTCCAGGTGGCGTAGAGGAGCATAGGGCTCTGCCCTGTGATGTACAGTCCCTTTCCACACCGTTGGAGATCAAGCCGGGCCTCGAGTCTGCGCCTGCATATTCCTACAGCTTCCCAGAGTCCTCTGGACCATGACTGGGGAGACAAACCATGCAGGAAACAACGCTTACGAGCAACCAGTCCACCTGGATGCAAGCTTGAAATCAGTTTATTTTTAACCCACTCAGTCTACTGGTGGATTAAGCTCTTGATCTTGTTTTGCAGCTTTTGAACCAATTCCAGATGATCTGACTTGGTAAGTAGATCTGATTGCATTAGCATTACCCGTCTTCTCTGAAAACAATTGAGTATTACTTGATGTATCAGATGAAATTGTAGTTTGCCCATGTTACGTGTAAGCGGGATTCATCTGGTAATCAAAATATTGTGGAACTTGCCAGACATGCAAGTTCATTGGCACCATTTTCCGGTGGCGCGTTAAAAGCATGGCTGTCTGTCTGAGGTGTGCCTTGTCGCCTGTTAGATTCCAACGTGGATATCCCGGGAGGTCACTCTCCCCGGGCAATGTCCAGGTGGCGTAGAGGAGCATAGGGCTCTGCCCTGTGATGTACAGTCCTTTTCCACACCGTTGGAGATCAAGCCGGGCCTCGAGTCTGCGCCTGCATATTCCTACAGCTTCCCAGAGTCCTCTGGACCGTGACTGGGGAGACAAACCATGCAGGAAACAGTAAAAGTATTAATAGGTGATTGTTGTTTTTCTTTTTTTATTTAATGGGAGAATGAAGGAGTCTAAATTTCTTTTCTTGTTCATTCAGGAGAGAAGAGGATCCAGATCTTCACATTGTCGGTTGATTAACTTTAGGTTTCTTGATTTGGTAGAAAGGTAAATTTGAAGGATGTATTGAGATTCTGAGTTAAACTTTAGCCCCAGGTTCGCTAAGTGAAGTGATCTTTCTAAGGAATTGTGGGGTGCTGGTATGGGTGGATTTTTCTACCTACATTTCTGTTGGGAGGGTTAGACCCATCAATGCTTAGGGCTCTCTCCTGGCTTGTGCTTGGGATTATATAGGATATCAGTGATTAGACCTAAGGGAGTCTGATCCACCCTACCCACTGTGACCATGGGGTGGGGTAATGTATTTCTGGATGGGACATAAAAGCCCCTGAAAAAGTGATCTTCCGATGTATTTAATGAATTTCAATAAAAGTGATTACTTGTTTCTTTGTGTCATGTTTTCTGTGGGTAATAATAGCGCGTTGATGGGATTGATGTGTGAGGGTATGATCTGACAGAGAGATGTAGTCCTGTCACAGCTGATGCTGCTCAGTTGCTTGTTTCCCACAGGAATAGAGGCAAGTTGGGAAGGTTGAAATTGCGAGGCTCTTGTGCTGAGGCCACATGTCAGCCTGCCTGAAAGTGATGTGGGGCTGAGTCATAATGGAAGCTTTGTCTAGACTGCCCCTGGCAGAGGAGAGTCCTAGAGGATGGGGGCCTAGCGGGGAACCATCTAGAAGGTAGTCTAGTCCACAGGTTCATGTGACAATGCGGTAATAATAGAACTAATGCAAAAGGCAGTGATCCAGCGCCATTGTCACTGAGCTTTGTTGGGTGAACCAAGGTAAGTGCAGCCAGTGCTTGAGCATGTCAAGTGACTGCTGCAACATTGGGGTGTTTTGGTTTTTGCTTTTTGGGGGAGTCACACCTGCCGGTGCATAGGGGTTCCTCCTGCTCTGCACTCTGGAATTACTCTTGGAGGTATGGGATGATGGGAATCAACCTGGGATGGCCATGTGCAAGGCGAATGCTCCAGCCCCCAATATTGGATTTTTTTGTTTTTTCTTTTTGGATTGCACAGGGGTTACTCCTGGTGGTGCTCAGGGAACCATAGGGGATGGGATGGCCACGTGCAAGGCAAACCCCCTGCCCGCTGTACTATCACTCCATCCCCACAACATTGGTTTTGAATGCTGCCCTTTGTAGGCCATCACATGACTTGGCTGAAACCTTCGGTTATATAGCACTCTCAGTGTCATCCTTGTTGATCGATCTGGCTCAATGTTTCCATTCGTCCTAGCCCTGAAATTTTAGCAGCCTCTCTTATCCTTCACACATTGGAGGTTCTTTCAGGGTCAAGGGAATAAGACCCATCATTGGTACCGTTTTTTTGGCATACCAAATATGCTACAGGGAGCTTGCCAGGCTCTGCTGTTCACATTTGTATTTGCACGATTTACTACAATGAAGGATAATACCATGCAGTTCGCTACAACTTGGAAGTAAGCCAAGACAGATCAGATGAAGTCAGTTATGTATGGTAGATAAATGGTACATAGAAGGAAAAGCAGCCATCAAAGTGGGGAATATACCTAGATTACTCTGGAACCTGTATTATATACCTGAGGATAGGGGAGGGAAGAAACTGAAGGAGGGAAAGAAGAGGTGGATGGAAGGGTAACGGGGCAGGAGCCTCAGACTTACTGGTGGTCAAGAGGTGTTTATATTATCTGAACCATAGAACCAACAAAACTGAAAGGATGACACAAACTACAATAACTAAACAATCGGGAGGAAGGCTTGAGGGTTGGAAGGGAAATGGGGAAATTGATAGAAGGAAGTTAACATTGGTGGTGAGACAGGTGTTGAAAATTAGGTACTTTAAATTAGGTACCTTGAACAATTGCAAATTACAGGGCCCAAATAAAATGTTTAAATTCTCCATGTAAAGGCATTGTAGTCATTAAATATATATTGACTTAGGAGCAACTGATGGTGAGGGATCTCATTTGTGACAACATACCACAACAGATGTGTAAAATGGTAGCAGCATATGTATACGTGAATTGCAATGTTTCATTTGGGAAAGCATTGGACCAGAGTTAGCAGTCCGGGGGTTTTCAAGTAACGGTAACTTTCACCTGTATGGCCGGCTGGAGTGATTGTACAAGTAAAACATTGGTTTCACATGCAGTTGACCTGGCTTTGATACCAGCACTTGAGAACCCTGAACACAGCCAGAAGTAAGCCTCAACATAATACCCAAGGACAGTAGAAACAAACCCAGGACATTAGTCCACTATTAGAAGCCTGCCTCAGGGGCTGGGAGAGAAGGGACCATTATGACTGATGGTTGGAAAGGGTCACTGCATGGGAGATGTGTGTTGAAAGTGGGTAAGAAAACATGATGGCTTCTGTATTGCAAACCATAATGTCCAAAAGTAAAGAGCTAAAGAGACAAGAAAAGTGCCTGCCATAGGAGCAGTCTGGGGGGCTGGAGCGATAGCACAGCGGATAGGGCGTTTGCCTTGCACTCGGCCGACCTGGGTTCTAATTCCTGAGTGCAAAGGAGTAATTCCTGAGTGCAAAGCCAGGAGTAGCCCCCTGAGCATTGCTGGGTGTGACCCAAAAAGCAAAAAAAAACCAAAAAAAACATGAATTTCTTGCATGCCAAGTGTATGCCAGCCAGTTAAGCTATCTTTGACTTTAAAGCAACTGCTACAAAGTGTGCAGCATACTATGATCAGCTAAAGGAATACTTTCACTTAAGACCCAGACTTGTTACTGTAGGTGGTTGCAGGCTTCTATTCCTAGTGTCATATGGTCATGCCAGAACCACTGGTTGCACAAACAACACAACCACCCCCAGATTTATTGATGTCGAAAAGTATTTACAGGGCCAGAGCAAGAGTACAGCAGGTAAGGCATTTGCCTTGCACATAGCCAACCCGGGTTCAATCCCCAGCATCCCATATGGTCCCCAAAGCACGACCAGGAGTACTACCTGAGTGCAGAGCCAGGAGTAACCCCTGAGCATTGCTGGGTGTGACACAAAAAAAGAAAAGTACATCTTATGAAAATTGCAAAAATTAAAATCCTTAGGGAATAGAGTTACAGTACAACTGATAGGGTTTTTTTTTTTTTCTTTTTGGCTTTGCACTCAGGAATCACCACTGGTGGTGCTCAGGAGACCATACGGGATGCTGGGAATCAAACCCGGGTTGGCCACGTGCAAGGCAAATGCCCTACCCACTGTGCTATCGCTCCAGCCCCCCAACCTCGTTTTTATCTTCAGCATAACTTACAGTCCCCTGAGTACTGCCAGGAGTGATTCCTGAGTGCAGAGCAAAGAGCAACCCCTGAGCATCGCAAAATTTTTTTTTAAAAATTAAAATCCATATACCATAGGAGATGGAACTGAGAAGAGTTAAATCTAAAGATCTGGTCCTGGGGCTGGAGCAATAGTACAGCAGGGAGGGCGTTTGCCATGCATGTGGCCGACCTGGGTTCGATTCCCAGCATCCCATATGGTCCAGCGAGCGCCTCCAGGAATAATTCCTGAGTGCAAAGCCAGGAGTAACCCCTATGCATTTCCAGGTGTGACACAAAAAGCAAAAACAAGATCTGGTCCCTGTAGCCTCCAGGAGTGATCCCTGATGAGCACAAAACCAGGAGTAAGCACTGAGCACCACCTTGGTGTAGCCCCTTGCCCCCAAAAAAAACTGGTAGCAGTGGACATACCATTTATATTTCCTGCATGATCCAGTGGAAGGCGCTCTTGGCCAAAATATCACCAGTTAGATGTACTTCCTGGTAATATCCAAGTCATTCGCTTCATGAACATTCTTGCTCTTAACAGGCCTTAGCTTTCAAATCTTCACGTAAGGTGACGCAAGGTTAAGTCACAGATGCTTAAGAGATAAAGTTACCTTCCTTGAACAGTGTCATACTTTTTGTCATTACTGAAGGTTTTCAAATCTGTTCCTTATTGGATTGGCAGAGGAGGGGTGGCCCACATCCAGTGGTGCTCAGGGTAACTGCTGGCTTTGTGCTCATTGATCACTCCTCCTGGCAGTGCTCAGGGATTAATATGTATCAATGTCAGGTAGCCCCCAAATTAAAAGGTTTTTTGAGGGGGGCTTTTGGTTTTTGCGGCCATACCTTGCAGTGCTCAGGGGAACCAACTGCTTGAGCGACATGCTGTACCAGGGATCTGACCTAGGCTTCAACATACAAATCATATGCCCAGAAATAGTACTGAGAAATAGTACAGTGGGTAGGGCATTTGCCTTGCATGTGGCAGACATTCATATTCAATCCCCAGCATCCCATATGGTCCCCTGAGCACCACCAGGAGTCACTCCTGAATGCCGAGCCAGGAGTAACCCTTGAACATTGCCAGATGTTGCCAAAATAATAATAATGATAATAATAATAATAATAACAACAACAACAACATGGGAGGGGCTGGAGCAATAGCACAGCAGTAGGGTGTTCGCCTTTCATGGGGCCGACCCATGTTTGATTCCTCCGCCCCTCTTGGAGAGCCCGGCAAGCTACCAAGACTATCCCGCCTGCACAGCAGAGCCTGGCAAGCTACCCGTGGTGTATTGGATATGCCAAAAACAGTAACAATAAGTCTCACAATGAGAGACGTTACTGGTGCTCGCTCGAACAATTTGATGAGCAACGGGATGACAGTGACAGTGAACAACATGGGGAGGCTAGAGAGATAAAATAGTGAGGCACTTGCCTTACACATGCAGCTGACCGGGTTCAATTCCCAACATTCCATATGGGTCCCCGAATCCCACTGAGAGTGATCTCTGAGCGTAGATTCAGAAATAAGCCCTGAGCACTGCTGGGTGTGACCCCAAAACCAAAAAATATGAACTATAATAAACCTTGCTATTTTTACCACACTGTCTGGAGGGAAGGTGCTCAGTGAAATAAGCAGTATTAGTTTTTTCCTGCAACCTGAGAATTTTATAAATTTTAGATCCAATTTTAGAGTAGGTCTTAGGTAATAAACCAGGTAGAAAAATATTTAAAAGGTCTGAGAGTTCAACAGGCTGGAGCACATGCTCTGCAGGCAGGAGGCCTTGCTAGCTCCTTGGCACTGTATGGATGCCTGAGGCCCGGCAGGGTTGACCCCCTGCACAGAGAAGGAGTACCACAGGGTGTAGCCCCCAAACAAACAAGTCAGAGTAGCTGAGGCAATGCTGTCCGGTGTTCTAGGACCCACCCATTTTACAAATACAAGTTGCAGAGCTGGAGAGATTGCTTGGAGAGATAGACATGCTTTGTACTCAGAGGTGCAGGGTACCCTGAGCACTGAGAGGTGTGGCCCAAAACTCCTCCCTGCAGACCTTTCCCCACAGGCTCTTCTGGCCTTTCCCTACCTCTAGGCAGATAATCGTCCTTTTGAAGTCAGCCTTCCTGTGTATGAACCCTGATACAATCCACTGCTGTTCATGTGACTTGAACTAACCAACCTTCCCTATCTTGACTTCCTCATCCAGAGGTTGGGATTAATAAGAATATCTTTTGAGATTGTTATGAGAGATGAGTTAATTTTGGGAAAACTTGTTAGTCTGAGAATAGGCACAGTAAGCTTGTTAAATAGTGCCTTACCTGCTGTACTATCCCTCTGGTCCCTGGAGCCCATGCTTTATAATGTGGAAGCTTCGGGTTTGATCCCTGACAACCGCATGGTCCTCTGAGCACTGCCAGGAAAGAGCACCAAACTCATATTGTCTGCATACCATCAGGTGTGACCTAAAAAACAAAACCCCCCAAAATTAAGTTTCAGGCACATGTGTTGTCAGTATATGTTCCCAACGCACATGGCACCAGCGCCCATGCTGCTGGGCACATGTCGCATACCGTGTGCACATACATTGCCCATATCTGCCCTCTTGAAATGTGTCCTTTTTTTTTTTTTTTTTTGCTTTTTTTGGGTCACACCCAGCGATGCTCAGGGGTTCCTCCTGGCTCTGCACTCAGGAATTACCCCTGGCAGTGGTTGGGGGACCATATGGGATGCCGGGGATTGAACTCAGGTCGGCTTCATGCAAGGCAAATGCCCTACACACTATACTATTGCTCCGGCTTGAGATGTGTCCTTGGGGCCCCTCCACACAGGTCTTAACCTCCCCTGCTCTCCCTTTATTTCACAATAAACTTGTTATGTATACTTCAAAAAATATCAGTACTGGTTATAATGAATTACAGACCTGCTGTGTACTGAGCTTCTCTTGACTATAAAGTCTAGATGGGTTGAGCCACACACATCTGAGCTTTGCATGTGGGAGTCCCAGGTTTTGATCCTGCACCACCCAGTTCCCTGAGCACAAGTCAGGAGTAGCTCCTGAGCACTGCCCACCAACTCCCAACTCGCCCCCCTTTTCTTTTCTTTCTCATTTCTCTCTCTCCCCCCTCCCCCTCTCCCTGTCCCCCTCCCAAGCCATCTCTCTTTCCCCGCCCCTTTCTGGACATTATGGTTTGCAATACAGATACTGAAAGGTTACCATGTATACCCTTTACCTACTTTCTACTTTCTACACTCAGATTTTGTCCAGCATGATCATTCCCAACTATTATTGTTATACTGGTCTCCTCTATCTTACCTACGCTCTGCCCCCCACCCCCACCCCCGCACCCTACATACACACACACACACACACACACACACACACACACACACACGCGCGCGCGCGCGATAGATTCCAACGATTGACAAAACAACTTTTTTTTTTTCTTTTTGGGTCACACCCGGCGATGCACAGGGGTTACTCCTGGCTTTGCGCTCAGGAATTACTCCTGGCAGTGCTCAGGGGACCATATGGGATGCTGGGATTCGAACCCGGGTTTGCCGCGTGCAAGGCAAACGCCCTACCCGCTATGCTATTGCTCCAGCCCCAGACGAAACAACTTCTAAAAACTAAAGTAGTAACTGAGGATATTGGTGAAGGAAAGTGGATACTGGTGAAGTGATTGGGATTGGGATTGGAATTGGAACATTGTACATCTGAGACCCATTCAGGAATAACTTTGTAACTTTTTAATTCATGGTAATTGAAAAAATTACAAAACTGAAAAAAAAAGAAAAAGCACAAAACTAAAGTCACGGGGCTGCAGAGATGGTATAGCAGACAGGGTGCTTGCCTAGCATCCAACTGACCTGGATTGGATTCCTAGCACTCCATATGGTCCCCTGAGCACCACTAGGTATACCCCCCAAACCAAAATAATGATAATAATAATGTGATCAGAGCAACAGTATACTGGGTAAGGCATTTGCCTGGCACATGGCCAACCCAGGTTCAATCCCTGACACCACATACAGTCCCCTGAACTCCACCCTGGAGTGATCCCTGAACACAGAGCCAGAAATATGCCCTCAGCACTGCTGGGTCTGGTCCTAAAACTAAACCTAATAATGGGAGACTAGCAGTGTTAGATCACCTACTAGGTTCACAAGGATAGGGCTTGAATGGTTGTCTAGAGTTTGAGCTCTCCTGTTTGCGGGGGAGAAGGAGGGGCAGTGCCAGGGACCACTTGGTGTGCTTGAAAATGAACCTGGGCCTCCCACTTGCAATGAATATGCTCTACCCTTCTGCTATCTCCCAGCCCTGATATTTAATGTTATGATATGATTATTTTCCAGTTGATGTTTGTCTAACCTACATAGGGAATCCCCAAGGAACAAGAACATATAGTATGAATGCTCAGTACCTGCTACTGTGCCTGGCACATGGCAAGTACTGTATAACAGCTTTATTGTTATCCTGTGTTCTGTTTCATTGGTTTTCATCATTTTCTGTTTATTTTGATTTGGGGGGTTGTTTTTGTTTTTAGCTCATACCCGACAGTGCTCAGTGGGCTTACTCCTGACTTTGCACTCAGGGATCAATTCTGGTGAGATTTGGGGCATCATATGTAGTGTTAGGGATCAAACCCGAGTCTGCTGTGTGCAAGGCAAGCCCCATACCCATTGTACTATTGCTCCAGCTCCTAGTCTACTAGTTTCTTTCTTTCTTTTTTTTTTTTTTTTGCTTTTTGGGTCACACCCAGCAATGCACAGAGGTCACTCCTGGCTCATTGGCTCATGCACTCAGGAATCACCCCAGGCGGTGCTCAGATTTGAACAGCATCCATATGGGATGCTGGGATTTGAACCCGGGTCGGCCGCATGCAAGGCAAATGCCCTACCCGCTGTGCTATCACTCCAGCCCCAGGTCTACTAGTTTCTTAAAGTAGAAGCTGAGTTCATTGAATTGAGATTGTCCTTCTTCTTCCTCGCCTCACCTAATTTAGACATCTACCGTTCTTTTTTTTTTTTTTTTTTTTGCTTTTTGGGTCACACCTGGCGATGCACAGGGGTCACTCCTGGCTCATGCACTCAGGAATTACTCCTGGCAGTACTCGGGAGACCATATGGGATGCTGAGAATCAAACCCGGGTCGGCCGTGTGCAAGGCAAACGCCCTACCTGCTGTGCTATTGCTCCAGCCCCGGTATCTACTGTTCTAAGTGACTTTTAATAGACTTTTAGATTTTTATTAAACTTAGTATTTAAATGGACTGGAGCAATAGCACAGCGGGTAGGGTGTTCATCTTGCACGTGGCCAACCCGGGTTCGATTCCTCCGTCCCTCCTGGAGAGCCCGGCAAGCTACCGAGACTTTCCCGCCTGCACGGAGCCTGGCAAGCTACCCGTGGCGTATTCGATATGCCAAAAACAGTAACAACAAGTCTCACAATGGAGACATTACTGGTGCCTGCTCAACCAAATTGATGAACAACGGGACGACAGTGCTACAGTGCTACTGTTCTAAGTGTCTTCCAAATACTGCTTTAATAACACTCTACAAATTCACAAATTCTGGTTATGGTATTTAATTCAGCTCAAAAGATTTTCAAATTTGTTCTTTGTTTTTGGGTCAAACCTTCGAGGCTGGAGTGATGGTATAGTGGGGAGGGCATTTGCCTTGCATGCAGCCGACTGGGGTTCGATCCCCAGCATCCCATATGGTTCCCCAAGCATGCCCAGGAATGATTCCTGAGTGCACAGCCAGAAGTAACCCCTGTGCATTGCCGGGTGTGACCAAAAAAAGCAAAAACAAAGAAAAAACACGGCGATACTCATGGGTTACTCCTGGCTCTGCACTCAGGAATCACTCCTGGCAGTGCTCAGGGGATCATATGGGATGCTAGGAATCAAATCCAGGTTGGTGTGCAAGACAAACACCCTACCCGCTCTACTATCACTCCAACCCCCTCAAATTCCTTCTTGATTTCTTCTTTAATCTTCTTTAGTATATAGGTCACTTAAAAGTGGTTTTGCAGGAATGCAGCTCAGCTCAGTTGTAGAGTTCTTGCCTTGAATGTGTGAGGTCATGGATCCAAAACCCAGCATAGTAGTGGGCCAGAGAAGAGTTATGAATTTAAGTGAGTGGATGTGGACCAGGGGTTTGTTCAAAATACTGGAGCACATATTTTGCACGTGGAAAGCCTGAGCTCAATTTCCAGCATCATATGATCAACTTAGTACCACCTAGAGTAGTAGCTTAAACATTGCCTGGTATGACCCCCAAACCAGAAAAAAAAAATGTGACTTTTAAATAGTAGGGTGTTGGGATCAGAGCAATAATACAAGCAGGTAGAGGGTTTGCTTGCATGCCGCTGACCCAGGTTTGATCCCTGGCATCCCATATGGTTCCCCAAGCACTGCCAAGAGTAATTCCTAAGTGCAGAGCCAGGGGTAAGTAACCCCTGAGCATTGCCAAGCATGACCCAAAATCACTGTATCACTGTCAACCCATTGTTCATCGATTTACTCGAGTGGGCGCCAGTAACATCTCTATTAGTCCCAGCCCTGAGATTTTAGCATCCTCACCTTAGTCGTCTTTCCCAACGATTGAAGGCTCTTTCAGGTCAGGGGAATGAGACTTGCTATTGTTACTGTTTTTGGCATATCAAATACCAGGGAGCTTGCCAGGCTCTGCCATGCAGGCAGGATACTCTTGGTAACTTGCTGGGCTCTGCGAGAGGCGCACATATATATATATTTCCCTCTATGATTTGTTGCCTACTCCCTACCCATTTTCCATAATTACCACATCACATTTGATGAGGTCCAGACAGTAGGCAACAAAAACCAAAACAAGCAAACAAAAAAGAGTATTTCCTCTAGCACTTCCTAACAGAAAGATTGGGAAATTAAGACACTGTATAGCTTTAGCAACTAAGACCAAAAAAAAAAAAAAATTGGTGGTTTCCTGGCAGTGCTCAGGGACCTTATGGTATGCTGGGGACTGAACCCGGGTTGGCCATGTGCAAAACAAGTGCCCTACCCTCTGTGTTGTACTATCACTCCAACCCTAAAGATATACCCCTTTATAAATTGAATCCTTTTAAATTTATTAAGAAATGTTCTGGGACTGGAGTGGTAGTACAGTGCCTTGCAGTGGCTGATCCGGGTTCACTCTGCATCCCATATGATCCCGAAGCACAGCCGGGAATAATTTCTGTGTGCTGAGCAAAAAGTAACCTTGAGGGGCTGGAGTGATAATACAGTGGGTAGGGTGTTTGCCTTGCATGCAGCCGACCCGGGTTCGATTCCCAGCATCCCATATGGTCCCCTGAGCACCACCAGGACTGGTTCCTGAGTGTAGAGCCAGGAATAACCCTTGAGCTTCGCCAGGTGTGACCCAAAAAGCAAAAAAAAAAAAGTAACCTTGAGCATTGCTGATGTGGCCCAAAAGCAAACAAACAATAAAAAATTCTTCTATATACACAGAACATGGTCTCTCCCCGCAAGTGTTTCATGTGCACGCAAATGTGTATTTCATGAGACAGAGCGACAGGACAATAGGTAGTTTCTTGCTTTGAACTCAGCCAACGGGAGTTCGAGGCCCAGAACCACATATGGTGTCCTGAGTACCGCCAGGTCTGGCCCCCCAAAACAATGTGTCTTTCACTGTTGTTTGTTAATTTAGGAGGGATTGGCCACACTTATGGTGCTCAGAGTCTACTCCTGGCCTTGTGCTCAGGGACTTGAATTAAGGTTAGTCATATGCAAGGTAAGTGCCTTAACCCCTGGACAGTTTCTCTATCTCTCATCTCTTCACTGTTGCTTTGAGAAAGTAAGGTGTGGGCAGGAGAGATAGTACAGTAGGTATTGCATGCCACCGACTCCTGTTTCACACCTGGCACTACGTGTGGTTTCCTAAGCACCACCAGCACAGAGCCAGGACTAGCCCCTGAGCACTGTGACCCCAACACACATTTTAAAAAGAAAGAACACAAGATTGAATATAAAGAAAGATCCAATGCTTGAAATCAGTTTAAATTGTTTGAAAGTGTTCAGATCTATGGCACACCTGCCGGTTTCCTGCCTTCTTGTTCTATCAGTTGAAAGTGGGTTCTTGAAATCTCTAGCTACTGTTGTGAATCTTTTAGAAATTCTATCATTTTTGCTTTTGTTTGTTTTGGGGCCATATCTACTATGCTCAAAACTTACTCCAAGGGGTTGGAGCGATAGTACAGCGGGTAGGGCATTTGCATTGCACGTGGCAGACCCGAGTTTGATCCCCAGCATCCCATATGGTTCCCCCAGCACTTCCAAGAGTAATTCCTGAATGCAGAGCCAGGAGTAACCCCTGAGCATCGCTGACTATGACCCAAAAAAAAAACAAAAAAAACCAACCTTACTTCAAGCTCTGTGTTCAGGGTTCACACTCCTAATGGTTCTTGGGGGACCATATGCAATACTGGGGGCTGAACCCGGGTTGGCTGTGTGTAAGTAAAGTAATTTAAACCTCCCACACTATACTTTTTTTTTCCCCCTGATTTTTGGGTCACACCCAGCAATGCTCAGAGGTTCCTACTGGCTCTGCACCCAGGAATTACTTCTGGTGGTGCTCAAGAGACTATATGGGATGCTGGGGATTGAACCTGGGTGGGTCACATGCAAGGCAAACGCCTTACCCATTGTACTATTGCTCCCGCCCCAATACTGTCTGTCTGGCCTCCTAGTAAGTTTTTATTTTTTCTTTTGCCACACCCAGTGATGTGGAATGCCAGGGATTAGACCTGGGTTGGCTGCATGAAAGGCAAGCACCCTACCCACTGCACTATCCTCTGGCACCCCCTGTTTTTTTCCCTAATAAGTTTTTATCATGGCACCATACATGGTCCCCTGAACACTGCTAGGAGTGATCTCTGAGTGCAGAGCCAGGATTAAGCCCTCAGCACTGCAGGGTGTAGCCCCCAAACCAAAATGTACTAAAATAAAATATGTGAAGGCCTGGAGAGATCCCTTAAAGGATTGCCTGGATTTGATTCCCAAACTCCACCAGGATTGAGTACTGAACACTGATCAGGAAGTAGCTCCTGAACAGCACCGGGTGTTGCCCAAAAACTAAAGGAGAAAAAAAAAAAAGTATGTCAAGAATTTAGCCTAGGGGGCTAGAGAGATAGTACAGTGGATAAGGCACTTGGCTTGTATGCAGCTGGCCTGGATTTGATCCCACTATCCCATATGTCAGTCCCACCGGGAGTGGTACCTGAGAGCAGAGTCTGTGGTATGGGAAATGAGCCCCTCTGCATATGACCCAAACCTCTTCCCCCTAAACAAAAGAATTCAGCCTAGGGAGGAAGGCAGGCGCCGAGTAGAAAGCCCAAATAAAGGTAAGAGTGGGCATTGGCCCCTTCAGAATATAGTACAGAGGTGAGGGAGAAGTGGCACATAGCTGGGCCATTTGCAGGCTGGTGCTCCAAGCATGATAGAATCTGGGGTGGGGGTGGAGGGTGAAATCAAGGGGCACAGATGGATGAGGAGGAGGAACAGGCCAGGAGGGTGGTGCTTTACCAGTGTTTCTCACTCCCAGAATATTCCAAGTACAGAGGTGAAAACTGTCTCAATGGGGAGCCATAGCACGAGAATAGAGGGCCAACTGGTAAGATGGGGGACCAGGGAGGAAACAAGATCAAATACTTTTTTTTAAGGGTGGCCACACCCAGCTGTGCTCAGGTTTTACTTCTGGCTCTGTGCTCAAGGAGCACTCCTGGTGGGACTCAAGAGACTATATGTGGGGGCTGGAACGATAACATAGCGGGTAGGGCATTTGCCTTGCACGCAGCCAACCCAGGCTCAATTTCCAGCATCCATATGGTCCCCTGAGAACCGCCAGGAGTAACTCCTGAGTGCAGAGCCAGAAGTAACCCCTGTGCATCGCTGGGTATGACCCAAAAAAATCAAGAGAGAGAGAGAGAGAGAGAGAGGGAGAGAGAGAGAGAGAGAGAGAGACTGTGTAGTGCTGGTGCAAGTGAACTGAAATAGGCCCTAGGTAAGACAAGTTCTTTGCCCCTGTA
Organism: Sorex araneus; assembly: GCF_027595985.1. Taxonomy (NCBI): domain Eukaryota; kingdom Metazoa; phylum Chordata; class Mammalia; order Eulipotyphla; family Soricidae; genus Sorex; species Sorex araneus. Next base: position 46,733,032 of record NC_073306.1, on the reverse strand, counting down.
CTACCCCTCTGGCCCCAGAAACAAGGTCATAAGAAGGCCACCGTTGGACAAAGGTGGAGAAACACTTGCTTTAGATCACAGGGGCAGAAATAGAAGCATGAAGAGGAAAGGGAAGAATCAGAATGTAAGCTGAAGTTAGCTCTACTTCTCAGAGAACTGGAAGGATGAAGTTGAGGGAAGTCTAGATTCATGAAAACAAGTTTAATTTTGAGTATTGAGTCTCCTGGATAGAGATGTAAGCTGAGCTTAGGCCAGAGGTCAGAGCCAGACCAACCAGACTTGCCTTCTCCGTCTAGAGCAGGAGTCCTGGTCTCCTTCCGCCTCTTGCACAATGATTCCAGAAAATGTTTCCTTGGGGAGTTGCTTAGGAGGCCAAGGGCCCCAAAGGTGACTGGCTCAGTGCAAAGACCAAGGATGTGAAGCTGCTTGGGCCCTGCAATGCCAGGGATACTCAGCCACCACCACCCCGCCCCCCCAGTGGTACTGGGGACCTCCAGGGGCCATCCCCTCAGTGCTGGGGATGGAATTGAACTTGTCTCAGGTACATGCAGGTGCGGGTATCTACCATAACAGCTGTATCATCTCCAAGTCCTGAATCCAGAGAGCTTAAAACCTTTGATGTGAAGACTGGAGCAATAGCACAGTGGGGAGGGTGTTTGCCTTACATGCGGCTGACCTGGTTTCAATCCCTAGCATCCCATATGGTACCCTGAGCACCACCAGGAGTAATTCCTGATTGAAGTGCCAGGTGTGACCCAAAAAGCTAAAAATAAATAATAAAATTAAAAAAAATCTTTGATGTTTCTTTATATTCTCATTCTCTCTCTCTCTCTCTCTCTCTCTCTCTCTCTCTCTCTCTCTCTCTCTCTCTCTCTCTCTCTCTCTCTCTGTCTCTGTCTGTCTGTCTGTCTGTCTGTCTGTCTGTCTCTTTTGGCCATACCCAGTAGTGCTCAGGGCTTACTCCTGGCTCTAAGCTCAGGGATCACTATTCTTGGCAGAGGACCCAGGGGACCATGTGCATATAGATAGATAGAAGCATAGATAGATAGGTAGATAGATAGATAGATAGATAGATAGATAGATAGATAGATAGATAAAGATATAGATAGGTAGAGAGCTTTTTTGCATCATACCCAGTGATGCTCAGAGATTACTCCTGGCTCTGCACTCAGGAATTACTCCTGGCTGTGGTCGGCCACGTGCAAGGCAAACACCCTACCTGCTATACTATTGCTCTGGCTCCAGCAAAGCACATTTTTACTCTGGTGAGTTATCTGTTCAGTCTACCATAGATAGATAGATAGATAGATAAATATATAGATGCTCTGGGACTATTCTCAGCTCTGTCCTTGATGTCATTTCCAGTATTCTAGATAGACTATGCAGTGCAGGACTTGACCCTGTGCCTGCCACATGCGAAGCTTGCACTCGGCATGTTTAACTATCTCTTTGGTACCAGAAAAAATATATTTTATTTAACTTTTGTCTTGGGGGCCCAGGTTTAACTGTGCTCAAGGATGTATTTCTGGCTCCAAGCTCAGGAATCACTCTTGGCAGTGCTCAGGGGACCATACGTGATATCAGGGATGAAACCATGGCTTACCATGTACAAAGCAAATGCCATAAATCCTATACTATCTTTCTGGCCCTATATATATGAATATATGCATATATAATATATTCTAATTTTCGGCCATCCCTGAAAGTGTTCAGCTACTCCTATTTCTGTGTTCAGGAAACATTTCTGGTAGTGCTCAGATAACCATACGCAGTGTCAGGAATTGAAACCAGGTTGGTCATGTGTAAGGCAAGGATCTTACTGTACCCTCCCAAGATATATATATATATATATATATATATATATTTGTGTTTTTCTTTTTGGGTCACACCTGGTGATGCTCAGGGGTTACTCCTGGCTCTGCACTCTGGAATTACTCCTGGTGGTGCTTGGGACCATATCGGATGCTGGGAATCGAACCTGGGTCGGCCGCTTGCAAGGCAAACGCCCTACCTGCTGTGCTATCGCTCCAGCCCCAGATATATATGTAAATATATATATAAATATATAAAATATATATTTAATTATTTTCTGTATTTGAATACTTTACAAAATCATTGATAATCATTTCTGTAACTCCATGAAGCCATGTGAATCAGCAAGAAGACGTTGGCAGAAGACAGCAGAGAGAGGTCCAAGATCCCAGAGTTCAATCTTGAAGAAATATCAGTGTTTCATTCAGAAAAAAAGTTCATGATGGAGGCAGAGGTAAACTTGAAGAGGTAAGAGAACCTGTAAATGGAGAGTGGTTTTTGAGTTGGCTGTGCTAGAAAAAGAATAGGAAGCACTTTTAGGGAGAGGAGGCCATACCTGGCAGTGCTCAGGGCTTACTCTTGGCTCTGTACTCAGTGATCATACTTGGTGGGGCTTGGAGGACCATATGGGTGCTGGGGATTAACCCAAGTTGACTGCATACGAGACTGTGCCTTACTAGGCCTATATGATCATCTGGCCCCAGAATAGGAAATACTTTGATGGTAAACACTCATCTAGGGGGCTGATAGATGCAGCCTATAGATCTATAGTCTATTATAGATGCAGCCAACCCCAATTTAAACCCTGGAACCATATAGTCCTTTGAGCACCACTGGGAGTGATCCCCAACTGGGAGTAGTCTCTGAACACTACCAGGTCCAAACTAAAACAAAACAAAGAGTCTACCTAGGGCCAGGGAGGTAGCTCAAAGGGCTGGAGCACATGCTTTGCACTGCATGTGGTTCCCCAACCACTACCAGGAGTCACCCCCAAGCACCGAGTAGGGAGTATAGTCCCTAAGCATTGCCGGGTGTGGACCAAAATCAAAGGAAAACAGTGTCCTTCTAGGGCCAGAGACGTGGCTCAGAGGGTAGGGTACATGCCTTGAGTTTTTGAGGCCCTTGTTTAAATTTCTGACAGCACACACACACACACACACACACACACACACACACACACACACACACCAGAGTTTTTCACCTGGAGTTAAAGTAAGATAGAATGGCTTTCAGTGTCAGAATGAGGTTGAATTGGAGAAAAATACCTATCTGCCAAAGTCACTACCTTGATTAAGGAAACCCTCGAATGTTCTTAGGTCACCATAGAACCCCTGAAACTCTGAAAAAGTGTCCATCTTCCTGAGGCAGGTTGAGTAATGTCAGAATGACTCGGCATCCATCTCCTGCACCAACCCAGCTCACGCCTTCATCTCGCATCCTGACTCACCTTCCTCCTCCTGCTCACACCCCATTGGCCTTCCCTTTCCCCACAGCCATTGGCCAGTCTGCTCTAAAGCCGTAAAACTTGATGTGTCACTAGAACTCAAGTCCCAACCTGGTGCTCTGTTGCCTTGGGATAGAGCCTATCTCCCTTATGCACACATGTGCTGTCTTAACCCCCACACACACATACACCCAGACACACACATACACACACCCAGACACACACATACACACACACAGACAACACTCACAGACACAGCAACACACAGCAACACACAGACACACACGTGCCCTGGCTATCCCTCTTCGCTGCCCTCCCCGGTCCCTGCTACTGCATCCTTTCTACAATCAGACCTTGGCCGTTTCCCATAATCACCTGGACTCTCACTGCCTCCTGTCACTTTTTTGCTCTCTCTTCCCGCGTCTTGATTCGGGGTCTCCAAACCCTCACTGCAGGCACCCATCAAGGCGTGACCCAGGGCTGCGGGGGCAGGAGCGCTCTGCCTGCACTTCCCGGGGCGGCCGCCAGGGGCCGCCGTGCTCTTTGTTTTCTCGGGGGCCGGGGTCGGGGCCCGCGGGCCGCAGAGCGCATGCTCGGGCCATTCGCCGCCCGCCCGGGAGCGGAGGAGTTTGCTCGTGGCCGACCTGCACCAAGGTAGGTCGCGCGGGGATCCCGGGCGCGGGGCGGCCGATGCGCGCGTGGCCGGCCGCAGCGCACGTGGCCGGCAGCAGGCCGGGGTCGTAGCCCACGGGGATGCCCCTGCGCGCGGGTTCCCGGTCCCGGGCGGCGCCGAACCGAGCGGCAGACGCCGGCCTGGCCCCGCCTCGCGCTCGCGGGCCGCACGGCCGGACCGCCCGCGCCGCCCCGCTGCCCCGCTGCCCGCGCCGCCCCGCTGCCCGTCCCGCCGCCCGCGCCGCCCCGCCGCCCGCGCCGCCCGGCGCCAAGATTCAAACGGCGCGACCGGCCCGGGGAGCTCGGCGACTCCAGGCGCAGAGCGCGCGCCCCACGCCGGGCCGTGTGGTTTCCGGAGCGGGAAAAGTGGTCTGACTCCTACTGCACGGCGGGGTCGGCTCTGGGGAGCTGTGGCTGCCCAGGGGTCTGCTCGGCCCCGGGAGCCGGGAGCCGGGAGCCGGGTGCCGGGGAGCTCGCCGCATCCCTTCTGTATGCAGCGCGCTTGCCGCGTGTCCCGCGCCGCGCTGGCGGGCCCTTGAGCCGTGGTCGGGAGGAACTCGTGGCCTTTACGGAGCCCGGGCCCACTCGGGGAGACACAGGCGTGGCCACAACACCCTCCTTGGTGATCGCCTAAGCGTGCTGCCGACTCCCGGACTTGCCAGTCACCCTACAAGGTCATAATCCAGGTGCTGGAACGAGTGTGACTGGTGTGCATGGGCAGAAGTTCGGTTGTATGCCAAGTATTAGGGATCCCTGAGTTGGGGTCGCCCCACCCTGCCCTGGAGGGTCAGGAGTGGTTTACCCAGTAATGTGACTCCTGGAAGAGGGGTTTTGCAGAAACTGTCGGTTTTTCTGCCCACTCCCCCTTACCCCTGGAGTGCAGGAGCACCGCACTTGACTAGGTGAGCAGCATTTTTGTAGGAGTGAAACCGGGGCTCCAATCACAGGCGGGAGAAGAAATCTCACAGTGTTTCATTCATAAAAAAAAGTCCAGATGGAGGCATGGTGGGGTCGCGGGTCTGGACCCAGAACACTGCAGGACACAGTCAGCAGGTGAGCTTAGCCAAGAGCGGTGGAGGAGGAACCACTGGTTCAGAAGACCCCAAGAACAGCCGTCTCTGGGCCTGAGCAATAGTGGGTAGGGTGTTTGCCTTGCTCGCCACAGACCCTGCTTCCATCTCCAGTGTTCCAGATGGTCCCTGAACAGCACCAGAGTGATCCCGGAGTGCAGAGCCAGGAGTAACCCCTGAGCATCACCAGGTGTGGCCAAGCCTCCCCTTGAGGCACCACCATCCAACTTCTCAGCGTTTTCTGGCTCTCCCACTGAGCAGCATGGCCACATGTGAGCACATCTCCTGGAAGCAGGCAGCTCTTTTCCTAGGGGAAAGGGAACATATATGAGCCCAGGCTCTGTTAAGGGGGCTCAATGGGAGCTCCTGGGGGCCTATGTCTGGCTCATAGAAGCTTGGCAAATGTGAGTTAACAGCTGAGACAGGTGAGCCTGCCCCTCTGGGAACTTCTCACAGAGATTCTTGTGTCTCTGGGTCTGGCCAGAGTGTTTATCTCCTGGTGGGGACAGGCCGCCTGGCAGTGGGCGGCGCTGCCCGCGGGGACAGCTGTTGTGAGCAGACTCTCCCTTCGAAAACATGAGGCTGGTGAGGTCATAGGGGGTCAAAGAAAGTCCAGCCGCCTGGTAGACTGTAGTTCAGACGGGGAAACAGTTCTAAACAGAAATGGGGAGAGGGACCCTCCAGCCCTGTTGGGCAGTGGACAAGACACAGGGGATTCCATGCCACATGTGTGGCATGGGCACTTTCCCCAAAGCCTCCTGGTCCTTCCTTTCTCCCTTTCCTCCCCAGTGGGCCCCACCCCTACTCACCTGGTACTCAGACCTGATGTTCCAGTCTGGTTACCAGGGCTACACCTGGCAGTATTTGGGGGGGAGGCAGGTGGTTTAGGGGATCACTGACATACTAAACCATTGCATGACCTTCCCGTCCTGTTTTTATCTTCTTTGAGTGTCAGGGGGTGGGGTAGGATGGGGATGTAGGCTGTATCTGGCAGTTGTTGCCAGCTCAGTTCTTAGGGACCATGCGGGGTGATGGGGGTTGAACCTGGTACTCCATAAGCAAAGCATGTGCTCCAGCCCTTCAAACTATTTTTATTTATTTATTTTTAATTTTTTTGCTTTTTGGGTCACACCCGGCGATGCACAGGGGTCACTCCTGGCTCATGCACTCAGGAATCACCCCTGGCGGTGCTCAGGGGACAATATGGGATGCTGGGATTCGAACCCAGGTCGGCTGCGTGCAAGGCAAACGCCCTACCCACTGTGCTATTGCTCCAGCCCCCTATTTTTATTTATTTATTTTTAAACTTATTTTTGGCTTGGGGCCCACACCCAGCAGTGCTCAGGGCTTGGCTTCCTCCTGGCTCTGTGCTCAGGATCACTCCTGGAAGTGCTCAGGGGATAATATGGGGTGCCAGGGATCGAGCCTGTGTTGGCCGCATGCAAGGCAAGCACCCTGCCTGCTGTACTGTCTCTTTGGGCCCTCCTCTGTGTGACTTCAAGATCACAAGAAGAATCTTGAAGAGGCAAGTTGGAGGGGAGGAAACCACCCCAGGGGAAATGGAAAGATACTGGACTCTCAGAACTGCCTTATCAGCCTTGTAGGTGTCTGAACCTGAACACGTCACAGCCTGTAGATGCTCAGCCTAGTGGCCCTTGGGTACTTCTCAGTCTTCCTTGCTTTGTTCTTTTCCCATAGGGAAGTCAGTCCTATGTCCAGAGACCCCACCACCACCCCCTAAACCACTGTCCTCATGCGGTAAGAGTGGGGCCTGTCCCAAGAAAGGGAGTGTGGGGGTGCTGCCTGAGAGGGGCTTAGGGCTTAGTGTCATTGTGATTTAGTGTCATTGTGATTGTAGCCTTGAGTCTTTGTCCCTGCCTCTTCCATGGGGAATGGAGGTGGGTTGGATCTATCAGAATGTGTGTCACATGGGGCAGACCCTGGACAGGGCAGTACCACCAGCTCTGCAAGCTTTGCCTGGGATTAACCCTTCCCTTCATATACATCACAGATGGATGGATACTGTTACAGCTGTTTTACTGGGGGAAGCTGGGAGGAAACTGAATCACCAAGAGGTCCAATAAATTTGCCCATGATCCGATTGCTAGAAAGTCACTGTCCAGATTTCTGGCTTGGAGGATGTGCTTCCTGCTTTACTTCTAGGTCTCTGAGCAGGCCTGGCCCCAGACTCCACTCCCGAGTCCAAAGTGCAGAGTTTGGGGCCCTGAGGCTTTCACGACCTTTAAAGAGCAGAGAACAGCAAGCAATGTGGGGGTTGGGAGGGAGAGAGAAAGTTTGCTTTCTTTTTCTTTTGTAGCACCGGGCTTGAACCCAGAGACTCACACATGCAGAGAGACAACAGGCTCTGCTGCTGAGCTCTGTATGTCCTTTGCCCCAAATACTTTCAACACAGTTTGGGCTGGCTTAGAAATAGAGAACATTGTGGAGTACCTGGTCCTAGTTGTCTTGGGGAAGACCTAAAGGGGGTGGGAGGGGGGGCAGAGGGGCTGGGACTGAAGTCCAGGTGTTCTAATAATGCATAGGTGATTTTCTTCTTCTCCTTTTCTAACACCTGGTGTCAGTGGCCACGGAAATGGCTCAGATGACTGGACTGTGGGGCTGTGGACTGGAGCAATCATACATCGAGTAGATCACTTTGCTTTGCATGCTGCTAAACGAGAGGTTTAACCCATGGACCACTAGGCGTGACCTCTCTTCAATAAAAACAAAACCAGGGCTAGAGCAGATGACTGACCTGGGTGTGATCCCAAGCACCCTCTATGGTTCCCCGAGCCTGCCCAGACTGATCCCTTGAGTACAGAGCCAGGAGTAAGCCCTGAGCACTGTTGGGTGTGGCTCCAAATTTTTTTTGTGTAACACTTGGTGTTTATATGTTAATATGAGCAGCATATTTACAGTGTGTCTTGTTGAACTGCTCAGGAAAGCCCAGGTTCCTCCCAGGAATGACTCTTTCTTGTGAGATGGGGGGTGGTAAGGGCCACCCCCTGGTACTCAGAATATTTATGGCTCTGCTCAGGAGTGACCAACCCTGGAGATGCTTGGAGAGCTATATACAGAGTTGGGGAATTTAGAATTGGGGTTTGTCTTGTGCAAGGCAAGCCCCTCACCCCATACTATTGCTCTGGCCCCAACAGTGATTGTCACAGCCCACAAGTGGGTTTTATTGTTCGGGAGGCCACAACCTGCAGTGCTCAGGGCTTCAGTTTTAGGGTTTGGGCCGTACTTGGTCGTGCTCAGGGCTTACTCCTGGTTCTGCGCTCAGGGTTCACTCCTGACTGACTCTTGGGACCATATGTGCTGCTGGGAATTGAGCCCAGGTTGGCTGCATGTAAGGCAGCATCTTCCTTTGTTGCACAGTCTCTCTGGCCCTACTAACAGTAATTTTTCCCAAAAAAGTATCCACACTCATCAGTGTGGATGTCCAGATCTATATTCCCTGCTTGGCGCTTGGGGAACCATGCCTTAAGAGGATTGAACCCAGGGCTCCAATTTGGAAAGCACGTGCTCAGTCCTCTGAGCCATCATCCCTCAAGCCCACAAATTCCTTTCTTTATCCTTTTCTGTTTGGGTGGTTTTGAGGCTCCATCATATGGTGTTACTCCTGACTCTGTGCTTAGAGATCACGCCTGGAGGTGCTCAGGGGAGCTTATGGGATGCTGGGGGTTAAACACGGATTTGCCATATGCAAGACAAGCTTCTTACCTGCTGTATTATCTCTAGTTCACTTCCACTTTTTTTTTTTATTTAGACAGTGATTTACATGGTTGTTTCCAATAGTTAATGATCCCTTTCCTTATGTATGGGGCGTGTGTGTGTGTGTGTGTGTGTGTGTGTGTGTGTGTGTGTGTGTCTCTGTCTGTCTACCATTTGAGCCATATTCCTGACCCCCATAATCTTTTCAGGTTTACCATTGTTAACATTTGGTCTGTTGCCCCACGCACCATTTTTTTTTAATGTACATATATTTTTTAAATTCAAAATTAGATGAGCTGTTTTTTTTTTCAGTTTGTTTGTTTTACTTGGCAGTGGTGAACATTTTCCTAATCAATAAGTCTTTGCAAGAAGATCGTGTGGTGCTGAGGATTGAACAGAAGACAACTGCATGTAAGACACCTTAACCCCTGAACTAGCTCTCCAGCTCAGCAAGTGTTACTTTTCATGGCTTCCTGTCGTGAATATACTGCATAGTACTCCTCCTAGTCTTCTGGACATTTATTGTTTTGAATTTTTTTTTAACCCTATGAAGAATATTTAACTCAGTATTCCACTAACTTTGTAAAATATGAAGAATATATATGGTATGAGGAGCAACTAGAGTTGGTATCCTACTAATTTTGGATAAATCCATTTTGCTGTTGAGCCAACTCAGGATAAATTCTAAGAAGTGAAATTACTGGGCAGTCCTGACCGTTTCTAAGGGTTTTTTCTTTTCTAAGGATTTTGATAAAGATGACTAACTGAGAATAGGAAAATGATTGCCTTTTTTTTTTTCTTTTTTTTTCTTTTTGGGTCACACCCAGCAATGCACAGGGATTACTCCTGGCTCTGCACTCAGGAATTACCTGTGGCTGTGCTCAGGGGACCATATGGGATGCTGAGAATTGAACCCGGGTCAGCCGTGTGCAAGGCAAACGCCCTACCTGCTGTACTATCGCTCCAGCCCCATGATTGCCATTTCTAATGTAGTACTTGGCCTGGTTTTTCAGGACAGGACAATGCCGCCCAAGCGTATAGCTAAGAAAAGGTCACCCCCAGAAGATGCCCTCCCAAAGAGCAAGAAGGTGAAGGGTAAGTTGGCCTTGGCTTTATCTGATTGTGGGTACCACTCTGGAGCCCCAGAATCTAGAACTGGACTTTCTTCTCCTGTCCATTTGAAGCAGAGGGGCCTGCGGTTCCAGGATTCCAGAGGGAAGGTCGGCCACAACTCTGTGTCTCCTACCCTCTGGGAATCCTACAGGGCCAGAGAGCCCCGGGGAGCACTGGCAAAACAGCGCAGTAGGCGCTAGGCCAGTTCCAGACGTGGGTTCAGATCCTTGCTCTGCCACTCTCTGGCTGTGTCCTTTTAGGCAAGTCCCTCACCTCACTGAGCTGCCGGGAGGCTCCCAGAGAATGCTGGCAGCATTTGTTGGGGGCTGGCAGTAGGTTCCTTTCTTGGGGCGGGGGGCAGATAGAGAAGCGCTTCTGGCGTGGGAGGGGGGATGCACGGACCCACACTCAGACAGTGTCTGTCTCTTGCAGACCATCGTAACCAGGCAGTGAGGGCTGTTGCCTCCCACCGAGTTCCGGGCGCCCGCTCCTGCCAAGGTGCCTGCAGGCCTAGCCCTTCTGACCAGAAAACCAGACCAGGTGGCCATCTTGGCAGCTGTGGCCACACCCCAGGGAGGGGCTGGACACCTTTGGCTGTCTGGGGTGCCGGTGACCACCAGCAGGTGGCTCTGCAGCCCTCTGATTGGCACTTACCTCTGCAAATTCACCTGTTGGCTCCTACTCCTACTGCTTCCCCTCTTCTCCCCTGTGGAATTGTCAGAGACTTAAGTCAGCCAGAGGGTAAAGCCAAGGGACCCCAGTGACTTGTTTGTGCTTGGAGCAGGACTGCTTATTAGCCCTCTGACTATGTCGCCTCTCTGACGCCATTCCCCTTTCCTGTTAACCACATCCTAAATATGGAAGGCATGAATAAGTTATGGGGGGGCAGGGGACAGGTCACATCCAGCTGTGCTCAGGGCTCACTCCTGGCTCTGCACTCTGGAATTAGTCCTGGCAGGCTCGGGACCCTGTGGGATGCCGGAGATTGAACCTGGGCTGGCTGCATGCAAGGCAAGCTCCCCACCCACTGTACTGGTGCTCCAGGCTCCTTATATAACTCAGATGAGTATAAAGCAGTGTAACGGCAGAGATAGCAACGCGGGCTGGGGAGACATTATTTGTGAGGCCCCCTCCTCATGAAGGGTTTACTGCTCTTTAGGAAATCTCTGCTGGGTCTCTATTTCTTCAGCAGCATAAAGTTTGCAGCACTGTCTCATTTCTCCCATTTCTCTCTCTCATGTCTGCAGCGGAATGAGCGGTTTTAGAGTGGGATGCCTCTTAGGCAGTTTTGGGGCGTTCAGCAGCTGATGGTTAGGTTCTCTGGCCAGGGATGCAGTTCTTTGGGGGCACGCGGGTCCATGGGGTACCAGGGACTGAATTTCTGGCACTGTATGTGTAGCATGGACTTCAGCCCTTTGAACTATCTGACTGGCACTTTTTGCTTTTTGGGTTACACCTGATGGTGATCAGAGGTTACTACTCCTGGCTCTGCACTCAGGAATTACTCCTGGGGGTTCTCGGGGGACCATATGGGATGCTGGGGATCAAACCTGGGTTGGCCCCGTGCAAGGCAAACACCCTACCTGCTGTCCTATCGCTCCAGCCCCAGCCCTTGTTGTTTTAATCTTCACAAAAACCCCTTTGAGAGAGGCAGTGTGGGTACCCCTGTTTCAAAGATGAGGAAACACAGGCTCCCGGTGATCATTCTAATGGATTCTGCTAGCGCAGGGGCTGGAACGCAGGGCCGTGTGACCCCAGAGCCCAGGCAGGGACTTCTCCACACGCCTGTCATCCCATATGCTCATGGCTGAATTTTTCTCCCTCTAGTCTCACATAGATCCCACAGAACAGAACCAGGCATGGTGCTAACTCTGGGCCAGGGCGACGTGGGCCAGTTGGGACTCGGTGAGAGTGTGATGGAGAGGAAGAAGCCAGCTCTGGTGCCCATTCCAGAGGATGTTGTACAGGCAGAGGCCGGGGGCATGCACACTGTGTGTCTGAGCAAAAGTGGCCAGGTAGGGCAGGGGGTGTAGGGGTGGGGCTGGGGGGGAGTTGGGTGGGGGCCCAGGACTGACGGAGTCTGGATCAGGGAGGGTATGGATGGAATGGGCTTGGGGCCTGAGCCACACGTGTCTACTCTGCGGGGATGAGCTGGGTGGCTGAGCAGGAGGGGCCTAAATAGGAGTGGATCGATCCTGGACCCTGCACTGACTGGGCTTCCTGGGCACAGGTCTACTCGTTCGGCTGCAATGACGAGGGTGCCCTGGGAAGGGACACATCTGTGGAAGGCTCAGAGTCGGTGCCTGGGAAAGTGGAGCTGCAAGAGAAGGTGATACAAGTGTCAGCCGGAGACAGTCACACAGCGGCGCTCACGGAGGATGGCCGAGTCTTCCTTTGGGGCTCCTTCCGGGTAAGACTGGGTCTGGAAGACTGAATGGGATCTGGTGGGCAGAATTAACTGAGATAGTAGTGTGGGTAGGGTGCTCGCATGTGGTCAACTGGGGTTCAATCCCCGGCACCCCACAATCCCCTAAGCCCCACCAGGGGTGATATCTGAGCGTGGAGGCAGCAGAAAACCCTGAGCACTGCTGCACAAGAAACCCATCTTGTGCCTCCACCAAAGCATGCGGAAGTGAAGGCTCAGCAAGCAAGGGCCATGCCCAGCTCTCTGACGTCTCACCTTTGCCTTGCACCCCTCCAGCTGACTCCTTGAATCAGTGTTAATGAAACCTGTGTCTCTCTCCTGCATTCCTCTCCCGCCCTCATGCACTTCCCAGAGGTTTTTGGCTTTGGGGTGTTTTGTTTATTTGGGGTCCACACCCTCCTGTGCTGTTGGCTTACTCCTGGCTCTGTGCTCAGGGACCACTCTTTTGGGGCTCAGGGACCATATATGATTCCAGAGGTGGAATTCAGGTCAGCCACATGCAAGGCAAACACCCCACCCACTGTACTGTTGGCTCTGGTCCCCAAGAGTATTTTGTTTTATGAGGATATATGAAATTCCCATATCTCAGAATTTCTTTATTTGTTTCTGGGCCATACTGGTGGTGCTCAGGTCTTGCTCCTGGCTTTGCACTCAGGGATCACTCCTGGTGGGACTCAAGGAATATATGGGGTGCCGGAGTCAAACACAGGTCAGCCTCATTCAAGGCAGGTGCCCTGCCCACTAGACTATCTCTTTGGCTCCGTTGTATCTCAGAACATCAAAGGCAGTGAAGGATTTAAGAGACTAAGCACAAAAATTGTTTTGTTTTCCGGGGGGCCACACACCTGATGGTGCTCAGAGCTTACTCCTTGCTCTGTATTCAGATCACTCCTGGTGGAGCTCCAGGGAATATAGGGGTGCCAAGGGTTGAACCCAGGTCTGCCAATGCAAGGCAAGTACCCTACCCACTGTATTATCTCTCTGACCCCACAAAATTGTTTTGGAAAAAAATAAATATTTTAGGAACTTTGCTATTTATTTTATAATGTCGTAGGAGAAGGAATCCAGGAGCTGGAGCAATAGTATAGCAGGTAGGGGCCTTGCCTTGCCTGCTGCTGACCTGGCTTTGATCTGGGACATCTCATATGGTCCCCCAGGCACCACCAGTACTAATTCCTGAGCACAGAACCAGGAGTAACCCCTGAGTATTCCCAGGTGTGGCCCGAAATCAGTTTATAAAATAAATAGTTGGAGGGCCAGAGAGATAGTAGTGTGGGAAGGGTGCTTGCATGTGGTCAACTGAGGTTCAATCCCCGGCACCCTACATGGTCCTCTAAGCCCCACCAGGGGTGATATCTGAGCGTGGAGGTAGCAGAAAACCCTGAGCAAAAGAGAAAGAATTGGTGCTTGAGATAACACTGGGTAAGGAACTTGCCTGTATGCAATGACCCAGGCTCAATGTCCGGCACCCCATGATGGCTCTCGATCCCGGGATTTGACCCCAAAACAAGGGAATCCAGAGGAGGGGACTTGACTCAGTGGTAAGCATTTAACTTTGCATGTGTGAGCACCTAGGCTTAACCCCAGCACTGCAAAAAAATAAAAGACTCTGGGATAGGAATGTGGCTCAGTGACAGAATGCTTGCTGTGTGTGAGTGAGGCCCTGGGTTCAGTTCCTAGCACCACACCGTACCTTGAGCACTGCCAGATAGGCCTCAAAATGAAAAAAACAAAGAACTCTGTTGATGGTAAATCAATAAATTTGCGGGTGGGGCATTTGCCTTGCACGCGGCCGACCTGGGTTCAATTCCTCCATCCCTCTCGGAGAGCCTGGCCCGCCTGCACGGCAGAGCCTGGCAAGGTACCCGTGATATGCCAAGAACAGTAACAAGTCTCACAGTGGAGATGTTACTGGTGCCCGCTTGAGCAAATCGATGAACAATGGGATGACAGTGCTACAGTACCATGTGTTTTAGTTTTGAGGTCGGTGCTCAGGGATCATTCCTTAAGGGACTATACAATACCAGGTCAAACCTGGGTTGACCGTGTACGAGGCATACACCTTACCCCCTGTACTATCTCTTGGACCCCTCAAAAATGTTTCTGTTAACATAATTTGGGGAATCAGAAAGAGCTTCACAGGCTGAGCACATGCTTTGAAGTGGGAGGCCTGGGTCCCAACAGAAGGGATGAGGATCGGATCTTGAACCCCTTTTTACTCAGCAGTTATGAACACAAAGCCGGCTTGTTTATTTTTCCTCTTTATTCCATCCGTAGCCCCTTGCCTGTTAATTTTAATGCAAATCACAGACCATGTGTGATTTTGTTCGTAAGTATTTCAATATGTGACCTGGTTCTTGTCCACCTCTGTCTCCCCCTTTGTCGTGCTGGCCCTTCCTCAGTCCGCCCCGTGGCTGCCCGCAGCCTGCATCTGACTGAGTGTCCGCCTCCCCCCTCCCAGGACAACAACGGTGTGATCGGACTCCTGGAACCCATGAAGAAGAGCCCGGTGCCCGTGCAGGTGCAGCTGAGCACGCCCGTGGTGAAGGTGGCCTCAGGTGATTCTGGGGTGTTCTGAGGAGCGGGGAGCCCTGTTGGAGGGCTGGCCCAGCCGTGGGCAGAGAAAGCCTGTACCGTCTGCCCTCTTCCCCCCCCCAGGAAATGACCACTTGGTGATGCTGACAGCTGATGGCGAGCTCTACACGTTGGGCTGTGGAGAGCAGGGCCAGCTCGGTCGTGTGCCTGAGTTGTTTGCCAATCGTGGTGGCCGCCAGGGCCTCGGTAGGTCACATAGGTCTGTTTCTCTGGCAGGCAGCTGGGCAAGCCACCCCTGGTAAAAGCAAGTCGCTAGAGGTGGCACGCTTGTGTGCGTGGGACCAGCAGCTGTGGTTACAAACTCAGACTCCAGGGCTCGGGGTGGTAGCTCAGGCACATGCTCTGAGGCTGCCGCCTCCTGACTGTGGGGCCAGAGCAAGGGTCCGGTGGGTTGGGCACATGCTTTGTATGCTGAAGGCCCAGGTTCAGTCTCCAGCACCACATGGTCGGCTGAGCAAGGAGAAGGCAATCCCTGAGGACTGAGCTCGGAGGAGTCCCCGAGCACCTCCAGGTGGAACCCAGAAATTTATTTGGTTTGTTGTTATTATTGTTATTTTGCTTTTTGGGTCACACCCAGAGATGCTCAGGGGTTACTCCTGGCTTTGCACTCAGGAATTACTCCTGGTGGTGCTGGGGGACCATATAGGATGCCAGGGATCAAACCTGGGTCGGCTGCATGCAAGGCAAACACCTAACCCACTCTGCTATCGCTCCAGCCCCGGGACCCAGAAATTTAAAAAGAAACAGAAACATAGAAGTCTTTCATTTGGGAGGTCCCTGAAAATGAGACTCTCTGCGATGGGACTGCAGCTCAGTGGTAGAATCCATACTTGGCATGAACCTTGTCACCAAAAAGGAAAGAAAATATTTGTGTTAATGGTGAGGGGGCGTGCGGGTGGGGCCCTTCATGCTTTGCACCTACAAAATGGGGTGAGGAGCCCCTGCCTAGCCTCCCTGCAGGGCGTCAGCAGTGGAAGAGAAGCGGACAGTCGAGGCGAGGCCTGTGTGTCTGCCACTCCCCGTGGCCTTCTCTTTGCAGAACGACTTCTGGTCCCCAAGTGTGTGATGCTGAAGTCCAAGGGGAGCCGGGCTCACGTGAAGTTCCAGGATGCCTTCTGTGGTGCTTACTTCACCTTCGCCATCTCCCGCGAGGGCCACGTCTATGGCTTCGGCCTCTCCAACTACCATCAGCTTGGTGAGTCCCAAGGGCAGCATCAGGCGTCGCCCTGTGGAATCGGGGTTTCAGTCCAGGGGCCCCCGCTGCTTGCTTGTGCTCCCTTGGTGGGGTCCCCCGGGCCCCTTAGAACTGCAGTGTTGTCATCTGGAAAGTGAGTGAATCTCATGGTTGAGGTAGGGTGGCCTCGCTGTGGGTGGGGTTAGAGAGGAGGGCAGGTCCTTGGACCCCTTCACCCTGACACTTCTGTCCCGTCTCTTGCCTCCCAGGAACCTCAGGCACAGAATCTTGCTTTATACCCCAGAACCTGACGTCCTTCAAGAACTCCACCAAGTCCTGGGTGGGCTTCTCTGGTGGCCAACACCACACTGTCTGCATGGATTCGGAAGGTGGAGCCTTCGGGTCCTCCTCTGGGCCTGGGGTGGAGTGTCCCTGAGCACAGGCCTGGTCAGACTCCTGAGAACATGGTCCTTGCACGAGCCCTGGGTCCTCCATGGGTTGGGCCAGGCCCGGGTCCAAGAGGCTTGGCGTCCTTTCGAGTATGGGTTCAGTGGGGACCTCCCTCAAAAACCTGGGGAGAATCACTGCAGACCTTCCCCGCACCCTCCTGAGACTGGCAAGTCCCCACAGACACCAGGGGCTCAGCAGACCTGCCTGCAGCGGGCCCTGTGCAATTCCCCGTCTCTCCCTCCTCCCGCAGGGAAGGCGTACAGCCTGGGCCGGGCCGAGTACGGGCGGCTGGGCCTCGGGGAGGGTGCGGAGGAGAAGAGCGTGCCCACCCTCATCTCCAGGCTGCCTGCTGTCACCTCAGTGGCCTGTGGGGCCTCTGTGGGCTATGCCGTGACCCAGGATGGTGAGTAGCTTGGTTAGGGACTCGGGGATCTTGGTTCTTAATGTGTTTGAGGTCACACTCAGCACTGTTAGGGGGAGGCGTCAGGTACCCCTCGCCCAGTATGCTTTGACGTCCACTATTGCGTTTGGCTGAGTTGCAGAGATCACCGAGATTGGGGCTCTGCTCCCAGTTCTCAGGAGTTAACAAGTAATTTTGATAAAGGCGATTTGTTCTGTAGAAGAGAAAAGCAGCAAGGGAAAGGCACTGGGATAGGCAGCCTCACTGAGATCTGGACGGGCAGTAAGACTTGAGGGGGCTGGGAAAGATAGCACAGCGGGTAGGGTGCTTCTCTTGAATGTGGCCACCTAGGTTTGATCCCCAGCATCCCCTGTGGTCCCCCGAGCCCTCCAGGCTTGATTCCTGAGCGCAGAGCCAGGAGTAAGCCACAAGACAGTCGGGTGTGTCCCAAAGCCTTTTAAAAAAAAAAAAATCTTGAGCCCAGGTCTCCAGGTTTCTGACTCAAGTTTGTCTTTCTACCAGGGTGACCCGTTTATTTACAACCCAACTCTTCAGCTGCCCAGGTTGCTGTACTTAGAGTTATATTAGGCGAAAGAAAGGGAAGTCGTATGGAGAAGTCTGGAATCGCTGGACCCACATGATCTGGGTAGCCTGAGAAAGGGGCTTCAGCACCCCTCGAAGGCCCCGACCTCAAGCCCAGCCTGTATCCCAGAGCGATCCCAGCAATGCTGGCCTCGGATCTAGGGTGTTGGTGGGGGGTGGGGAGCCACCAGTCCTTAGGGCTCTGAATGCCGTGCTAGGAGCAGGGAAGTCTTTGCTAACGTCAGGGCTGGTCTCTGGTTAGCAGCAGCCCGTGGCTTCTCACTTCCCTCAATTCCGAGGCTGGGACATGACCAGGTTGCTGCAGAACAATGCCAGATACTCGTGATGTCCCAAGTTTCTCACCCTGGAGAGGTGGGACAGGGGATTCAAAAAACCATTTCTGCCCCATCTCTCTCCTTGTAGGTCGTGTTTTTGCTTGGGGGATGGGCACCAACTACCAGCTGGGCACGGGCCTGGAAGAGGACGCCTGGAGCCCCGTGGAGATGACAGGCAAACAGCTAGAGAACCGCACAGTCCTGTCCGTGTCCAGCGGAGGCCAGCACACAGTCCTCCTGGTCAAGGACAAGGGACAAAGTTGATGAAGCCTCCGAGGGCCTGGCTGCTGGGCCCACCATGCCCCTCCCCCCTGGAACAGGGAAGCCATGAGGACTGCAGGGTGCGACAGACCTCCCCCCCGACCCTAAGCGTTCTGTCACCTCCTGTCTTTTCCCCGTGAACAGAATCCGTTTCCTCTTTCTCCTTCTCCTTTCCAGAGTCATCCTGGGACCTGCAGGATGAAGGCCGTGTGGGGCTGAGGGGGGCAGGGGGTTGTCTGAAGGAACATGACTCGCCCCAGAGTGATGTGGTCAGCCCGCCTTCCCCTATTCCTACCTTCTCCGGCCCTGGCTGAACTTGGTTTTGCCTACCAAAATGAGAAACTTCTACCTGGGGGTTAAATGCCCATACGCTGAGGAGTCGGGGCTCCCCTCAAGCTCTACTCATGTGCCACACTTGCTGTCCTTTGTAGCCATACAGAAACAATACCGTCCTCAGATCTGGCTTTTGTGAACCCAGACTGGGGATGAACTAGAGAATGGGTAGAGGCAACCTCCAGCCAAAGGGTCTTACACGCGTGTCTGGGAGAAAGGGGCTTGGGAAGGCCAAGTGACAGAAAAAAGCCCGTCAGCCTCTCAGAAGCACAAAGTACTCTGCCTTCAGGCATTGCCAGTTGTACCCCACTTGTTTCACCAACACGGGCCCCAAATCTGAAAGGAAACTGCCTGCAGGCCAGGACACTCAGGGAGAGGAGGAGGACAGAGAGCTCTAGACAAATTTATAGCAATATTGAGAGTGAAGGGACAAAAAAAAAAATCAGGGAGAGGAGGCTGGACCCCAGAAAGGGAAGTGGGATCTAGTACAGTAGCTGAGGAAAAGTCGTGGGTTGTTGTGTTTTGTTTTTTTTTTTTAACTGTAAAATATTTTGGAGGGAAGCGTGAAACCTTTTAACGTTTTTAATAAATGTAGAGTTTTATAAAGCGCAACTTAATTTTTACACTCCCTGCTTTTTTAAAGACAGCAGCTGCTGTAGTGGGAGAGGTAGACTAGATCACACGGCCCGAAGGCGAGGACTTGGGCGAGTCATTCCAACGGGTGCCAGTCCACTGTTGGCGTGGCTGGCCCAGACTAGTCAGAAAAGAAAGGAGTTGGTTGATTTTTATTCAGGTACTTACTTACATTTCAGGAATCACCAGGTTTTTTCCTTTATGCTGCATAATACAAAAAAAATAATGGAGTTGATTTGCTTGGCAGTGCTTGGTATCAAAGCCAGGACCTCACACGTGCAAGGCGTGTGCCCTACCACTGAGGGGCCTCCCTCGCCCTCAGTCTTCAGTATCTCACCCCCAGCCAGGTGTTTTGAGAAGTCTTACCTCCGGAAATGCTTGTACTAAGTTTGTATCATGTTCAATACCTGATCTACTTGAGTAAACAGGATTGATTACATAATCACTCCTCAGACCAACTTATACATGAAAGTAGGTTTTCTTACTTGAGGAACCAAATCTTACAGAACTGATCTGTCCAGGGTGGACATTTAAAATTTATAAAAATTGGAGGCTAATTTCCTTGGTGTGTAGTTATATTTTAAGTCCCTGCTAGTCACATGTTGGGCTGTGCAAAAACAAAAATAGACTATTTCACATCATAAAAAATTCCAATATTTAATGCTGATTTGGGAGGTTTCTATGTGTAACTGAAGTTTTATTCGCACCAAGGTTCTTAGATGTCAGGATTCTTGGCAAAATGAATATGGTATAAACTAATGATGTATTCTGTGATTTATTTCCCCCTTGAACTTTTGGTTTTGATGTGGACATTTGTGATTATACTTATTTCTTCAAAAAACCATCTTTGATTTCAATATTTTCTGGGCAAAGAAGCAACGTCCTTTTGGATTAGATTGACTGGAGTTTTCTCTTGATAATGCAGACATTTAAAGTATCCTGTTATTTGGGGGAGGGGGACACACGATAATATTGTCAACTACTCCCAGTGAACCAGCTGGGAACTGAATCTGGGGCTCTTGTATGCAAATCGTGCATTGCAGAACTTTGAACTGTCCCTGGAGCAGAAAGTAACCCACCCTTTTTTTTTTTTTTGGTTTTGTTTTGTTTGGGGAGCCATACCTGGTGACGATTAGGGTTTACTCCTGACTCTGCTCAGGAATGATGGCAGGGTGGGTGGGAGGGTGGCTCAGGGAGTCATGACATACCGGTGATCCAACTCAGATTGCCCATTTGCAAGGCAAGTGCCTTACCAGCTGTACTATCACTTGGCCCTAAACAGTTCTTGAAGATGGGCCATGCTTCCTGTTGGTACAATAGCTTGCTTAATTCTCAGACCATCCCTGGAAATAGTTTCTACAAGTTCAAATCAATGATTTGAAGCCTGTTAAGTGCACAGGCTAGGGGCCAGAGCAATCGTATAGCAGGTTTTTCCTCTTAAGGGCACACAGCCAACCCAGGTTCAATCCATAGCATCCCTATGGTCACCTGAGCCCAACAGGAGTGATTGCTGAGCACTGCCAGGTGTGCCCCTCCAAAAACAAGTGCATTGGCTGGACTGGAATCTACATCAACTTCCAAATTCAGGTTATCCCTTGTGTGGTTTCTAAGAGTTTGGAGTGGGAGGGGGGCAGGACTCGAGAGATAGTATGAGGATTTAGGTACTTTCCTGTAGCTGGTGGCACCGCATAATCTGGTCCTCCTGCACCACCAGACATGATTGATCTCTACACGTAATCATGAGTAAACCCTGAGCACTGCAGGATGTGGCACAAACACCCTAGCCCCGCAAAAAGTTGTATAGGGCTGGAGAGAAGTACAGGTGGAGGAGGTGGCATGCCGTGCACGTGACTGATCTGATTCCAAACCTGGCACTATAAGGCTTTGCTATTACAAATGTTCATCTAATTCTCCAGTTAATAGTTACCTCATTTTTAATATGCTTTTTTTGGGGGGCGGCGGGGAGGAGATACCTGAGCAGACTCAGGTCTTATTCCTGGCTCTGCACTTAGGGAGTACTCCTGGCAAGGCTCAGAACCATATGAGAAGCTGGGGATCAAGCCCAGGCGGTCACATGCAAGGCAGATGCCCTATTCCCCTATTCGCTGTGCTATGACTGTAGTCCCCAAAAGTGTTGCTTTTTTGCTAGCAGTGTCCTTTAGTGCCAGTGTCTCAGAAGTGTAAGTCTGGGGCTGGAGCACAGCAGGTAGGGCATTTGCCTTGCACATGGCCGACCCAGGTTCAATTCCCAGCAACCCATATGGTCCCCTGGGCACCGCCAGGAGTAATTCCTGAGTGCAGAGCCAGGAGCAACCCCTGTGCATCACCGGGTGTGACCCAAAAAACAAAAAAAAAGTTGTGTGTTAACTTTTTTCATAAAAATCAGAGAATGGAGGTAGCACCACCAGATGTAACCAAAATCCAAAAACACAAACCCACAGACTCATTGCAAAAAGGTGCATATATAAAAGGTTCGGGAATGGAGCGCAAACCTCTAATTCTGGCTGAGTGTGGGTCTGGAAGGGGCCAGTCACTAAACCATCTGAAACTACAAGAGAAGGGGTTATTCAGAAACGTGGTTAATGAGCCAAAGAGATAATTGAGAGGACAAAGCACATCGTTGCATGTGGTTGACCCTGCTTCTAATCTCCAGAACCATGTATGGTCTCCTGAGCACCCCTAGGGCTCACTCCTGAACACAGAGCTAGAAATGCCAGAAGTCCTGAAATGTAGTTCAGTGGTAGAGTACTTGCCAATTACGGCAGCACAGAAATGTATATGCACAGATTCTAGGCAACCAAGATTTGAACATGGTTGACGCAAACACCATGAAATGGAGGGTTGGTGTTCATGTATACCAAGTTCAGTTTCTGGTTGCCACTTCAAAAATGGTGCAAAAAATATTGGGGCTAGAGAAATAGTACAGAGGATAGGGTGCTTGCCTTGCAAGCCACTGACCCAGGTTTGGTCCCCAATACCCCAGATGGTCCCCTGAATTCCACCAGGAGTAATTCCTGAGTAGAGCCAGGAGTAAGCCCTGAGTGTTTTGCCCAGCCCCCACCACCCTTCCAGCCCCCCCAAAAGAGAACAGCAGGTTAGGGTGATTGCTTGCCTAGCATGTGGTCAACCTGGTTCTATCCCTGGCACCCCAAATGGTCCTATGATTACAGAGCCAGAAGTCAACTGGTGTGGCTCAGAAAAAAAATGCAATGCCTGAGACAGTATTAGGCGAGAGAGGACAGAATTTGTGATAAGAATTTGGGACTGTACCTCACTTCTATTGCAAACCACAACACCCAAAAGGAGTACAAAAGGGTACCTCACTTCTATTGCAAACCACAACACCCAAAAGGAGTACAAAAGGGAGTGCCCTACCACAGAGGCGGGGTGGGGGGGATACTGGGAACATTGGTGGAGGAAAATGGGCACTTGTGTAGGGATGGATAAAAGATCATTGTATGACTAAAATGCAAACATGAAAGTTCATAAGTATGTAACAGTACCTCCCAGTGATTCACTAATAAAAAAAAAAAACAGAATTTGGGTCAATTCAGCAGGTCAATTCCCTGGCACCCCGTATGGTCCCCCAAACACCGCCTTGCTTTGCACGTAGCCAACTTTGGTTCAATTCCAGCACTGCATATGGTCCCCTAGCACGGTGATCCCTGAACACTGCAGGTGTGATCCCAAAGCAAAACAAACAGCTCATATTCCACATAGTGGGGGGAGGAGGAAAGGGTGAAGGATGTATAGAGTAGACCACTGGCAAGTCCAATGTCACACTGAATTAGTGGTGTCGACTTGACAGGATATAGCTCCAAGTGGTGGAGAAGTTACCTGACTGTAGGAGCCTTGTTAGATCCCCAGGTCTGGCACAGTTCCCAGCAGTGCTTGGGGGACCATATGGGAATGGAAACAGGGTCATGGGAAGGCAAACGCCCTACCCGCTGTGCTGTTGCTCCAGTCCATCCCCACCATTTCTATATGCACCTTTTTACAATGAGTTTGTGGCTTTGTGTTTTTGGTTACATCTGGCGGTGCTAGGTTTTCCGTTACATTCCTGCCTCAGCGGCGGGTAGGAGTCCCTCTGAGCTGTTCGTGACCTTGCATCCCATATGCAAAACAAAGGCTCTTCCCTTAGGGTTCTCATCAGTTACTGTTTTTCCACTGGAGGGTTCAATCCAGACCCGTGCAAGACCAGTGCCCTACGGCGGAACCCCCATTTCCGTTGGAGGACAAGCCGTCTTTGCTTGTGCAATTTCACATTCAGGGGTGAAGGCGCTTATTTACTTGGGTGCCAAAAGTTGCAATTCTCAGTGGCAGCTCCCTGCTCGTTGCAGGACCGTGCGGTGTCCTGGGTGAAACCCGGCCGTTCAGAGCCTGCACGCTTGCGCTCAGCTCTCCCTCCAGCCTAGGTGAAAGTCCAAACCCGCTCCGACACCAGTTACAAACCCCGCGGCTCCAACCCGGACTCCGCCCTCCGCGGGCCGGAGGCGCGCGAAAACCTGGGGCGGAATTCCGGGCGGCCGGCTCGGAGCGCGCGCGGGAAATCCTGGGGCGGAATTCCGGGCGGCCGGCTCGGAGCGTGCGCGGGAAAACCTGGGGCGGAGTTCCGGGCGGCCGGCTCGGAGTGTGCGCGGCGCGGCGCGGGCGCGTGCGCACTTTCGCTCTCTGGCTGGCGTCCGCGCGGCCTCCGCCGCCCGCCGCGTCCCGGCCCCGGCGCGGGCATGGCCGCCAGCCTGTGGATGGGGGACGTGAGTGAGGGGCGCGAGGGGCTGAGAGCGCAGACACCAGGGGGCCTCCTCGGACCCCGAAAGAGGAGCAGGGGCCGGGGAGCCGCGTTCCTGGGGCTCCGGCGCGGGTCCCGCCCGGAGCTGAGGGGCCGGGACCCCCGCTGAGTGCCGGGCGCGGGGCACGGGGCGCGGGCCTGAGGAGGGCGGGGACGGGCCCCTCTGTCCGCGGGGCGGCTCCCTGCGGGGCTTCGGAGGGACTGGGGCGGAGGAGTCGGGCTCCCGACCCTGCGCGGGTGAAGCTGCCCCCCACTTCCAGCCGGGCGCCGCCCCCAGCCGTGCGGGGCCTGTCCGGGGGGGCGGCAGCGGCCGGGGACGGACGGGCCGTGGCGCGAGGTCTTGCCGTGGTCCAGGAGGGCGTGAGCGGCCCGGGCCGTGCCGTGGTCCTGCATGTGCCGTGGCCCGGGCCGTGCCGTGGTCCTGGATGTGCCGTGGCCCGGGCCGTGCCGTGGTCCTGGATGTGCCGTGGCCCGGGCCGTGCCGTAGTCCTGGACAAGCGGTGGCCCGAGCGCTCCTTGAAGCCGAGCTCTCCTTTGCGCAGCTGGAGCCCTATATGGACGAGAACTTCATCTCCAGAGCCTTTGCCACCATGGGGGAGACCGTGATGAGCGTCAAAATTATCCGAAACCGCCTCACTGGGTACTTGGCTTCCACCTTCTCGGTTCTCCCGTCATTGATGCTAGTGTCAGTTCTCGGGAGAATGTCAGCGTCGCAGAAGGGACTCCTTGTCCCCAGTCACCCTCATGATAAAAGGAGTCAGAGCGACTTACCTGAGGGCTTTCTGAGAGGCCGTAGAGTTTGTTGCACTGGATCTGGGAACCAGGCTGGCTGGGTTGGAAAACTTCTTGCATGGCCTTAGGCAAGTGACTGAGGCTGCTTAGAGTTGGGGTGAGGATTAAGTGAATTGATTTGCAACCCACATTTAGTCCTGTGTCTGGTATGTGGTAATACAGTATGTATATTACACACATGCTTTATATGCTTATGCTATATATGCTCCATATATAGCATATGCATATAGTACGTGCTCGGTAAATATGAACAGATTAGGACTGGAGCGATATAGTATTTTGGTTAAGGTGTCTATGTACGGAGAATACAGTCAAGTGAATTCTGAGCGTGGTGCGGATATTAAGTAACCCCTGAGCTCCATGCAAGGAGTGGATCAAAGCCCCTTCACCCACACATACTAAAGAGATGACGGGTACTAAGATCCTGTTTGCTTTGGAGCAGACCTTTGGTGCTGGGGCTTGCTCCTGGCAGTGCTTTGGGATCCTTGTGCAGGGATCAAGCCCTGTTTTGCATGCAAGATTGTACTCCAGTCCTGTGAGCAAACTGTTGGCCCCAGGAAAATCACAAAAACCTCTGAGTTAAGAACTATTATTAGAGAAGTTGAATAATTGCCCTAAAGTTACACAGCTATAAAATAACAAGCCAGGCCACTGTCCTCAAACCTCATGGATGTCTTTAACTCTTAGGCCATTGAATAAAAATGGAGGGTGGGGCTAAGGGTGTGTCTCAGTGACAGGATGCATGCCTTGTTTATGTCAGGCCCTGGATTCTTAGGTTCTGACCCTTTGCAAAGATGTTCAAGTGGCCTATAAGTACATTAAAGATAACTGGGACTGGTGCAATGTTACAGGAGGTAACATGTGTTTGCCTTGCACATGGCTGACCTGGGATTGATCCCCAGCACCCCATTTGGTCTCTTGATCCTGCCAGGATTGATCTTTGAGCACAGAGCAGGAGTAAACCTTGAGCACTCCCAGGTGCTCAAAAACCTAAAAAAATAAATAAAGATGGGCTGTAGTGCATGCTACACATATGGGAGTCCTGCATTTGATCCCCAACTCACATTATCTCCTAGCACCTGCAGGAGCTATCCTCAGCTGGGAGTACTGTCAGATTTGGCCCAAAACCTTGTCATATACACAACAGGCCTAAATTCAAGCCACTGTTCTCAGTAGTCACCATTTGTGAAGCTCATAGACTTACGTTGGGAACCTCGAGTTGCCATCCTTTCATTCTTGTTTTTTTTTTTTTTTTTTTTTTGGCTTTTTGGGTCACACCTGGCGATGCACTCAGGAATTACTCCTGGCGGTGCTCAGGGGACCATATGGGATGCTGGGGATCAAACCCGGGTCGGCTGTGTGCAAGGCAAACGCCGTACCCGCTGTGCTATCACTCCAGCCCCTCATTCTTGGTATTTGAATTGAAGATCTAAAACCATATTTCCAGAGAAGTTTGGATGACTTCCTTGTAATTGCTTTAAAGATAACATTAAAGAAAATTATCTGTTTTCATTGTAAATCACATAGTAGGAAAAGAATGCAGGAGAGTATGGTAATATCCTATTTAATGTCATTAAGTGATGCTTTCAGAAATAACTACCAGAACTCTCAGTCTCAGAGGTAATTTATTAGCCTAGCTTATAGTAGGTGATTCTTGTTTGGGGGCCGTGCCAGCGGTGCTCAGGGCTTACTCTTGGCTCTGTGCTCAGGGATTGCTCTTGGTGTGCTCAGGGGATGATATGGGATGCCAGGGATCAAACCAGGGTTGGCCACGTGCGAGGCAAATGCCCTACCCATTGTATTGTGACTGGCACCCTGGGTTTTACCTTTTGATAGAGGTTAATTAAGTAGAAGTTTGTGACTTGTAACCAGTCATGGAAATATAAAACTGGCGCTTCCAGGCCTGGCCTCCCCTACCTTTGCTCAGGATACATTTATCTTTTTTTTTTTTTGCGGGAGGGGGCCCTCCCAGTGGTACTCAGAGCTTACTCCTGACTCTGTGCTCAGGGATCACTTCTGGTGGTGGTCAGGGGACCATATGCAGTGCTGGGGATCTAACTGGGATTGGTGGCATGCAAGGCCTTGCCTACCGTACTGTCTCTGTGGGGAGTCAGCGTTCAAGAAGGCTGCCTGCCCGTGGTCCAGCTCTGACCACCTATCAGCTGAAAGTTCTTTTTACACTTGCACAGGTCCCACCCACCACTACGTGGCACATGTATGGAAATGGTGGGAACCACCCCCAGCAGGTGGAGACCCCAGGCTGGGGTCGCTGAGGTGAATTTGGGTCATTGGCCAGTGCACAGTCTTGTCAGAAAGGGAGCTTTTGGGTTGTTATGAAATCTGGTGGCACCATGCGAAGCTTGTAGAGCAGGAGGTGAACTGCACAGTAGATCACAGGCCACATTTGTAGATTCTTGACTCACATGTCCAACATCCCAGCTCATCAGTTACTAGGAAGTCCAGGATCATCAGCTCCTGCTCCCTCTCCAGCTCCCGAGACATTCTCACACTGAGGTCTGACTTCTGCAATATTTCTTCTTCACAGCAAGGATCCCTCTTCTGAGGATCCTTCCTCCCTCCCTCCCTCCCTCCTTCCTTCCCTTCCTTCCTCCCTTCCTCCCTTTCCTTCCTTTCCCCTCCCTCCCTCCCTCCCTCCCTTCCTTCCTTCCTTCCTTCCTTCCTTCCTTCCTTCCTTCCTTCCTTCCTTCCTTCCTTCCTTCCTTCCTTTTTCTCCCACAGCTGTGCTGGGGATTGGGAGTAGGGGCAGGGAAAGAAAGCCTCATCTTTTACTGAACCCACATTCTGGTGCTTGCCACTCAAAGGCCCGGTTCAAGAGACTGGTTAGTGTGGCCGAAAAATAGGTTTATTCAGGTGCTGGTCCTCAGAATGCTTCTTAATGGGCAGGAGGGATATTTCAAGGGGCTGGAGCATATGCTTTATATACAGGAGGCCCAGGTTCAGTTCCTGGCACTGCATGGTTCCCCGAGCATGGCAGGAATGACCCTTGAGCACTGCTCGTGTGTGTCAACCAAAACAATCTCTTCAGAAGATATTTTAAGGGTGCTGGAGAAACATCTCGATGAGCTGAATGCTCACTTTGTATGTGGGAAGCCAGGTTCAATTCCCAGCACCACATGTGGTCCCCAGAGTACTGCCAATAGCAACTTTTAAGCACAGAGCCAGGAGAATCCTGAGCACCGCTGGATATGGACCCAAATAAATGCGTAAATATAATTTTAAAAGAAGTCGGAATGATAGTAGAGGGTTAAGGTGTTTGCCTTGAATGTGGCCAACTGCATTTCTATCCCTGAGACCCCATGTAGTCTCCTGAGCACAGCTCGGAATAAGCCCTGAGCAGTGCTGGATATGGCCTAAAAAATAATAAAAACCGAAAACATCTTGGGAAGGGGATGTGGCTCCTCCATAAAGTATATGCCTTGCATGCATAAAATCTTGATTTTTATCCATGACACCACACACACCAAAAAAAACAAAACAAAACACTGTTCCATTCTCACAATGGAACTATATAGGGCTGGTTGGCAGGGTAAATTGAAAGAAATTAAGGGTAGTTGGTCAGAGGGAGAGGAAACTCCTGTCCTGCGGATGATGTCAGTGGTTAATGAATTCCTAGAACAGGGTGATGTTCTGGTCTTTATAGAAATTTGAGATAATTTGGTTAAACAACATCCATCTCTCAGGCTTGCATGATAATCTTGAATTCTTTCCAGAGGGCTGGTATTTGATTTTTTATTTTACCCCCCTTCACCCATAACTGGACCTGTTTTAGCATTAAAAAAACAATGTAGAGGCCCGAGAGATAATCTCAGTACAGGCTTGAGATTGCTGGCCTTGTACGTAGCCAGGAGTGACCCCCCTGCCCAGCACGAAGTCAATACTAGTGACGCTTCCCTCTCTCCCAACACTACTGGGTATGGCCTAAAAACTAAATATACAGTTCAGGATAGGCAGATGGGGCAAAGGCCAAGGGGGAGTTCGAAGGTATCGGATGTAAGTGTGGAGTCTGATGCTTGCTGAGGGTGCTCTGCCACTTAAACTGCCCTCTGCCCTGAAATGACGTGTTTAACAGTGCTGTTTCTCTATCGGCTTCCTTTCTAGGATCCCAGCTGGCTACTGCTTTGTAGAATTCGCAGATTTGGCCACAGCTGAGAAGTGTTTGCATAAAATTAATGGGAAACCCCTGCCAGGAGCCACACCTGTAAGGACATTCAGATAATGATGTTCCCATTGTTATTGTCATTGATAACTATCATTTATTCCTACTGTGTGTTGATATTCTTTAATCTTGTAACACCCTGAACAGTAGGCATTGTTGTCTTTGACAGACCAGGAAGCTGAAGCTCAGGGAAGTGGAATAACTTGCCCAAGGCAACACAGGTAGTAAGTGGCAGAGCCAGGATGCCTACTGAAGATTGGTTGCCTCTTAAGTCCATGCCCTTTCCACTCTGCACCACTACCTCCCATTATGGAAGACTTGAAACTCTAGATCTCTTGCCTGATTGAGAAACTAGAACAGGCTGGCAGCAGTGAGGCCACGATGCAAGAGAGTTACATTCTGCTCTTCCCACAGTTACTTAGCTTACAGCTGCACCAAGCTGGCACACCTGGGCTCATAGAACCATGGAGCTGGCAGTGCCCTTAGCGGTCATCCGTCAACCCCCTCATTTTATACAGGAGAAAGAGCTGAGGCTTAGAGAGGGGGAGATATATTGGCCAAGGTAATTTATTTCCGTTTTTTTCAAATATTGTTTGACTCTTGAAACACCTTTCTCTGTTTTAGTGTGTTTGTTTTTAAATTTTTAGGCCAAGCGTTTTAAATTGAACTATGCCACTTATGGAAAGCAGCCAGATAACAGGTAAGTACCAAATGTCCCCAAGTCAGCATCAGGCCCCAGGAAATACCTTGGTAGAGACTGCCCCCCACCCCACCGTAGACCCTCTGGTCTGCTTGTTTCTGTAGTCCCTTGTCTTCTCTATTTGTTTCCTCTCTCATCTTCCACTGTTACTCTTCATATTACTGAATTTTATTTCTTAAGAAATAGCCTGTGGGTGGGACTGGAGAAGTTGTACAACAGGCACGGCATTTGCCTTGCACACAACTGACCCAGGTTCTATGATTCCCCCGAACTCCGCCAGAGGTGATCCCTTAGCATAGCCAGGAGCAAGTTCTGAGCACCACCAAATGTGGCACAAAATATTTTTTGAAGGATAAAAAGGAAATAGATTGAAATGGGGACTAGAGAGTTAGTGCAGCAAGTAGGGTGCTTGCCTTACACCACATGGTCAGCTGGGTTTGCTGCCCAGCACCCTGTAAGGTGCCCTGAGCCAGGAGTGATTCATTCCTGAGCACAGAGCCAGGAGTAATCCCTGAACACTAGGTGGAACTTAAAATCAAAAGTGGGGGAGGGGCTGGAGCGATAGCACAGCGGGTAGGGCGTTTGCCTTGCACGCGGCCGACCCGGGTTCGAATCCCAGCATCCCATATGGTCCCCTGAGCACCGCCAGGAGTAATTCCTGAGTGTAGAACCAGGAGTAACCCCTGTGCATCGCCAGGTGTGACCCAAAAAGCAAAAAAAAAAAAAAAATCAAAAGTGGGGTTGAAGTGATAGTACAGCAGGTAAGAGGCACTTGCCTTGCATGCAGCTGACCTGGGATCAATCCCTGGCATTTCATTTGGTCACCCAAGCACCTCACCTGCAGGAGTAATTTCTGAGTGCAGAGCCAGAAGTAAGCCCTGATAAGTTCATTCTCTCATTCTTTCTCTCTCTGTCTCCCCCACCACCCCTCTCTCCCTTTCTCTTCTCCACTCTCCTCACTCTCCTCTCTCCCCCCTCTCTCTCCCATGGCTCAAGGGGTTACAGAGATCATACAGCACACAGACCTAGTTTTGATTCCCCAAACCTTATTATATAGTCCCCTAAAGCCACTAGAGTGATCCCTGAGCATAGTCAATGTGACCCAAAAACAAAAAAACAACCTGAGTGATAAAAGAGTGAGTAGGGTGCTTGCCTTACTTGTAGTCAACTTGGGTTCTATCCCTGGTATTCCACCTGGAGCACTGCCCAACCCCAAAGAGTGTGTGTGTGTGTGTGTGTGTGTGTATATATACACACACACATATATATATGTGTGTGTGTGTGTATGTGTGTGTGTGTGTGTGTGTGTACCTGCTGAACTCCTGCACTATGTGCAGGAGCCTGGGACCCCCAGGCACTTCGTGGTCCCCCATGCACAGGTGGGACAACCCCTGAGCTGTGCTGAAATTGACCCAAAAAACAAATATACATATATATATATATATATATGGGCTGGAGCGATAGCACAGCGGTTGAGTGTTCGGCTTTCACGCAGCCAACCCGAGTTCGATTCCTCCGCCCCTCTTGGAGAGCCTGGCAAGCTACCTAGAGTATCAAGTCCACGAAGCAGAGCCTGGCAAACTACCCATGTGTATTGGATATGCCAAAAACAGTAACAATAAGTCTCTCAATGAGAGACGTTACTGGTGCCTGTTCAAACAAATCGATGAGCAATGGGATGACAGTGACAGTGATAAACACACGCACACACACGTACGTACGTACGTACATACGTACATGTGTATGTCCAGGACTGGGATGTAACTCTTGAATGAGACGGGGGGTGGGGGGCATTGATCCTCACCTTGCAAAAATTAAAAACTAAAACCAATATATTAATGGTATCCTAGTTTTAGAATTTCTTCATGGATGCATCTGACGATAGCCTACAGTGTTGATGTAGCTCACCAATAGACCGTATGCTTGACTTGTAAGAGGGTTGGGCTTTTTGATACTAGCAAAGGGGGGAAATTGATATATATGTAATGGTAGACTTAGGGAGATATAGCAGTCTAGTAATTAGGAAGTGATTTAATCTATAGTTTTGTTTTTGTTTTTGTTTTTTTTTTTGCTTTTTGGGTTACACCCGGCAATGCTCAGGGGTTATTCCAGGCTCATGCACTCAGGAATTACTCCTGGCGGTGTTCGGGGGACCATATGGGATGCTGGGAATCAAGATTGGGTCGGCCGCGTCCAAGGCAAATGCCTTACCCGCTGTGCTATTGCTCCAGGCCCTGTATAGCATTTTTATTAATTGGAATTCTTTGTTCCATTAGCAAAGATTTGTTATATTGTAGCAGCCTAGGGCCTGTCAAAATCTTCAAAGTGAGAATTGGGGCCAGAGATGGGCTTCACAGCAAAGTGCACTGTTTTGTTTGTTTTTGGACCACACTAAGAAGTGCTAGGGCTTACTCCTAGCTGTGTGCTCAGGGATCTGCCTGGTGAGTTCAGAGGGTGCCAGGAGGACCAGATGGGATGCCATAGATGGAACACAGGTCAGCTATGTGCAATGCAAGCACCCTACTCACTGTACTCTCTTGCTGGTTCCCCCTCTTTTTATCTCTTAAGCACCTTTGGCCTCTCCTCATGCATATTCCGTAACACTTAAAGTCAGACGAGCTTTGTGCATTTGTGTATGTGCTGCCGAAGGGAACACAGCTTTGTGCATTTGTGGCAGGAAACTCCTGTAACCCTTCTGTCCACATTTCCAAGTGAAACAAAATCTAAATTGGTCTACAAAAATGGACCAAATAGAACAAAAGTTTTGGTTGTCTCTGAATCTTGGTCTTTCTTTTCAGCCCTGAGTACTCCCTCTTTGTGGGGGACCTGACCCCAGATGTGGACGATGGCATGCTGTATGAGTTTTTCGTCAAAGTCTACCCCTCTTGTCGGGGCGGCAAGGTGGTTTTGGACCAGACGGGCGTTTCAAAGTAAGATCTTCTCTGCTACCAATGCTTCCTCTCGTGTTTTCTGCGTTTTCTTCTAGAGGGGTTTTTACAAAGAGGACGTGTAGCTTGGTGCTTGTGAACACAAGCCCTGGAGCCCAACTGCCTGCTTTGATGCTCAGCTCCAGCAGTAGCTGGGAGTGATGCCATTGGCCAGTCTCGTGGCACTCAAGTCCCATGTCCTGTCCGTTGAACAGAGCAAGACAGATTGATGGAAGATCGAGTTCCCCTTGGTCCCCTTTTATTTCCTATGATTTTAGTGATTTATGGTCAGCCAAAGTTTAACAGTATCACATATGCTGTACTGGGGACTGGGAGATAATTCACCGGCTGTGGAGCCTCTGTGCAAGATGTGAGTGAGTTCAGTCCCAGTGCCACCACACCTGCCAGGTGAGATCCTGGTGGCTCTGTCGTCTCTGGTCCCTGGTGAAGCACAGGTTCCCACTGTTCTGCAGCCTGTGCAGAACAACGAAAGGGCATGTCTATGTCCCTCCCCTCATAACTGAGAAGATATATGACTGTTCTTTTTCTTTCTTTCTTCTTTTTTTTTTGGTTTTTGGGTCACATCTGGCAATGCACAGGGGTTACTCCTGGCTCATGCACTCAGGAATTACTCCTGGTCGTGCTCAGGGGACCATATGGGATGCTGGGAGTCAAACCTGGGTCAGCCACGTGCAAGGCAAATGCCCTACACACTGTGCTATCACTCCAGCCCCTATATGTGACTGTTCTGGCCAGGAATACAGCCCCCAGCAAGCACATGTATGAACACCACAGGAAAGGAGCTCAGAGTCCCTCAATAAGGCATGTGCAACTCCCAGTCATCATAGCAACCTCAATAGGAAGAGACGGTGGGATAACAGAAAGAAGGGTCCACAGAGATGCTACAGGCATTTACTTTCATGCAACTGACCTGAGTTCGATCCCTGACACCCCATATGATCGGAGCACAGACCCAGGAGTAAGCCGTGAGCATTGCTAGGTATGTGCCCTGCCCCCTACCCCCAACAAAGTCTTACATATGCTATAATAACATATAAGAGAAAGATCAGAGAGCTCAATGGGTGGATATAGCTGTGTGCAGGAGACCCAGGTCTGAATCACAGCATCATATGGTCAACTAATGGAGAGTAATGTCTAAATACCACCCAAAATTTAAGAAAAAATTAAGAGAAATATAAGGTCTAGTGAGATAGTTCACTGTTAAGGTGCGTGTCTTCCCCCCACCCCCTTTAGGCCACACCTGACAGTAGTTAGGGGTAACTTCAAGATCTGCACTCAGGAATTGCTCTTGGCAGTACTGGGGGACCATATGGGATGCTGGGACTCAAACCCAGCTGACCACATGCAAGACAAACACTCCACCTGCTAGACTAGCGCTCTGGCCCCAGAGAAGCTTGTCTTGCATGCAGCTGGCTCCAGTTTAATCCTCAGCACCCTCTGAACCTGCCAGGAGTCATCCCTGAGCCACCAGGTGTGGCTCAAAAAATAAAACAGATTATTGTGCTTGCTTTGCATCTGACTATATCCTGGCACCACATAATGGTTGCACAGCCCCCAAGCACTAGTGGGTGTTGAGGCACTCCACACACACACACACACACAAACACAAATGTTTTGAACTACATAGGCTTGGATTGCATAGGTCCACTTAGACTTGTGATTTTTTTTATCTTTGGGTCCACATTCACAGATTTAGCCAACCGAAGATTTGAAATCCAAGTATATAGAGGACCAGTATAAAATAATGTGGAGTTTTGACCACCCTTCATCTTCCTGTGTCAGTACTGTCTACAGTTTTGTGCCTTCACTCAGTCTTAGAACCTATGGACAGATAAGGACAAACTGCTCTTAGGTGTTGTGAAAATCAGATGATACATTAGGAAACGACTCATGATTATTCAAAGGTATAAAAACTTCAAGTAAGGCGCATTTGTATTATTTTTTTGTGAAGCTAAGACTCAAATCCAGGATCTGACACATTCAAGAGTTGCTTCACCACTGAGCTACATCCCTGGAAGAAAAGGCTCTTTGGTGATTTGGGGTGGGACTGGCATGCGTGCCTATGCTCAGGAGCAACCCCTGGCATTGTGTGTACTGGCGCTAATTTCAGCCAGTCAGCAGAATCTAACCTTAACCCCTACTCTCAACCCAGGCTCATTCTTCTTGCACGGTTGGGGATGGTTGGAAAACAGCCTGCTCTGTGCTTGAGGATCACTCCCAGTGATAGACCCACAGGACTCTGCAATACCAGGGATCAAACCTCATTAGCCATATGCAGGGCAAGCCCAGCAGTGCTCAGGGCCTATTCCTGGCTCTGCTGGGTGGGTGGGCTTTGGGAGGAGCAACCATATTCAGAGCCTGGGATCTAATCATCTAATCAGGGTCTGCCTCACAAGGCTCATTCTTTTTTTCTTTTTTCCTTTTCCTGTTGTTTTTTTTTTTTGTTTGGTTTTTGGTTTTTGGGTTACACTTGGTGATAGGGTTACTCCTGGCTCTGCACTCAGGAATTACTCCTGGCAGTGCTCAGGGGTATGGGATGCTGGGAATCAAACCCAGGTCGGCCGCGTGTGAGGCAAATGCCCTACCTGCTATACTATTGCTCCAGCCCACCAGGCTCATTCTTGATCCCAGGAGCAGCGCTAAGCTCTGGGCCCAGAAGAGTCTGACAGGCCTGGACTGGGTCCTGCTTCCTCTATGGCTTAGAAGAGGTTCTTAAACCTCTGAGTCTTGATTCCTTCAAGCAGAATGTGGATCCTTTCCCTCATCAGCTGGCTGGACTTCTCAGTGAGGCAGCCCTTGGGAAGGCTTAGCACAGGGCCTTGGGAATAAGTGCTCCGCTGCTGTTCATTTCTCCCCGAGTCTGCGCTGAGGGGAGCAGGAGCCTTGTCTGCATGTGACTCCCAAGTGCCACCGCCTAGTGCAGTTGTGGCATACACACACCCTTGCTCTGAGTGAACGTCTAGTATTGTTCTGCCCTTATTGTAAGGAGGAACATCAGGCACTTGCCATCATGACTGAGTATCAGGAGCAGCATTGCGTCTGGGTCCACTCAGGGAAGGTGTGGGGGAGAAAGGCAAGCTAAGAGTTGGGACCCTGCCGTGCTCAGGCTCCTTCGTGCTTGATGCCTACATTGATCTGTGACGGGCTCCCACCTGTGGGGTCTCCTCCCTCTCCCCCTCAAGCGATTGACACGCTCCCCTGTTCAGCTCCTTATCTACCTGTGCACTGACACGTTCACACTTTGTGATCTAACTAGGGTGTTCTCTCCAACAGAGGCTATGGATTCGTGAAGTTCACGGATGAGCTGGAACAGAAGCGAGCCCTGACAGAGTGCCAGGGAGCAGTGGGGCTGGGGTCTAAGCCAGTGCGGCTGAGTGTGGCCATCCCTAAAGCGTGAGTCTGGCTCTGGCCGGGGCAGTGGAGGGCTCTGGACTTACCCTACACACTGGTCTCTCCCTGTTGCTAGGGTCAGGGCCCAGGCCCGTTGTTGAACTGTCAGGCCGAGTGGACTGAGTGTAGCCAGCCATGGCCCCTAGGCGCCCCCCCTTGCCCCAAGTTATATGTCAAATTTGTACAGTAAGTTAAAGATGGCTGGGGACATAACTCAGCAATAGAGCACTTACTTACCTTGCATTTTCTTAGGTCCTGACACCACCACAAAAAAAAGAGAAATGATGTTGAGGGGTTCCTCCTGGCTTTGCACTCAGTCAGGAATTACTCCTGGTGGTGCTCAGGGGACCATATGGGATGCTGGGGATTGAACCCGGGTCAGCCGCATGCAAGGCAAATAAATGCTCTACCCACTGTGCTATTGCTCCAGCCCCCTGTGTGTCACTTGTTAGGCTTGCGCCGAGTGGTGGATATGAACAAATATAACTCCCCCAGGAGGGAGCTCTGAACTCTGTCAGCTGTACCTCAGTTTTCTCATCTGTAAACTAGGAATAAAGGTGTCCTTATTGCATCGGGTTGTTAAGGAGATTATGAATCTGTGTAAGAGAACCTCAGGCCACGGAGAAAGTCATGGAAATGCATGCTTACAAGAGTTTGTTTCCTATTGGTTCTTAACTTAAGGAGTCGTGTGAAGCCTATGGAATATAGTCAGATGTACAGTTACAGCTACAATCAGTATTACCAGCAGTACCAGAACTACTATGCCCAGTGGGGTTACGACCAGAACACAGGCAGCTACAGCTACAGCTACCCCCAGTACGGCTACACCCAGAGCACCATGCAGGTAACCGTGACTGGGCAGATCTGGCTCTCCTGGGCACTAACGTAACGTTCTCTAGGTTGGGGTTGGTAAGGAAGGGAGCGTGGGCTTCAGAGGGATAGAGTTAGCTGTTCAGTTCAGAAACCTTAATCTTCCTTACCCTGTATCTTCGTTGTGTTGCTCACTGTCTTCTGGTCTGTTGGCAGACATATGAAGAAGTTGGAGATGATGCATTGGAAGGTAAGAAAGGAATTCTCTTTTAAGGGCTAGGGCTCGAAGGGCTGGAGTACATACTTTGTATATGGGAGCCTCGTGTTTGATCCCCAGTCATCCACTGCTTGGTGTGACTGTGGCCCAGAAACCACAAAAAGGAGTCCATATACTCATTCTTCCATCCAGAGTCCAGGGAAAGCAGCTCCATAGAGAAAGCCCCCTCCCCCACCCCCAAACAGACTTTCCCTAACCCTCAGTTTAGGCTCTAGCAGAAGTACTTGCTTGACAACTGGAAAATCAGCTTTCTCTTTCTAGTTCTCAATTTTTTTGTATGTATTTTAAGTGACATGGGATTTTCTTTGTTTTGGGGCTACACCCGACAGTGCTGGACTGTTTTCTGGAGAAGAGCCATGCTGTTCATGCTCTGCCTGATTGTTAGTCCCTCCTCATATTATCCTAAGGATCCTCCGTAGTAGTTCTGGGAGTCCAATCCAGATGCAAGGCATGTGTTCTATCATTTGAGCTACATTCCCGACCCATCTTGAAATTTTGAGCATTTAAAGGAATGATACCTGGGGCTGGAGCGATAGCACAGCGGGTTGGGCGTTTGCGGCCAACCTGGGTTCGAATCCCAGCATCCCATATGGTCCCCTGAGCACTGCCAGGAGTAATTCCCCTGAGTGTAGAACCAGGAGTAACCCCTGTGCATCGCTGGGTGTGACCCAAAAAGCAAAAATAATAATAATAATAATAAAGGAATGATACCTGAGTTCAAAGTGAAAACAACACTCCCCCACAAAAAAAAATATATATAGGGCCAGACAGTTCAGTAGGTGGTACATTTGTTGCATGTAGGAGACCTGGGTTCAGCCCTTCAGTTTCTGTGACCAGCAACCCCTAGCACAGAGCCAGAGGTAGCCTCTGAGCACTGCTGGGTTTGATCCCCCAAAACAAAAATAAACCAAAGCAAGAGCACTCTGCTCAGTGTGGAGTTCAGTTTATAAGAACAGAACTATTGGAGCTGGAATGGGGAGGGCGTTTGCCTTGCATGCTGCTGACCTGGATTCAGTCGCCAGCATCCCATATGGTCCCCTGATCTCGGTCAGGAGTAACCCCTGAGCATTACTTTGTGTGACCTAAGAAACCTTGAAAAAAAAAAAACCCTCTTCACTCTGCTATGTAATAGTGTGTTATGTAGTATTAAGAAGTTTTTTCTGTGGCTGGGGAGATGGCTTATTGGTAGATTACTTGCCTTGCATGTGTTATGGCCCTGGGTTTGATCCCCAGTACTATGAAAATATTTTTATATCCCATATGGTCTCCTGAGCACCAAGAGTAATTCCTTAGTGCAGAGCCAGGAGTGAAATGGCCCTGAGCATTGCGGGGTGTGGCCCCCTTTGTTTTCTGGAAAATACACTCATGCGTCAAGATACTCATTTTTGAGATGAGTCGTAGTACTGTGGGTAAGGCCTTGCAAGCCTCCAGTCAGAGTTCAATCCCCAGCACCCTCTGTGGTCCCTCGAGTGCTGCCAGGAGGAACCCCTGAGCATTGGTCAAAAAAAAAATAAATAAAGGAACTTTGCCATGCTAATGCATAGTATGTGATGGCTCAGAGACCCAGTGGCAGTGCTTACTGAAGTACCAGCCTCTGGACACTACCTATCCCATGCTCGTGTCACAACCCCACTTCACCCTCACTGGGATCTTGTGGGGAGTAGGAACCCCTTGAAAGACAGGGAGACAACAGGAAGTCTTGCTAAGTGCTTTTTGTGAACCATCCAAAGCTGTCTTTCTCTTCCAGACCCTACGCCACAGCTGGACGTGACTGAGGCCAACAAGGAATTCATGGAGCAAAGTGAGGAGCTATATGATGCACTGATGGACTGTCATTGGCAGCCACTGGACACAGTCTCTTCAGAAATCCCTGCCATGATGTAGCCAAGCCAGAATGGACTATGAAGGAAATAAGACATCTTTTAAAAAATAATTTTTACACCTTTATACTGAAATGTTTCCAGAGATATTTCTACAACACTGCTACCTTCATTTGAGTTGTTTGATTAGTTTCATTAGCAGGATTGACTACACCAAGGAACCTCACTTTCCAACCAGCTGAACTTAACTGGTTGAGTTCAAATCTTGGGGCCTGAGTATGTCTTTTCCCTCACTCGGTCATTGTAGGTTCAAATCTCAAGCACCACCAGCACCAGATGAAGCCTGCCTTTTATCTAGAATTAACCAGCAAGCAGTGCAGATTCAAATCAGGCCTCCACAGAAAGTATGTCATCACATGAAACTTGCACGTTTGGTGCCAGATCCACTGTACCATGTACACAGCCCACTGGCTGTATCACAGGTAGCACTGTGATCGAGCCCGTTAAGTGCAAGTGTTTGAGCAGTGCCAAATAAGGCCTAAAAATCAGCACCTGGAGCCATAGCATGGTGGGTAGGGCCTTACACGTGACCGACCCAGGTTTGATTCCCAGCATCCTAGTCCCCCCAGTACCGCGATTAAGTGTATGAGCCAGGATTAACCCCTCTGCATTGCCGGTTGTGACCCAAAAAGCGAAAATTGCTCCTAAAACTTCTCTGCCTTGCACACTGCTTAAACTAAGCGCCGTGAGAATGAAAACAATTTCATGATGAAAACACCAAGCTTTATTTGATCAGTTTGATGTCAGGTGTTGACATTATTGCCAATGAGTACAGCTTTGCCTGCAATTGCTTGTCTTGACTTTGAGTTGCAGGCCTAAGCTGATTCCATATATCTTGTTTTCCAGTTTGTCTCTTCATTTTCACACCTAGATCAGAAGTATAGAGCCAATGTATCAGAGTTTGTCCCAGTTATAACACCCAAGAACTCTTCTTCAAACAGCAGGTCTCAGTCCCATATCCGCATTTATCATCCATAGATGTCCACTCAGATAAGGTTTCATCCTGAACCAGCTGAAGCAGTAACCCTGAGCTGCAAGGAACTCATTTCCACCCCAACCATCAGTCATGAGCTCAAGCTATGGTGTTCACAGCAATTATTCTGCCTAAGGTGCCCAGTTGGATTCCAATAATAGTCACATTAATTTAACAGGGGAATGAACCTCTACTGAGCTATCTGTCCTCTAATAATGAATACAGCTGTTGAGGTAGTTATAAACTTGAGGGGCCTTATTATACAGAACAAAGACCCTCAGTCAAGATCCCAAGCTCAGAACAAGGTAAATAAAGCCTTGAGCACAGCCAGGTGTGGCCCAAAACATAAAAACACTTGAGATCTTGGGTGCAACCTCCAGCGCTCAAGAGTGAAGGCCTAGGGGCTGGAGTGATAGCACAGCGGGTAGGGCGTTTGCCTTGCACGCGGCCGACCCGGGTTCGATTCCCAGCATCCCATATGGTCCCCTGAGCACCGCCAGGGGTAATTCCTGAGTGCAGAACCAGGAGTGACCCTTGTGCATCGCCAGGTGTGACCCAAAAAGCAAAAAAAAAAAAAAAAAAAAAGAGTGAAGGCCTGAGTTTAAAGATTTAGACTCAGTTTCCCTGCTGCTTAACTTAAAGAGTTCCAAGTCATGCACTACCTCATGCTGTAGCTAAAAACAACCTCCAGTCAACTTACCTAATCACATAGATTCACAGCAGGAGCTTTATTAATGAAGACCTTTTAAAACAGATCAAAGAGATGAATTAATTCATAAATCCATTGGAAATGTTCACTATCACTATAGCCAACTATCCAGAGCTTTGTGTATTCATTTTTCTGAGACACACCTCACGGTGCTCAGGTGTTATTCCCGAGTCTGTACTCTGGGAGATCCGGAGAACCATATAGAAGGACAGGCATCAAACCCATGGCAAGCACCTTACCCACGGTACTGTGGCACCACCCCTATACATAACCTTTAAGCCCAGCTTTCCTCCAGGTATATTACTAAATTTGAGAATTCAAGTTTGTTTGAAACTAGCCCATGTGCTACATGGCAGAACCGAGGAGCCCTGTGAGGCCAGCTTCAGTGTTACTATCCCTCCCTTTACGACCACCAAGACCAGTGTTCAGATCCGATGGGAAAGGGAACAGGAGGGTCAGGCAAGTCCTCGAGACCTAACTTTACCTTTAAAGGAACAGTTTCAGCGACCAGTTGTCATTCCGGTTTAGTTTCAGCTATTGCAGAAAACCTAGTGGCAACCAAAAATGTTAGCAGTTAACAGTTGATATGATACACGTGACTACATGGTACATGATGCTAAAACAACTTAAGGTTGAAGGCTTCAGGGCCAGAACCTTTAGTTTATAGGAAAGTCGAGTGGCAGCTGCAGGTACTGGTGACCTGTGCTGTCAAAGTCTCTCCAGGTTGCTCTCGCATGCAGTTGGAGATACCGTGGACACTATCAGCCACAGACCTTGGAAACATGCTTCCTTAATTCCCCCAGGCAATCCCCAAATTATGTCTCAGCAAAAAAAAAAAGAAAAACCAACCAAGGCCAGAGCAGTGTAAGGCTGTGGATCTTTATCCCAAGACTCCTCACTCACCAGAAAGCCTGAAGTATTCACTCAGCATAGCTAAGAACTGTCCTGCTAGATATTCTTCCCTTCATCTAGACATCAGCATCGAAGTCATCACGGCTTCAAAGGTTTTAGCTTCTGCTGATACAACGTCTCCTTTTTAGGGGAAAGAACAAAACTAGTTCATGATCTTTGCCCCCTTGTTTTCCAAACCAACCTCCCTCTCCTCCATTTTCAGACAACCAATTACTCAAGCTTGTTGGAAGTGAGATCATTAAGTTCCCACCAACGTAGTGTGGGGAGTAAAACCTGGGCCGAGCAAATAAATCATGTGCTCTGGCCTGCAGCATTGTATTCCCCATGAATTCCGTTCAGTCATGCTTTTCTAAATAGATAGGGTCAAGGATAATACAGCAGACAAGATGCTTGCCTTGCCTGAAGCTATCAACTTGATCCCCAAAACCACATATAGTGCCCCCAAAATATACTAACACTAAGATACACAGCGGAAACTGTCTTTTCCCGAAATGTTGCAGATCAGTTACTACAAACAGAACGGCGACCGTCAAGGAAAACTGTCACTCTGGGCTCCTTTTTGACCACAGCAGCTATGTGGAAGTTGCTGCAGCTTCGATAAGGGCCACATGACAACTCCAATTGCAGTTGAACCCGCACTCACCCAAATCGTCTGCAGAAGTAGCCGTGGCCTCCTCTAACTCGGCTGCTGGGCTTTCTGGGGTCTCGGGGGCATTCCATAGGTGACTAGCGCGGACTCGCTTGATCTTCGCCCTCATATAACCGTTTTAAAGAGCAGTTCAGGCCTATCATGTAGATTGATGAATTTGACCTATCAATGTAACGTGGCAAAATCTGTATTCAGAGTGGGATCTGGATACCAGCCGTCCTCCTTGACATATCCACCCACCAAGGTGACCTTTACCACGTGCTACAATGGCCTCTGCCCGGGGCCCACCCAGCAGGCAGCTCCCCCGAGCAGATTCAACGCATCACTTCGTGGCTCCTTCTGATAAAGCCACTTCAGACC
Organism: Sorex araneus; assembly: GCF_027595985.1. Taxonomy (NCBI): domain Eukaryota; kingdom Metazoa; phylum Chordata; class Mammalia; order Eulipotyphla; family Soricidae; genus Sorex; species Sorex araneus. The sequence goes on along the minus strand of NC_073306.1, from coordinate 46,690,653 downwards.
CAGAACCACGGGGCTTCCAGGCCCGACTCCAGTTACTCACCGGGGCCGTGGGTTGCGCGGGGGCGAAGGGCGCGGCCCTCGTAGGCTCCGGGCCTCCCACTGCACACGTGGCCGACACGGCCCGCGGGGCGCTGCTTCCGCGAGGGGCGCGGGCCCGGGCATCCCGTGCTGCCCTTAACATGCCGGGTTGGGAGCAGAGCTGGAGGCCGCGGGGAGAAGGAGTCTAAGAGAGTGCGGAAGGCGGGCAGCTGCTCCCCGAATAACCAACAGGCGCGCACAGGAAACCTGCCCGAAAGGGCGGGCGAGCGTCGGGACGGAGCTTATATAGTCTCCGCCCTTCGCTGCCGCGCGGTCTATGAGCGTGTCGGGCCGCACAGCCCGCTGGGAGTTGTAGTCCATCCCGGCTGCAGCATCTCATGGCACGTACTAATAGCGTACCGGGGACGCACAGCCAGCTGGGAGTTGTAGTCCATCTTGGCTGAAGCGCCTGGTGGCTTGTATGCATTCACCCCAAGCAAGTATTATAGTGGACCTTTTTCGAAGTGAGGAGGGATCATGTAAATTGTTTTTATTTTTGGTTTTTGGCCCACATCCGGCATGCTCAGGGCTTTCTCTTGGCTCTATACTCAGGGAGATCCTAAGGGATGCCGGAAAATCGGGTCGGTCACCTGCAAGGCAAGCGCGCTATCCGCACCACTATCGCTCCGCCCTCAGGATTTTTTTTTAAAGAATCCGAAGAGACGGCGCTGGAGCGATAGCATAGCGGTTAGGGCCTTGCACGCGGCGACCCTGGTTCAATTCCCGGCATCCCCTATGGTCCTCTGCGCACCGCCAGGAGTAATTCCTGAGTGCAAAGCTAGGAGGAACCCCTGAGCAGCGCCAGGTGTGACCAAAAAAAAAAAAAAGAATCCGAAGAGACTCATTCTCCTTAGTTCAGCTCTAAGGTCCCCTGAATCCGCCTGAGCACAGAGTCAGGAATAAGTCCTGAACAACGCAGGATGTAACACAAAAACCGAAAGCTGACAAAATATATAGACTTGAGGGCTGGAGAGACAGTACAGTGGGTAGTACATTAGCATTACCCAGGACAGTGGGTTCCACCCTGCATATGGTCCCGAGTATCACCTGTTGAGGAAAAAAAAAAAAACACACACGCACGACTATATACATAGGCTGTTGAGGCCAGGGAGATAGTACATTGGGTAACTGGCCTGCACATGGCTCACTCGGGTTTAATTCCCCAGCACCAAGTTCCTGCACAGAAGCAGGAGTAAGCCCGAGTACAGCTGGGCGTGGTCCAGCCACGCACTCCCTACCCCTCCAAAATAAAATTAGACTGTGTAGAGCCGAGTACTACAGCTGCTAAGGTGCTTGCCTTGCATGTAACTACCGCAATTGGATGCATGGCACTGAAACATGCCAGGAGTGATGATTCCTGAGCACCCCAACCCCCCCAAATAAAGTCAAACTGAGATAGGATGAAGACTGACTTGTCCCCTCACCTTGTCAAGAAGTTCAACCTGAGGCAGGGAATGTTGCTTAATGGTAGAGCACAGATCTCTCCATGGGAGGCCCTGGGTTCCAGCCTTATCCCTCAAAGTTAATAAATAAGAGGGAGATAGATGACTCACAGCACTAGTAAAGATGCTCTACGTGCAGCAACCTCCAGTCTGATCCTTAGTACTGGACGATCAGCAGTCACCACCAGAAAGTCTCAATACAGAGCTGGGAGTAGCCTTTAGCACTGTCTGTAGCCTTTAGCACTGACCCAAATAAACACCTCTCTTCCCCCCAAAAGACAAAGGGCTAGGTGGATACAGAGATATATAGCGGCACACATGAGTTCAGGGCCAGGAACATCGTTAAGTGGTTTGCCTTACGTGGGTTTCATTCTTGACACTGCATGGGAGTGACCCACAAGCATTGAGTCAGGAGTAGCTCCTGAGCACAGATGTGGCCCAAGTTAAATTCCTTATCCAACTCCTCCCCCATTGCCCTTCCCTACACACACACACACACACACACACACACACACACACACACACACCCTGCCAAGTATGGCTGGCCCTGGTAGCCCCTAAGCAATGCTGCAGCGCTGAACCCCAGTATTGAACCATTCATCAGGTTACCAGATGTTACCAGGAGGTGGCCCCAGGAACCTACCTCAACAAGGAAAAATTTGGATGCCATTATTCACCTGCTTCGAAGTTTCCACTGACTTCCTAACACAGGTAGAATAAACCCTAAAAAAAAAAAAAATCTTTAAAAAAAAGTCTCCATGGGGCCAGAACGATAGTACAGCGGGTAGGGCGTTTACCTTGCACACAGTCGACCCAAGTTATCCCTGTTATCCCATATGGTCCCCCAAGCACTGCCAGGAGGAATTCTTGAATGCTGAGTCAGGAGTAACCCCTGAGCATCGCCAGGTGTGACCCAAAAAGAAAAAAAAAAAAAAAAACTCCATGATGATCTTTGAAGTCTGTTACAATTTGTGTGTGTGTGTGTGTGTGTGTGTGTGTGTTGGTGTGATCAGGAGACCTTGGGGCTCCTGCCAGAGATTTTGGGACATCTGGGCCAGAGTTCAATGCAAGGGTCCGCAGACACAGTGTTACTTGGGCCCTGCAGTGCCAGGCATTATCTGGGTCACCTGCAACTGCTCAGGAGCCGCCAGGGCCAGACCCAGCAGTGCTGAGGGCCTCTGGGGCTGCACTTAGCAGTGCTTGGGGGATCAAGCTGAGGCTAGGGGCCAGAGCCATAGTACAGCAGGTAGGGCATTTGCCTTGCATGTAGCAGACCGGGATTCAATCCCTGGCATCCCATATGGTCCCCCAGGCACCATCAGAATTGATTCCTGGATGCAGAGCCAGGGGTAATTCCTAAGTACCACGAGGTGTTGCCCAAAAACCAAACCAAAACCAAAGATGAGGTTAACTGTCTGCAAGGCATGTACCTTAAGTCTTGTCCTATCTCTCCAGCCACCACTTACATGAGTTTTCCTCTCTCTGTTCTCATCATCCACCACTTTCTCCTTTGTTCATTTCTTTTGGGGGGTACAGGGAAGCACAGCAGCAGGGCTCAGGGCTTACTTGTGGTTCTGCATTCAGGGATCACTCCTGGTGGACTCGGGGGACCACATGGGATGCTGGAGATCAAAACTGGCTTGGCCATGTGCAAGTCAAACGCTCTACCCACTGTACTGTTGCCTCTGTCCCTTCCCTTTATTCATTCTGCTCCCTCTTTCCAGCACCTTTTTTTGAAGGGTAGGATGACCACACCTGGAAGTGCTCAGAGGTGCCAATTTGGTGCTCAGGCATCATTTCTGGTGGCCCTTCTGGGGACTCAAATGTTGCCAAGAATCAATCTGTCCTCTAATATGCAAAGTTTGTGCTTTGCCCCATTGACTGTCTCTCTGGCTTCTTTCCAGTCTTTTGTGTCCTAGGAGCACCACATGCCTGCTCCCACCCTGGGGCCTTTGTTAGCCTTGCTGCTTGCTCTGTCCTCCCTCTGTAGCTCAGAGATAGCTACACTATGCTCAGAGCCCATGGGTTCAACCTGCTGGTGGACCCCACAAGACGGATTGAGCCTGGGCCTCTGGCATGCACGGCACGCAGCTATCTCTTCGGTCAAAGTGCCTGGAATTTAAGAATTGGCCAACAGCTATTAAAATACTTATGAGGGGCCAGAGCGATAGTACAGTGCGTAGGGTGTTTGCCAGTCAAGGTTTGATCCTGGCATCCCATATGGTCCCCCAAGCACTGCCAGGAGTGATTCTTGAGTGCAGAGCCAGGAGTAACCCCTGAGCATTGCTGGGTATGACCCAAAAAGCAAAAATGAAATGAAATGAGATAAAATACTTACGAAAGGGCCGTAGTGATAGCAGAGCAGGTAGGGCATTTGCCTTGCATGCAGCCAACCCAGGTTTGATCCCTGACATTCTGTATGGTCCCCTGAGCACTGCCAGGGGTAATTCCTGAGTGCAGAGCCAGGAGGAACCCCTGAGCATTGCTGGGTGTGATCCAAAAAGCAAAATAATAATAATAATTAAGTAAATAAAATATTTATGAAGGGAATGGATACATCGATGAGTAAAACTTGGCCAGGCAACCCAGCTAAGTTGGAAGTAAAGCCTTGGTCTGTAGGATGCGAAGGTACAGAGCCCTGGCTGCTAGGACACTCTGGCCCCCCAGAGCCTGGCGTGGCTGAGTGAGAAGGGGAAGCAGGGCTGGGGAAGGGAAAGCATTTGTTCCTGGATCACATACTGAGTCTATGGTAAGATTAGCTGACTTCTGGATTTGGGTGCCAAGTAGTGTCAGCGACAGGCACATGATCCCCACCCGCGGCAGCGGGGTGGGGAGGGTGGTGTGGGAGAGGAAGTCCTGGAATGTGATGCTGACGGTGCACTGCTCTGTGAGCTCACTGCAAAGGCTTCTGGGATCCAAGCGCTCTCCGCCCGTCTGCAGAGCTATTCTTCTCCGACCTTCCCGGCTCCCGCTGGTCTTGGAAAATGCAGCTTCAGCACCATCTCTTCAAGAAGTCTCTCCAGGGGCTGGAGAGATAGCACAGCGGGTAGGGTGTTTGCCTTGCACGTGGCCGACCCGAGTTCGATTCCCAGCATCCCATATGGTCCCCCGAGCACCGCCAGGAGTAATTCCTGAGTGTATGAGCCAGGAGTGACCCCTGTGCATCGCCGGGTGTGACCCAAAAATAAAAAAAAATTTAAAAATTAAAAAAAAAAGAAGTCTCTCCAACCTGACAGCTCCCTGATTCTGACTTTATTGTGGTATTGGAAAAAGAACTAGAATGAGTGAATGAATAGCACTTATCCACTTTCACTGATTCTTCAAGCATTCCTGTTTCCTGATTTCCCATTTTGTGCCCAGCACTGAATAACCAAATAAAGCCATTAGTTCCTGAAAAAAAAAAATAGGAAAAACACCCCCACAACACATTGGTTCCTACTCTCACTGTCCAGGAGGAGACAGACAAGACAGTGACCTCATTGGACAGTCCCTGAGACTGAGAGACTCCTAGAGGACAGACGGGTTTTTTTGAGGCGGGGGGGGGGGGGTTGGGAAGGAGTCCACCTAGCAGTGCTCAGGGCTTACTTCTAGCTCTGTGCTCAGGGATTGCTCAGGGGACCATCAATTCCTTGATTCAGGGATTGAATCAAGGTCTGTCATGTGGGGTTGGAGCAATAGCACGGCGGGTAGGGCCTTGCACGCAGCCAACCGGGGTTCGATTCCCAATATCCCATATGGTCCCCCGACCACCGCCCGGAGTAATTCCTGAGTGCATGAGCTAGGAGTAACCCAAAAAGCAAAAAAAAAAAAAAAAAAAAGAGGTCTGCCATGTGCAGAACAACTTTGTTTTGTACTATCTGCACTTATCGCAGATAGTACAGTGGGTAAGGCACCATCATCCTAGGCCGAGACAGGAGTTTGACCTGAGGCCTGAAGTCATGGTCAGTTGCCCTTTGTAATAGTAGAGGAGACACAAGCTCCACCTACTCTAGCCCAGGTGACTCCTGAGCTTCGCCAGCCTTGGTGGCCTCCAGCATGGCTAGATATAAGTGCTAAACCACCTGACGCATTTGGCCAAGTATTTCCAGGCCTCCTAAGCACTGTTTGGGAGGACAAAAGACAAGGGCAGAGAAAAGACACGTCCCAAGGCACCTCACAACAGGAGGAAGGAGTTGCAAGCATGATGCCTCACTCCTGCCTGCCAGTGCGTGGGCCTGCCCCGAGGTCAGGTCTGGGAAGTGATGCCCAGGTGCCTACACGGCAGACATTACTTCCTGCCAGCTTTTCTCTTGCTTCATCACACTGCACTGATCTGGGAGCTGGTCCCCACCAGCTGAATTTGGGGGACCCAAAATTCTCAGGCTGAGGTGAGGTTATGCTCCTCTCAGGAAAAAGGAAAAGTCCTGGGGCTGGAGCGATAGCACAGCGGGTAGGGCGTTTGCCTTGCACGCGGCCGACCCGGGTTCTAATCCCAGCGTCCCATATGGTCCCCTGAGCACCGCCAGGGGTAATTCCTGAGTGAAGAGCCAGGAGTAACCCCTGTGCATCGCTGGGTATGACCCAAAAATCAAAAAAAAAAAAAGGAAAAGTCCCTCCCAATCTCCACCCAGGTTCCAGGCTTCTCATTTTTTATCACAGAAAAGAATTTCCGGAGAAGATAGTGAAACAGAACAACTTTGTTTTGTTTTGTTTTTGTCTCAGGACCATCCCCAGCAGTGCTACTCCTGGCTCTGTGCTCAGGAGACACTCCTGGAGGTGCTTTGGGAATTGTGATAACATGGATTATGGGGTTGGCCACATACAAGGCAAGTACCTTCCTCACGCCACTATCTCTCTAGTCAGAAAAAGAGCTTTATGGCCAGAATGATAGCCAAAGAGAAAGCCTCAGTTTCCCCCTTAGCAGCTGTTATGAACAGTCCTATTTTTGACTGCCTTCATCCTACATATTTTTTTTAATTTTTGGGTCACACCTGGTGATGCAGAGGGGTTACTCCTGGCTCATGCACTCAGGAATCGCTCCTGGCGGTGCTCAGGGGACCATATGGGATGCTGGGAATCGAACCCGGGTCGACCGCGTGCAAGGCAAATGCCCTACCCGCTGTGCTATCACTCTAGCCCCTTCATCCTACATTTTTAATGTTCCTGCACTTTCAGGAAGTTAGCAATTCCCCCCAAGACTGTAAAATTCAGCCCCCAGAGTTTAGACTCACTGGGAGTTGAAGATAATGGGCAAAAGGTCAGACAAAAGAAATTCAAAGAGCCCAATTTTCATTAAACACACACACACACACACACACACACACACACACACACAAAGAGCCACAGTTAACTTAGTCCTATATTAAAGTCCTCTCCAGATGGGGAGTTCCTTTTTCTTTCTCTTCTATTTTCCAATAAACTTTTCTACTTTCCAACTCTGAGTCTGGGCATTTTTATTACTCAATATTTTCTTTTTTGTTGTTGTTTTTTTTGTCTTTTGGATCACACCTGGCGATACACAGGGGTTACCTCCTGGCTTTGCACTCGGGAATCACTCGATTCCCGATGCAAAGCCAGGAAAACGCCCTACCCGCTGTGCTATTGCCCCAGCCCCTTGCTCAATATTTTTATTCTTAAAATATTGAAAAACCTGGGAACCATGAACCAACACAGAGACCCACCATCACTGTTCCTGCATCAGTAGTACCTGGGTTCGATTCCTGGCACTCTCCAGGGTTTGGGGGCAAACCCTGCCAGGAGTGAGCCCTAAGAGTCAAGCCAGTAGTAAGCCCTGAGCACTGACAAGAGTGTCCCAAAATCAAACCAAACCAAAACAAAAACAGCTTTATTAAGGGAACATATGGAGGAGAATAAAGGAAGAGAGTAAAGGAATCCCCCACACTGAGATGTGGGAGACCCCAGAATGGAGTGTGTGTTGGGGGGGGTTGCCCCAGTAGCTGATTGTATAAGCCTCTCCAGTCCGCTGTACCTAGAACTCTGTGCAGACAGGAGTCCAGCACTAGGATTTAGATCTCTGGTGGTTTGGGGCCCTTGGGACAGTATAGCGGGTGGGCGTTTGTCTTGCATGAGGCAAACCCAGGTTTGATACCTGGCATCCCATGTGGTCCTGCCTGCCAGTGCGTGGGCATGCCCCGAGGCTGCTAGGAGTTGTCCCTGAGCGCACAAAGTCAGGAGTAAGCCCTGAGCACTGCTAGGTGTGAACTAAAACCAAAACAACACACACACACAAAAGAACTCTGGTGGGTTTTTTGTGTTGTTTTGTTTGTTTTTTCAGAGTCTTAGCAGTGGGCAACACAAGGGTTACAAGTTTTTTTTTGTTTTATTTTTTAAGGAAAATCAAAGGCTAGAATGATAGTACAGCCAGTAGGGTGGAGCATTTGCCTTGCATGTGAGCAACTCAGTTCATCTTCCGTATCCCACATGGTCACACTGCCCACAGTAATTCCTGAGTGCAGAGAGCCAGGAGTAAACCCCTGTGCATCGCTGCTGGGTGTGACCCAAAAAGCAAAAGAAAAAAAAAGAAAAAAAAAGAAAAAGAAGTTTCATAGTTTCAAATGCAGGAGGCAGCGCCCAAACCCAACCCAACCCAAATCCAGATTTTTAGCAGGGTCTTTGTTCCTGCTGAATTGTTTCAGAGGGGGTCAGCGTAAATCTGGAGTTTAGGGCTGGTGGAGGATCTATCTTGGCATTAAGGCTTCCTGCTCAGCCTGTTGTAACTGGTTCTCTCTCTGTCCCCTGCTATCGCTTCTGGACATCACTGGTATAATGAATTTGTATCTTAGTGTCACAGAAATAGCCCCACAGCTGCACCTCACATGGGTGCCTCGCGCCCACGCCCAGGGCTGCAGTGCACAGAGCCAGGGACCAGGGAGCGGGGGTGGAGGGGGCGTGGGGGGGCTTGGCTTGGAGGAGGCAGAGCTGGCCGACTGCTCACTCCCAGGAGTCGTGGGCGTTTGTGGCCAAGGCTGGCCTGAGCCCTGGGGCCCCGCAGACATGCGGGAGGGTCAAACATTGCCCCTGAGCACTGGACTGGAGGCCCCAGGCTAGGGCCGCTGGGGGCACAGTGGGTGTGTACGTGGGGCGGGGGCGGGGGCACAGGGGTCAGTGGCCTAATGCTTAACCGGCTTTCCGGGGGCTGTCCCTGCCCTCCCGAGCGGCGCGGCCGGGTCTGACGGTGGCGGAGGGGAGAGCCGTCGGAAAGGCAGAGTGAGGGACTGGACGTGGGCGTGCGCCGGCTGCTCCGTCCCACCGGGCCGGGGGTCGTGAGTCCTCCCCACTCCACCGCCACCTGATCCTGTCAAGTGGGGTTTGTCCTACGTGGCGGGCGCGCCCGGGACCCCCCGACCCCTTTGACGGAGTAGGGAGACGGTGCCGGCGCTTCTCCCCGCGCTCCCGGCTCCGGGTCGGGCGGCCCGGGCGGGCAGGGGCGGGGCGGGCGGGGCGGGCGGGGCGGCCGCGCGGGCCGCCGGCATGGACGCGGGGGGCTGCCGCTACCAGTTCCGGATCGCGCTGCTGGGGGACGCGGCCGTGGGCAAGACGTCGCTGCTGCGGCGCTACGTGGCGGGCGCGCCCGGGACCCCCGAGCCCGAGCCCGAGCCCGAGCCCGAGCCCACCGTGGGCGTCGAGTTCTACAGCCGCGCGCTGCAGCTTCGCGCCGGGCCACGGGTCAAGCTGCAGCTGTGGGACACCGCGGGCCACGAGCGCTTCAGGTGGGTGCGATGATGAGAGAGCGGGGTGGGGGGATGGACGGGGAGAGGGCTGGGGTGCGGGGCGTGGCACTGCCCGTCCACCAATAGCTGGGGGTCCAGCACTGGTGGCCCCAGTAGAGGTGGGGAGGGGATGCCCGCTGGCCCCCGTCGCGTCCGCCCGGGGAGCACACACAGGCCCTGGCAGACAGACCCCTGTGAAATGGGGAGTGTGAGGCCACCGAAACTCCTGAAGACACAGAACCTTTCCCTCTCTGCCCGCTCGGGTCAGGTGCATCACCAGGTCGTTCTACCGGAACGTGGTGGGTGTCCTGCTGGTCTTTGACGTGACGAACAGAAAGTCTTTCGAACACATCCGAGATTGGCACCAGGAGGTCGTGGCCACGCAGGGTCTGGACAAAGCGATCTTCCTGCTGGTTGGCCACAAGAGTGACCTGCAGAGCAGGCGCTGTGTCTCAGCCCAGGAAGCCGAGGAGCTGGCCGCCTCCCTGGGCATGACCTTCCTGGAGACATCCGCCGCAAATAATTACAACGTTGACCTGGCCTTCGACACTCTGGCAGATGCCATCCAGCAGGCCCTGCAGCAAGGCCACATCAAGCTGGAGGAGGACTGGGGTGGGGTCCGGCTCATGCAACTCCCCAGGCGCCCCTGCAGAGAGCCGCAGCCAGGCCACTGCCAGTGCTGACTCCCAGAGGGTCAGAGCAATGCAGCCTCACTCTCAGAACTGCTGGTGGGGTGGGAGAGTTGGTAAGTTTGGAGGACAGACGGCAGAATGTATCCAAAGGATTAATACAATTTTTTTTGACATAAAGTCAAGCCTCCTGGATTTGGGAGGGGGTGGGTGACTGTGTCTCATAACTCAGCTCCTCTCTACTAGAAATGTCTGAGAAGCCAAGTGTGCAGAGCAGGTCTCCTGATTGTCACTGTGGCTAAAAGACTCTTGCCCTTCGATCAGGGAGGTTGTGGGTATGAATGAGAGGATGGATGGAACTCACTACCCAGTGAGGACGGAAGCATAAGGATTGTCTTCACTTTCTTCTCTCTTGGCCCGGATGAGGCCATTTCTGGAATGCATTCCTGGGCTTTTTTATTTTTTTGGCTTTTCAGGTCACACCCAGCGATGCACAGGGGTTACTCCTGGCTTTGCACTCAGGAATTACTCCTGGCGGTGCTCAGGGGACCATATGGGATGCTGGGAATCGAACCCGGGTCAGCCGCGTGCAAGGCAAATGCTCTACCCTCTGTGCTATCACCCCAGCCCCATTCCTGGGCTTTTTGACATGAGATACTCAGCGTCTAGACGCCTCAGCAAGGTGAAGGAGGGGTAGAGGAGCGCGGGGAATTTCAGGGTGAACTTGGCTTAGTTTCCTTAGGTTCTTAGGCTTCTGTGAGTCTGAGTATGAGCATGGGATTGAGGTGTGGTCAAACTTATGCTGGCTGCCTCACACCCACTCCCCATTCCCAGGGCCAGGGGCTAGATCTGAATCTGGGAGACCTGAGTGAAGCTAACAGAGCAGCTTCAATGTTGGACACACAGTGTGACAAGGGTGACAGTGATTAAAAAAAAAAGAAGAAAAGAAAAGAAAAGAAAAGAAAAGAAAAGAAAAGAAAAGAAGGGGCTGGAGTGATAGCACAGCAGGGAGGGCATTTGCCTTGCATGCAGCTGACCCGGGTTCGATTCCCAGCATCCCATATGGTCCCCTGAGCATGGCCAGGGGTAATTCCTGAGTGCAAAGCCAGGAGTGACCCCTGAGCATCGCTGGGTGTGACCCCCCCCCAAAAAAAAGTGACAGTGATTAGCACCAAGATTCCCTTTGGGACTGAAGAACAGATAACCTCCTCCACACGGACCATGCTCTCCTCAGCTGCTGTGAGTGCCGCCAGCCGACTGAGCACCCAACTCTCTTGGCCGTACTCTCTGCAAGTGCCGCCCACCCCCTTGGCCCTCAGCCCAAGTTCTACTGATGGAGTTGGGGTGAGTGATGTTCAAAAGTGTCTCCCTTTTGGGGCCAGATTAATACCAAGGTTAGGTACCCAGTGACCCTGGTTCAAACTTCTGGCACCCTATATGGTCCAATGAACACTGCCAGGGGTCAAGTATTTTTTTTTTTTTGGTTTTTGGATCACAGCCAGAGGTTCTCAGGGTTACTTCTGGCTCAGGGATCACTCCTAATCAGGCTTGGGGGTCCATACATGGCTCCAGGGATTGAACCGGGGTTGGTTGTGTGCAAGGCTTTACTAGTGTGCACTATCCCTCTAGCCCCACCAGGGGTCACTCCTGAGCACAGCAACAGCAGAGTCCCTGATGGTGAAAGTGAGTCGTTGTGCCAACTGTTGCAGCAAAAAACCACAACTTAATATTCTGGGGGGGGGGGGGGTGTCATTTACCCCACCTCCTGACCTCTATTCATCATCAGTGTCTGATAATCCCTTGTCTCAGCGTTCCTAGGAGGTTTTCAATCAGGGTGAGTTTCTAGGCTTCTGGGACGAGTTTTCCTATGCACGCTTCTTGCCTTTTTTTTTTTTTTTTTTTGCTTCTTTTTTGGTCACACCTGGCGATGCACAGGGGTTACTCCTGGCTCTGCACTCAGGAATTACCCCTGGCCGTGCTCAGGGGACCATATGGGATGCTGGGATTTGAACCCGGGTTGGCCGCGTGCAAGGCAAACGCCCTACCCGCTGTGCTATCTCTCTAGCCCCGCTTCTTGCCTTTTCTTTAAAGAAGGAAAAGGCTTTTGGAGGGCCGGAACAATCGTACAGAGGGTAGGGCACTTGCTTTGCATACTGCCAACCAGGCTTTGTCCCAGGCATCCCATATGATTCCCCCAAGCCTGGCCAGGAGTGACCCCTGATCACAGAGCCAGGACTAAGCCATGAGTACCACTGTGTGGCGCACCCCACCCCCACCCCAAATTGGGGGTGGTAGTGGAGAGACAGTACAGTGGGTAGGGTGTTGCCTTACATGGGACCAGTCAAGGTTCAATCCCTGGCATCTCTATGGTTCTCTGAGCACTCCCAGGAGTGGTTCCTGAGTATAGAACCAGAAATAGCTCTGAGCACTGCTGGGTATGCACGCCAACTCAACCTTTTCCAAAAAAGGAAAAAATTTTGATATGAAGCCTCTCAGTAGTACTGGGGTGGGGAAAGACTGAGGTCCTCTGTTTACAATATTCAGCCATTTGAAAATGTTTTATAATTTTAATTAAAGCTGGGGGGAGGGTTCTGGAGAGTACAGCAGGTAGGGTGCTTACCTTGCCCACAGCTGACTCAGGTCCAATCCCTGGCATCTATGGTCCCCCAAGCACCACCAGAAATAATTTCTAAGTCATGAGTAATGCCTGAGCCCCAGGTGTGACCCAAAAACAAAAACAAAATTTTGAGGGGGTCACACCCAACTGTGCTCAGGGTTCACTCCGAGCTCTCTGCTCAGGGATTACTCCTGGCAGTGCTGAGGGAACCATATGCTGTGCCAGGGATTAAACAAAATTTGGTCATGTGCTACTCAAGTACCTTACCACCTGTATTATCTTTCTGGCCCAGTTTTGTTTTGGGGATACACTTGGTGGTGCTCAGAGCTTATCCTCGGTTCAGCATACAGGGACCACTCACAGTGGTTCTCAAGGGACTATATATAGTGCCATATCAAACCCGGATCAGATGTGTGCAAGGGAAATACCTAACTTATTGTACTATCTCAGATTCTATGAACTGTTTTTTTTTTTCTTTAAACATTTTTTGGTTTGAGGGCCTCTCAAACTGTGCTTGGGGAGTACTCCCAGCAATCCCAAAGCCTGAGGGACCATGCAACAATAGAGATTGAACATGGGGATTCCCATATTTGCATGTGCCTCAACTTTTAACTCACCTCCCCAGCCTCTACATCAAACATTTTTGGGAGTGAAGGTTTTTGGTGCCATGCCCAGTGATGCTTAGGGCTGACCCCTGGCAGTGCTTGAAGGGCCATATGTGATGCAAGGAATTTGCTTTGTTTCGTTTTTGTGCCATACTGGGGGATGCTTAGAGGTTGCGCCTGGCTCTGCACTCAGAAATTACTCCTGGTGGTGTTCTGGGAAATACATAGGATACCTGGGATCGAACCCAGGTCAGTCAGGTGCAAGGCAAGCATCCTGCCTGCTCTACTATTGTTCTGGCCCCCAATGTAAGACCCCTCAGGGAAAGCCCTAAGCACTGCGGGTAAAACCCAAAAAACAAACAACACAAATAAAAATATTTTATTCTGGGGCTGGAGAAAGAGCAGGAGGTAAGGTGCCTGTCTTTTATGAGGTCGACCCCATTCAAATCCCTTCTTACATAGGGCGGGTGGCAGCAGGCTACTGAAATTCAGAGCTGGCCAAGTTTCACCAATTTGACCATGTTTCCACCCTGGACTTCAATCTCTGTCTATAAAATGGACAAGATCAGGGGCTGGAGAGATAGCACAGCGGGTAGGGCGTTTGCCTTGCACGCGGCCAACCCGGGTTCAAATCCCAGCATCCCATATGGTCCCCTGAGCACCGCCAGGGGTAATTCCTGAGTGCAAAGCCAGGAGTAACCCCTGTGCATCACCAGGTGTGACCCAAAAAGCAAAAAAAAAAAAAAAAAAAAAAAGGACAAGATCAATCTAACCTGACAGGGTTGCTGCAGATATCACACGCTACTAGCAAAGCAACAGCTTGAGGGATGGCAGTCACATATATGTGGCAAGATTTCACATCTGGGGCCGGAATGATAGGATGGGGATAGGGCAAAGACAAAAAAAAAAAAAGTAAGATCTTACATCTGTTTTTTTGTTTTGCTTGGGGGCCACAATAGCTGTACTTGAGGGTTACTCCTGGCTCTGCACTCAGGAATTACTGCTGGCGGTGCTCAGGCAACCATATGGGATACCAGGGGTTAAATCCAGGTCGACAGTGTGCAAGGCAAGCCCCCTACCCACTGTACTATTACTTCAACTCCAAGATTTCAAATCTTATTCTCACAAATAACTTTGAAATAAATTACGATCACCCCCTTTGTAACAAATGGGGAGCCAAGGCTGACAGTGGGCAACGTGTGACTCTAGGCTCCTGTATATTCCCAGAGGGAGGCAGCTGGGGACACTGGGCCTTGTCTCCTCCTTGATGGCAGAAACTACGGGAGTGGCAGGGCTTCAGGCAGCTTCTCCAGTGCTCTGCCAAGACTGGAAGGGAGTCAGTTTCCTCTCTCTATACCTCCACCCAGAGTTTTGGAGTTTTTGGTTTTTCTTTTTTTTTTTCCCCACCTCTATTTCCAGGGCTAACTGCTAATCACCCAAGCAAGGTGTAGCTATGACACAGAGACATATAGGCAGGGGAGAAGGTCCTGTGAAGACCAAGGCACAGACTCCAGTCCAGGGATCTACTCCCTTGTGTGACAAATTCTGGGTGATCTCATTCATAGGTAACTATAAAGAAGCAAAGCAAGGAACTAGGGCTGGAGCCATAGTACAGAGGGCTGGGAAGGTCTTTTTTTTTTTTTTTCTTTTTGGGTCACACCCAGCGATGCTCAGGGGTTACTCCTGGCTTTGCACTCAGGAATTACTCCTGGCGGTGCTTGGGGGACCATATGGGATGCCGGGGATCGAACCCGGGTCGGCTGAGTGCAAGGCAAACGCCCTACCCGCTGTGCTATCGCTCCAGCCCCTCTACATATATATTTAATGTATTAAATATTGTTTATATATATAATTTTTTGAGACAGGCCAAAAAGTACAGTTAAGGTGCTTCCTTTTTTTTTTTTTTTCCTTTTCTTCTTCTTTGCTTTTTGGGCCACACCTAGCGATACTCAGGAGTTACTCGTGGCTCTGCACTCAGGAATCAATCCTGTTGGTACTCAGGGACCCATGCTGGGGATTCAACCTGGGTTGGCCAGGTGCAAGGCAAACACCTTACCTGTTAAACTATCTTTCTGGTTCCAAAAGGTGTTTCGCTTACATCCCATCAACACAGATTCAAATTCTTAGGACTTTATGTGGTCCCCTGAGCCCCACCAGTGGTCTCTCCTGATCACAGGGCCAGGAAGAGACCCTCAACATCACTGGGAATGTTCCCAAACCCTCCCCCCCAGATAAATAAAATTTCGAGATAAAAGGTACCCCTTATCAAAAAGCAGGAATTCACAAATTACCTTTAGACCAAGTTAAGTAAAGGTCCCCATGACCTTCAAGTTTACTATTAATAATTAGAATAGATAACAAGCTACCAAAGCAAGCTCTCTGAGGAAATAATAAAGATTTTAGACTCTAGTAATTTTTTTCCCTTGGGCCACACCAAGCAGCACTCAGGCTTATTCCTGGCTCTGAACTCAGGGGTCACACCTGGCAGGCTTGAGAAACAAATTGAGTGTCAGGAATCGGACCTGCACATGCATCTACTGTACTAAAGCTCTGGTCTCTAACAAAAGTTTTTGGGTCATACCCGACTGTGTTCAGGGTTTACTCCTGGCTCAGGGCTTACTCCTGGTGGTGCTCAGGGGAGTATATGGTGTACTGGTGATCGAACCTCAGTCAGCCGTGTGCCAGGCAAATGTCCTATTCACTGTACTATCAACTCCAGCTCCTCTAACAAAATTCTTACAGAGATAACTGCCCCCCCTTTCTTTTTGCAGGGGGGAGCCAAACCCAGCAGGGTTCAGGGTTTATTCTTGGCTCTGTACTCAGTAATTACTCCTGGCAGTGCTTGGGGGACCATATGGGATGCCAGGAAGTCAAGTGTATGACAAATGCCTTACCCGCTTGTACTATCACTCTGCCCCCGCTAGCCCCCTTGTGGAATTATACTCTGGGTCTGTTTTTTCTTAAAAGTGAAATTGCAGAATCTTCCCTTTGGATATCTATCCCTAAGCTATTCTGTGTTGACAGGGCTCAAAACCCTGGACTCTATGGCTGAGCTCTGTCACCATACTCTGAGCAAGAAAAGCTGTCTCACCCCATCCCGGCTGTGGTAGCAAGCAACTGTGACAAGGGTCTCCATGCCTGTCTGTAAACTACTTCCTCAGTCTGAAACTCCCTGGCTACCCACTCCTTTGGTTTGAAAATCTTGCAATCAAGCCTGAATCTATTTCCTTTACCTCGTAGGCAGAGCCAAGATTTGCCTTTGAAGGGACCTTTTTTTTATTTTTCAAACTCTGCCTTCTGCAAGGGCCACTGAAACCTAATGTGAACTCTCCCAAGCATCACACACAGGCAGAATTCTGGATAGGAACCAGGCTTGATTTTTTTTTTTTTTTCATATGCTGGCGACCAAACCCAGGACTCATACATACATGTCGCTATCACTGAGCCACATAACACATATCTTTTACCTTTGAACCTCAGTCTCTTGGTGGTAAAGTGAGAAGTTCTACATCCCAGATTTATTGAGGATTAAATATAATAATGTGTTAGCTACCCAATAAATATTAGGTTCCTTCTGCTAATAAGGCTCCCTTTCTTTCAATTGTTGTTCCTGGAATGTGTTCCTTGCTTGAAATATGCTTCCTCCATCTGCCAAAACTTAGTTTACCTTTAAGGTTTAACCCAAATGTCACCTTTCCTAATACAGCAAGTTCCTTCTCTGAGCCCTCAAGGGCTTAAATGTCTGTTTTCCTCAGATTTCAAGCTTTGTCATCTGTTTTATTTTATTGGGGGGTGGAGTGGAGTGTGCTTTATCCCACTGCTCAGGGGCTATTTCTGGTTCTGGGCTCAGTGATCATTCATGGCGGTATTCAGGGAACTTTATGCATGCTGACATCAAATTTGGCTTGGTCACATGCAAAGCAAGTGCCTTACCCCAGTGCTGATTCCTACTGCTAGTATTTCATTGCCCCATTAAATTCTTCAATGTCAGGGTAATTCTATTGGTCAGGCTGCCTTGGGGGAGCACTGAACGTTTTTTTTTGTGGCGGGGAGGCACACTTGGTGATGCTCAGGGGTCACTCCTAGCTCTGCACTCAGGAATCACTCATGGTGGTACGTGGGGGACCATCTGGGGTACCAGTGATCGAAACTGGGTCAGCCGTGTGCAAGGCTGGCACCCTACCCACCATGCTACCTCTCCAGCCTACACTGGATTTTTAAAACTGGGCCAGGGAGACTGTACAGGGGGACAGAGATGCAACCATTGCATGCACAAGGACCCAAGTTTAATCCCTAACACTATAAGGTCTCCCTGAGCATTGCTGGGTCATGCTCTGGTGGCACCGCAGCACTGTACAGAGCCTGAGCATTGAACTATTTGGCTTGATTGGCTAAGTGTCACCAGGAGTGGCTCCTGGGCTCCCTGGACACAGGGAGGTCCCTTGCCAGTAAAATAAATAAGCTCTGAGCACAATCAGGTATAATCCAAATATAAAACAAAGCAATATTTAAATGTATAAACTATCATGGAATTTTCAAACATACCCACAAATAAAGAGGCGAGTAAACAGTATAAAACAGTATAAAGAACTCCTTTACTGGGGCTGGAGCAATAGCACAGCGGGTAGGGCCTTTGCCTTGCACGCAGCCGACCCGGGTTCAAATCCCAGCATCCCATATGGTTCCCTGAGCACCGCAATTCCTGAGTGCAGAGCCAGGAGTGACTCCTGTGCATCACCAGGTGTGACCCAAAAAGCAAAAAAAAAAAAAGAACTCCTTTACCTGGGCTAAAGAGATAGGACAGGGGATAAAGTGCTTGCCTTGCATGTGGCTGACCCAGGCTCAACCTCCGGTACCACATTGTCCCCTGAGTTTATCTGAGTGATCACTGAGTGCAGAGCCAGGAGTACGCCTTGAGCACAGCTGGGTATGGCCCAGAAACCAAATAAAAAGAACTCCTGTACCCATAGACGTTTCCAGCAAATATTACCTGAGAATGCTTGATCTTTGTTTACTGTTCCCTTTACTTTATGAATGTTATTGGCAGTCTAGCTCCAGCAGGGAACAGCGCTGTCTATTGACAGGCATGGGAGGATCTTTCCAGGGCCCAGGGCTGGGACACCTGTGGAAGTTCCAGTTGAAAAGGTAAGTTTCATACTGCACAACCCTCAATCTTGCCGGCACAGGCATGAGGCTGAGACTGAAGCTAGCAGAGGAAGGACATCCTAGCATATGGGGACTGTGACTATAGCCCAGTCTTTCATGCTACCACATAGGACCACTCAGGATGATGACGGACAGGGCCTAATATGTGTGTGCAGGGGTGAGGTGGGAGGCAGGGCAGCCCCAGTTCTGCTAGGTGGTTTCAAATGGCACTCCCTGACGTGTCCTTGTTGAGGTGTCGTGGCAGCTTTGGAAACCTGGATCTGGGCGTGTCTTGGGAAGCCCAGACCCGGAAGCCCCTAATCTACTTTGGGTTCTGGCTCCACTTCTCCCTTTGCAAGCCTGAACCAGCCCCAGAGCCGCATGGTTTGTCTCACAGCTTCAGTGTGATAGTGCCATGGACACCTCCTGGCATTATCAATTCCGCATAATCCTCCTAGGAGACTCCACTGTGGGCAAGTCCTCTTTGTTGAGACGCTACACTGAGGGCATCTTTGTTGAGAGCGGCCCACACACAGTGGGGGTGGACTTCTCCGTGCACTTTGTGGAAGTAGAGCCTGGCGTCCAGGTGAAGCTGCAGTTCTGGGATACGGCTGGCCAGGAAAGATTCCGGTGAGTGTGGCAGCTTCTGGCTTGGCCCTTGCCTCCTGCCTTCTACACCACATACCCCTGAGGGGGGAAGAGCCCATCCACTAGAAAAGGGAAGGGCCAGACAGATGGTGCTGGAGGCCATGTAGAGGGATGGACTCTGGCCTGCATCCTGGCTTCTCAATGACTGGGAAGCCAAACTACTTCCAAACCTCAACATCCTTTTCCACCCCTCTAGGTACCAGGGATTAAATACAGGGTATGGCACATACAGGGCAAGCATTCTACCCCTGAGCTACATCCTTGACACAGATCTCAAAGTTCCTACTAAGAGTCAGGTGGCTTCAGGGACTTTTCTTTTCGAACTCCCAGGTCACTGGTAGGCAATAGGACAGCTTCTTCCTCCCCCACTTCATTAAATGTAGGTATAAGGGGACCAGCTGCCAAAGGGCTCTATCCTATGCCCTAAAAAATATGCACCCCAGTTTCAGTCACTCCCTCATGCTTTTTGGGGGGCCTTGCCTGGTTTACTTCTGGATTTGTGTTCAGGGTTCACTCCTGGCCAGTCTCAGGGGACCATATGTGGTACCATACTCAAACCATGGTTGGCTGCATACACGGAAAGTACCTTACCCGCTGTACTGTATCTCCAGCCAATTCTACTACTTCTTGGTTCTTTCTCAGGAAAACCTTTCAAACCTTATTCCTACACCTTTACACCAAATTAACTAAAGCAACTTCCTGACTAGTTCCCTCCTCTCTGCTTCCAGTTCCACTCCGCACACTGGCAATTAGAGCAGGATCTGTGGCAAGCAAATGCAATTACATAGGTCCTCCACCTAAAACTTCCCTAGCTTACTTGTAAATAGCTCTCATTTTGTTTATATCTTCTTTTTATTAATTTTTATTTGTACTTGGGCCACACCTGGTAATGCTCAGGGAATCAGATCAAATGGGTGCTGGGGATCAAACCTATATTGGCTGCGTGCAAGGCAAATATCCTTACCCACTGTACTATTTCTACAGGCCCCAGATAAAACTTCTTTAAGCCCTAAAATGTCCACCATTAAGAAAAATACTGCATAGAAAAGCCAAAAAGTATAGTCGAAGTGACATATGCACTTATATGTTCACCGCAGCACTGTTTACAATAGCCAGAATCTGGAAAAAACCCGAGTGCCCTAGAACAGATGACTGGTTGAAGAAACTCTGGTACATCTATACAATGGAATACTATGCAGCTGTTAGAAAAAATGAGGTCATGACGTTTGCATATAAGTGGATCAACATGGAAAGTATCATGCTAAGTGAAATGAGTCAGAAAGAGAGAGACAGACATAGCAAGATTGCACTCATCTGTGGAATATAGAATAATAGACTATAAGACTAACGCCCAAGAATAGTAGAAATAAGTACCAGGAGAATATTTCCATGGCTTGGAGGCTGGTCTCTCATTCTGGGTAACTCAGGGAAGGGACCACCAAGTAAAATGTGGTTGGAGGACATGTGGGGGAAGGGTGAGGCGGGTGGAATACAGACTAGAGACTGAACACAATGGCCACTCAACACCTCTATTGCAAACCACAACACCTAATCAGAGAGAGAGAACAAAAGGGAATTCCCTGCCACAGTGGCAGGGTGGGGTGGGGGGAGACGGGTCTGGGGAGGGGGGTAGGGATGTTGGGTTTACGGGTGGTGGAGAATGGGCACTGGTGAAGGGATGGGTTATTGAACTTTGTATGGGGGAAGCATGAGCACAAAGATGTATGGATCTGTAACTGTACCCTCACGATGACTCTCTAATTAAAAATTAACTAATAAAAACAAAGAAAAAAAATAAATAAAAAAAAAAAAAGAAAAATACTGCATGGCCAGAGATTGTATTGAGAGTAAGGCAGTGGACACTGTCCGCTAGGCCTGCTACAACCTCTCTCGACCCTTGGCTCTGCTGGAGTCTGAGAACCAAAGTCTAATGGGCTTCATTACTCAACTTAGTAAAGGGCCTGCTGCAAGGGAGGGAGCTGAGCTGCACAAAGATGGCTGTATGAGCATGGGAGAGTACAGTGGGTGGACCGCTTGCCTTGCACAGCCGACTGGCTGTGATCCTGGGCACCCTATATTGTCCTCCACACTCTGCCAGGAATGCAGAGCCAGGAATAAGCTCTGAGCACCACTGGGTATGGCTCTAAAATGAAACAGAAGATGATGGATATGTAAGTTGGAGGATCCATTAGAAACCATTTGGTGACACCTCTCTCTCTTGTACCCCCATATCCAGTCACCAAGACCTGTGAGTACATCACTTTCATATTCAACTTCTCTCCATTTTACCATATTCACCTCAACCCAGGCTGAAGCCTTCCACAAATCTGTTAGATTTGTTAGAACACAGCTGTTCTCTCCTGCTCTTCAATTGTTCAATTAAGATAGAACGAAGAGTTTTAATTTGTCTGAGCTATTCAAGAATCTGATTTAGGGGCTGGAGCAATAGCACAGCGGGTAGGACGCGGCCGACCCCGGGTTCGATTCCCAGCATCCCATATGGTCCCCTGAGCACCGCTAGGAGTAATTCCTGAGTGCAGAGCCAGGAGTAACCCCTGTGCATCGCCAGGTGTGACCCAAAAAGCAAAAACAAAAACAAAACAAAAACAAGAATCTGATTTAGTTTTCAAACTTTGACAACTCTGAAACCCAATAAACCATTGCCTGGGCCCCACTGATACATTGATACTTAGTAACTAAGTTATTAAGGACTGGACAGCTAGTACAGCGGAAGGGGGCTTGCCTCGAACATGGCCAATTGGATTTGATCCCTGGCATCCCATATGGTCTCCTGAGCATGCCAGGAGTTAATTCGTGAGTGCAGAGCCAGGAGTAACCTCTGAGCATTGCCAAATATGACCCCAAAACTAAAACAAATAAACAAAAAACCCGCAAAAATGCTCAGTTTTTATGAGATTTTACTCCCTTACATAGAGAAATCCATCTCTGCCAGCAAGAAACAATGACAGAAGATGGAGGGGCTGGAGAAATAGTACAGTGGGCAGGGTACTTCCCTGGCAAGCAGCCAATCCAGGTTTGATCCCCAGAGGCCCTTATGGTCTCCTAAGCACTGTTTAGTGATTCCTGAGTGCTGAGCTAGGAGTAAGCCCTGAGCACAAAAGGTTTGACCCCCGGGGGCTGGAGCGATAACACAGCGGGTAGGGCATTTGCCTTGCACGCGGCCGACCCGGGTTCGATTCCCAGCATCCCATATGGTCCCCTGAGCACCGCCAGGAGTAATTCCTGAGTGCAGAGCCAGGAGTAACCCCTGTGCATTGCCGGGTGTGACCCAAAAAGCAAAAAAAAAAAAAAAAAGTTTGACCCCAAAACAAAACAAGAAAGAAGACAGACCTTAATCCCTGTACCCCTTAAGGATTTAAGGGGATGAAATCTCTAGGGTAGAATATTGCAGGCACATAGGTGTGTGTGTGTGTGTGGGGGGGAGAAGTCCTGGTAATGAGTTTTGAAATAATAAAATTAGGAAACTGCCCAGTCCTTAAATAGCCTAAAGGCATGAGGGCCATATCCCTTTGAGATGTAAATACTGAGTTCTTTGGCGCACAGAGCCAGGAGGAAGCCCTTAGCACTGTTGGGTATGGCTCCCAAACCCACCTAAATAAATAAAGGTTATGATAAGAATATTAAAGGCGGGGGCTGGAGTGATGTATAACAGGTAGGGTGCTTGCCTTCCACTAAGCCAACCCAGGTTCAATTCTCAGTACCCTACATGGTTCCCTGAGCACAACCAGGATTTATTCCGGAGTGCAGAGCCAGAAGAAACCCCTGAGCATCATTGAGTGTGACCCAAACTGCAAAAAATAAAATAATAATAAAAAAAACACCCACAACAAAACACCAAAAACAACAACAAAGGATTATGATGAACAGGCCATCAAGAATCTCTATGACAACACCCAGATTAACTTTTATGTATGTAGAGAAGTCCAGGCTAAGCACTTTGGAGAAATTAAATATAACTCTCCCAAAAGCCATTCTCTATTTTTCCATTCTAGAGAGAGCTGTGTCTGTGTTTTTTTCCCCGCCTCTCTTTCACCTGTCACATTTATCTAAGTTAGCTTCTTTTGCAAAATTTTATTACTTCACTAAAAAATAAATAGATTGAAGAGTTTGGTCAGAGTGATCTTTTTAGAATACAAATCTGAGAGGACAGTACAGCAGGTAAGGCGCTTGTCTTGTGTGGGACTGACCCTGGTTGGATATCCAGCATCACAATGTCCCCCAGCACCACCAGGAGTGACCCCAACAATGAAAATGGAATAAGCCTGGACATGTGTGACTCCCCCCAAAACACAAACAAAAACCCTTTACTCCTTCACTTCTTTTAGAGTCAATCATACTCCTTGCTGGGATCCACTGACCTAACTTGCATCCCTACATACCCTCAGTTTGTTTTGTCTGCAGTCTCTATGAAAAAGATTCCCAAGCCCTTCACCTAGGTCCCCCAAACAGTACTTCTCTAACTATTCAGATCCCCTAGACCCAGTTCTGTGAACCTTTCCTTTGTAGCTCTTGTCTCAGTAGCATTTTTCTGTGTCTCCAACTTCAGGACTGTCAGTGCTTTTAAAAATTTATTTATTCTTTTTTCTTTTAGGGTCACACTTAGTAATATTCAGGGGTCACTCCTGTCTCTGCACTCAGGAACTACTCTTGGTGGTGCTCGGGGTACCATATGGGATGCTGGGGACCAAACCCGGGTTGGCTGCTGTGCTGTCACTCCACTCTGGCCCTGTCAGGTATTTTGATCGTCACAGGATCCACTGCCTTGCACGGGCACAGAACAGCTGAGTCTACAAGCCCCTTAATATGCAAGATTAGGACAAGACTCAGTTAGATGAAGTCACTTACCTGTCACACAGCTGATAAAAACTGAGACCTTTTGACTCTAGCCCAGCTCTTGCCATTAAACTGTTCTGATTCCCTTGTGTCCATCTGTCCTCCATGGAGGATTCAGAACTAATCCTGTATTCCTTCTTGGTTGCCAAGGTCAGTGACTCGCTCCTACTACCGAAATTCAGCTGGAGGCCTTTTGCTGTTTGATATCACCAACAGAACATCCTTTGAGAGCATCACCCAATGGCATCAGGAGGTTCTGAAGAAAGTGAATCCTTTCAACATCCTCTTCCTGGTGGTAGGACATAAGAGTGACTTGGTGGCTGAGCGACAGGTGATGCCAGAGGAAGGGGAGAAGCTAGCTGCTTCTTTGGGTGCTCATTATGTTGAAACCTCAGCCAAGAGCAACAGCAACATCAGCACAGCCTTTGAGCTGCTCACTCAGGATATCTATGAGGCAGTGAAGAAGGGGGTCATGGGACCAAACTCAGAGTGGGAGGGAGTGAAAAGCAGAGTCCCATCTCAGGCCATGTTTCAGGAGGCAGAAGACCAAAGCAGAGCAAAGTGGATGTGCCCATGCTGGTGACCTCTGTGAAAAGAAGCCACACCCCCTGAAGCCTAAGGTCCTTGAAATCCATAAGGGCTCTGCTGGACACAGGACAGGATGATGTCAGGTGCCACTAAAGGTCATTATTCTGATGTTTCAAGGACCTGGTTTCCTCTGCACAATGATGAAAATACCAGGATCAATGTTACCAATGAGTTAAGAACAGATAGAAAACCACATAAACTGGCCTTTCCCCAAGGCTACTGTGCTACTGTCATCCTTTCTTAGGGCTAAGGATGAATACGACTTTCTCTTGGCATTCCAAAAAAGCAGGCCAAAAAAGGCTTTGCCCAAAACAGGATGCTTTTTCAGTTTACGATTGATGAGAACAGGTTACTACCGAATCCATATGGCAAAGAAATGGGACTCAAACATTACTGATGGAATTTGGAATAAATTAACAGAAAATCCCCATTTTATAACTCAATCACAGAAATGAGGAACGGTGCTGCCACCTACTGACTAGAGAAGTACGTCCAGACTTGCTGGTCTTCCTACCGCCCCCTGACAATTCAAAGGCTGTAAGCCATTGTACCCTCTTGTCCTCCGATTAATAACTTCTTTATTCTGGAAAAGCAAACGAAAGTCATATTCATATAAACACTGACATAACAAAGTATGGGGAAAAGGGGAAGGGAGAAGGAAACAAAAACCTCTACAAATCCTGCTAATACTGTCTCACCAAACAAGACCATAATGCTTTGTCCCATTTCAATCACAATAATAAACCACAAATAAAAATCTTCTCTGGAAGATACATTGCTCCTCTTTGAGATGGCAGGGAAAAGGGACCGGAAGTTGGGGGAGGAGGCTTTATTCTTTTGGCAGATCCTCTCAGTCATTATATTGCTGCACTGTTAATAAAAAATATATGCTTCTCTGTAAAGCATTAAAAAAAAAATCCAAGGATGAGATGGCTGAAGTTTCAGCTCAAGTATCTCCAAATACATTGTTGTCCATTCCCTGACCTTTCCATGTGTTATTTCTTGGTTGTTTTCCGGATCAATGCCATTCTCTGAAAAGAGAAAGGAAAAAGCAATTATATTGGTTTTTCAGAGTCAGGAACTTTCCAGGATAGCGGGGAGTGACTAGCAGGCAATATAGTCTACACCACAGGCAGGAGCCTTTTGGAGACTCCAGTCTCAGGGCAGCTCGGCAACTAACATGAGAATAGTCTTCAGGGCCCTAAGTGATGTTTGGATAGGCCAGTGGATCTATTTTGTTGAAAAAGTTAAATGTAGGAGAAACACCTTTTGCCTTTTGGTGAATTAGGGGATAGGCCATCAAAGTATGTTTTTTCTAGGCTCCCTCCTAATCCTAATCTCTTTTCTGATGATGGAAAAAATATGAGGCCTCTATTTCAAGGGAGTTGACATTTACATTTCACACTTGATGGTTTGCAATGAAAAAATCTAACAACTTTCACCACAGCTCATCAGGGAAACATTTGAATTTAGTATTACAGCCGCTGCTAACTGTTGACTTGCTCCCACTTTTTTGCACTCAGGAATTATTCCTTGTGGTGCCTGGGGAACCATATGGGATGCCAGGATTGAACTCAGGTTGGCCGCTTGCAAGGCAAGAGCTTCTGCCTGCTGTACTACTGCTCCAGTCCCAATTCAGTTCACTTTTTGGTTAAGACACCATCCCAACATTACTGATTTGTGTTGATAAATAACTGGGTGGGAAAATAAAAGTAGATAATCTGGAAGCTGAGCCAAAATGAAGCCACTGTCTGATGCACAAGTCTTCTGAAGAGCACTGTTGTTCTAGCAGCTCCCCCCACCTCCCCAGCTCTATAAACATACTCACTCCAGAGTTCTCAGGCTGTGGAAAAGAAAGTGATATATGAAGGACTGCCTGCATATTTCAAGTTAGAAAACGCTCACTTTTTGGGTGAGGGATGTGGCTCAGTGGTGGACTATTTGCCTTACATACGTGAGGCTCTGGGTTTATCCTGGCACCATAAAAAAGGAAAGAAAAGGTTCGCTTCTCAAATCATAGTTGGTTAAGCCAAAAAGGATAACAGCTCTGTTAAAGGGAGGGTAACATTGCTGTCAGACTGACTAATGAATGGCAGGTACCACATGTGCCATAGGAGAAAAGAGGTATTAAGTTCTTACAGTGAAGGCCGCAGTGGGGAAAAAAACAAAAAAGCTAAAGAGATATACAGTGGGAAGGGCACTTGCCTTGCATACAGCCAACCTGCGTTTGATCACCAGAACTCCATATCGTCCTCTGAGTCCAACCAAGAATAATTCTTTTTATTTTGTTTTGGGGCCACGTGGGCGGTGTTCAGGGCTAATTTCTGGCTTTGCGCTCAGGTATCACTCCTGGAGGGCTCAGGAAGCATATGAGGTGCCGGGAATTGAACCCAGGTTTGCTATGTACAAGGCAAACTATTACTTTGGTCCCAGGAATGATCCTTGAGTGCAGAGACAATCTTGAGTATTGCTGGGTATGGCCAAAACAAACAAACAAACAAACAAAATAAAAACAAAAGTTCTCACAGAGGGGCTGGAACAATATTGCAGCTTGCATGTGGCTGAGCTGGGTTTGACCCGCAGCATCCCAAATGGTCCTCTGAGCACTGCCAGGAGTAATTCCTGAGTGCAGAATCAGGAATAATAAGCCTTAAGCATTGCTCAATGTGACCCCAAAACCAAAAAAAAAAAAATTCTCACAGTGATCCTGTGGTAAGATGAACAGAGGCCATAATTCCTGCTAAAATAGCCTGGGGGCTACCTCCCACAACATATCTCTGCTTTCTATAATCCTCTCTCTAGCTGTAGACTCTATGATGTTCTAATCTTTAATAATCTTCAATAAAAACCCAATAGATATGCAGTAGTAAGTGCCACTTATATTTAAAGAGACTAGAATCAACAGCTTTAGATGATACCAATCCGAGTTGAAAGAAAAAAAAAAAAAACGAGATCTTATGTGGGAAGAGAGAAACATCATGAAATATCTGATTGCCTTCTGTGTGAAAATGTGCTAAAAGCAGGGTTGAGAGTGTGTGCACTCCCTTGACATACTGCTCAAGGGAGTGTCTAAAGGATTCTGGCAGCTTCTCACCTGTTTGTGAGCTTCTGTGGTACAAGCTTTTTTGTAGGGTCGGATTTCTTCAGAGCCAAATCCTGGGATCCACATGTTCCACTGGCGCTCTGCAAGGAAGAGGCCAGCATAGAAATAAGGCCTAGGAAGTCAGCATGAGGTGTGCAGTGTGAACCTCAGCAAGGGCCAGAGAGAACAACCTGAGCATTAACTGCACTAACAAACAGTAACTCTGAACAGAGATTTTTATATAATACACATGGGCAATCAAATGTAGCCTTTTCAAGGTTTTATTATTTTTTTGTGGTACTGGGAATGGAACCCAGGGCCTCTTATATGCAAGGCAATACTCTACACCTGAAAAACACCCCCAGTCCATGCTGAAGATATTTTTTCTACTCTCAAACAAATCACTCTAATCTCTCACAAAGGAAAAAGTTAAAACCTCAAGTACTGAGCTCAAAGAATTCATGCAGTTCCACAAAAACACAAAGCCATTTATTTCATTGTTTGCTGTTGGGGGGGCAATACCCAGTGGTACTCAAGGGCTACTCTAGTCACTTTGCTTGGGGGCTGCTCCAAGAGGTGCTCAGGAAACCAGGTGGTATTGAGGGTCAAACCAGTTTCCTGCAAGCAAAGCATGGGCTCCAGTCCTTTGAGTTATCTCTCTAGTCCACACTATATCTTTCCCCCCAGAGGAGCAGGGGATTAGAGCCTAAGGCCTCCTATATACAAGGAATGTGTTATACCACTTGACCCACATCATCTGGTAATTTATTTTTTGATTTATTTCTTGGTTTTGAGGCAATGCTTAGGGGCTACTTCTGGCTTGGTGTTCAGGGGCTACCCCCAGTGGTGGTGCTCAAGGAACCATGTGGTGCTAGGGATCAAACCCTAGACCTTCTACAGGCAAAGCATATGCTCAGCCCATTTGAGCTACCCTCAGACCTGCAATATCTCTGTTTCTTTGTTTTTTGGGGGCTTTGGGCCACACCTAGTAGTGCTCAGGGCTTACTCCTGGATCTGTGCTAGAGATCACTCCTGACAGGGCTAGGGAGACCATATGGGATGCCAAGGCACATGCCCTTTCCCCTGTATTATTGCTTTGGCCCCAGACTTGCAAATTCACCTGATTTATTTGCTTTGGTTTTCTTTCTTTCTTTTTCTTTTCTTTTTTGTTTTTAGGACAGAACTGGTAGTGCTCAGGTCTTACTCCTGGCTTTGCGTTCAGGGACCACTCCTGATGGTGCTCAGGAAACTATATGGGGTGCTGGAGACCAACTATCACTCTGGTCTTGTTTTGGGTTTTTGAACCATAGCTGGTGATGTTCAGGGTTATTCAGGAGGTTCTTAGGGGCTCTGTGATGCTAGGAATTCAGCCCTGGGCATGAATACGTGCAAGGAAAGTGTTTTACCACTAAGCCACATCCCTGACTCCACAAATTCACTTTTTAAAAAAGTTTCTGGGCCACATCAGTGGTGCTTTTTTGCTTAGTACAAGGGAGAACATGTGGTGCCAGGACCTGAACCTAGACCTTTTGCATGTGCAGCCTTCTTTCAGTCTATTCAGCCATCTCTCAGGCCCACCTAGCAAATTCACTTTAAAGTGAAAGCACAGAAGGCTAGAGCAATAGTACAGGGGATAGGGTGATTGTCTTGCATGCAATCGACCTGAGTTCAATCCCTGGCACCCATATGGTCCCTCAAGTCTACAATTCTCCTAGGAGTGATGCCTGAGCTAAGAGCCAGGAGTAAGCCTTGAGAATCACCACGTGTGGCCTAAAAACAAAAAATAAAAGTAGAGAGTAGCTATCAGGCATTTATATAATATTAATATAATAGCAGCAACAACAACATATTTTTTTGGTGGTACTGGATTCAAACCCAGGTTTTCACATATGCAAGGCAAGTGGCTCTATCCTGAGCTATATCCTCAGCCTCCTACAATAGTCTTTTAGTAAAAAAGTATAAGGTTGGAGGCCTGGAGATAGGGCTCAGTGGTAGAGTACTCACCTGTGTGAGATCCTGGGTTAACCTCTGGAGACACAAAAGAACCAAAAATTGTTTACAGTTTCATGATCAGTCATTCTTTCTGTTTGGTTTGGCTTCTGGACCACACCCTGCTGTGCTCAGGGCTTACTTCTAGCTCTTGTGCTCAGGGGTCCTTCCTAGCAGTGCTTAGGGGCCCATTCAGTGCCTGAGATCAACTCCAGGCTTCCTGCATGCAAAGCATGTGTTCAGTCTGTTGAGCTATTTCTCCAGCCAACCCTGTCAGGCATCCATTGTTGGAAGGCATTGTATGTATACATACAGTAGATCTAAATGGTCTAGTGCCATTTAAAACGATGTTTGTACAAGGCTAACATCTTATTAACACCTAGCCTAACTCCCACACTCAGAATCCATGCTAAGAAATCTTCTAATTATGATTCAGCTTTCAATAGGCCTGCTACAGAAGCCATTCTGATATACAACTGTTTTGGGTGGGCTGGCTACTCTTGGCTTTGTGCTCAGGAATCAATGGTACTTGGAAAACCATAGGTATTGCTGGGGATCAAACCAGACCACACCTGGCTGGCAGCAAGGGGAACACAGGGATCACATCTGGTTGTGGCCAGGGATTGAATCCAGGTTGGTTTACATGTAAGGAAAATACCTTACCGGATGTACTATTTCTCTGACCCCAAGCACCTTAACTCCTGTATCTAGCCCCTGAGACCCTCTAATTATTGTTGCTCATCCATAACAAATAAATATTCAAATTTTATTTTAAATAATTAAAATATAAAATATATATTTTTAAATGGAAATATTTTTTTCTTCTTAGTTTTATTTTGGGGGCCCCACCTGGCAATACTCACGGGTTACTCCTGGCTTGACACTCAGGAATCGCTCTTGACCGTGCTCAGGGAACAATATGGGATATAGGGGATTGAACCCGGGTTAGACACGTGCAAGGCAAGTGCCTTACCTGCTGTACTATTTCTCTGGCTCCTAAAATAGGAATTCTTGGAGCCAGAGAGCTAGTACAGCAGGTAGGGAGCTTACCTTGCACACAGGTTCAATCCCCAGCACCACATATGGTCCCCCAAACTCATTAGGAGTGATCCCTAAGCGCAGAACCAGGAGAAAAGACCTGAAAACAGCCAGATGTGCCCAAAAACAAAACAAAAAAAGAGAAAGAAAAAAAGTAATAAAATCGGGGCTGGAGCAATAGCAAGGCGGTTAGGGCATTTGCCTTGCACACAGCTGACCGGGTTCAATTCCTAGCATCCTATATGGTCCCCTAAGCACTGCCAGGAATAAATCCTGAGTGCAGAGCCAGGAGTAACACTTGTGCATCGCCGGGTGTGACCCAAAAAACAAAAACAAAAAGAAATAAAATCAAATAAAAAATAGGGGGGCTGGACATTGAGGGCACTTGCCTTGCACACAGCAACTTGGTTCAATCCCCAGCACTCTATATATTCCCCTAAGCACTGCCAGAAGTGATTTCTTATTGCAAAGCCAGGATAAGCCCTGGGCATTACGAGGTGGCTGACCTGGGTTCAATTCCCCACATTCCACATGGGCCCTCGAGCACTGCCAGGAGTAATTCCTGAGAACACAGCCAGGAGTAAACCAAGAGCATCACCAAGTGTGGCAAAATAAATTCCTCCACACTTCTACTAAGAAGTGGAATGGTGGAATGGGGGTAACAGGGAGAGGGAGAGAAAGAGAGAGGAAGAGGGTGGGACAAGAGGGAAACTGGGGACACTGGTAGTGGGAAATGTACACTGGTGAAGGGATGGGTACTGGAACATTGCATGACTAAAACCCAATCATGAACAAGTTTGTAACTGTGTATCTCACTGTAACTAAATAATTTTTTTTTAGAAATTTTATTTAATTTATATATATATTTTTCTTTCTGGGTCACACCCGGCGTTGCACAGGGGTCACTCCTGGCTCATGCACTCAAAAATTACTCCTGGCGGTGCTCAGGGGACCATATGGGATGCTGGGAATCAAACCTGGGTCAGCTGCGTGCAAGGCAAATGCCCTACCCGCTGTGCTAACACTCCAGCCCCAATAATTATTTTTTAAACTGCATAAAATGCAATGACCTGTAATCAGGGCTTGTAAATCTTGCTGTGTGATTTTGGAGAATATGTGAGAAAGAGCCATGAAGTGTTTTGTCAAGTTATGGGAAACTCTTTTTGAGAGCCTTTAGCTACATGTAAGAAGTCCAATTATCCTGAGACTGCACATGACAAAACCATGTAGAAAGGTCAGACAAAGAACTATAAAGTCCTAATGTTTGAGGGAAACTTGTAATTCATAGTAGGCAGTGCTCAGAGGACAAAGATTGGGATCAAAACTGGGCCTCCTGCATGCAAAAGAATGAGTACTAGTCCATTAAACTATTTCTCTGGTTCCCCCATCCTGGTTTTTTTTTTTTTCAGTTCCATGCCTAGGCATTAGACATATCTGTATGGACTGAATTATGTTCCTCAAAAAATATATATATTATTTAAGGGGCCAGAGTAATAGTCAAGTGGGTAAGGCACTTACTTTGCACATGGTTAACCTGACAAATGCTCTACCTGCTATACTATTGCTCTGGTCCCCAACACCATTATTTTACATAGAGACATAATAGCTACATTTACTAAGCTCTTATATTTTGCTAGGTCCAGTACTACTTTATCAACATAATCCATAATTCTCACAATTACCCTGTGAAGAGAAATCTATAATATCCTCTTCACAAATGAAATAGGTCTAATTGAAAGGAAGTAGAAAAAATAAGATGCTACTTAAGAAAGTGGAAAACCGGGACTGGAGCAATAGCACAGCGGGTAGGGCATTTGCCTTGCACACGGCTGACCTGGGTTCGATTCCCAGCATCCCATATGGTCCCCTGAGCACCACCAGGAGAGATTCCTGAGTGCAGAGCCAGGAGTAACCCCTGTGTATTGCCAGGTGTGACCCAAAAAGAAAAAAAAAGTGGAAAACCAGGGTCAAAGATAGTACAGGGGCTAGCAATAGCACAGCGGGTAGGGCATTTGCTTTGCACTTGGCTGACCTGGGTTTGATTCCCAGCATCCCATATGGTCCCCTGAGCACTGCCAGGGGTAATTCCTGAGTGCAGAACCAGGAATAACCCCTGTGCATCACTGGGTGTGACCCCCCCAAAAAAAAAGGAAAAAAAAGGAAAAAAAACAGTACAGCAGGTAAGGCACTTGCCTTACGTGCAGCTGATGTTGGTTCAATTTCTATCGCCACATATAATCCTCTAAGCAATGTCAGGAGTGATTCCTGGGCACAGAGCTCATTCCCCTTATCTTTGTAATATAGCTATTGAATGACTAATCAGGCCCAGAACCCCAAAATCTAACCCTGGCATAAAGAGACCTCTGCATCCACCCTACTCTGCATGACAACCTGAAGGAAAAATAAGAATGTGGGTACCTCAGAAAGAAAAGGACCACGTACCTAGATGAAGCTGGACATCTTTTACTTCCAGAGTGCTGGACTTGCGATGCCGAGCAAGTTGGCAGGCAGCTGTCACTACACTCTCGATAAAGTCATCAGCAATCTGCAGCAGCATCTGGGGAAGACATAAATGAAGTTGCTGACAGGCTGGTAACTCCTGGCCCTGTGTCTGGGAAACCATGTGGCATAGGGGATTGAAGCCAGGCCTTTTCCATGCTGAGTTACCTCCCTGGTCCCATAAAATATTTTAATTCTATTATGTGAGTCCCCATAATAAATCTTGTAGAGAAAAAATGACACATGGATTTTATTTTATTTTCATTCAAAAGGGGAAGCCTGTACAATTTAAGGAGACTTATTCAATCATATATATCTATGTTATTACTAAGTAATGGAGCAGAATTCAACCTCAATATTCTGAGTATAAATCTAGGGTTCTTTGGAGCCAAAGAGAGAACTCAACAGGTTGGGGCACATGCTTTGCATGCAGAAGGCAGGGTGTAATCCTCAGTACCACATGGTCCCCAGACACTGCTGGGAGTGATCCTTGAGCATCAAGCTGGTAGCAGTCCCTAAGCATTGCTGGATGTAGTCCAAACAAAATAAAAATCCAGGATTCTTTCAGCTTTACAATCAATTATTCCTAGACTGTATGAAGGGTAAAATTAGAACTCTGAAATAAACACTTTACATGAAAACTTAAATTTTAGGGGCTGAAAAGATAGTATAGTGGGTAGGATGCTTGCCTTGCACCCAGCCAACCCAGGTTCAATCCCTGGCATTCCATATGGTCCCATGAGCACTGGCAGCAGTAATTCCTGACTGGAGAGTCAGGAGTAAGCCTTAAGCATCACTAGGTGTGGCCCCCAAACCAAAAAACAAAACCCAAGATAATAAAAGAAAAAAAAAAGAAAATTTATTCAATCTGTATGTTCCCCATGACTTCTTATGTGCTGACTGAATAATAAAATAAATGAATTTATAACCAATTTATTTATAAGGATGGGCTGGAGTGATAGCACAATGGCTAGGGCGTTTGCCTTGCACACGGCTGACCCGGGTTTGATTCTTCCATCCCTCTCGGAGAGGCCAGTAAGCTATCGTGAGTATCCCGCCTGCACGGCAGAGCCTGGCAAGCTCCCCATGGCATATTCAGTATGCCCAAAACAGTAACAAGTCTCACAATGGAGATGTTATTGGTGCCCGCTCAAGCAAATTGATGAGCAACAGGATGACAGTGATACAGTGATATTTATAAGGATGAAAAAAGACATCCCTTGTTCTACTAAACCTTTAACACACAGTCATCTTTCCTCCATTGGAAACTAACTAAAAAAATTATTTCTGGGGCTAGAGAGAGAGTACAGTGGCTATGGCACTTGCCTTACACACTGGTGGCCCAGTTTCAATCCCTGGCATCCTAGATGGTCCCCTAAGCACTGCCAGAAGTGATTCCTAAACACA
The DNA here is from genome assembly GCF_027595985.1 of Sorex araneus. NCBI lineage: Eukaryota > Metazoa > Chordata > Mammalia > Eulipotyphla > Soricidae > Sorex > Sorex araneus. The sequence goes on along the minus strand of NC_073306.1, from coordinate 46,656,323 downwards.
GAGCCAGGGGTTACCCCTGCGCATCACCAGGTGTGGCCCAAAGACCAAAAACAAAAACAAACAAACAAAAAAGGGAATTATTTCTAATTAACAGATCAACTGGAAAACCGAGCTTACCCCTTCACTAAGCTCACTAAAATTAGAAGGAAAAAGCAAACAAAAACCAACACATAAAAGTCCACAAAGACAAAGAACAAGTGATAAACATTAATGGAGTAGGGTCAGAGAGATAGTATAGTGGGGAAGGCATGCAGCCAACCAGGATTCCACCCCGGCACCTCCTACTATCTCCTGAGCACTACAAGCAGTGATTCCTGAGCACAGAACCAGGGGAAGCCCTGAACACAGCGAGCTATGTGTCTTCCAAAAACAAAAACCAAAAAACAAAGTTTAATAGAATCTTTTTGTTTTTTTGGGCCACACTTGGCATGCTTGAGGTTACTCCTGGCTCTACATTCAGGAATTACTCTGGTGGTGGTTAGGGGACCATATGGGTTGCTAGGGATCAAGCCCCAGTCAGCTGTGTGCAAGGTAATGCGCTACCCACTGTACTGCTGCTCCGGTCCCTTGGAGAATCTTTTGTCTGTTAATGGTTTTATTATTTGAGTGGAGGGGGGAATATCAAAAAATAACAGGGCTTCCTCTTGGCTCTTCACTCAGATTCACTCCTGGAAGTGCTTGGGGAATCATATGAGGAGCCAGAGATCAAACGCAGGTTGGTTATGTGCAAGGCAACTGCCCTGTACACTATCTCTCTGACCCCACTTAAAAAAAAAAAAGTTTTGTTGTTTTTGGTGATTGAACCCAGTACCTCATGTATCCAAAGCACATACTCTATACCACTGTGCTACATTCCTGGCTCTTATACATTTTTTTCCAAAGGTCACATTGAGCAGTGCTTGGGGGCCACTATCAGTGGTGTTGGGGCTTGAACCCAGGGTTCACATATGCAAAGCATGAACTGTAGTCCTTTACACTTGATCTTAGCCAAAAGGCTGAGAAGCGATATGAACTGTAGTCCTTTAAAATTATCTTCCCTGGGCTGGAGCAATAGCACTGCTTTGCACGCAGCCGACCCGGGTTCGATTCCCAGCATCCCATATGGTCCCTTGAGCACGGCCAGGGGTAATTCCTGAGTGCAGAGCCAGGAGTGACCCCTGTGCATCGCCAGGTGTGACCCAAAAAGAAAAAAAAATCTTCCCAGGGGCCAGAATGAAATACAGCAGGAAGGGCATTTGCCTTGCAGTGGTTGACCCACCTTTGATCCCTGGCATCCCAAATGGTCCCCTAAGCACTGTCAGAATTAATTCCTGAGTGCAGAGCCAGGAGTAGCCCCCTGAGAATTGCCAGCTGTGACTCCCCTCCCACACACCAAAAAAAAAGTCATAAATAAATAATCTTCAGCCCCTCTAATAAATTTCTTTTTGGGGGCAGAATGGGAAGATCTTGGCCATACTTAGCTCCTCAAGGTACCCAAGAGACCATGCATGGCCAAGGATTAAAACAGATTTGGGGCGCTGGAGTGATAGCACAGTGGGTGTTTGCCTTGCATGCGGCCAATTTTGGTTTGATTTCCAGCATCCCATATGGTCCCCCGAGCACCGCCAGGAGTGATTCCTGAGTACAGATCCAGGAGGAACCCCTGAACATCGCCAGGTGTGACCTAAAAAGCAAAAAAAAAACCCAAAACAGGTTTGGCCACATGATTATCTCTGGACATATGTGAATTTAGAGAAAGAACTTAGAGCAACTGAAGATATGGCTCTATAGTAGAGCATATATGCTTTGCATATATGAGGCCCTGGTTTTAAACCCAACCTACTCCCCAAAATGAATTAGCGTTACTGATATTAAGGGATCTCTCAGCAATAAAGTTGACTTTTGGGCAAATTGTCGTATGTCAACTCAGTGGCTGGTAAAATCTGCCAAGATGAACTCAAGAAAACTTTATATATATTATATACACACACACACACATATCACTGTATCACTGTCATCCTGTAATTTATTGATTTGCTCGAGCAGGCACCAGTAACATCTCTATTGTGAGACTTGTTGTTACTGTTTTTGGCATATCCAATACGCCACGGGTAGCTTGCCAGGCTTTTCCGTGCAGGCGAGATACTCTCGGTAGCTTGCCGGGCTCTCCAAGAGGGATGGAGGAATCAAACCCGGGTCAGCCTCGTGCAAGGCAAACGCCCTACCTGCTGTGCTATCGCTCCAGCCCTGCACCTAAAAATACTGTGTTTGTTTATAAGTTATCAACATGTCATTAATTGCAAACTTGGGGAGATACACACACACACACACACATATATATATATATTTCTCCCCAAGTTTGCAATTAATGACACGTCGATAGCATATAACAAAGTACAAATATTTATACCAGTGAAACTAGGAAATGTTGAAAATTAACAGTTAGCTGTTAAACATTTACCACAGTACTACCAGGTAAAGTTCATCAGTCGGTAAGTTTTGCTCCCAAATTGGATATATAGCTCAATAAGCTGGAGCAAATTTTTTTTTTTTTTTTTTTTTTGCTTTTTGGGTCACACCTGGCGATGCACAGGGGTTACTCCTGGCTTTGCACTCAGGAATTACTCCTGGCGGCGCTCAGGGGACCATATGGGATGCTGGGATTTGAACCCGGGTCGGCCGCGTGCAAGGCAAACGCCCTACCCGCTGTACTATCACTCCAGCCCCCTGGAGCAAATATTTTACAAGCAGGAGGTCTGAGTTCAATTCCTGGTATCACTTATGGTGCCCACACGCACTGGCACAAGAGAGCCCCAAGCACTAAGCTGGGAATATCCCCTAACACTAATACATATGGCCCCTGAATCACAAAAAATTATTGTTTCTACCTCGAATTAGCTTTTTATTTTATTTTATTTTTTAAATTTTTTTTGGCTTTTTGGGTCATACCTGGCGATGCACAGGGGTTACTCCTGGTTCATGCACTCAGGAATTACTCCTGGCAGTGCACGGGGGACCACATGGGAAGCTGGGAATCAAACCCAGGTCGGCCGCATGCAAGGCAAACACCCTACCTGCTGTGCTATCGCTCCAGCCCCTTGAATTAGCTTTATAATGGCCTAGTCTATTAGAATGGATATCTAGGATCACTAGACAATCTAATAAAATCCCAAGTATTAAAATGAAAGTAAATTAAAAGGGAACGAAAGAACCCAGAGGAAACAAAGACAATACAGAAAAAAGAATGTAATGATATCAAAGAAGATATCAAAAAATTAATATCCCAGAAAGAAAAATATACATAAAATATGGACAGACTATAGTTTAAAGGGAAAATGAAGAGTCAGTGAAAAGGAAATAAAAAGATTTTTTCATCAGGGCAGGAGAGACAATGCAGAGGTTAAGATGCTTGCCCTGCATTCAGCTGACCTTGGTTCAATTATCAGCACCCCATGTGGTTCCCTGAGCACTACTAGAAGTGATGTACTTCAGCAGAGAGCCAGGAGTAAGCCCTGAGCATTGCTGGGTATGGGCCTCAAACCAAAAATAAAATATTTTTTCTATATTAAAAAAAAGTTAACAGGACTGAGGAAATGGCTCAGAGGATCAGAGCACATGCTTTGCATGTGGGAGTTCCAGTTCAATCTCTGGCACTGCATGGTTGGCCAATCAATGCCATGAGTAATCACTGAGCACTGTGGGATATGGTCATAAAACAAATCAACTGGGTCCAGGGAGACAGTTCAAAGGGCTGGAGTGCAACATGCAGGAGACCCATGGTTCAATCCCCAGCACCATATGATCCCCTGAGTATCACTGGGAGCAAACCCCAATCACTAAAATGGGAGCAGCCCCTGAGCACCACACAGCATGGTCCAAAAACCAAAAACATAAACAAAATTAACAAACTTAAGGACCTTGCAGAACAGTGCAGTATCTACTTGCAAAAGTATAATCATGAGTTCAAATCCTGTTGTCCCATAAGCACCGACACATCCTGACACATCCTGACACTCTTTGAGTGTGGCAGCTCTGCTGTCTGTGATTCCCAGTGCTGCAAGTGATTTCCAGCTGCACTGAAGCCAAGTATGTGAGCACCACAAAAAAGGGGTATAATCCTGGTGAGTACCACTACTAGAAAAGGTCCACCAGGACCATAACTAGGAAGTACAATCTTCGGTGAGGAGACATGCAGCACCACAACTAAAGGAGTGCAAACCTTGGTGAGTACCATGATCCAAGTGTGAGTCCAAAAGCCCTGTGACCCCTGGTGAGTATCAAAGCTGAAAATGTTTGAGCACAAGAGCCAGGTATGTGTGCATTCCCCAGGCACTACAACAACCACGAAAGGGATGAAAGAAAGGTCGGAGGGGAGAAAAAATACAATTTAAAAATCTTATCAGGGGGCTGGAGTGATAGCACAGTGGGTAGGGCGTTTGCCTTGCATGTGGCCGACCCAGGTTTGATTCCCAGCATCCCATATGGTCCCCAGAGCACCACCAGGAGTAATTCCTGAGTGCATAAGCCAGGAGTAACAACTGTGCATCGCTGGGTGTGACCCAAAAAGAAGAAAAAAAATTCAGATCAGGAGAGATCACTCAATGAGCCAAGTGCATTCTTTGCATGCATGAGCCCAAGGTCAATCCCTGGCACCAGCACTAAGCTGGGAATAGACCCCAAGTACCACTGGGTGTGGTTCAGAACAAAACAAAAATACTGGGTCACCAGAGAGAGCAATAAGCTAAGCATGTACTTGGCATGTGGGAGGCCTGGGTTTGATCCCTGGAACTTTACCGGTCCTCTGAAAAACTCTGGGAGTGATCCCCAAGCAAACAAGCCAGATATATACCCCGAGAGCACGAAGTAGCGCAAAACAAACAAACAAACAAAAAAAGGACTACCAAAAGACAGTACAATGGGTCTTTGCATATAAAGCATACTGGTTTAACCCCCAGCACTGTCAGGAATGACTGGAGTACAGAACTAGGAAAAGCGTCTGAGCATTACCAGGTATGGTCCAAAAACAAACAACAATTTTAAATAGGTTGAAAGGGGCCAGAGAGACAGTACAGAGGTAAAGTACTTTACATGTGGCTGACCCTGCTTTGGTCCTGGTTACTTGTTTGTTTTGGGGCCATACCAGTGGTGCTCAGGGCTTACTTCTGGCTCTGTGCTCAGAAATCACTCCTGGAGGTGTTCAGGAGTAAGGGGTGCCAGGGATCAAACCCGAGTCAGCCACATGCAAGACAAGTACCTTGCCTGCTGTATTATCTCTCTAGCTCTTGGTTCGATCACTGATACTGCATATGGTCCCTAAGCAGAATCAGGAGTAGCTCCTAAGCATCCTGGGTATGGTCCAAAAACCTTAAAAAAATAAACAAATAAAAGGCCAGAGTGATAGTGTGGCAGGCAAGGCATTTGCCTTACACACAGCTGACTCAGGTTCAATCCCTGGCAATCCATATGGTCCTCATTCTTGCCAACAGTGATCCTTGAACACACAATCAGGAGAAGCCTCTGAGCACAGGTGGATGAAGAAAAACAACAAAACAAAAATGTGATTGCAGGGGCTGGAGTGATAACACAGCGGGTAGGGCGTTTGCCTTGCACAAGGTCGACCCGGATTGATTCCCAGCACCCCATATGGTCCCTGAGCACTGCCTGGAACAATTCCTGAGTTCAAAGCCAGGAGTAATCCCCGTGCATCGCCGGGTGTGACCCAAAAAGCAAAAAAAAAAAAAAAAAAAAGAGTGATTGCCTACAAGCAGCATACTATGTACTTTTGTACAGGTAAAACTAGGTATTGGGCCAGAGAGAGCATACATTTTGTATGTTGCAGATCCAGGTTCAAATTCCTGCACCACATATGATCCCCTGAGCATCACCAGAAATGATCTCTCAACACCACCAGATGTGGCCCAAAAACAAAAACAAATTAAAGGGGCCCGAGTGATAGTCCAATGGGTAAGAACATTTGCCTTGCATGCACCCAACCTGGATTCAATCTCTCGCATCCCATATGGTCCCCCAAGTCCCTCCAGGAGTGATCTCAGAGCAGAGCAGAGAGGCAAGAGTAAGCCCTGAGCACAGCTGAATGTGGCCCCAAAATGAAAATAAACAAATTAAAACAAAGTACTAGGCATTTTCCTAAGTGATTTCTATGTTAGTTATTCCACTGGACCCCCACAATAGTCCTGTAGAAGTTATACCTACAAAATAGGAGCAAGCTGAGTTTCAGAAAGCTTAAGTAACTGATCTATAACTACAAAGCTGGAATGTGACAGAGCAATTTCAAATTCAAATTTGTATGCCTCTAAAATCTGTTATAACTATTCTATACTAGCAACTAGGGACACAATGTCTGGGGTATGAAGCCCCACCTTACCTCTTCCACATCTTCGTCTAATTGCTCATTAGGATCCACTTCTCTTACTAAGTCTTGTAATTTCTTCTTGGTCAAAACCTAAAGTTAATTGGGAGAAGATTCTTCAGCCAAGTGTTAAGAAAACAAAACAACTCATTTCCCTATAACGAAGTCAATTTGCTGTATTTATCTATTATTTTTTAAAGAGTTAAGCCAGTTGGGGCTATAACCTCTACAAGACTAGATTTTTTTTTTTGCTTTTTGGGTCATACCCGGCGATGCTCAGGGCTGACTCCTGGCTCTGCACTCAGGAATCACTCCTGGTGGTACTCGGGGACCATATGGGATGGTGGGAATCGAACCCAGGTTGGCTGGGTGCAAGGCAAAGGACTTACCCCCTGTACTAGCGCTCCAGCCCCAAGACTATATTTTTAAGACAGAAGTAATCTATGGAAAGGCAGAAAAAGCATTTTGGAAGAGAAGCAAGCATCTGGGAGATAGCTCATTTCAGTCTCATCTCTTTTCATTCTGCCTCACTTTGCTCTACATTAAAAATGTGTAACTATGTGTGCACGATGCATGTGCATATACTGGGAATATAATTTTCTGACCACCACTAATTTTACTGTTTCTGCCTTTGCTTTTCTCTTGCCTCTTCCACCTTCTTCCTACCTGGTTGCTAGTGGTTATCTCATTTCTGATGCTTTTCCTAGTCCACTGAGAAAAAAAGCAATCATTTCCTCCTTTGGCTATATTGTACTATGTGCCCTTCCATCCTAGTATATAAATATAAATTAGCCTATTTGTAATCTAATAACTAAAATTTTCCTGAAGGCAGAGAACATGTGTTCCTCTCTTTATTAATAAAATATTTATAAAGTATGTACAACTATGGAGTGGAGAGACAGTAAGTGGTTAAGGGGGTGCTTTGCCTTGCTCACTGCTAACCCCAATTCAATCAGCAGCATCACATTTGGTCCCCCAGATGCCACCAGAAGTGATCCCCAAATACAGAACCAGGATTAAGCCTGAGCACTGCCAAGTGTGGGCCCTCTCAAAAAAAAAAAAGCATGTAAGTATGTACAAATATGATCCTACTTTTACAAAGGAAATGACAGGAGTCTGAGGAGATGCCACAAAGAACTAGATCAGGACTCAGGGATATAGCTCAGTGGTAAGGCACTAGCCTTGTATGTATAAAGCCCTGTTCAATTCAAGCACCAAAAAAATGAAAAAAAAAAAAGGGAGTTGGGGGCTAGACCAATAATACAATGAGTAAGTGAGTAGGCTGTTTGCCTTGCATGTAGCTGACCCGGATTCAATCCAAAGCACTCCAAAGGGTCCTCCGAGCCTGCCAGGAATGATCCCTGAGTCAGAAGTGAACCCTAAGCACCGCCGGGTGTTGCCCAAAAAAAGACAAAAGAAAAAAATAAATAAGGAGGAAGCAAGGTAAAGCATGGATGCTTTGTATGTAATAGCCCTGGCACCTTATTATCCTCTTAGAACCATCAGTAGCACTGCCAGGAATAAGACCCAACACTGCCATGTATGACCCCCTCCAAAAAAATGATCAAAAGATATAAACTAAAAGGCTAGTTATAGTCATTTTTAGGTTGGGACAGAATTGTATATTTATTCTTTTAGTATTTCTAGAGTGTCTGTGATAAATATGTTTAATACTAAAAATAAGCAAAAATTTAAAAAAAAATAAATGTTAGTGATAGTTCACATTTATCTATTCTTCATCCTACTTATTATAATGGACTAAAGCGGTAGCACAGCGGGTAGGGCATTTGCCTTCCATGTGGCCTACCTGAGTTCGATTCCTCCGTCCCTCTTGGGGAGCCTGGCAAGCTACCGAGAGTATCCTGCCCGCATGGCAGAGTCTGGCAAGATACCCATGGCGTATTCGATATGCCAAAAACAGTAACAAGTCGTAACAAGTCTTACAATGGAGATGTTACTGGTGCCCACTTGAGCAAATTGATGAACAAAGGGAAGTCAGTGCTACAGTGCTACTATTATAACAATTCAAGTCTTTTTTTTTTTTTTTTTGCTTTTTGGGTCACACCCGGCAATGCACAGGGGTTACTCCTGGCTCTGCACTCAAGAACCACTCCTGGCGGTGCTCAAGGGACCATATGGGATGCTGGGAATTGAACCTGGGTCGGCCGAGTGCAAGGCAAACACCCTACCCACTGTGCCATCACTCCAGCCCCAACAATTCAAGTCTTTGTTATATGTCTTAAATTAACAAAAAAGTCTTTTTTTTTTTTTCTTTTTTTTGGGTCACACCTGGCAATACACAGGGGTCATTCTTGGCTCATGCACTCAGGAATTACCCCTGGGGGTGCTCAGGGGACTATATGGGATGCTGGGATTCAAACCCGGGTTGGCCGCGTGCAAGGCAAACGCCCTACCCGCTGTCAAAAGTCTTTTAACACTGGTCTTCCTCTCAGTTTACTTTTTTTTTTTTTTTGATTTTTGGATTATAACTGGCAATGCTCAGAGGTTACTCCTGGCTCTTCACTCAGAAATCACTCCTTGTGGTGCTCAGGGTACCATATGAGATGCCGGAGATTGAACCTGGGTCAGCCGCATGCAAGACAAACGCCTTACCCGCTGTACTATCATTCCGACCCCTCTCAGTTTACTTTTATTCTTACTTTTCTAGTCCGTCTCCCCCCCGCTTTCTTGTTTTGGTTTTGGACCACACCCAGCAATGCTCAGGGCTTAGTCCTGGCTCTGTGCTCAGGGATCACTCCTGAGATAGGCTAGAGGGACCATAAGGGGTGCAGGGGATCAAACCTATGTCAGCCATATGCAAAGCAAATGCCCCTTTTCTAGTTTCCTTAATCCTTCTAAGGCACATTATATTTATTATGGTAATCTTACTGTTCTACTAAATATTTACCAAGCAAGTTGTCTAATGACTAAATTTTCCAGTGAAAACACCCAGAATGTTTTGTCATAATCCTACTTATAAATTTATCTCCTGTTTTTCTCTAATAGAATCCATAAGTATAGGCTGGTGTCCAAACAAACACCCAAACTTCCTTCATTCACCTTTCTGTTCTCTTCTCTTGAATGCTGACTCATCCTTTTCTACCCAGTTTCCAAGGTCTCAGTCAAAAGAATATACTTACTACTTGTTTTAAATCTGAATGAAGGAAAAAAACCTTTCTCAGTTGAGGGGATGAGGTAATATTTAAGTTGAATTTGTCTCAAAGTATTACTGATACAAATAACAGAATTAGATGCTTACAAAGAACAAAAAGTAAGAGGAAAATACCTGATTGTTTTCAGGGCTTAGTCTCCCTCCTGTCCCAGGAGTACCTGGTATTTTTACTACTGTAGTACTATTGGCCATGGAGCCTTGTGGAGGGGTGCTGGCTGGTTCCGGTTTTATGGATGAGAAATTGGAGAGGTTGATGAGGGCTGAGGGGCCAAACTGGTTCATAATCTGTCGAGCTTTGGACTTCAGCTCATAGAGCTTATCAAGATCCTGTTTCTTTTTGGAGCTGTGAGGACCAAGGCCAATCAACTGTAGAAGGAAAACACAAAAATTAGCTCCCCAATTACTTAAAATAAAGGATGAATTTTGAAAGTAAAATCATATGCGGTCTCTCAGATGTTGAGGAGTATATCTGGAATAGTGACTATTTGAAACCCACACATTAAAAAAGTAGGGAAAAAAGAATATTCACTGCAGTACAGCAGGTAGGGTGCTTGCCTTGTGTGCAGCCAACCAGGGTTTGATCCCCAGAGCCCCATGTGGTCTGCTGAGCACCACCAGGAGTGACCGCTGAGCACTGCTGATGTGACCCAAAAACAAAAGAATGTTCATTGCTCTCACCTTATATTGAGAAACCATCTCTTCTCCAAAAGCTAAGTAAATTAGCCCACAAAATTGAAATATGCAAAAAAGTAAATGAAATCAGAAACCTTAGATATAAAAATAATCCAGAATGAGCAAGACATTTTAAAGACTCAGAGCAAATGAGACACTTGGTTATGTACTACATGCATTATTTTTAAGCATAAAATTCAAATCATAGCACACAATCACATACTTAAAACTCAGTCAAAAACTTCAGAAAATAGATCAGTTCACTTTGGTATTTCAAAACATGCGTAAGATTATGTGAGGACTATGCTTAATAATAACAACTGTTAAATGTAAGTTTTACTTTGTCATCCAGAGCAAATTTTCTCAGTGTTAGCAATCTTTAAGTACATGCAGGGTACCTAACTTAGAATAGTCAAAACTCCTTAATTAGAAGTTTGAGGTTGATATTGTGGACATCAGCTTTAGTATCATCAAAATCAGAAATACATTCACCATTCTGCTCACAGTGGCCTCAAGGAGCTTACTTACAGCTATCTGAGTGTCTAGATCTTTAATTACATCGGCAACGGCTGTGAGCCCGGTGAAATGAGAGGCAGCCATTTTCAAAAGCTACCTGTAAATGAACAACTGGCATCAAGCATCACCCTTACCAATTAAGTATTTCCATTGCATGGACTTGCACCTCTTCATCAGCCAGAATCCAAGCAAAAGGGGTGGTGCAGAGAAACATTATCTCCTTATCTCTACTGGGTACCAAGAAATTATCCTTGGGGCCAGAGAGATAGTACAGCGGGAAGGACACTTGCCTTGCAAGCGGCTAACTCGGGTTCAATCCTATATGGTCCCCGACCTGCCAAAAGTGATCTGTGAGTGCAGAGCCAGAAGTAACCCCTGAGTGCTGCCAAGTGTGGCCCCCGACAAAAAAAAAATCATCCTTATCATATATATCTTTTAAAATCAATAATGACTATAAATATTACAAATAATCGTACTATAATCTCTCTTACTCTTGGGGAGTGGGGGTCAGGTACTACACACGGTGATGCATAGGGTTTATTAGTGGCTGTGCTCAGGGATCACTCCTGGCAGTGCTGAGGGACTATGCGTGGTTCCTGAATCAAACCAAGGTCAGCTACATGCAAGGCAAGTACCTTAGTACCTATACTATCTTTCTGGCCCTCCTTTCTCCATTCTTCTTTCCCTCCCTTTCTTGGTCCTGGGGATAGAACTCAGAGCCTCACACAAACAAGGCATGTGCTGCTCTACCACTAACCTATAACCTTACCCTCTGGTTTCCCCTTAACAAAAGCAATTAACAAGTCTGAACGTAGCTCTGGGGTAGAATACATACATGCCTTGAATGTGTGGGGTCCTACCATGCCTAGGACTGCAAAAATTAATTAATTAGGCACTGGTTAATAACCAAAACAGAATAGGCTGACTTGCTGACCAGGAGCTGCCGAGGAGGAAGATAGTCCAACACAATTATTTGTTTGTGTGTGACAATACAAAAAAAAAAGTTCTTTTTCGGGGGCTGGAGCGATAGCACAGCGGGTAGGGCGTTTGCCTTGCACGCGCCCGACCCGGGTTCAAATCCCAGCATCCCATATGGTCCCCTGAGCACCGCCAGGAGTGATTCCTGAGTGCAGAGCCAGGAGTAACCTCTGTGCATCGCCAGGTGTGACCCAAAAAGCAAAAAAAAAAAAAAAAGTTCTTTTTCGAAAGACTCCTCAAATAATAAAATGATTATTACTCTCCTTCATAATATAGATTCAAATTAATGGCCAGTGAGATAGCACAGGAGGTAACATACTTGCTTTACAAGGAGCCCAATCCCTGGAACCACTTAGGGTTCCCTGAAAACATTCAGAAGTGACCCCTGAGCACAGAGAGAGAAACAGCCCCTCGGCAGTGCTGTGTGTGACCCCAAAACCAAAAACTCTGCACCAAACAAACAGCAACAAAAAAACATTGCAAATTAAACCTGGAAGTTATTTACTGTTTATTACCCATTTAACAATGATGAAAAGGTTTTATACATACTATGTTGGTTTTATACATACTATGTTTTAGAGTAATTTCACATGTTATTGGCTGAAGAAAATATAAATTATTTCTGGGGCTGGAGAGATAGTATAGCAGATAAGATCCCTGCCTTGCATGTGGCTGACTGGAGTTCAATTTTTTTTTTTGCTTTTTGGGTCACACCCAGCAATGCACAGGGGTCACTCCTGGCTCATGCACTCAGGAATCACCTCTGGCGGTGCTCAGGGGACCATATGGGATGCTGGGATTTGAACCCGGGTCGGCCGCGTGCAAGGCAAACGCCCTACCCGCTGTGCTATCACTCCAGCCCCTGGAGTTCAATTCTTGGCATCCCACGGCTCTGCACTTAGGAATCACTCCAAGGCCACCAGGAGTGATTCCTAAGTGCAGAGCCTGTAATAATCCCTGAGCACTGCTGGATGAGCACCAGAAACAAACACACACAAAAAAAAATTCTTAGAGGTCTCTATAAAGAGTACTTGGCACTATCTATCAAAATTAGAATAGCCTGGGGGCGAAGCAAGTAGTACAGAGGGTATGGGCACCTGTCTTGCATGTAGCTGACTCATGCTCGATATTTATCACCCTGTATAGTCTCCAATGCACCACTAGGAATGATCCCCAAGCATAGAGACAGGAATAAGCCCTGAGCACAGCCACGTGTGGCCCAAAAGCCAAACAAATAAACAATTACAACAACCTATACTGTTTTGATCCTAAAGTTCCATTTTTAGCAAATTATATTATAACTAAAGTTATACATGACAGCATATAATACATAAAAGGAATTTTTGAGTTTTGGGCCACACAAAGTGGTACTCAGGGCATTACCTCTGACTCTGCACTCAAGAATTACCTCTGGCAGGCTCGGGGGACTATATGTGCTGGGGCTGAACCTGTGTCAGCTGCATGCAAGGCAAACATCCTACCTGCTGTACAATAGTCTGGTCTTCTATAAAGACTTTATAAAGTTGTGGGGCTGGAGCAACTTGTGTGTGCTTTATAAAGTTTATAAAGTTGTGTGACCCAAAAAGCAAAAAAAAGCACAGCGGGTAGGGCGTTTGCCTTGCACGAGGCTGACCCGGGTTTGATTCCCAGCATCCCATATGGTCCCCTCCTGAGTGAAGAGCCAGGAGTAACCCCTGTGCATCGCTGGGTGTGACCCCCCCAAAAAAAGACTTTATAAAGTTGTAAAGTTAGTGCCAGAAACAAAGACACATGCTGACTCTGGTTCGATCCCCAACACCACACATGGTCCCTAGAGCCCTTTCAGGGATAAATATTGAACAAGAGCCAGGAGTAAGTCCTGAACACAACTTGAATGTAACTCAAAAATAAAATAAATAAAAATAAGCTAAGGGGCTGGAGAAGTAATACAGAATGTAAGGTACTTTCCTTGCACAAGACTGAGCCAGGTTCAATCCCTGGCATCCCATATGGTCCCCAAAGTCTGCCAGGCATAATCCTGAGCACAGAGTCAGGAGTAAGTCCTAAATACAGCTGGGTGTGGCCCACAAAGAAAAAGATTTAAGTGAAATACACACTTAAAATCACATACACATGTGACTAACTCCTAGATATTTATCCCACAGAAAATAAATTTTATCTTCACAGAAAGTATGAAAAAAAGTCAGGAGCTTGAGCAATTATAAGGAGAGTAGGGCATTTACCTTGCAAATGGCCAACCAAGTTCTATTCCTGGCACTCCTGGTCCCCAAAGCACCTGTCAGGAGTAATTCCTGAGTGCAGAACCAGGAGTAAGCCCTGAGCATTGCTAGGTGTGGCCTAAACACTTCTGCGGCCCCCCGCCCCTAAGAAAAGTTCAGTATGTTAATGCTTATGGCAACATTATTCATAATTACCCAAAACTAGAAATAATCTAGATGCCTTCAACTGCTTAATTAATAAGCAAACTATGAGCTTAACCATAATGCAATGGAATGCTAGAGGAAGGAAGGAGTTGGAGCCAGAGATATAGGACAGCAGCTTGCCTTTAATGTGTGTGGCTGACACAACTTCAATCCTTGGTACTACATACAGTTTTCTGAGTACCATCGGCGTGACCCTGAGCACTGATCCAAGAGTAAGCCTTGAGCATTATGGATGTAGGCCCACTCACCAAACACCCTCCAAGAAAATTAAGGAAAGGACTACTAGTACATGCACAAACACAGATAATCTTCTATGTCTTATGATGGGTGAAAAGAGGTAAGACTCAAAAGGCGTCTTACTGCATGATCCATCTATACAACATTCTGGATGGAGAACAGCTGTCAGGGCTGTGCATAATAGATTCTGAATACAATGGAACACTATGAGGGAAATTGTGAGGGTGGTAGAATTATTAGGTAACCTGAAAGTTATGATGTTTAGGTGACAGTATGAATTTGTCACAACTCTTAGAACGATTATCCCAAAACAGTAAATTTTATGTAATTCAAATTAAAGGAAAAAAAAATCTGGGACCAGGAGGCTAGCTCAAAAGACCAAAGTGCATGCTTTGCATGCATTAGGCAGAGTTCAATCACCAGCATTACGTGGCCCTCAGAGTACTGACAAGTGTAGCTCTGGAAGCCCAGAATACTGCTGGGTCTGAGCAGTATCATATTGCCAATCTAATCTGGTCCAGTGGGCCAAATACTGCAAAGACTGTCCTTGGACTTCCCTATTTTTGGAGACTCCACCAAATAAATATGAATATAAATAAAATATCACAACCTAATCGAGGGCTAAATGCCCAAATTATCTATTTATTGACAAATTTCTTTAACCCCCAAATGTGAGGCCAAACAGTATAGAGATAACAAGCTTGTCTTGCATGGCAAGCCCCCTACAATGCATACAGTCCCTCAGTTACAAGAGTTCACTTTTTTGTCTTTGAGCCACATTTGGTGGTGCTCAGGGCTTATTCCTGGCTCTGCACTCAGGGATAACTCCTGGTGAGCTCAGGGGATCATAGAGGGTGCTGGAGATTGAAAGCAGGTTGGCTGTATGCAAGGAAGCACTCTACTTGCTCCCATGCCCCAGAGTTCACTCTTGAGCACAAAGCAAGGAACATCCTTTGAGCAACCTGATATGGACCCTACCCTCCAGAATAAAAAAAGGCCAGAGAAATAGTACAGAGCTAAGGTGATTGCTTTACATGTGAATAACCCAGGTTTGAACCCATGCACATAAGCCTGAATGTGGTGATGACTACTAAGCATTATAGAATGACTGTAAATAATCTGAATTCTCTTACTGTAATATATTATGGATACTAGGGCTACTCAAATTTCTCTTACTGCTTTAAAATGCTAAGAGATAAAGGGACTGGAGAGACAGTACAATGGGTAAGGCACTTGCCTTGAACAAGGTCAACCCAGATTTGATCCTTGGAACCTCATATGGTCCTCCCAGCCTACCAGGAGTGATCTTTAAGTGCAGAGCTAGGAACAAGCCCTAAATACCACCAGGTGTGGCTCCAAAACAAAAAACCAAAAATGCTAAGAGATAGATATGCATTACTTAATAAAAACAGGAATTTCTCTGCAAGGATCTGAAAGAACAATTATATAGTATTTATAAGTAAAATACAGTAAAATTATAGTAAATAGAAGTAATAATAGTAAATCCTGACTACCATCTACTAATTGGAACTCATTAACCAGGGGAATCACAAGTAAATTCAGACAGTTCATATCTCAGTGATACACAGTAAAAATATTATCAATTCTGGGCTAGAGAGATAGTACAGCAGGTACCTTACAGGCAGCTGACCCAGGTTTGATCCCCAGCATTCCATAGGGTTCTTTGAGCACTGCCAAGAATAATTCCTGAGCATTGCCAGGTGTAGCCCAAAACCAAAATTTAAAATATTACCTACTCTATCAAAACAAGGTTGTGTGGCTGGGAGTTCAGTTAAATAACCAAATCTATTTTCTCTCCCCATATCCTCATATTAAAAATGGTTAAAGATAAGCCCAAGTTGCTTTTTTTCTTTTTTACAGCCACACCAGGCAGCGTTTGGGGATCCATGTTGTGCCAGGATAACACCCAGGGCTCCCACATGAAACACGAACTCCAATCCTTTGAGCCATCTCTACAATCCTAATTGCTTTTTCTTTTAACAATCATGCACTGCCAGCGGAAATCTAGTTGCAACTGTATTATGAAATCTGGTTTTTCAGAAGGAAAGAAACCAAGGCAGGGAATAAAGATAGTCAGTATTAAGATGCTTGCCTTGCATGTGGCCAACCCAGGTTTGAACCCAGAACCACATAGTCCCCTGAATACCACCAACTATGCCCCCAAGCCCCCAAGTATTCCCCAAGTAGAGGAAAAATCAATTAACTGTGAGACTTGAAGACAGAAATACAGGAGCTGGAGCAACAGTACAGAGCGTAGGGCATTTGCCTTGCACGCAGTCGACCTGGATTCGATCCCCAGCATCCCATATGGTCTCCTAAGCACTACCAGGAGTGATTCCTGAGTGCAGAGACAGAACTAATTCCCGAGCATTTTCAGGTGTAACCCAAAAAGAAAAAAAAAAACAAACAGAAATAGAGAACTTTTTACCCCACTATTTTTTTAAAAAAAAACTAATTTGATCCTATGTAGGCAAATATTGTTTTTTCATGGTGTCAGGAATCAAGCCCAAAGACCTTACACATGTGTACCATCTGTTCTATCACTGAGTTACAGCCTGGTCCCCTATGCAGTTTTGTAGACAGTTTTGACTTAACAGAAGGTAGTATAACACAGTGGTCAATGGCACTGATTCTGATAGCAAGTGCTGAGCTAAATCACTGAACCAACTCTGCCATTTATCAGCTTTATGTTACTGATAAAGATATCATCTCTTTATGCATTAACTTCCTCATCTGAAAAAAGTTAATTACAAAGTATACCTTATGAGATTACTGGGTCAATTTACTGAGCTTATACAGCTAAAGTAGTTACAAGAATCTGGGGCTGGAATAATAGTACAGTGGTAAGATGCTTGCCTTGCATGTGGTCAATATGGGTTTGATCTCCAGCATCCCATATGGCCAACCAGGAGTAATTCTTGAGTGCAGAGCCAGGATTAACCCCTCAGCAGCTTTGGGTGTGGGCAGGCCCCATCTCCCCCAGCCAAAAAAAAAAAAAAAAAAATACATCAAAGGCGGGTCCAGAAAGACAGCTTGGGGATAAAGTACTTGGCCTTGAAGGTGATCATGCCTGGCTCAATCCCCAGCACTGCCAGGAGTACGACCTGCACACATCTGGGTATGGCCCAAAAATATAAAATTTAATAATACTTCATCCATCCTATTATTTGTTGGTATTGTGGCACAGGGAGGACCCAAGATATGTAGACTTAGTACATTCCTAGTTCAACAGTGAGTTACATAAGCTCCCTTTGACTAGTGTTTCTACATTTAAACTGGGAACAGGTAAAATTCTAAAGTCTTTTTACAGTTAGTAAGAGATTTCAAAATTTAGTCATATATACAAATTTAAGGGGCTAAAGCAATAGTACAGCGGGTAGGGCGTTTGCCTTGCACGCGGCTGACCGACTGATTCCCAGCATTCCATATGGTCCCCTAAGCACCACCAGGAGTAATTCCTGAGTGCAAAGTCAGGAGTAACCCTGAGCATCACCGGGTGTAACCCAAAAAGCAAAATAAAATAAAATAAAATAAAATAAAGTTAATGTTTGTCTTGTGCTGCCAAGACACCCACATCACTGAAGACTTAATCCTTTTGATTTTGGGGTCATCCCCTGCAATTTTCAGGGACAACTCTCCAGTGTGGTGCTTTTATTTGGTTTGGTTTGGCTTTGGGGCCAAACTTGTCTATACTGAGAAGTTACTCCTGGCACTGTACTCAGGAATCATTCCTGGTGGTGCTTAGGGGACTATGTGGTATGCCAGGGATCAAACCCGAACTGATCACTTGCAAGGCAAGCACCTTACCCACTGTTCTATCTCTCCAGACCTCCCTGTGGTGCTTTGGGAGGCATGCACTGCAGGGGATCGAACCTGGGCCTCCAGCATACAAAAGGGGTTCCCAGCTCATCACTCTGGCTCATAGTGCAGACCTGCAGATCGTTAATACTACGGATGTACAGCCTTTACTAAGCAATTTTTCTGATCAGGTACTTTGAAATCCAACTACAATAACTCAATACTTATGCTACAAACAAGTGAACCTTAATACATTTTATAAATGTAGAAGACAACTTAATTCAGGAATAAATTGCCATTACTTTTTGGTTGTTGTTTTTGGGCCACAACCAGCAGTGTTCAGGGGCTACTCCCAGTTCAATGTTCAGGAGTTGTTACTGCCGGTGTTCATGGAATCATGAAGTGCCAGGGATCAAACCCGGGTCTCCAGCCTACAGAGCAAGTGCTTAGCCCTCTGGCACCCCAAAAAATGACCACTTTTGAATGGTGGCATTAATAACCTTTGATCATTTAAGTATAGGCTAACAGAATAAGCTAGCCCACTGAGAAAAAAATAATAGTTTTAACAGCCGAATTTCTAATATGCATTTAGTTCTTATTTAATTAATTTAACTAGTTATAAAATTAACCCAATTTAAGCCCTTGTTGTTGTTTTCTCTCAGCACTAGGGGCTGAAGCCCTGACCTCACACTCGCAATACATGTGTCACACCCTAGGATACTGTTTTGTTGGTTTTTTTTTGGGGGGGGGGAATTTCTTAATAACATGTTTACCTTCTGTATAAATGGGAGAGACTCAGTATGACTGAGTAACTTCCTCACATAAGCCCTATTTTTCAAATTGGTATTTCCTGGCTGCAAAATTTAATATATATCTTACTCTATTGCAAGGAAAGTTATAGTCAGGCCCTGTTCTTCTCTTTGGAACACCAACACTTGAAAAATCAGGTATTTAGTTCTCAAATACCACACTACATGAGTACCTTAATAAGTTATAGAACTTGACATTAAGAGCTGACTTAGGGTGGAGGGGGATGTTTTCAGTCAACATGCTTTGTATAACAACTACTTTTATTTTGCCATTGGGCAAACTAGAAAGAAAATAATTCCACTTAGAAAAAAAGTTTTAGCCACACTGGATTTGACCAGGGATCAGGAACTCAGTACAATGATTTCAGGCTAGATACTTAATAACCTTGCTGAACAGATCTCCTTATCTGTACACAGGGACTATCTAACTTTTGATATTGGGGCTGTGATAACTGATACAATGATTTGGGATTTTTCTTTTGCTTTCTTTTTTCTTTTTGTAGCTTTTGGGCCATACCTGGCAGTGCTCAGGGCTACTCCTGGCTCAGTTACTGGGGAGTGATGGGAGACTGAACTGGGCTTCTTGCAAAGCTTGCATTCCAGCCCTGAGCTCTCTCTCCAGCACTAAAGGATATACTGGAAGTGCTTAGGATGTCTGAGTAGGTTTCAACAAGATATTATTGAAGAAGGGAAGTGATTGGATCAAGTATTCCCCCACAGTCCTTATCTGAAAGTACCCATCTCCAGGAAACGCTACGTTAAGAATCTGGACTATAACTTCTTTATCCCCAACTTTCTATACTTATTTTTTTGAGGGGCAGGCTTCACTTAGGGGTTTTCCAACTGATGACATTAACCATATCAATGTCAATACAGTGACAAGACTCAAAATAAGGTACTAGCATTTGCCACCAAAAAAAAAAAAAAATCCCTCCTGAGTTTCAGGTAAAGAGGTTCTCTAACTACAAGCCGTGTTTCTAAGGAACATAAATCACACACCTCCCATTTGCTTGGCCCAGCGGGTTACCGTCTCAAAATTATGATCGGACCCATCTCTACCTCCCAGGGATCCTTAAACCTCCTTTACATGGGAAAGGCGTCGTTTTGAAAAAAGATTCTCTTTGCGGGCCTTTCCCTCCCTGACTTCCTTTCGAGGCAGATGCAGGGACGAGGGGCTGAATCGCGGTGGTGTGGGACAGGACTTAAAAGCGCTCAGCGGAGTTCCAAACTGCTTCAACTTCACATCGGGGCTCGGCCAGGACGGAGCGGAAAACGAAGAGGTTTCGCATGTGGGCATCCCGGATTTAAGTATCGGACACCGGCGAAGCCTGGCGAGAGCCGGGCGGGCAAGCGCGCAGGAGTCGTCTTCCCCGGGACAAACCTCCGCTAACCTCCGGGGGGCTGCACGGCTGAGGGGAGAAAAGGGCCGCTCGCTCGCTCGCTCGCTCGGATGCCCTGGCCCGCTCTCGGCCACGGCCCCTGCCCCGCTCCGCTCTCCGGAGCGCGGGCTCCTCACTCAACTGGCCGGCTCCGCCAGGCGCTCGAGTCTCCAAGCCTGGATCCCGCGCGCCGCGGGAGCCGGTGTTCACACTGCCCGCTTCTGCTCCTGGCCAGACCCCCGTCGGAACCTGCCTGCTCCTACCCCCGCGGGAACCTGGGTCTTCGCTGCCCGGGGCTGCAGCCTGAGGCGCCGGGGTCTTCGCTGTCCCGCGTCTGCCTCGCCGAGCCCGGGCGTCCGCAGCTCGGCTTTTACCTCTCAGGAGCCCGTGTCTTCACGTCTCTCCTCGGAGGAGCGCGGGTCCTCACAAATCCTGCTCCTCTCAAGACCACTTTTCCTCGGGAGCCGGAGAACTCACATCCGTCCCCGTCCCCCTAAGTCCCGTCTGGAGCCCGGGTCCCTACTGCCGCGTCTTCTCCGAGCCCCGAATTCCCGTCCCGAGAGCCTGGCTCCTCACAGCCCGGTCTCCTCCACAGCCTGCTTCTTCAAACACTGCCCCACTGTGGGTCTGGGTCCTGACACTCCCTCCTCCCTCTCTTCTTCCTCAACTGCCAGGGCCCAAGACTCACAGGCAGCAGCGTCTATCTCCCCATGATATGCGGAGACTGCCCCAGTGAAGCGTTCGTCTCAACAGCCGGTCGGACTGCTCGGCCCTCCCCGAGTACTTCCGGCACCGCTCCCCGCCTCCAACCCGGAAACGCGCGGCTCTTCCGGCCGGCGGGCGCGCGCCTGCTCCGCGCAAGCGCACACGGCCCGCGGCAACGTGGTCGCCGCCGTCCGCTGTCATTCCGCTCTGACCGTTCGGCTTCTCCAGCCTTGTGGCGGACGGGTGGTGTGGACGCTGTCGACGCGTTCGACCCGGGCGTTACGCAGTCGGCCTTAGCTGCTTGCTTCCCGACTCGGCCTGTCACTTGTATAGCTAGCGTGACCGGACGCCCTGGGATGGCTGAAAGGTCGCCATTTTTGGTGCTTTGTCGCCCGGTGACAGCAGCACCCCATACTGTCCTCTGGAGCAAAAGTAGGAAGTCGGCAACACAAGAGTCTGGGAAGCAGAGCGACCGATGGTTGGGGCGGGAGGAGAGGCTCGGCGGGCTGGAGTCCCGGGTTCGGCTTCAGGTGCTCGCCCGAGCCGCCAGGAGCGACCCTTGAACACAGAGCCAGGAGTTCTCAGAGCACCGGCGGTCGTGGCACAGACACAAAAGAGAGACCGCTGGTGCCTGTGTATTGAATTGGCGAGTAATGATAATGCGGTCCTACCAACTCCTAGGATCTTCTTTGCCACGCTCCCCTATCATTGATTTATTGTTTGTAGCCTTGAAAGCCTGTGCGAATTACTGAGACCTTGTGAATGAATGGAGAGCCTCTACTTGAAATCAAAACCCTGTCTAAAGCTTTAACCAGAAAAAGAAAAAAAAGATTTTGGGGGCGTCAGAAGGAGGCCCACTCGTGCTCAGGTCTTGGTCCTGGCTCTGCACTCAGGGATGCCTCCTAGCGAGGTTCCGGGGACCACATGATAGGACCCGGCTTAGCCACGTACAAGGCAAGTGCCCTAACCGCTGTTCTACCTCTCCAGCCGCTCTAAAATACCCCCCCACCTTTTTTTGGGGTCACACCTGGCGTTGCACAGGGGTTACTCCTGGCTCATGCACTCAGGAATTACTCCTGGCAGTGCTCAGGGCACCATACGGGCCCCATCAGCCGGGTGCAAGGCAAACACCCTACCCGCTGTGCTATCGCTTCAGCCCGTGCTCTAGAACTTTTGAAGTTTATTTTAGACTTGTCCTTCGAGCCCATTTTCTTCCTTAAACACATACCTCACTTGCATGTCACTAGGTTTCTTTGCTCACCTATTTCTACTCTGGAGAATACAGTGTTTCTCCCTTGAACTACTCCCTTTCACTCCCTTCACATCTTCTAAATATGTTTCAATAAAAACTATCTCGCTTCAAAAGAAAAAGCTTATTTTAGATTTTGGGTCCTACCTGTCAATACTGAATGACTATGAAGTGATGATGGGAATCAAATCCTTTGAATTATCTCCCAGATAAGAGGGGGCTGAAGAGATAATGCAGCAGATAAGTCATTTACCTTTCACACAGCCCACCTGGGTTCAATTCCTGGCATCTCATATGGTTCTCCAGGCCCACCAGGAGTAAGCCCTCAGTATACCCAGGTGTTCTGCCCCCCTGTTCCCCCCCAAATAAAAAATTGAATTTAGGGAACAGAGAACTCAATGGATTGGAGTGTATACTTTGCATGTGGGAGACCCAGGTTCTCATCCCTCCAATCCCCACCAAAAACAATGCCAGAGTAGAGCACAGAGCCAGCTAAATGTGGTCCAAAAAAACACAACTAAAAACCTCTTCAGCTTAAATTCAACAACTAGAGTACTCATTGTGTGCCAAGCCTTTTGTTAGGTGCTGGATATATATACCATATACTAATGGCTAAGACAGACAAGAAGTGGTAGATAGACCTCTCACAATCTGGAGTAGGAAATGGGTAATTAACACACAAAAGGGGAGGAGGAGGAGAATACCATATTAAACTAGATCTAGCTGAGTGTTCTGATCAAGGAACGAATTCATTCAAGATGGCCTAGGTGATAGGAGCTTACTGGGGAGAATGGCAGGCACAGAGGTGGGAGAGTCAGGCAAGGCAAGGCTCAGAAAGGACCTTGTAAATGCGTTCAGGAAAGGTAATTTTTTTTTCTTTTTGGGTCACACCCAGCATTGCTCAGGGGTTACTCCTGGCTCTGCACTCAGGAATTACTCCTGGCAGTGCCTGGGGGTCCATATGGGATACCCGGGATCGAACACAGGTAGGCTGGCCGCATGCAAGGCAAACGCCCTACCCGCTGTACTATCACTTCAGCCCCACAATGAACTCTTGAAGTTTGATCTTTTGAGTGTTCTAAGTAGCACATGTGTAAGTTAGTTGAAACCAAAACAGTATGATAGGGGGCTGGAGCGATAGCACGGTGGGTAGGGCGTTTGCCTTGCACACAGCTGACCCAGGTTCGATTCCCAGCATCCCATATGGTCTCCTGAGCACGACCAGGAGTAATTCCTGAGTAGTATGAGCCAGGAGTAACCCCTGTGCATCACCAGATGTGACCCAAAAAGAAAAAAAAGTATAAAATGAATTTACTCTGCATTATTGGCGCCCGCTTGAACAAATTGATGAACAACGGGATGACAGTGACAGTGATACAGTGATTATACTTCAATAAACCTTATTTTATTATTCATCTTTTGATATATTTTAGCCATCATGATTTATAATTTTGCAGGACTATCAGCGATAGGTTTTCATACATGCAGTCTTCCAGCACCACACCTGCCACATAAGTGCTTATTTCCCTCCACCATTGTCTCAGGGTCCTCTGACTTTAAGGGCCCCAAGAGATAACAGTGAAGAAGGCACCTGCCTTGCTTGTAGCGACCACTGCTAGGTAGGACCCCAAAACAAAAAGCCTAATTTGCAGGAAAAAAATAAACACAAACTAGGACCGGAGAGATAGTACAGCTACTAAGGTGCTTTCCTTGCACGTGTCCAATCTGGGTTCGATTCCTGGTAGCACAAGAACGACTCCAAAATGGTTCCCCAAGCCATCCCAGGAGTAATTCCTTAAGTAATTCTTAAGCACCGCTGGGTGCGGCTCAATAACCCACACTCTTTTTTTTTTTTTTCTTTTTGGGTCATACCTGGCAATGCACAGGTGCTACTCCTGGCTCATGCACTCAGGGAATCATTCCTGGCGGTGCTCAGGGGACCATATGGGATGCTGGGAATGGAACCTGGGTCGGCCGCGTGCAGGGCAAACGCCCTACCCATTGTGCTATCGCTTCAGCCCCAATAACCCACACTCTTAAAAAAACAAACAAAAAACTATATGGAGAAGGGCCGGAGCGATGGTACAGCAGGTAGGGCCTTTGCCTTACATGCAGCCGCGCGGTATCCCTTATGGTCCCCGGAGTTCGCCAGTAGTGATCCCTGAGCACAGAGCCAGCAGTAACCCCTGAGCATCGCGGGGTGTGGCCCAAAACCCAAAAACAAATAAAAAAACCCCAAAACTATTATACAGAGAAAATATAGACAGCAAGGACATATGGACATATTTTTACTGATAAAACTAAAATTACACAATAATAGAATTACTCGTTTTATTTTTTTAATGTGGGTTTCAGGGACCGAACTGGGAACCTCATAAACGCGAGCCACGCGACCTACACTGAACTGCGACCCTGGTTCCACTTTAGGCTTCTCTGAAAATCAGAATGTACAGGTAAATCTTCCTCCACAGCGGTCGGTCAAAGGCAACCCTGCTTTCTCTCCCTCTCACTTCCAGCAACTGCTCTGCTCACCCACCCGCTCCTGCGGCGCCCGCCAGTCTTCCCAGCAAGCACTGCGGTATTTGCATACTGACTCAGGTCTTTGACTTTACTTCTAAACAAAAATTTTTAAAAAATCACAGCCATCAAAGTTTATGTTAAAGATATCTTTACTCAGAATATCTTATGCTTTTTCTTAATTTCAGTACGACAGACTGGCACATAAAGGGCGACTTGTTTTTCACCTCTACCGAAAGAGGCATTCTCTAACACTGCTACCTTGTTTTGGTAGCTACTCCAGCAAAAAGGGCTTCTGCCGTGAGTGGCACACGTAGGGCAAATCGCTTGCTCTACGTGCGGAATCGACATCAAGAGATTTCGGAAGCATAATTTTTGCGTAGCAGGGCAGCTAGTGATCGTTGGTCCTGGCGCCCCGCACTTTACAGTGAAAAGTAGGGCTTTGTTCGGTGTCGTGTTTTTGTGACTGGATTTAAGCTTACTGAACGAGTAATGTTTTGATTTGTTCGTTGTTTTTTTTCTGGTATGTTTAGGCGTTGCACACGGTAATTTCTGTTTTGTGGCTGTTTCTAAGGGTTAATGCGATGCTGGGTGTCCTTACGCGGTACCGTAGGTTTAACTCTAGTCGCGTGCAGAGTAAACACTACTTTCGTTACTATTTCTCCGTCCCCAGTAATTGTCCGTTAGGTGTCAGTATTTTCGTATTGCCGACTGTGGTACGGGAAGGTAGTATAATACACCTGGTTAGGAAAACGGATTTTTGCGCCACCGTTTTTTCCCCAGCTACTTGACTTTGGAGGCTTTTTTTTTTTTTTTTTTCCCTAAATCAACTGTTTGAAAGATGGGAGGGATTCCGGGCAGAGAGATAATTAAAGCGGGTAAGGTGCTCGCCAGGATTGACCCGCCGAAACTAAGGCAGGCGCTCTCCAACCTCCTATGTTTCCCCAAGCACCGCTAGAAGTGATTCACGAGCATTGCCGGTTGTAGCTATCGCCCGGCTCCCAAAGACAGAAAAAGAAAAAATGAAGGGGGAAGGCTGGGGCGGTTAAGAAGGAAACCCTGATTATTTTGTTTTGGTTTTGGGTCGCACCTGGCTACCTTCTGGCTCTTTGCTCAGGGCTCATCCCAGTCAGGGGACCATATGGGATTCGGAGATCAAACCTGGCTCGGTCCTGTGCAAGGCAAAGTCCTCTATCCTCTACTATCTTTCCGGCCCCCTCAGGATAACTTTTTTTTTTCTTTTTGGGTCACACCCGGCAATGCACAGGGGTCATTCCTGGCTCATGCACTCAGGAATTACCCCTGGCGGTGCTCAGGGGACCATATGGGATGCTGGAATTCGAACCCGGGTCGGCCGTGTGCAAGGCAAACGCCCTACCCGCTGTGCTATCACTCCAGCCCCAGATAACTTTTTTTTTTTTAATAGAAAAAGTAACCCCTTCTCCCCCTGTTTTTTATATTAGAAAACATTTAATTAACAACTGATGGGACTATCCCAGAAGACATTGCATTATGCAGCTAGGAGAAATATTCTGGCTCCTAGAACTCTCCTGCAGCAATGATGAAATCGTGTGAAAGGGATTTTGTTATAATTCTTTCTTTTTCCTCTTGGGGGATAGAGAGACACATTAGTGGGCTGGGAGGTCACTCAAAGGGCTGTAGCTTCAGCCTGCAACAGGTCCAGAGTTCAATCCTAGTACGTTTGGTGCCGCATCCTTTCCCCCGTACAAAAAATATTCAGTGCCAGGGGAGATGGTTCAATAGGCTGGAATGATCTTTGAGCACAAATTCAGGAGATTGCCTTAAGCATAGGGAGGTGTGCCCCTCTCCCAACAAAACAAAAACATATGAATACATACTTTACATTTGGAGCTCCAAGTTTGAATCCAGCTGAAAATGGTCCACAAATACTTTATCAGCAACACCTGAATACCAGGAACACCAGAATGTGATCCCACCCCAAAATAAAACCAAAAAAGAATTTATTCAGTCTAACAACAAATTTATACTGTTTCATAAAGTATCAAACACAAACCCAGTGCTTGACAACCCAAGATTTATAATTTGGGAGGAGTGGGGCTGGAAAGATAATAGAGCCGGTAAGGTACTTACTTGCCTTATACCTACCCCACTCCCAGCTGACCCTGTTCAATCCCCAGCATCCATTTTGGTCCCTCAAACATATCCCATATGGTTCTGAGAGCCTGACCAGGAGTAGACCCTGAGATGGGTGTGTCCCCACCCTCAAGAGATTTACAGTTTGGTGAATTTGGCTAGAAGGGTGAGGTCTGGAAAAGTTTTCCTGAGGCAAACAAACATTGGAGTTCTAACCTAAAATAAATATGCCCTGGGCCAGAGACAGTTCGGCTCTGTGTTTGCATGCTTTTCCAGGAGCAACACCCATGCACTGAATCAGGAGAAGCCCCTGAGCACTTCCACGTCCCAGGGGAGGGACCAGAGAGAATATAGCAGCTATTGTGCTTATGTTTCACGTGATTCTTTCCACCACGTACAATCCCCAGCACTGCCTGGAGTAATTCCTCAGCACAGTCAGGAGTAAGTCCCAAACACAGTTAAATGTGGCCCAAACAACCTCCTTCCCCTGTACACAATAATTTTAATTGTGTTAAAATTATTTGGGGGGTATAGTGCCACCAGCAGGTCAACCTGTACCTGCTGTGGCGACTGCATCAGCAGCCTGATGGTGCCTTCAGATTTCCAGATACCCCCAAATTGCTGCTGTGCCTTTGGCCAGATCCCAACAACTTGGGTTCAAGTTTACCAAGAAATTAAATGGCCAAAAGTTAGGTATGTGGGAGACACACCCACAAACCACCTCCGGCTCAGCTATATAAGCTCATTTATTGGTCTTATTTCAGAGACCCATAAATCTCAAAAGAGATCAAAAGACGCAGTTAGGGCCTGTAGCGCAGAGGTAGGCGGGAACCTGTGACTGAAAGCTACAGGCCTGCTTGGATCAGGACTGGGCTTCCTCCCCCCAGGTCCCCAGTTTTCCAGTAGCTTGGCAGTCACACCCGCAAGCTGCCCCGACACCATGTGATCTCATCGATGGCCAAGACCCAGGGACTATAAACTAAAATTCCCAAGAGAGAGCACCGCAGAATGTCCTGACCCTCTGCCAGGCTGTCTTCACTGCAGTGCCCCAGAGGGGGCGGGTGAGAGCCCTACCCACCCCAAGGGACCCAGCTCTAGCAGCCAAAAATCTCCACTGCTATGCTCAAGGCCACTCCCCACACACTTGGGCTGAGCCTCACACATGAATAAACATATTCCTGGACCATGCAGCCGCTTTTGCAGCTGCTCTACACATCATAAAACACTCCCTACTCATTTTCCATAATTACCACACCACATTTGATGGGGTTCAGATAGTAGGCAACAAATCATAGAGGGAAATATATATATGCATACATACATATTTTCAGATATATGTACCAAAGCTTATATCACCCAAACTTTAACAACATGTTAGTGGTATCCTATAGAATGTCTTTTTTTTTTCTTTTTGGGTCACACCCAGCGATGCACAGGGGTCACTCCTGGCTCATGCACTCAGGAATTACACCTAGTGGTGCTCAGGGGACATTATGGGATGCTTGGATTTGAACCTGGGTCGGCCGCATGCAAGGCAAACGCCCTACCCGCTGTGCTATCACTCCAGCCCCTGTTTTTCAATTTTTAACTTGCCAAAACCTCAAGTATTTAAAAAAATGTGGAGAGATTTGGGCCCTTTGGTGGTGGTGAAAGTGCAGTAACTTTGTACATCAAAACCATAAATGCTGGGACCAGAGTGATAGCACATTGGGTGGGTCACTTGCCTTCCATGTGGCCTATCCGGGTTTGACCGTTGGCATTTTATATTTAACCCAAGTCTGCCAGGGTTGACACTGAGAGCAGAGCCAGGAATAAGCCTTGAACACTTCCTGATATGGCACACAAACAAAAAGAACAAACAGAACAAGCACTAAAAAAATCCCATAAATGTTAACACTACTGTAACCATGTAACTAAAATGACTCTTCTCTTTCTCCTCCTTCTCCTTCTGTGCCTTCTCTACCTTCTTCTTCTCCTTCTCCTCCTCATTCTCCTCCTCCTCCCTCTCCTCCTCCTTCTCCTCCTCCTCTCCCTCCTCTTACTCCAATATTGAAACTTATTTAGAAAGATAGAAGCACAGAGGAAGAGAAGTACGTGTTCAAGAAAGAACATGGGCTGGAGCAAAAATGCCATGGGTCAGATGCTTGCCTTGCACACCAGATTTGATCCTCAGCACCCTGTATGGTCCACCGAGCCTTTCAAAAGTGATCCCTGGTAAGCCCTGAGTACCATTAGGTGTGTCCCAAAAACAAAAAAAGGAAAAGAGTGAGAGAGAGAGAGAACAGAGGCTTCAGAGTGGAAATAAGCCAGCAAAACACCACAGAGACAAGCAAGTGAGTTACGTGCAAGGGAGAACACAGGTTTCAAAAGCTCAGAAGCAATTCCAAAATAACTTAAAGTAATTATTAGGTTGAAAAAATTTTAAGGATTGGAAAAATGGGGGACCAGAAGATAATATAGAAGGTGAGGTGCTTACTTTGCACAAAACTGAGCCCAGTTCTTGTTTATTTTTTTCCTTTTTGGGTCACACCCAGTGATGATCAGGGGTCACTCCTGGCTCTGTACTCAGGAATTTCCCCTGGCTGTGCTCAGAGGACCATATGGCATGCTGGGAATTGAACCTGGGTCTGCCGCGTGCAAGGCAAATGCCCTGCCCGCTGTGCTATCACTCCAGTCCCCTGAGCCCAGTTCTATTCTTTTTGTTCTTACTCATAGCTCTGCACTCAGGGATCACACCTGGTGGGCTCAGGGGACCCTATGGAGGGTCAGGCATTGAACCCAGGTCTGTCACATGCAAGGCAAGTGCCTACCCCTAAACTATCTCTCTGGCCCTGCCACTTTGATTCTTGGCACCACATGTGGTACCTGAGCACCAGCAGGAGTGATTCTTCAAAACAGAATCAGAAGTAAGCTCTGAGCACTGCTGGATTTGGGGAATAATTTAAGGATTTAAAAAAGAAGGATGGGGCTCAGGCGAGCCTAATGGTTTGATTGGGCACCAGCTGGTCCCCTGAGCATGGCGAGTGCAGCAGTGGATGCCCACCAACTCCAGGTGGGCTGAGTATAAGCAGCACTGCAGGGCAAGAATGGCATCGCATCTTGGGGCCCCTGCATTGAAACACCAGCCCAGGGAGCTAAGAATCACCAGTGGGGCCCTCAGGACCTCCTGAACATTCTGAGAAGTCCCTCCACAACAACAAAAAAGAAGGGAGCCTGACGAGAGAGAAAGACTCAACAGGCACATACTTTGCATGTAGGAGGCCCAGGATTAATCCCTGACACCACATGGTCTGCCAAGCAGCAAGCAGAAGTATCCCCTGAGCACTGTGAGTATGATCCTCCTCCTACCTTCCCCCCAAAAAAACAAATAGAAAAGCAAGCCCAGGTCTTCTGACAGAAATCAGCTGCTCTTGTAACTGGAGAGGTAGTGCAGCAGGCAGGGCACGTGCCTTGCACATGGCCAATCTGGATTTACTCCTCTGAGCACCACCAGGAGTAATTCCTGAGTGCAGAGCTAGAAGTAACTCCTGAGTATTGCCAGGTAGGGGTGACCCAAACAAACAAAAAAGAAAAAGAAAAGGAAAAAGAGGGGCCAGAGAGATAGTACAGCTGTAAGGCATTTGCCTTGGAAGTGGCCAACTGGGGCTTGATTCCTGGCATCCCATATGGTCCCCAGAACTCTACAGGAATGATTCCTGAGTGCAGAAGCAGGATAACCCCTGAGTATCACTGATTGTGGCCCAAAATAAGTTAATAATAAATGGTTGAGTTTTATGCCATGCAAATTGTAATTTAATAAAGCCACTAAAACAATTGGGGGCTGGAGTGGTAGCATAGCAGGTAGGATACTTGCCCAGCACAGGCCAACCCAGGTTTGATTTTCAGCACCTCATATGATCCCCAAAACCCCCACTAGGGGTGATTCCTAAGTGATCCCTGAGTGCAGCCAGGAATAAGCACTCAGCACTGCTGAATGTGGTCCCAAAAATTTAAAACAAAAAAACAACAGCTGGAGGGGCTGGAGCAATAGCACAGCGGGTAGGGTGTTTGCCTTGCACGTGGCCGACCCAGGTTCGATTCCCAGCATCCCATATGGTCCCCTGAGCACCGCCAGAGGAGATTCCTGAGTGCAGAGCCAGGAGTAACTCCTGTGCATCGCCGGATGTGACCCAAAAAGGAAAAAAAAAAACTGGAATGAGATAAGTCATTCAGTGAGGAGTCTGAGAAACTATAATAAGTTTATGAAATAAGTTCATTTAGAAACTTCCATAGATGTCTCTCAAGCTGAGCTTCTCTGTGTTAATTGATCATGTCATTCCCCCATCTTAATCCTTTAATGGGCAGGGGATGTGGCTTTGCAGTACAGAGTATGCCTTGCATGTGACCGACCCTACATCTGATTCCTAGTACTATAAACAAGCAAACAAGACTTTCTCTGGGACCTAACTAGCTTGGGTTAAGATCCTATAAGTGAGGAGGCTGGAGCAATAGCACAGCAGGTATGGCATTTGGTTTGCATGAGGCTGACCCTGGTTCAATTCCCAGTATCCCATATGGTCCCCTGAGCACCGCCAGGAGTAATTCCTCAGTGTATAGCCGGGTGTAACCCAAAACAGAAAAAAAAGATTGTATAAGTAAGGGGCCAGAGAGATAAGCTGGTAAGGCCCTTTGCCGTGGAGGTGTCACCATATATGGACCCTCAAACCTCATCAAGAATGATCCCTGGGGGTGCTGGAGAAATAGCACAGCGGGTAGGGTGTTTATCTTGCATGAGGCCAACCTGGGTTCAAATCCCAGCATCTCATGTGGTCCCCTGAGCACAGCCAGGAGTGATTCCTGAGTGCATGAGCCGGGAGTAGCCCCTGTGCATCGCCGGGTGTGACCCAAAAACCAAAAAAAAAAAAAAAAAGATCCCTGGGGCTGGAGAGATAGTACAGTAGGTAAGGCACTTGCTTTGCTTGTGGCCAGCCTGGGTTCAATTCTCAGCATCCCATATGGTCCCTGAGTAATGTCAGGACTATTTCTTTTCTTTTTCTTTTTGGGTCACCTAATGATGCACAGGGGTTATTCCTGGCTCTGCATTCAGGAAATACTCCTGGCGGTGCTCAGGGGACTATATGGGATGCTGGGAATCGAACCCAGGTCGGCCATGTGCAAGGCAAACTATGTTATCACTCCAGCCCCCACCAGGAGTATTTCTTGAGTCCAAAGCCAGGAGAAAACTTTGAACATCACCAGATGTGCCCCATCCCCTACCCCACTCCCCAAAAGTGTATCAGTGTATCCCATTGGTTTTTGATTTACTGGAGCAGGCACCAGTTACG
Organism: Sorex araneus; assembly: GCF_027595985.1. NCBI lineage: Eukaryota > Metazoa > Chordata > Mammalia > Eulipotyphla > Soricidae > Sorex > Sorex araneus. The sequence continues at coordinate 46,624,059 of NC_073306.1, read as the reverse complement.
TCTCTATTCCTCCCAGCCCTGAGATTTTAGGAGTCTCTCCTTACTCGTCTTTCTCAATGATTGGAGGCTTTTTCAGGGTCAGGGGAATGAGATGTATCGTTACTGTTTTTGGTATATCAAATATGCCACGGGTAGCTTGCCAGGCTCTGCCCGTGTGGGCAGGATACTCTCGGTAGCTTGCCGGGCTCTCCAAGAGGTATGTGTATTACTCTCTATGATCTTTTGCCTACTGTGTGTACCACACCACATCAAATATAGTGTGGTAATTATGGAAAACGGGTAGGAAATGTCTTATAACATATTGTGCGGCCGCTTCGCTTTCCAGGTTTGGAAAGCGACCTGGAGCGTGGTGCCGGTTGGGTAGTGGAGGTCAGCTGCCACGGCTGGGTCCCTTGGGACTGGGAAAGTTCCCACCCACCCCTCTGGGACGCCCTGAGTGAAAACAGCCTAATCCCCCAAAAAGTGATCCCTGAAAAAAAAAAGTGACCTCTGTCAAAAACTGTATCCTAATACCCTATTTCCTGACCCTCAATCCTGCCCCCCCACCCCAAAAGAGATGCAGCCTCTGTAGAAATGGCCAGCCACTTTCTTGTTCTCTATCACTTTGTGCCACTACTCTATTCACCTAGGGACCCCAGGAAAGCTCTCTTCACTAACTGGAAAAGTTTTTTTTCTCAATAGCCAGCCTTTGCCCTCCTACTCCCACACCCCCAAACCTGTTTCTTCAAGTAACAGACTCCTCTTAGTGCTTTGTATTTCAGCCTGCTGAGGCTCTGACCCAAAATGTGTCAATGTCCCACAGTGGTTATTTAAAATTAAAGTTGTTTGAGAAGTAGCAGATGGAGAAAATGATACTTTCCTGTGATAGGCACCCTCCCTGTGCCAGGAAGGAAAGAAGCTGAGGTAAACAAGGCTTTAGGAACCTAATTTCTCCTCTAAATAATTTGTTAAATTCTCTCTTTAAGGGTCTGAACCCAAAAAATCTCATTACACTGCCAATTCCACACTGGTTTACTCTGTGTGTTTGCGTGTTTTGTAAAAAAAAAAAAAATGGGGGGGGGTAAGAGGGGGCTAAAGAGCTCAACAGGCTTGGGTTTGACTTCTGGCACCACATGGTCCCCTGAGCACCTCTGGGTATGATCCAAAACCAAAAAAAGAAGAAAAAAGTCATAAAAAATGTTCCTTTCAGGGGCCGGAGCGATAGCATAGCAGGTAGGGCGTTTGCCTTGCACGCGGCCGACCCGGGTTCGATCCCCGGCATCCCATATGGTCCCCCCAAGCACTGCCAGGAGCAATTCCTGAGTACAAAGCCAGGAGTAACCCCTGAGCATCGCTGGGTGTGACCCAAAAACGCAAAAAAAAAATGTTCCTTTCAAAAGAAATCTTTTGTTTTATTTTATTTTATTATTATTATTACTGATTTTCGGGTCACACCTGGCAATGCACAGGTGTTACTCCTGACTTTGCATCCAAGAATTACTCCTGGTAGTGCTCAGGGGACCATATGGAATGCTGGGAATCGAACCTGGGTCGGCCACATGCAAGGCAAATGCCCTACCCGCTGTGCTAATGCTCCAGCCCCTGAAAGAAATCTTTTTTTGTTTGCTTTTTGTTTTTGGGTAAAACCTGGCAGTGCTCAGGCTGACTCCTGGCTTTGTGTTCAAGGATCACTCCTGGTGGTTCTCAAGGGACCATATAGAGTGCCAGGGATTGAGCCCAGGTCAGTCAGCTGCATGCAAAACAAGTGCCCTACCTGCTATACTATATCTCTGGCCCTATCTATCTATCTATCTATCTATCTATCTATCTATCTATCTATCTATCTATCTATTGCTTTTTGGGTCACACCTGGCAATCAATGCACAGGGGTTACCTCCTGGCTTTGCACTCAGGAATTACTCCAGGCAGTGCTCAGGGGACCATATGGGATGCTGGGAATCGAACACAGGTCGGCCACGTGCAAGGCAAATGCCCTACTCGCTATGCTATTGCTCCAGCCCTTCAATTTTTAAAAATAAGAATATAGATGGTGTGTTTTGATAATTTTCCCAGGTTTCCACCTGTTTTTGCAGTGCCAGGGATCAAATCCTGGGTTTTGTACATGCAAGGCAGTGAACTACCACTAAGGTACATTCCCATTCCATTCTCCAGAGCCAGTAATAACTATATGGCTTTTCCATGTGTGTGAAATTAAATAGGTCTTTTCTTCCTGTTAATCTATTTTGTATCAATTTAATTATTGTCCAGACATAAGGCCCTAGAAAGTTAGAGAAAAATTTTTCCTTCCTACAAACTCAAAAACCACTTCCAGGAATATGGTTCAGTGGTAGAGAATTTGTCTTGCATATGTGAGGTCCTGGGTTCAGTCCCAGCAGCACCATAAAAAGTCACTTCCTCAAAGAGACCTTCCTGGATCTCTCCACCCTATAGTACATCAGCTATCCACAATCTTTTTGTTTGTTGCTTGGTTTTGGTTTTTGCATCACATCCAGTGGTGCTCAGAGCTTACTCCTAGCTCTGGACTCAATTACTCTTGGAGCTAGAAGTAATGAGCATTGCTAGGTGTGGCCCCAAATCCTCCACAAAATCAATAAATTAAATTGAATACCACATACTGAGCCAGAAATATAGCTCAGTGTATATGGAGATCTGGGTTGATCTCCTTCAACCCTTGAGCACTGCCAGGAGAAATCCTTAGCATAAAGGCAGGAGAAGCCCCTAAACACCACCATGTGTGGATCCAAGATAAAACAAAACAGAAAACAACAAAGAAACAATCTCTAATACAAGAGTTTTTTTGGGATACACCTGGCGGTTCTCACAGAGCTTACTCCTAGCTCTCTGCTTAGGAATCACTCCTGGCAGGGCTCAGGGGATTAGATGTGATGCTGGGGATTAAACATAGGTTGGCAGTGTGCAAGACAAGTGCTCTACCCACTGTAGTATCACTGCAGCTTCCCATTACAAATAATTAAAAACAGCATCCCAAATTGTACATTTATGAGCAAATAGCCAAAAGGTGTAAATAATCCACATATCCATCAAAGGATTTATGGATAAAAAAAATGAATAGCTAAAGAATGGAATACTACTTGGCCATAAAAATTAACTACATTGGGACCAGAGAAATAGAATAAGAGGTAAAGCACTTGCCTCGCATGCAGCCAACCCCAGTTTAGTCCCTAGCTCCACATAAGGACCACTGAGCAACACCAGAGCTCATTCCTCACCAGAGAGCACAGAACCACAAGCAGCACCTAAGCTGGGGTCATAGTATCAGGAGTCCAAAAACCAAGACACAAAAACTAAGAGTTAAATCATCTAACAAGGTTTATATCAGAAGCCTGACAGTACAAGGGAAAGGCACTTTTTTTGCATGCAGCAGACCTGTTTGTTAGATCCTAGTGAGGTTTCCTTGAACTCCACTAGGAGTGGAGCTTTTTGTTTGCTTGGTTTGATTTGTTTGTTTTGGGGCCACACCCATGGTGCTCAGGGCTTTCTCCTGGCTCTGAGTTCAGGGATCACTGCTAGTGGTGCTCAGTGGACCATATGGAATGCCCCAGGATAGAACCAAGTTCTAACCCAGGGATAGAACTGGGTTGGCTCTGTGCTCGGCAAATGCCCTACCTGCTGTATTATCGCTCCTTCCCCTAGGGGTCACTCTGGAACACAAAGCCTGGAATAACCGCAAGCACCACAGGAAGTGGCCCAAAATACCCCAGGAGAAAAAAAAGGTTTCTATCTGAGCCAGAAAGATCAGACAAGTGTTCAGTGCATGCCTTGTTTGTGAGAGGCCTGGGTTTGAAAACCAGGCTCTTTCCGAGTAACCCTGGAGAGCACAGAACCAGAACCAAAAACAGTCAAAAGGATGTTTCTATCAATGGCAGGTCCATATACAATGGCGCGAATAGGCTGTACCATGTAGCCACAGCAGGTGGCAAGCATACCATCTATGTTTGTGTAAGCAGATGATGACATTGGCACAGACAGAATCGCTTAAGAATGCTCATCTCAAAAAAAAAAAAAAAAGAATGCTCATCTCGGGATTGGAGTGATAATACAGTGGGGAGGGCGGTTTGCCTTATACACAGCTGACCTGGGTTTGATCCCTGGCATCCCATATGGTCCCCCAAGCACCACCAGGAGTAATTCCTGAGCACAGAGCCAGGAGTGACCCCTGAGCATTGCTGGGTATGGCACAAAAACTAAAAAAAAAAAAAAAAAGAAAAAAAAATGAAGAATGCTCATCTCAGAATGCATTCTCATTATTACATTTGATCACTGTCCTGATATCTGCTACAATACAGATGAGCTTTGAAGACAACCATGAAAATGCCAGACTCAACATTGCTGGGAGCAACCCCTGCTCACCGCCTGGTGTACCCAACATTACTCACCTCAAAAAGGAAAGAAACAAGACCTAAAAGGAGACATCAAGTGAGAATCCTGCTTATTTGAGGTTCTTAGAATATTCATAAAGACAAAAAGTTGATGGGGCTGGAAAGATAGCACAGTGGGTAAGGTGTTTACATGTGGCTGACCCCAGTTCGATCCCTGGCATCCCATATGCCCCCCTGCCCCTAACCCCAGCACTGCAGTGATTACTGAATGCAGAGCCAGGAGTGATCTCTGAGTTATTGCTAGGTGTGGCCCAAGCCACCCAACCTCCTCCCCCGCTCCCTGCCACATACAAAGTTGACTAGTGATTACCAAGGCTGAAGGCAGAGGGAAGTGGGGAATGGGGAGATTTAGAGTTTCCGTTTGGAAAGATGAGAAAGCTCTGGTGATGGATGGGGTAATGGTTATATAACCATGTGAGGTCATTGCTATTGCCTGCCACTGAACTGTGCACTGACATGCTTAAAATTTTGTTACATGTATCTTACCACAAATTTAAAAAATGAATAAAATGGAACAAAGGTTTTGGTTTTGGTTTTTGGGCCACACCTGATTGGGCTTACTCTTGGCTCTGCACTCAGGGATCATCCCTGGTGGTGCCCCAAGCACCATATGGGGTACTGGGACTCAAACTGGAGTTGGCCATATGCAAGGCAAGTGCTCTACCCACTGTACTATCATTCTGGGCCCCAAACCATCTTTTCTTTTTCAAAAAATACCTTGTGGAGCTGGAGACAACACCATGCATCTGTCAAGTGTCTGGGATAGTGTGTGCTTGTGAGTGATGGATGGCCCTTATCACAGAGACACTGAGGTCCAGAGAGGGCCTTCTCTAAGGTCTTGAAGTCACTGGAGTCAGAGAACTGGACTTAGTTCTGTGAAACAGGTGATGGTGAGTGCCAGTTGCAGTATTAGGAGCTGGAAAGATTTTATTTTATTTTGATTCCTGAGTCACACCCTGCGATGCACAGGGGTTACTTCTGGCTCATGCACTCAGGAATTAATTACTCCTGGTGGTGCTCGGGGGATCATATGGGATGTTGGGAATCGACCCAGGTCAGCTGTGTACAAGACAAACTCTCTCACCACTGTGCTATTGGCTGGATAGATTTTAGGACAGTGAATAGGGCACTTGCTTTGCATATGGCTGACCAGGGTTTAACCCCCAGCACCCCATATGGTGGTCTGTAGAGTCTTACCAGAAATGATCCCTGAGCCCAGACCCAAGAGTAAGTTCTAAGCACCATTGAGTGTGACCTAAAACCAACACCCCCACCTCCAAAAAAAAAAAAAAAGACCACAACAGTGCACTATTAATAGTAACACTGGGTGGGCTGGAGTGATAGCACAGCAGGTATGGCATTTGCCTTGCACTCGACTGACCTAGGTTCGATTCCCAGCATCCCATATGGTCCTCCAAGCACCACCAGGAGTAATTCCTGAGTGCATGAGCCAGAAGTAACCCCTGTGCATCACCAGGTGTGATCCCCACCCCCCCAAAAAAAAAAAAAGACAGTAATACTGGGCTAGTAATGTGGCTCAATACTAGATACTTTGTATGTCTAAAGCCCGGGGTTCAATACCCAGCACTGCAAAAAAAAAAAAAAAAAAAGAAAGAAAGAAAACCATACCAAACAGTAACACCTCCTGGCATTTCTTGGGTGGCTATATGACATTGCAGGCATTATTCTAAGTGCTTTTGTGAGCATGGGTCATATTATTCTGAAACAGAGACTTATCCTAGGTCAATGCTAGCATTACTTGAACCTTATCCTCTCTGACTCTGAAACCATAATGTTAGCCTTTGGCTTTGGCCCTAGTGCTGGACAGTGTGGGAGGAGGGATGGAAGACGTGGTGATTCACTTGACTATCCTGTATCGAGATTCATCTCTTCTTTTTTTTTCTCTCTTGCACCCACTGGCAGAACTTCCTCCTTTTCTTTCTGACTCCTTTTCTGATTCACTCCCCATCTGTCTGTGGCTTCCGAGAATATAGATGCAGAAGGTTGGGTAAGTTGTGGGGGTTGGGAAGATGATATAAAACTGCAGACAGTCCTTAAAAAATAAGAATTTTGAGTGCTTTGTACCAGGCAGTGTTCTAGGGGCTGGGATTCCTGCTTTAAAAGAGACACTGTCCCAAGTCTCAGAGATTCATAGCTGAGGGCTATATGTGTGCATGTAGCACGGGGGCGGGGGGAGGGTAAGGACTAAAGAGGAAATGGGGTGCAATGGGAAGGGAAAGAAAGGGGCAACACGGGGCTACAAAAAAATGTCAGTGGGTTGCAGACACCACTATAGAAAAAATAAAGAGGGTGCACTCTGGAAGATAAAATGGGGTGAGCTGAAGATCTGGAAGAGAATTCCATGAAAAACAGCAGGGGAAATGGTCATGAGACTCATGCACTGGAAGAACTTTGAGGTCACTGAGTCTAGGGTAGAGAGACAGAAAAAGGGGAATAGAGAAAATGGGCGTGGGGGTGGGGTTGTAGCTCAGAGATCAAGTACCTGCCTTGTGGGTATGAGGGTGTGAGCTCTGGACAGCCTGGTCAATTTTGATCCCTGACACCACCCTGGCTCTATTCTCTGATGTAGGGCAGATCAGAGGAGCAGGTTTCTGGGGGAATCTAAGCAGGATGTGGGAACAGAAAATACGAATTCATGGTTGCCACGTTGAGTTTGCAGTTAGCTGCCAGCTGGTCTAGAGGCCTGGGGACCCACAGGCCATCTCTTCACAGATACAAAGATTTAGGAGGATATATAGAGCCTTTGCATATTGGTTCTTTTATGTGGGGAGGGGGTGTCACATCCAACTGACTTCCTGGTTCTGCACTCAGCAATGACTCCTGGTGGGGGTTGGGGGACCATACGGAGTGCCAGGGATCAAACCCAGTCAGGGATGTGCAAGGAGCAGGCCTTGTCCACTGTACTATTTCCAGTCTTGGTGAGATTTTTTTTTCTTCTTTTTGGTCACACATGGAGGTGCTCAGGTATGACACCAGGCATGGTACTACTGTGTGGGTTCGCTCCATGTGGTAGCAGGGATTGAACCTAGGGCTCCTGTAAGCAAAGTGTGCACTCCAGCCCTCTGAACCATCTCTCTGGCCAGGAGTATTTTTTTTTCCAGTTAAAATTTACAAAGTTAATGATGTGGCTGGGACTGGTTGTTAAGGTGGAGGACTTCAAAACACTCCCTTGAGGAGCTGGGAGAGCATAGTAGGTAAGGCTTTTGCCTTGCAAGCTACGGACCTGGGTTTAATCCCTGGCACCCTATATGGGCCCTGAGCACTGCCAGGAATAATTTCTGAGCAAGAGCCATGAGAAAGTCCTGAGTATATAGCCAAGTGTGTGCTCAGGGCTTCCATACCAGGTGGTATCCACATGTGGCCCCCTTTCTCTGGGGAAATTTTAAATTTTATTATTTGGGTTTTTGGATCATACCCAGCAAATTCTCAGGGGTTCTCCCGGTTCTGCACTCAGAAATTACGTCTGGTGGTGCTTGGGGACCATATGGGATGCCAGAGATTGAACCTGGGCTGGTCGCATGCAAGGCAAATGCCCTATCTGCTGTACACCACCCCAGGTACATTAGAATATAAAATAGGCGGGGATAGAGAAGAGACCACTAAGTAAATGATAGCTGGAGGACTTGCTCGGGATGGGAGATCCATGCTGAAAGTAGACTCTGGACTGAAAATGATGGCCACTTAGTACCTGTATTGCAAACCATAACTCCCAAAAAGAGAGAGTAAGAGGGAATGTACCTGCCACAGAGGTGGGGGTGGGAAAGAGTGGGGGTGGCAAGAGGGATATTGGGAACAATGTGGTGGAGAATGGGCACTTATGGAGGGATGGGTACTCAACACTATATGACTGAAATGCAATCACAAAATTTTGTAAGTCTGTGAAAAAAAAAAAGAATGTACTGGCTTGGCTTGCCACCAAAACCTTAAAAAAAAAATATATATATATATATATTAGGGATATAAAGCATTTATTGATGAATCATAAATTTAATAAATCACAAGCTTATTTTAATGAGTCATAAATGAATTAATTTTAAGGGACTGGAGAGATAGTACAGCAAGCAGGGAACTTGCATGCTGCCCACCTGGGTTCCATCCCTGGAACCCCATATTGTTGAGTGAGATCCATCAGGAGTGATCCCTTGGTACAGAACCAGGAACCCTGGGCACCTAGTTTGGGTGTGGCCCCAAAACAAAACAAAACAAAAAGGTAGATTTTATGAAGGAAAGAACTAGACTTAAAAAAAAGAACAAAAAAGAACTAGACTTTAAGTGTATATATAGACATTAATATAAAATGATGTGGGGTGCTACTGACCAAGCAAACAGAGGCAAAAGTAAATAGAAGAGATTACATCAAATTAAGAAGCTTCTGCACCTCAAAGAAATGATGGCCAGAATGTCATTCCACAGACTGGGAGAAAATATGTGCCCACCACTCATTATTATCCAAGATATATGCACTGGTAGAATTTACAAGAAAGAAAACTCAGTGGCATCAAAAAAATGGCGTAAAGAGATAGATGAACAGAAACTTCCTCAAGGAAGACATACAGATGGTTAAAAGGCTTATAAAAAATGCTCTACATCACTTAGCAGAGAAATGTAAAGCAAAACAAAGAGATGTTATCTTACATCAGTGTAAGAAATTATAAAAAAAACTTATATATTTTTTATAATTTCTTACATTATAAAAAAAAGCAACCAGTGCTGGCATAGATGTGGAGAAAAGAGGACCCCCCCCCATTCATTGCTGGTGGAAATGCCTACTGGTTCATTCTTGTGAAAAACTATATGGGCACTCCTCAAAATAACTAGGAATTGAGTTTTCATACCATCCAGCAACTCCACTTGGCATACTGGCACCTAGTTCCAGGGCACAAAAACTCTATTCAGAAAAAACATTTGCACTATGTTCATTACAGCACTATTCACAATGGAAACAACACAAGTGACCAAAATCAGATAACTGGATTAAGAAACTGGTATATACATATAATGGAATACTACTCGGCTGTAAGAAAAGATAAAATCATGCAATTTACTGCTACATGGATGGATATGAAGAGTATCAAGTTGAATGAGGTTAGAAAGAGAGGAACAGACAGAAAATGATGCTTCACAAGTGGAATATAAAGAAACAAAGTAGGAGTATAATAAATATCCAAAGTCACCAGAAACTCGGGGCTGGAGAGATAGCACAGCGGGTAGGGCGTTTGCTTTGCACAAGGCTGACCCAGGTTCGATTCTCAGCATCCCATATGGTTCCCTGAGCACTACCAGGAGTAATTCCTGAGTGCAGAGCCAGGAGTAACCCCTGTGCAGTGCCGGATGTGACCCAAAAAGCCCAAAACAAACAAACAAACAAACAAACAAACAAACAAACAAACAAACAAAGAAACCCACAAAGTCACCAGAAACTGAGAACTGGTCAAGACCAGGTCTTTAATATGATGTTTATAAATAGGCGAGGGAAGAGGGGAGGGATAGGATGTGGGAGGTAGGGGTGGGAACACTGAGACAATGGTAGACGGAAGTGGACATTCTGCTATGGTGTGGGAATGTGTTACATGAAACCCTGTCATTAATAGTATTGTAAACCACAGTGCCTTAAATAAAATTTTAAAAATGAATAAAATGACACGGGGCGAGAAAGAGAGAACAACACTTATGATACTTGCCTTGCATGTGGCCCACCTGTTTGATTCCAAATACTATATATGGTCCCCTGAGAATGCAGGCTTCTCCAAATGCAGAGAGAACCCCTACACACATCCCAGCATTACATATGAAAGCATGAAAGTACATATCTCAAGTAGGGAGATGCTGGCGCCACGTGTGCTCAACCATGTGGGCACAAGCAACATATGGGCTTGGACAGCATATGTGCCCAAACCATCTCTCTTTAAAGAATGAGGAGGGGAGAGAGCAGGGTGCTTCCAATGCACATGGCACACAGAAATTCAATCCCATATGGTTCCCCAAGCCTGCCATGAGTAAGCCCTGCGCACCACTGGGTGTGGCCCAAAAACAAATAAACAAAACAGAGGAAAAAGAAAAATCTTAGAATTCAGACTGTCTGACAAACATCCTCCAAGTCCTCAACCAATTCAGTTCCAGTTATACTGTTCATTTCTGGGCTGCCATGCCTGTATTGAATCAAGCAAACTTCCGGTCACCTCTTCCTGTCAAGAGGAAAGAGATCAGAGATGTGGCTTCTAGTAGAAAAGATGGGGAAGCAGTACTCTCTTGCCTCAGAAAAGTGTCAGCACATCACCTTATTTGTTCTCAGAGTTTAGAGCCATGGGCTAGGAAGAGTGAAGGTTTTCAGTCTGAATCCTAACTATCCAACATTTACATGTTCTGTGACTTTAAAGGATTAATTTCCTTTGGCTTTAAAAAATAATATATATCTGGACTTAGTTAATAAAATACTAAAATACAGAAACCCAAAACCGAGAGGCTGCTAAGTGTGGTCACTCGACCTCATACCTCTTCATTCTCAGCAATGGAAAACAAATTATCTAATGCTTCCTTTTCAGCAGGTCTGACTTTAGGGGAGAGACTCTCCAAACAATAATAGTGAGTTTTGTTGAAATATTGAATGCAATCAAAGTGAAAGTAAAGTGAAATTTATTAGTTACACAGGCGGGGGGGGGGGGGGGGGGGACTAAGGGTAGGGGAGCTAGGGGCGTGGGGGTGTTAGGGGTGTGGGGGTGTGGGGTGGAGCTATACTGGGATTCTTGGTGGTGGAATATGTGCACTGGTGAAGGGATGGGTATTCGAGCATTGTAATAACTGAGACTTAAACCTGAAAACTTTGTAACTTTCCACATGGTGACTCAATAAAAAATTAAAAAAATATATAATATATATAAGGAAATAAAACAAAATACTTTTGGTTGCCTTTTTCTTTATTTTTTTGGGGGGAGGGTCACACCTGGCAGTGCTCAGGGATCACTCCTGGAGACCTCGGGGAACAATATTGGATGCCGAAGACAGACCCTGGCTTGGTCAAGTTCAAGGCAAGCACCCAATCTCCTGTATTTTCTTTCTTGGCCCTTTACGGTTGCCTTGAGGATTATATAAGACAAAACCATTTTCCAGGGTGGAGAATGTAGAGCACCTGCATGCAGGAGGCCCTGGGTTCCATTCCTGGAACCAGATTGTCCCTCCGGCATTACCAGGAGCAGCTCCAAAGCACCACAGGGTGTCACACAAAACCCAAAAACAACTACAGCAACATTAAAAAAAAAAAATCTTTCAGGACTGGATGCTAAAAGAAGGTAAAGTGACATGCATGATATCGTATCAGTAACTGTATTGTAAGCATCAATGTCTAAAAACTGTGTGTGGGGGGGGGTTGATTAAAAAAAAAAAAGAAAATAGTTTCTGACACAGAGGCAGACTTGGGGGACGAAGGAAACTAGGGACATTGGTGGAGGAAAGTAGACTCTGGTGAAGGAATTGGTGTTGAAACATTGTATACCTGAAAATAAATCAAGAATAACTTTGTAACTTTGTAATTCAAGGTGAGTCATTTAAAGAAAAACCTTACACTAGGAGAAAGCTCAACAAACTGGCTTGGCCTCGGCACCACAGGCACATCCTCTGGCACAGGCTAGGAGAAGTCCCTGAGTGCGGACGGTTTTCCCCGCTCCGGGAAACCCTCCCCCCCATTTTCCATAAGTCCGTAAGGCCAGAAACCATAGAAAAGTTTTCAAATTACTATTACTGGCCCCAGCAACTTTCCAAACTATTTTCCAGGTTATCGCCTCATTATGCCCGAGGCAACATAGAGGCTTTGAACAGTTAAATAATTTCCCCAAGGGGTTAAAACTCGAACCCAGAACCTCACCACCAGGAAAGGCTTGCAAACAAGCACGGATCAGAGAATGTTACAGCTTGCTCTAAAACACGTGACCAGTTATTGCCTGTACCCACCAGATCTTCTGACTCCAAATTGATAGGCCATAACTTATGAAGGTCTAATAAGACGCGCGTTTCATAAAACAGGATTTTGGGAGGCAAAAGAGATTCCAAAGCAGTCGGGGTCCCATCTTTGCCCCCAAAACAGTCGGAGTCCTGTCTTTGTCCCCATAGGGGACCATAAATCTTTTAAGCCTCACTTTCTTCATCCACGGAGCGGCGGAAGAGTTATTTACATCCTTAGCGTTCTCCCCCACACAAGTCCAGGGCAAAAGACACCCCCTGCTCAGGTAATGGCCCAAATCTCGATGGCTGAGGTTCATCCTCTCCGCCGCGCCGGCAATAGGGACGCGTCCCCTTTAAGGCGGCAGCTCGCCGGCGGCGGCGGCCGGAAGTGTTGAAGCCCGGCCTGGCGGCGGCGGTGGCGGTAGCAGCCGTGGCGGCTTCTGCGCATGCTCCGTCGCCCGCCCGCCCTGGCCGCTCGCCGCCCGCCCGCCCGACGGAGACGGTGAGGAGGGGGAGGGGTGGGCGCGCGGGCGCGGGCGCGGGGTGGGGTGGGGGCGGGGGGGCGGGCGCGGGGGCCGCGCGGCGGCCGGCGAGGGCGGGCGGGCGCGCAGGGGGCGGGGGGCTGCTGCCTCCGCGGGCGCCTCCCCACGCCCTGTGCGTGCCGCCGCCGCCGCCGGGGAGCGAGCGGACGTCGCGGCGCCGCGGGGGGGTGGGGGGACGCTGCCGCTGGGTCCGCCCGAGCAGCCGGGCCGCCCCCAGCGCGGCCGGCCGCGCTGCCCGGGCTCGGCCCCCGGCCGAGGGCGGGGGGGCCCCGCGAGCCCCGCACTGGAGGCCCCCGACGCCCCCGGGCCGAGGGGCCCGGAAGTCCTCGGTCGAGGGTCCAGGAGGGGCCGAGCGGCAGCGGATGGAGAGGGCCGGACGCCCGGGACCCCGGCGAGGGTCTGGGGATCCCGGACTAGTGCCGAGGCCTGGCTGGGGAGCACCGGGCCATTTGGATGCGTTGCTAGGGAGAGGCCTGGGTGTCGCCCAGGGAACGGGGGCATGATAGGAGAGGGGGACCCTGGTGCCCTTCCCGGAGGGAACTCCGCGGAGCCTGGACGGGGCATCTCGAACCGGAGTGAGCACCGGGAAGTCCTTGCCACCCCACGGAGCGCGAGAGGGCCTGTGGCCCCTGAGCCTGGGAGCAGCCCCACTTTCCCTCTCCAGGGCGTGGTGACAGCGCTGGGCGGTGGGAGCAGAGGACGGGGAAAGGGTGCGCCCGGGGGACGCGGGTGACACTGGTTTGCCCTGGAGGAGTGGGGCGGGCCACGGATGGGCCGTTCCGAGGGGTACAGGCTGTCGCATAGTAACGGGGACTGCGCTGGGCCAGCTGGGGTGTCCGGGCTGGGGGTATTGTTAGGGCCCGGGACTAGTGATTGAGGAGGGCAGCGCAGCGCACCCCTGCTTTCTGAAGTGCCAGCTGGGGGCCAGGTGAGGGGCAGCAGAAGGGAGACGGACTTTTCCCTGGAGAGGGAACCACAGACTTAGCTGTGACCTTGGGCCAGGGGACCGCAGGCTAGAGGCCTGGACTGACCGCCTGAGCGCATCCAGAAACCGCCCGCTGTACACACACGCTGTGGAGAGCTTTGGGAGTCTTGGGCTCTCGTAGGTGTCCCAGAACCCAGAAACGTCCCTTATGGAGGGCTAGGGGAAGGGGTGAGCAGATCATTCTAGACTCGGGGGATTGGCCTATGCTAATGTTTACCAAAGTGCATTTGGAGGATTTTAATTAAATTTTTGGACTGTCGCCCCATGTTTGTTAGCCTTTTTATCAGTTGTTCATGGCTACTGACTCGATAACTTTTTCATTCAGTCACTAATCAGCAGATTACTCGTTTTTACTTCAACGAACACATAGTGAATTGTAACTTGTAGTCAACTCCGTTGGATTGATTTGGGGCTCATTTTGGTCTTTCTCTAGGCTGTAGAGCCTAGTAGGATGAATCTTCAAAGAACTCTGTTATCTCATTGGTTCCCCCAAAATCTACATAGTGGTCTTCAACATATTACTTATCCTGAGCTTCATTTACTTTATTTCCCTTAAGGTGGTTTTATGTTTTTTAAAAAAAGCAGTTGGTTCTATGTTGCCTTCTTGTTGACTTCATTGCCTTTGGTAGCATTCTAGGTCACCTGCTTTATGGATGAGAAAAGAAAGGGGAGAGGGAAAAGAGGCTTTGGCCTCAAGTAAATACAATTTTAATTATTTCTTAATTTCTACACATGGCTGGAGAGAGTTCAGAGGCTGTGCAGCACATGCTTTGTATGCATGGGTTTGATTGTTCCCTGAGCACTGTCATGTGTGGCTGCTGAATGAAAGGGTAACTGCAGGACAGGAGAGATGAGAAGCAGGCAGATGACTCTGACTGTCCCCACATGCCCTGTCCCCACTAGCCCCACTAGGAGTGATTTTTGAGCACAGAGGAGTAAGCTGAGAACAGCAGGGAGTGGCCCCCAAATAAAAGAATCAACTGCACAGGGACCCCAGCTTAGTGGTAGAGCACTTGCCTGACATGGGAGTCTTGGCTGTCAGTCCCTGCACCTCAGGACAAACTCAAAAAAATAGACAATACACAGTTTACAAAAATTATAATCCAGTGAATGGGATAAATACATGAGGGGTTAGGAAATTTCAGGGTATATAGCATTTCTGTTCCTTTTCAACTACCAACTTTGATGTCCTTGTAACATGTGACACTTGGGCTTGTGGTTTTTAAACAGCTTCAGAACCTAATCTAGACTAGGTCAGATGTCCTTTGTTTAGTTTTCTGATAACTTCTGTGAGCAGTCAGGTGCTTACTTTCAAGGTGTCTTTCTAGTCTTTGAAAATAACTATAAAATATTTTTTCTTTTCATATAGATTGACATTTCCTTTATGTAGAATCAGTTTTGTGTGATCCCACAATGAATACTCTTCCATTAAATACCCGAAGGACCAACTCATCTTGCCTCAGGAGTTTCGTTGCTATAAACAAAAGCCACTTTTCACTTTACGCTTAGCTGAAAGAGATGACCTTGCAGGTAGCCAGTATAGTCTGTAGAGCTGGTTTCAGGTTACTTGCTAGAATATGGTATTTAGGGTAATAAGAGATGTTCAAACCCAAACTTACTTCTCTAAAGAATGTAAGAATTGCCATGTTGAATCAGACCTGTGTCTGACTGGCACAGAAAAATAATGTGAATGATTATAATTATCTTTTTTTTTTTTTTTATAAACTCAGGTTAGAGAAACATTCAAAATGTTTTACTTGGGTTCTGAAGTGTGGTAGGGATAAGGAGGAAACTTGAGTTCATATTTAGGAAAGAATCAAATATTAGTGATACTCATGATATTGTGGAGGGCCAGAGAGATAGTACAGCAGGCAGGGCATTTGCCTTGCATGCGGCTGACCTGAATTTAATCCCTGGTATCCCATACCATTCCATGTGGAACCCTGAGCACTGTCAGGAGTAACTGCTGAGCATTGCCAGGTGTGACCCAAAACCGAATCAAAAAGTTGTAGAAAGGAGTCAGTGTAGAAGATTGAAACTACAAGGATTCTGGGCTGGAAATGTAGTATAGAGGGTAAAGCGCTTACCTTGTATATGGCCCACACTGGTTCGATGCTCAGCACTGCATATGGTCCCATGAGCACAACCTAGTATAGCCCCTGAGCCCTGCTGGGTATGCCTCCCTAATAGCCCCCTCACACACACAAAAAAACAACAACTTAGAAGCATCTTTCCAATTCTGCTATGTAACACATTAATTTACATGTTATTAAATTAAGAAATTAAAAGCCTATTTTTTTTAATATGCTGAACTATTATGTGGCCCAGAGTATGGCACAGTAGTGGAATATATATATACCTCATGTAAGAACCCCTGGGTTCATTTCCCAGCACCCCTCAAAAACAATTATGTAATAGTAAAAGAACACGAGTTGACAGTAAACACATATTCAACAAATGTTGCTACAGTTATTTTTAACTCAGCCTATGTTTCTACCGTTCAAATTTTGAAGATATTCATTGGTCCTATTATTCTAGGATTTGATGGCATATTTATGCTTTATCATGTCCCTTTTTCACTTTCTCTTCAAAGATCTAATTGTTTTGGTTCTGATACTGGCAGTCAGCCAAACCAGTCCATTGATTCTTTTTTCCCCCCCTCCTAGTTTTTTGTTTTGTTTTTCTTTTTTGAGCCACACCCAGGGGTGCTCAGGTATAACTTCTGGTAAAGCTCAGGGGACCATTTGAAATACCAAGGATTGAGCTTGAGTCAGGAAACATAGGAGCAGATTTGAAAGGGATTCTGAGTTCAATTTAAGATATGTAAAAGAGAACATAAGAGGGGCCGGGATGATAGTCCAGTGAATAAGGTATTTGCCTTAGTTTGACGTGGCCAACAGGTGCCCAATACCTGGCATCTCATATGGCCCCCTGAACTTTGCCACGAGTGACCCCTGAACGTGGAGCCAGGAGTAAACTGTAAGCACATTTGGGTGTAGCCCAAACACTCCTCCCCAGCCAAAATAAAAGTCTTTTTTTTTTTAAAGAGGCTTTTGGAAAGTGTAGAGTTCATGAAAATACTTGTGTGTGAGATTCATAAAGAACAGAAGTATAAGTCAGATATGTGAAGTTTTAAGTGTTTTTTTTTCTTTTTTGGGTCACACCCAGCAATGCACAGGGGTCACTCCTGGCTCATGCACTCAGGAATCACCCCTAGCGGTGCTCAGGGGACCATATGGGATGCTGGGATTTGAACCCGGGTCGGCTGCGTGCAAGGCAAACGCCCTACCCGCTGTGCTATCACTCCAGCCCCCCAGTTTTAAGTGTTTAAATGAATACATCAAAGTCAAATGTACATGAAAGTCAAATGATCTAACATTTGTCAGATTCTGTCATGAGCAGGGCTGTGGGAGACAAAAATATTTAAATTTTTTGCTTTTGGGCCACACTCAGTTGTGTTCAGCGGTTACTCCTGGTGGTGCACGGGGGACCATATGGGATGCTGGGAATTGAACCTAGATTGGCTGTGTGCAAGGCAAGTGCCCTACACAATATTTTCAGAGAAGTAGTACTTGTTCTCACAGAGTATAATGCGGTTATGGAAATGTCTGCAGCAAAGAGCATTAGTGTAATAAACACTGAAGGAGCACTACAAGCCAACTAATGGAGAAAATGACATGGGGCCTGGAGATACAGCTTAGTGGTAGAGCATTTGCCTTGCGCAGGACCCTGGGTTTGATCCTCAGCACCATTTATACACACAAAAGACAGTGATAGAAAGGGAAAGAGGGTCTGGAGCACTAGTATATCAGGTAAGGCGCTTGCTTTGCACATGGCAGACCTGGATTCTATCCCCAGAACCCCATATGGTCCCCCAAGCCCGCCCTGAGCAGGAGTAAGCCCCAACAATAACAACAATAACAAAAACGAAAAAAAAAAAAAAAAGAGGAAAGAAATAAAATTACTTCTTCAATGGCATCTTGGTAGAGATGGCACTGGGCTTTAAACTGGACCTTGAAGGGAGAAGCAGGTGAAATAAAAGGAGTTTGGGGTTTAGGGCATAATAAGGGTATAGATACCTGAAAGTACATACTATATATTCAGAATGCAGTGGATGTTGATGTGATTGGAACTATAGATTCTTTGGGTACTAAGTTAGAAAAATATTTCAGAGCAAAATAAGAGACTGAGTGCTATGTTTAAATATATATATTACAGGCAATTCTATGACAGAGCTGAGATGTGGATTAGGTTGGTTGGTTACTAGTTGCACCTTCAAATCGCATCTATCAGTCAAGTCACCTACTCTATTCAGCACAGTCCTGTCTTCACATACAATCTGTCACTGTCACTGTCATCCCGTTGCTCATAGATTTGCTTGAGCGGGCACCAGTAACGTCTCTCATTGTGAGACTTATTTGTTACTGTTTTTGGCATATCCAATATGCCACGGGTAGCTTGCCAGGCTCTGCCGTGCAGGCGCGATACTCTCGGTAGCTTGCCAGGCTCTCTGAGAGGGGCAGAGGAATCAAACCTGGGTTGGCCTCATGAAAGGCGAATGCCCTACCGCTGTGCTATCGCTCCAGCCCCTCACATACAATATCTAAGTAAATACAGTGCTCTAATACAGTGCTCTGTTTTTTGTTTTTGTTTTTCTTTTTTTTCAATTGTGGGGACTAACAGCTACAAAATATCCTGGGGCCCTTTGGGTTTTCATAAACTCCAGAAAAGGTGGGCCAGAGAGATAATACAGGGCTAAGGGGCTGGAGTGATAAGACTGTGGGTAGGGGCACTTGCATTACATGTGGTGGACCTGAGTTTGATCCCTGGCATCCCATATGGTCCTCTGAGCCCACCAGAAGTGATTCCTGAGTGCAGAGCCAGGAGTATCCTTGAGCACCATCAGGTGTGGCCCCAAAATAAAACAGGAGTTAAGTTGCTTTTTTGTGTTCTGTCAACCTGAGTTTGATCCCCAGGAGGCACTGTAAATGGTCTCCCAAGTGAGCTGGAAGTGAGCCCTGAGTACCACTGGGTATGGCTCAAGACCAAAAAAATAAAAGCTTCAGACAATGATTTGAATTACATATTTTGCCCCACCAATCAAAAGTTATTTTTATTCCTTCTCTATATCCTCCTTATTTCCCCCCCCCACTCCCCCACCCAGGGGGACCATGTGATCTTGGGGATGGGACTGGGAATGGCGACATGCAAGGCAATTGTCTTAACCCCTTTACTATCTCCAACCCCATCTCTTCTGCCTTTGTTTTTGCTTGTGGATGTGATGACTGGGGGTTGCACAGCCTGCATGGCTGCGGTGCTTGTTCACAGGCTTACCAGCATATTTTTATTATTTATTTATTTATTTTGCTTTTTGGGTCACACCCGGTGATGCACAGGGGTTACTCCTGGCTTTGCACTCAGGAATTACTCCTAGCGGTGCTCAGGGGACCATATGGGATGCTGGGATTTGAACCCGGGTTGGCCGCGTGCAAGGCAAACGCCCTACCTGCTATGCTATTGCTCCAGCCCCCTTACCAGCATATTTTTAGTTGAGACACACAAGTTCTAGTTGTGGGCTGGGGAGATAGCTCAAAGCACTAGAGCTCATGTCTTGCACCAGACCACAAGTTCTATGCACTGCATCACATGCTTCTGACCCAACACCATTGTATATAGCTCCATAGGGCCCCAAATACCACAGGTTTGGCCCTGGTGACTGCCAAGCACTTTCAGGGTGTCCCTGTGGGCCTTAGCACGCAGCATCACATCATAAGGCCCAAGCATCGAACCCTCTGTGCAGTTTGGCTGAGAATGACTAGGAGTGGCCCGGGGACCCTGAACGCTGTTTGGGAGGCTCCCCTCCCCGCATGAAAAGCTATGATTGTAGTGCTCACTGGGGAATCACTAAAGTGCTCCTGGCAGTGGTGCTCACGTACCCTTTAGCTGGATGCTCATGGGTACACCTTTTTCTTTTTTTTTTTTTTTTTTGCTTTTTGGGTCACACCCGGCGATGCATAGGGGTTACTCCTGGCTCTGCACTCAGGAATTACCCCTGGCCGTGCTCAGGGGACCATATAGGATGCTGGGATTTGAGCCCAGGTCGGCCGTGTGCAAGGCAAACGCCTTACCCGCTGTGCTATCTCTCCAGCCCCGGGTACACCTTTTTCATGTTATTCACACATACCTGACTCTGACTCTGGCGCAGTCAGCTGTTGCTTGCAACACCAGGAATCACAGATAACAGAGCTCACACGTAGTGCATCTGGGATTTGAACTCATGATTATATACTTGCAAGGCAGGCAATCTAAACCCCAGTACCCCTGCTTTCAGTTACTTATTGTTTTTCCTTCAGCCTAACGCTCTCCCAACTGAGATATTTCGACTGCCATTATTTATTTATTTGTTTGTTTGTTTGGAGGCTACACCAGGCAGTGCTCAGGGCTTATTTCTGGCTCTGTGTTCAGGGGACCACTCCTGAAGGAGTTTGGGGCACCAGGGATTGAACCTGGGTTTGTTGTGTGCAAGGCAAGCACCTTACCCATTGTACTATCTCTCTAGCCCTAGTTACTTTATTTAAAAAAAAAAAAGAGAGAGAGGGACGACCAGAACAATGGTACAGGGGGTAGGGTGTGTACCTTGCAGGCATATGACCCTGGTTCAATCCCTGGCATCTCCCCGGTATCCCATATGGTACCCCCAGCACCACCAGGACTAATTCCTGAGTGCAGAGTCAGGAGTAATCCCCAAGCATTAAGCCTACCCAAAAAGCCAAAAAAAAGGAGGGGTGTGTGGTTTGGGTCATACCTGCCTGTGCTCAGGATTTACTCCTGTGTTCAGGGATCACTCCTGCTGGTACCCAGGGGATTATATGCAGTGTTGAGGACCAAACCCAGGTCAGCCAGCCACATGGAAGGCAAGTGCCTTACCCACTATTCTGTCTCTCCAACTCCTGCTTTTATTTTATTTTAAATTTTTGGTTATTTATTTTTTTGGGGGGTACATCTAATAGCACTCAGTGCTTACTCCTAGCTCAACTCTTAGAGAGAACACTCCCAGCAGTGTCAGAGGACCATATAGGGTACCAGGGATTGAACCAGAGTCAGCTGTGTGCAAAGCAAGCACCTTACCCACTGTACTATTGCTCTGGCCCATCCTGCTTTTACTTACTTTAGAATCAGGAAACATCATTGTTTCCTGATCATAGGAAACACTCGTTTCCCAACAAATTGTTTAAGGGAAATGTCTGGTGAGATAATCTCTTCATTTAGTCTGAGGCAAAGACGTATTAAGTAATTTCTAGAGACATCACAAATGAACTCAGTACTAGAACATGTTCATTGCATTGTATGAATCCCTAGGTTTGAGTCTAAAGGAAAGAAAATTAAAAACAATAAAAGCAGCACTAAAAAAGAAATTAAAAACAATAGTTCATAGAGGTCATACAATTAGATTCAGCATTTGTTAACTACTACACAATGATGCAAGTTATCTTTTTTTTCTCACACAGCATAATTCAGTTGGCAAGTAGAGACTAGATACTTTGTTAAGTACTTACAAAGGACAGAACACTTGATGAGATTGCATTTGAAATAGATATGATTCCTTGGGGCTGGAGTGATAGCACAGCGGGTAGGGTGTTTGCCTTGCATGCGGCTGACACTGGTTCCATTCTCAGCATCCCATATGGTCCCCTGAGCACTGCCAGGGGTAATTCCTGAGTGCAGAGACAGGAGTAACCCCTGTGCATTGCCGGGTGTGACCCAAAAAAAGCAAAAAATAAATAAAAGGAAATAGATATGATTCCCACTTTCTAGGTTTGTACTATCTGGGATGGAACGATCAGTATGCCAAAGACTAGCTCTATTGGGTTTGTTGTTGTTGTTGTTTCTTGTTTTGGGGCCACACTGCCTATATTCAGGGGTCACTACTCCTCACTCTACACTCAGGAATTACTCCTGTCAGTACTCATGTGACCATATGGGATGCTGGGGCAAGTTGCCTTCCCACTCTGCTATCACTCGAGCCCTAAACCAACTCTCAAAAAAAAAAAAAAAATCCTGGGGGCTGGAGAGATAGCACAGAGAATAGGATGCTTTCCTTGCATGCGATTGACCCAGATTCAATCCCCAGAACCCCATATGGTTCTTGAGCACTGCCAGGTGTTGCCAAAAAGACAAACCCCCCCAAAAAAAATAACCTGATTTGTAGTGCTTGCCAGTTTCTGTGGATCTCACTATCACTAATTTTGAATAACCAACGTGATTGTCACTAAACAAGAAGTTTGGAAGAGATGAGCACTGTCAGTTTCAGGAGCTGGTAAAAAGCTGACTCCAGCACACCACAGGATGAATCACACATACCGAGAAAAACCTAGAATCACCAATGAATACTACAGCATTTCTGGCACTATACATCTTTATTAGTCTTTTCTTTTTCTTTCTTTCTTTCTTTCTTTCTTTCTTTCTTTCTTTCTTTCTTTCTTTCTTTCTTTCTTTCTTTCTTTCTTTCTTTCTTTCTTTTTTTTTTCTTTTTGGGTCCGCCCAGCAATGCACAGGGGTTACTCCTGGCTTTGCACTCAGGAAATACTCCTGGCAGTGCTCAGAGGACCATATGGGATGCTGGGATTCGAATCCGGTTTGCCTGCATACGAGGCAAATGCCCTACCCGCTGTGCTATCGATCCAGCCTCTTTATCATTCCTTTCATATAGTTCCTGCCTTTTTCAGAGGATCTTTATGGCACTACTTTTTTTTTTTTTAGACCATACCCAACAGTGCTCAGGGATTACTTCTTGCAGGCGTGGGGTATAGGGATTGAACCCTGGTGGGCCTTGGTAAAACAGGAGCCCTACCCTGTACTCTGCCAGTCCTCCAGTATGCTCTTGAAATTGATAGTCATTACTCTTTGACTTGTATCCTATAGTTGCCATCTTTGAAAGCAAACAAAGTTACTAGTGAGTTCCTCTGTGGTTTTTAAATTTCTAAATGAATTACAAAGTTACTCCAGCTTGAGTTTCTGGCATACAATGAGTTCTTGTTTCTAACTGCAGCCCCCGCTCTCTGACTACATGTGAAAGATGGCCAATGCGGAAGTGAGTGTCCCAGTGGGGGATGTGGTTGTGCTACCCACTGAAGGAAATGAAGGGGAGAACCCTGAAGATACTAAAACCCAAGTGATCTTGCAGTTACAACCTGTGCAGCAAGGGTAAGTGATAACAGATTTGAGTTTTCTGTAAATCTTAGGAGACTTATAGGATGGGAAAATGAGAACTTCATGATTATTTAGCTCAGTAGAACATTCAGCATTCATCTCACATCTGTCTGAATTTTCATCTCTATAATTTATTGGGTCTGTGTCATTCCTTATTGCAACAATTAGCCTCTCTCCCTGATCCCCACTGTGAACTTCATGAGGGTAAGTTACATGATTGTATCATTTTATTTGTTAATAAATACTACAAAGAAGCCCATTGTAAGTACCCATCACCAGCAAAACTGCAGACGTTAGTACGTATCTGTCAAAGAAAGGGTTTTGGTTTTTTTTTTTTTTTTTTGCTTTTTGGGTCACACCTGGCGATGCACAGGGGTTACTCCTGGCTCTGCACTCAGGAATTACCCCTGACCGTGCTCAGGGGACCATATGGGATGCTGGAATTTGAACCCGGGTTGGCCGCGTTCAAGGCAAACGCCCTACCCGCTGTGCTATCTCTCCAGCCCCAGAAAGGTTTTTTTTTTAAAGAGATGCTATACCTAGCAGTGCTCAGGGCTTACCCCTGGTTGTGCACTAAGGGATCACTCCTGTTGGGTTTCCCAAGCTTAGATAGGGTGCAGGGGATCAACCGGGGTCGACCTCGTGCGAGGCAAGTGTCCTACCTGCTGTACCTGCTCCAGCCAAGAATTTTTTTTTTAAGTGCTGGGGATCAAACCATTGACTCGTATCCCTGACTCAGTAGGATTTTTTTAGCTTTTTTTTTTGCCTTTTGCCACACTCTGTTCTGTGCTCAGGGGTCATACCTGGTGGTGCTAGGGGACCATGTGCAGTGCCAGGATTTGAATCAGAGTTGCAGCTGTAGCACCATACTAGGAAAGCACCTTGACCTTTGTGCTATCTCTCTAGCTCCAAGCTTTTTCAGTATAACCATAGTTTCCTGAACATTTCTGAATATCCTTAAACATAAAGGAATTATTCTAAGGATTTATAAGGAGAAATCATAAATAATTCCTGAAATAACCATAGATTAATATTTTTTGGGAGGGCACTAACAAAATACTTATGTATATTCAGATCCACTTGTTTGGAAATAATCATTTGTTTATTTATTCTGGGCTGTGGAGTCACACCTGGCAGTGTTCAGAGGTTACTGGGGCTCTTTGCTTAGGAGTGACTACCGGTGGTGCAGGGGACCGTGTAATTCCAGAGGTTGAATTTGGGCCTTCCACATGCTCTAGCTCCTTTAGTTATTTCCCTGACCTTAGGTGTTTTATTTTTACATCAAGTAGCAAGTTCTTTTGTTTTTGTTTTGGAGCTACACCCAGAGTGCAGAGCCGGGGGTTACTCCTGGCTCTGCAAGGAATCCCCTCATGGGCTCTGGGAACCATATGGGATGCTGGAATCAAAGCCCAGGTTGGCCACATGCAAGGCAAGTGTCCTACCTGTTATACTATTTGCTCCACCCCCTCAGTAGCCGGTTCTTTTTTTTTTCTTTTTGAGCCACACCTACTGATGCTCAGGAGTTACTCTTGGCTCTGCACTCAGGAATTACTCCTGGTGGTGCTTGGAGGACCATATGGAAAGCAGAAGATGGAATCGAACCCGGGTCGGCCTTGTGCAAGGCAAACGCCCTACCCGCTGTGCTATTGCTCCAGCCCAATAGCAGGTTCTATTTTTTTTTTTTTTAATAGCAGGTTCTTAAAGGAGATACATGATCACTCTGATAGAAGCATAGATCAGGTGGATACAAAAGTCTATATCAGACTATTTATTCCCCACAGTGTTGAACTGGCATAGGCCTGATGTGCTAAGCCTAGTGATACTCAGGTCTAGTCATGTTCAGGGGCCACCAAGGTTACACCTGGCAGTCCTCGGGGATCTGTATTGTGCTGGGGATGGAACTCAGTTTCTAGCTCACCTAAGGCATGTGCCCGAGCCATTTGTCTATCTCCCTGATCCAAATAGATGGATTTCAGGAAACACTTTTTCTATGTAGTACCTCTAGTTACTGTTAATTGCTTTGGGCATAGCCTTTTACTTTATTGTTTTGTTTTGGGGCATACCCAGTGGTACTCAGGGACTATTCTCAGCTTGGTGCTCAAGGGTTGCTCCTAGTGTTGCTCAGAGATCAAACTCATACCTTCTACATATAGAACATGTGCCCCAGCCCATTGAACTCTCTTCAACCCTGTGTCATGGACTTTGTTTGGTTTTAGGGGAGGCAGGAATGGGAGCACACCTCGCAGTGCTTAGTGCTTAATCCTGGCACTGCATTTAGGGATCAGTCCCAGTGCTGCTTGGAGAACCATATGTAATACTAGGGATTGAACCCAGGTCAGCTGCCTGCAAAGCAAGCACCCTATCCATTGTACTATATCTCCAATCTGAGATACGAACTTTCAAAGTTAATAAGGGAAATTAGGAGATAGCTCAAGTGGAGGACCTGAGTTTTATTTCCAGTATTTCATTTCCCCTCCCTTACACTGTAGAACTGCTGGCCTAGAGCACTAAATCTGTCACATCCGCATCTCTTGCTCAGTATTACTGGGAATGGCTCTAGGTCCAGGTGGCCCTAGGCCCCTGTGTTTGGTTCCTATACATTAAAAACAAAACCCGAAAAAATGAAGTTTTGAAAGGGCATTGGGGAGATAGTTCAAGTAATAAAGCAGATGCCTAATGTGTTGGACCCTGAGTTGGATCTCCAGTAACATGTGACCTCATTTAAAAATAATAGTAAGGGGCCAGAGTGATAGTACAGCAGGTAGGACACTTGCCTTGAACACAGCCAATCCAGGTTTGAACCCTTGCACACCATATGGTCCTCCAAGCCCAACAGGAAGGATCCTTGAGAACAGAACCAGAAATAAGCACTGAGCACCACCAGGTGTGGCCCCAGAACAAACATACCAGCATTTGGATTGGAGCTAGGGCTCAATGAACTGAGCACACACTTTCCATGTGGGAGGTGTGGATTCGCTCCTAGTGCCATGTGAGTTCTCTCACACTATAGTGATTTCTCTCCTGAGCACTGAGACAGGAGTAGCCACCAGCACTGTTGGGTGTGGCCCCAAAACAAAATAAAGTAAAATAAGATTAATAATAAAGAAAAAAAAAAGATTAATAATAAAGAGGACCCAGGGGAGAGCTCAGTTGCCTAGAGTGTAAGCAGCTTCTAGGTCTGCAACTTCTGGGTCTGCAAGCTTAAGGTTGTGATTCCATTTCCTGTGTCACCGTACTTGCTGAGTGCTATCATGTCACTTCTGCTCTATGTGATTTCTCCACCCCACAGTTTCCAAGTGCATCATAAAGTATGTGAGCATCTTGGCCAAAGAGTATGATTCTGTGCAAGCATGTTTAGGAGTACTACTGTGGCGGTGGGGGGTAGGGTGGGGGAGCGATAGTACAGTGGGTAGGGTGTTGCACAGGGTTGGTTGACCCAGGTTTGATCCCTTGCATCCGATATGGTCTCTCAAGCACCACCAGGAGTAATTCCTGAGTGCAGAGCCAGGAGTAACCCCTGAGCATTGCCAGCTGTGACCCGGAAAACCAACAACAACAACAAAAAAGAGTACTACTGTGGGGGCCAGAGTGATAGTACAGTGGGTAGAGTTGGTGAGCTGGGTTGGTTCCCTGGCATCCCATATGGGTCCCCAAGCCCCACCAGGAATGATCCCTGAGCACAGAGTCTGGAGTAAGTCCTGAGCACCTCCAGGTATGACACAAAAACAAAACAAAAAAACAGGGAAAGAAAAGCACTAGCATAGTGGTATATTAATTTTATTCCTTTTGAGATAGATTAAAGCAAATTTCTTAACCCCATGCTGTGAATATTAATTTTTTCATGATTTATGTAGTTTGTTTATCGATGGACACTTTTACAACAGGATTTATGAAGCTGGGTCGGAGAACAACACAGCAGTTGTGGCAGTAGAAACTCACACGATACACAAAATTGAAGAAGGGATTGGTAAGTCTTTTGTTTCATTCTAGTACCTTTGACCTTATCTTAGATTTCTTTGACTTTTTTGTTGTTTATTGGTACTAGGATTGTCACACATGAAAAACATGTACCTTATCCGTGTCACCTCCCTACTCAAGACTAGAGGCTCAGCTCTTGTAGCTTATGTTTCTCTCCCTACTCTTTTATTCTGTTGATACTGCAGTCGTCAAATGATGATGACACGTCTAGAGACACCACTGAATAAGATGGTAGGGCTGCCTGGATTCATTCCCTGGCATCCGATATGGTCTCTGAAGTCTGTCAGGAGTGATCCCTGAGCAGAGCCAGAGTAACCCAGAGTACCACAGGGTGCAGCCCAAAATCAAACAAAAAACTTAAAATTTTCCAGGCTTTAGGAACAATTGATCTCTATACTTAAATCATTCCCATAGTAAGGTAGGAATAAAAGAGCTCTGTGGGTCAAAGATTTAGTACCTAAGTAAAGTTCTCCATACTTGTATTGTGTGTTGCTGACCTGGGTTTGAACCCTGGCACTGCATATGGTCCCTGATCACCACCAGGAGTGACTATTGAGCACAGAGCCAGAAGTGAGCTCTGAGTGCTGCCACTTGTGGCCCAACTCCCTCCCAAAAGTATCATGCAAAGAAATTGGAGCCTTGAGGTTGGTCTCTGTCATTTAGGGAAGTTGCTGATGAAGACTGATTTAGTGTTGACTTGAAGACTATAGAAAGAAGCAAAGAAATTCTGAAACTAGACAGCCTATGTTTTGTTTTTGTTTTCTTTTTCTACTTGTCTCTTTTGGGACCACACTTGGCAATACTCAGGGACCACATCCAACTCTCTGTTTGGAGGTCACTTCCAGTGGTGCTCAGGGGACCATGTGTTTCTCCTGCATGCCAAGAATGTACTTAGGGGCAGAAGTGATAGTACAGTGAGTAGGGCGCTTGCCTTGTACATAGCTGACTCATGTTCGATCCCCAGCATCCCATATGGTCCCCTGTGAAGAGCCAGGAATAACCACTGAGCATGGATGGGTATGACCTAAAAACCAAAAACAACAACAACAACAAAAATGAATATGTACTTAGCCTGTTGAAGTATCTCTCAGGCTCCAAACCTAAGTGTTAATCCCTTTTTCTCACTTCTTAGTTGTTAAATTCTATATACATATGTATATACACAGGAAATAATCACTGCCACTTGGGGATTGTTGTCAGAACTAAATAAGATTAAGTATGTAGTACAGTGGTTAGGCATTTGCTTTGCATGCAGCCAATGGTGGTTCAGTCCCCAGCATTACACATTACACATCTACCTTAAGCCCCACCAGAAGTGATCCTTGAGCTCAGAGCCAAGAGTAAGCCCAAAGCACAGCTGGCAAGTGTTACCTAAAACCCCAAACCAAACCAAAACAAAACAAAAGCATGTATCACAGGGCCAGAGAGATGGTACAGAGGTTAAGGTGCTTGTCTTGCATGTGACTGACTTTGGCTTGATCTCTTGGCACCACATAGCCCCTGAGTACTATTGGACACGGTCCAAACCTCTACTTCTCCCCAACAAAAACCATGTAGCATAGTGTCTGGCACATATGTGAGAATTCACTAAGGGGGCTATTATGCCAAACTTCTTTTTTTTTTTGCCACACCTTGGAATGCTCAGGCGCTACTCCTAGCCCTGCTCATGCTCACTGCCACCAGTGCTCAGTGAACCACACAGTTGTCAAGGATTGAACCTGGTCTCCTGCTTGCAAAGCATGCCCTCAGCCCATTGAGCTATCTTTCTACCTCAGTTATGCCAAACTTCTTCTAGAGGATTTTTTGTTTGTTTTGTTTTTGCTTTTTGGGTCATACCCGGTGATGCACAGGGGTTACTCCTGGCTCTGCACTCAGGAATTACTCCTGGTGGTGCTCAGGGGGACCGTATGGGATGTTGGGAATCAAACCTGGGTTGGCCGCGTGCAAGGCAAACAACCTACCCGCTGTGCTATTGCTCCAGTCCCATTCCAGAGGATTGTTAAACAGTATCCATAGTCTCTCAGAGGAAACAGGTAAAGATATTAGGTTAGAGTTTTTGGGTAAAAGAATGTACAATAAGTTACTGTTTTGTTTTATT
Source organism: Sorex araneus (assembly GCF_027595985.1). Classification (NCBI taxonomy): domain Eukaryota; kingdom Metazoa; phylum Chordata; class Mammalia; order Eulipotyphla; family Soricidae; genus Sorex; species Sorex araneus. The sequence goes on along the minus strand of NC_073306.1, from coordinate 46,594,890 downwards.
TTTTTCTATTTTCAGATGCAAGCACTATAGAAGCAAATGAGGATATGGAAATTGCTTACCCCATAACATGTGGAGAGAGCAAAGCTATTCTCCTTTGGAAGAAGTTTGTTTGTCCAGGAATAAATGTGAAGTGTGTCAAGGTAATTATTTTCTCTTCAGGACCTATTTTGGGGTGCCTTGTTTCCAAGGGTATATTTTCTATATCTCTTCCATCAAATCAATATTTTCAATTTTGTGGCTGTAGTCCCATTGTATCACAGAAGATAAATAGAAATTTTTGGAGTGAAATTAACCTGGATTTAAATTGTACCCGAATACAATTTCTATTTTGTTTTTTGTTTCTGCCCACACTCAGCAATACTCAGAGATTACTCCTGGTTCTGCACTCTGGGATCACTCCTGGTGATGCTGGGGAGACCATATGCGATTCTAGGAATGAAACTCATGTTAACTGGGTTCAAGGCAAACACCTTATCTGTGGCACCAGAAACTGGTTCTGTGAGAGTTATCAATGTGGCTCTCCTGTTCAGCAGTGTATTCCCAGAACCTTGAATGATTCTTGTTCTATTTATAAATAGATATTGAGTGAATGAATGGAATGGTATTACATGTCTACCACTGATTATCTTGAGCAAATTATTTAATATATTGAGTCTCGTGTTAAAATATAAGTAATCATACGGGGGCCTGAGATATAATACAGTAATATAGATTAATACTGATATTAATTATATTAATTGATATTAATACTGATATTAATTCAGATATAATACAGTAGACAGGGAGTTTGCCTTGCAAGTAGCCTACACAGGATCGATCCCTGGCACACCAGGTGGTTTCCCCAAGCAGTACCAGTAATGATTCCTGCGCACATATCCAGGAATAAGCCCTAATCACCACTGGGTGCCGCCCAAGCCTCCTCCTGCCACCCCTCCCTCCTGCCAAAATAATCATGTATACTATAAGGTTGGTAGAAGGAAAATGACATAATATAAATAGAATGCCTTAGGTTAATGTACATTACATAAAGTTTATCAATTATTACTGATAAAAATATTCTCACAGGGACCAGAGAGAGAATTTACCAGGATGAATGGAGCACACGTTTTGCATGCTGGAAACACAGGTTTAATCTCCAGCGTAACATGGTCCCTTGAGCACTATCAGGAGCAATTTCTGAGCCAGCTGTATCCCCTGAACATTGCCAGAGGTGCCTCCAAAAATCAAAGTACAAGAAACTTCAGGAAAGTGCAGTGCAGGAACAATAATCTGTCTCCTTTGGCAGCCAGTACTGTGCCTGTGAATGGTGGTCATCAATGGCATCACCCCAGAATTATAGAGGGTTGGGAATATTTCAAGGCTCTGCAGTACTATTGGTTTCTTCCATACTGTTTTAAATCATACTTATTCTTTTCACCACAACCTAAATCTAGTTATTAGTGCCTGATAGAGTACTTAATTCTTTACAGCATTATACCTAAGTACCTGATTAAAGGCACGCATGGATTTTAGATGCTAATCAATATATCAATCTCTGATCCTCCCTATGTTTCATGTAGTTTTGTACCAAGACAGGGCACTGTGTTCAGAAAAGGGTCATCTTGGGGCCGGAGCGATAGCACAGCGGGTAGGGCGTTTGCCTTGCACGCGGCCGACCCGGGTTCGATCCCTGGCATCCCATATGGTCCCCCAAGCACCGCCAGGAGTAATTCCTGAGTGCAAAGCCAGGAGTAACCCCTGAGCATTGCTGGGTGTGACCCAAAAAGCAAAAAAAAAAAAAAAAAAAAGAAAAGGGTCATCTTCTCTGTCACAGCAGGGCAGGTGTCTCGGATGACACAAGGTCATGACTTTGAGATGTTTGACTGTTCTTTGTACTTCGCAGCTTGAGTTATTGATTTCTTTCCTTGCCTGAATTCACACTGAATTATTTTGGACCTTTTTTTTCCAGTTCAATGATCAATTGATCAGTCCCAAGCATTTTGTTCATCTGGCGGGTAAGTCCACCCTAAAGGACTGGAAAAGAGCCATTCGTCTGGGTGGAATCATGCTCAGGTGAGCAAGTACAAATATCCTTCTGGGTTAGGCACTTTTGCTAGAATCTAGAGAATCTGGTCTTTATTTTGTTGTTGTGATGGTGCTTGGGAGGCCACATGCATGCAAATCATCTTCTTTACCACTATAACCAGATCATAAGCCCCAGTCTTTTAATTCCAAATATTGATTCTGTCTGAAGATAACTTGAACAATCATGCTTTGACCTTCATCATCTTGTTTTAATATCTCTGGAACTTGGGGCTGGAGTGATAGTACAGTGGTTATGGCACTTGCCTTGTATGTAGCCCACCTGGGTTTGATTCCTGGCATCCCCTATGGTCTCCCAAGCACTGCCAGGAATGATTCCTGAAGTGTAGAGCCAGGAGTAATCCCTGAGCACTGCCGGATATGAACCTCCCCCCCTGAAAAAAAGTCCCCAAATAGTTAAAATAATAAAATCCCTGGAGTGAAGAAAAATTTAATTAAATTAACCCTTTGCAGCACCTAGATTAAATTTCTTTGAACATTAGACTGTTGAGTAGAGACCTCTTTGGTCAGTTATATTCAGCAGTAGTATTTAAAAAAAATTTTTGGCTTTTTGGGTCACACCCAGCAACACTCAGAGATTACTCCTGGCTCTGCACTCAGGAATTACTCTTGATGGTTCATGGGGGACCATATGGGATGCTGCGGATCAAATCTGGGTCGGCCGCATATAAGACAAACACCGTACTACTGTACTATTGCTCTGGCCCAGTAGTATAATTTTTTGTTTTGTTTTTGGGCCATACCTGGAAGTGCTCCTGGCTTATTCCTGGCTCTGCACTCAGGGATCACTCTTGGTGGTATTCGGGAGATCGTATGGGGTGCCAGGGATTGAACCCAGTTGACCATATGTAAGGCAAGTGTCCTGCCCACTGTGCTATCTCTCTGGCCACATCAATAGTAGTATCTGACAGTTCTGCTTGAGATCACTAAGCATGCTGGAGAGAGTAAGATGCATGCCTTCCATGTCACTGACCCCAATTTGAACATCACAGTGTGTGGCCCAGGAGGCCACTTCCACCACAAGGGTTGGCCAGGTAATCCCTGGCACTTTGGGACCCAAGCTGTATGACATCCTGGGTCCTCACATTGAACTGCCTGCCCAGTGGCTAAGACTAACTGCACCTGAGCACTGCTTGGTAAGCCCTGCCCCCCACCCCAACCCCCCAAGAACAAAACAAAACCGAACAAAAAGGTTACCAGTGCTTGGCCACACGCAAGCAAGCACAGAAGAGATAGTAATTCTGTACTGTCTCTCCAGTCCTTGTTTTCAACTTACTTTTTTTTTTTTTGGCGTGTGGGGCGGTCCACACAGGGTTTGGTCCATACCAAGTGGTACTCAGGGATTGCTCTTGGCAGTGCTCAGGGAACTATGAGTGCCAGAGATTGAACAGTGTTTGGCTGCATGCAAGACAAGCACTTTCATCCTTATATTATCTACCTGCCTCCTGCCTTTAACTTTTTTAGGGGAGAGAGGGCCATACTAGTTCTCAGGGGACTGTTTCTGGTTTTGTGTATGGGGGTCGTACCTGGAAGCCTTGGGGGACCATGTGGTGCTGGGAAGCAAACTGAGATTGGCTGCAAGCAAAAACCCTTGTGCTATCTCTCCAATCCTGCTTTAAACTTTTTGTTGTTGGGCCATACCCAGTAGTGCTCAGGGGTGACTCCTAGCTGTGCACAGGGATCACTCCAGACAGTGCTTGGAGGACTTACATGCGTGTAGTGGTGTGTTGGCTAAGTGCGAGGCAAGCATCTTATCACTTTACTATCTCTCCAGCCCATGTCTTTAACTTTTTTAAGGAACATGCTTTCCAAAAAATCTATTGTGCTTGTACAAGAGATCAAGCATAAAGATATCCCCTGCAATATTATTATAATGAAAATTACAGTCTGCTTTAATATATAGTTAAGGGACAAGTAAAGTAAATTATACCTTCTCTGAATATACTTGGTATATACTATAGGGTACTGTGCAGTCATTAAAATAAATTTTTTTGTTTTGTTTTTCGACTATATGCAGTGCTAGGGCTACTTTTAGCTCTGTGCTTAGGGGTCACTCAGGACATACTCAGAACTATATGGGGTGCTGAGGATTGAACCTAGGTCAGCTGCATACAAGGCAAATGCCTTACTGCTATACTATTTTTTTCCACATCAGTTATTTTTGTTTGTTTGGGGACCACACCTATCAATGCTCAAAGCTTACTCCTGGCTCTGCACTCAGGAATTATTACTGTCAGTGCTTGGGCAGCCATATGGGATAGCTGTGATTGAATCCAGGTTGGCTTTGTGCAAAGCAAACACCCTACCTGCTGTACTAATGCTCTGGCCCCCCATATGTTTTCAGCATTTGTATTGCAAGCCATAATGCCTAAAATGACAGAGAGAAAGAGAAAAAGAGTGAGAGAAAAGAGGTGCCGGGCATAGAGGCAGGCTGGGGTGGAGAGGGTGTAGTTTGAAGGGGTGGGAGGGAAACTGGGGACACTAATGCTGGGAAACTACGCTGGTAAAGGGATGGATGTTGGAACGTCGTATGACTGAAATGCAGCCGTGAATAATTTTGTAAGCTCTATCTCACGGTGATTCAAGAAAGAAAGAGAGAGAGAGACACAGAGAGAGAGACAGAGAGGGAGGAAATATGCTGAGGGGCTGGAGTAATAGTCCAGAGAGTAAACATTGCACATGGCCACCTCAGGTTTGATGCTTGGCAACCTATATGGACCCTGAACCCCAATGGGAGTGATCCCTGAGCACAGAACTAGGAATCAGCCCTGAATACTATAGGGTGTGTCCCCCAAACCAAAACAAACAAAAACTGATATTTTCATGATTTCAGAAGTGGCAACAAATCTTGTGATCTGGTAATATATTAGTGTTTCATAAAATGCTAAAATCTTTGACACATTCCCCAATTGTGTTGAAGTACGAGCAGTATTTTTCATTTTGGGCTTTAGTTTAAGTGGGATTTTGTGGGGAGATATCTATTACCAGGAGTGTATTCCTGAGCTTATTGATAAAAAGAAAGCTTTCATTATATTTAGATATTGGGAAAGATGAGAGGTATTTGTAACTGTGGGCAGAAGCAAAGAAAATCATGAACCCCAGGATCAAGAGATAGTATTTTAGGTGGGGTGTGGCTCAAAACACAAAAACAAAGCAGAAAACAAAAAAAAAAGAAAATTATATAACCCTTATTAGAATTTTTACCACCTAATGACTTTTAGTACCATTATGCTTCACTAACCTACAGAGGAGAGTCAGCATCTTTTTCTATATTTGTCCCTGGGGCCTAATTTTCTCTAGATGAGGTGCAAGCTGAACTTATCTCTCTGTGCACAGGAAAATGATGGACTCCGGACAGATTGATTTTTACCAACATGACAAAGTTTGCTCCAATACCTGCAGAAGCACCAAATTTGATCTTCTGATCAGCAGTGCCAGAGCTCCAGTGCCTGGACAGCAGACTAGTGTGGTGCAGACACCCACTTCGGCTGATGGTAGGGGGTAGGAAACCACCTGAAAACCCACTGTGTTTTTCAGTACTTTGTTTCTGCTTTGTGCTTCGTTCTTTCTTTTTTAGTTTTATTGGTCTTTGAGTCGCTCCTGGCAGTTTTCACAGCCTGTTCTGGCTTTGTGCTTGGGGGTTGCTCCGGTGGTGCTGGGGAGTCACGCAATGCCGGGGATGGAACCTGGGCTTCCTGCTCGCTGAACATCTTCCCTCTTTGCTGACCTTGCTCTCTGGTCCCTCGGCTGCAGTGTTAGTGAGTTTTGGACTGGGAATCCCTACTGTCAAGGCAAAATGTAGCCACATGAGATTATTATTACGGAAAGAGTATTGATTTTTTTTTGTTTGTTTATTTTCGCTTTGGTCCCTATCTGGCAGTGCTCAGGAGTTACCTGGCAATGCTCATTAATCTTATTTCTTTGCTTGGTAATTTATTTTCTCTAGTGCATAGAGTCCACACTTGTCTATATTATTCTCCCTGTGTGTGTGTGTGTGGGGGGTGGGCTGGAGCGATAGCACAGCAGTTGGGCGTTTACCTTTCACGAGGCTGACCCGAGTTCGATTCCTCCGTTCCTCTCGGAGAGCCCGAGTATCGAGCCCTCGCGCCAGAGCCAGGCAAGCTACCCGTGCATATTGGATATGCCAAAAACAGTAACAATAAGTCTCTCAATGAGAGAGGTTACTGGTGCCCGCTCGAACAAATCGATGAGCAATGGGATGACAGTGACAGTGTGTGGGGTTAAGAGGGGTCACATGCAGCAGTACTCAGGTGACCATATGGTGCCAGGAATTGTCACTGGGGCTTCTCTACTCATTGTCTGTGCTCCAGCCCTTTGAGCTATCTCCTTGGCCCCCATTGCACTAGGCTATATTTTGTCTGGATAAGTTTGATTTTTCTCAGTTCTTTTTAAAAAGTCTTAATATATAGTTGATAACAATTTCCCCCCCTCTGAATCTTCCATCCAGAGCTCTCTTGTTTTTTTTTTTTTTTTTTTTTTGTCTACTTTATTTTTTTTTGGTGAAGGGAAGAGGCGGCTAGGCTCATCAGTGCTCAGAGACTCTCCCTGGCTAGATAGTCAGGGTTTTTTTCTGGAAGTGCTTGGGGAACCATGCGAGGTCAGATATTGTACCTGTTCTCCTGCATATATGCTTCAGCCTGTTGAGCTATTTCTCCAACTTTTTCTGGGTCTATTTTTTCTTGTTTATTTCTCTTATATAGGCTGATAAATAAGATACAGCAACTTCAGTATTTTAGATGCTGAGTTACAAACATGCCTGCAGTAGGGCTCTTGATTAATCGCTATACCTTCCTCTTAAATTATTGCAGGGCCTCCTTCTCCGTACAGAGTCTGGGGGGTAGGCAGCCTGGCAGTTATTCAGTCTCTGTTAAAAACTTGCCTGCTTAAGAAACAGATCATTATTAAGATTTTCTGTCATCTCTCATTCAGAGTAGAAAAAAAAAAGCATCTTATTCTGTGAGGCAGGTTTGTTTTATAAGATTCAGTACTCTTCCTAGCTTGCCCTAGGATTCTAGGTTTCAAAATAGGAACCTATAGGCAAGCTTGACTGTGAGTGTGGATATGAGATAGCTATGACTTTTTTTTTTTTAAATAATATTCACTGTCCTTACATTCACATTCCTCTGATGGAATGCTTTTAGGTAGCATCACGCAGATTGCAATCTCAGAAGAGAGCATGGAAGAGGCAGGGCTGGAATGGAACTCAGCTCTCACCGCTGCTGTCACCATGGCCACTGAGGAGGGCGTGAAAAAAGACTCAGAGGAAATTTCAGGTACTTTCTGGGACTTAATTATCATGAAAGGTTTTTGTGACCTTATTGTCATTATGATTATGGAAACAGAAGACCTTAATTATTTTTGTTGATTTGTTGTTGTTGTGAAGCAGGAAAGGTTTTTTTTTTTTGTTTTGTTTTCTGGGTCACAGCTGGTGATGCACAGGGGTCACTCCTGGCTCTGCACTCAGGAGTTACTCCTGGCGATGCTCGAGGGACCACATGGGATGCTGGGAATCGAACCCGGGTCAGCCGTGTACAAGGCAAATGCCCTACTTACTGTGCTATCGCTCCAGCCCCCAAAGCAAGAAAGTTTTTATTGAATCTTAATTTAGGGAGATGTGAGGAGAGAGAAAGAGAAGAGTACATAATCGAGAGAGAACACAGGCGTCTCCAGAGTGGAAAAAGGCAAGCAGAGAAATGTGTTCAAGGGAGAACATGAGCAAGTCTTTTGCTAATTTTTAAATACATATAATAATGCTAATTATAGCTGTAGGTGCCTTAGGTAGTTCTTGCTTTTTGTCATGCCAACTATTTCTAACATTGGTCCATTTCTTAGATAAACCAAGCTGTAAGTGTCAGAAGAAAAGATAAAGTAATTAATGGTGTAAAGGATGTGGTTAGTGATGACAATTCATTTAATAAATATTTGGTTGAAACTTTTACTAGTTAGATGAAAAGATATAGCCTCTACACTCAGAGTTTATAGTGCCACCTATTTAACATAATTTTTTAACATAGGACTGAGGGAACATACCTTTCATATTTTTATTAACTTTTATCTTTTATTTATATTTTTTTGGGTTTTTTTTTTTGTTTTTTTTTGGGGGGGTCACACCTGGCGATGAACAGGGATTACTCCTGGCTCTTCACTCAGGAATTACCCCTGGCGATGCTTAGGGGACCATATGGGATGCTTGGATTAGAACCCGGGTCGGCCACGTGCAAGGCAAACGCCCTACCCACTGTGCTATCGCTCCAGCCCCTATCTTTTATTTTTCAAATTTTAATTTTGGTTTTATAGACCACACCTGGAAATTATCAGGGTTTACTCCTGGCTCTGCACTCAGGAATTACTCCTAGCAGTGCTCAGGAGACTATATGAGATGGTGGGAATCAAACCTGGGTTGGCCACAAAGTGAGTGCCCTACCCATTGTACTATCTCTCCAGCTCCTTTTAACTTTTTTTTTTTTTTTTTTTTGCTTTTTGGGTCATACCCGGCATTGCACAGGGGTTACTCCTGGCTCTGCACTCAGGAATCACCCCTGGCGGTGTTCAGGGGACCATATGGGTTGCTGGGAATCGAACCCGGGTCGGCCACATGCAAGGCAAATGCCTTACCCGCTGTGCTATTGCTCTAGCCCATCCTTGTTAACTTTTATAATATTAAATATTTAAGGTCAGGGTGTAGCTTAGTGGTAAAGCATGTGCATGCTATGTGTGAGGCCCTGGGTTTGATCTCTAGTGTGAAAATAATAAATAGAACACATTTTAAATATGAATATTTAATTTTAAATTTATATATGTAAATACTATCTTTCTGATCCCTTAATTTATCTTTACTAGTAGAAGGTTCTTATTGCTAGAATCACAACAAATTGAGGGCATGTTGAATTAAAATACTTATCCAAAATTTTTATGCTTTTGAAGAGACCAGATAATCAGGTACCATCTTTAAGAGGCAGCTAGTTTTCCAAACTCTGATTCCCTTTTCCCAGCAATGACACAACAACAAATTCTTCTGAACTAAAATGATTTTTAATTTAATACATGACAGGTATGCCTCAGTGTATATAGTATTGTTTGTTTACTTTTTCTTGTCCCTCTTATGCCAGAAGACACTTTGATGTTCTGGAAAGGGATAGCTGATGTAGGGCTGATGGAAGAGGTTGTCTGCAATATACAAAAGGAAATAGAGGAATTACTCAGGGGAGTTCAGCAGCGGCTCATACAGGCTCCCTTCCAGGTCACAGGTAAGTACTTTCATTCTAATAACAGTGGTCAGTTATTAGGCAGTAATAACTGGACAGATCCGTTAAGCCTCATAGAAATACAGAGATGAATATTATTAGCCCTTTCTTACAGATTAGGTAAGTCACTTGTTTGAAGTCTTTTGTTTTGTTTTGGGGCCACAACTGGCAGTTCTCAGGGGTTACTCCTAGCTCTGCACTTAGAAATTACTCCTGGCAGTGCTCAGGGAACCATATGGGATGCTTGGGATCCAAACCGAGTTAAACACTTGCAAAGAAAGTCCCTTACCTGTTTACGGGCCCTGATCAGAGGTTTTGAATTCGGGCTTGGTCATGCTTTTTCTTTCCACAGGTAACTTTTACCTTTATAAAAGGCAACACGTTTATTTCTTTCTCTGTTTCATCTGTGTGTGTGTGTGTGTGTGTGTGTGTGTATGATTTTTGTAACCCTTATCACCATTGTGATTTACGGAAACAAAAGACCACTTAATTACATTTTTCTGTTTTTTCGTTGTTGTTTTGGGGCCACACCCAGCGATGCTCAGGGGTTACTCATGGCTTTACACTCAGGAATTACCTGTGGCCATGCTTGGGGAACCATATCAAACCCAGGTCAGCCATGTGCAAGGCAAGTGCCTTACCCTCTGTACTATCTTTCTAACCTGACATCTGATTTTTCTTTCTTTTTGGGTCACACCCAGCAGTGCACAAGAGTTACTCCTGGCTCTGCACTTAGGAATTACTCCTGGCAGTGCTGGGGGACCATATGGGATGCTGGGAATCAAACCTGGGTCGGCCACGTGCAAGGCAAATGCCCTACCTGCTGTGCTATCTCTCCAGCCCCCTGACATCTGATTTTTGACAATTATTTCTTTTTCTTTTTTTTTTTTCTTTTTGGGTCACACCTGGCGATGCACAGGGGTTACTCCTGGCTCTGCACTCAGGAATTACCCCTGGCCGTGCTCAGGGGACCATATGGGATGCTGGGATTTGAACCCGGGTCGGCCGCGTGCAAGGCAAACGCCCTACCCGCTGTGCTATCTGTCCAGCCCCTCTTTTTCTTTTTTTTGGGTCACACCCGGTGATGCACAGGGGTCACCTCTGGCTCTGCACTCAGGAATTACCCCTGGCGGTGCTCAGGGGACCATATTGGAAGGGACCATATGTGCAAGGCAAATGCTCTACCCGCTGTGCTATCACTCCAGCCCCAACAATTATTTTCTTTTAGTTAATGGTTCTGACACTATTGTGTTTATCTATAGCTGTTTCTGTTGTTGTTCTGTTATTATTGTTGTTGTTTGGGGACCACACCAGGCAGTGATTGGGGTGCTATACATGACTAAGTCCTTGGGAATTGCTCCCAGCATCACTTTGGGATCATTGTGGAGCTAAGGAGGGCTCCCACATGCAAAGCAACCCCTCCAGTCCTCTGAGCCATCTTCTCTTTTTTGGGGGGAGGGCTTTTTGGGTCACACCTGGCGATGCGCAGGGGTTACTCCTGACTCTGCCCTCGGTAATTACTCCTGGTGGTGCTCAGGGGACCATATAGAATGCCGGGGATTGAACCTGGGTCGGCCCATGCAAGCCAAATGCCTGACGTGCTGTATTATCACTGCAGCCCCATTTGAGCCATCTTCTTACTATTTCTGAATACTCACAGATCTTGCTTTTCTGCTGGATGTTGAGGGTGTTCTAATCATCAGATACAAATGGGGTTATGATATATCTCATTAACTTACATGTTTAGTGAGTTCTCAGAGTTGTTCTTTTTTTTTTTTTGGGGGGGGGTCACACCCAGCGATGCACAGAGGTTACTCCTGGCTCATGCACTCAGGAATTATTCCTGGCGGTGTTGGGGGACCATATGGGATACTGGGAATCGAACCCAGGTCTGCCACATGCAAGGCAAACACCCTACCCACTGTGCTATCGCTCCAGCCCCAGCAGTTCAACGTTTAAAAAGATCAGTTCTTTTATGTTACTCAGACACTTTTAAAAAGTAGAGTAAATATTATGTAAAATGCTTTAATTTAAGGCCCCATTATTAAGAGAAAATAATAAGGTTCTGAACATTATATGTAGTGTACCCTCTTTTGTTTAAGAAAAAGCAAGATTACAAACCCGTATAGGTGTTCTCAGATACTTTATTTATTTATTTATTTATTTATTTTTTTGCTTTTTGGGTCACACCCAGCGATGCACAGGAGTTACTCCTGGTTCTACACTCAGGAATTACCCCTGGCGGTGCTCAGGGGACCATATGGGATGCTAGGATTTGAACCTGGGTCAGCCTGGGTCGGCCTCGTGCAAGGCAAGCGCCCTACCCGCTGTGCTATTGCTCCAGCCCCAGATACTTTATTTTTTTTAAATTAAATTACTGTGAGAACAGTTAGAAAGCTTTCAGGTTTAAGTCTCAGTTATACAATGATCAAACACCCATCCCTTCACCAGTGTACATGTTCCACCACCAAGAACCCCAGTATATCCCCTCATGCCACCCTCCCACCTTGCCTGTGTGGCAGATGATTTTCACTTTACTCTCTCTTTGATTACATTCATTTTTGACAGAAAACCCACTATTATTATTTGGAATTTTCCCCCAACAATCAGACCTGCCGAAAAGGCATCATTAGATAATCTGTTTTCTATTGCTGATAATGAAGAGCATATGATGTCACACGGCTGCAATGATGGGGGCAGGGCGGAACTGGCTCTGCTCTCTGCCCAGACGAGACCCTGAGTGGCTGCCCACAAATGGCTCCTCCACTCCTGAACGGCCATGATCCCAGAGGCACACAAACCAATCTCGGAACACAGTGGCTGCTGGTAGAAATACCTCTGGTCTTAATTTCTCAGATACTCTTAATCAGAAAGAAAATGGAAGGATAACCAAAACATACTTATAAAATGGTTTGTCTATAGGGTAGTGATTCTCAACCAAAAATGGTTTTTCACCACTGGAGACATTTAGCAATGTCTCAAAATGTATTGGTTGCTTCTGTTTGGTATGTGAGATGGCTGACATTTTATAATCAAGATAAAAGGTTTTTCAGACCATCTGCACGATGAAAAGTTTCCATCTCTCCACCCAAAGTGAAGCCCACACCTGGGGTCACTGATGGATAGGACTGTTTGGAACCCTCAGCCATAAGGTCACAGAGTTCAAGGCCAGCTGGTTTCTTCCAAGCAATTGTCATAAGTCCTACTCCCACTAGGACAGTTCCAAGAGGAGTCCACCACTCGGCAATTTCTTATTGGAATTTTAAAGGTTTATTCCTTTGCATTATGTCTGATGGGTATAGTTTTGTCTGTTGTTTTCAGTTATCTTCAGTAGATGGATTAATATAAATTCTCTAGTCTTTTTTTTTTTTTTTTTTTTTGCTTTTAGGGTCACACCTGGCGATGCACAGGGGTTACTCCTGGCTCTGCATTCAGGAATTACTCCTGGCGGTGCTCAGGGGACCACATGGGATGCTGGGAATCGAACCCGGGTTGGCCTCGTGCAAGGCAAATGCCCTACCCACTGTGCTATCGCTCCAGCCCCCAAATTCTCAAGTCTTAACATTACCAGAAACTATAAATTCATTCTCAGTTTGTAAATGTTACTATATTTTAAATGTGTACAGTGAAAAAAGGTAAATAATATAAAAACCAGAGTTTAAATAGCAGAGGTGGTAATTATTCATTTAGGTTTTGAGAGCCATACTGATAGTGGTCAGGGTCTAACTTCCAACTGCCAACTTCTTTGGGGTTAATTCTGGTGGTACATGGGAGATTATGTGATACTAGGAATTAAAACTGGGCCTCCAGGGGCCTGAGAGAGAGTACAGTGCATTGGGTGCTTGCCTTGCACAGGCAGGGCTGACCCAGGTTCAATTCCTGGCATCCCATATGATTGTCAGCACAGCCAAGGAAAGATCCCTGAGCTCAGAGCCAGGAGTAAGCCCTGAACTTACACCACACCCAGGTGTGGCAAAAAAAAAAAAAAAGAAGGAAGGAAGGAAGTTAGGAAGGAAGGAAGGAAGAAAGGAAGAAAGGAAGAGAAACTGGACCTCCAGCATGCAAAGAATGTGCTCAGCATGTTGGGCTCTTTCTCCAGAGCCCTAGAAAGCAGGTGTGGCTGTTTTAGATAGCGGTCAAGGAAGACCTCTCTCTAAGGAAGTGGCATTTAAGCAGAGATAAATGGAAGGAACTAGTCATTTGATAAGCCGGAAGAAGGAACATTTCAGACAGACAAAGCAAAGATCTTGAAGTGGCAACGAGCCTAATGGATTCAATGAATTATGAGCCAGCAAAATAGTATAAGAGTTAAAGCCTCGGGCTTGCAAGTGGCTGACCTTGGTTCAATCTCTGATACCTCATAGTTTTCCAAGTACTGTCAGGAGTGACCCCTGAACACCACCGGCTGTAGCCCAAAACACCCTCCCCCTCGCCCAATTTTTTGTTTCATTTTTGGTTCATACCAAGAGATGCTCAGGGGATTACTCCTGGCTCTGCAATGCAAGCACCCTATCCACTGTACTATCTCTCCAGCCCTTATTCCTCCCCCCAAAAAATTTTTTTTAAAAAGAATTCTAGAAGCCCTGATGTAGTTACAGTGGAGTAGTGTATGGGGAAAATGGTAGGTGTTAAGGTTGGAGAGATCAGGGGAGACACTTTGGATAAACTTTCATCAGTCCTGTGGGTTTTGTTTTACTATGATGGTAAACCATCAGACACTTTCTCCATCTTTCCCCCTTATTACTATTTTTGCAATGACTGGGGGTTCACATACACTTTACTGTGGTGTTCTCTAAAGGTCATGCTTCTTTTTTATTTGAATACCCAGCAGTGCTCAGGGCTTAGTCCTGGCTCTGCACTTAAGAATCACTCCTGGTGGGGCTCAGGAAACTACATGACGTGCTCGGGGTGGAACTCAGGTTGGCTGTGTGAAGACCAGTGCCTTTCCCACTGTACTGACAACCCATTTTCCTGACCCCCCCCTCCACGTCACACTCCTCTATTGTTCTCCTTTGACATGTGCTCTCCAGGAGTTACACTCTATTTATTTATTTATTTATTTATTTATTTATTTATTTATTTATATTTTTTTTTTGCTTTTTGGGTCACACCTGGCAATGCACAGGGGTTACTCCTGGCTCTGCACTCAGGAATCACCTCTGGCAGTGCTCAGGGGACCATATGGAATGCTGAGAATCGAACCCGGGTCGGCCGCTTGCAAGGCAAATGCCTTACCCGCTGTGCTACCACTCCAGCCCCCTATTTATTTTTGTTTTTTTAACTGCCCCCACACCCCCATCAATGTTCAGCAGTTACTCCTGACTCTGTACTCAAGAATTACTTCTGGCGGTACTCAGAAGATCATTTGGGGTGCTGGGGATTGAACCCTGGTACACACTCTTTAGTTACAGTGCTCACATACATTCTAGTTGCCCTGCTTGCTAGAGGTCACAGTTTCTGGTCATGTTTTTCACACATCTTTTAGTTACAGTGCTCACTGGGAGTCACGCCATTTATTTGTGATGCTTGCACTCACCTGGCAGCAGTGTGGGTGGAAATCACTTGCATGCTGGTATCACAGAGAATGCAGCTGTTCTCTCGAACAGCATAGATTCCAGGATCATGCTTTACACATGTGGCAGCACTGGGAATAAAACCTGAGATCTTACATTCACAAGACAGACACTCTCACCCGCCGAGCTCTCTCTCCAGGCCCTAGTTGTCATAGCGATGCGCAGGGGTCACTCCTGGCTCTGCACTCAAAAATCCTGCCTGGCAATGTTGGGGTACTGTATGGGATCTCAGGCATTGAACCCATGTTGGCCGTGTGAAAGATCCTACTTGCTGTACTATCCACTCTGGGCCCTGCCATAGTGTTTTGAATAGGGAAATAAAGTGATATTATTTCACGCAGCACATAAGGCTAGGAATGCGGTTCAGTGATAATGCACTGGCTTTGCATGTGAGGCCTTAGTTAAATCCCTAGCACCACATACATACAAAATAATTAAAAAAACATTTTTTTTAAAGTGCTCTCACAGTGAGGGCATTTGCTTTGCATGCAGCCGACCCGGGTTCGATTCCCAGCATCCCATATGGTACCCTGAGCACCGCCAGGGGTAATTCCTGAGTGCAGAGCCAGGAGTAACCCCTGTGCATCACCGGGTGTGACACAAAAAGCAAAAGCAAAAAACAAAAGTGCTCGGGGCTGGAGCAATAGCATGGCGGGTAGGGCGTTTGCCTTGCACGCAGCCAACCTGGGTTCGATTCCCAGCATCCCATATGGTCCCCTGAGCACCGCCAGGAGTAATTTCTGATTGCAAAGCCAGGAAGTATCCCCTGTGCATTGCTGGGTGTGACCCAAAAAGCAAAAAAAAAAAAAAAAAAAAAGTGCTCTCACAGTGAGGTCTTTTATTTTTTATTTCTTTTGTTCAGCTTTATTGCATCATACCCAGCAATCTCAGGGGTTACCCTTGGCTCTGCACTCAGGAATTACTCCTTGCAATACTTGGGGGAACATACGGGATGGCAGATATTGAATCCAGGTCGGCCACGTGCAAGGCTAACACCCTTTCCGCTGTATTATTGTTCCAGCCCCCACAAAATAATAAAGTTAAGCAGCATGTAGAGAAAAGAAAACATATGGCACAAAAACCAGTTGGGGGGTGCGCTTGTGGGGATCATTCTGGACAACAGATAATAGTACCATGAGTTAGAGTGGACAGTAGTAGGTAAACCTGTGCAGTGAAAATAATCCTGTCATTTCTGGGTGGTTTCGTGTTTACAAGTAGCACACAGGGAATATAGGAACTAGTGGAACATTTTTGCTTTGACTCAAGAGACATGCATTTTGTTTTAAACAGATGCCGCTGTTCTCAATAATGTAGCACATACATTCGGCCTAATGGACACAGTCAAGAAGGTTTTGGACAACAGGAGGAACCAAGTAGAACAGGGAGAAGAGCAATTTCTCTATACTCTGACAGGTGTGTATAGCTTCTCTCTTTAAGTGACACTAAACAAAAATCCTTGAGACTTGCCCCTTCTTTGTTTTTGTTTTCACTTGTGACTGACTTCCCTTTTTTTCTCCCCTCCTCCCCTCCCTTCCTTTTCAATTTTGTCTTTCCTTCCCCTTATCTTTTTGGTGAGTCCATACCCATAATTCCCCGAAGAACTACTCATGGTGGTGTTCAAGGGCTATGCTGGGCTGGAACCCAAGGCTCTCTCACATGCAAACCCTGGCTTCTAGCCCTTTGAACTGTTTTTCTGGATCCCCTGCCCCTTCACTCCCCTTCTTTGCAGTGCTACTCAGGCCCAGAGGTGCTTAGGGACACCAGGATTACATTAGCAGTACTGGTGTTTGTGGTGTGGGGACATGCATACTGGAAATTGAACTCAGGGCTTCACACATGCTGGGTATGTGCTCTATTATTTATTTGTTTTGTTTGTTTTGGATCATACCAGCAGAGCTGAAGGTTTACACCTGGCAGACAGGTAATGCCTCTTTACCCACTGTACTCTCTCTGGCCCAGTACTTTGTAATCTTGAGCATAGAGCTAGGAGTAGGTCCTGAGCACAGCTGGGTATGGCCCCAAAACAAAACAAAATCAAACGTTATGTGGAAGGTTGGGGACCAGAGAGATGGTATAGGGGATGAGGGACTTACCTTGCATGTTGATTAGCTATTTAGCAACCAGAAGTTCTAATGTAGAACCAGGTTCACCAGTGGTCGCCACTGTTGACCTGGATACCTGGGAGAGGGATAGCGGAGGGTATATTATGATAGCGAAGCCTCTGTGTGGACCAGGAGATAGTTCACTGGGCTGGAACTTCATGTGCAAGAGACCTGGGTTCGATGTCCAGCACATTTACAGTTGAACTTTAGTACTTTGACAGCCTGAAAAAGAATCTGGTTTGTTGTCCTGCCTATTACACAGAAATATAATTATTGGGACTGGGAAGATAGCTCAGTGGATTAGAGCACATATTTTACATGCAGAAGGCCTGTCTTCCATCTCCAGCACCGTGTGGTCCCCTGAGCACTCTCAGGTGTAGCTCAAAAGCCAGAGGGGGGAAATGTAATTATTGGAAGAATTCTCTTGGGAGTGTGGCTACTCCTGGCAATAGTGAGGGACAGTGTGGTACTGGTCATTGAATCCAGGTTGGATATGTCTTCCAAGGCATGTGTGTGCCCTAACCCTGTACGATCTCTCTGGCCCCAACTTTTTATTTTGTGAGGAGCACCTAGCAGTGCACAGTGCTTATTCCTGGCTCTGTGATTAGGGATCGCTCCTGGCAATACCCAGGGACCACATGTGGTGCTGGGGACTTAACCAGGGTTAAAGTGGGTCCCCACTTTACAATTTTTAAAATAAACAGGGTGCTAGAGTAATAGTATAGTGGGTAGGGAACTTTCTTTTATGCAACCAACCCAGGCTTAATCCCTGGCACCTTATATAGTCCCCCAAACCCTGCCACGAATGATCCCTGAGCATAGAATAAGGAGGAAGTCCTGAGTACTGCCGGGTGTGACCCCAACATAAAACAAAATATAGTAAATTTAATAAAGTGGGCCAGAGAGACCATATAGGAGTTCAGGCATTTAGCTTGCATAAGGCAACAATTTGATCTCCAGCACCGTATCTGATTCCCCAAGTACCACCAACAGTGATCCCTGAGCACTGCTGGGCTGCGTGTAGCCCCAAACCCTTACCCAACCCCCCAACAAAAAATCCAAAAAGAATCTGAAAAGAGTTGCCAGAATCTATATAGTGGCAAAACCTGGAGGTCAGGACCTTCAAGTCTCTTTACAACCAGTTTATAGATCCTCAAAGTATACTTTCCTCCACCAAAATCATTTTTAAATTTTCCACAGACTTGGAGCGCCAGTTGGAGGAACAGAAGAAGCAAGCTCAGGATCACAGGCTGAAATCCCAGACAGTTCAAAATGTGGTACTGATGCCCATGAGCACTCCCAAGCCTCCGAAAAGGCCCCGGCTCCAGCGGCCAGCCTCTACCACCGTCCTGAGCCCTTCTCCTCCTGTCCAGCAACCTCAGTTCACCGTCATCTCCCCCATCACCATTACCCCAGTGGGTCAGTCGTTTTCCATGGGCAATATTCCAGTGGCCACCCTCAGCCAGGGCTCCAGTCCTGTGACTGTGCACACACTGCCTTCTGGCCCTCAGCTCTTCCGCTATGCCACAGTGGTCTCCTCTGCCAAGAGCAGCTCACCAGACACAGTGACCATCCACCCGTCGTCTAGCTTGGCACTGCTGAGCTCCACTGCCATGCAGGATGGGAGTACCCTGGGCAACATGACCACCATGGTGAGCCCTGTGGAATTGGTGGCCATGGAGTCCGGCCTGACCTCAGCAATCCAGGCAGTCGAAAGCACCTCAGAGGACGGGCAGACCATCATCGAAATCGACCCAGCCCCAGACCCAGAGGCTGAGGACACTGATCGCAAAGCTGTCATCCTGGAGACCGAGCTGAGGACTGAGGAGAAAGTCGTGGCAGAGATGGAAGAGCACCAGCACCAAGTCCACAATGTGGAGATTGTGGTCTTAGAGGACTAACTGGGAATTTGGGGGCCAGGAGATATATTTTGGTTTGGGATTTTAATTATTTGTTTGTTTTTGTCATTGTCCCACTCATTTCCACTTAGGATCCTTTTTTTTTAAAAAAAAGAAACAAACAAAAAACAGCAACATAATTTTGTTGTAACTGAAAATGTTGGGTCCCTCCACCTTGTCACTGAAAAATGGACAAAAACAAGCTGCCCTTCTGAAGTTAGGTCACTCAATGTCCTAATCCTTTTATACCAAGAATGTTATTTCTTTTAGGTGAGCCACCATGATGACCAGAAATCCTGTCGAGGAAGCCCTTTCCAACCTAGTCTATCTGTGCACTCATACGGTTTTGTTCTTATAAAGGTGTGTTGACCAAACTGTGGAACACAGATCTGACACTGGACGGCAACTCACTCAGATGTGGATGCTGGGGGATACTTTATTTTGTATCCTGTAGAGGGTCCCCAGAAGCCAGTGCAAAACTCTGAGATTAAAAGAAGTTGAATTCTGCTTGGAGGGAATTCTGCTTGGCAGCTTAGGAAGGGGCAGTCAGTGCATTGGCCAAAATGGGGCAAAGAAATTATCTTAATTTCTAGAATGCAACTGATGCCTCTTTGTCTCTGAGGGTTACCACCATGGATGCCACTTTGAAGAAAGGGCTGAGTGGAAGTGCACATCTCCACAGAGCAAGTGGCATCAGAAATGGGAAAACTTGTGACTTTACAGAGATAGAAATCTGGCAGTCACAGCTATGCAGTGGGATTTCAAGGCGGTAGCCCCCTGGCTTCCCCGCTTTCTCAAGCACTTATCTTTCTAAACTTAAGTCCATTCATTTGCAAACTGTGTGATGTGTTGTGAATTGTTGTTCTTGGACTATGGCTGTTGTGGGGTCGGGGCACCAAGCCATCTTGTTGCATGACTCCAGAGAAGGGGAGCTCCTTATCCAGACCACCTGCCCCTTATGAGGGACCCTCTTTTGGCTTGAGAACCAAAAGCAGCCACTCATTTGGTGCTTCCGTTTGTTGTTCCCTCCATCCCACAACTGTTCGTGGCATCTGTCTCCAGGATCCACACTCTTCAGCTTTTTGACTGATCTGGAGGACAGTGATGGGTGCTTGCCTGCCTTCATCCCCTTTTAGATTTATTTATACCCCAGATGGTTCTGTGAGATATTGAGCTCATAATGAAGCCTTAGGCTTGGCAGGAAAGACTTCACACCCCCAGCCTATCCTCAGGCATCCAGTAGCTGTCTCCTCCTGAGTGAGCTGGACTCCTGGGAAAGACACGTTGTCGGCAACATTCTGTTACAGGAGCTGTACCAGGAATGCCAATCATACTGTCTGGGGTGGGGCAGTACTTTGTGTTCTTTCTTTCTTTTTAAAATATTGTTTGTATATTTAGAGCTGGGCCATTTTTCTGTGCTGTGATTCCCTCTCTTTAAACCATCTTCAATGTTTGGGGCAAGAGTAGACCCTGGTTTTAATTTCTTTGACTGCATTGTTTACTGCACTAGAAAAAAAAATATAGGAAAACTGCAGACAATTAAAAGAAAAATAGGTCAAAAAAAAGAAAGCACACACTTAAGGAGTTGGAGGGTTTTGTTTTTGTTTTTCTTTCTCTCCCTCTCCCTCTTTCTTTTTTTTAATTAAAAGCCAAACTTGGACCTGTAGTTTCCTTCTTTCCCCCCACCCGCCCAAGAGAAGCTACCCACCTGAAGCCATGTTTCTTCCAACCAGTGTTGGAATTGCTATTTTAAAGTGAGTGAGTGAAACTGTATCCTGCCATCTTGCAAAAGGTTGTATATAGCTGGAGCTCTCCCACTTAGGAGTTGAATCTGAAAAGCCTTAAGGGTGAACCCCATACACTTGTGGTTTTATGAGCCCCATACAATTGTGGTTTTAAGCTTTAAAGTCTGGGGTTCTGTTTTTCATTTCAAAATATTTAACAGATGTAGCAATCAGCTTTGGACAAACCTTTGGTTCATTATATATCTTTAATGAGGGAAGTGGCTTTTAGTTCTTGCTACTTTAGGTTTTATTTCTTTGGCACATTAACAAAAACTAAATTTTTGTCTAAGCCTGAAACTCTTACTTGGACCTAGAAAGGCATGTGTCATTCCTGTTTCGGTTTTTAGGGACACTTCTCTCTTTCTCAAAGATGAAAGGCCCAATTCAGGGCAGAAGAGGAGCCATAGGGAACACCCACCTGCCAGCTCAGGGTCCTGCCTCTCTGTCAGAGCTGTTGGCCGTGTTATACATGCTTCCAAAATCAAGAGATCTCCTAAGGTCTGAGCTTGTTAACTTTCACTATCTGAATATTCTGACTGGTGAAATACATGAGCTTTGTTGTTTTCCTGGTCTGCCATTAGCCTGTCATTATTGCTAGATACCATATCCCTCATTGAGTTGGGTTTTCCACCTGGTCTGGATCAGGGTTTATGAACCTTTTCCTCACCATGGCCCCCTTCCAATTTTGTTACCCCTGTCCTATTGGTTGGCTCCTAGTGTTGTGCCATGTCCCCCACCCACCCATTGAAGTGGTTTTCATCTTTGACCCCCCTTGGAACATCCTGGGGCCCCACAATGGGGTCATGTGGCCCCTGATTGAGAAATAATGGTCCAGATCATTTCAGACCAAGTAAGATATATACAAGTTACCGGTATGTACATCAAGAGTTACAATGCATCATTCATCGGGCTGACTTGGCAGAGGCCATCTCTCAGTTTATCATTAAATAAAAATTTATAGGCACCATCTATGTGCCAGGCTTTTTGAGCTAGGCACTTGCAGAACTGAGATGAAGAAACAATCCCTAAACTTAAGGAATTCATACTCCAGAGGTTGTCAAGAATGATGGGCTAGAGTGATAGTACAGTGGGTAGGGCCCTGGCCTTGCACACAGCTGAACCGGGTTTGATCCCTGGCATCCCATATGGTCCCCAAGACTGCCAGAAGTGATTTCTGAGTGCAGAACCAGGAGTAAACACTGAACACTACTGGGTGTGCCCTGCCCCTCACCAAAAAAAAAAAAAAAAAGTACACTGAAATATATAGTCCCCCAAGCCCCACCAGGAGTAAATCCTGAGCACCACTGAGTGTGACCAAAAAACAAAAAAAGGAAACAATTAATTTGAGAATAAGTCCATAGGTTTCAACAGACCTTCTCTAGTGAAATAGTGAAACCATACTGGGAAAATACTATGACAGGAGAAGCTATGGCTGGGAATAAAATACCAAGCCCCTAATCCAGATCAGGGTATATGCTTAAACTGATTTAGGAGAGGTCATTTTTGGCTTGTGTGTGTGTGTGTGTTTCATTTTTGAGTAGTTGGATTTTACTGATACAAGAGAGAGAAAAATCCTTAGTCACATGCTGTTTCTGTCTCCGAGCGAGGCAGCGTCAGCAGTGTGAGCAGTCTCCCCCGAGATTAGCCCGCTGGAGAAATGTGTCAGCCTCTCCAGATTTCCAGCAGCTGAATCCAGGACTGGAGTTTAGCTGGTTGAAGTTTAGCCTCAAAGCTTATTGCCATGTGGTTTCCACAAAGGCATCAAAAGACTGTGTCACTATTTCTCCATAGTTATATCCCTGCCTGTTTTAGCCCCTGCCTTATTTCTTGCTTTTTTCAGTTTCCAGATTTTCTCTTGCTCACCCCAAAACAAAACAAAGCAACTCCCATCGTTCTCATTCTAAATTTTATTTATATATTTTGGTTTTAGGGTACAAGCCTGGCTGTGCTTAGGTCATACTCCTGGCCTGTGTTCAGGAATCACTGCTTGCAGGGCTCAGAGAACCAAATATGATGCCACTTAAATTGTTGGTTAAG
Source organism: Sorex araneus (assembly GCF_027595985.1). Taxonomy (NCBI): domain Eukaryota; kingdom Metazoa; phylum Chordata; class Mammalia; order Eulipotyphla; family Soricidae; genus Sorex; species Sorex araneus. The sequence goes on along the minus strand of NC_073306.1, from coordinate 46,572,149 downwards.
TGCAATACTACTTACTATTCCAGCTCCTGCTTATTCTAAATTTTAAAATAGACTATTCCCCTAGCTGGGAAGACAGTTCAAAGGTTTGAAGCAAATTGCATTGTGTATCATAGCCCTGACTTTGATGTCTGGCATGGCATGATCCTCTATGCACCTGTGAGAGTGAGCACTGAGTTGGGAGTAATCCCTGAGCACTGCCAGGTATGCCCCACAAAGAAAACAACACCAGCCCTCCTGAGCATTACAGATTCTAGCGCTGGAGGCGTCTGAGGACCACTAGGTGGTCCTGGTGATCTCCAGCATATGTCACAGACTGAATATTGAACCATGTGTTTGGCCAGCTACCCTTGGGAGTGACCCAGTGCAATCCCCACCCCTACCAAATGGACCACAGACAATATATAACATTCATAGTCATTTGGGGGCTGTAGAAATAGTACAGTGGATAGGGCACTTGCTGTGCATGTGACTGGCTGGGTTCAATCCCTAGCACCCCATATGGTCCTCAAGAGTTCTTCGAGGAGTGATCCCTGAGCACAGAGCCAGGAATAAGTCCGGAGAACTGCCATGTATGGTCCAAAAAACAAAAAGAAACTACCAAAAGCTGACTCCTAGTCATTTCATGTGAGTGTGTCGGTTTTTTGTTTTTTTTTTTAAGGTAGGGCTATTTGAGTCACACTCAGTGGTAGTCAGGGCTTACATCTGGCTCTATGCTCAGGATTCACTTCTAGCATTGCCTGGGGGACCATATACAGGGTAGCACTGTAGCCCTGTCATCCCATTGTTCATCGATTTGCATGAGCGGGCACCAGTAACGTCTCCATTGTGAGATTTGTTACTCTTTTTGGCATACTGAATATGCCACGGGTAGCTTGCCAGGCTCTGCCGTGGGGGCGGGATACTCTGGGTAGCTTGCCGGGGCTCTTCGAGAGGGATGGAGGAATCAAACCCAGGTCGGCCGCGTGCAAGGCAAATGCCCTACCTGCTATATAGGGTACTAGGGATTAAACCCAGGTTAACTGTGCAAGTCAAGCACCCTTACTCTATTGTACTATCACTCGGGCCTCAAGAAAAGGTTGAATTCTAAAAATAGGCCTGGGACTAGAAAGGGCTGAGCAATTGCGTTGCATGCATGAGGTCTGGTACATTCCCTACTATCACATGCTCTGCCAGTACCACAGGAAATGACCACTGAGCACTGCCATATGTGGCCTCAAGATGAAAGTAAAATAGGGGTTGTCAAGCCCCTAAAACAATTTTCATAGAACACAAATTACATTATACTTTTTTCATGTCAGAAACTGGTGAGTTTTGGGGCCAGTGTGATAGTACAGCAGGTAGGGTGCTTGCCTTGCATGTGGCTGACCTGGGTTTTATCCCCGGCATCCCATATGGTCCCCTGAGCACTGCTAGGAGTAGTTCCTGGGTGCAGAGCCAGAAGTAACCACCAGCTATAGCTCATAGAAAAAGAAGGAAGGCAGGCAGGAAGGAAGGCAGGCAAGTAGAGAGGTGACTTTGAGAGTCAACTCTGCTCAAAACGCCACCTCCCCTCACCGCAACACAAAGCCATTGTCTAGTTTTCACTTCCCAAAAGTCTTCCTAACTCAATCCCCTGAACCGAAGCACTTATCAGTTCCCCAGAAAACACAGCTTCTAGTACCTAGCTGGAGAGGCTGGAGAGATAGTACAGTGAGTAGAGCGTTTGCCTTGTATGCGGCCAACCCGGGTTCGATCCCAGGATTCCATGTGGTCCCCTGAGCACTACTAGGAGTAATTTCTGAGTGCAGAGCTAGGAGTAAGCCCTGTGTGACCCCAAAAGCCAAAAGTAAGTAAGTAAGTAAGTAAGTAAGTAAATAAATAAATAAATAAATAAAACCTAGCTGGATAAATTGCTTTTTTTTTTTTTTTTTGCTTTACAGGTCACACCCAGTGTTGCACAGGGGTCACTCCTTGCTCTGCACTCAGGAATTACTCCTGGCGGTGCTCAGGGGACCATATGGGATGCTGGGAATTGTGCTATCACTCTAGTCCCTGGATAAATTACTTTAGCCCAGTATAATTCTTATCTCTTCACAACTACCTGAAACTTACATCTTCTTTTGTTTGTTTTGGTTTACACTTGGAGGTACTTGGGGGCCGATTCCGGCTTATTAGAAGGGGATTGCTCCAGTTGGTGCTTGGGGGATCACAGTTTTGATAATGGAACTTAGGTTTTCTGAATGCAAACTATGCATTCTGGCCTTTTGAGTCAGATGGAGCCTGGGTCCCCGCCTGCTGTACTAGCCTTCTACACCTACCACCCAATACTGTCTCTTTGGCGTCTGTTTTATTTCTAATTTAATTCCTTTTTGCTGTTTTTGTTGCAGTGCTTGGACTGGACTGAGGGTTGCAAGCCTTTTGTTATGCTTTCTGGGAATCACATACCTTTGGTTGTGGTGCCAGGGATCGCCAACAGTAGTGCCACCGGGATTTTTTACAGCATGTGAGGCAATGCTGGGGTTAAACTCTTGGCCTCAGGCCTGCGAGGAAGGGGCTTTACCAATGAACCAACTTTGAGTCTTGTGTTTCTTAACCTATGTCCATATGATTCACCTGTGCGCCTCCAGGTTATTCCAAGGGGGCTGCAAGTGAAATTAACATTGAGAGAAGTAGTAGAGTGGGTATGGCATTTGTCTTGCACTTGGTCAACGCAGGTTTGATTCCCTGGCACCCCATATGGTCCCCCAGCCTGGCCAGGACTAATTCCTGAGTACAGAGCCAGTAGTCCAGAGCCAAAATTAAAAAAGGTGTGGAGGGAGTACAGGGGGTAAGGCACTTACCTTGCATGTGGCTAATCTGAGCCTATCCCCAGCAATGTACATATTGGTTCTCTGAGCTCTGTCAGGGGTCACTCCTAAGCACAGAGCCACAAATAGGCCCTGAGCACTGCCAGATGTGGTCCAAACCCCCTCACCTCACACACAAAAATAGCACTGCACTGGAGCACTGTCATCCCGTTGTTCATCGATTTGCTCGAGCGGGCACCAGTAACATCTCCGTTGTGAGACTTGTTGTTGCTGTTTTTGGCATATTGAATACAAAAATAAATGAATAATTTTTATTCGCAGTAATCAGCGGCCATTCGCAAGGCTAAAGGCCAATTTGTAGGATGGCAGTACAGTGCTAGGGGGGGCATACCAGAGAAACAAGCTCAGAAGGGGACCACATTGGGAAAGATCTAGAAATGTTGCTCTATCCTCTTTATGTATTTTTAGTGCTTTTTCAAAAAAAATTATCTTTTAATGAATCACCATGAGATATAGTTACAAAGCTTTCATATTGAGTTTCAGTCACACAATTATTGAATACCCCTCCCTCCATCAGTGTACGATCTCTACCACCAATGTCCCCAGTATCCCCCACCTCCACTCCATCCCAACCCCCCCTTGTCTCTGTGGCAGACAATTTCCTTCTTACTCTCTCTCTACTTTGGGCATTGTGGTTTGCAATACAGATACTGAGAGGTCATCATGTTTGGTCCTTAGTCTACTTTCAGCTCACATTTTGGAGCTTTTTGGTTTTGCTTTTGTTTTGGACCACACCCAGCGGTACTTGGGGGCTACTTCTATCTCTGTGCCTGAGAGTCACTTCTGGCAGTGCTCAGAGAACCTTATGTAGTGCCAGGAATTAAACCAAATTTTGCCATGAACAATGCAAGTGCTTCATCCCTGCACTATCTTTCCAGTTATTATTATTATTATTATTATTTTTGCTTTTGGGGTCACACCTGGCGATGCTCAGGGGTTACCCCTGGCTCTGCACTCAGGAATCACTCCTGATCAGGGGACCATATGGGATGCTGGGAATCGAACCCGGGTTGGCTGCGTGCAAGGCAAATGCCCTACCCTCTGTGCTATTGCTCCAGCCCCTAGCTTTGTATAGTCTTGAGCCAAGAGTATCCCCTGAGCACTACCTGATATGGCCCAAACAAACAAATGCCATTTTGTTTGCTTTTTTTTTTTTCATTTTATTTTAAAATCCAGGGAAAGCGTCCTCAAGTGTAACTCAGGGTGCCAGGGCTTCACTCCCTGCTTTTCTCTGCTAACTTGCCTGGAAGCTGAATGTGAGGGTCCAAAGACAAGGTGCTTCTGAGGCCCTGTGGTGCCAGGAGTGGTGCTCAGATGCCTCTAGGACTACACACAGTGATCCTGGGGGTGGCGGGGTATGTGGTGCTGGGTTTTGATCAACAGGAGATCTCCCTGGCACCGAGTTTTTTTTTTAATGTTTTATGGTTTTCTCTAAACAAATCATACATTATGGAATGCACAGGAAACCGACAGTGATTTAGGCAGAAGACTTAGTTTGGCACTTGTGTTTGTTTTATTTTGGGTTTTGTTTGGTTTGGTTGTTTATTGTTTTTATTTTTCAGAGTCATATCTGCCAGGACTTAGGGACTATTCCTAGCTGGATGCTCAGGGGTCACTTCTGGCTGTGCTCTGGGAGCCATATTCAGAGCCAAGGATTGAATCTAGGCCTCTAGCTTGCAAATTACGTGCCTGTTGAGCCATCTTTCTGACCCTCTTGTACTTTATTTGTTTTGTCTTGGGGGGTGCCACGCCTGTATTCAGGGATCACTACTGGGGGTCTCAGAGACCATAAGCAGTCTATGACCTGGTTAGAACCCAGGTTAGCAGCATGCAAGATAACCAAGCCACTTCCTTACCAGCTGTATCCTTTCTTTCGCTACCCGTTTTTAAAATTTTGTTTCAACTCATCATTTTTATTTTGTTTTGGTTTTGGAGCCACACCTGGGGTTGTTCAGTGCCCCAGTGGTGCTATTGAGACCATATGGTACCAAGGATTGAACCTGGGACTCTCATATGCAAAGTATGCAGTTCAGCACTTTGAGCCAACTCCCCAGCCTTTTAACTTTCTATTGCAGTTTAAGTGCTTACAGGAAAGTATGCATATCATAAGCACAATTCAAAACATTTAACAAATTGAATTAACTCATAAAGTCAGTCTCACAATCAAGAAAGACATTACTAAGAATCATACAGGGCTTAAAGTGCCTGCTTTGCAACTATGTGGTCACAAGTTCAAATCCCAGGGTCTCACATGCATTAAGTATTATCTAAAGCTCTATTGTTCGGGTCTGGCTGCTCTGCTTATCTGCCATCTCCAGCACCACAAACATTTCTGCTTGCACAATAGTGAAGTTGGTGCAACCACCACAAAAAAAAAAAAAAAAGGGTGTAACCTCCAGAGGTTGAGCATTACAATTAAAAAAAAAAAATGCTCCGGTTGCCTCAGAGGGAGTGCAAAGAGCTGGAACCCATGCCTGATGGTGCAGGGATCCAGGTTTGATCTTGGCAATAAAAAGGCTCCCAGGCACCACTAGGTATAGCCCTGGTAGCCCCTGGCACCACTGAGGAAGTTAAAAACTAAAAAAAAAATAATAAGAAACATAAACAAAATAACCCACAACTGGAATAGTGTGCAAGTAATGCAATTTGATGTGTGACTCCTAGTAAGTACCACACATTTTTTAATTAAATTAATTTTTTTTTTTTTTGCTTTTTGGGTCACACCCAACAGTGCACAGGGGTTACTCCTGGCTCTGCACTCAGGAATTATTCCTGGCGGTGCTGGGGGACCATATGGGATGCTGGGAATGGAACCTGGGTCGGCCGTGTGCAAGGCAAACGCCCTACCCGCTGTGCTATTGCTCCAGCCCCTAAATTTAATTTTTTATGGGGGACAGGTTACACTCGGTGATGCTCAGGGGTTACTCCTGTCTCTGCACTTAGGAATCACTTCTGGGAGTGGTTGGAGGGATCACTTAGGAATCAACTGGGTCAGTTGCATGCAAGGCAAGCACCCTGCCCACTGTGCTATCTCTCTGGCCCCTCCTCATGTTTTTTTAGACAACTCTTAGTCTTTACAACAGTCGTAATGAAGAGAAGGAGGAGCAGGGAGGAAATTAAAATTAATAAAATTTTAAAAGGGAATCACCAACAATCTCCCAGATGGCTAACTGTGATTTGGCTCTCTAACACCAGAACTTGCTTTTGCCTTTTAAATGGGAAGGGTAACACTTACCGGTGTCAGTTAAATACTTGGATCCGTTCCAGAATAGAAATAATATTTAAAAAATACCTCTGAACATGCTTGTCCAAGTCTTTTGGTTAACACATACATGTGTATTTGCCTACCCAGAGTTTCAAATATCTGAACAAATCACATGAAAAACTTAAAGCTCAGGGACCACACATTGGCAAAGCAACTACTCTACCACTCACACACATACCTGGCTCCGAACTCCAAATAGTTCTTCTTAATTTGGGAACCACAGTCAGCTGTGGTGAGGGTTTACTCCTGGCTTTGTGCTCAGGGATTACTCAAACTCGGGTTTGCTGCACGCAAGGCAAGAGCCTTATCTGCTATACATTCTCTGTCCACTATGTTTTTTGTTTGTTGTGTTTTGGGGTAACGTGGTGATGGTCAGGGGTTATTCCTGGCTCTACACTCAGGAATCACTCATGGCAGTGTTTGGGACACCACAGGAGATATCAGGAATTGAACCCAGGTCAGCTGCACGCAAGGCAAGCAGGGTACCCACTATACTCTTGCCCCAGCTCCTACAGTTATCTCTCTCTCTCTCTCTCTCTCTCTCTCTCTCTCTCTCTCTCTCTCTCTCTCTCTCTCTCTCTCTCTCTCTCTCTCCTCCTCTCTCTCTCTTCTCTCACCAAAAGATTTGGGGCTAGAACAATAGTACAGTGAGGGTAGGGCTCTTGCCCTGCACACAGTCGACCTGGGTTTAATCTCCATCACTCCTTATTGTCCCCCAAGCATCACCAGGAATGATCCCTGAGCACATAAACAGAACTAAAAATAAATCCTGAGCATTTCTGTGTGTTTCCCCCGAATAGCAACAACAACAGCAGCAGCAACAATAAATGGAACATTTAACAACACAATCCACATTTCCTCATAGCCACATTTGGCTAGACCTGAGAGTTGGTTTAGATAAATATGGCTTCTTCATGGACCCTGCCATAATGCATATCTATTTATTTTAGCAGCTAATTTAATTTTTAATTCAATAATACTTAGGAGAGTCTTCCCCCAAATAACTAACTCTAAAGCTTATTTCCTTATTTCCTCCATGTCTGCTCACATGCTACCCTATCAGGGAGACTTCCCTGTCCTCCCACCCTATAGAAATGTCAGCTTTCGGGGGCTGGAACGATAGCACAGTGGGTAGGGTGTTTGCCTTGCTTGCGGCCGACCCGGGTTCAATTCCCATCCCAGCATCCCATGTGGTCCCCTGAGCACCGCCAGGAGTAATTCCTGAGTGCAGAGCCAGGAGTAACCCCTGTGCATCGCCAGGTGTGACCCAAAAAGCAAAAAAAAAAAAAAAAAAAAAGAAATGTCAGCTTTCTCCTGCATTATGCTTCCTATCTTCCTTATCTCACTTTTTCTCCATTTTATCTCTGTCCATTTATTTTCTCTTCCACAGTCCTATAAATCCATGAGGGCAGTTAGCTCTTCTTATTTGTGTTACTACTGCTTCTACGGTTCCTAGAATAATGCCTAGTGTCTAGTAGAAAGTTGATTTGCATGTGTGTATATGTGTGTGTGTGTGTGTGTGTGTGTGTGTGTGTGGTGGAGAAAATGGGGGGAGCAACCACACTTTTTGATGCTTGGAGACCTCTCCACTTCGATTTTCAGGGATCACCCCTTTTGGTGTTTCCATACAAAAGATTCATTCCAGCTTTTTGAGCTATCTCACTGGCCCTAAAAACTTATTTATTTGGGGCTGGAGTGATAGCACAGCAGGTAGGCCATTTGCCCTGCACTCGGCTGACCTGGGTTCAATTCCCAGCATCCCATATGGTCTCCTGAGCACCGCCAGGAGTAATTCCTGAGTGCAGAGCCAGGAGTAACCCCTGTGTATCGCCAGATGTGACCCAAAAAGCAAAAAGAACAAAAACAAAAACCTAAAAACTTATTTATTTACTTATTTACCACACCTGGCAGTGCTCAGGGCTTATTCCTGGCTCTTTGCTCAGGGATCACTCCTGGCAGAGCTCAGGGGACCAGAAAGGGTGCTGGGGATTGAACCCAGGTTGGCTGCATGCAAGACAAGTACCCTACCCCCTGTACTATCATTCCAGCCCTGAAACCTTATATTTAATGCATGAATATTAATAGTTACTGAAGAGCTGCTATGCACCAAGTATTGTTATCAGTACTTTTTACATGTGAACACAGTTGATCTCCGCAAAATCCTATATTGTGGGTGGACAGCATTATTTGCTCCGTTTAACTTTTCTTTTGTTTTGTTTTGTTTTGGGGCCATATCCAGCTGTGCTCAGGCCTTACTCCTGGATCTGTGCAGAGTTTACTCCTGGTGGGTTTGGGGGACCATATGGGGTGCCAGGGATTGAACTCAGGTTAGCCGCGTGCAAGGCAAATGCCCTACCTGCTGTACTATCACTCCTGTCCTTGTTCCATTTTATCATGAGGAAATGAACCCAGCATATTGTACTCCCACCGGTAGACATATTTGATATATTGTGCAGCAACCAAATTTTTTTTCCTTTGGGTCACACCTAGTGATGCTCAGGGATTACTCCTGGGTTTGCACTCAGGAATCACTCCTGGCGGTGCTCAGAGGACCATATGGGATGCTGGGAATCGAACCCGGGTTGGCCACGTGCAAGGCAAACGCCCTACCTGCTATGCTATCACTCCAGCCCTGCAACCAAAATTTTAAAAGGCCTTTGAATGTGCTAGAGAAGCATCCCACCAAAGATGCCCTGGTGGGTATCGTGCGTACCTCAGAGAAATACTGGGTGTAACACCAACCAAACAAATATGGGCTGGAGGGTAGGGAGCTTGCTTTACATGTTATTGACCTGGGTTCAATCCCTAGCACCTCATATGGTACCCCAAGCCCCACTAGCAATAATCCCTGAGCACAAAGCTAAAAGTAAGCCCTGAGCATAGCCAGGTATAGTCTTCCCCCACCACAAGAATATGTATCTATTTTTCAGAGGTGAGAGCAATAACATAGCTGGGAGGATGCTTGCATTACATGTGGCTTATCTGGGTTCAATCCTCAGCACCACATACGGTCCTTCAAGCCCTCCAGGAGTAACCCTGAGCACAAAGCCAGAAGTAAGCCCTGAGCACTGGCTGTGGGGGGGGGGGCGGAATCCTAAAAAATAAATTTTCAGGGGATGGGGAAAAATTATTCTTTAACTGGGACCAGAGATAAAGTACAGCGGGTAAGTTGCTTGCCTTACAAGTGATTCCTGAGTGCAGTCAGGAGTTAGCCCTGAGCAAAGATGCATGTGGCCCTAAAAACAAAAACAAAACTATTTTTCAACAAGTTTTTTTTCTTTTATTTGGTCACACCCAGTGATGCACAGGGGTCACTCCTGGCTCTGCACTCAGGAATTACTCCTGGCGGTACTCAGGGGACCATATGGGATGCTGGGAATCGAATCCAGGTTGGCCGCGTGCAAGGCATATGCCCTACCTGCTGTGCTATCGCTCCAGTCCCTCAACAAGTTATTTTCTAGAGTTTTGGGGTCACACCTGCTGGTGCTCAAGGCCTACCCCGGGGCTGTGTTCACATTGGCATCTGGTGCTGCTCAGGCAGTGTCAGAGATCACACAGGGTCTGTTTGAACTGATGACCTGTTTAGCTCCTCTCAAGCTGTTTTTTCATTACCATTCACTTCTGGGATATTCAAGTTTTTGGTTGTATGTATGGCCTAGAATGGTATGCAGTTAATTTGAGATTTCAGGGATTTAGGGCAGTGGTAGCTGATTAGATTTTGCTCTCAGATGGGCTGCAGTTCCTTTCTTCATCTTTCAGAGTACTCAGAACTGGTAGTACCAAAGTCTACTTACCTGATGGAAAGTTTATTTCTGGGGGCAGGATAACACCCAGTGCTTTTGACAGGCTATTCCCAGTTTAGTACTTGGGTTGTTCTTGCTGGTGCTCAAGAGACAGAGTTGCTGGGCATAGAATCCAGACCACTCATGTGTGAGCCTGCTCTTCTGTTTCTCTTGCTTCTGTACCTTTGACATTTTGTTGTTGTTGTTGTTGTCGTTGATTTGTTGTTATTGTTTTGGCCATACCTAGTGGTGCACACTGGCTCGACTCTTCACACGCTACCTCTCCAAATGCAAGGTAGCGTGTTTTCCCAGTGGAAAACCAGTAGGACCGTTCTGTTGTACAAGAGAGACATCCACAACATCGGCAACTATCGCCCAATCTGCCTGTTATCCGTCATCTACAAGTTATTCACTCGAGTCATCCTGAATAGAATAGGCAGAACACTAGATGAAGGACAACCATGCGAGCAAGCCGGGTTCCAAAAAGGATTCAGCATGATCGACCACACAGTGACCAAACTCATTGAAGTTTCGCAAGAGTTCAAGATGCCGCTCTGTCTAATGTTCATCGATTTAAAGAAGGCCTTTGATTCTGTTGAGACTGAAGTGGTTATCGAAGCCCTAGCCAAATAGGGTGTTCAAACTCAGTACATCAAGATCCTCCGCAAGTTGTGTTATGGATTCACCACCAGGATCTCACCATTCTACAAGGAAGTGATCATTGACGTAAAGAGAGGGGTTCGGCAAGGTGATACCATTTCGCCAAAACTCTTCAGTGCCACCCTCGAGAACATCATGCGATGACTGTAATGGGAAGGAATGGGAGTGAAGGTAGACAGTCAGCAACTACACCACCTCCGCTTCACTGATGACATCATTCTCATAAGGACAAACACTAGCCAAGCGGCAGAAATGCTGGCCGACTTCCACCGCAAGTGTGGAAAGGTAGGATGGCAGCTGAATCTCAGCAAAACGATGTTCATGAAAAAACAAACTAGTTTCTGATGTTCCATTTGCTCTCAATGGAATGAACATCTCCGAATGCAGCAGCTATGTGTACCTGGGTCGAGAACTCAACATGAGGAACGACTTGGTACCAGAACTGCACAGGAGGAAGAGAGCAGCATGGAATGCCTTCAGGAGCGTCAAAGAAATGGTTAAGAAGACAAAGAACCTCCGGCTCTGGGCACATCTTTTCGACTCCACCATTCTTCCTGCACTAACATACGGCTCAGAGACCTGGGACGTATGAAAACAGGATGAGAACGCCATTCAGGTATCCCAAAGAGGAATCGAAACAGCCATGCTAGGAGTATCACGCTCCACTCAAGTGGGAGAAGGAATCTGGAGTTCCGACCTCTGTCGATGGTCAAGAATAAGGGATGCTGTCTCATTTGCCAAGGTGTCAAAAATCAGATGGGGGGGCTGGAGCGATAGCACAGCGGGTAGGGCATTTGCCTTGCATGCAGCCGACCCGGGTTCGAATCCCAGCATCCCATATGGTCCCCTGAGCACCGCCAGGAGTAATTCCTGAGTGTAGAACCAGGAGTAACCCCTGTGCATCGCCGGGTGTGACCCCAAAAAGAAAGCAAAAAAAAAATCAGATGGGCTGGACATGTAATGCGATTCAGAGATGACCGCTGGACTAGAGCTGTTACCAACTGGATTCCATGGGACGTCAAGAGACCGCATGGCCGCCCACCAACGAGATGGTCAGACTTCTTTGTCAAAACCCTGAATGAATGATTTGAGGTTCTTCCTGTTCCTGAAGCGAGCAGATATCATTGGGCTACACTAGCACGCAACAGGGACAAATGGAGATGTTACTAGCACCCGCTCGAGTAAATCGAAGATCAACAGGATGAAAAATGATACAAGTGAATGGTGCTCAAGGTTTACGCCTGGCTCTGTGCTCAGGTATCATTTGTAGTAGGGCTGGAGGACTGAGCCTAGGTCAGCTGGATGAAAAGCAAATGCCTTACTGCTATACTATTTCTTCAGCTCCAGTTATTTAATTTTTGGGGGCCACATCTGCTAGTGCTCTGGGGTTCAATCGGTTGCTTGTGGCTAGGGATGGTGGGGAGTGAGGGAGGTAGCCTTGAAGAAAGAGTGCCTCCACCTCTCTGCTGGACCCACCTCAGCTACTAGTCTCGGGGAAATGTCTGACATGGGTCAGGACTGGTAAAGTGGGCTATGAGCATCCACACAGCACAGAGACTTAGATCTCACCAGTGTCAGACACAGCTTGACAAGGCAGCCATCATGCAGTGTCTGGAGTCCACTTGCTCTGCATGGCGTGGGAGCTGATCCCTGCCACCTGATTATTTGAGAAGCTGTGGACTCAGGCTGGAACAAGGGATTGTTCTTTGCAGGAATAGAAAGTCAGTCCTAACCTTGACACAGGAATTCTGTGTCCACTGCTTTCCCTCAGAAAAAAAATCTCTGGAGGAGGTGAAATGGTGAAGCAAGAGAGTTTGATTGTAACTTACTTAGAAAGATGTGAGAGAAGGAGGCCAGAGAGATAATACAGAGAGTAAGGTGCTGGCCTTGCCCTTGCCCCAAGGGACCCAGCCCCGGCAGCCAAAAACCCTCACAACACAACTGCTGCCACGCTCAAGGCCTCTCCCCAGGCGCTCAGGCTGAGCCTTACATATGAGTAAACATTTTCCTGGACCACGCGACTGCTTTTGAAGCCACACAACACATCATAAAACACTCCCTACCCTTTCTCCATAATTACCACACCACATTTGATGGGGTTCAGATGGCAGGCAACAAATCATAGAGGGAAATATATATATGCATATATACATATTTTCAGATATATATGCCAAAGCTCACAACATGTTAGTGATGTCCTATAGGATGTCTTAATGGCTCCTGCCAAAATAGAACAATCTTCACACTGTTTGCTACATGAAAACTCTTTTGTAAGCATGTTCAGCAGTTCTTCATAACAGACAATACAAAATATACTATTTTGGTTGTGTTTTGGGACAGGGATTGGGGCTTGGGATGGAGGCATCCCGAATTTGGTAGTAGGAAGGTGTAATGGTGGTGGGATTGGTGTTTGAATATTAAAGGTAATCAAACATTGTGAACTAACATAAAATTTTTTAAAAAAGTAATGTGGAGTTCATGCCCAATTCAATCATCTTAATCAGTGGCTGAATAAATAGCAGTGCTACTTATATACATTAAAAAGGTGCTGGCCTTGCATGTGGGAGACCCAGATTCAATCCCCAGCATTCCATATGGTCTCCCAAATATGGTCAGGATTCCTGAGCGAAGAGCCAGGAATAAACCCTGAGTATCACTGGGTGTGGCAGCACCAGAATAATAGTACAGAGAAAAAGAGAAAGAGAAAGAGAGAGGGAGAGAGAGAGGGAGAGGGAAAGGGATAGAGAGAGAGAGAGAGAGAGAGACAGAGAGAGAGACAGAGACAGAGAAAGAGAGAGAACACCACAGACTTCTCCAGAGTAGAAATAGGCAAGCAAGCAAAGAAACACAAACAAGTGAGATAAGAGCTGTTTAAGGAAGAACTCAGGCTTGAAAAGCAAGCCCAGAATAGCTTTGGGAGGAGCTTTTGCACAATTCTTCAGAATTTTTTTTCTGGAGTTTGCATACATAAAAGTTCATCTGGGTATTGCCAGAGAAAAGTTTTGCATGGTTGATGATCTTCTCATAATCTCTTGCATAGTTGTTGGTCTCTTTATAACTTTATAATCTTATAGATTCTTTTGTAGCTTCTCCTTTTCTAAGGGGTCCACTCTTCACTGGGTGGGTCCTTGGATGATGCTGGGGTGATGCCTCAGTTTCTCCTCTCCAAAGAGCTCAGGATTTGTATTTCAAGGGGATGTGTTCTCCATACCTTGAGGGATATTTTAGGACTAGGAAATCTTTTCTTTTTTTTTGGGAGGATACACTGGGGATGTTCAGGGGTTTCTCCTGGTTCTGCACTCGTGGTGGTGCTTTGGGGACCATATAGGAGGCTTGGGATTGAACGAGGGTCAGTTGCAGGCAAAGCAAACACCATACAATCTCTCTGGTAGAAAATATCTTCTTGGGCCGGAGTGATAGCACAGAGGGTAGGGCGTTTGCCTTGCAAGCGGCCGACCAGGGTTCGATCCCCGGCATCCCATATGGTCCTCCAAGCACCGCCAGGAGTAATTCCTGAGTGCAAAGCCAGGAGTAACCCCTGAGCATCGCTGGGTGTGACCCAAAAAGCAAAAAAAAAAAAAAAATCTTCTTAAATTTTATTATTTTCCAAAACCCAGGCCTCCCTATCTATATGCCTACCACAGATCCCAGGGCTCCAACATGCAGCATGTATGTTCTAGTCCTTAGAGTCATCTTTCTGGTCCAAATAAATGGTTTTTGTTTGTTTGGGGTTTGGAGGCCATACCCAGTGGTGCGAGGGGCCATGCCTAGCTGCGCTGGGGCACTGTATGCAGTACTGGGAACCAGGTTCCTAAGTGCCTTGACTTTTGTACTATCTCTACAGCCCCTAAATAAATGGTTTATTTGGGAAATATGAAAGGAGAGATATCTCATGAAGGAGAGTATACTATAGAGGCAGGAAATTATATACCACATGCTGGAATAAAGGCAACTCCAAAATGTACTGTGCCCCATGGTAAATTTTAGAAATCTGTAAAGTCTGCTCCCTTTTACTACTATTTTTCTTTTTCTTTTTTTGGGTCACACCCAGCAATGCACAGGGGTCATTCCTGGCTCTGCACTCAGGAATTACCTCTGGCAGTGCTCAGGGGGCCATATGGGATGCTGGGCCCCAGGGTTGGCCCACATGCAAGGCAAACGCCCTACCCACTGTGCTATCACTCCAGCCCCTACTTTTTTTTTTCTTTTTCCATCCTCCCTTCATATATGTCCACAAAGGTCTGTATTCCACCTTTCAGAGTCTAAAATGGCAAAACTACTAAAAAGAGAAGAAATAAACCACCAACAACAAAGAATGAAACTGGCAAATCAGGGACCAGGGAGGTTTGAAAGGGCTGGAGCAAATGTTTTGCCTGCAGTAGCCCTGGGAGTAGCTTTGAGCACTGTTGGGTGTGGCCCAAAACAAACAAACAAACAAATGGGATAACTAGAATGGATTGCAGACGTTATTTTGATCTAACTTCCTTATTGGTCTCGGAAAAATAGACCTCCGGGAGAAAATCATGTTCCTGTCTTCTATGTCTCTGGCTTTTTCTCTTCTGAGAAAATTTCATGAACTCCTTTGGCATTAGCAAATATCCTAATATTAAAGACTCTTAAGGGGCTGGAGCAATAGCACAGCGGGTAGGGCGTTTGACTTGCACACAGCCGACCTGGGTTCGGTTCCCAGCATCCCATATGGTCCCCTCAGCATCCCATATGGTACCCCTGAGAGGTAATTCCTGAATGCAGAGCCAGGAGTGATTCCTGTGCATTGTGGGGTGTGACCACCCCCCCAAAAAAAAGACTCAAGATATGTATTCCAAGCACTCCACCTGCCCTGCTTTTAAAGAGTCTATTTACAGCAGGTATGCATGCAGCCGATCCTGCCCGTACAACAGAGCCTGGCAAGCTCCTGGTGGCATATTCCATATGCCAAAAATAGTAACAAGTCTCACAATGGAGATGTTACTGATGCCCGCTTGAGCAAATCGATGAGCAACTGGATGACAGTGACCGTGACCACACTCAGCAATGCTCAGGGATTACTCCCAGCTCTCAGCTAAGGAATTACTCCTGGTGGTGCTCTGGGACTATATAGGATGCTGGGAATCTAACCTGGATCATCCCCGTGCAAGGCAAGCAACCTACCTGTTGAACTCTGGCCCTGTAAGAGCCTGTTTTTTCTAATGAAAATTTTAAGTCATTTAATTAATTTAATTTGGGGGGGGGGAATTTTTTTTTTTTTTGCCCAACCCAGCGCTGCTTAGGGCTTACTCCTGGCCCTGTACTTGGGATTCCTTCTGGTGGTACTTGAGGAAGCATATGTAGTACTGGGGATCTAACCCAAGGCAAGAGCCCTTAATTCCTATACTATCACTCTGGCCATGAAGTCACTTTATTACAACACTTTCCCCTAGGGCCAGAGAGATAATACAGTGTGTAAGACCCTTGTACAAAGCAATTGATCTGGGTCTAATCCCCAACACTACATATGTGTCCCTGAGTAG
Organism: Sorex araneus; assembly: GCF_027595985.1. NCBI lineage: Eukaryota > Metazoa > Chordata > Mammalia > Eulipotyphla > Soricidae > Sorex > Sorex araneus. The sequence continues at coordinate 46,556,086 of NC_073306.1, read as the reverse complement.
CACAGGTGTGATCCCTGAGCACTGCCAGTGTGGCTCACTGTATCACTGTATCACTGTCTTCCCGTTGCTCATCGATTTGCTTGAGCAGGTGCCAGTAACGTCGCATTTGTCCCTGTCGCGTTAGGGTCATGGGAATGAGGCCCATTATTGTTACTGTGTTGGGCATATTGAATACGCCACGGGTAGCTTGCCAGGCTCTGCTGTGGGAGATTCTGCATTGCCCTCTTTTGGGAGCTTCGTTTTATAGTCTCTGGAACTTGGCTGTTGATGTAGGGGCAGCTTGTGGGTGTGACTGCCAAGCTACTGGAAAACGGGGGACCTGGGTGGAGGAGGCCCAGTCCCAATCCGAGCAGGCTTGGAGATCTCAGCCATGGGTCCCGCATACCTGGGTTCCTCTGTCGGTTCCTTCATGCGAGAGGCTCGTCTGAGCATGTGGAGAGTGGCCTTGAGCATGGCTGTGGCTGGGTTTTGAAGGTTTTCGGCTGCTGGGGCTCTGTTTGGGGTGGGGAGGGAAACTCAACTCACCCTCCTTTCAAGGGGACCTCAAGTGTGGCTCAAAAAAACAAAATAAGCAACCTAGAAAAACCCATTCCCCTAACCCCCCTTCCTTTTGCTGTTGTTAACATAATTGGGTAGAGGCTCACACAAGTGGTGCTCTCACACATTTGGTGTGGTGGTTGCAGTGCTTGTACACATTCTGGTTGCAGTGCTTGTACACATTCTGCCTGTTGTGTTCTGAGGTTTGCTGTGGGGCTCTACCATGTGCTCGCTGGTAGTCTAGGAGGGCGGAGGTGTGAGACTGGAAATCACTGTGTTGTGGAGCAGAGCTCAGGATTCCAGGCAGCCGAGCTGTTGGGACTGAGCTCCGTGCAGGTGGGTAATTCTAGGGATCCTCATCTTACTTTGCCAGAGACCACTTTATCATTGCTCCTTCTCCCCTGGGTTTTCCCAAGCCTTTTTTCTCTGTCTCTGTCTGTCTGTCAGTTTGTCTGTCTGTCTCTGTCTCTCCCTCTCTCCCCTCAGAACCACAAACTTCTCCACAGAGCATTTCTATTTGATGTTTATATTTGCTAGCCAGTGCATTCAAAGCTACAATAAATACATGATCTTCTTTTATCCACATAAATGTCCTTTAATATAATGACATCCACCTACAACTCAAATCAAGCCAGGTGCAACCCTTGATATTTTCTTTTAATGCTCCTCTCTGAATCCAATCAATTGCTAAAACTTCTCAAAATACCTCCTAAAATATTAATTTTGTCCACTTGTCATTTTCTTTGTGCTATTACAGTAGACTGTTATTCCCCCCTCCCCACACACAGTTATATTTTGCCAGCATTCACTGTGATTTTCTCCCAAATCTTTATCTATGCTTCCTTCTCTAAATCTATTGCCCACTATGTTCCTATTAACCTTTATTAGCCAATGCAACATTTATAGCTAATGACTGACGTCTCTATTTTTCTCCCTTCTGCCTACTTTTCCAATCTCCTCTGGTGCCATATTCTGTCATTATCTGCCAGTCATGCTGGCTTTCTTTCAGTTCCTTACCAGTGCCAACCTCCTTCCCCTTTGCACGTATTGTTCCCTGGCTTTCCTTCCTTCCTTGTCTGGTCAATTTCTAGCCAACCTAGAGGTCTTAAAGAAAGAGCTCATGACCCCTGGCTCTATTGTCTAGATTAGGTTTTAGACATTTATTTTTTTCTTTTTTTCCTTTTTGGGTCACACCCGGCATTGCACAGGGGTTACTCCTGGCTCTGCACTCAGGAATCACCCCTGGCGGTGCTCAGGGGACCATATGGGATGCTGGGAGTTGAACCTGGGTCGGCCACATGCAAGGCAAACGCTCTACCTGTTGTGCTATTGCTCCAGCCCCTAGACATTTATTTTCTCATTGTATTCTATAGAGCTTTTCATTTACTATTCGAATTATTGTGCTTGCTGTCATTTCCCTCAGTCAACTTCACAATTGGGTGAATTCTTATGATACCTGGCCCTAAATAAGTACTTGTTTAAAGGGTTTTTCTTTGAAAGTATAGACCGAACATGATGACCACCTAATACCGCTATTGCAAACCACAACACCCAGAAGGAGAGAGAGAGCAATAGGGAATGCCCTGCCACAGAGGCGGGGTGGGGGTGGTGAGAGGAATGCTGGGACCATTGGTGGTGGAAAACGGGCACTAGTGGAGGGATGGATACTCGATCATTGTATGACTGAAATGCAAGCATGAAAGTTTGTAAGTCTGTAAGTGTACCTCACAGTGATTCACTATTAAGAAAATAATTTAAAAAAAAGATGAAAGCACTTTTTTTTTTTTAAAAAATCCCCCTTCCCCATGGGTGCTGGAACAGTACATAATCATGAACAGTTTTGTAAGGGTCTATCTCACAGTGATTAAAATAAAAAAAAAAATCCTCCCAAACCTAAAAAAAAATAGAGTTTTTCTTTCTTGGTGAAGGAGGGGGCACACCTAGTGGTGCTTATACTTGGTTTTTGAGTTCAGCACCTGGTGGTGCTCTGGGGACTATATGCAGTGCTGGGAATTGAACCTGGGTAAGCTAGTAACCCTCTACACTATTTTTTTAAAAATTTATTTATTTATTTTATTTTAATTTTTTTGCTTTTTGGGTCACACCCCGCAATGCTCAGGGGTTACTCCTGGCTCTGCACTCAGGAATTACCCCTGACGGTGCTCAGGGGACCATATGGGATGCTGGGAATCGAACTGGGGTCAGCTGCGTGCAAGGCAAATGCCCTACCCGCGGTGCTATTGCTCCAGTCCCTAACCCTCTATACTATTACTCCTTCCCTAAAGAGCATTTAAAAAGAGATTGAGGTGCTGAAGATAGTACAGGGGGCAGAACATTTCCCTTGCTTGTGTCCTACCTGGGTGCAGAGCCTAGAATAAGCCCTGAGCATAGCTGGGTGTGACCCGAAAACAAACAAAGTAAATAAAAGGGATTTATTGCTTAATATACCAGGTTAGAGATGAAACTAACTCAATCTCTTTTCTGCTAAAATGTTCTTTTCTCCAAACCCTGAGGGTTCTGGCCTCATAGAATGACTCTTTTTATTTTGTTTTGGCCACACATGGTGGTGTTCATGGGCTCAATGAGCATGGGTAGTGATGCCTGTTATGACCATAGCTCAGGATATGCAGTGCCAGGAATGGTACCCAGGTCTCCTGGTGTGCTCCAGCCCACTAAACTGTCCCTATGACACATCACTGTCATCACTGTCATCCCGTTGCTCATCGATTTTTTTCAAGCGGGCACCAGTAATGTCTCCATTGTGAAACTTGTTGCCGTTTTTGGCATATCGAATATGCCACCGGGAGCTTGCCAGGCTCTGCCCTGTGGGCGAGATACTCTTGGTAGCTTGCTGGGCTTTCTGAGAGGGACAGAGGAATCGAACCCGGGTTGGCCGCGTGCAAGGCAAATGCTCTACCTGCTGTGCTACCGCTCCAGCTCCCTATGACACATGAAGTATTTTTTTTACATTACAGACTTTTTCCTTCTCTTCTTAGAATTTAAATATATCAGTCTTGGGTGTTGTGTCTCTAGAGGCCTGTCAAAGGCAATCGAGTGAACTAATTCATGTTTAGAAACTATCCTTCTCCCAAGAATATTTGTGTTTTAATTGTCAACTCCAGGAGGACAAAAAATAATCACGAAAAGATTTTATTTAAAAGAAGGAGAAGAAAAGAAAAGGTATGGGGGGGGCAGAAAGATGCAGGGCTAAAGTGCTAGATTATACTGGGCTGACCTGGGCTTAATCCCGACATCCCACGCAGTCCCCAAACACCGCCTGGAGTGATCTCTGAGCACAAAATCTTGAGCACTACCAGGTGTGCCCTCCTACTCCTCTCAAAAATAAAGAAAAAAACCCAACCCAACACAAAAACAACAACAAAAAGAATTCTGGGTAACTCCAGGATAATGGGAGGGGCCGCTCTAAGATTCCCCAAATTGACAAGTAGATACAAGGGCCAAGGGAATTGCCCCATACCTGGAAGACTGCTTCATGAGCGGAGGGGAGAAGGCAGATGGAATAGAGAAGGGATCACTAAGAAAATCATGGCTGGAGGAACCAGTTGGGATGGGAGATGCATGCCGAAAGTAGATAATGGACCAAACGTGATGACCTCTCAGTGTCCGTGTTGCAAGCTATAATGCCCAAAAGTAGAGAGAGAGTATGGGAATATTGTCTGCCATAGAGGCAGGGGGAGGGTGGGAAAGGGGGCATATATCCAGGATATTGGTGGTGGGGAATGTGCACTGGTGGAGGGATGGGTGTTTGATCATTGTGAGATTGTAACCCAAACATGAAAGCTTGTAACTATCTCACCGTGATTCAATAAAATTTAAAAAAATTAAAAAAAAAAAGATTCCCCTGATTTGGGAAACCTAACCCCCCCCCAAAAAAAAAAAAAACCCAAAAAACCAAAAACAAGCCTACAGCGACATGGTGCCTGAGTGACATAGTACAGCGGGTAGGGCATTTGCCTGCACGCTGCCAACCCATGCTCCATCCCCTGTACCCCATATGGTCTCCTGTGCACTGCCAGGAGTAATTCCTAAGTGCAGAGCCAGAAGTAAGCCCTGAGCATGACCGGGTGTAACCCCCAAAAAGCAAAACAGAACAAAAATGAGTCTATAAATGCAACATTTAATTTTTTTTTTACTTTTGCTTTATCTACACAACCAACCTTTTAGACAAATATTATTATTCCCTTCATCAAATGAAAGAATCTGAGAAAAGTTTAGTTTACCGAATGTTGCAATTTGGTAGAGGGACCAGTATTTAGTCCTTCCACCTCCCAAGACATGATTCCCACTTTTAGTCCTTTTACTATACCACACAGCTTACTACTTTCAAGGATAAGTTCAGAAAACGAAGCTTATACATAAATCTGGGCCATGGGGTTAAATGGTTCAGTATCAAAAAAAGTGTTACTAATTTATTTTATTTTCCTGATAGGGTTCTAAGTTTGGGACTTGATGATTGACTGTCTCTGCCAGAGTTCATCCTTTTATACTGCCTGATGTCATTCCCTCCAACCACAACTCTTGCTAAGGGTAGAAACAAATGCTTAGAACAAAATTAAAATATAAAATTCATTATGTTATGCCAAAGTTTATTGTATTAGTCCAGCAAAGTCACCTGGATCCAGAAAGTGCATCGTATCAGGTTGACACCCAGTAGTGCATGCATTATTTATCTGTTTACTACTATTTACAATAACTAAGCTCTTAGGAAATGTTGTTTTAGGACCAAATATTTCTGTGTGAATTGGGGTTGCTCAAATGAAAAATGCTTTTGTCCATTTTTTTTTTTCTCGGCAACACCCACTGATCCCAGGAGGAATCACTCCTGGAGGACCATATGCTGTGCCGGAGACCAAACGGGTTGACTGCGGAGCTTAACCCCTGTCTATTTCCCCAGTCCCTGGACATTCTTTGGTTTGTCTCAGGATTCTGGTTCCTGAACACAGGAATTCTCTCAGAGTGGGTGGAAAAAGTTTTGGCTATTTAATAATTTTGTGATATCGGGCACATTCCTTATTATGTTTCTCCTGTTGTAAATCGGGAGACAGAGCTATTTTGAAGATGCTGAAAGCCTCCAATGAGTTTGAAAACGCCTAAAAGCAAAAGCATAACCCAAATACTAAAATATTTCTTTGAAAGACTGAGAGGAAGAGGATGCAGTGTGAATGGTTTCGTTTTTTCTTTTTTTTAAAATTCTCCTTCCTTACATTTACAGCTATTTTGAACTTGTTGAAAGTTCATGTGAAATTTTGCTTACATGTGTGAGGCGGTTTTATTTATTTATTTATTTATTTGGGGGGAGGGGGAAGCACACCCGGTGCTCAGGAACCACTCCCAGCGGGGTTTGGGGAACCATATGGAGTACAGGGGATGGGACCCGGGTCGGCCACGTGTAAGTCAGTCGCTTTACTACCGCTCTGGATCCCCAGATGCGTTTTTTCTTAGAAATAAAGTTCAACGGATTACCGGGCGGGAGAAGGGGGGGGCAGGCGACTTTGCTGTAAAAGACTCGCAGACTCTCCTGCCTCCCGCAGTGCCAGAGAAAGTCTTTTTGCGGAAAACTAGATTTTTGTGTGTGGCTAACTTCTATCTCTGGGACCTCTATTTTTGCAGTCTAATAAAGGTAAATAATTAGGCCATGCCCCTGGGGAGGGGGTTTCTTGAGGCACGACCCTCCCCCGCCCCAAGTTTTCCTGCGGTGTCCGTGGCCCGTCTGGGGGCGCTCCCAGAGCCGGTCGGGTGCCATTTGCAGCTGGGAAGCAGGTTCATTTTAAGGTCGCTCAGGCTTCGAGGGTCGCCTCCTCGCTGGGAAACCGTTTTTCGGTGGCTTTTCTCAAGCCGAGCCTCCGCTCTCCAGGATAGCGAAAACCTCGTGGTCCGGCTCCCCCCACCCCCCTCTTCCTAGGCCCCAATCGCGAGACGCGGTGGGGGCGGGGAGGCCGCACGCGCCGCTTCCGCTCCTCCAGCCCGCCAGGAGGCGCTGCGGCCCCGCCTCTCCCTTCCCGGGGTGCACCGCGCCGGGCGCCTTCCGCGTGGGTGAGTGAATGTGAGAGTCAGCGTCGCGCCGCGCGCGCCGTCCGCCTCCGCCGCTCGGCGCCCTTATTTTGGCTGCGAGGGGCGGGCGCGCGCGCACAGGCATAGAGACGAGCGTTGAGCCGAGGGGCTAGAGCGTCGCCGAGTCGGAGCCGGAGCCCGAGCCGCGCGCTTGAGTCTCCGCTGCGTCCGCCGAGGCCCCCGAGTGTCAGGGACAAAAGCCGCCGCCGCGCCGCCTGCTCCCGCCGCCGGGGCTCATCTGCCGCCGCCGCCCCGCCGAGCAGAGTCCGCCGCCGTCGCCCCTCGTGAGGATCCGAGAGCCATGTCGGCCAGCAGCCTCCTGGAGCAGGTACAGGCCCGGCCCGCATGCCTCGGCCATTGTGTGAGGCGAGAGGGAGTGGGACTAGGCCCGGGCCCGCCGCCCCCGGCCGGACCGGGCCGGGCCGCGCCGCGCCGGCGCCCCTCGCGGGCTCGGTTCCGGGCCTCTCCGCCCGGCCGCGCCCCGCGCCTCGCCCTCAGCCCGCTCGCCCCTCGCCCCGCGGGCCTTGGCGCCCGGCGGCCGCGCCGCGCTCCCTCGCCTCAGGGCACCGCGGCTCTCTCCCGCCGCTGCCCTCCCGCCTCCCCGGGAGCCCCCGGGTGTCCTCGCGGCGCGGCTGGCGCGTCCCCCGCGTCTCCCCCGCCTCCCGCTCGCTGCCTCCCCCTCAGCCCCGCGCCTGACGCCTCCCCTCAGGCCCGCGCCTTTCCGCCCGCCTCGCCTCGGGCCCGGCTTTAATTTGTCTTTCCTTCTCCCGGGCCTCCCGCGGACCGCTCGCGCCTCGGCCACGTCTCCTCCGCCCGCAGAGACCCAAAGGTCAAGGAAACAAAGGTGAGGCCGGCCCCGCCGGCGGCCCGGGGCGGCGCGGGGGGTGCGGGGGGCCGCGGCGGCGGGGTGGGGGGGCGGGGTCTGCGGGCGGCGCCCCGGGGAGACGCGCTCTCGGGAGCCGCCGGGGTTCGCAGGTGCCGCGCGCTCGCTCGCTCGCTCGCTCGCGCGCGCCTCGGACCCGCTCGCTGGGGTGCGTGCAGCTGGCGCCCAGCTTTTTTTTTTTTCCTCTCTCGCTTTTTTTTTTTTTTCCCTTTTCGGGAACAAGGAGTAATTCATCGCGGGCGGGGGTGGCTACGGCTTTGAGGCGTCCCAGGTCCGGAGTTTCCTGTAGGTCTTAGGAGGCCTTTGTTTTTCCTCCGCGTGGACCGCACTCTGGAAGTGCTCGCCGGCGCGGGGGGGAGGGGCGGCGGGCGGCGGGCGGCGGGCGCGATCGCCAGGAGCCAATAAAATGACCTTCTTGGATCCACTTGCTCTCTTGGTGGAAGGAGGCGTTTTCCGGCCCCTGACGAGCGAGCGCTGCCCCGCGCGCGCGCTCTCTCCCCGTGTTGGTCCTCCGCGAATGGAAACTTCCTCCCTCGCCGCGAGGTGTCTCCGCTTCGGACCGCGTGGATGCGTGCGGGCGGGGGAGGGAGGGATTGAGGCACTCCTAATTTGAAAATTTTCCCTTCAGTACAAAATGGATCTGTACACCAGAAGGATGGATTGAATGATGATGATTTTGAACCGTACTTGAGCCCACAGGCGAGGCCCGTGAGTAGTTAACCGTTTACATGCCTGATGGGGGGGGTGTGGGGGTGTGTGTGTGGGGTGTGTGTGTGTGTGTGTGTGTGTGTGTGTGTGTGTAAGCTTGCGCTTTGGTTTTCTCTGACCCAGCAACTCTCTGTCTTTAAGACTAGTCAGTGTCCGTGTTATACGATAGGTATTACAGAGTCAATACGGCCAAGATTCTCATCTCTAATGTCAACAAACGCTGAACTCAGTACTGCTGGTGGCATTTCCCACATACTAATACTCATCTGTTTAACTACTTGTTCCTAAACAAGAATATAACAGTGCAACATTATTTTCAAATACTGTGCATATTAAAACATTCTGAACTTGCATCAACCAAACCATACTCTTTTAGGAAAATAGAATTCACTTGATGTGAAATAACTAATAAATTTGCCTGAGCTTCATTCAGTGTTGCTGAACTCGGTATCCTTCTGGTCACTAGTTAGTCAGCTCCTAAGTTATTAGGTCTATTTCAGAGTTAGGCACTCATTTGTTTAGTTGCATGGTAACATAGAAACAAATTTTATATACCACTGGCTTCTCTTAAGAGACAGGATTTACAAAATTAGAGTAAAAAGAAGGTTTTTAAAAGGTGTGTTAGCAGAAGAAGGTTTTTAAAAGATGTGTTAGCAGAAGCTAAGATCAAGAATCAGTTGACAGTTTCTACTGTGAAGATTAGTTGTACTTAGTAACATAATTTGTGCATGTGGAAACTTCTTTGGTTCATTGTGGGTTTTTTTTTTTTGTATTAACAGATCCCAAAGAAATAGTCTTTAAACTTGTAGCTCTAACTCCCTAGAATAAAAGCCAAAAGAAAGTTGACAGTAATTTCATCTAAAAGATTCTTATGGAGCATTTTTATACAAATTCTGAAAATATGTTATGTGGTATGTATAACATCCTCCAATAACTTGACTACTGGCATGCCCATATTTGGATATAATTTTTCCAGGGAAATTTTAGATTGCTTAGGTAAAATTTTCTGATTGGAAAGTTTGTAAACTAAGTATTGGGAAAACGTTTTATAAAAGACAACCAGTTAATCAAGTAAAGTAGGAAAAGAAGTAGAGGAATGAACTATTTATAGGTTCCTGCTATTGAAGTAGTTTGCTTACATAATCATTATAACCGAGAGTGTGGGAGCATTTGGAAACATAATTCTAGGCAGTTCTTGTGAAACATTGTGTAATTCACATTTTTAAGGTTGGGGCATGTGGGAACCTGCCAGTTTAAGGTGTAAGCATTCAACTATATAATAGCATAGTCTGATATTAATGCATTTGTTCTTTCTTGAATAAACTAAGTCTAAAAAATTGGAGATGACGGAACAGAGAGTAGTACAGTGGTAAGGCACTTTCACAGCCGACTCTGTGCAAGCCCAAGCATTTAATATGGTCCCCTGTGCAGAGACAGGAATAACCCCTGAGCATGGCCAGGTATGGCCCAAAACCAAAACAACAACAAAAATTGGGGTTGGGGGGGAATAACATTTTGAATAGATGGCATGGGAATTTTTGCTTCTCATTCTGTATTCCTCGCAGCATGGAATTTGTCTTTCATGGTCTGTTGAGTAATTCATCTACTTTTAAGCCTTAGTTTTATTGCCTCTAATGGAATAATACTTCAGGCTTAATCTGTAATTATAGGCTGAATTTCTTATAAATTGGGATTTTAATCTGTTACAATTTTAGTATTCTCACCAAGAGCTATACCGTTGTTTTCTTTTTTCTTTTTGGGTCACACTGGGCAATACTTAGTTACTTTTTAGGCTCTGCATTCAATTGCTTCTGGAGGTGCTCAAGGGACTGTATAGGACCCAGAGCATCATACCTGGGTGGTCTGCTTGTGAGGCAGAAGCCCTGCCTCAACTATACTGATCTTAAATGAGTGTATGTGTGAAAAGTCTTCTTAAAATTTATTTTGGATTTTTCTAAAATTATTTTATTTTATGTTTTTTTTTGGCTTTTTGGGTCACATCCGGCGATGCACAGGGGTTACTCCTGTATTTGCACTTAGGAATTACTCCTGGCAGTGCTCAGGGGACCATATGGGATGCTGGGAATCAAACCCAGGTCGGCTGCGTGCAAGGCAAATGCCCTACCTGCTGTACTATCGCTCCAGCCCTGTATTTTGGATTTTTTTAGTCTACCTGGTGGTGCTGGGGGCTGCTCTTGGCTGCTCAGGGGTCACTCCTAGAGATGCTCTGAGAATCATGAGGTGCTGGTGATCAAGCCACTTGATCAGCATGTAAAACTTTATAATTCTTTTTCTAAAATTTATTTATTTTGCTTTTTCGGTCACACCCGGCGATCCACGGGGTTTATTCCTGGCTCTGCACTCAGGACTCACTCCTTTCAATGCTTGGGGGACCATATGGGATGTCTGGGAATGAACTCGGGCTGGCCATGTGCAAGGCAAATGCCCTACCTGCTGTACTATCGCTTCAACCCAAGACTTAAATTTTAATCTTTGTACTGTCTCTGGCCCTTAGCCTTTTTTTAAAAGGAAAATTTTAAATTGGCAGAGAACAGCACCACCATTGTATCAGTTGAAACACTATTTACTTTGGTAAACAAACTTAAGGCCTAACATAGTTATGGTCATCTTCTTTTAAGAACAAAACTCTTTTGTTAAGATAACACATTCTGCTATACCAGAGCTGCTTTAGACTTTTGGTGAGGTGCTGTTTATTTTCAGTTAGCTGTATCTAGGTGAAGAATTGTATATAGATAAGATTCAGAAGTTTTTTTTTTTCTTCCAAGTATGAGTACTATAGGATTTATTGAAAAACATTAGTACTGTTACATACAGTCTAAATAGACTAAGAATGAGTGAGATTTTTGCTTTGTAATCTGTTGCATTGAAGTTTATCAGGTGTTTTTTTCTAGCATGATTCCCCTCCCTCCCTCCCTCCCTCCCTCCCTCCCTCCCTCCCTCCCTCCCTCCCTTCCTTCCTTCCTTCCTTCCTTCCTTCCTTCCTTCCTTCCTTCCTTCCTTCCTTCCTTCCTTCCTTCCTTCCTTCCTCCCTCCCTCCCTCTCTCCCTCCCTCCCTTCCTCCCTCCCTCCCTCCCTCCCTCCCTCCCTCCCTTCCTTGTTGGGCCACACTCAGCAATGCTCAGGAGTTACTCCTGGCTCTGTGTTCAAGAATTAATTCCCTGGCAGTGCTCAGGAGACCATGTGGGATGCTAGGGATCAAACCCAGGTTGGCTGTGTGTAAGGCAAGTGCCCTCCCCCCCCCCCACGTGCTTGATATTGGGCCACACTTTGCTTATTGCCCAAGGGTTACTCTTGGTGGTATTGGGGGACCACCCTGTGCCAGGGACTGAACATGGACCTCCCATACACTTCAACCACTTGAACTGTCTACCCCCATTCTCCTGTTTTTGTAATAGAAAAGTTAAATTTCAGCATCTAGCCACCTTATAGGTGATTTTTCTAGTTTTAATTTCTCTGGAAGCTTAAGTGCAGTTCCTTCCAGAGTTATAAGTAAAAGTGGCATATATGAATGTTTGTCAGAAGCAAGCACTGTAAACAGGATTTAGTTTAACCTTCAGTTGTTCTTTGGTTTACGCAATATAGGCTTTTGGTTTAGGACCTTAATTTTCCAATCTTTATTTATCAAACTACTTTTGTACTTTAATTTTTTAAATTTTTAACCCGGCGATATTCAGGGGTCTCAAGAATCACGCCTGGTGGTGTTTAGGGAACTATCAGATGCCAGGGATTGAATCTAGGTCGGTTGCATGCCCTACCCACTGTATTACTGCTCCAGCCCATGTTTTGTACTTTAATAGGAAAGCTCTTTGAACACTGAACTTTTGTTCTGCCAAAATTCCTGCTCCTTTGACTAGGAATACAGCATAGGAGTAGAGCACTAGCTTTATATGTGTGAGGACTTAGGTCCAATCCCCAGCATTCCCCCACCCCCCCAAAAAAAGTAACGCCATAGCACTTCTACAGAGCAGGACTTACCACTGCTGGTGAGATTCTTGGTTGTCCTTATTTTTAAAAAAATTGCCTCGAGTGCGCGCACGCATGTATTATGCTAGTTTAGCTTTATTTTGTGTGTATGTGTGTGAGTGCGAGTGTGTGTGAGAAGCCAGGCATCATGAACCCAGGGTCTCACATGTGAGGCCTGTAATCAATCACCAGGTTTCATTATTGTTACCAATTTAAATTTAAATAACTGTTTAAACAGTTATTAAGCAAAAATCTCTTAAAACATTCCAAGTATTTTTACAAAGTAGAAGATTTATGGGAAGAAATCATTTGGTCAGGATCAGGAGAGACAGACAGTGGGTAAGATACTTGCCTTGCCCATGCTGATCTGAGTTCAGTTCTTTGGTACCACATATGATCCCCTGAGTTCTACCAGGAGTGATCTCTGTGCATAGCCAGATGTGGTCTTTTGAAAAATGCAAGAAAAATCAATGGTTGCCTTTTTAGTAAAAATGACTCAAGTATTTTGCGTGAATAATTGCAAGAGGAAATGTGATTATTTTGTTTTTGTGTTTTATTTTTGATTTATTTGCCTTTTTTTTTCCTTTTTCCCTACAGAATAATGCATATACTGCCATGTCCGACTCCTACTTACCCAATTACTACAGTCCCTCCATTGGCTTCTCCTATTCTTTGGGTGAAGCTGCTTGGTCTACTGGGGGTGACACAGCCATGCCCTATTTAACTTCTTATGGACAGCTGAGCAACGGTGAGCCTCACTTCCTACCAGATGCAATGTTTGGACAACCAGGAGCCCTAGGTAGCACTCCATTTCTTGGGCAGCATGGTTTTAATTTCTTTCCCAGTGGGATTGACTTTTCAGCTTGGGGAAATAACAGTTCTCAGGGACAGTCTACTCAGAGCTCTGGATACAGTAGTAATTATGCTTATGCACCTAGCTCCTTAGGTGGAGCCATGATTGATGGACAGTCAGCTTTTGCCAGTGAGACCCTCAATAAGGCTCCTGGTATGAATACCATAGACCAAGGGATGGCTGCATTGAAGTTGGGTAGCACTGAAGTTGCAAGCAATGTTCCAAAAGTTGTAGGTTCAGCTGTTGGTAGTGGGTCCATTACTAGTAACATCGTGACTTCCAATAATTTGCCTCCAGCAACCATTGCTCCTCCAAAACCAGCATCTTGGGCTGATATTGCTAGCAAGCCCGCAAAACAGCAACCTAAGTTGAAGACCAAGAATGGCATTGCAGGGTCAAGTCTTCCACCACCCCCAATAAAACATAACATGGATATTGGAACTTGGGATAACAAGGGTCCGGTGGCAAAAAACCCCACACAGGCTTTGGTTCAGAATATAAGTCAGCAGTCAACCCAAGGGTCTCCCCAGACTGTGGGTCAGCAGGCTAACAATAGCCCGCCAGTGGCTCAGGCATCGGTAGGGCAACAAACAGGGCAACAGACACAGCCATTGCCCCCACCTCCACCACAGCCTGCCCAGCTCTCAGTCCAGCAACAGGCAGCTCAGCCAACCCGCTGGGTAGCACCTCGGAACCGTGGCAGTGGGTTTGGTCATAATGGGGTGGATGGTAATGGAGTAGGACAGTCTCAGGCCGGATCTGGATCTGCTCCTTCAGAACCTCACCCAGTGTTGGAGAAGCTGCGGTCCATTAATAACTATAACCCCAAGGATTTTGACTGGAATCTGAAGCATGGCCGGGTTTTCATCATTAAGAGCTACTCTGAGGACGATATCCACCGTTCCATTAAATACAACATCTGGTGCAGCACAGAGCATGGTAACAAGAGACTGGATGCTGCTTATCGCTCCATGAATGGGAAAGGCCCTGTTTACTTACTTTTCAGTGTCAACGGCAGTGGACACTTTTGTGGCGTTGCAGAAATGAAATCTGCTGTGGACTACAACACATGTGCAGGTGTGTGGTCCCAGGACAAATGGAAGGGTCGTTTTGATGTCAGGTGGATTTTTGTGAAGGACGTTCCCAATAGCCAACTGCGACACATCCGCCTAGAGAACAACGAGAATAAACCAGTGACCAACTCCAGGGACACTCAGGAAGTGCCTCTGGAAAAGGCTAAGCAGGTGTTGAAAATCATAGCCAGCTACAAGCACACCACTTCCATTTTTGATGACTTCTCACACTATGAGAAACGCCAAGAGGAAGAAGAAAGTGTTAAAAAGGTAATCAGTTTACCATTATTAAAACTTTAAGGGGAGAAAGAACTAGGGAACAGAAGTATACTTAACTATTAATACTAGTCTATAAATAAGATAATTAACACTTACGATTCTTTGTACTTGGTTCTGCTAATTAAACCTTAGTGTGACGGAATATGGGAACATGAGTGAATGACAGAAGGAAACAGTATAGAGAAAATGAATTTATGTGATGTGGAATCAAGAATAAATGAAAGAAATGCATAGGGGATAATTGAACTGTGAACTTAATTCGAGGTATGAAAAGATTATGACTGTAGTATGACAGGCGAAAACGGTTTTGGTACTGTGGTTATATATGTATTTGAGAATTTGTATATTCTGCATGTCCCGCTTTCTGACAGTTGACAGTTTTAAGAGAATGTATTAAGAACTTCCTGTCTTTCCTGGTGTTTTCAGAACTTTCTACTAGTAGAAAATGTTAAGTAAAATTTCGTAAAGTATAATCAGAAAAGGTGATATTCTTTCTGCTCTTGGTATTTTGTTCTAGTTCAGTGTAGTCACTGTTTATTTCTTTAAAAAGTGTGAGAATCTTGAGCAATGTTAGAGAATAGGTTCAGAGTACAGAGTTGAATATATTTGAAAGTTGGTAATACTTGGGTTCATGTGTATTGAGTGGATGTGAGTATTAATGAGCCTAATAGTCGATAAACTATTCAGGGCATATCTTCAGATTATCTAGAGTGTAGATGTAGGAATTAGGTGAAAATATGGGCAAGGAGAATATTTTTTTTGCACTTTTGGACTACACCCAGTGGTGGTGGGGCTGTTTGTAGCATAATGCTCAGGGCACCAAGAAGAGAGGGGAATACACCTGGGGCACCCTGCATGCAAAACACTCTGGCCAGCCCCCTGAGCCATCCCAGCTTTGTGTTATTTTTGGGCTACACCAGTGGTTCTAAGGGATCACTCCTGGCGTGGTCTAGGGAGCCTTATAGGATACCAGTGATCCAACTCTTCTTGGCCTTGTGCAAGATAAATGACCTGTTTTCTTACTCTCGCTATCACTCCAGCCTAGTGCTATCTAAAATTTTATTTAGGTTTGTCTTTTTTTTTTTTTTTTGAGGGGGAGACTCCATAGTTTTGGGTTATACTTGGTAGTATTCATTTCTTACTGCTGGCACCTGTGGTCGCTCCAGGTGGTACTTAGGTCCTTAAGTGGTGCCAGAGATCAAACTGGGGTCAGTCATATGCAAAGTGTCTTAATCCCAGTACTCTCACCTTGTACATTGCTATAGGTTTTTTGGGGGGTTTTGGGGGGCACGCCTGCCATTGCTCATGAGCTGCTTCTTACTGAGCTCAGGGTTGCTTCTAGAGGTGCTGTTACCAGAAATTGAACCTTAACATGTCCTAACATTTAACATATTAAGAAAACATTTTCTGGGGGCTGCAGTGATAGCACAGCGGGTAGGGCGTTTGCCTTGCACGCGGCCAAACTGAGTTCGATTCCCAGCATCCCATATGGTCCCCTGGGCACCGCCAGGGGCAATTCCTGAGTGCAAAGCCAGGAGTAACCCTTGTGCACTGCCAGGTGTGACCCAAAAAGCAAAAAAAAAAAAACAAAAAACATTTTCTTAAAATATCTGTAATTGACAAAATGGGAGGGAATAATCTTAAAGTTGTCTTTCATCCCTATGAATTCATTGGGATCCTGTGTGACCTAGGATATCACAAGTTTTTGGGGGTGTGGTGGTTGGAGCAATAGCACAGCATGTAAGGATCTTTTGCCTTGCACAACTCTGCAGTTCAATCCCCGGCACCCCATATGGGCCCCCAGCTCCATCAGAAATAAGTCCTGAGCACTGCAAGTTGTGACCCAATTTCCCACACCCCCCAAGGAAGTCTTTTGGCCAGAGATAAGATAACACAGTAGGCTGGAGCACATACTTTGCATGCCACCTAGAGTGATTCCCTTCCATTTTTTTTTTTATTAATTTATTCTTTTATTGAATCACCATCCCTTCCTTTCTTAAGACCAGCAGAGACCTTAGAATGCTCCCACTCCCCTCCAGAAAAGAAGATGACCCCATTTATTCAGCAGTGGGAGGTGGGGGAGGGAGAGAGGGCTTCTTGGTATATTTCTTCCTTGGTGACACAGTTAGCTGCTTAGTTCAACTAAAGCGGGATGGTCACCATCTTTTGTAGTGTAGGCTGCTGATGAATAAGAAATGGATCTGTGTTTGTCAATGATGGAAGGTAGATTACTGAGAATGTCAGTAAATATTCTTGGACTTGAGCCTCAAAAATGAGCAGGTAAGGCACATGCTTTGCAAGCGATGTCCTGGCTTGATCCCTGGCACCACATGATTCCTGAATGCAGAGCTAGGTATAAGACCTGAGGGCAGCGGGGTGTGGCCCCTAAAAAGATCAGGCAGTAAATTTTTTTTTTTTCTGGCTTTTTGGGTCAAACCCGGCGATGCACAGGGGTTACTCCTAGCTTTGCACTCAGGAATTACTCCAGGTGGTGCTCAGGGACCCATATATGGGATGCTGCTGGGAATTGAACCTGGGTCAGCCGTTTGCAAGGCAAATGCCCTACCCGCTCTACGTTTGCTCCAGCCCCCGATCAGGTAGTAATTTTAAGAAGATGCTAAAATAAAGTTGTATGTGTTAGAATCAATAGGGAAAAGTAGCACATTTGAAGAATTTATATGTTTTAATCATATATTTATTTGTATTAAATTCACATGAGTGGTTCAGGGAATAGTTCAACTTTTATATGTATTTGTTTTTTGGGCCTTGTTGTTAGTCTCACAATGGAGATTTTACTGGTGCCCACTCAAGCAAACCGATGAACAACAGGACTACATTGCAGTTTTTTGGGCCACACCTGGTGGCTTAATCCTCACTCTGTTCTTATGGACTTTCTTGGTGGACTCGAGACTATTTGGGGTGCTGGGGGTCAACTGGGTTGGTCATGTGCAAGGCAAGTGCCCTACTGCTATGGTCTCAGGGGATATACTTAAAAAGAAGTGAACTTCTTTTTTAAGTATATCGTTTTATAGATATACAGCTTGTGGGAATTGGCCAGCCTTGGGATGTTTTCAGATTGTAATAATTAGTAATCAAGCTTTAGAGTCTTTGTTAAAACTAATGCATCTTTGGGGCTGGAGTGATAGCATAGCGGGTAGGGCGTTTGCCTTGCACGCGGCCGACCCGGGTTCAAATCCCAGCATCCCAGCATCCCATGTGGTCCCCTGAGCACCGCCAGGAGTAATTCGTGAGTGCAGAGCCAGGAGTAACCCCTGTGCATCACCAGGTGTGACCCAAAAACAAACAAACAAAAGCTAATGCATCTTAGAACTGTCCCATAAAGACTTTGGATGAATAAGTATCTTAATTGTTCTTAAACTGGTAAATAGACTACCAAAGAGTAAGAAATAAAAGCTTTGATTATACTTACATCAAATTACTATTTAGCTTACTTTTTGTAAGAAGAGCTTGCTGGGTTTTCAAGGTCCCTAGGATTACTTTTAAACCCAGTTACCATTTCACAGTATTGCCTTTCTCCTCTTGTTGCCCACTATTATCCTTAATATTCTTACATAACTGATTAAATTGTTCTTCCAGGCTTTCAAGACAAAATAAGTTTCATGTAATGGGATTGATAACTCATTGAGGCAGTAGGCCTCTTTGATTGGTTCCCTTATTTGGGGAAGAGGGGCCACACCGGAGATGCTCATGGGTTACTCAGGAATCATTCCTGGTGGTGCTCAGGAGGCCATATAAGATACCAGGGATCAAATCCTGGTTCATGGCATGCAAAACAAATGCCTTACTCATTGCATCTTATTTCTGGCCCCATGGTTTTGTGTGGGTTTGTGTGTGTGCCTTTGTATTATTTACAAGATTGCAGGAAAACCTTCATGCCAAATTGGCATGGTAATCCAGCAAGTAGGAAAATATGTAAACTTCATTCTGAAAATGATGTCACAGCTGTTTTAAAATTCTGATTGTACATGTTTCTTGGCAAAACATTTTGAAGCAGGACTGCAGTGATATTTGGCCTGCTACATTTATTGACTTGTTCTGTCATGTGATATAATTTAATGTAATTGATCAGGCAATAAGTGATTTGAAACTTCAGAAAGCAATAGTGGTTTCCTCCATGAGTGGTTTACCATGTATTCTATAGAAAATATTTTGTAGTCTGCATTTTCAAATTTTTCTGTAACTTTTTTTGGTATGTTTTTGATTTTTTTTTTTTTTTTTTTTTGCTTTTGGGCCATATGCAGCAAGGTTCAGGGCTTACTCATGACTGTACTCAGGGCTTGAGGAATATATATTGCTGGGATGGAACCTGTTTTGTCTTTGTGGAAGGCAAATGCCTTACCTGCTCTACTATATCTTTTGTCTACTTTGTTGGTGTTATGTGTGTGTTTGTCACATCCAGCGTAGCTGAGGTTTTTGTACTGGTTCTGCACTTTGGTTACTCCTGGTGGGACCCTCTGGGGCACTACAGGGATTTTTCTTGGTCAACCGTGTGTAAGGTGAGCACCCAAACTGTATTGTACAGCTTCTTTTGTGAATTGTTTTACATTCTTTTTGTTTGTGTGTTAGATGGTTGGGTGGCATGGGGATTATGCTTAGCAGTGAACCTGGGTCTTCACACATGGAAGGCAAGTGCTAATTGAGTCATGTCCTGGCCCTCTCTCTACTTTGAAATAGTCTGGCATAATAGGAGTTACTTTGTGCACTTTGTAAATGTCTTTGTAAATGTCACAAAATAGTTATATACATAAACACAACTAATTTTTATCTGCCCTGTGTCTGGGGATCATAGAGCTTCACATGCAATATATGTGCTGTACCACCGAGGCACATCCTTAATCTTTTATTTAACCTATTTTTTTTTTTGTTTTTGGGTCACACCCGGCGATGCACAGGGGTTACTCCTGGCTCTTCACTCAGGAATTACCCCTGGCGGTGCTCAGGGGACCATATGGGATGCTGGGAATCGAAGCCGGGTCAGCCGCGTGAAGGCAAACGCCCTACCCGCTGTGCTATTGCTCCAGCCCCACTCTTTTTTTTTTTTTTAAGTTTTTTTTAGTTTTTGAGCTACTCTTAGCTTTGCTCAGGCCTTACTCCTGGTGCTGAGCTTGGGAATCTTACGGGGGTGCCAGAGTTTCGATGCTGATTATTGTGCTTTCAAAATGGTGAAATACTGCTTAAAGTGGCAAAGGTACATTATCTGTGGTATTATTCTCTCCACCCCCTATTTAGATGAGAATTTAGAATAGTAAAAGATGATTGAGGACTGTAATTCTCTTAAAGCCTAGCCAGTGAGACTCAGGCTCTTATTCTGAAGAATTTGAAAGCTAATGGAGAGTGGATAGACAGATACCTAGAGAAAATGTAATTATTGTGGTAACAGCTTAGGGTTTCTGTATTGTAGGGGTAATTCTAAATCAAGGGACTTGGGGGAGTTCTTGTGATTCTCAGCCAGCTAGACTGACAGTGTGAGACCCTGAGTACCTGCAGTGGTGCTGGGATTAATTGGGCCATCCCAGAGATCATCAGGAAGATCAGGTGATGTATCAAACCAGGGTTGCCCCTTAAATCCTGTATTCTCTCTAACGATAGAGTACTAGGGGAAATCTCACCCTGTGAGCCTCAGTTTTGTGCTCAAATGTCAGGTATACAACACTAAGGTTCAAACCAGAATTGGCCACATGGAAGGCGAGCTGCTTATTTATTTGCCACACTTACTTCTGGCTCTCTGCTCAGAGATCACTCATGATGGGGGTCAGGAGACCATATGTGGTGCTGAATGTTGAATCTGGTGTCAGCCACTAAGGCAAGTACCTTTCCTGCTGTAGTATTTGGCCCCAAAACAAGCTCCCTCTCTGTAGTGTCCCCGTCTCTCACCCCTCACTTTATATTTTTTGAAATTCCAGGCCAGAGTAGTATATCAGGTAGAGTGTTTGCCTAGCATAAGGCTAGTTCAGATTTGGTCCCTGGCATATATCCTATGGTCTTTCTGAGTCTTGCCAGGAATGATTCTTGAGTATAGCACAGAGCCAGAAGTAAACACCAAGCACTACTGGGTGTGGCCCCTGGCTCCCCCCCCCCAAAAAAAAAGGGGAAATCAATAAGAAATTTCATTACAATTGAGAAAAGCAGGACTTTATAAACACTACTTTAATTATTTCTTTTTTAGCAGAAGGCCAATAAATCACGGCTTGTAGTGTGTATGAATATAGTTACAGTTGTTTAAAATTGAGATGGAGAATGGTAATGGATTTATGCTGATCTTTTCTTTTTGGGCTTTTCATAGTGTAATCGTGCTGGAGTAAAGTGCAGTCTTGAACCATTTCCCACCATCCTCACCTGTGAACTGTGAGCACTGAAGGGAATTGTACAGTTTGAAAAATTTAGGATGAAGGTGTTTGGGCTACACCTGGCAGTGCTTAGAAGTGATATTTGGGGAACCATCTCTAGTATGGGAGACTTGAACCATTGACTCCTGTCAGTGTTTGGGGAACTGTATCTAGTATGGGAGATTTGGACCACAGTTACAGTCATTGTGGCCCTATTCAAGGTTAGTGCCTTGCTTCCTCTACTCTCAAGTTTTGCTTATAGTTTTTTATGATGTGTTATATACTATCACACTGACCATGGGAGGTGCTTTTTGGGCTATTTCCTTTTGGCACTCAGGAGATCATTCAAGTGCTGGCAATACCATCGTGCAAAGTTTGTGCTCCAGCCCTTTTTCCTCTGATCCAAGACTACAACAGTTTTATAGTTTTGTTTTTTTGGGGGGGATTTTGGGCCACACTTTGCAACGGTCATAGGTTATTCCTGTCTCTAAGGGGTCTTCTCTGCATGGAACCATATCTAGTGCTGGGAGGCCTTATGCAAGGCAAGCACCTTACATGCTGTACTCTCTCTCCAGCGCAGGACTAGAGTTTTAAAAGAACGGACAGGCAAAGCCTATTTTTATATTAGTGCATTTATTTATTTTGGGTGTGGGCCAAATAAATGGCCAAATAAATGTAAGCTTACTTCTAGCTCTGCACTCAGGGATCATTCATTCTTGGTGGGGTTTTGGGAAACTTAAGGATTGAACCTGGGCTGGCCTTGTGCAAGGCAAGCACCCTACCTGCTGTGTGCATCCCTGTTTTATTTTCGAGTGTATGGTGATGGCAATTGAACCTAGGTCCTCACTAACAAGGCATGTGCACCACCTCTGAGCCACATCTTCAGCCCTGAGGATCAAATTAGGATTTAATTTGAAATGAATAGGGTGCTTGCCTGTGATTGACCCAGAATCCACCACATATATTTCCTTGATTTCTGGCAGGAATGAACCCTGAGTACACCAGGTGTGGCCCACTCATCTCTCTCCCTCCACCCCTTACCACCTAATTTGAAGGTTTCGGTTTATTTTTTGGGGATGGGGTGGGAATCACACCCGGCAATGCACAGGGGTAACTCCTGGCTCTGCACTCAGGAATTACTCCTGGTGATGCTCAGGGGGCCATATGGGATGCTGGAAATCAAACCTGGGTCAGACATGTGCAAGGCAAACGCCCTACCTGCTGTGCTATCGCTCTAGCCTTAGGTTTAGGCTTATTAAAGGAACACATGATTACTTAAAAGTGGTCAACAGTGGTAAAAGTGGTAAAGTTTTTTGGACCTCATTATCAGTGATCAGACCTTACTGCTGACTCTACACTTCAGTCACTCCTGGGGTGGTGGTACTCGGGATCAGACTAGCACACTGTGTGATGCTAAGGATTGAACTGGGGTTGGTCCTGTTCAAGGCAAGTGCAAATGATATTTCATATTGTAAGGAGTAAATAGTTGGTAGGGGTGGGAGTGGAATTTGGGTCATGCCTGGCAATGCTCAGGAGTTATTCCTGTTTCTGCACTCGGGATTATATGGAATACTGGGGATCAAACCCAGCTTGGCCATGTGCAAAGCAAGCACCTTACCTGCTGTACTGTTGCTCCTGCCAGGAGTACTTTTTACAAGATGCCATCTTCTCCCAGCTACACCTTTAATTTGGACATTTAGTCACTTTAGTTAAATATCCAAATTTTAGTGATATAGAGGAAGTGATATAAGGAACTGTTCTTTAGCCAGATGCATTTTCTTATTAAATCTTTAGATTGTTTCCTAATTTTAAAATTTTTTAATAAAAATATCAAGGCTTGGAACAAGAGTGATAGTATAGCTAATAGGGTACTTGCCTTGCACAAGACTGTCTTGGGTTTGATTCTGGAGCCCCATGTGTTCCCCAACCAGCCAGGAGTGATCCCTGAATGCAGAGCCAAGAGCGACCCCTGAGTACCACCAGACATGGCCCCCAAATCAAAACTAAACAACTCCTCTCCATCCTCCCCCCCAAAAAAAAATCAAAACAACAAAAAACAAGGGGATCTTACTAAATGCCTTTAATTAAACTTTCTTGTCTTTTCTAAAAGAATAGAGAAAATCCTGTTTTGGTCAGCACCTTCAATGCTTTGTGGATGGATAGTGTCTGTAGTCTCTTAAAGGACTAGGAGAGAATCATAACATTGCATTTGAATCTCTTTGGACTATGACTTATTTGTGTGTTTATTTTGTTTTGGCTCACACCTGGCAGTGTTCAGGACTTACTTTATTTCTGCTCAGGGATCACTCCTGGTGGGCTCAGGGGACCATATGGGGTGCCAGTGATAGAATCTGTGTCAGCTGTGTGCAAGTGATATAAATACTCGGTATGCTGTACTATTGCTCCGGGCCTGTATTGATGTTTTAAAAACAGAGTGCATTGATTTAACAGGTAAACAAGACAGCATCTTTACCTTAGTATTCTTAGAACAGTAAACCGGATCTACTACACAGAAAGAGCTGTAATGGAGGAATAAGAAAATGTTTTGGCTTTCTAATGAACCGATAAATTATGAGAAATTAAGGGGAGGACTTTATGGAGGAAATAACATTTGAATTATATCAAATTGAGTGCTTAATAGCACAGTGTTTGGCATGTAGTGTGTATAGTTTGGCTATTCATTGAATACTAATTTTGATTTTTGGTCACACCTGGGGTGCTCAGTGGTCGCACTTAGGAGTCACTCCTGGTTGACTCTGGGGACCATATGGAGTGTCGGGGATTTGAAACCAGGTTGGCCACGAGCAAGGCAAATGCAGGTACAGTTATTACCTGCTCTATGGTACTCTATGGCCCCTCATTCTCATATTTAGATAAGAAAGCAAACTCAGAAATTATGAGTAGCAGCTAGGAGGTAGTGGAGTTGGTATTTTTCTTTTTCTTTTTGGGTCACACCTGGCTCTGCACTCAGGAATTACTCCTGGCGGTGCTTGAGGGACCATACTAGATGCTGGGAATTGAACCTCGGTTGCCCGTGTGCTAGGCAAATGCCCTTCCTAGTATACAATTGCTCCAGCACATATATCACTTCTTAACCCCACATTCAGTGCATTGATGGTTTGTAATCAGCAATGTTATTCATGCATGTAAATGCTGCATATAAATCAGGACTTGATTTTTTTTTTTTTTTTTTTTTTTTTGCTTTTTGGGTCACACCTGGCGATGCACAGGAATTACTCCTGACTCTGCACTCAGGAATTACTGTTGGCGCTGCTCAGAGGACCATATGGGATGCTGGGAATTGAACCCGGGTTGGGCGTGTGCAAGGCAAATGCCCTACCCGCTGTGCTATCGCTCCAGCCCCTCTTTTCTTTTTTTTTAAAAAAAATTTACTGATGATGGGGCTGGAGCCATTGCACAGCGGGTAGGGTGTTTGCCTTGCATACGACTGATCTGGGTTCGATTCCCAGCATCCCATATGGTCCCCCAATCACTGCCAGTAGAAATTCCTGAGTGCAATCAGGAGTAACCCCTGAACATCACTGGGTGTGAAGCAAAAAAAAAAAAATCTACTGATGATGAAAATATTACTGCAGGGACTAGAATGATAGTACAGCAGGCAGGGCACTGTCCTTGTATGTGATCATGGTTTAGACTCTCAAGCTTGTCAGGAATGATCCCTGAATACAGAGCCAGGAGTACTCTCCCCAAACAAAAATCCCCCAAAAGCCACTGCAGACTAAATTTTGTGTGTTTACAGCTCTGATACTCTGAATAATAAAATTTTGAAGATCCTAATTGGTGGGGTTCTTTTGTTTGTTTTTTGGGTCGGACCCAGCGATGCTCAAGGGTTACTCCTGGCTCTGTGCTCAGGAATTACTCCTGGTGGTGCTTGGGATGCCAGGGATTGAACCCAGGCCAGGCGTGTGCAAGGCAAATGCCCTACCTGCAGTACTATCACCCCAGCCCTGATTCTAGTATTTTTTTTCTTTTTCTTTTTTTTTCTCTTTTTGGGTCACACTCAAAAAGAATGGATGCACAGGGGTTACTCCTGGTTCAGCACTCAGGAATTACCCCTGGCGGTGCTCAGGGGACCATATGGGATGCTAGGAATTGAACCCGGGTTGGCCACGTGCAAGGCAAATGCCGTACCTGCTGTGCTATTGCTCCAGCCCCATGATTCTAGTATTTTTAATTAAAAAATTTATTGGCCACACTCAACGGTGCTCAGGATTTACTCCTAGCTCTATGCTCAGATTATTCCTGGTGGAGCTCAGGAGACCATACTAGTGATGGGACCTGGGTTCAAACAAATGCCCTACCTTCTGTACTATTTCTTCAGCGCCCTCTTTCCTGTATTAACAGTTTAGAACAGAAGTTTCTCAAATTATTTAATCTGTAAAGATGATGTCTTTGAATCAACAGATATCTATTGGGGGGGGGGCTGCACCTAGTGATGCTTTAGGGTTATTCCTGGCGGACTTGGGGGGAACCATATGGTACGCCAGGGATTGAACCCCTGTCGGACATGTGTAAGGTATGTGCCCTCTTCGCTGTACTATTTTCTCTCTGGTCCCTCAACAGTTACGTCTTGATGGAAAAATGCTAAGTGTGGGGCCAAATCACCCCACCAGTAGTGATCCATGAGTGATTCTGGCTCTAAGCCCTGACCACCACCAGGTGTGGCCCAAACAACAAAACAAAAAGGGCAGTGTAGAGCTGGAGAGATAGTATAGGAGGTAAGGTGCTTTCCCTTGCACATGACTGACCATGGTTTGAATTCCTGGTACCACCTACCTCCAGTTTCCTATGTGTCTGCCATGTGTCAGTCACTCCTTAGCACAGAGCCAGGAATAGCCCCTGAGCTCTATTGGGTGTGACCCTAAACCCTGGCTCCTGAAGAAAATAAAAACATAGGAGCTACAATCAAAGAGTTCTGAATCTCTAGAATCTTCAAGGCTTTTTTACTACTTTGAGGGATAAGATGTATGCCAGATAATAGTGGGGAGAAGGGCGGGGACTCATGTTCTAGGAAGAGCATGTTCAAAAGTGTGGTCTTATGAATGTTAAGGGTATTTTTTTGTTTGTTTTTGGCCACCTCTGACAGTATTCAGGGCTTATTCCTGGCTCTGTGCTCAGGGATCACTCTTGGTGGGCTCAGAACCATATTTGTGTCGGGGGATTGAATTCAGGTTGGTTGCATGGAAGCCAAGCACCCTACCAGTTGTACTATCCTGCCAACCCCAGGTGCTTTTAGAATAATGTGGAAAAGAATGATAAGTGATAAATATGAAGATGTTGGTTGGATCCTTTATATGTACAATTTTGTGTATTCTCTATACATTGCTTTAGTTGGAAAGATTCTGGACATTCTATATTCATTTTACTTAGTTGAATTATAATGAGCATAGTTACTGTGGAGTGAATTTAAAGGATTAACATGTGAGGGGCTAGAGCGATAGCACAGCGGGTAGGGCGTTTGCCTTGCATGCACTCGGCTGACCTGGGTTCGATTCCCAGCATCCCATATGGTCCCCCGAGCACCGCCAGGAGTAATTCCTGAGTGCAGAGCCAGGAGTAACCCCTGAGCATTGCTGGGTGTGACCCAAAAAGAAAAAGGAAAAAAAAAGGGTTAACATGTGAAATAGGCTGTCGATAACTCAGAAAGGGCTGTAGCGTGTGCTTTGTCTGTGGGGATCCCAAATTCAATCCTGGGAACTACAGCTTTCCTCAGCACAGCCAGAAAGTAGCCAGCACCTCCAGGTATGTGTCTGCAAAAAATGGGGGTCTGAAATACTAGTGAGTATTCACTTTGTTAGGCAGTTTTATAATTTTGAAATCATCACAGTCGCGGGGGTGGGGAAAGCAATAACCCATTTTACAGTTAAATGGAAATGGACATATCTATTAAATGAGGATGAGATGTGATGTGTAGGTGATTTTATACCAAATGAAAGGTCATAACAGTTGTCTGAGAAACAATGAGGTCCTAAATTAGGATATTTTTCTTTTTGTGTTTGTTTTTTGAGCCACACCCTCATTTCTTTTTTGGTGGGGGTGGTGAGCACACCCAACTGTGCTCAGGGCTTACTCCGGGCTTTGCTCTCAGGGATCACTTCTGGCAAGTTCAGGAAACCATATGGGATGCCATTAATAGAATCCGGGTTGATTGAATACAAGGCAAGTGACCTGCCCACGGTACAATTTCGCCAGCTTTCCCTGTTCTCTCTGGGACATGTTTTTCTTCTCTCTCCCTTCACATCTAAGTAAATTCCTTTGTATTTTGCTTCACTTAAATATATTTTTGTGGGGGCTGGTGCGATAGTACAGGGGATAAGGCACGATGCCTTGCACACAGCCGACCTGGTTTCAGTCCTTGTACCACATATTGGTCCTGGAACCTGTCAAGAATGATTCCTAGGCACAGAGCCAGGAATAAGCCCCAAGCAGCACTGATGGTGGCCCCAAAGCAAATTTAAGAAACAACCAACAAAATCTTGAATTAACTGCTAAAACCACTTTGAATTAAGGCAAATAGGGAACATTCTTTATAGTTGAATCGTGTAAGCCTGATCATTATCAAGCAGAAACATTGAAGTAGTGAAATTATCACTTTGACCTTTCCTTAAGATTAAATTTATATCCTGCTGTACTGAGAACATAGTTAAGTGGAATAAAACAAGTCTCATGGTTGAGGCCCTGGGTTTGGTCTCTTGCATTAAAAAATGGTTGTGGGGCCAGAGAGATATTACAGTGAATAAAGCATTTACCTTGCATGCAGCTCATCCTGGTTTGATCTCTGGCATCCCTTATGGTCCCCCGAGCACCACCATGAGTGATTCCTGAGTACAGAGCCATGAGTAACTCTTGATTGAGCGTTGTCGGGTGTGGCCCCAAAACAAAAAATTTAAAAGATTGTATGTTGCTGTCACCTCCCTATCAAATTGTTAAGAGTTGAAATGGCTAGTTCAGTAAGATATTCGTTAATGCTTTCCATTCATTGCTGAGTATCACTATCACTGTCATCCCGTTGCTCATCAATTTGCTCAAGTGGGCACCAGTAACATCTCCATTGTGAGACTTGTTATTACTGTTTTGGCATATCGAATACATCATGGGTAGCTTGCTGGGTTCTCTCACTGAACTGATTTTATTCTAGTTAACCATAGGGAAGCTATAACTAGAAATTCTGAGGTATCGTGACCTTTGGTTTTTGTTTTTTTGGGCCACATCTGGAGATTCTCTGGAGTTACTCCTGGCTCTGTACTCAGGAACCACTCTTGGCGGTAGCCCTTTAAGATATTTTATATAAATATAATATTTTTAAGTAAACTTAAAAATTTACAGTAGTTTAGGTAACAGGTTACCCTCAAACATTCTCCCCCCCCCACCACCACCTTCCCTCACCTTCAACTCTCAGAGGAATGTCAGTTTTGTAATCCAAGAACAAGAGTTGATCATACTGTTCTCTTTAGGACTTTTTTGTTTATGGGCTACACCCAGTGGTGATCAGGGTTGTGTTTAGGAATAGGTTTGTGTTAAGGAATTCCTAGGTTTGTGTTTAAGAATCACTCACGGGAAAATTTGAGGACCATATGGGATGCTGAGCATCAAAGCTAGTCTTCCGTGTGCAAGGCAAGCACCTTGTATGCTGTAATATCTCTCTGTCCTTCGTTAGGACTCATGAAGGGTTTGTGTTCTGGACTATACCTAGGAGAGCTTAGAGGTTACTCATAACTCCCCTAGACCATGTGCAAGGCAATGACTATCCACTCTGCTATCACTCCAGCCCCAACTTGAGTATTTCTAAGAGGCTTTCATGTTTTAGATTTGAACGTTCAGTGCTTTTTTTAAACTTTTTTTTTTTTTTTAAATTTTTGGGTCACACCTGGAGATGCACAGGGGTTACTCCTGGCTCTTCACTCAGGAATTACCTCTGGTGGTGCTCAGGGGACCATATGGGATGCTGGGAATCGAACCTGGGTCGGCCGTGTGCAAGGCAAACGCGCTACTGCTGCACTATCGCTCTCGCCCAAACTGTCTTTTTTTTTTTTTTTTGAACAGCCTAACTTTAATAAAAAAGTTTTGGTTGTGGGCCATACCAGCAGTGCTCAGCAATCATTCCTGGTAGTGCTTAGGGTACCTTTGGGGTGCAAGGCAATGGGATGCTGGGAATTAGACCTCTGTAGACTGTACAAGGCAAGCTGGTCCTATCTGCTATACTATCTTCAGCCTGACACATTAACTTTTTAGAGAGTTAGGTAATTCAAAACTGTAAGATTAGTGCTACTGGCCATTTGCAGTTTCCCAAAGTAAGATGCTTTTATCAGTATAAAACCTGGGCCTTTCACATACAAGTCATGTCCTATAGCCTGTAAGCCATCATCCTAAAGGCTGGTTGTTTCTTTAGGTAGAAGGGATGGGGAGAAAACCATAATTGATGATGCTCAGGAGTTAACTTTTATTGATGTTCAGGGGACCACATGCTGCCAGGGATTGAATGAACATGGGATCCTTTCATGCAAAACATGCTCTCTAGTTTAGTCACTTAGTCACTTTTTTTTCCCCCTTGTTGGGAATTTTATCTAGCAGTGCTCAGGGACTACTCCCAATTTTTTCTAAAAGGTTACTCCCTGCTATGTTTGGAGAATCATGTGCTGAACTGTGATCATTACCTTTAGATAACTAGACCAGATACTGAGAGCTAGAAATTACTTTCCCCTGTTCTTCACTTTCTTAGTTAATATCTTATTTAAAAAAAATTTTTTTTAATATCTTATTTTTTAAATTACTATTTTATTTTGGGCCATACCTGGTGTTGCTCAGGGGTTACTCCTGACTGCATTCAGGAATTGCTCCTGGTGGGGGTTCGGGGTTGCCGGGGTTCGAACCCACATCTGGTCAACCTGTGCAAGGCAAATGCCCTACCTGCTGTAATACTGCTCCAGTCTTCTAATATTCAACTTCCAATAAGTTGACTTTGTCTTTTTTTTTTTTTTTTTTTTTAAGAATTTGTGTTGACTAAAGATTAGGGTAAAGACTGTTGATTTGGGCAAAAATCTTCTTTGCTGTCTTCTACTCTTAATTTTTTTTTTTTTTTTTTTTGGGTGGGAACACACCTGGCTGTGCTCAGGACTCACTTCTGATGGGGCTCAGGGGATCGGTTGGGATTCAGGCTATCGAACCTAGGTCTGTTGTGTGCATGGCAAGCATTGTGCTCTCTACCAATCTCTGATCCCTGTTTTCTTCTACTCTTTGTTTAGCACATTAGTTTTTTCAAACTCAGAATGCGTCTTCCCTTCCTTAGCATTTGGTCTGTGTTGCTTTGTAATAAATTTATAGTTTGTGATTGCTCCTACCTAAGAATTTTCTGTGGATGCCTTATAGTAGGACTGAAATATAAACTGGCTACTCTAACTCCTACTGCTGATTGCATTTGTGGATGCTTCCTTGCATGCTACTGACCTTGGTGTGATCCCTGCATGGTAATCTTGTGCCCATAGGGAACTGCATTAGATTTGAATCCTGTTGTGTGAGTCACTGCTCCCACCCGCAATGAAAAAGGATTAGTGGCTCTATAGGACAACATCACAGGAAAATCACCTTGTTGTAAAAACTTGCCTGTTACAGTGTCAGTATCTTGAGTCTGGAACCTAAAGTGTCCAACAGTACAAAAGTACCTGTGTTTATGGCAATTCTGACTGTGACATGGACTCTTGGAAGTCTGATTTTTTGGGGGGGAGCCTCACTTTTTTCCCCTTTTATTAGTTTTCATATTTTCTTGCTCTGGGTTTATTCCTGTCTCTTGGGTCACTCCTGGTGGGTCTCAAGAAAACGTGCTGGAAATCTGACTGGGGTAAGCAGGTGCAAGGCAAGCAATGTAAATTATATAATCTTTCTAATTTTCCAGTTCCAGATAATTTTTTAATGTAGGCTCTTCCCCTTCTAAAAGTAAGTGAAAACCCATGTTCTTTTTACCCATTTTATCTTTACTCTCAAATAATTAGAATAATTTCAGTGCTAGTAATAAATCTCCCATATATTCTTCACCAGGTTTAGCTATGTAGTATTTGCTACATTTGCTTAACATTCTATTTGGATGAATGTGTATTTTTTCCCCCTTATTTATGTTTTGGGGCTACACTTGGCAGTACTTATGGTCAGACTTGCCTCCAGCACTTTGAGTCATCTCACTGGTCCTCCAGAGTTTTTTCTCCCAGAAGTAATGTGGATTCACTATTTTTTCAATTTCAAGAGTAATTTAGAAAAAAATCAGAGACTGGAGAGATTATAGGAAATAGGATGCTTGTTTTACATTACATGTGGCTGTGGGCACCACAACTGTGGTTTGAATCCTGACATGCACTTGTATGTGCACACATTCAAATCCTTTAGCATCAATGACAGGTGTGTCCACCCCCCACCTCCCTAGTTCCACCCCCCAACAATCCAGATCTTTGGTATATTGGTGAGTTTATAACGGAATTCCAGAATTGTGAAGTGGGACAGCTCAAAAAAACAAAAACCAAATACTTAATAAAGAACCTCCTATTTCTATCTATGTGTATTTTTAATGGTAGGGTTGTTATTTCATCACTGATCTTCACTTAAGTTTATTGACCTTTCATGTATTTATAGTAGTATGGTGTAGTAAAATAAACGAATATTTTTAGACTTAAATCTTGGTTCTTTGCTAGGTAAACATGGTCAAGAAACTTATCTTTCTCTAGACTGAAATAATCTAGTCCTTGCAGGGTGGTTATGAAGGTCATTATAATGTACAGTGCTTGAAACTGAGAAGCCCATTAGTGGTAGGGTTTTTTTTTTTTACTTTTTTTTTTATCTTATACTTTATATAAACACTGATTTACAAAATTGTTCATGATGATTTGTTGAAGACATTCACTATTCCAGCACCAACCCTATTATCATTACACCTTCCTTCCACCATTGTCTCCAGTTTTTCCAACCATCCTATTGCAGGCCCTCAATTTATTTTTATTGCTTGTTATCGATAACTTGCTAACAATGATTAAAAAAAAAAGTGTTTCCTTAGGAAAAAGTCAGTGAAAATTGTTTTATTTCATCATGGAACCATTAAGTCCTTGTGTAAGAGATTACTTAGACTTTACAGGTAAAGCCTTCTGTGTTTATGGTTTGTTAAGTGAGAGTGGTTGCCTTCGGTGTTAAATCCCATACAATCTGGTGTGCTACTGATTTATCAGTGTTGTAGAGTGGTGCGGCTGGAGTTAATTTTTTAATTGGGTGGTGACTGGGGTTTGTGTGTAACTGCCGAACCTCCAGGAAGTAGAGGAAGATGGGGGGGAGGTAGCCCATCCCAACTCTGATAAAGACTGGAGATTTTAGTCACAAAACCCACGTATCTGAAGTTTTCAGCAGATTAATATCTGGATGAAGCTTGTCTTGAGACAGTGAAGTCTGAGGTGTGTGTGTGGGGGGAGCATGGTGATGGTTGTGGATTGCTGGACTCTGGGTGGGCAATAGGCTGACTTGACTCCCCTACCCTCAATTATGAAAGTAAATATATGTGATGAGTAGATTATTTAAAAGATTCATAATAGTTCTTTGCTAGAAATGAACATTTAGGGCTAGAGATGTAGTCAGTGGTAGAGAGAAAAAGAAATGAGTATCTAGGTACATTTCTTAGGGAAAACAGTTACGCTTTCAAACTCTTGCATGGATTGGAGAGGTGGCACAACTGGTGATGCTCAGAGTTACTCCAGGCTTTGCACTCAGGAATTACTCCTGGCAGTGCTTGAGGAAAGCCATATGGGATGCTGGGAATTCTTTGCATGATGTCAGCGCCCTACTGTCTATAGTCTGGCCATTCTAAAGGTTTTCCCCCTTCCCCAACACCCTTCCCTTGTTGGGCAGAGAAGCGCTACTCCCTGCTCCGAGCTCTAGGATTAATGCATTTTCTCAGGCCCTTGATGTGTGATTTTAGTTTTTGGCTCACACCTAGCAATGTTTGGGATTTCTCATATGTAAGGAATTGATTGCACACTTCCTCTTTGAGCCATTGATACATGTTTTATGTACTTCCTCTAGACCCATATTTGACTGTTAGTATTAATCTAAACTATAGTAGAAGAATAAATACATAATGAAAATTTTTACTTTTTGGTAATGAAAACTTAATTTTTATTTTTGGGTTGTTTTGGAGCCATACCTGGCTATGCTTGGGTCTTTCTGGTCCTGGGCTCTGGAATCACTCCTGGTATTATTGGAGGGGAGATGACTGTATGTGATGCTGGGGATTCAGCCCCTGGGTCAGCTGCTTTCAAGGCAAGCGGTCCTATTCTCTCTCTCCAGCCTCTCCCCTACACTTAAAATTTTTTTCCCCCCTTTGAGCCCCACCCAGTGATGTTCAGGGGTTATTCCTAGTGCTGCACTCAGGAATCACTCCTGGCCGACTTAGGCAACCATATGGGGTGCCAGGGATTGAGCCAAGCAAGCAAGCAAGCTGTACTATGGCTCCAGCCCTTCCCCTGACCCCCAAACCCGTGTGTGTGTGTGTGTGTGTGTGTGTGTGTGTGTGTGTGTGTGTGTGTGTGTGTGTGTGTGTGTGTGTGTGTGTGTGTGTAAGAGATAAATATTAAAGTCAAAGGAAAATAACTTGATACTTGTTAGTTTGGTTTAATATGAAAATAAAGGTCCATTTTTACTGTGGGGAATATTCTATATAGCACTAATAATTTTATTTAAAATTATTATTACTCTGAAGTTTAATTCTTAAGCATGTTCAGATAACTAACCAATTTTTGTTTTTAAACTTCTAGGAACGTCAAGGTCGTGGGAAATAAAGCAGTTCTTCACAGACTGCAGCAACGGTTGCATCTGCATATCCTAAGAGGAAAAAAATGACCTTCAAGAGAATTAGGACTTTTTTCTTAATTTCATTGACTTCAGAGACAATTGCAGATTTGCAGTTTAAGTATTGGAATTTCACAAAGACATAGGACTTAACTGGAAAATGAAAAAAAAAGAGAAAAAGAAAAAAAACTAAAAAAAACCCTCTAGGTAGTTTAGATGAAAAATGTCCCTTTTATTTTGGCTTTGGTTGTGATTTCAGAGCATAATGCTTTGGGTTTTTTGTTTTGTTTTTGTTTTTTCTTTTTTTTTTTTTTTGTCTTTTTACTATGTTTCGGATTTTAAAGTCCGTAAGTGCATACAGTTTTCTCTAATTTTTAAACCCTTTCCTCCCCCCATTTTGACATTTGCACTTGGAGAACACTTGAGTTTCAAAGGTTTTGGGCCTCCACCCCAGAAAGTGGCAATTTGGTTTTTCCCTTCCGAACTGGAAGAACATTTTTATGAAGAATTTTTGTCTTGGAGAATTTTAACAGTGTTACCCAAGGTGTGTCTTTAAGGGTGGTTCATTTTCTATGACCCTTTGTTACTCAAAGTAAAGTACTAGAAGTCCTAAGAAATGGTTCAGTTCTTGTACATTATACTGATTAAGTCAGGATTAATTTGATTTCAAAGCTAAGAACAGTGGTAAAAACTTGTTTACAGAAATGCATTTTGGAAGAGAAAAATATTGTAAAATGTGTAGTGAATGTTTCTTCAGTTTCTTGTTCAGCCAATGGGGAAAGGGCATTGCCTTTCTTTTTACCATTAATCACTTCTCAATAAACGTGAGATCCTGTTGAGCATCATTTCTAGTACCATTTTTTAGTATTACCTGAGTCTGCTACATTTTATTAAAGATTTGGAGTGCTAAAGAGGTTTGATGACAGCTATTTTTAGAAAGATTACTAAGACTAATTTGCTTTTGTATGGGGCCAGATAGCCATGACCAACCTCTGCAAAGCTAGGAGGGCTAGTATTCATAATGATGTATTTCTAAATATTCCCAAATATAGCCTTTGGTTAAGTCATTCAACAAACATAACTATATAGAAACCTGTATAGACAACTTCTGCAAGGGTGGGGTGGGTTTTGGCATACCGTGTGTTCAAGGATCGTTCCTGACTCTGTGCTCCAGACTCTGCAGTGTTGGATGTATTCAAGGCAAGCCCCTTTACCCCTTTGTACTATCCTACCAGCTCACGACCTGACAATTTTTGGGCAAAGTTGGTAGAGTCCCTTATTAAGAATGTAAGTGATTAGACCAAAATTTGACTTCAGTTGCAGGTTTCAGAATTTTAAAAAATCCAGAAAAAAAAATAATGTTTCTGAATCATAATAATCATAATGGTATTTGAGTTGACTCTTAACTTGTTCCAAATTTGGTTAAATTTGTGAAAGCTGTATTAAGAAAGATTTTAAGAAACCAGGGTTTGCTTATTCTAGTGCTTTCTGATTCCCCAAGCACTGCCAGGATTGACTAAACAACAATGCTAGGAGGTAGTTTCTGAGCATCACTGAATGTGGCTGCAGAACCAAAAAGCAAAAACCCAAAATCAGGGGCCGGAGTGATAGCACAGCGGGTAGGGCGTTTGCCTTGCACACGGCCGACCTGGGTTCGATCCCCGGCAACCCATATGGGTCCCCCAAGCACTTCCAGGAGTAATTCCTGAGTGCAAATCCAGGAGTAACCCCTGAGCATCGCTGGGTGTGACCCAAAAAGCAAAAAAAAAAAACAAAAACCCAAAATCAAAGGATTTTCAAAATAGGGTTTTATATGTGTGTGTGTACATATATATAATACATCTCCATTGTGAGACTTGTTACCGTTTCTGGCATATTGAGTGCCTGCTCGAGCAAATCGATGAGCAACGGGATGACAGTACATACATACACATACACTGTAGCACTGCACTGTCGTCCTGTTCATCGATTTGTTTGAGCGGGCACCAGTAACGTCTCCATTGTTACATTTTTATATACATATATTTTTAATGTATGTTTAATTTGGGGGTTGCCCACCCAGAGGTGCTCAGGACTTATTCCTGGCTCTGTTCTCTAGAGTATCACACACAGGGCTAGTGGTCTGTTTCCTAAACTTCTCTGGCTCCTAAAATGAGTTTTAAATCTTTTGAATGGTGTTTGGCTTTGGGGCCACACCTGGTGGTGCTGAGGGGACTGTATATTGTTACTGGGGATCAAACTGGGATAGTCCAGGTGCACAGCAATCACCTTAACTCCTATATGATCTCTACATAACCTAGTGAATGGTGTATTTAAATGACTACTGGGCCTGGAGTGGATAGGGCACTTGCCTTGCATGTGGCCAAGCAGGTCAGTTCCTGTTTCCCAATAAGGTCCCCTGAACCTGCCAGTAGTGAGCACAGAGCCAGGAGTATGCCCTGAGTACAACTGGTTGACCTCCAAATAAAATCTTTTGCCGGTGGGTTGAGGGGGGCACCAAACCCGGTGGTCCTTAGGGATCACTCCTTATGAGACTTAGGGGATCATTTAGAG
Source organism: Sorex araneus (assembly GCF_027595985.1). Lineage (NCBI taxonomy): Eukaryota > Metazoa > Chordata > Mammalia > Eulipotyphla > Soricidae > Sorex > Sorex araneus. Next base: position 46,519,963 of record NC_073306.1, on the reverse strand, counting down.
TGTTGGGTCACCACATGAAAAGGAAGCGCTGTACCCACTGTTCTATCACTTGGCCCCCAAATAACTCCTTTTTCTACACAGTTTGTTTTATGAGTCCCCTGTACTAAGTCCAAGGGTGCCAAAAAAAGTTTCGGTTAGTAATTAGCATAAAAATGCTTTCAGTTGAGAACTTGTCCAAGACACACTAATACAGTATACCTAATCCTGTTTGTCAAACTCTTGAAATGCATTCCCTCCAAATTGGAGAGATTTTGTTTGATCAGTTTGATTAGTTTACAATTAGAAAATGCAATTTTTCAGTTAGCTCCAATTTGCATAACTTGTAGAGGACCTCCTCTGGGCTAAAATAAACATTTTACTATCAAAAGGGGATATTTCTCCACCACCTCCTCTTGTGACCCCTGCTACACTCAGTCCTTTCAGTCCTTCCCTCTCTCTCCACCCCACCTCCCCACACACACACCCCAGGTATTTGGTCTGCACTCGTCCCTGGAGGTGCTGAAATAGTGGTGCCCGGGATCAGTGGTTTTTAAAACTTTATAAAAGTTTTCACACTTTAAATTTATCCTACCTGTCCTACGCATTCTACTATCTCTGGCTTAAAATGCCTCACCTGAATAACAGATTCAAAAGCAATATTTTACTTTGGATTTTTTTCTGTCTTATATTGAAGATGAATGAGATTATTCATTCAAAGATGCTTTTGAGGTGGTCCTGGAGATCATACCAGGATTAAGGTGCTTGCCTTGCTAATCTCACTTGGATTCCTAGCACTGCATGGGCATAACCTCTCCCTACAGGATGAGATAAGGCCGACCTCATTCTTTGCCTCAAAAAGGTAAGTTTTGGGAGGAGCCAGAGTGATCGTGAACTGTGTAGGGTTTCCCTTTGTGGCAAACCTAGCTTCAATCCTTGGCACCCTATATGGGCCTCTGAACTCACCAGGAGTGATTGCTAAGAGCAGAGCTCGGAGTACCCCTTGAACACTGCTGGTGTGGCCAAAAGACAAAACAACCCCAAACAGACCAAAAAGGGTAACATTTTTGCAATTTGAAATGTTAGCACTTTTAACCATTTGAGTCAGTGCTTTTCAGTCTTTTCATATCAGAGAAAATACTGAGAATGTTACAGAAATATAGAAAAATTGGGGGACACATGCAAAGTTACTTGGAGTATCCTGGGTCAGGATTCTGAATTTGTATTAAAAATATTTAGACATACTTCCTATATATAAATAAACTTACTGTGTACTAGAAAAATTATATTCACGTTCAATACTCAAAATACAGCTTTACATGCACAGTTTTTTTTACATTTGTGGCACCTTGGTGTGTAGTACTGCTGATGATAGGGTTTCATGTGTACAATGCTCTGACACCACACCCACCACCAGTTGTCTCCTTCCCTCCACCTGTAAACACAATATATTAATTCCTCAACATGTTCCCTCTTTTGGAAGAAAAAGTTATTTTGAAGTAATTTGGGGGTGGTGCAGTTCCTCCCCAGCAGCATTCAGGTGGTCTGGAGGGGTGAGGGGTTGGGACAGTTTTGATGATTGTGCTGCATACCAGGTGATAACTTGCTTGGTTTAGGACCAGGGGTTCTGGGGCCATCAGTGCCACACCTGGTGATTTTCAGAGGGGACCATGTGATGCCAGGTATGAAACTCAGGGCTTCCACAAGCAAGGCATGCACTTAGTCTTTAGAGTTATCATCTCAGTCCCTGGTGTCAGACTGATTAAAAGCATGGAGAGTTCTCATATACCTATAGCTTAGCTTCCCCCGAATGTTAACCATAGTACTTTAAAGTGAACCTTAATATTGGTTCTGCCAGTTGCATAATGAGTATTTTTCAGCATCGTTCAGTCATTTATTGTTCAGCATCCGGGTTTTTTTTTTCCTTTTTGGGTCACACCCAGCAATGCACAAGGGTTACTCCTGGCTCATGCACTCAGGAATTACTCCTGGTGGTGCTCAGGGGACCATATGGGATGCTGGGAATCAAACTCGGGTCGACCATGTGCAAGGCAAACAACCCTACCCTCTGTGCTATCGCTCTAGCCCTCAGCATCCAGTTTGGGGATCCCACATTGCATTTCCATTTAGTTGTCTTTTATCTGTGGCAGTTCTTCAGTCTTTATATGATTTGTTTTGGCTCATAGCTGGTGGTGCAGTGCTTATGATTTATTCCTGACTCAGGCTCAGGGATTACTCCTGGGCTTGGGGAGACTAGAAATGGTGTGGGACTTGAACCCAGGTCAGCTGCATGTAAGACAAGTTCTCTTAACCACTGTACTATTGCTCAGGCCCCATTTTTTTTTCCCTCCCTTCATAATTAGTAACTCTTGGAGAGATAGACTTCAAAACTCAATTCTTGCATTGTAACTTTGCAGTTAGTGTTGTGGCTATATATAAAGATGATGCTTCAAATAAAACCTAAGCCTTTACACATGCAAGGCAGCGACTGTATTGCTGGTCCCCAATTAATGTTAAATACCATGTATATTTCTTTATATTTACTAAGAAATCTGTACTGGGAAACTGTCTCTTCTCCCTACTTTGCTTATATTATTTTGGACTTGGATATTTTGTTCTGTGGGCCTGTGCTATTCTAGATTTGATCTTTCAGACCTTCATTTAGTTGACTCCTGTGTCTCTTTGACAAGCCTTCAGTGTGGTGGATTTTTTTTTTTGGGGGGGGGAGGGGCATGCCTGGTGGTGCTCAGGGCTTACTCCTGGCTCTCTGTTCAGGGATCATCCTGGCAATGCTCAGGAGACTGCTTGGATGTCCAGGATTGAACTTGTGTCAGCATGTGCAAGGCAAGCACTCTAGCCTTTGTATTATCACTCCACCCGTTTAAATGTTTTTGGTTTGGGTGCACTTCTGTATTTTATAAAATGTTCTGGGCCAGTCCTGTATTTTCTCTTTGCTTTCTAGGCCAAACTTGGCGGTTCTCAGAACTTACTCCTGGCTCTGGTGCTCAGAGATCGCTCCTGGTGGACTTGGGCTATGTGGGGTGTGGGATCAAACCCAGGTTGGCCCTATGCAAAGCCGATGTCCTACACCCGCTATATTATCTCTGGCCCGAGGTCCTCTATTTTCGCTGCTCCAGTCCATTATTCTAAGGGACAATGCATGTTCTTTTTGTCAAAGAATGCTTAGAAACCATTCCTTGAATATTCAAAAAATTAAAATTGAGGGGCTGGAGTGATAGCACAGCGGGTAGGGCGTTTGCCTTGCACGTGGCCGACCCGGGTTCGATTCCCAGCATCCCATATGGTCCCCTGAGCACTGCCAGGGGTGATTCCTGAGTGCAGAGCCAGAAATAACCCCTGTGCATTGCCGGGTGTGATCCAAAAAGAAAAAAAAATTAAAATTGATGCTTTAAATTGCAACAAAAATAAGCAAGGAGATTTTTAAAAATTAGTGATGTGGGGACTTGTTCAGCCTAATCGAACATATCATAGCGCTATATAGTAATCTTCTAAAGCTAGTGGAGAGGACTTTGACTTAACATGCTACTTCACCTATAATGAGGCCCATTAAGTGTGAGTAGTTTTGTGCCCTTCCTTATGTCTACCATTAGCCTTAAGTAGAAGTTCAAAATGTTTCTGGAAATTCTGGATATCTCCCTCTCCCACCAGTGAGACTGTTCTAGGGGATCAGAACTTGTTCTGCCTGTGATAAAATAGTCACATACTAGGGTGTAATGTTTTTCATCACTGTCACTGTATTACTGTCATCCCGTTGCTCATCGATTTGCTCACGCGGGCACCAGTAACATCTCCATTGTGAGACTTATTGTTACTGTTTTTGGCATACTGAATACCCCACGGGTAGCTTGCTAGGCTCTGCCGTGCAGGCGAGATACTCTTGGTAGCTTGTCCGACTCTCTGAGAGGCGGGGGGGCTCCAACCCGGGTCGGCCGCGTGCAAGGCAAACGTTTTCCCTCCCTGCTATGCTATCCCTCCAGCCCATGTTTTTCATCATGGAGCTAATATAACACCAAAATATTGGACTATTTTTTTTTCTTTTTGGGTCACACCCAGCGATGCTCAGGGGTTACTCCTGGCTTTGCACTCAGGAATTGCTCCTGGCAGTGCTTGGGGGACCATATGGGATGCCGGGGATCGAACCCAGGTCGGCCGCGTGCAAGACAAACGCCCTACCCGCTGTGCTATCGCTCCGGCCCCCTGAAAAAATTTTTTAAAATGTGTTACTGCCAAACCTTCTGTTCTGAAAACGAGTGTGTCCCCCGGAATTCAGACTTGATCAAGTTTATTTTTTTTCCCTCTTTGTTGGGAAACAATGCTAATTTTATTTTAAATTTTTACTTACATATATTTGTGGGCCACTCTGCAGTGCTCAGGGATCACTCCTGATGGGGCTCGGAGGACCATATGGGATGCCCGAGATCGAACCCAGTCAGCTGCGAGCGAGGCAAGGGCCCTACCCACTGTACTACCGCTCTAGCCTCTAATGCCACGTCTTAAGACTGTTAACAAGTGGCTTCTGGGCAACTGGTGAAGTTCCTTGTCCGAGCGAGCCCTTCCTTAGGAACTGCAGTAACAGCTGTAGGGGTTGTAGGTGGAATGCTGACTAGGCTAGGAATCTCACAGCAGGTTGTGTGAATTGAAGATACTCCCGTTAGCCTTGCGGGCTCTGTGATCAGGTTTCCCGGGCTAGTTGGAGCTCGGAATGCCGGGGAGCCGCGGTGAAGGAGCTCTGCCCTCCCCGTAACGCCCAGGTTCCGGTTCCGCGCGCCGGGCCACTGAAGTGCGCGTGCGCGGGGCCGGCTGCCGCGTGCTTGGTCCCAGCTCCCTGGCGCACAGGCCAGAGATCTGCCCTTCCTAACCAAATTTTGTTCACCCGATACCACCAACTACAGGCCTTTAAAGCTCTTGAGGCCGCTCTTCACCCCCTTGTTTTTTGAATGCTTTTCTGGTACCCTAACTGAGTAGCTACCGTTAGGAACCGTAGGTTCAAGGTGGTAACGGCTTTTGCTATTGCACCCACGCAAAACCCACCCCTTTTGCCAAACCCCTGACTTTTATAGATCCCGTAGGTGGGACATTGGGTTTGCCATTACTCTGCTGCAGGGCAGAGATAGTATCATGCATAACTTTTTCTGTTTTAATGCTTAAGTACATGGCAGACTAAAGATTAGAAAGCTATTACTCTGGCCCCATCTACTGGCCATAGAGTGTTCACGTAAAAAAAAAAAAAGCCATTTCAGAGAAAATTTCTTTGAGAGAACCACCAATTTTGCTGCTGTATCCAGTGATGCTATTTGGTGATTTTCTATGGGTACTAGCGGAAAGGGAACTAAGATTCAGTTCAGAGGCTGGCAGATAAATATGGTGCTCTAAAAGAAGAGAGGCATCGCCAAGAGGATTGCCTTTTGCAGATTGGATTTACCTTCCTAGCTTATCCTTAGTAGAGTCGAAAACATGATTCTGCTACTTCTTTATCTGCCTCTGTATTGCTCTCAATCCTGGGCATTCTTCTTCATTAATGAACTATGAGTTGGACAAGCCAGGAAATTGCTCTCTACACACATTTCCTCACTGGAAAGAAAAAATACCTCTAGAGCCACTTTATGAATATTTTTTCTTTTTTTTGGGGGGGGGTCATACCAGGCGTTGCTCAGGGATTCTTCCTGGTTCTGGACTCAGGAATTACTCCTGGCGGTGCTTGGGGACCATATGGGATGCCAGAGATTGAACCAGAGTTGAGCCGTGCGAGGCAAACACCCTACCCACTGTTCTGTTGCTCTGGCCCCTAACTTTGTGATTTTTTTTTCTTTTTGGGTCACATCTGGCGATGCACAGGGGTTACTCCTGGCTCTGCACTCAGGAATTACCCCTGGCCGTGCTCAGGGGACCATATGGGATGCTGGGACTCGAACCCAGGTCAGCCGTGTGCAAGGCAAATGCCCTACCTGCTGTGCTATCGCTCCAGCCCCAACTTTGTGATTTTTGTAGGGATTTAAATTCACTTAAACTGATAGCCCTTTTGTAATTAAAAGAAAAATAGGGTCCAGAGTGATAAGGGTATTTGCCTTGCATGCATCTGACCGGGGATCGGTCCCGACATCCCATATAGTCCCCAATCACCACCTGGAATAATTCCTGAGTACAGAGCCAGGCGTAACCCCTGAACATCACTGGGTGTGACCCAAAAAGCCAAAAGAAAAATAACCAGTTTAGTTTCATATATCGTATAGAGAGACAACATGTCTACACCTTGATAAAATAGTTTGCTATATCCCCTTCTAATGCTTAAAAAAAACCTGCTTTATAATCTATGCATAAAATCTATAGAAATCGTGTGTTCCTCTCTCTATATATACACACACATATACACAAAAATTATTTTATATAAATGGAATAACAAACTCTGCAGATTCCCCCATCCCTTTAGTTGTAGTTCCATGAATTAATTTTGTTCAGCTAAGGAAGGAACTTTATATTCTATAATAATCTAATGAGGATGACCTAGGATCTAGAGGTGAACATAATCCAAGGACCCATGTTTCATCTAAAGCAAGTTGGCAGGCTAGAGGGATAGGTTAAAGGACTAGAGCATGTGCTTTACATATGGGAGCTCTGGGTTTGATTCCTGGTATTGCAGAGTTTTTCAAGCCCTGAGGTGGAATTATGTCCTGAGCACCATTAAGTGTAATTCCCCACCCCCCCCAAAAAAAAAGAACAACAACCAAAAAAAAAAACAAACCGCATTGTAGCCTATTTTAATCTCTTAACTATCAGAACACAAATTTTTCTGGATTCCTGCTTTCCAAAGTCTTCTCAACTTGGGAAAAATTAAGGTACTCCACTCTTTTTTTTATTTTGTTTCTGGGCACAGCTGGTGATGCTCAGAGCTTACTCTTGGCTCTGCACTCAGAAATCAATCTTGATGGTGCTCAAGGGACCATATGGGCTGCTGGGAATCAAAGCCAGGTCTACTGCATGCAAGGCAAGCGCCTTACTTGCTATATACTACCTTTCCAGCCCCGACACTCCATTCTTTAATGTATGGCATACTGTTGAAGAATTTTGTTGATTTTTTTTGTTTGTTTCATAGTCACACTTGATTATTCTCAGGAGTTACTCCTGGCTCTGCACTCAGAAAGTATTTCTGGCAGTGCTTGGGGGAATCATATTGGATGCTAGGGTCTAACCTGGGTCAGCTGCATGCAAGGCAGATGTCCTTCCTGCTGCACTATCACTCTGGTCCTACTGTTAGGGCATTATGAAGCTAAAGTAATGGGTACATGGTTGAAGGTAAACTGGTCAGGATTGGGCAGACAGAATAGTGTGGGGGTGGTCTAGTGCTGGGCAGAGTTTCTGGTGCTGGAGTGAACAGAATACTAACGTCCCTTGCCTTTCTTTAGTGACCTGTAGTTGTGGAAGGACAAGGCTGTCAAGTGGTGATGAGCATTAGGGAAAAGTACTCAGAAAGAATGAGAGTGGAGGAGAGGAGAGAGATAAAGCAAGTTGCATAAGGCGTTGAAAAGAAGGCACCTTCTCTTCAGGAAAAAAAAAAAACAAAACAACCTTTCCTTTTTATCTCACCATGTCTCATGTCTTCTTTTCCAGCTTAAATTTCATATTACACTACCTTGTTTTCATCAATTTCTTTGCCCCTGTTTCTTTTTTCATAAGTTACAAAGTTGTTTATGAATGGGTTTTAGTTGTTGGGTTTCAATACCCAACCCCTCATCAGTGTAACATCCTACCATCAATGTCCCCATCTCACCACCTCCCCACTCACTCTAGTCTGTTTTAGTCTATTTCTATGGCAGACTCTCTCTCTCTCTCTCTCTCTCTTTCTCTCTCTCTCTCTCTCTCTCTCTCTCTCTCTCTCAATACAGGCACTGAAAGGTCATCATGTATGTAACTTTACCTCCTTTCAGCACTCAGTTCTTGTTCAGAGTGATCATTTCCAATTGGCCATTGTCATCATGGTCCCGTCTCTGTTCTAACTGCAGTTCCCCCTTATTGGCCTACAGATATGTTGTTGTTTCTCCCATTTATTCCACCCAATACCACTCATTTCTCTATTCCTCTTGACAGCAAAACCTCAGAAAAATTGGCGAGGAAAAAAAAAAACTTAAAATAGTTATTGCCTAGAGGCTTTATTTCTTATTCTATTCTGTCTAACCCACCCCAATTAGGTTTTTTGTTTCTATTTTTGGGGGGGCACATTCAGCAGAGTTCAAAGCCCTGATAGGGCTTGGGGGATTGGACCCAGGTCAGCGTTGTGCGGGGCAAGCACCCTATTTGCTGTACTGTCACTCTGTCGTGCTGGAGTGATAGCACAGGGGTTGGGCTTTCATCTTTCACGCGGCCAACCCGTGTTTGATTCCTCCGCCCCTCTCGGAGAGCCCGGCAAGCTACCGAGAGTATGGAGCCAGCACAGCAGAGCCTGGCAAGCTATCCGTGTGTGTTGGATATGCCAAAAACAGTAACAATAAGTCTCTCGATGAGAGACGTTACTGGTGCCCACTCAAACAAATCGATGAGCAACGGGATGACAGTGACAGTCACTCTGTCACTCTGGCCAGGCCAATTCGGTTTTATTCTTTTCATTCCAATGGAACTGGTCTTGTTTGGATCCCTAGTGGCCTCTTGTTAATTTTTAGACCACATCTTATCAAGAAACAGTGTATGGCATTGCTGCTGTTTCCTCCTTCATATACTTTGCTAATTCTAGCGCAACCTTCTAGATTTTCTGCCTATTTCACTGATTACTTCTGCTTAGTCTTTTTGACTACTTCCTTCTTTACTTTCTGTCCTCTGCTGCCAGAGTGACCCTGGGCTTACCTTTGACCCTCTGTACCAATGAACTTTTATTCAATTCTGTGTCTTTTAACACCATTCGTGTGTCAACTTCCAAATGTAGCCCAAAATTGCCTCCTAAACTGCATATTCAGTTGTGAGCTCAGCTCATCCATTGGACGTCTCACCAACACCTCAAACCCAGTACTTTCAAACCTAAACCCCATATCATTTAATAAAAAATTACTCTTTGCTGTTTCCCAGGTCAGATTATGGGCCACCCTTTCCCACTATTTTTGGGGGGTTTGTTTCTTTTCCACTACTTTTTATCACATTAATCACCACATTTTATTGGCTGATCATTACCATATCTGTCGGCCATGCCACTATCCTCTGCAGAATGACAGTAACCATCTCCCAGCTGGTTTCTGCTTTCCGTGTCGCTTCTGCAGTTTGTCAGTTACACAGGCATCAGGGGAACCTGTGAATACATAGATCAGATTAAATCATTTCTCAGCACTCACTGTTTCAGGATTCCAGTCTCAGAGCCATCTATTTTCTATTCCCTCATGTTCTCCCTGCTCACATCTCCAGTCTTCATATCTGTTCCACTTACCTTGCATCCCTGCTGCTTATCAAACCCGCCAGGTTCCTGCGAGTTTGATAACTGCATCTTTCACCCTTCAATGGGCTGTAAGGCTCCCTTCCTCCTTCAAGTTTCCCCTGATGACCCAATTTACATTTGGTATTTCTCACACTACCTGTTTCCCTAGGAGCTAGGTAGACCAGGTACCCTATATCTATCTCCTGCTCTGAGGCAGAGAATCAAGAAAGCTAAAAAAGAAAGAAAACCAATAAAGCTAATAAAAAGCTACCACAAAAAATTTAAAGCCTTGACTGTATCAGTAATTACCATTCAACAAGTGTTTGGTGCTAGGGATTGAATCCAGGCCTCAAATACAATAAGACATGAGTTCTACCACTGAACCACACCCCAACCCAGAATTATTTTGGGGACCCTCATTCAGTGGTGCTCAAGAGGCTACTCCCAATTTAGAGCACAGTAGTTGCTCTCAAGAACCAACCTGGGGGGGCTGGAGTGATAACACAGCGGGACAGCGGGTAGGGCGTTTGCCTTGCACATGGCCGACCCGGGTTTGAATCCCAGCATCCCATATGGTCCCCTGAGTACTGCCAGGAGTAATTCCTGAGTGTAGAACCAGGAGTAACCCCTGTGCATCACCAGGTGTGACCCCCCCCAAAAAAAAAAAGAACCAACCTGGGCCTTTCTCTCCAACTCACAGCCCAGAATTTTAAAAAGATGGTTTCTATTCTTTTTTTTTTTTTGATAGAACTTAACTTTTATTTTATTTTATTTTTTATTTTTTTTAAATTTATTTATTTTTAATTAGAGAATCACCGTGAGGGTACAGTTACAGATTTATACACTTTTGTGCTTATACTTCCCTCATACAAAGTTTGGGAACCCATCCCTTCACCAGTGCCCATTCTCCACCACCCGTAAACCCAGTGTCCCTCCCACCCTCCCCAATCCCATCTCCCCCCCACCCCACCCTGCCACTGTGGCAAGGCATTCCCTTCTGTTTTCTCTCTCTAATTAGCTGTTGTGGTTTGCAATAAAGGTGTTGAGTGGCCGCTGTGCTCAGTCTCTAGCCCTCATTCAGCCCGCAACTCCCTTCCCCCACATGGCCTTCGACTACAATGTAGTTGGTGATCGCTTCTCTGAGTTGACCTTTCCCCGGAACGTGAGGCCAGCCTCGAAGCCATGGAGTCAACCTCCTGGTACTTATTTCTACAGTTCTTGGGTGTTAGTCTCCCACTCTGTTATTCTATATACCATAGATGAGTGCAATCTTTCTATGTCTGTCTCTCTCTTTCTGGCTCATTTCACTCAGCATGAAACTTTTCATGCCCATCCACTTAAATACAAAATTCTTGACCTCCTTTTTTCTAACAGCTGCATAGTATTCCATTGTATAGATGTACCAAAGTTTCCTCAACCAGACCAGTCATCCGTTCTGGGGCATTCGGGTTTTTTCCAGATTCTGGCTATTGTAAACAGTGCTGCGATGAACATACATGTGCAGATGTTGTTTCGATTGTACTTTTTTGCCTCTCTGGGATATATTCCCAGCAGTGGTATTGCTGGGTCAAATGGGAATTCAATATCTAATTTTTTGAGAGTCGTCCAAATTGTTTTCCAGAAGGGCTGAACCAGTCGGCATTCCCACCAGCAGTGAAGAAGGGTCCCTTTCTCCCCACATCCTCTCCAACAGCGGTTGCTTTTGTTCTTTTGGATGTGTGCTAGTCTCTGTGGTGTGAGGTGGTATCTCATGGTTGTTTTGATCTGCATCTCTCTGATGATTAGTGATGTAGAGCACTTTTTCATGTGCCTTTTGGCCATTCGTATTTCTTCCTTGGTAAAGTTTCTGTTCATTTCTTTGCCCCATTTTTTGATGGGGTTGGATGTTTTCTTCTTGTAGAGCTCAACCAGTGCTTTATATACCATTGATATCAACCCCTTATCTGATGGGTATTGTGTAAATATCCTTTCCCATTCTGTGGATAGTCTTTGTATTCTGGTCACTGTATCTCTTGCGGTGCAGAAGCTTTTTAGTTTAATGTAGTCCCATTTGTTGATCTCTGTTTTTACTAGATTGCTTAGTTCCGTGTCACCTTTGAAGATACCTTTATCTTCAATATCGTGGAGGGTTTCGCCGACCTTGTCTTCAATGTACCTTATGGTTTGTGGTCTAATGTTGAGGTCTTTAATCCATTTTGATCTGACTTTTGTGCATGGTGTCAGGTCAAGGTCTAAACCCATTTTTTTGCATGTGGTTGTGATGGTTTCTATTCTTGAATTTCAATCCCTGCTTTACTATTTTCTGATTTTCTATTATTAACCCAGGAGTCAGCAATATTGGATGTAGCCTAAGATATGTCACTCAGGAACTTCATGACCTGTAGCAAGAAAGTCATCAAGTGTTGGATAACATTGGTTTTCCCTTGGTCCTGCCACAGGGAGCTTTAGGTTTATTTATTTATTTATTTATTTATTTATTTATTTATTTATTTTTTGCTTTTTGGGTCACACCTGGCCATGCACAGGGGTTACTCCTGGCTCTGCACTCAGGAATTACCCCTGGCCGTGCTCAGGGGACCATATGGGATGCTGGGATTTGAACTCGGGTCGGCCGCGTGCAAGGCAAACGCCCTACCCACTGTGCTATCTCTCCAGCCCGGGAGCCTTAGGTTTATTGAGTTACTCCTATCACAGGCTCCCGAGACACACCCAATTCCATCAGGCACTAATGATCCTATATTGCTTTTCTCTTTCCTCTATATCCTTTGCATGGTTTAGCAATATCTTTTTTGTATATACACAGGAACACAGTTGATGCTATGCTTTTGTAACATGGGAGTTAATTGACTCCAAATAATATTTACCCCTGGGTATCCATCATATTTACTGACTTAAACCTCAGTTACCTTTATTTCCTAACACCCCCAAAAGGAGGGTTCCAGTGAGGGACAAGGATAGACCCAGGGCAAGCTATAAGCCTACTCTGGCATTGAAAACGGATAAGTTAAACACCATAAACTGAATAAGGACCCTGCTGAGATTAGGAGAGACTAACCTGGCCCAAGGACTGTAGTCTGGGATATATAGCAAGATGTCCCCAGGAAGAGCCACTCTTTAAGCTTAATATATCTCTTACTATGCTCATACAAAATGACTAGAAATATTAGTATTTAATATGAGTGTTTAAGTCAATTACTAGCTAAGGAAAGGAGAAAGCATATTTCTTTCTTTAGACGAAATCCCACCCTTGAGTGGATCTCCTAGTAACCTAGGGTATACTGAACCTCCAGATGAGATTTTGTCCGAGTTAATCTAGGAGAACTTCCTCTGAAGGAAAGGCTTTACATCTGTTTATTGTAATGATAATATTTAATCCCATCTATGTGTACCCCCACCCTTTATAATTTTTATATAACTATGCTGTAAGAGATAAAGAGAAGAGAAATAAACAGTTCCTGACTACCAACCAGTCTGTGGCTCCTGTTCCTTCATTCTCTGTTCATCTGTTACCATCGGTGGGCTGGGAAGGTGGTTCTTGGCCACCAAATGCATGCGTCGCATGCCACGCTTTTTGAACTCACAATCAAGCTTGGTTATAGTGAGTAAATAGGGCTAAAAGTTAAATGCTAGGGGCCAGAGAGATAGCACAGGGGTAAAGAGGCTCACCTTGCACATAGCCAACCTCAGTTCTCATTCCAGCATCACAAATGTTCTCCTGAGTTGCTGAGAGACATCCTTTTGCACAGACTGGAATAAAGCCTGAGCATGTATGGTCAGCCATCCCCAATACTGCCAGTTTTACATCCAAAGTTAAGTCCCAACATTGCTTATGTCCTTTCATGCCCACGGCCCCCCCCACCCTCTCTCTATGCTCTTCTCTTCAACTAACGCATCAGCCTCCTTCCTGATCCCCCATTTTGGTTTTGTACTTGAACCCACCTCCTACTAGTGAAGTTTCTTATAAGCATAAATCAGAGTTGAACCCCCTTTGCTCTGCAGCCCTCCAGAGACTTCCAGTGTCATTTCTTTTTTGGGAGAGGAGGGGGCACACCTGACAGTGTTCAGGGTTCAGGGGTTGCTCTGCACTCCGTAATTACTCCTAGTGGTGTGTAAGGGACCATATGAGATATGGGAATGGAATCCGGTTGGCTACATGCAAGACAAGCGCCCTGCCCGTTGTACTATCACTTCAGCGTCTCCAGTCTCATTTAGATCCTCATTTAGGCCCTTGTCCTCCAGGGCCCCTCATGCATCCTCCAGTCAGTTTCCAGCCTCTCATTCCGGGTTCATTTCTTGGCAATCTTTTGTTCTTTCAGGTTCTTCCTCTGCATGCTCCCTTGGTGGATATTCTTATTTTTTAGGACTCAGCCTCCAGTCTCCATGTCATTTCCTGAGAGTAAGCTTTCTTTCCTGACCACCTTATCTAAAATCAAACCTTCCTGGTTATTTTTACCAGTCAGCTCCCTATTATTTTCTGTTTACATCACTATCACAATTATTATTACAGTTATTATTACAGTGTTATTGTTATTTTTAAATCATGAAATAGTTACACAATGGGATATCAGATAAATGTAAAAGATGTACTGATATAAAATCATTTCTTACAATCAATGTGAAGAAAGCCCCAAGTGCAGTACAGAGTGTGTAGGATATAATGATATATGTGTCCGATGAGGGAAAAAGAATAGATCTTGTATGTGAGCATGTTTTCTGAATGGATACAGAAGTGGATGGCATTGCTTGCCTCCATGGAAGGCATTAGGTGATTAGAGGGAGACTGTTCACTGCACCTTTTTGTATAGCAAATTATCTAATGGATCACTTATTAAAATAAAATATTTAAATGTTTTGTATGTGCTTTGTTTCCTATCTCTTCAAAGAGAACATAAATGTCATCAGTTTTATGTTTGTCATCAGTTTGTAGATCATGTTTTGCGGGGAAGGGTTACTATTATATTCTTTATTTTTTTTTAACTATTATAATCTTAGCATTTAAACTATACCTGGCTGAGGCCAGGGATATGATTAGTATTTATTGAATGAAGAAATGATGGGCTCCTCTAGCTTTATTATTATTATTATTATTATTATTATTATTATGCTTTTTTGGGTCACACCTGGTGATGCACAGGGGTTACTCCTGGCTCTGCACTCAGGAATTACTCCTGGCGGTGCTCAGGGGACCATATGGGATGCTGGGAATCGAACCTGGGTAGGCCACGTGCAAGGCAAATGACCTACCCGCTGTGCTATCACTCCAGCCCCGATCCTCTAGCTTTAAATAATGACTAGAATGTAAGAGGATAGAAATCATGGTTATTTCATTAAAAAAATATATAAAAAATAGACTCTGAGAGACTCACTTTAAAGTGGCACCATCTAGAGTAGTTTTTGTTTAAATCAAACTGTCAAAAGTGTCAGGAAGTGTGGGATCCAGGAATGCAAGGCCCTTCCTACCCTCATCCTCTGAGTACAGCAACCTCAGGGACAGACAAAACAGTCCCCTTTCACTTCAAAATAATATGTATTAGGGGCAGGAGAGATAGTAGGTTGTTTGCCTTGCACTTGTCAAGCCTGGGTTCAATGCCCAGTATCCTGAGTCCCGGAGTAATCCCTGAGCATCACTGGGTGTGAACCCCCCCCTCCAAATCTGGATTACAGCACCTATCATATTCCCATTATGAAAATGGCCTTCTGCACTTGATTCTAAACTGAGTCAGGAACTGAGTCTGTCTTGGTTCAGTATAATCAGAGCCTGAGAACAAAAAGAATGAAGAAATAATAATTTACAGGAGTTAAGGAGTTTACCTTGCATGCAGCTGATGCCAGCTCTACTCCCCAGCACTGACTATGCTGCCTTGAGCACAGCCTGGACTATTCCCTGAGCAGAGCCAGGAGGAAGTTTTGAGCGTGGCCAGGTGTGTTGCGACACTAGGAAAGACTCCTTTTGGGAGCTGTCAAAACCCCTCTAACCAGGAGGTGGCACTAGAGGAG
Source organism: Sorex araneus (assembly GCF_027595985.1). Taxonomy (NCBI): domain Eukaryota; kingdom Metazoa; phylum Chordata; class Mammalia; order Eulipotyphla; family Soricidae; genus Sorex; species Sorex araneus. The sequence goes on along the minus strand of NC_073306.1, from coordinate 46,504,578 downwards.
CACTTTCAGCACTGTTTAAGCGTTAGCATCTTTGACCAGGAGAGGAGTAGATGATCTTTGATAAAGCACTGTAGTAGGCACGAGGGATTCTAAAAAGGCATAGTTGGGAAGAGAGTGAGAAGCCCCACTCAGAAATCAAAGCTCTATAGAAGAGAAGGACAGTGCTAATCTCAGGCCTTATGAGCCCTGACAAGAGAGGAATCAATCTGTTTGTGGTATATTGGAAGAAGTTACCTCTGAATTGGGCCTTAAATATGAGAACGTTGGGCGCATTGCATGTGTGGGACCATGGGTTTGATCCCAGTGTTTAAAAATAAAAAGGGGCTCCCTGCAGACCTAGGTTCAATCCTTGGCACCTCATATAGTCCCCAAGCACTACCAAGAGTGATCCCTGAGCATCACCAAGTGTGGCCCAAAAGCAAAGTCAAAATATTTAATTTATAAAAAGGAAGGTGGCCCTAGATCAGAGGAATAGTACAGTGGATCTCCCTCCTTTGTTCATCTTTTTCCAGTGGGATCTGCAGAGGGGCCCTGAGTCTGTGCTCCCTCTGACTCTGCATTCCATTATCTTCCCTGGAAGCCGAGGGAGGGGGCCAAGACTGCTGGCTGGCTGGCTGGGGGGTTGCTCCCAGGCCCTTGATGGTGACGACCCACCCTCTACCATACTTGAGCTTCCTAGAGGGGGTCCCAGCTACTATGGCGGGGCTGCTCTGGGAGACAAAGCTGGCTTCGCATGGTGGGGTTCAGATTTCTGCCAGGGGTCTCAGCGTCAGGCTATGCAGCCTATCAGCCAAGTGCACGGCCCTCAACACGTAGGTGTCTAGGAACTTGGTCTTATGAACCTGCTTCATTCTTCCCAACAAGCAGATCATCCAGCTCACGGAGGAGAAAAGGAGCACGGGGATTGTTTAGCAAACGGGCTCCGGGCAAAGTGCTGGCAAGACTCAGAGCTGGGCTTTGAGTGCAGGAACTCCCTCTCCAGAACCCTGCCACCCCAGCTGCTCACAGCTCCCTGCCCCCCAAGGGCCTGTGAGGGCGCAGGCGTTCTCGGCTTTATTGAAGATGTGGCATGGAAATGAAGGACAGCTCTGACTTCCGTCTTCCTCCTGGGCACCCATGTCCAGACATTGGTCTCTTTGGGGCCAGTTCTGGTGGAGGAAAGGCTGACTCGCATGAGTCTGTCCCAGACAGGTGGAGAGTCGGACAGTCCAGGGCTTCCCCCTGCTTCCTGCGGCTGCTGGTTGAGCCCCCATGTGGTAATTATTTTTGTTTTGGGAGAATCACTCCAGGCCGAGTTCTAGGGATGGGTGGGGAGAAGCATTCCCAGTGGAGCTGGAGTGACCACATGGTGCTGAAGATTGAAGTTGGGCCTCTCACATATAAAACCCGTGCTCGGCCCCACTGAGCTCTCGGCCTGGCTCCATGAGTCTTTATGTGAGTGGGAGACTTGGTTGCAGACGCTTTCCTCAGGTTACCTCATTGAGCCATTGGGCTGGAGTGATAAAACAGCGGGTAGGGTGTTTGCCTTGCACTTGGCCGACCTGGGTTCGATTCCTCCATTCCTCTCGGAGAGCCTGGCAAGCTACCAAGAAGAGTATCCCGCCCGCACGGCAGAGCCTGGCAAGTTCCCTGTGGCGTATTCGATATGCCAAAAACAGTAACAAGTCTCACAATGGAGACGTTACTGGTGCCCGCTCTAGCAGGTTGATGAACAATGGGACGACAGTGCTGCAGTGTGCTACAGTATAGTGGATAGGGCGTTGCCTTGCACATGGCCCATCTAGGTTCTATCCTCAGCATCCCATAGGGTTCCCCAAGCTGTGCCAGGAATGAGTAGAGTCAAGAGTAAACCCTGAGCACTTCTGGGTGTGGTCCAAAACCAAAACAAAATAAAAGTGGAGGGACCCACTTGAATTCAGTCCCCAGCATTCCATATGGTTTTTCGAGCTTCACCAGGAGAGATCCCTGAACAGAGAGCCAGGAGTAAGCCCTGAGCACCACCAGGTGTGTTGCCAGCCCCACTGACCCCCACTCTCCCCCAGAAAATAAAGAGAGAGAGAGAGAGGTTGGAGAGATAACATGGGGGTTTAGGAGCTTGTCTTGCATGTCACTGGTTCAGTTTAACTCCTGGAATCACCACTAGGAGTGTTTCCTGAGCACGGAGCAGGAGTAGGTTTTGAGCTCTGCCAGATATGGCCAAAAAACAAAACTTAAAAAGGGGGGGGGTGTTAGAGAGAGAGTCTAGGAATTAAGGTGCTTCCCTTGCAGGTGACTGACCCAGGTTGGATCCCCCAGCACGGCAACTCGTCCCCGGAGCCCTTCTAGGAGCAATATCTGAGCACAGGAGGAAGCCCCGAGTACCACCAATTGCAATCCCAAACCCAAAAATAAATAAAAAAAGAAAAAATAGTAAAATTAGGAGAATTTGTACAGTTGGTGAACATTCAGAGTAGATGGAATGGACTTTCGGAAAACTGAAGGAATGTTAAATTGCAAAGGCAAATTATTGAAGTTTCAAGGGAGGTCAAAGAATCAAAAGAAAGCTTTTTGCTTTCTGAGAGTTTACATTTTTGGTAAAAGGACAACAAATTTATGAAATTTACTAACGCAATGCACACAGTAGGAACTCAAAATTAACCTAATGGAGGAACTAGAAAGATAGCTCCATGGGCTGAATGTATACGTGGGAGGGCTGTGTTCAATCTCTGGCACCATGTGGTTGTCTAAGCACTGCCCGGAATGAGTCCTGAACACAGCGCTAGAAGTCATTCCCAGAAGTATTGGCTGATATTCAAAAACAAAAGGAATAATCCAGTGTGTTGAGATTTATGTGTCTATTAAGTAGTGGGGACTCAGTCTGTGAAGAGACAGGCCTAATGGATATGCCTTGTATGTAGGAACCTTGGGCTTGGTGCCTGAGTTCCTCATTGGATGTGGCCAAAGAACTAAAAAAATAAAAGTTAAGAAAATATAGAGGCTCAATAAACACATCAAGTGAATAAATAAATCATGCAACTCTGGTTGGTTTCTTTGCTAAATCATATGTTCTTGTTGGTGCTTCGGGTATGTTATCCAAGATTTTTTTCTGCATCAGAAACTCTTCAGGAATATCTTTTCTTCCCATAAAAGAGAAGAAATCCTGATTCCAGAGGGAAAATTGCAATAATCTATAAGATCCCTGGAATCTAAAGAATTCATTAGGGGATTCTTGAATCCGATTCCTAGTCTCAGAGTTGTCACAATAATTATCAACACTAATATTCTTAGAGCAAATAATGTCAGCCATCATGTCTATACTAATAAATCTAGTGGAAAGATTTATTTTTGTTTGTTTTGGTGGCATACCCAACAGTGCTCAGTGACTAGTCCTGGATTTGTGCTCAGGAGTCTCTCCTGGCATTATTTGGGGAATCACATGGTGTTGGTGATTAAACCCCGGCCTCCTGCATGTAAAGCATGCACTCCATCCCCATGAGCTACCCTCCATCCCTAGAAAGTTTTCCTTTTTTTTAAACTTAATTGAGCAGCTTGCTTCTTTCTTAAACATTCTTCTTACTTGTGTGACCTGTCTCTTCATTTTGCTTTCAGCCTCTCTCCTCTCCTTCGTTTCATTTGCCAGGGTTCCCTTACTGCTCTCTAGAGCTGTGGGAAGGTCCACTTCCAGGCTCTAACACCCTTCCATCAATCCTCTCCCTAGATAATCTCATTCTTCCCCATGGTTTCAATTACCGTCTGGATGCCATCCTCCGAGCTCTCCGAGGCCCAGCCCACACATCTAGCGGCCTGCTTGACTTTTTCATTTGGATTCTCCTTAGGCATCTTCATCTCAGCGTGTATAAAAACTGGTCCCCATAGAACCTGTTCCCCCCTTCCAATGTCCCTGTTGTGGTGAGTGGCAACATGACCCCACCTGCTGCTTTAGCCAGAGCCTGAGCCACCTTTGCTCTGAGATTCTGATTCTTCGGCCTGTTCAATAGTGCCTGCATCTGCCCGCTGCTCTCCCTCCATGCCACTTCCAGCACCTTCCATGGTCCCTGCTTCAGTCCATGTTGCTCCTCAGTACCCAGAATGGCTTTAAAAATGCAAGTAAGGGGAGGCCCGAGTGGCAGTACAGTGGGTAGGGTGTTTGCCTTGCACGGGGCCGACCCATGTTCAATCCCCATCATCCCATATGGTTCCACCCATGGGCCTCCCGAATACCTCTCGGTATCCCCCTCCTCCTGTCACTTGTCACTTGTCACTTGTCATCTCCCTCTTCCTGACAAAATAAAAATAAGTAAAATTTTTTAATGAAAATTAGGGGATATAGAGATGATACAAGGGGTTCAATACTGTCTCTTGCATATTTAATTCAACCCCAGTTCAATCCAAGACACTGCATGCGCCCCCTGAACACCACCAGAGGTGACTCCTGAACACAAGAGTCAGGAGTAAGTGCTCAGGACCTGTATGTGGCCAAAATTGCAAATTAGATACAGCACATCTTACGATTCTTTTTTTTGGGGGGGAGGGGGTCACACCTGGCAAGGCTCAGGGATTACTTCTGGCTCTCCACTTAGTTACTTACTATTCCTGACAGTCCTCAGGGGACTATATGGGATGCTGGGGATCAAACCCAGTTTGGCTGTGTGCAAGCCAAATGCCGTACCCATTACACTATCACCCCAGCCCCTAACAATTCTTTAAATAGTCATCATTTCCCTTAAATTCAAGGTGTTTTTTTTTTTTTCTTTTTGAGTCACACCTGGCGATGCACAGGGGTTATTCCTGGCTCTGCACTCAGGAATTACTCCTGGCGGTGCTCAGGGGACCATATGGGATGCTGGAAATTGAACCCTGGTCCACCGTGTGCAAGGCAAACGTCCTCCCCACTGTGCTATCACTCCAGCCCCAAATTCAAGTATTTTAATCACGGATTTTAAGACCCTCCATGGCGAGGCTAATGTCCATCTCTCAGGTTCCATCTCATGCTGTTTTTTTTCCTCATTCGACTTCAAAGTCAAAGTTAGATTTTTTTTTTAAAAGAAATATTTTATTGAACCACCGTGAAAACAAGAAAAAAAAATACAAAGCTTTCAGGTTTAAGTCACAGTCAAATACTGATTAAACCACCATCCCTTCACCAGTGCACCCGTTCCACCACCAAGAACCCCAATACACCCCCCTCCCACCCCACCCCCCATCTAAGTAGCTGATGATATTCCCATTATTCTCTCTATATATTGAGTACATTTCATATTTCCATACAGAACTCACTATTGTTGATTTGAAATTTTCCCCAACAATCAGGCCTGCTGAATAAGCATCATCTAATAATTTCTCTTCCTTGGTAAAAGTGAAGACTTTGAGTTTTGGGTTTCTAATATTTTAGCTCAGTTCACAGTCAAAATGGATGGCTGCAAGAATCCGCTCTGGTGCCAAAATGGGTTAGGAGACCTCAGGATCACAGTCAGTAGGCGGGAGGCTCTGCTTCTCGTGCCGCGGCTCTTGGTTCATCTCTGGGCGGAAGGCACGCCGGGAACACCTCCCCTCCCAGGATCACCTACAGGCTACGTCACTAAAGAAAGTCCTACCTCCTGGTGGAGGGGGTCTTAGAGGGTGGCTCTCACCGCGTGGCTGCTGCCGCTGCCGCCATTTTCGCTCAGAAAAATGGGGTGGAGAGGGAAAAAAATCCCTCCCCGGGCTGCACGAGGTTGTAGTTCAGTTCACAGTCAAAATGCATGGCTGCAAGAATCTGCTCTGGTGCCAAAATGGGTTAGGAGACCTCAGGATCACAGTCAGTAGGCGGGAGGCTCTGCTTCTCGTGCCTCGGCTCTTGGTTCATCTCTGGGCGGAAGGCGTGTTTTTGTTTTTTGAGCCCAGTGGTGCTCAGTGGCTACTCCTGGCTCTGTGCTCGGGGATATCTCCTGGCAGGGCTCAGAGGACCATGTGGTGACAAGATCAGGCACTCTACCCTCTACCCTCTGTACCATCTTTCTGTCCCCAGAAACGTTCTGTCTTGATCTGGATGGTGAACTCTTGGGTGTAGGTAAAGCAGATGAAAATTCCTCCAACACTTGGGAGTTGTGCGTGCTAATGTATGGAAATTACAGCTGAAAAAAAGTTTCACCAGAGGAATTTAGCAAAGGAAGCAATTTCTTCTAGTCAAGTGGACAGGGCAGGCATGTAGCCTGGAGAAGAGACTGCCACCGGGAAAGGCCACTTTTTCCCTCTTGGTGGCTTGGTAACAGAGAATCTAAACAAAGCACTTAAGCTTCCGTTAATGGAGGCAGGAGTCATCAGAAAGTGCCACTGGAGATTATTTGCCTTATGTTTACAATGCAAAACAAAACAAACGGGGGAAAAAAGCCTGGGATTAATATATAATTGCAGATGTCATAGGCAGGGCGGTAATTATCAAGTATAACATGAGTGTTCTATTTTGGGGCCTCACCGCCGGAGCCTCTGGCCCTTCATTCCCTTAGGGTGTTGTGATTGTGAGCTGCTTTGCTTGTTTCTCTGCCATGGGAAGTGTCTCAATGATGGGGGGGGATCAAGGATGCAGGGTCCAGAGTTGAAAGATAAATTGCATCTCTGCTGGGATTCTCTGCCCACAGAGCACCTGTGTATACAGAATCACCCAGCACAGGCAAGGAGGGGGCAGACTGTCAGTCATGGTTATTGATTGTAGGCAACAGAATCCAATTCTGGGTTGTCCAAGCCGAAAAGGAAAGTGTTGGGAGGTTGTTAAGAAGCTCATAGAATATAAAGGAAAGCTGCAGAACTTGAACCAGAAAACAGGAATCCAGGAAGGAGGATTTCAACCTGTGGGTTTTAAAGTGTCTGTGTCAGTCACTTCATTAGTGCAATACCCTGCATGTGCCCACTAAAATGAGGATGGACGGGTTCAGACAAGAGGTGATGGGCCAGCCTGATCACCTTTTCACACTTTGCAGGGCCCTCCAGAGCCTTTCTGGATACCAGTGCTTCCCCATCCACTCAGGTCTGGCTAGTGGGGTGAGGTTGCTGGGGAAGGGGGTCTCTCCAGGATCTGAGGGGGAAGACTCAAGTTACAGTAGCTCTTCAGCTTGTGTGCGTGCGTCTTCTATTTTTTGTTTGGGGGGTGGGGTGGGGTGGGTGTAGCACACTGGCAACACTCAGGGTTTACTGCTGACTCTGCCAGCTTATTGAGTTTTTAATATCGTGTGAGTGGAGTAAAATCAAATTTTCAACTTAAGCTTCCAAACACCCACCCACTGACTCCCCCTGAGATTGAGAATGCAAGTTCTCTTGTCTCCCTGGGTCGAGAGGAAGGTTTTTGTCTTCATTTCTCTTTCACTAGGGCCTCAGCTCACTCTCCTTGCCTGGCTTCATTAGAACTGAGCCTGGCTGCCACCGAACTGTGACCTCCTAACCTTCCTTCCCTGGGACTGGCCCTTGCTGTTCCCCTATATGAGGTGGATCCTAGTAAGGTGTGTCTCTGATCCGGATCAAGGTGCCAAGTCTCCGAGGGCCTCCGGGCTCTTTCGGACTAGGCTTGAAGCACAAAGCTAATGAAGTGGCGCTCTGGCCGGACAGCTGCTCGGCAGCCCCACTTGGCGGCCTCAGTTTGGTCCTTCCTGGCAGGGGTCTCCAGACAGACAACAGAAACCAGGGACTTTAGGGAGAAGCGCAGGCCACTCACTGAACACAGGGCCACTTGCCTGGCAAAGGGGTGTCCCCCTTCCATGAATCCTGCCATTCATATTCACGTCAGACTTCATTTGCCCCTTTTCTTTATAATGAAATCAAGATGAGAAAAACAAACAAAAGAAATACTACATCAGGGCTGGAGTGATAGCACAGCGGGGAGGGCGTTTGCCTTGCATGCGGCCTACCCGGGTTCGATTCCCAGCATCCCATATGGTCCCTTGAGCACCGCCAGAAGTGATTCCTGAGTACAGAGTCAGGAGTAACCCCTGTGCAATGCCAGGTGTGACAAAAAAATAAATAAATAAATAAATAAATAAATAAATAATTAAGAAAAAAGAAAGAGAAATACTACTTCAGAAAATAATTCAAAATGCTAAATTCTATTTATTTATTCATTTGGCCTTTTGGGTCACACCTGGCAATGCTCAGGGGTTACTCCTAGCTGTGCACTCAAGAATTACTTCTGGTAGTGCTCAGGGGACCATATAGGATGCCAGGGATTGAACCTAGGTTGGCTGCATGCAAGACAAACGCCCTACACACTGGGCTATTTCTCTGGCTCCACTAAAGTCGATGTTATGCATAGAGTTATGTATAGGACTATGTAATATAAAACTCTATATTATGTATAAAAACTATGAACATAACACAACAAAACCCATGCTGACTGATAGATAGAATTTTCTTAGACTCGGGCAGATTTCATCTTGGAGAAAACAGGATTTTTCTTTTTGGATAGCATATACGCTTACTTGACCTTCTGGTTAAACAGAGGAATGGAGGGGCCGGAGCGATAGCACAGCGGGTAGGGTGTTTGCCTTGCATGCGGCCGACCCGGGTTCGATCCCCGGCATCCCATATGGTCCCCCGAGCACTGCCAGGAGCAATTCCTGAGTGCAAAGCCAGGAGTGACCCCTGAGCATCGCTGGGTGTGACCCCCCAAAAAAAAAAAAGCAAAACAGAGGAATGGAATGGAATGTATGTGGGGGCGGGGTAGTTGAGCCCAAAGAATTAAATTATTTATTTATTTTATTTTGGGGCCACACCTCACAGTTCTCATTTATCACTCCTGGTGGGCTGAGGGGGCCATATGGGATGCCAGGGATGGAGCAGAGAAAAGCAAAGACACCGCAGAAAGCACTGACCCGAGCAGAGAAGGCTAATACGGTAGGAAGCCACAGGCACGGGAGGCTAAAGGACCAGCAGGTGTGACTGAGGTTCTTAAATGTCGTATTTGGCTTTTCTACCGGTACTCCAACATTAAGTTTCTGAACGACAGCCTCCCACTCACCTCCCCAGCTGTCAGCAGGGCAGGTCACAGCCAGGAAGTAGCCTGGGTTCAGCTGCCTCTGGGCTGCAGGGAAGAGCATCGGTCCTGTCCCTGGTAAAGATGGTTGCGTGTGGCAGCCACCTGAGGAAGTGCTAACAAGACAGCCTGGAACCGTTAGGAAGAAACAGAATAGCTGTTGAGACTGCTTGGAGACACGACACACAGCCAGAGTGAAGTGTGAAGTTGGGTGCAGGCTGCCTCGCTTCGATTCCTGATTCTACTTTACAAACTGTAAGAATGTGAGCGAGTTAATTAACCTCCCTGAGACTCAATTTTACTTTGTTACATGAACATGACAGTCTCTAACTCACAGGGCTGTCATGGGGATTAAATACTGGATGTTACTCTGCACAGAGCCTGTCACATGGACTTCAGTTCAGCCCTACATATGGAATCGCTGTTCTGGGTTGACAGGAAATCCATAGGACTCCATATGGATCCAGTAGGGGCTGGGGTCATAGTACAGCGTGTTGGGCATTTGCCTTGCACAGGGCCGACCTGGGTTTGATCCCGGCATGTGGCCCCCTGAGCACTGCCAGAAGTAATTCCTGAGCACAGAGCCAGGAGTAAAGCCTGAGCATTGCAGGTGTGACCCAAAAAGCAAAAAAAAAAAAAAAAAAAAAAAGGAGTGATTCTTAAGTGCAGAGCCAGGAGTTAGGAGAGAGAAAGAGAGAGAGAAAGAGACAGAGAGAGAGAGAGACAGAGAGAGAGAGAGAGAGAGAGAGAGAGAGAGAGAGAGAGAGAGAGAGAGAGAGAGAGAGAGAGAGAGTGAGAAATCTCTGGTATCTTTTGGTCCCATAACTAAAGATCATGACCCTTGGGGGCTGGAGCGATAGCACAGCGGGTAGGGCGTTTGCCTTGCACGCGGCCGACCCGGGTTCGATTCCCAGCATCCCATATGGTCCCCTGAGCACCGCCAGGGGTAATTCCTGAGTGCAGAGCCAGGAGTAACCCCTGTGCATCGCCGGGTATGACCCAAAAAGTAAAAAAAATAAAATAAAATAAAATAAATAAAGATCATGACCCTAACACTATGATGAGTATGTAGGCTCCACAAGCAAAGTGTGTGTGACCGGGGGCTGGAGCAATAGCAAAGTGGGTAGGGCATTTGCCTTGCACGCGGCCAACCCAGCTTCGATTCCCAGCATCCCATATGGTCCCCTGAGCACTGCCAGGGGTGATTCCTGAGTGCAGAGCCAGGAGTGACCCCTGTGCATTGCCAGGTGTGACCCAAAAAGCAAAACAAAACAAAACAAAAAACAAAGTGTGTGTGACCCCCCAGTTTTCACAGGGGCAAAGGGAAGGGGAAAAATGGAAATAGAACTAACTGGTTTTGATGTGAGTTCAAAGGTGTGATCAGAAAGGTGGCCTGGAGCGATAGCACAGCGGGTAGGGCGTTTGTCTTGCATGAGGCCTACCTGGGTTTGATTCCCAGCATCCCATGTGGTCCGCTGAGCACCGCCAAAAGTAATTCCTGAGTGCAGAGCCAGGAGTAACCCCTATGCATCGCTAGGTGTGACCCAAAAAGAAAAAAAAAAAAGAAAGGTTAGAAAGCAGAGAGGCTCCCACTCCCATTGTTATGACCATATATTTTTCTCATTTGGACTATTTACTAAATGTACTTTTCCACTGAATTCTACACTTTTCGGTAAGAAAAAGAAAAAAAAAAGGAGTGATTCTTAAATGCAGAGCCAGGAGTCAGGAGAGAGAGGAAGAGAGAGAACTCTCCACTATCTTTTGGCCCCATAACTAAAGATCATGACCCTAACACCATGACTGAATGTCATATATAGGTAATATATCTAAATTTTTCTACTTAACTTTTTTTGTGGAGTGTGGGAATCTAGACCACACCCGGTGGTGTTCTGGACTACTCCTGGCTCTGTACCCAGGGGTCACTTCTAGTGGAGCTCAGCTCATGATTGAATCAGGCCACATGCAAAGGAAGTGCTTATCTCTCTGACCGATATTTCTTAATTTTTTATGGACTGGGAAAGAGCTTTATTGGCAGCAAGATGACAGGTTGGAAGATGTTCTCAAAGTAACCATCTTGTCTACACTCTTACAAAAGTGGGTATTTTTTTTCTTTTTTGTATATTTTTTTAGGAGAAGGGAAGCACATTTTTGGGAAGGGTGGGCTATAGACTAGTGGGTACGAGAATGAATAATAAGCCCCCTCAAGGGCTGGCCCATGATGCATACTAAGTCTCCCCTGCGCACCTGAACATAGTATCACTTCACTTGTAGTCCCGTTGATCTTCGATTTGCTCGAGCGGGCGCCAGTAACGTCTCCATTTGTCCCTGTCTCGAGCTAGTGTAGCCCTGCTCACTCCAGGAACAGGAAGAGCCTCAAATCGTTCATTCAGGGATTTGACGAAGAAATCTGACCATCTAGTTGGTGGGCAGCCACGAGGTCTTCTGACGTCCCGTGGAATCCAGTCAGTAACAGCTCTAGTCCAGCGGTCGTCTCTGAATCGCATTACATGACCGGCCCATCTGATTTTTGATGCCTTGGCAAACGAGACAGCATCCCTGATTATTGACTGTCGACAGAGGTCAGAACTCTGGATTCCTTCTCTCACTTGAGTGAGACGTGATATTCCCAGCATAGCTCTTTCGATTCCTCTTTGGGATACCCTAATAGCATTCTCATCCTGCTTGCGTAGGGCCCAGGTCTCTGAGGCATATGTTAGTGCAGGAAGAACCATGGAATCGAAAAGATGTGCCCGAAGTCAGAGGTTCTCCATTCTCTTAACCACCTCTTCGACGCTCTTGAATGCATTCCACGCCGCTCTCTTCCTCCTTCACAGTTCTGGCACCAAGTTGTTCCTCATGTTGATTTCTCGACCCAGGTACACATAGCTGAACAGAGTAAGGGTTAGGCATTGGGGGATGGACTACTCTAATGACAGCTGACCTTTTGACTTGGGTGAGAGTCAGCCAATGGCAGCTGTCCTTGCCTAGACACGTTTTCTTGTTTCTGGTCAGTGGGAGATATCAAAGTGCTGGGGCAGATGCTTTCTATGAGGAGCCCTGGGTTCAATCCCTGGCATCACTTGGGCCCTGAGCATTGATGAGAGCAACTCCCAAGTAGAGACTGGAGATAAGCCCCTGGGCACTGCTGGGTGTGACCCTAAAAACAAAACCCCAAACAAACATTTTCTGGTTTTAATTTTAAATATTAAATTCAGTGTTTAATATCTTTGGGCTGACTTCAAGCTCTACTTTCACCTCCACCTTCCATTTTTATGGAAGTTGGGGTGTTGGGTCAGATCTGGCAGCACAGAAAATAGCCCTTTGTCTCTTGCTTGAGATTCTGGCATAAGGAAACAAGTTAATCTCCCCCCACCCTCTTTTAATTTTTTGGGGGGGTCACACCCAGCAATACACAGGGCTTATTTCTGGCTTTGCACTCAGAAATTATTCCTGGCAATGCTCGGGGGACCATATGGGATGCTGGGAATGGAACCCGGGGTCGTCAGCATGCAAGGCAAACGCCCTGCCTGTAGTACTATCTCTCCAGCCCCCTCTCTTTTAGTTTTTGGGCCACACCTAGTGATACTTAGAAGATGCTTACTCTGGCTCTGTGCTCAGGTATTACTCCTGGTGGTGCTTGCTATGGGATGCCGGGGATGGAGTCTGCATCGGCTGCATGCAAGGCAAATGCCTCGTCTTACCTGCTGTACTCTCACTTCAACCCCAACACTGTTTATTTTTTTTTTCCAACACTGTTTCTGTGATATATTTCCGACCGGGTGCCAACTTAGATCTGGCTATCCCTTGCTGAATGGGGTTTTCATCAGGGAGAATTGGGTATTAAAAATAAATTGACTTTGCAAATAAAACTTACCTCCTCACAGGTAAACTACATTCTGCCTTGGAACCCCTCTCATGAAAATAACCTTGTAACCTTTTACTTAAATTACAATTTGGGGTGTGGAGGGCAGAGTCAGCTTAGTGGGTAAGTAATTTGCATGCAGCCGACTTGGGGGCTAACCCTGCTTCAATCCCTGTTATCCCATATAGTCCTCTGAGCCCAACAGGAATGATTTCTGAGTGCAGAGCCAGGAGTAAGCTTTGAGCACCACTTGGTGTGGACTCCCTCTCTCCCCCCCCCCAAAAAAAGAACAAATCCAAGACACAATTTGGGTGGCAGATGATTTGTTTTTTACAGTCCCCTTTTTGTTGTTGTTATTCGGTTTTGGGCCACACTGATTGGTGCTCAGAGCTTACTCCTAATTCTGTGCTCAGGGATCACTCCTGTTGGCTCAGGGACACAGCTCAGGGTATCACATGTGGTGCTAGGAATCAAACCTGTGTTGGTCACATGCAAGATCTCTGGCCCTACAGATTCCTTTCAGAACTTTTTTTCTTTTTTGAGTGGGGAAGCACACCCAATAGTACTCAGAGCTTACCCTTGGCTTTGCACTCAGGAATCACTCCTGGTGGACTCAGAGGACCATATAGAGATGCTGAGGATTGAACTCTGGTGGGCCGGGTACAAGGCAAGCACCCTACTTGCTCATATTCTCTCCATACCTTTCTTGGAACTTCTTGAGAAGTTCCATAACTCTGAACATTTTCTTTTTTTTTTTTGTTTTTGTTTTTTGCTTTTTGGGTCACACCTGGCAATGCACAGGGGTTACTCCTGGCTCTGCACTCAGGAATCACCCCTGGCAGTGCTCAGAGGACCATATGGGATGCTGGGAATCGAACCCAGGTTGGCTGCGTGCAAGGCAAACGCCCTACCCGCTGTGCTATCACTCCAGCCCCTGAACATTTTCTTTTTAACATCTTCCTCCCCAGATACCCCTGGCAAGCAGATTTTTCCCTGGCCAATTGGTTATGGAAGCAGCTGAGGAGGAGTTTTGTGACCCCCCCCATTTGTGGGTGGGGTCTGGTGGGGTCTCTAGGAGGGAGGCAGGAGGGGACCTGTAGCTTCTCCTCCTGGGCCTGTGGGGCAACAAAGGCTGTGGGGCTTCAGGAAGGCACAGGGGGCGGCAGGAAAGGAGGCATCTTTGGCACCCATTGTGGGAATGGGGCTGGAGTGGGGTGTGGGACGAAATGGAAAAGAATCCCCTCCTCGGTGACTAGCTAGGATTGTGGGCCAGCAGGAGTCCAGCAGGGTGGGCCTGGCAGGACCACCAGCCGCATAGGACTCCTGGGTTCCTGTCACTCTCGCTGTGAGAGACAGAGGGAGTGGTTGGCCTGTGTGAGTCTCTCTTCATTTTCTTGGGAGCCTGAAGAACGAGATGAGTCATGTTTCCAGATGCACGAGGGATGGAACCTCAGTTTCTTCCTTCCCGCCCTCCCCCCACCAACCCATATCCTCCCATTCCAGCCGCTTCGGCACGACTGGCAGCAGGGAATGTTTTTCTGTCTAAAAAAGAAAATCGCGTTGTGAGCTCTTTTCCTGCTTATTTTGAAAAACATATACATATATATATGTACATATATATGGGTATATATATATATTACTACTTAGAGTCAGCAAAATTATATACAGCCCACACAATCTGTCATCCCATCATCCAAAAAGAGCCTGTTGGCATCTTGGTGCCATGCTTCCCATACCTGGTTTTCTCATTCCCTCTCCACCAGGTCACCTGGCGCTATCTCTGGTCTTAAGGCTGAGATAAGATGACTCAGACCCTTTATTCAATGCCTCATGGAGATTTTAATTCCCTCTTCAAAACAGAAGGTTTTGTTGTTGTTGTTGTTGCCTTTTTGGGGGAGTGTGGTCCTTTCATTTTATCTTTTAGGTCTTAGGGCATAGGGCCATACCCAAAAATGTTGGGGGGACTACTCCCAGCTCTGTGTTTAGGGACTGTGTGGGGCTGGGGATTCAACCAGGGTCATCCACATGCACGGCAAGTGCCTTATCCTCTGTACTATCTCTCTGGCCAAGTCAAGGATTCTTTCTTCAGGACTGAAGTAGCAGAGGGACGGAGGACGCAAAGGACTGTGGGAGAAGGAGCCGGGTACTTCGCTGATGGGCTCAGTGTGGAGACTTAATGAGAGGCAACCTGTACCCTAAAACAGTGCCATAAGCTGGTGTTCTATCAAGAAAAAATAAAATGGAATACTATATGCTGTTTAAAAATAGTCTTGGGAGGGGGCTGGAGCGATAGCACAGCGGATAGGGCGTTTGACTTGCACGCGGCTGACCCGGCTTCGATTCCCAGCATCCCATATGGTCCCCTGAAGCATTGCCAGAGGTGATTCCTGAGTGCGTAGCCAGGACTGACCCCTGTGCATCACTGGGTGTTACCCAAAAAGCAAAAAAAAAAAATAGTCTTGGGGAGAGGGGCTGGAGAGATAGTACAGCGAGTAGTGTGTTTGCCTTGCATGCAGCCGACCCAGGTTTGATCTGAGGCACCCCATCTGGTCCCCTGAGGAATGCCAAGAGTAATTCCTGAGTGCAGAGCCAGGAGCAAGGCCTGAACTCTGCAGGGTGTGGCCTCAAAACACAAGGAAGGGGCTGGAGCGATAGCACAGCGGGTAGGGTGTTTGCCTTGCACTCGGCCAACCTGGGTCCGATTCCCAGCATCTCATATGGTCCCCTGAGCATTGCCAGGAGTTAATTCCTGAGTGCGTGAGCTAGGAGTAACCCCTGTGCATCACCGGGTGTGACCCAAAAAAGAAAAAAAAACCCACAAAGAAAAAAACAAATTCTTTGGACCCCCTGTCACAAGGCCCGTTCCCCTGTCACAAAACCTCTCCCCCTTCCTGCCTCCCACGCAGCTGGACCCCAGTTCATATTCATTTCTGTCACTCCTGGTGGCGGGTTTGAGGCCCAACGCTCTCACTTCGCACCTCAAGTGGTGTCTCCAAATATCATCTTAGGGAGAGACAGTCTGCTCCCCCAGGAGCCTGCTGCCATCTGTTAGGATGACAGTCCCCTCCATCCCGTGAGATGTGTTTTTTTTTTAAAAAAAAAAAAGCCCAGCTCATTCTCCATGTCTACAGAGCAGACATTCTTTTCTCCATTTGGCAGAAGTGAAACCAAGAATGCAAGCCTTAGCCTGGCTTAGAAGTGGCTTGGCCCAGACTCCGGAGGGCCCGGTCAGAATTGTGTCCTGGGGGTTTACACACTGCCAACACCTGTGATTTGTGGTTAGGGACCTACTTCATGTTTCTTGCTTCCTATTCTGACTAGGATACAGACCCAGAGCAGTCTACAAATCCAGCCAGCTTGCTCAGCATTCAGTGCTCAGAGTTACCTCCTGGGGAGGGTGGTTCAGTCAGAGTTCCCCAGGATGTATCTAGAGAGGGAAACTGGATCTGAAGGAACTGACTCATGATTAGGGAGGAGGCCACATCCCATACCTGTTGGGTGGGCTGGGAGGCCTGAGACCCCAGGAAAAGCTAATGTTGTGGTTCAAGTCAGCTTACGAAGCGGGGGACTCACTGCAGGGAGACCCATCCCTGGTTCTAGTCATGTCTTCTCGGACTGGATCAGACCCGTCTACATTATGGAGGACAATCTGCTTATTTAAAGTTCAGCCATTTGGAACTAGAGAGAGAGTAAGTGGGTAAGGTATTTGCCTTACCTGCGACCAGCCCTGGTTCAATTCCTGGCACCACATAAGGTCCCCCAATCACTGCCAGGAGTGACCTCTGATCACATAGCTGTGAGTAGGCCCTGATCACTGCTGGGTGTGGTCCAAACCTCAACCCCTCCCCCCCAAAAAAGTTTACCCATTTGCATGTTATTCACATTACAAAAAATATCCATAATAATATTTAACCATATATCTCGGCACTATGGCCTAGCCAAGTGAATGCACAAAAGTAACAAAACCGAAAACCCAACCTTAAAAATGCCGTGTGGGGGGGAAGGGGGGCATGCATGTATGTCCCTTTCACTCCTGCTCTGAGTTACTCTTAGAAAATTTCACTGTATGACCTGAAGCAAGTAAAGAATTTGTTCCTTGTCAAAAGGAAGAACTTTACCCGTACCTTTCTCCCACAGGTAAGAATGAGGCACTCTGGTATGGAGCTACCAGAGTGGAGATCTGGCCCGAACCTGCCAACTGTACATCAAATTGTTTCCTCTGATCTCGACCTTCCAAAATGAAGCTCGCCGGAGCGATAGCACAGCGGTTAGGGTGTTTGCCTTGCACGCGGCGGACCCGGGTTCGATCCCCGGCATCCCATAGGTCCCCCAAGCACTGCCAGGAGCAATTCCTGAGTGCAAAGCCAGGAGTAACCCCTGAGCATTGCTGGGTATGACCCAAAAAGCAAAAAACAAAAACAAAAACAAAATGAAGCTCCCTCTTATTCCTGGAACAAATCCTGCCATTTGCTGTCTTCTCTATGTTCTCCTGGTGCTGTTCCTGCAGCTGGGCTATATCATCTCCCTCCTTTCTTCAACATTTCATCCACTTATTTATTTATCCATTCATTCTGCATGATTTTTGAGAACACCTACAAGGGGCCAGGTGCTCTCTTCACATGGGGGACACAGTGATAAACAAAAGATCTGGGGCCTGGCCCTTCCGGAGCTCATATTCTAGTATTGAGAAAACAGACAAAACTCAAGCTAGTCAATGAACAGGATAATTTCAGGGAGTGAGAAGTGCTAGGAGGCAAAGCAGGAAGTAATCACAGGTTGCCAACACACAGGCAGAGGTGAAAGAGAGAGCCAGGTGGGGAAGAGATGTAATTTAGACGGGAGCTGATAGCTGAGGAGAGACGTTAGCTATGTGGGGACTCAGGGAAGAACATTCTAGGCAGAGGGAACATCCAGTGACAAAATCCAGGGAAGAGCAAGTCTGGTGTACTGGGGGAAAGAAAAGAAAAAAAAAAACTTGTATACTTTCAGCTTGTCAGGCTCTCTCTCTCTCTCTCTCTCTCTCTCTCTCTCTCTCTCTCTCTCAGAGCCCGGCAAGCTACCAAGTGCATCCTGCCCATATGGCAGAGCCTGGCAAGCTCCCCGTGGCTACTTGATATGCCAAAAACAGTAACAAGTAGGGGCTGGAGCAATAGCACTGCAGGTAGGGCGTTTGCCTTGCACACGGCCGACCTGGGTTCGATTTCCAGCATCCCATATGGTCCCCTGAGCACCACCAGGTAGAATTCCTGAATGCAGAGACAGGAGTAACCCCTGTGCATTGCCAGGTGTGACCCAAAAAGAAAAAAACAAAAAAACAGTAACAAGTCTCCCAATGGAGACGTTACTGGTGCCCTCTTGAGCAAATTGATGAACAACAGGATGACAGTGCTACAGTGCTACAGTATACTTTCAGGCATGTGCTAGGTTCTGTGGATACAGACATAAGGACAAAATCCTGTAACCTGGATAGAGGTCAGTAGTCTGGAGCAGGCAGAAACTATGGCTGACACCCTTTGGGGGTCTCCTGGGTCATGAACCAATCATATCCCCCGCCCTTCTTATTAAGAAAGTCTTTCCAGCTCTGGCCATGGCAGCCATGATTGTGGTCTATGATCCCATCCTGTGATGGTGGGTGATTGGACCAGGAGGGTCACCTGACTTACACAGACCCAGTCAGACGTTTTCCTTTGATTCTTGGAGTTGGGGCTTAAGTACAACCTCTGGCACTGGAACTGCAATGAAGGATCAAATGTGTGAAGGTCTCACACATGTGAAGTATGTACTCTATCACTGAACCACATTTCCTATTGGGCACTGGAACATTTGTTTGCATTAATTTTTTGACGGGAGGGCCCATACATGATAGTGTTGGGATATATGATCGTCTTCCGTGCATGGCGCTCAGAACCACTCTCAGAGGTGCTCAGGGGACTGTATGGCCCCAGGAATTGAACCCTGATCTCCTGCATGCAAAGCACAGGCTCCAGTTCTTCAAGTCATCTTCCTGGGCCTTGAACTTTTGGGGGGATGGGTCACACTCAGTAGTGCTCAGGGCTTACATGTGGCTCTGCTCAGGAGTCACTGCTAGTGGTGCTTAGGGGAGAATATGCAGTGCCAGGCATTAAACTGGGGTCAGCTGCATGCAAGATGAATGCCTTAACCTCTGTACTATTTTCCTTACTTAGTTTGTCTTATGCAGCTATTGCTAGAGTGAGAAATTGATGAGGTTATTCCAGGACTGAGAAATTTCCAAGGTAAAACTAGGAGACGCAAAAACAGGATAGAAAGGGCCAGAGTGATGATACAACCGGTAAGGCGCTTGCTTGGACAAGGCCAACCCAGGTTTGATTCCCCAGCACCCAAATGATCTCCTGAGCCTGCCAGGAGTGGCCTCTAAGCACAGAGCTGGGAGTAAGCCCTGAGCACCACTGGGTGTGGCCCCCAAAGCAAACCCAAACCCAAACCCAAATCAACCCAAGGCAGTTGGTCACATTGAACCTTAGAATCCCGGAGCTGAGTATGGTCAGACTGTGACTGGGGTAAACCAAAGGTTGGTCTACAGAGAGGATGAAGGAGAGGTCGGAAAGAGAGAGGGAGACCCCTAGATTTCATTCTTGGTTCCAGAACCTTCCTAGAGCCAGTCTACATACTGGCCTTCGCTTCCTAGACCCCCTGCTCTCTTCTACTAAATCTCCTTTGTCCACTTCCCATAACATGCACTGCCTTTATACGCTCTCACAGAGGCCACACTTCGAGAAGACAAAGTAAGTAACTGGCTCAGGGGGCATTCGTGGAAGTAGCCACAGTCCAAAGACCACGAGGCTATGTGTCCAAAAAGCCTGCCCCGACAGTCTGTCTGTCTCTCAACTCTTCAAAACTTCCTCTATGACCTTCTCCCATGACACCACTGCCTCCCTTAGAGCTTCTGTGTCACCTTCTCGGGCTGTGACAATTCACGTAGGAGTCATCTTTGTGCTTCTCTCCAAGTATAGTATCCAACGTGCCTATTATATGGAAAATTCCATTTTTATCTGCAATAAGGGGTCTATACAGCCAGGAGACGGTGCGGTTTCTTACTGAGAAATAGTTGCTTGCACTTGTATGGTGCTGCTGATTCCTAGGCAAGTTCATTATCTAACTTTCAGAATTTAGTTATTAGGAATAATAATGACAGCTATTTATTGGTGCAAATGCACAAGCCTTGAGGCTCAGAGAGAATACATGTTCTGGGGCCAGAGTGATAGTACAGCAGGTACTTGCCTTGCATGTGGCAGACCCAGGTTTGGTCCCCAGCATCTATATTATGGTCTCCCAGCGCTGCCAGTCGTAATTCCTGAGTGCAGAGCCAGGAGCAACCACTGAACATTGCGAGGTGTGGCCCATAAATAAACGAAAAAGAGAGAGAATGCATGTTTTACCCAAGATCTCCAATATGTTGCAGATTTTAATCACAGGGAGTCTTTGCCCCTTTTTCTCTTAAATTTGTTTTAGGGGAGGGACTCCCGGCAGTGTTCTGTGTGGAGCCAGGAATCAAACCTGAGGCCTCACGCTCGCAAGGCACATGGTGTACCACATGAGCCCCATCCCAGCCTGACTGCAGAGCCTTATTTCGGAGCTGTGATCCCACGTTTCCTCTTCCCCAGCGGAATCCCTGCATCTCCCATCTCTGGCTCCTGTCCTGAGCCACCATGCTGGCTCTCTCCACGTGTGGTCCAGCTCTCTCCACTTGGGGGTGCCGGCTCTCTCCCTGTCATGGTGATGGGCAGAGGTCAGGCTACTCTGTTGGATGGTCTGGCCTAGCTGGGTGAATTCGGAACCCAGAGCTGCCGCAGTTGCCGTGTCACCTTCCTGGGGGTTGGGGGGAACAACTCACCAACTGCCTGTCTTTCCTCAAAATTCCTTCCAACGCATCCCAGGTGACTTCTGGGGCTCTGTAGAGCAGCTTCTCATCTCACAGTGTGGGAGATGTGAGGCGGGGGTCCCCTAGAGTCCCACAGAGACATGGTGCCTCTGCAGGGATGGTCTCTGGAACCAAAAGACCCACTTTAGTCCTGCCCCTGGACTGTAACCTGGGTCATGGGGAGACTGAGCTGGCCCTAGTGGCTCTTGTAAACAGTGTCATTCCCCGGCTCCCCGGGGAAGCCCCATGGTGTGGGTCACATGGGATTAAAAACCTAAAGATGCCTGACCATGTGTGGGGCCCACAGGAAATGCTCCTTCCAGGGTGATGCGGCCCGAGCTGGAGATCACTGCTACAGGATTCAAGGCATGTGGGTCCAGTCTTGTTTGCCTGTTTGGGGGTGCCTGGGCCCCGGTCTCTGCACACAGGGCAGGCGCACCTCACACACAGGCTCTGGTCCTGACTTTGGAACTGAGTTCCTTCACCGCAAACTTTTCTGTGAGCCAAAGGAGAAGTGGAATACAGAACTTCTCCCGGAGCCCTACAATTCTGTGTACCCGGTGACAGAGAGCTAATCCTAGGGTACCTCAGTTGGATTGGTTTCACCCCCTCAGTCCGGCCTCATGCTGGCGGGCTGCAGAGCCCATCACCAAAGCTTGAGGGAGAGATGCCTTTGAGGGCAGCGGCTACTTTCTGAGTGCTGGGCTTTCAGCTCTCAGCCCCACTCCCCAGAAGTTCCCTCTCTGGGCGGTCTTGGTGGGGCAGAGTAGATGGGGGGGAGGAGGAAGGTACTTTTGTTTTTGGGGGGGTCACACTCAGCGATGCTCAGGGGTTATTCCTGGCTCTGCAGTCAGGAATTACTCCTGGTGGTGCTCAGGGGACCATATGGGATACTGGGAATCGAACCCTGGTCGGCCGTGTGCAAGGCAAACTCATTACCTGCTGTGCTATCACTCCAGCCCTGATACTTGGGAGGTACTTGGGAGAGAGTGTGTAGGGGCCTGTTCCTGTGGTGTTCCCACCTGACAGGGAACCTGGGAGTCTTCTGTAATCCCCTCAGCATCAAGCGTGGAGAGCCGGCAGCTTCGGTGCCAGGAGAAGTGCTGAGGGAGGAAGGGGGAGAGCGGGCAGGGGGTGGCTCTAGGGCGTCTAGTGGAGGGAGGGAAAGTTCAAAGCCAGGTGGGAAGCAGGAGGGAATCAACAGGGAAGAAGTGCAGAGAGAGGGAAAGAGGGAGCCAAGATTTTCCTTCTGTTTGGGGGCCTCCCCTGACTATGCTCAGGGCTGACTCCTGGCCCTGTGCTCTGAGGTCACTCCTGGCAGTGCTCGGGGAGCCATATGAGATAAAATACTTCAGGGATCAGACTTAGTCATCTGTGCACAAGGCAAAGGCTTCCCTCTGGACTCTCTCCAGCTCATCACCCTCTACTCTAAACACGCAGAGCCTGGACTCAGACACGCAAATCTACTCTAACAGGATCCAGAACACTCTAGTGTGGGTGTCAACACTGGCTAATTGGTCTAATCCATGGATGGATTGGTCTAAAGCTGGAATCGCTTTACCCTGTAAGAAAGGTTGACACAAACCTGGATCTTGCAGTCATAGTAACAGCCAAGGCAAGGATTTATCGAATGTTTCTGATGTATCAGAGACCACAAGAAGCTCTGTCTTTGCATCACCTCGTTTATCTTCTTCCTCATTCTATAAAATATGTATTATCATAGTTTCCTCTTAATGGATGAGGAATTTGAGACTTAGTCAAGTTGAGAAACTTATCCAGAGTCACAGAGTTGGCTTGTGAGCTTGGTGGTGAAGGAACTGGGGAGCCTATGAGGGAAGGTTCCAGACAAAGCAACCATTGTCCCAGCCACAGCTCACACATGCTGAGTGCAGCCAGTGGGCAGTGAGAGAGACCAGGAAACTTGGAGCTGGGGATATAGCTCAGTGACAAAGCGTTTAACTTTCAAAATGAGGACCAAGGTTTGACCCCCAGCATCACGAGAGAGAGAGAGAGAGAGAGAGAGAGAGAGAGAGAGAGAGAGAGAGAGAGAGGAGAGAGAGGAGAGAGACAGAGACAGAGAAGAGTATATATTGGTATATTGGGTGGGAAAAATAGTACTGCAGGTAAGGCACTTACCTGTCTGGGTTTGATCCCTGGCACTGCTGCCAGGAGAGATTCCTAAGCACAGAGCCAGGTGTAAGCCCTGAGAATAGCTCAGTGTAGTCCCAATCCCCTCCCCAAAAGAAAGAAACTTGCTTAAAATCATACAAGAACTTCAGCTGGGATTTCAAATCCAACCGGCCTGATGCCCAGACTCCCCTGACACCCACCCCCTTTTTGGTTTTAAGTACAAGGCTTACTCCAGGCCCACCAAAATCCCCTCTTGAAACAATTTTTTCATTATGACTTATATAACATGGTTAAATAGTGTTTATGTTTTGATTATAAAGTTACTGCACCCCAACACCACAGTCCCTGTGTCTCCTCTGATCCAATCTTTATTTCCCTTCCCCCACTGTTTTTATTTTACTTTGTTTTGTTTTATTAATTTACTCTTTGGCCACATCCAGCTGTGCTTAGGGATAACTCCCAGTTCTGTGCTCAGGGATCACTCCTGGTGGGGCTCAGGGGACCATATGTGGTGCCAGGATTTGAATCTGGGTGGGTCACTTGCCCTATCCACCGTACTATAGCTCCAGCCTCTCTTTAACTTTTCTTTAAAGTTAAAATTTATTACAAAAATAAATTTTGTAATTCAAGGGCAAGGGCTTGTCATTGTTTGATACTGTCTATTCCCTTATTTCCTCTCTTTGGATTCCACAGATGATTGAGATCTTCTGGCCTTTGTTCTTCTCCCCCTGACTTTGCTCACCGTGAAAGCCTCCGGTTCCATCCATGTTGCAGCAAACTGCAGCAGTTTATCTTTTCTCACAGCTGCATGATATTCCATTCTGCATATATACCAGAACTTCATCCATTCGAGGTTGTTGGATGTTTGGGTGGTTTCCAGATTCCGGCTATTGTGCTGCAAGACACACAGGTGTGTCTCAGTCTTTCTGATCGATGTTTTTGTGTTTTGAAGATAGATGCCAAGAAGTGGAATCACTGACAAGCTCCCCTTTTAAGAGCTTAGATTAAGCCTGGGGTGAGAGTAGTAGGTTATTTGGAGAATCGCCGAAGTTTATTTTGGCTGGAACACAGTGGGTGAAGGAAACCCATGAGCCAGGGAGAGGGAAAGCAGGGCCAGCCCGTGGTCACGTGGCCCCTTGAAGGCAGGGGGCAGGGAGACCACATTAGATTCTATTTCAGTAAGTGGCAGCCAGAGATGATGATGCATCTGACTAGGAAGGGAATAGAAAAAATAAATAAAGAATAAATAACAATGGCGGGATCCTTGGCTTATCTAGGAAGAATGAACCGCAGAACCTGTGAATGTTTAGAGGTGGGGGGCTTGGCTAGGGAGGAAGAGATGTAGGCATGAAGAATGACTTAGAAGTCTGGCTAGGACAACTAGATGAATGGTACCAGCTCTCTCTCTCTCTCTCTCTCTCTCTCTCTCTCTCTCTCTCTCTCTCTCTCTCTCTCTCTCTCTCCTCACTGATTTGCTGTGTATCCTTAGGGAATCTCACCCAATCTTTCCAAATGTCTTCCTCGCAGTAAAATGAAGATAATGAAACCAGACCTCCTCGTGTAATCAGCTGGTGTCAAGATAAGATGAAGTCATCAGTTGGAAGAGTGCTTCGGAAAAATCAAAAGTACTTTGCAAATGCAAGTGGTTATTATTTTATGGTTATTCGTTAAGGAAAGGGATGCCAACACCCCCCTCCCCACCCTGCCCCCAGAGCCTGCAGATGGAGCCAGACTGGAAGGCACCCCAGGAGAGCTGCCTGCTCAGTGAGAGGCAGCCCCAGTATTTTCCATCCACTGGATCCGTCTCTTTGGCAGGTGGGAGCCTCATTCCCACATACTAAATTGTTAATAGCTCCTCTGGGGAGTTCCACTCGGCTGGTTCCTGCAGTGAGTCCCGCCTCTCCTCTGCTGACACCTTCTGATGCCCTGGGTGGGCCCAGCAGTTCTCGTCATTCTCTGTTTTGATTTATTTATTTTGGTTTGGGGCCATACTAAGTGGTGCTCAGGGCTTACTCCTGCTCTGTGCTCAGGGATCACTCCTGGCAGTGCATACGCCCTACCCATTATAACCCTTGTTTCTATTCCTTTTCTCTGGAGCAGAGGGTTGAAGCAGCGTCAGAAGGTTCTGCAACCCAGGCGCGAAGAGCCCTTCCTATGTGCCATCAAGAGAGGCTCCAGCTTCTACAAGTGACTCACGGGCGCCCCGCTGGCCACGCAGAGGCAGGACTGATGGGCTGTTCCATTTGGGGAGTGACTTTCTGGTCTTTTGTCCTGGGAGGCTGCATAGGTGAGAGCAGGACTGGCAGGTGGATCACCCAGGCCTGCTGCCTCCCCTCCAGCCCCCTGGTGCTGTGCCGTGGAGTTATCAGAGTAGCCCCTGCAGATAGGGCTGTGAGTAGGTGGGCAATTAATGGTGTGAGCAAGGTCAGAGACAGGAGAAAAGACAGGAAGGGTGAAGCAGGTAGCAGGTTTCCCTAGTGTTTAAATCAAATGTCTGAGAGAGCAACGACAAAGCCACGTTTATTTTTAATTATTTTTTATTTTTTTAAACTGTCATCCCATTGCTCATCAATTTGTTCGAGTGGGTACCAACCAGTGACGTCTCTCATTGAGAGACTTATTGTTACTTTTTTTTGGGCATATCCAATACGCATGGGTAGCTTGCCAGGCTCTGCCTCGAGGGCTTGATACTCTCGGTAGCTTGCCGGGCTCTCCGAGAGGGCCGGAGGAATCGAACTCGGGTCGGCCGCGTGAAAGGCAAAAGCCCAACCACTGTGCTATCACTCCAGCCTTTTTTTTTTTTTTTTTTGCTTTTTGGGTCACACCCAGCGATGCTCAGGGGTTAGTCCTGGCTTTGCACTCAGGAATTACTCCTGGTGGTGCTTGGGGAACCATATGGGATGCCGGGGATCGAACCCGGGTTGGCCGCGTGCAAGGCAAACACCCTACCCGCTGTGCTATCGCTCCGGCCCCGCTCCAGCCTTTTAAAATAAAAAAAAATAATAATAAATTTTTTTTTAATTTTTAAAATTTTATTGAATCACTGTGAGATAGTTACAAGCTTTCATGTTTGGGTTACAATCTCACAATGATCAAACACCCATCCCTCCACCAGTGCACATTCCCCACCACCAATATCCTGGATATATGCCCCCTTTCCCACCCTCCCCCTGCCTCTATGGCAGACAATATTCCCCAGACTCTCTCTCTACTTTTGGGCATTATGGCTTGCAACACAGACACTGAGAGGTCATCATGTTTGGTCCATTATCTACGTTTGGCATGCATCTCCCATCCCAACTGGTTCCTCCAGCCATCATTTTCTTAGTGATCCCTTCTCTATTCCATCTGCCTTTTCCCCTCTACTTATGAAGCAGTCTTCCAGCTATGGGGCAATCCCCGTGCCCCTTGTATCTACTATCCTTGGGTGTCAGCTTCATGTGGTGTTATTCTATACTCCACAAATGAGTGCAGTCCCTCTATGTCTGTCCCTCTCTTTCTGACTAATTTCACTTAGCATGATACTCTCCATGTTTATCCATTTATAAGCAAATTTCATGATTTCATCTCTCCTAACAGCTGCATAGTATTCCATTGTGTAGATGTACCAAAGTTTCTTTAACCAGTCATCTGTTTTAGGGCACTCGGTTGTTTCCATATTTTGGCTATTGTGAACAGTGCTGCAATGAATATATAGGTACAGATGTCATTTCTACTGTGCTTTTTTGCATCCTTGGGATATATTCCCAGAAGTGGTATTGCAGGGTGATATGGAAGCTCAATTTCTAGTTTTTGAAGGACTGTCCATATTGTTTTCCAGAAAGGCTGGACCAGTCGGCATTCCCACCAACAGTGAAGGAGCGTCCCTTTTCCCCCACATCCACGCCATCACTGGTTGCAAAGCCACGTTTATGGTGAGAAATTCCAGTCAGTTTTGTGTCCCCCAGCAAGGCCTCTCCTTGTTCCAGCCTGGGGAGAAGCATCAGTCAGTCCTAGGTGAGCACTGAGCACACTCAAGAGCATCATGTGACCGTTCCAGTGCGTCAGATCACAGAATCACACCTGGTGCAGGACAGCTTTATACTTCCCGTGCTGACTGTGGCCAGATGTGTCAGGACCTCAGGCCCCAGGGGTTCCCTCCCACATTTGGGGAGGAGAGTGGAAAGGAACAGGAAAGGAAGAAAGTCTAAAACCAAAAAAAAAAATACACTAAGCCAAGTCATTAGAGGTGTTCCCCTTCGTACCCCACTCCTTGCCCGTGCGAGAGTCTTTGTTGCTTTCCTAACAGGCCTCGCCTCCTTTTCCTCTACCTTTCCTTTCATTTTATTATTTTTTTGGGGGGGACCACTCCTGATGATGCTCAGGAGCCATATGGGGTGGCAGAGACTGAACCAGGGCTGGCTGAATGCAAGGTAGACCCCCTACTCACTATATTATCTCTCTGACCCCTTCCTTCCTTCTTTCCTTCCTTCTTTCCTTCCTTCCTTCCTTCCTTCCTTCCTTCCTTCCTTCCTTCCTTCCTTCCTTCCTTCCTTCCTTCCTTCCTCCCCCTCCCTCCCTCCCTCCCTCCCCCTCCCTCCCTGCCTCCCTTTGAATCCTTCCTTCCTTCCTTCCTTCCTTCCTTCCTTCCTTCCTTCCTTCCTTCCTTCCTTCCTTCCTTCCTTCCTTCCTTCCTTCCTTCCTTCCTGCCCTCTTTCCTTCTCCCCCTTTCTCTCTCCTTTCTCTCTCCCCCTTTCTCTCTCTTTCTTTTGGGACCTTGTGTGGTCCTGGGATCTAATATGGGTCAACTGTGTACAAGGCAAGCACTTTACCCTCTGTATCATCTCTCCTGCCCTCATTCTGCCATTTTTTTTTTACTTTGGCCTACACCCAACACTACTCAGTGCTTACTTACTTCTTGCTCTGTGCTCAGGGATCACTCCTGGTGGGACTTAATGGACCATATGTGGTGCTGGAGACGAAATTCAAGTTGGCCAAAGCAAGTGCCGAGCTAACTACACCATCACTTCATCATCCCACCTCCTACCTGCTTCTAACTTCTATTTTTTCATCTTTTTGGGTCACACCCGGCGATGCATAGGGGTTACTCCTGGCTCTGCACTCAGGAATTCCTGCTGGTGGTGCTCGAGGTACTCTATGGGATGCTGAGAATTAAACCCGGGTCAGCCGCGTGTAAGGCAAACACCCTACCCACTGTACTATGGCTCCAGGCCCCCCTCCGCCCCCCCCCCCCGCCACTGCCAACTTTGAAAGCAAATGTTTTTTTTTATTTTGTGTTCTCCATGAAGTACTTCTTGGGAAGACACAAGACAAGACGGGGGGAGGGGGGAGGGCGGGTGCCCCAGCCCCCTCATACTTTATGAAGGCTGCTGGAAGATTGAATGAGACCATCCACAGAAGGAGCTTCCCAAGAGGAAGAAATAGTGTGCTAATGCCCCGTGGTGGGAAAGTTCATCTTGTTAGACAGGTAAGGATGTGGTCTTCCTTCTTCTTGTCCCAGTTTCTTTCCTGGCACCTCAAAACCCACCCCCCCCCCAATTTCCCAAACCCTTTGGGAAGGAGGTGGGGGAGAATTTTGGCAGTCCATGTGATTGCAGAAGGAAATCACTTGTCTAATGAGTCGTTGGGTGGCCAAGTGGGAAGCCCGGGTGGAGAGTGTGCAGCCGGGGCAAAGAGAATGGAGAAAAGGGTTAACTCAATGCTCCAGTTTGGTTCTTCCTGGGGAGGAGCAGCGCCTTGTACACAGTCGGGTGATAAACTATAGAATGACCAGTCACTGATGTGGTCCAGAGCATCGTCAGAGCCTAGAACTCCGCAATGCCAACTAGCCCATTTTGTTCCTCCTGAGAAGCTTAATTCATCTGAAAAGCATTTCCCAAGCACTCACTGGGACCCCAGTGCTCAACTGGGTGCAAGGATCCCAAGGAAGCAGACTCAGGGAGAAATAATTACTACATGATTCGATCATCTGCTTAGTACTAGTCTTCTCATCTGTAAAATGGAGATAGACTCTACTCCAAAGTGCTGATTCATACATGAGATGAGAGTAATGGTTATTAGACAGAATGTTCTTCAAAGGACAAGTGTGCCAAGAAGGAAGCTGGTGGTGGGCTGATCAGTTTAGATGGGGGTGTGGGAAAGCACCCCCATTCTTCCTGCTCCTATAGTAGCTGGAGAGGTTCTTAGGATGTTTCCTGGCCATGGGGTCTTTTCTTACTTGCTGCTTCCCGACTTTCTCTTCTCCTGCACCTCCTAGTCGTCCTTTGATCATGTGAGGTTTATCTGGGATGTTCTTTCCTGGTTTACACGTTAAGTTAGTTCCTTCCCAAACTTCGTATCTCCTTTGGAGTATCATTTCAAGAGGGAATCTGTCCTGCCCAGAGCCCGGCCCAGGGGAGCTGGAAAGCCCCACTTTCCTTTCTTCCTAGAGGGGGAACCGGGTATTCCTCCTAGCTCTCTTTCCCGGCACCTTAGGGAGTTGGGCGATTAGGCCACACTCTGAGGTGCTCAGGAGTGACCCCTGGCGGTGCCCGGGAGCCCATATGTGGTGCTTGCCGATTGAGCAAGGGAAAAGTTAGTGTAGCAGCTAGGGCTTTCACGCGGCCCACTCAGGTTCCTGCTCAGGCGTCCCATTCCCCCCCGGGCGCCACCCGGAGTAATTCCTGAGCAGAGCCGGGGTGATCGCTGAGCATGGAAAGGTGTGGCAAAAACCAAACCAAAACAAAACACACAACCCAAAACCCACCGCCACTACCACCGAAACCCAACCCGCTTATTCCTGTACTGTTTCTCCGGGTGCTTTCCGGGGACTCTGTCTCCTGCGCCGCGCGGCAAGCCCCGGGCTCTGCTCTTGTGCCCGAGCAGATCCCTCACAGTACCTCGCGCTTGCATTCACCCGCAAACGTCGGCCCAGGGAATGCATGCGGTGCAAGGAAACCAGGGATCCCACCAACTGTTTATGGAGCACTTACGGCTTGCCCAGCACTAAGCTAAGTTCTCGCAGCCTTTTATTTATTTTCCCGCACAAACCCTCGGAGGAGGTGCTGTGATTTTCATTTCACAGGGGTGGGGAATGAAGTGGAGAGCGCTTAAGTGACTTGCTCAAGGTGACTTTGCCCGTTAGCGCAGGCACGGACGAAGGGCAGGATTCCCATCCAGTGCCTTGGGTCTCCAAAGCGGCCGGAGGGGAGAGAGGTGATCTCCAGGGGAGGTGATCAGCCACAAGAGCACCCCTTCGGAAGGGGTGGGAAGCCTCGGCCCAGCTCCGGGGTGGTGCAGCGCCCGCCCCCAGCCGCGGGCGCAGACTGGCGGCCGCCTCCGGGCCACGTGGTGCGCGCGGCGGGCGCGTCCGAGCAGCCCGCAGCGGCTCGGGGCTCAGAGCGCTCGGGGCGAGCAGGGCGGGCGGGCTCCGAGGGGACCGGCCCGGGGAGGGCGGCCGAGGCGCAGAGGGAGCGGGGCAGCCCCCGCGCTGCAGCGGGCGGCGTCGAGCCGGCGGCCCCTTCCCTGCCCGCGCTCTCGCACCGGCTCTCCGCGCCCAGGGCGCACGGCGGGGAGGTCGCGGTGCCCCGCGCGCGGCCGCCATGGAGCCGCTTCCCTCCACCGACGCCGCGCTGCAGCCCGCGCTCCTCGCCAACGCGTCGGACGCCTTCCCCAGCGCCTTCCCCAGCGCCGGCTCCAATGCGTCGGGGCCGCAGGGCGCACGGAGCGCCTCGTCCCTCGCCCTGGCCATCGCCATCACCGCGCTCTACTCGGCGGTGTGTGCCGTGGGGCTGCTGGGCAACGTGCTGGTCATGTTCGGCATTGTCCGGTGAGTGCGCGGCGGGGCTGGACCGGGGGATGCCCGAGGCAACCGCGGGGCTGGAATCTCGCCCTCGGACCCGGGACTTCTCGGGCCAGCTCGCTTCCTGCAGGGGACGCTGGAGTCCAGCACTGCCGTGTGCGTGCGTGTGCGTGCGCGAACGCGCGCGTGTGTGTTTGTGCGTGTAAATAACATTGGATCGTGTTGGCATCCCCGCGCGTCTAGCGTTTGATGATCCGCTGGCACCCCCGTCTGCATCGGGTTATGTGGGACAGTCTTTGTGTCTGTCACAGTTTGTGAGTGGGTGATGCTGTGTTGGTGACAGCACAAATGTGTGTTTGGACCTCCAAAACCTGGCAGGGGTGGGCTGAGATGCCGGAAGTGTCTTGGGCTCTGGGGAGACAGCTGTGTGGGGGCTGTGTGTGCAGGTGGGGGGACAGGAAAGTGCGTGTCTGTACCATGTGCTGTAGGCACTTAACCAAGTCACATTTGATGATCCTCCGTTGGGGTCCCTGTGTCACTCTGTGCTTGTCCCACATGGTCATTTTTGGTTCTCTGTATGTGAGAACTCGGCAATGGTGACCATGCCATTTCTTGTCAACACCCTGTGTCCCTGGGGGAGAGGGACATTCGGGGTGTCTCTGGACACATGTCTTGGTGAACCTATGTGTGTGTTTTTGCCAGTGGACAGCTGGAGGGTGGACTGCTTAACTCCCTGCTTCCTTTCCTTGAGACCAGCCTCTTCGGTTTCAGAGCTCTCAATGTGATTCTGAGACGCCTGGATCCTCTTCATCAAAAGCGCCACCTCCCATTTTCTCCTCACCTCTAATCGTCTTTCCCCCCTATTTTATTTTTGTCCCTTTCGAAAGGCTGGATTTTGTGCTTTACCTCAGGACACAAGTTTCCCTTCCCTGTGCACAGAGCAGGACCTTTTGGAGGGTCTGAAAATTCCCAGCCGGCTGGGAAGCAGTCTGACCTAGCTCCATCCGCTCACACTTGGGGGAAACGGTTGAGAGAAAACCACCACAAAGAAACCAGTGGTAGCTTTTCCTTGGAGATGGGTGCTCTGTGCCCACAGACAGGGCAGCGGGTAGACTTAGAGGTAGGAGTTGTGAGGTGTGGCCGCAGCCCATTACTGTCACCCATCACAGAGGGGCTCCGCTATCTATTCTATCTGCCCCAGATAACCTGCCACAGCATTTTCCTTTGGGAGCAGGAATTCCAGCATACAGTGGAGCATCTGTGCCTAGGATGGGAGATGGTGGGGGGTGGGATGGGGGGTGTCTTTGCAGAAGCTTTGGAAGACCTCTGGGGATCTTTGTTCCCCCAGGAAGATGGAGGGGACAGAATTTCCGGTTTTCAATGACTCATCGCCAGTGACAGTGGGAAAATTACCCCAAGTACAGGCAGGATTGATTTTTTTTTTCTTTGCTCTCTCGTCAGTACTTCTCCCCATTTTTGCTTTGGGAGGCCCAATGGGCTGAAGACGGCCTGATTTGAGTATTTGTCCAGCTTTGCCACATACTGGCTTTGTGACTTGGATAAATCACTTAACCTCTTGGAGCCTCAGTTTCTAAATCTGTAGAAGTGGGTAAAAATAGAAACTTCTAGAATGATATTTTCATGGACTCTCAATGAAATAGCATATATAATGCAACTGGCTTAGTGCCTGATCCAATAATTGGAAGCTACCCATGAGATGAAGAAGAGGAATTTTCCAGATCTTTCAGATCCCAGGACTTATTAAAGAAGGGCCAGAGCTAGAGAGGGCTCAGTGGACCAGAGCACATGCTTAACAGGCAGAAGTCTGTTAAGCACCTCTTGATCCCCAGCACCTCTTGACGCCCCAAGTGCCATTAGAAGTGACCTCTAAGCCACTTATGCTTCCCCTCCTGTGGGCAGGCAGCTGTTTAGGGCTCAAATTCTCATGACTCAGTCCCAAGAGGATTGGGGTGGGGGGCCCAGAATGGAGTAAAGCCCCTGATCTACCCGTATCCTCGACATAACCATAAGTGAGATGGTTGGTTGAATGAATGAACAGACGAATTCTATACCAGTCTTGCCCTCAGGCAGTTTGGGATGGAGACAGAAATCTGCAAGGAGAGGTGAAGAGGCCCCTAAGGTGAGGAGAGTGGCCTGAGGAGAAGGCTGGGATGGTGCGGAACCCACCGGGTCCAAGTTCAAATCCTGACTTTGAAGCCATTTTCTGGCTATGTACACAGGCCAGCAACCCTCCCTCTTCGAGGCTCATTTCCTCTGGTGTTGGCTGTGGTGAGCAGCCATGCCTCTGGGCGTGGTGTACCGTCATGGGCTCGTGTCTTGTGTCTGGATCCCTTTGACGAAGGTTTCTCCATCTTTTTTCCCATGGAACTTGTTTCGTTCCTGTGGCCCCATGTCCTACAGGCTGACCTCCTAGTCATGTACCATGACCCTACGTGGATGTGACTTTCCGGAATTCCTCCTTGAGCTTCTTATCTTCCTTGGTAACAGGGTGAGGGGAGGACTCTCAGCTCCTACGGGGATTGGCTGTCACATGGGAGGCCCCCTCCTGTGAGTCCCTGGCGCCCCCGGCTGCCCCTCCAGGCAGAGCAGCCGACTGGAGCCTGACGTTCTGCCTTTCCACGAAGGGGAAGCCCTTCCCCAGGACCTTTCCCACCGTCTCACAGGCACAAGGACTCGCCCCTAAACATGGGCTGCTACTGACCTGACCCGACTCCTACCACAGCGATCGAGGCCCCACCCCCATTACTGACAGCTCCAGGGATGATCATAACTTCCTAGAGCCACAGAGTCTAAGGGAGGCACCTGAGCTGGCCAGTGAGGCCAGAGGAAGTAGAGAAGGGGGTGGGGAGGTGCTGATGGATAGATGGGGGAGCATTTGGGCAGGAGCAAAGGAAAGGAGCATTTGGGCAGGAGCAAAGGAAGACAGTTCAGTGGGTGATGGTGGAGAACTGCTGGGGACGGGAGCAATGAAGCTCCCTGTGTCTGGGCTAAGGGAGCGAAGGACTCTGTGTGTGTGTGTGTGTGTGTGTGTGTGTGGTGTGGTGTGTGGGGGCGATGCAGAGAGCTGCTCTGGCAACAGCAGAAAGGCAGGGTGGAGGCATCCTGACCCCGAGACTCGTCTATGCCCTTTGCCACCCAGAATTCCTGCTGAGGGCTAACACTGGATGGACGTCAAGGGTCACCCCTTCCCCCTGTCATTGGGAGCAAGTCTTGGAGGAAGAGCAAGGCTGAGGGCCAGGACAGGCGCAGGCCTGCGGGAGGGCCCATGCTGAGACTCCTGTTGCTGTTTTTGGTTCTTGGGGTGCACGATGAGGTGGGAAATGCGGGGACTTTGGGTGCTGGCCAAGGAGAGGATGACTTTGGAGTAGGACGGTATTTTCTTTTTTAATTTTAATTTTTTAAATTGAGTCACCATGAGATACACAGTACAGAGCTGTTCATAATCAGGTTTCAGTCTTACAATGATCCAACACCCATCCCTCCACCAGTGTCCTATTTTTTTTTTTTTTTGCTTTTTGGGTCACACCTGGCGATGCACAGGGCTTACTCCTGGCTCTGCACTCAGGAATTCTTCCTGGTGGTGCTCGGGGGACCATGTGGGGATGCTGGGAATCGAACCTGGGTTGGCTGCGTGCAAGGCAAACCCACTGTGCTACCCGCTGTGCTATCGCTCCAGCCCCCCAGTGTCCATTTTTCACCACCAATAACCCTAGTTTCCCTCCCCCGACCCCCACCCCGGAGGAGCAGGACAGTATTCAAGAAGAGTCGGGGGGCAGGAGATAGCTCAGTGCCTCCTGCACATGCTTTGTTTGCTGCTGGAGGCACTAGTTTGAGGCCAGCGCTCCATGAACTCCAGAGTGACATGCCAGGAGTCACCCTGCCGCACGAGTAGCCCCTCGCAGTAGAGTGAGCTTGGAGTGGCCTGGGCTGGAGGTGCCTCAGATGTGGGGGAGTCACACAGGGGCTGGCTCAGAGCAAGAGGAGAGAGCCGAGTGACCTTGAGAGGCTCAGCAGCACTGGCCTTGGTTGTCCCTCATGGAAAGCACGTGGAGACAGGAGGCTGGGGCTCATGACTGGGTTGAGGCCAAGCAGGGACAGTGGACAGCAGGCGGTTCTGGCTGGACTCTGCACATCTCAGTGTGGGCTTGGCCCTGGGATCTTGGTGACTTGTCATTCGGGGCTGGCCAGGGGCGACACGGAGGGGCCAGTTCTGGGCTTCCCACTGCCCTGGTCGCTCCACTATCCTGCAGCGGAGACTGGAGGTGGGCTTTTAAATTTTTTTTTGCTTTTTGGATCACACCCAGTGATGCTCAGGGGTTACTCCTGGCTCTGCACTCAGGAATTATTCCTGGCGGTGCTCAGGGGGCCATATGGGATACCGGGGGTTGAACTCAGGTTGGCCACGTGCAAGGCAAATGCCTTACCTGCTGTATATCGGTCCAGCCCCTAAAGGTGGGCCTTTAAAAAATTTTTTTTCCTTTTTCTTTTTTTTCAGGGCCACACCCAGCAGTGTTTAGGGGTTAGTCCTGGCTCTGTACTCAGGGATTACTCCTGGCAGTGCTCAGGGGATCATATGGGGATGCTGGGGATAGAACCCTGGTTGGCTGCATGAAAGGCAAGTGTCCTACCCACTGTATTATAACTCCAGCCCAAAAATAATTTTTCTTTTAATTTTACTATTTTTTAGTGAATCATAATACTTCTGTTGAATGAAGTTTACATAGAAAGATAAGGGGAGAGAACATGGGCCTCTCCAGATTGGAAAAAAAGCAGAAATACATGTTCAAGAGAGAATAGTCTTGAAAGAGCAGGCCATTATATTTATTCTTTAAAAAAAGTTTTTTACTGATCCAGGTTCTGTGATTTACAATAATGATGGTTTCCTGTGTGCATAATCCCAGTGCCATCCCCCTGCACCCACCTCCCTCCCCCAGGGACCCCTGAGTGCTGGGGTAAACCTTTTCAACACCCTTGTGCCCCCAATTCAGTTTTGTGAATCAGGTTCCGACTTCCTCGGTCCCCCCGCCCCCCGTTGTGTTTCTGGATCTTTCCCTTTCCTTCTGATGGACTTCACTCAGCGTGATATCCTGGCGCTGGAGGTTCTTACTCATCAACCAGAGCAGAAGACTGGAGGGGGCAGCTGCCTCTCAGCCAGAAAGGCACAAACCCCAGGCCTCTGACTCCCCAGCTCCTCTGTGGCTATTCTCTTTGAGAGACCCTGAGGTCTGGGTGTGTCCATGAGGGAAGGGGTGAGCAGGCCCTCTGGGGGGCCTCGCCTTTAAGAGCTTGGGCCTGGGAACCAGGAGGAACTGGGGGTCAAATCCTGTTGTGTCATTTATTGAGAGGGTGAACTGGGATCACACATGTATGCAAATCTTCGGAGCCTTGGTTTACTCACCTTTGGAGCCTCGGTTTACTCATCTGTGGAGGGGGAATAGTGAGACATCCTCCTAGGAGCTGTGAAGACCCCAGTCCTGATGGGACTTCAGCACAGGGCCAGGCATTTGGCACTGTTTTCAAAAACCCTTAGAACTGATGAAAAAGCTTGCTTCTCCCTTATTTGATTGTCATTTATTGAACCCCAAGGGAATTGGAATTATTGGGTGGATGCTCTAGAAAAACTTCATTCGCTCAATATTTAAAACTTGCTTTTTCAATCATTAATGCTGAAGTAATTATTATTATTTTTTGTAATGGAGAGGACCAGTGATCTAGTACAGTGGTAAAGTGCTTGCCTTGCACAACTCCAACCCCAGTTTGATCCCTGGTCTCACATATGGTCCCCCAGGCATTGCCAGGAGTGATCCCTGAGTACAGAGCCAGGGGTTAGCCCTGACACAGCATGTGTGGCAAAAACAATGAAATTTAAGCAGAGACAAACATTACCCATAGTCTTTCGACTGCAAAGAGGAAAGCTTTGTCATCTCCATGTATTTCTTTCCTTCCTTTCTCTCTCGCTCTTTCTCTCTCTCTCTCTCTCTCACACACACACACATTAGGACCACACTACATTGGAATAATGATCACAGCATGTATCATGTTTTGTAAGCTGCCTGTTCACATATCATGGGCATGTCCTCATGCTTTCAAATGTTTTTCAAAAACATCATTTTTGATGACTGCTGTGCTCTGTTATGGGGAGATGTACATTGTTTTCATTATGATGTCAACCTAAATAATGTGTCTGCCCGTATTCCTGAAGGCAGTGTTCATGTGCACGACTCCTGGTTTTTCCAGGAGTTTTCCCTGTTCTCCCAGGGCTGGACTGCTGTCTGATGCAAGGCCTGGCATGTCCCCGAGGTCCACTGTAGAGGACCCTGCGAAGGCGCTGGGTGGAGGATGGTGCTGGAGACTTGGGTGGAGACAAAATGAAGCCAGTATCATTTCCTTCCCCTCCCCACCATGGAGGAGGGAGAAGACTTCCCAGACATCTGCCGGGTTCCCTTCCTGGAAGGCGATGCGTGGACTTTGAAAGGAGAGGGGGTCTGGCGTGGGCACAGCGTGGCACAGTTCCACTGACCCGAGTTCCTGGGACCTCTCAGTCCAGTTGCCCACCCAGAGCATCCTTCTGTGCGTGGGAAGAACGGAAAGCCGGCTTACAGGAGCAGTGCACCCTCGGCAGGCTGCGGGTGGGGGCCGCGGTGGGGTGGGGCGTTGGGCTGTCTTCCATTGATTTCTCGCTCCCCGGCAGCTGCAGAAATCAGCGGCTTTGTCTCTGGCCGGGGCTGTGTGTGCAGAATCTTATCTTCAGTAGCTTTCTGAGAAGTGGAGGGAACTCAGACCTCGGAGTCCTGTGCCATGGAAAACACATGGCTGGGAGAAATGGGAATAGCTCATTTGCCCCCACCCCACAGCTCTCCACACCTCCACCCTACCTCCCCTCAGAAGTGAGTTTCTCATCTTGGTGCAGAATTTTGAACCCTCGCTCGTGATTCTCTTTAGTGGATGCTTGTTTTTGTCCATACTCTGTTAGAAATGTATAGATATTGGTCAGTTTTTGGGGGGGAGCTGGAATGATAGTACAGTGGGTAAGGCACTTGCCTTGCACACAGTCAACCCAGGATTTGATCCCCAATATTCCATATGGTACCTCGAGCCCCACCAGGAATGATCCCTGAGTGTAGAGCCAAGAGTAAGCCCTGAGCATCACCACGTATGACACAAAAAGCAAAATAAAATTAAATAATTTTATATGTATATAGATTGAAGCACTTTGATTTATAAGTTATGGTTTTTAAGCTATGATATGATTTGCAGTTACAGTTGTAACACTGTCGTCCTGTTGTTCATTGATTTGCTCAAGTGAGCACCAGTAACTTCTTCATTGCGAGACTTGTTGTTACTGTTTTTGGCATATCGAATATGCCACGGGTAGCTTGCCAGGCTCTGCCTTGCGGGCAGGATACTCTTGGTAGCTTTCCACGCGCTCCAAGCGGGATGGAGGAATTGAACCTGGGTCGGCCGCATGCAAGGCAAATGCCCCACCTGCTGTGCTATCGCTCCAATCCTTGCAGTTACAATAGCATTTATTATTATGATAGGGTTTCATGCATATAATGTTCCAAGACAGCACAACCCCATTAGGGTACCCCTATAGCTCAGTCTGTCCCCTACCCTGGTAGGTTCAGTTCTGTAAATCAGTTTTCAGGGGCCCTACATCTTTTGAGTTAATGACCATGACATGAGCAGAAATTGCCTTTCCTAACACCTTGCCCCTTCTACTTGCATCTCTTCCCATGCTTGGAGTACCTGGGCTAAGGGTAGCCCAAAGCCAGACACAGGGCTACTCGGGAGCATGAGAAATTGGGGGGCCACCGACAACACTTAATAGGTCCAAAGAACCCCAGATGTGCTGTGGTGGCGCCAGCGGCCACATCCTTTTGAAGCAGAGAGATGGGGGTGCCAACCCAGATTTGCTTCCTCCTGGGGCTCCACCCTGGATCTCACTTGACTCAGCAGCTGGTCCAGGGGCCTGGCACATGCCAGGTGTGCAACTTCCATTGGCGATCCAGACACAGGCAGCGCCCAGAGAGCTGGTGTCTGGGGTGCAGACCCCAAGAAGCCCACTTGAGTGATGAAGTCCCCCGAACAGGCAGGAGGGAGGGGGTGCAGGGGGCTACCGGGAGGTCAGGAGGAGCCTCTTACTGGAAGGTGATTTCACAGCCGCACTGATGAAGGCAAAGGTTAAGAGAGATGATGTATGGGAAGGCACAGGGTCTGGCCCCTGATAGGAAGTCATTGATGATAATGACACCTTTTGGCTGCTCGCCCAGAGCTTGCAAACTAGGGTCAGGGACGGAGCCAGATGGAGGGAAATGTCCAGATGCCCCGCAGGCATGAAGAGCCTCTGTTACCCCGGGTTACAGAAACACCATCTTTGTGTATGAGGAAATGCCCTTCGAGTGATTTTCCGCTTCTCCCTGTGGGAGGGAGCAGTTCCTGCACGAGATCCGGGGGTCTGTCCCAATGGGAGAAATAGGGAGCCCCAAATCACCCCTTTCTCCTGCCTGGGGACTGAGCACCTCAGATAAGGAGGTTCTGTCAAGGTATGGCTTTAAAAAAAAAATTAACATTTTAATTTTGCTCTTCCCCCTTCCCTCTGTTACTGCTGTGAACGCGTGACCTGCTGTGCTTGTACGCATGCTCACTGGGGGTCGCACATTTGTGTCTGTGTGAGCAGTTGGTGACACCATCTGTGTTGGGGGGCTGCTCCTAGCTCTGTGCTCACGGGGTCACTTGTGCAGTGGTCGGGAAATCATCTGATGCTGGGGATCAAAACCCAGGTGGTCTGCGTGCATGAAAAGCACCACAAACCCCGTGCTATCTCTCCAGCCACGCTGCACTCTCTCTTCAGTTATGTGCACTCACACGCTGGGGGTGAGCTCCGGTCACGCATCTTTTTATTCAGTTGCGTGCTCTATGCTGGCCCTGGCTGCCTCCGGTAGCAAAGCTCACTCACGGCAGCTGGACGCCTCCTGGGACTCCAGAATCTCAGGCAGTAGAGTGGCCCTGGGGACTGGACTCTTGATCTCACACCTGCCAGGCGGGGGCTTTAGCCACTGCGCCATCTCCGCGCCCCATGATGGACTCCACGAGACATCAAAAATAGAACTGCCGGCCTTTCTTGGGTGAACGGGGTGGCCAGCTCTGTGCTCAGCCCCATGTTATCCCACTTGATTCCTCCAACTCGGGGGGGGTTCTGTTTGACAGCAGGGCTCAGAGATGGTGGCTCACTCATGCAGGCCGCCACAAGCAGCTTTGGAAGGAGGGTGGCGTGGGGCGCCAAGGTGTGGCCACTCTGAGGAAGGCTGAGGGCCTGGCACACTCTGATTCCACCCAGGGGAAGATGCCTTTAAATCGAGGCGAATATAGCAGGGTAGATCTGTTTGTGAAGGTAATCAAGTGAGTCTTAATTGTGTGTCCGGCAGAAGGAGATACAAGGGGGCATACACAGCATGGCCAAGGCCTTGAGATGGGGAGCCTGGGGTTCTCGGAACGCCTCTGTCTGGATCCTGGTGCT
Organism: Sorex araneus; assembly: GCF_027595985.1. Lineage (NCBI taxonomy): Eukaryota > Metazoa > Chordata > Mammalia > Eulipotyphla > Soricidae > Sorex > Sorex araneus. The sequence continues at coordinate 46,464,388 of NC_073306.1, read as the reverse complement.
CCCCTCTGCCCTTCAGGGCCAACCCATTTCCTTTGGGGCCCAGTTTTCTTCAGTCAATGAATTGGGATCAGATTTTTCCCCTTCAACACATGCAGGTGTGACTCACATGGTTGGTATGAGACAGGAAGAGAGTGGGTGTGATTGTGTATAATAGTATGTGCATGTGTGGTGTGTGTGCATGTGTGGTTGTGTATGTGATTGTGTGTCCATGTGCAACTATGTATGCATCTCTATAGGCCTGCCTTGCCCACTGTCCTCAAAAGACTGTCCCGGGGGGGAGGGGGGAAACAGGTGAGCAACCACCCCAGGTTCATGGAGAATGACAAAGTCAAGGGTAATGGTTTTGCATGGGATTGTGGAGTTGGAACATTGACTGGTGATGGAAGGGCCAAAAATCTCCGAGAATCCAAGACTGGTAGCTGGTGGCCTGTGCCTCGGTTCAGGAGAACTTACCTGCAGAATCTCACATCTGTGCTGTAGAGACAATGAAGCCCCTGATTTAGAGAAGTGTGTAAGACTTCGAGGGCACTGGGTTAGTGAGGGACTGCAGAACATTCTCTCTCTCTTTCTCTCTCTGTCTCTCTCTCTGTCTCTCTGTCTCTCTCTGTCTCTCTGTCTCTGTCTCTCTCTCTCTCCCCCCCCCTCTCCCTCTCTCCATCAGCCTGCAGAGTGATGGCTGTCTCTGCCCCTTTCTTGGGGGAGGACACAGCGTGTGACTCCCTGGCCTGCAGCCACGCCCAGAACCTGGGCTTCCAGCTCTGTGTCAGTCAGGCCCTTGTGATGTGGGGTCTGGCTAGGCAGGTCTGACATCCGCAGGACAGGCTGGCAGTTCTCAGGCTGATGCTACATTCTGCAGACAGAGTTTCTTCTTCCTCTGGGAAACCTCAGCTTTACTCTTCTTTTGGGATGCTGGGAATCGAACCCGGGTCAGCCGCGTGCAAGACAAACGCCCTACCTGCTGTGCTATTGCTCCAGCCCCCTATCTCTGCCTTTCTGAGCCTCACACTCCTTGTCGGCCCAATGAGGTTGTGTTACCACAGTCATTTGTTGGGAGGAGTTTTTGTTTGTTTGTTTTGGGGCCATAGGGGATGGTGATCAAGGCTTACTTATGGCTCTGCGCTCAGGGATCACTCCTGGCGGGGCTTGGGGGACCATATGGGATCCTGGGATTTAACGTTGGTTGGCCGTGTGCAAGATAAATGCCCTAACCACTGTACTATCCTCTGGCCCCCTCTTGGGAGGATTTAAAGCAACGACGTGAGCCAACTGCCCTTAGCTGGTGCTAGTCACAAGAGCGAGGGAAGGGCTGGGGGGATGGCTCATTGCCAAAAGCTCCTGGTCTTGCACCCCTAAGGCCAAGAGCTGGGTTTCTGGTGCTGCCCCGGTACATATGCCAAGCACTGCCCCGGAGGCTCTGTCTGGGATCCCTGGCACTGCAACTAAATGTGTGATTTCTGGCATACAACCAGGTGTGCGTGAGCACCATGACTGCAGGTGAGAGCACAGTGGCCAGGAGAGAGAGCCCCAGGGGTGCTGCATCCAGAGTGCAGAAATGCAGAAATGTGATTCCCACCCCCCTCCCACCCACTGCCGCCGTGTGTGTAAGCACTGCAGCTAGCGTGTGGCCCCGGCGAGCACCAGAGCCAGTGTGTGTGTGACCCCCGTCTCACAACAGCATTGAAGGGAAGGGGGAGGGGCATGAGGGAGACACAGGCAAAATCCAGTGGCCGTAATGCGGGGTTTCCTCCTTGTGCGGCTGCTGGGCTCTGCCTTGCCGTCCCCTCGTCACCAGTGGCTCTTGGCATGCAGAAACTGTCCCCTCCATTCACTGTCCTGTTCCAGTCCTGGCATCGGAGGCGGCATCACTAAGTATTTCTTAAGTATCTAGTTGGCACTTGGTTAATGAGATTCCCTCTGGGGAGTTGCAATCTATAATAACCCCAACTTCCAGGCAAGAAATCAGACACGAAGCCCTCAGGCCTGTCATTTCCTCCTCAGCTTAGCTAATCTTCCCTCCTGCTGGCTTCTCTGATGCCCCCAATGCCAGCAGGCCCCCCTCCTCCCATTGCTGTTTTCATAAGACAGTGTCCTGGTCCCCTTCAGAGCAGAGACCACATTTTTTTTCCCTTTTTTTTTTCTTTTTTGAAACTTAAAAGATTTAATCTTCACTGCTTTTTTCCTTCTTTTTTTTTCTATTTTAAAAAAATTTTTACATGAGGGACTGGAGCGATAGCACAGCGGGTAGGGCGTTTACCTTGTACGTGGTCGACCTTGGTTCGATTCCCAGCATCTCATATGGTCCCCTGAGCACCGCCAGGGGTGATTCCTGAGTGCAGAGCCAGGAGTAACTCCTGTGCATCGCCGGGTGTGACTCAAAAAGCAAAAAAAAAAAAAAATTTTTTTTTACATGAATCACCATGAGGTACAGTTACAGACTTTCGTGCTTATGTTTCAGTCATACAATGATCGAGTATTCATCCTTTCACCAGTGCCTGTTAACCACCAATGTTCCCAGTATCCCTCCCACCACCCCCACTCCTTCCCCTCCACCCCACCCCGCCTCTGTGGCAGGGCATTCCCTTTTGCTCTCTCTCCTTTTGGGTGTTGTGGTTTGCAATATAGGTATTGAGTGGCCATCATGTTTGATCTATAATCTACTTTCAGCCCACATCTCCCATCCCGAGCGGGCGCTCCAGGCACCCTTTACTTGGTGGTCCCTTCTCTATCTGAGCTGCCTTTTCCTCCCAGCATATGAGGCCAGCTCCCAAGCCGTGGAGCAGTCTTCCTGGTACTCATCTCTACTATCCTTGGGTGTAAGTCTCGCATTCTGTTACTTTATATTCCACAAATGAGTGCAGTCTTTCTATGAGAGACCACACTCTCTGCCACGCGCCTGCTTGTTTATCTCTCCCCGAGGAGCCTGTGCTCAGAGCTGGATCCCCAGTCCCGTGGCCTAGCCAGCAGGTTTGTCCATCCTGACACCCTTGAGCCCCGTGGGCTGGCATGCCAGACCCGAAGGACTCCGCTGTTGGAGGCGTCTCTTAGGTCCAGTCGGTCCATCTCCGGCCAGAAACAGGGAGGAGGGCGGGAAAGCGCGACTATTCTTGTGTCCACGTTGTGGTTCTTGGCCAAACCGAACCGATTGGTCATGCCTGTTGCTGTGTGCGAGCTGGCCGCCTGTCTCCCACTCAGCCCAGGAGCCCTTTACTTCCAAGTGCCAGCCCTTAACCTTCTCCCGCGACAGGCTCGCCGGGTCCCATTATAATTAACTGCTTTCTTTTCTCAAGCTTCGCCAGAAATGAGACAGCTAATTAATTTCTGGCCGCTCGCCACTCCCGTTAGCTGGTGGGCAGGGATGTGGCTCGCAGCCCTGGCTGCCCAGCCTGGCTGGCTTTGCCGTCAGAAGCGCAACCGCCCTTTGTCTGCAAATAGAGGGAACTCCAGCTGGACCCCGGCTGCCTGGCAGCTGCTTTATTTAAGCTCTTTGTTCTCTAGAGGGCAGAGCCTTTGTGAGCACCGAGGGTGTAGCTGTGCCCTGGTTATTTCATCTATAAAACAAAGAGATGAAACGCGTCTGGTCGTGGGGGCGGAGAGGGCACCATCAGACCCTGCCATTCCTAGTTGCTGGACTTTTGGGACTTTTCATTCTCCTTCTGAGCCTCAACATTCTGCACCTGTACAATGGGAGTGATAATGCCCGCCTACTCAAGGTGTGCAGATTCAACAGGTCACTAAACATGCGTGTGGCCTTCACTTAGTAGGGCAGCTGGCACCAAGTGAACAGTCAGTGAGTGCGCTCACCTCCCCTCTTTGCTCCCAACAGGGACATTCGGTTTCTGATGAAGAACCTCTTTCTGCTGGGAGTAATTTTAACAAATGCTGGTTCTGTTTTTCAGCCACAGGATAGCTAGTCCATCTGGATCGGCTCCTGAGGATTATGCTAACAAGTGAATCGAAAGGGGGTGCTTTCAGGCCAGAGGAAGGGATTCTTCTCTCCATCGGAGACAAGGCTAAACTGAGGTGACAGTAGGGCCTCGCTCCACCGAGGGCCCCAGGAAAGCGTTCTGCCAACCTCGCTTCTGGCGGCTGCGGCAGCGCTTGTCCTTTACCCACTGAGGCTGTTCCTGCCTCTCCCTATGTGTCCGTGGGTCCTTCACAACGGTCTTTAGTCCTAGTGGACTCAGGCACTCAGCACTTCTAAATGCATCACATCCGCAAAAACCCAGCCACGTTTCTCAGGGCTCACGGACATGTAGCTAGCGCGTTCTCCAGGGCTCCCCTGCCCTCCTCCGTCAGGTGTGATACTCGAATCTATGCCGCGGGCGATCGGAGTGGTTCGGTGGGACCATCTCTATGATGTTGGTTGAATTCTATGGAACGTGTCAGCGCACGGGAGCCGATGAGACAGAGTCTTAGCTCCGGGGACAGAGGTGGTGGCAAGGTGAGGACAGGGATGTGCACAGTCCGGTCCGTGGATCTACCACGTGCTGACTAAACACTGTACCCGAGAACCAGGGGGAGGCCCCTCCCAGGAGCCACGGCCTCTTGGGGAGTCTGCAACCCTGGACAGGATCCGTTCCCCTTTTTCCTTTACTTAGTCTACTTGAACTCTCATCTGGCACATCTCCTGTGGGGGCCACCTGAAGAAGTTCGAAGACTTGATGCTCCCGCATGCTGGGAGAACTGGCATTGACTGACTTGGCTCCTCCCGTCTTTTCTGCTCACGGCTTCAGTTTCCCCATCTGTATGTTGTGAGAAAAGATTTGAACTCCCAGATCCAGATCAGAGCCTCTTCTAGGGCTGCAGTTCCAGCTCAGGGCTCAGGGCTCCTCCCTGAGGGGCAGAGGGGTCCCCTGGCATCATTCTGGGCCAGGCAGTGTCCTGGGTCGTGCTCTGGGTTGTGTGCTCAACAGCCCTTGGGGAGAATCCTTCTGGCCCTTTCCGTTTTCTGGGGGCTCCATTCTACCATTTCCTGGCTTGTAACTGTTGTTTTGAGAGTGAAAAAAAAAAAGATATGTAAGTACAATTGTCTTGATGGTGTGATGCTGTTTTAGGGCTTCTGTTGCTGTTTTGGTTGTTTTGTCTGTTTATTTTTCTTGCCGGCTTTGACCCCCCACCATGGAATACTGTGCTGAAGCGGGGAAAAAATAGCCCCAAGTTTAGTGAAAAACAGGCGATGCTTTAAAGAGATAAGCTGACGTTTCTCTCTCCAGGCCTGGGAAGTCGCCTGGCCCAGGGCAGAGAGGACAGATCCTTCACTGGGTCTGGATGGAGGGTAGAAGGCTGGTGCTTGGGTTTGGGGGGGGGATGTGTATGCTAGTGTCTGCCAAGAATCGGGACACCTGGTGCCCTTTCCCACAGGAACGCTTCCAGCGAATGCCATGTCCCTTCTGACCCTGGCAGTGTGGAATTCTGGGACACAGCATGAGAGCTCACCTCCCTGCTTGCAGGTTGCCTGCTCAGTGCCAGGTGCCAGAGACAGGTGCCAGCCTGCTTTGGAGCACATGTTTCACCAGTCAAAGACTGGAAGGGCCCAGGAGAGAAGCTGATGCCCAGAACTCCGGGGCTGCAGGGCAGAGCACTGGCTGCTGTCTTCCCTCAGCCTTTCCTTCGTCTTTTCCTCTTCGGCCAACCTGGGGATGGAACCCAGGGCCTCACCCTGCAAGGCAAGTGCTCTGGCACAGGGCACTCGTGACTCTCAGCCCCTTCCTACCAGTGGGCTCTGTCATTTCCTTCTCTGCTCCCTACAAAATGGGAGCAAGGAACTCCCCCCCACCGCCGCCTCCCCACCGAGTCTGGGAAGATGAAATGATATAAAATGCTTCCCAGTGCCCGGCACCTCTGTGTCCAACAATTATCTACGACCTAGTAAAAGTTCAGGCCAAGCCCCGGGGTAAGGAACACCACAGGATCGGATCTGAGAGAGCCCTGTACTGCGTTGCCGTTGGCACACGGCTAGCTGTGAATTTGGTGTTGAATTCCCTCTGCTCCTTGCCTCACTCATTGTCCCGGGAGTGTTTCCCAAGTAGAGGTGGGGTAGTCAGAGATCGGCTCTCCACTCTGTGTCCCAGCCTCCAGCCTGTGCCCAGCCTGGGCAAGGGCTGATGGTGAGCTGGTGTAGGTGATGAGGAGGCTGGGCACAGTGGAGCCCAGCCCCAAGGGACAACAAAGATAAGCTCTCAATCCGAGTTGCAATCCTGTCACTGTCGCTTCATGAGGTTATGCTCTTGGCACAGGAAAGGAAAGCTGAGAATCTGGCTCCTCAAGCAAACAGCCGTTTCCCCAGCCCCCGCTGTCAGCCAGTCCCCCCTTGAGGCCTCCATATGAAGGAGGATACCGGGCACTTGGCAGGGAGATGCCAGCCAACTTCCCTGGGTTTTCTGGGGGACGTGCTGCCTGGTCCAATGAGGGCATAGTTGGGGTGGTGGCCCTGGGTGGTGCCAGGGACTGAAATCACACCTTTTTTTTTACTTTTTGGGTCACACCCAGCAATGCACAGGGGTTACTCCTGGCTCTGCACTCAGGAATTACTCCTGGCAGTGCTCAGGGGACCATATGGGATGCTGGGAATCGAACCTGGGTCGGCTGCGTACAAGGCAAATGCCCTACCCGCTGTGCTATTGCTCCAGTCCCTGAACTCACACCCTTGTTCATGCAAAGCAGGTACTTTTCGCTGAGCCACATCTCTGGGTTCTTTTTTCCTTTGATAGCTGCCATCCTAATGGGCATCAGGTGGTATCCTATGATAAGTGTTGGTTTGCATTCCCTTATGCATTTAATGATAAGCAGCTCTTCATGTGCTTACGAGCCTTTTTTAAATTTAGAGAAATGTTGGCCTGAGACCAGAGCATAATACAGCAGGTAGGGTGTTTCAATCCCCAGCATCCTGTAGGGTTCCCTGAGCCCATGAGGAGAGATCCCTGAGCACAGAGCCAGGGCTAAGTCCTGAACACCACTGGGTGTGGCCAAATAGAAAAACAAAAAAATTTAGAGAAATGTCTGTTAAAGTGCTTTGCCCATATTTTGGTCATTTTGTTTGCTATTTCATTCATGAGTCATAGTAATCTTTTAACTGCACTTTTATCCATTTTGAATGTGTTTTGGTAAATGGTGTAGGTAAGGATCCAACATCATTCCAGAACATTTCAAAACAGAAAAAGGTATATTGGAGGTTGGCTGTGGGTTTTGGGTATATTTGGCCACATTTGGAAGTGCTCAGGGCTGACCCCTGACTCTGTGCTCATGGATAACACCTGACTGGGCTTGGGGGACCATATGGAATGCTGGGGACCCACCCCAGGCTGGCCACGTGCAAGGCACACTCCCTACCTGCTGTACTGTCTGTACTGCCGTACTATCGCTCTGGCCCCAGAAAAAGAGAATTAAAAAACTGAAGACCAACAGTAAGATGTTGGAGAGTAAGGCCAAAACAGCCTCACTTTCTAGAAAGTTCCGTTTCTTTCACACTCCTCCTCTACCCCTCATCGAGCAGCCTTACCGAGGTTGGAGTGAGCTTTAAACAAGTAATCAGACACCTAAATCAATCCTCATCCCTCCCAGGCCTGATTAAAGTCTCTGATGGTGGGGCTGGAGAGATAGTACAGAGGGCAGGGCATGTGCCTTGCATGCAGACAAACCTGGTTCAATCCTTGAGCACTGCCAAGAATGATCCTTAAGCACAGAGCCAGGAGTAAATCCTGAATACAGCTGGGTTTATTCAAAACAAAACTAACAAATGAAATTTCTTTTTTTTTCTTTTTGGGTCACACTTTTTGGGTGATGCACAGGGGTTACTCCTGGCTCTGCACTCAGGAATTACTCCTGGCAGTGCTCAGGGGACCATATGGGATGCTGGGAATCAAACCCGGGTCGGCCGCGTGCAAGGCAAACATCCTACCCACTGTGCTATCGCTCCAGCCCCACAAATGAAATTTCTAACTAACAAACAAAATTTCTAAGAGTGGGCCAGAGAGATAGTATCAAGGTTAAGGTACTTGCCTCTTCTGAGGCTAAAGCTGTGACCCAGGTTCAAATCCTAGCACTGCATATGGTCCTCTGAACACAGAGCCAGGAGCAAGCCCTGAACACAGTTGAGTGTGACCAACTGTGGCTAACCCCCTCCCCCACCAAAAAACAAAAATCTCTTATAGTGGGGCTGAAGGGAGACCTCAATGGGTTGGGGTACTGGGATACATCCCTGAGTACCTGAGTACTGTTGAATATGGCCCGAGTCTCTCTCTCTCTCTCTCACACTCTCTCTCTCTCTCTCTCTCTCTCTCTCTCTCTCTCTCTCACACACACACACACACACACACACACACACACACACACATAATTACGATGATCTCTGATGGCTTGTCATTCCACCCCAGATAGAATCCGAGCCCTTCCCGACTCAGGCCGTGGCCCCCCACACCTTTCCTGCACTCCTCCAGGCCTCACCATGCCGCAGTCCCACCTGCCTTCTGACCTTCTGTGGGTCATCCCATCCTGTCCCTAAGTGGGAGGCTATGCATGACTAAAATTGGCTCTTCTCTTTGCACAGCTGAGATTTACTCATCCTTCCCAAACTGGCAGGAATGTCACCCGGACTTACCTTGAGCTGCACTAAATGGTACCACGGGAACAGAAGGGCTCAGGCCACAGAAATGAAGTTTCCTGCAGTTTTAGAGGCGGGAAGCCCCAGACTGGGATTCCAGCAGGAGTGCCTGCTGGTGGGCACTCTGTGGCTTGTACATGGAGATTTTTTTTTTCTTGTTTGTGGCCACACCCAGTGGTGTTCAGGGACAACTACTGGCTCTGTGCTCAGAGGTCACTCCTGGCAAGGCTCAGGGGGTCCTGTGCAATTCCAGGGATCAAACGGGGGGGGGGGGGCAGCTTCGTGCAAGGCTTGTGCCCTTATGCTCGCATCTCCCCAACCCCTGACCAGAGGTTTACTTTATCGGAGAAGGAACTTCAAGGACAAAATAAATATGAATATGAATTTGGGAGCAGCAGAATAGAAAGGCCAGTGAGCCTCCCAGCTCAGGGAGCTGGCTCTCTGCGGGGAGTCCAGACTGCAAGCACGGGGTCCTAGTTCCATCCCCAAGCACCAAAGAGGCCTCTGAGCACTGCTGGGTGTGGCCAGCTGCAGGTCTGAGAAGCACTGGGTCTGGGTCTGAGCTGTCAGCTCGCACTGCTGGGACCCCACCACAAAGGGTTAGAGCTGGATGCCAGATGGAAAAGAGCAGCCCCAGTGCCCCTAACTCTGCGACCAGAATCCTTATCATCAGAAGTATGTTCCCTCATTAGGAAACACATGGATTCTCTTTGGATGGCCCCTGAGAAGCTGTGCTGGCTCTGATTTATAGAGGGGGGTCCGCTTTACAGCCGTGTCCACCTCAGTCCCCCACAGTGCAGCTCACCTGTGGACAGCACCCCCCCACACCCCTAGCTGTGAGTCAGAGCTTCACTCAGACCAGCCTTTAGCCAAGTATCACTGTGGATTTTTTTAGGGGTGGTGGGGGGCACACACACCCAACGATACTCAAGGGTCCCTCCTGATGATGCTGAGACCGAATGGGGTGCTGGAAACTAAACCCGTGTTGGCCCTGTGCAAGGCAAGCACCCTACCCGCTGTACTATTGCTCCAGCCCCCACCAGGTATTTGAAGGAAGTGTCTAGGAGAAGAGGGAGGCTAAAGCAGACAGACAGAAGCGTTTGGAGCAAATACACAACTCGGAGAGCTAAAACCAAATAATAAAGCAAAGATCAGCCTCCTCAGAGATAAGAGAATATATTGTATCATGAATTAAGATGCTATGTAGGGAATAATAAGGAAAGGGAGGGTTTGGGAAAATAAACCTGAGAGCAAAAATATTTTAAAAGTCAACAGGAAAGCTGAGAGACAATGAAAATGGAAATTTCTTGCTTATAAGTGGATAGTCATGAAGAGTATCATGCTAAGTGAAATGAGTCAGGAAGAGAGGGACAGACAGAGTGACTGCACTCATTTGTGGAATATAGAATATCATAGTACGAGACTAACACCCAAGGACAGTAGAGACAAGGGCCAGGGAGATTGCTCCACGGTTGGAACTCCACCTCATGAGCTGAGGGAGAAGTTAGCTGGGATGGAGAAGGGATCACTAGGTCAATGATGGTTGGAGGGATCACTCGGGATGGGAGATGTGTGCTCAGAGTAGATAAAGGACCAAACATGATAGCCTCTCAGTATCTGTATTGCAGACCATGATGCCCAAAAGTAGAGGGAGGGTATGAGGGACATCATCTGCCATAGAGGCAGGGGAGTGGTACAATGGTGGTAGGGGGTGGGAGGAATACTGGGGACATTGGTGGTGAAAAATGTACACTGGTGGCGGGATGGGTGTTTGATCATTGTATGACTGAAACTCAAACATGAGAGTTTTGTAACTGTAGCTCACGGTGACTCAAAAAAAAAAAAAAAGAAAAGAAAATGGAAATTTCTAGAAAGGTGTCCGTCAAAGACCAAGATATTAAAGGAAGAAGAAGAAGAGAAGAGACAAGAAAATTAGAGGAACATGGCAGACCTCGGTTTTAATCCCCAGCATTATGTGTAGTCCCCCAAGCACCTCTAGGTACGATAAAAATAACACCCCCCCAAAAAATATCAAAAGAGAAATGAAACATATTGGGAGAGTAAATTATAAAATAAGCTGCTAAGAGGTGAACTGAGCAGAGGAAGCTGCTAAAAAATACAGGCTACTGAGGATGGGGAGACATCTAAAGATAAAGTCCAGGGGGCTGGGGCTGTAGCGACAGTACAGCAGGCAGGGCACTTGCCTTGCACACAGCCATCTGGGTTTGACTCCCAGCATCCCATCTGGTCCCCTAAGAACAGTGAGGAGTGATTCTGGAGTGCAGAGCCAGGAGTAACCCCTGAGCGTCACCGGCTGTGCCTCCCCCCCAAATACAAAGTCTGTGTCCTGCATGAGCAGGATAGTCCTCTGGGTTCTACCCTAGGCAGCACGGCCCCCTAGACAAGGCACTGCAACCCCAGCAGCGTCACACCCAACCCAGGTGTGGGAAGCCCTTGCTTCCAAACGATAAAGAAGCGAAAAGACTGGAGAAAGGTAAGGTGAGGTGAGGCACTCCCGAGGAATGTAGGCGTTCCTTTGGCCTTTGAAGGAGATGAACACATAGTTTTGGTTAAAATACAAATGAAATTTAAAAATGAAAAGACTAATCGAGAAAATGTAAAGCAGGAGTATTTTTCTGTCTGTGAAATAGAGACGATTTTTGACTGCTGTCTACATTTTCTTTTTTAAGGTACTGTATACTGTATAACGTGAACAAAGATTTGAGGAAAGCAAATGTCTGAAATAGGGCTATGTTCCCTCAAATATCTTTATGCCCATGACTCAAACCAAAGTATATGAAGCAATATGAAATTTGGAACAGTAGCCAAATGAAGCAGAATAAATTAGTGTGGAATAAAAAAATAAAATAAAATTAGAGGAGGCCAAATATCTAATGGAATTTCCAGGGTTTCCAGAGAAAGCTGTGGAAAGGAAATGATTCTTAAACAATGTGATTTATCCAGGAAGACACAAAACTTCAGTTTCGAGGGCCAAATCAGAGTGAAAGAGCCTGCAAGTCTTGTCTCTCAGACAGAGTCTAAGGTAAGGGGACAAAAACAGAAATTAGGATTCTAGGTTCTTCCTGGCAACCCTGGGTACTGGGAATGAGGGAAGCATGTTTACAGAATTCTAATAGAAGATGAGTTCCAAATAATAATCTTTTTTTCCTTTGTTTCCTGTACAAAGAAAGAAGAAATTGAGGGGCCGGAGCGATAGCACAGCGGGTAGGGCGTTTGCCTTGCACACGGCCGACCCGGGTTTGATCCCCGGCATCCCATATGGTCCCCTGAGCACTGCCAGGAGTGATTCCTGAGTGCAAAGCCAGGAGTAACCCCTGAGCATCGCTGGGTGTGACCCAAAAAGCAAAAAAAAAAAAAGAAAGAAAGAAGAAGTTGAGGCTAGAGTGATGGTACAGCAGGTAGAGCACTTGTCTTTCACACTGCTGACCAGGGTTCAATCCCTGGTCCCCATAGAGTCCTGCCAAGAGTGACCTCTGAGCACAGAGCCAGGAGTTAAACCCTCAGGATATCCGGATGTGGTCCCAAAACAACCCCCCTCCCCAAAGGAAAGAAAAAAAGGAAATCAGAAATGAGGGTAGAAGAAGGACATTTTTCAGATATGCAAAAAATAATAATAATACATTTTTTTTCTTTTTGGGTCACACCTGGCGATGCACAGGGGTTACTCCTGGCTCTGCACTCAGGAACCACCCCTGGCGGTGCTCAGGGGACCATATAGGATGCTGGGAATCGAACCCAGGTCGGCCGCGTGCAAGGCAAACGCCCTACCCGCTGTGCTTTTGCTCCAGCCCCCCCAAAAAATAACAATACATTTTTACTTCCTATATGTCCTTTCTTAAGGAGTGAGGAGAGGTTGTCTTCCACTAAAATGGGGGCATAAATCAAGATAGTTCTACTAATGCCTCATAGAACTCTATAAAAAACATACAACCCCACCAAAAAATGGGGCTAAGAGAGGAACAGAAATTTGCTTAAAAAAGAATAAAGACACATGAAAAAGTGCTCTACATCACTAATCATCAGAGAGATGCAGATCAAAACAACCACGAGATACCACCTCACACCACAGAGACTAGCACACATCCAAAAGAACAAAAGCAACCACTGTTGGAGAGGATGTGGGGAGAAAGGGACCCTTCTACACTGCTGGTGGGAATGCCGGCTAGTTCAGCCCTTTTGGAAAACAATATGGACGATTCTCAAAAAACTAGAGGTTGAGCTCCCATTTGACCCAGCAATACCACTGTTGGGAATATATCCCAGAAAAGCCAAAAAGTATAGTCGAAATGACATCTGCACTTATATGTTCATCGCAGCACTGTTTACAATAGCCAGAATCTGGAAAAAACCCGAGTGCCCTAGAACAGATGACTGGTTGAAGAAACTCTGGTATATCTATACAATGGAATACTATGCAGCTGTTAGAAAAAATGAGGTCATGACGTTTGCATATAAGTGGATCAGCATGGAAAGTATCATGCTAAGTGAAATGAGTCAGAAAGAGAGAGACAGACATAGAAAGATTGCACTCATCTGTGGAATATAGAATAATAGACTATAAGACTAACACCCAAGAATAGTAGAAATAAGTACCAGGAGGTTGTCTCCATGGCTTGGAGGCTGGTCTCTCATTCTGGACAACTCAGGGAAGGGAACACCAAGTAAAATGTGGTCGGAGGTCATGTAGGGGAAGGGTGATGCGGGCCAAATATAGACTAGAGACTGAACACAATGGCCACTCAACACCTTTATTGCAAGCCATAACACCTAATCAGAGAGAGAGAACAAAAGGGAATACCCTGCCATAGTGGCAGTGTGGGGTGGGGGGAGACGGGACTGGGGAGGGTGGGAGGGATGTTGGGTTTACTGGTGGTGGAGAATGGGCACTGGTGAAGGGATGGGTTATCGAACTTTGTATGGGGGAAACATGAGCACAAAAATGTATAAATCTGTAACTGTACCCTCACGTTGACTCACTAATTAAAAATAAACTATTAAAAAATTAAAAAAAATAAAGATGACGAAAAGGCATATGAAAAAGTGCTATGTATCACTTATCATCAGGGAAATACAAATCAAACCGACAGTGAGATATCAGCTCACACCAGTGAGACTGGCACACATCACAAAGAATGAAAACAACCAGTTTTCCCCCACATCTACCCTGGTGTGAATGTGGGGAAAGGAACCGTCATTCACTGCTGTGGGAATGTTGACTGGTCCTGCCTTTTTGGAAAACAATATGGACACTTCTCAAGAAACTAGAAATTGAGCTTTCATATAATCTAACAATTTCACTCCTGAACATCTATCCTTAGGATCCATAAATTCAATTCAGAAAAGCCATCTGCACTCCTGTGCTCATTGCAGCACTATTCATAATGGCCAGAATCTGGAAGTGATCCAAGTGTCCAAGCATTCTTTTCTTAATCACACTGAAACCATCTTTAGGCTAGGAAGCATGGGGATTTAACTATTTAACGTCAAACGGACCACAACTAGGCAGTCTTCTGAAGTTGCTGGATAGGGGTTTAGAACTCCTTTCATGGGAGTTTTTCTGGCCGTCATAGCGATGATGAGACAAAGAGAAGGGCATAAGAATAGAGATTTTCATTTAGTTACTCTGTCACAGCTTGCCCTGTGGGAGGGCTACGTAGAGGGCATCAGCAAGGAGACCCAGTTGCTAGTAATTTTTGTGTTGGTACATTCTGTTTTTGAGGGACATTTATTGTTCCTATGGCCCCCTCCTTTGCCTTGCCTACTTACCCAGGTTGGTCTGGTTCTTCTGTTCTGGTTAGCTTTATGCTTTTTTTTTGTATGTTTGTTTCTGGGCCACACAGAAACACACAGCGGTGCTCAGGGCTTTCTCCTGGCTCTGTGCCCAGGGATCACTCCTGGCAGGGTTTGAGGGACCATACGGGATGCCAGGGATAGAACCCAGGTAGGCTGTGTGCAAGGCAAGTGCCCTGCTTGCTGTACTATCACTCCGGCCACAATGATTTATGACCTATTCATCTTTGTCTGTTTCCCAGAATGGGTCACTCAGAGGTTTCTGCCTCCAGCTACCTGATTATTATTTCCAACTTTCCTACCATGACAACAGTGCAGCAAGTAAGGCATTTCTTAAGCCAAAGGAGTATATGAAAACAGAGCAACACTGCAATCTAACCCTTACATATTACTAGATCACATGGTTAGATAAAGAAACTGTGGTACATATACGCAATGGAGTATTATTCACTTGTAAGAAAAACATGAAAAATGGGGCTGGAGTGATAGCACAGCAGGTAGGGTGTTTGCCTTGCACACGGCCGACCCGGTTTCGATTCCCAGCATCCCATATGGTCTCCGCAGCACCACCAGGAGTAATTCCTGAGTGCAGAGCCAGCAATAACCCCTGTGCATCACCGGGTGTGACCCAAAAAGAAAAAAGGAAAAGAAAAACATGAAATCATGAAATTTGCTGCCATGTTGGTGGAGCTGCAGAGTATGATGCTGAGTGGTCAGGAGAGGGGCAGACAGAGCAATATCTCTCATGCTCGGGCTATGCAAGAACAGAATAGGGGAGTAACAAGTGCCCACAGGCAACAGAAACAGGAAACTTGTCTCCAGTAGGGAGTTTACCATGGGGGTAGGAGACAGTGGGTGAGGGACCCTGGGAAATTGATGAAGAGAAACCCTGGGTGGAGCTTATGGTGTTGAAATTCATGTGTGAAATCCTGCTAATAGTTTGTAAACCATGGTGCCCAGGGGGGCAGGGAAATAGTACAGGGGATAAGGCACTTGCTTTGCACACTGCCAACTTGGTTTCATTCCCCAGCACCCCCTATGGTCCCCAAGCCCACCAAAAATGATCCCTGAGCACAGAGCCAGGATTAATCCCTGAGCACTGCAGAGTGGGGAACCCAAACCAAAAATAGAGGTGCTGGAGAGATAGTACAGTGGGTAGGGCACTTGCCTTGCACGCAGTTAACCCACCATCCCATATGGCCCCTCCAGCACCTCTAGGAGAAATTATCAAGTGCAGGGCCAGGATTAACCCTGAGCCTCACCTGGTATGGCCCCAAAACAAAAGCAACAGCAAAAGCAAGTGAAAAATTAGAAAAAGAAAGAAAAGCTCTGCCAGCAGAAGGCTCCAGCCCGGAGAGAGAGGGCATGGGTGGGAGGGTAGGCCCTGGAAAGACTGAGAACCCAGATCCTGCAACAGTGTGGAGAAGGCGTTTCCCAGGGCTTCTGGGTGGGGTGGAGATATAGTCATGTGTACACCCACCTAGCAAATGGGAAAAGGGGCCATTGTTAACTGCAGGGAAAATCAAATCTGTACTTGGAAATACATGTAATTATAGCATACCACTGTGGCTTAGCAGTGAAGAGTATTTGTTAAGTCCTAAGAACGTAAACACCTTAAAAATAAATCCTGAATATGAATTTACCCCCCAAAATTGCATATTGTGCACGGACCATATTGGGAGGCTGGAAAGAGGGAACTGGGTGGTGTAAGAGTTCATTTTCCTCTACCATAGTATGAAGTTAAGGGGGTTATCGCTAGTGGTCAGTGATATCAGGCTTCCCATGTTCCCAGCCCCCCCAGCTTCCGGTACGCTATATGGTCCCTTGAGCCCTACCCAGTGGGCCCCATGACTGGCTGAGGTCATCAGGAGCAGGAGAAAGTGCTAAGCGGACCTTCTGGCTATTTCTTCTCCCTTTGTGGTGATCTGGAGGCCTCAGGGAAAGACAGCAGAGCCCCCAGTCAAATCAGGCTGGAGTTGCTTCCCAGGGACTCCGAATAACCTTGGCAAGGGAGACAAGGAGAGCTTTATTGTGATAAACCACCAAGATTAGGGATTGGCACCGCTGAGGTTTGGGACTGTCACAGCCCTAGAGCCTGGCTTCACTGAATGCAAACTTCAAGAGACACTGTGAAATTGGTAAATCAAGAAATAGCACTACAGCTTAGTTTAGAATTATGGAGATAATATTAGAAGCTTCAAACATGAGAAATGGCTGCCTTGGGGAGTAGGCAGGGGAGGGAGGAAGGAAAGGGAGGGCAGGGCTGCTATTTCCACTATGTCACTCCATGATGCTTTGTTTATTATTATTATTATTATTATTGTTATTATTATTATTGGGCTGGAGTGATAGCACAGCGGTTGGGCTTTCGCCTTTCACGCGGCCGACTCATGTTCGATTCCTCCGCCCCTCTCGGAGAGCCTGGCAAGCTACTGAGAATATGGAGCCTGCATGGCAGAGCCTGGCAAGCTACCCGTGCGTATTGGATATGCCAAAAACAGTAACAATAAGTTTCTCAATGAGAGACGTTACTGGTGCCCGCTCGAACAAATCGATGAACAACCGGATGACAGTGATGATGATGATGATGATGATTTGGTATTTGGATCACACCTGGTGGTGCTCAGGCATTACTCCTGGCTCTGCACTCAGGGGTCACTTCTGGCTCTGCACTTAGGAATCACTCCTGGCAGTGTTCTGGGAACCATATGGGGTACTGGGATTGAACCAGGGCTGGCTATGTCCTTACCCACTGTATAATCTCTTACGGCCCCTTTTTTAAAATTTTATTTTTATAAATTTGTTCACAATAATTTATTGCATTCAATATTTCAACACCAATCCAACCACCATGACACCTTCCTACTACCATTATTTTGAATTTTTCCACCACCACCCAAGCGTGCCCCAAAGACAGATGCTAAATCATTTATTTTGTATTGCTTGTTATGAATAAACCACTAAGAGTGATTCAAAAAGGTTTCCTTAAAGGAAAGTGTGTGAAAATTGTATCTCATCTTGGAGCCATTAAACTCCTGTATAAGAGATCACTAACATGTTGTTACAGGTTGAGCCATGTGTACTAGTATATAAATATATACATAAATATGTATATGTATATATATTTTGCTTTTGGGGTCACACCCAGTGATGCACAGGGCTTACTCCTGGCTCATGCACTCAGGAATTGCTCCCGGCAGTGAATTACTCCCGGCAGTGCTCGGAGGACCATATAGGATGCTAGGAATCGAACCCGGGTCAGTTGTGTGCAAGGCAAACGCCCTACCCGCTGTGCTATCGCTCCAGCCCCTATATATATATATATATATATATATATATATATATATATATATATATATATTTTTTTTTTTTTTTACTGGAGCGATAGCACAGCGGGTAGGGCTTGCTTTCTTTCTCTTTCTTTCTTTCTTTCTTTCTTTCTTTCTTTCTTTCTTTCTTTCTTTCTTTCTTTCTTTCTTTCTTTCTTTCTTTCTTTCTTTCTTTCTTTCTTTCTTTCTTTCTTTCTTTCTTTCTTTCTTTCTTTCTTTCTTTCTTTCTTTCGTCACACCCGGCAATGCACAGCGCTTACTCCTGGTTCTGCACTCAGGAATTATTCCTGGCAGTGCTCAGGGGGACCATAGGGGATGCTGGGATTCGAACCCGGGTTGGCCACATGCAAGCCAAACGCCCTACCTGCTATGCTATTGCTTCAGCCCAGGACGTTTGTCTTGCATGCAGCCAACCCAGGTTCAATTTCTCCATCCCTCTGGGAGAGCCCAGCAAGCTACCGAGAGTATCCTGCCCGCATGGCAGAGCCTGGCAAGCTCCCCGTGGTGTATTTGATATGCCAAAACAGTAACAACTCTCAAAATGGAGATGTTACTGGTGTCTGCTTGAGCAAATCAATGAACAATGGGATGACAGTGCTACATTTTTTAAAATCAAGATCGGTTGACTTTTGCTCTATACCCTCTCAAATGTGGTATACTACTCTTGGTACATCAGTGACATAAAGTATGAAAATTTTCCAGGGATTCTAAAATTTTAAATAGGGTGATAGAGCTGGAGTGTTTAACTAAATGATGATTTTGGGATGAGGAGGCATCTCTGTAGCATGTTGCTCTCTTCTGAGATTTGTTTGTGAATCTCTGGATCATGGCCGTTAATGAGCTTACATGGCACCCAGAGGCTGTGCCTGGGCGTGACTGCCAGGCTACTGAAAGCAAAGGGAGATGGGAGGGAGGGACCCATTCCTGACCCCATGCGAGCCTGGAGATTTCAGTCACAAAACCTGCATACGTGGGCTTTCCAGCAGATTCATTCTTGTGCATGAGGGCTCGTTCTGAGTCTGTGAAGATTGGCTGTAAGCATGGCAGCAATTGGGTTCTGGAGGTTTTTGGCTTCCGGGGCTCTACTGGGGCAAGCAGAGGGACTCACCTGCCCCCCTCTGAGGACCCCGGATGAAGTCAGTTTGGCACGAGGTGAAGAGGCATCTCTGCAGTGTGTTGCTCTTTTCTGAGATTTATTTGTGAGTCTCTGGATCATATCCATTAATGAGCTTATATTATGGCCCCTATTTTTAATTATTTTGTTTTTTAGCAATACCCAGTGGTGCTCAGGCTCAGGGCTTACTCTTTTTTTTTCTTTAAATTTATATTAGTGAATCACCATGAGGTACAGTTACAAAGTTATGAACTTTCATGTTTGCATTTCATTTACTCTTGGTTCTGTGCTCAGGAACCAATCCTTGTGGGACACAGAGTCCCATATGATATACTGGGGATTGAACACCTGTCAGCCTCATACAATAAAAGTGCCTACCTACTCTACTGTCTCTCCTGCCCCACTTCCTTGGTGCTTGCTTTATTTATTTATTTATTTATTTATTTATTTGCTTTTTGGTCAGACCCAGAGATGCTCAGGGGTTACTCCTGGCTCTGCACTCAGGAATTACTCCTGGCAGTGCTCGGGGGCCATATGGGATGCTGGGGATTGAACCTGGGTCGGCTGTGTGCAAGGCAAACACCCTAAATGCTGTACTGTCGCTCCAGTCCCCTCTCCATGGTGCTTTAGACTGTGCAGTCCTATTCTGTTAGCAGGGAGAACATTTCAGACAAAGCTGGATACAGAGAAGTGGTTAGCTAAGATTCTGACCAAATCTCTCCAAGTGTCGTCAGAGGGCAGGCACCCAGACTGAATGTCTGAGGAACTCCAGATAGACTGGACATGGGAAGGCATGCCGGAAAGAGGCCAGATGGATGGAATGTAAGTCGGAGGAGTCAGGTTTTATTCAGGAGACAGTGAGAAGTAGGAGGTTGTGCACCCTGGAACATCCTGAGCAAATGTGCTTTTTATTGGGAGTGCCCTGACTAACTGGATGGTAAGTTGCTGGGAGGAGAAACTCCCTGGGTGGTCCCCCGTGGAACTGGATGGTGAGGCCTGGACTACAGCATTCATTCAGTGAATGTCTGTGTAGTTCCCTGTTGGCAGGCCCGAGGGGGTAGGGACACACACTGGACGCTGTGGGCCAGGGGAGCAGTGAGACCTGGTTTCCGATTTCCAGCTCTGCAGGATCCCCTGCGAACTGAGAATAGCCCCAAGCATCACCAGATGTGACCCCTGCCCTCCTCCTCAATAGAATGACCAACGTCCTCCGCCTTCAGGAATATTATAGGATGAATGAGGCAGATGGAGAGAAAAGAAGGTAAACCTAAGTCAGGTGTGTGTTCACAGAATAAAGAAAAAGGCAAATGGACTGGGGCAATGACACCCAGCTCAGGCGTGTGTTGTGCATTCTGCTGACCTCGGTCCAACCCCCAGCACCAAGATCCCTTTAGCATTGCCTGGAATGACTCCAGAGCATAGAGCCCGGAATAGCCCCTGAGTACTGCTGGGTGTGACCCCCAAGTCCTCGCCCCCCTCAAAAAGCAGTGTAAAGAGATGGAAGTGAAGCGGGGAGAGGGGTCCTTTGGTGGGGTGTCACCTCTCTGAGGAGGTAGCATTTACATTGAGTCTTGAATTGAGTGAAAGATCAAGCAGTGCCACACTGGGACTGAGCTGCCATGGAGAGGCCCTGAGGTGGGGACAGGCTTGATGTAGCTGACCAGGGAATAGCAAAGAGCCTGTGTATGGGGAGTACGTATCTGTCAGGAGGAAGGTTCTGGAATCAGATGCCTGAGAGACCCAGGGGGCAAGTGGGGACCTTCATGGCCTGTGGGAGACTTGGGAAGTAAGGGCAGGCAAACAGCATGACACGTGTGAGGAGACCCATAGGACAGCCTGGGCTAACTGTGGGTTAGCTGTGGGATGAAGGGTGAGGGGAGCCGTGTGTGGAGAGGAGCCCCACGCCCTGTCTGGCAGAACTGCACCTCTCAGCCCTGCCTGGACCCACGGCAGCTTCATCACCTCCTTCCCAGCACTCCCTAACCCTCTCCGGAATGGAAGGATCCTTCACAAATCAAAATAGCAGGCAAAGAACAGCTTCTAATTGTTCGGAGTAAAAAAGAAGTGAAATGAGCCGAGTCAGCTGTGGGGTTGAGACCGCCTCCCACACAGCTGGGATCCGGCAACTCGCAACCGCAGCCCGCTGAAGACAGACTTCCCGAGACCTGAGCTGTGCAATTCTGCTGGCTCCCGGCAAAACTTCCCAACCCGGGGCAAATGACAGCTATTCTGGGAGGGAGCAGGACAGATGTGGGCCTGGAGGACGGTGAGCGAGTCCTTTCATTTTTTTTGAACTGAAGAAACCAGTCACCTCTTGAACATAAGCTCTTTGCTGGTCATTCATTCATTCAGTTGGAATCCAGAGAGAACATTTGTCCTGGGTGCTGGGATGGATGATGTGTGGAGGATGGAGGGTTCTAGAGGTTCTACCCTGGCAAAGGAGTTGCAAGAGCACTGGACTGGGAGGCAGGAGTTGAAGTTCTCCCTTGGTTCTGCCACTTTCCCTGTGCTCTGTGCTCAGGAATGACCCCTGGTGGTGCTCAGGGACCAGATGTAGGGCTGGGGATTTAAACTAGGATTGACCCCGTTTAAAAAAAAAATACCTTGGGGCCCTGGAGACATAGAACAGCAGGTAGGCTGCTCGCCTTGCCGATCCTGACTTGATCCCTGGAATCCTATAGGATACCCGAAGCCCACCAGGATTGATTCCTGAGTGCAGAGCCAGAGGTAACTTCTGAGCATCATTGAGTGTGCCCCCCAAACACACACACACACACACACACACACACACACACACACACACACAGCTTAACCCCTATGCTCTTTCTCCAGCAAGTTTTCTTCTTTCACCATATTGTTTCTCGAAGTGTATCATTCTCAGATGATTTCCCTAAGCTTCCTTATGCCGAAGACAAAAGTCCTTTTCCACCTATGTATAGTAAAAAGGAATGAAGCTGAATTGGATAGTACAGAATTCTAGCCCCACCTCTGCTCCCCGCTTTTATGTGACCTTGGCTAAATCATTTCACCTCCCTGAGTCTTCTGTGAAACTGGACTCTGCAAAACGCAACAATTTGTCATGTGCTTCCTTTTAAGGTACACTAAGATGAAGACAGCCACCAATATCTACATCTTCAATCTGGCCCTGGCCGATGCATTAGCCACCAGCACACTCCCTTTCCAAAGTGCCAAGTACCTGATGCAGACGTGGCCTTTCGGGGAATTTCTCTGCAAGGCTGTGCTTTCCATTGACTACTACAACATGTTCACCAGCATCTTCACGCTCACCATGATGAGTGTTGACCGCTACATTGCTGTCTGCCACCCAGTCAAGGCCCTAGACTTCCGCACCCCCGCCAAGGCCAAGCTGATCAATATCTGCATCTGGGTCCTGGCCTCAGGGGTTGGAGTACCCATCATGGTCATGGCTGTGACCCGACACCGAGGTGAGTGCCTGGGGCAGTCCCGGCGCAGGTCACTCGCTACAGTAGGAAGCGTGTGGTTCTGCACTTATAGGCCACTAGCCAGGGTGGGTGTCAATAACACGCCAGTGGACATGCATATGGCTGGTCAACGATAGTAGATGGCTGGCCATGGGAATATGGGTGGCCAAGGAATAGGAAGCTTTTTATCTGTGAATTGCTGGGTCAAAGACATCTACGACTGCATTGTAAGGATGTTGAATTAAGGATACAGCTGGCCAGTAATATGTGGATGCCTAACTCAAAGTAAGAGGAATGGATGGCCAGTGATGTAAGGGGTCACAATCAGTAAGCCATGAAGGCTATAGTACTTGTAGCTCCATCCTACACCCTCTTCTACCCAGCTTGAAAATCAGGGGCCCAGATGAACAAAGCCTTTGAGAGTAGTGTTTCTCAACCTTTTCCCAGGCTGTGGTTCCCTTCTAATCTTGTATCCTTCCTGCCCCCCCCCCTTTTCCTACCAGTTGGCCCCATCATCTCATGCTGTGACTCCTCTCCCTATTGATTCAATTTCACCTGTGACCCTTTGGAATCTCCTGGGGGTGCTCAGGAGGTCACCTGATCCCCATTTGCGTAATGGGAATCTAGAGAATGCCTTCCAGGGAATGCAGGTGCATTTCCTCTGCTACATGGTCACTGTCTTTAGAGTGAAGTGGTAATTATTAGAATAAGTTCCTGCATTCATTAGGGTACTTGTTGTAGCTGGCAGTCTCCAAAGCTCAGTGCCTTTACACGCACATCACAGCCCAGTATAAGAGGAAGCCAGGTGCTATTCCACACACTCATGTAAGGACCTCGTTCTAAACACTGCTTTGGAGTCCTTCACTGTGACAGCTGGCCAGCAGGTGACTCTGCAGGGGGAGCAGTGAGAAAGCACCACCGCTTTTAATGGCACAGCCCATTTTTTCCTGGTAATCACTAGTTGTGTGGCTTCATCTTGCATAGGGAAGTGAGAAAAGCCATTTAGCAAGCTGAAAGACGCGGGTCACCAATTAACCTATCGGAGCCACATTATATTGTGGAGTGTTGAGAAGATGAAATACAGAAAACCCTTAGCACAAGGACTGACTCAGAGCCAAGATTCACTAAACAGTAGCTTTTAGAGTGATGAAAGCTGTGGGATAAAGGCACAGATGCCTTCCTCCTTTGCTGTCAGAAAACCAAGACTCAGAGAGGTTTGGTGGTTGACTTAAGGTTATACTGTTGGGCATTAGGTGGAACTTAGCTTAGAACTCAAGGCTCCTGGTGCTCCTGTGGCCACTGAATTGGAGGTTTGTGGAAGCTGGGAGATGGGAGAGGTAAACAAGGAGCCGGGAAGCTTCTTGGTCATACTTGACCCTTTGAAGCAGAGAGCCTCAGCACTGATGATTGGTCTTTACTCAGCAGCTGGGCCCCATTCCTCATTGTCAGCCTTCTCTTCACGGGCCATTAACTGCAGCTCTGCTGGGGCCTGCTCAACACACACACACACACACACACACACACACACACACACACACACACACACACACACACACACACACACACACACACACACACACACACACACACACACACACACACACACACACACACACACACACACACACACACACACACACACACACACACACACACACACACACACACACACACACACACACACACACACACACACACACACACACACACACACACACACACACACACACACACACACACACACACACACACACACACCCTCCTCTCCCAGGTGTGTGTCTGTAGCACTTCTCCCATCTGTACAAATGAAGTCATTGGACTGAACCAGTTCCGAGAGGTCTGCCAGCCTGATGTCCTGCAGACCCACTCTTTGGGTCCCCATGCCCTCTCTTGTCCTCCTGTTCCACGTTTCCTGGGAGGCCTTTAAGATCCAGAATTCTAGATCTTGGGATTCCCAGAGGCCAACCTTAAGATTCAGCCTGTGTCTGAATCCACATCCTCCAAGAGGTAGTTGAGCTCATTACCTCATGGATGCCCTTCTGAGCTTTGGTCTGGCAGCCAGACAGTTCTTGCATGCAGCCGAGAGCCGCCAGGGTGGTCCTGGCCCAGACCTTTGCATTCCTGCGAGGGTCTGCCCTGAGCCCTGGAGTGCAGGAGGAGCTTCCAGGCCAGTGTG
Source organism: Sorex araneus (assembly GCF_027595985.1). Taxonomy (NCBI): domain Eukaryota; kingdom Metazoa; phylum Chordata; class Mammalia; order Eulipotyphla; family Soricidae; genus Sorex; species Sorex araneus. The sequence goes on along the minus strand of NC_073306.1, from coordinate 46,439,916 downwards.
CAAAATGACTGATTAGGGGCCGGAGCGATAGCACAGCGGGTAGGGCGTTTGCCTTGCACGCGGCCGACCCGGGTTCGATCCCCGGCATCCCATATGGTCCCCCAAGCACTGCCAGGAGTAATTCCTGAGTGCAAAGCCAGGAGTAACCCCTGAGCATCGCTGGGTGTGACCCAAAAAGCAAAAAAAAAAAAAAAAAAAAAAAGACTGATTAGCCCATTAAATTTTCACATCCACCCCTGAAAGTCAGCTATTGTTCCTAGTCCCATTTTACAGTAGCTCTCATAGAAGCAGAATAAATTGCCCAAGGTCAGAGAACATAGTAGGACCTTGTGATAAATCAATCTTAGTTGCATTGTTGTTGCCACTGGAAACGTGCACAGAGTCTGACTATACTGACAGTGGGCTTGGGTTAAATTATATCATTCCTGCCATCCATGGACATGGGAATTTATGAAGTGACTGGGAGGACAGAGAGAAGGGAGACCTCCCAGTTTAGGGTCGCTCCTGCTGGGGCGTTCGGGAGAGTACGAGTTCATCAATTGCGGAAGCCAAGGAGGACAATCCCGGTGGAAGAGTCCCCTTGAGCAAACCCAGAGAGGATGAGGCGGGACCTGACCAGAGCCCGGGAAGGGGGTTGGGGGTCAGAGGGCAGGTACCCTCAGTAGCCACGCCGCCCCCTCACCACTTGTCTTTGCTTGTTTCCCCGGCCCAGACGGCGCGGTGGTGTGCACGCTCCAGTTCCCCAGTCCCAGCTGGTACTGGGACACGGTCACCAAGATCTGTGTGTTCCTCTTCGCCTTCGTGGTGCCCATCCTCATCATCAGCGTGTGCTACGGCCTCATGCTGCTGCGCCTGCGCACCGTGCGCCTGCTGTCGGGCTCCAAGGAGAAGGACCGCAGCCTGCGGCGCATCACGCGCATGGTGCTGGTGGTCGTGGGCGCCTTCGTGGTGTGCTGGGCACCCATCCACATCTTCGTCATCGTCTGGACGCTGGTGGATATCGACCGCCACGACCCGCTGGTGGTGGCCGCGCTGCACCTGTGCATCGCGCTCGGCTACGCCAACAGCAGCCTCAATCCCGTGCTCTACGCCTTCCTCGACGAGAACTTCAAGCGCTGCTTCCGCCAGCTCTGCCGCCTGCCCTGCGGCCGCGCGCAACCCGGCAGCTTCAGCCGCGCGCGCGAAGCCACGGCCCGGGAGCGCGTCACCGCCTGCAGCCCGTCCGACGGCCCCGGCGGCGGCGCGGCGGCCTGAGAGCGCACAGCCGCCGGGTCCAGCAGCCTGGGGCCGCGGACGGGGCGGGGCCAATGACGAAAGGGGCGGGTCTAGTGGGGGCGAGGCCAATGGCGGGGCGGACTGAGGGGGGCGGGGCCACGAAGGAGGGTCAGATCTGAGATGTCCCTGTAGGACCCTGCAGACGCACAGACCTCCTCGTCCTCCTGGTCTGGAAGCGGGCCAGACACTGGGCCATACCTCTGGGCCAAGGGCACTGTCCGAGACTTTAGGTGGTCCGAACAGGTGTGACTCCTGTAGGGCGCGAGGGTGGGGCCTCCACCTAGACCCCGCTAAGTGGCCTCCACGAGGTGGGGGAGCCCCCACCCAGACCCAGCTCTACCCTCGAGCCTAGCTGGAGCCGGCTGCAGGACTGGGGTCCAACCTGAGTGCTGGCACCACGACGACAGCTTGGCACACAGGTAGCTGGGGAGAGGTTTAGAAATTGAGCTGCAAGGGACTGGAGCAATAGCACAGCGGGTAGGGCGTTTGCCTTGCACGCAGCGGACCTGGGTTCGATTCCCAGCATCTCATATGGTCCCCTGAGCACCGCCAGGAGTAATTCCTGAGTGCAGAGCCAGGAGTAACTCTTGTGCATTGCCGGGTGTGACCCAAAAACAAAAAAAGAAAAACAAAAACGAAATTGAGCTACAAGATTGGGCCTCTGTAGGGGTGGGTAGGTGGGGGGGGAGGGGGCGGGCACTGCTTCCTGGACAGGATCAAAAGGACAGCCAGGCCCGAAGAGAAAGAAGAGCTGGTAGGGTGCTCGCCTTGCATACGGCCCACCCAAGTTCGATCCCTCGCATCCGTATGGTCGTCTCCCAAGTACCGCCGGAAGTGATTGCTTAGTGCAGGGCCAGGAGTTACCCTGGAGCATCGCTGGGTATGGGCCAGAAAATCAAAACAAAACAATAAAGAACAGTTGGCTGGAAAGATGGTACAACGGATAGAGCGCTTGCCTTGCACACTACTGGCTGAGGCTAGATCTCCAACCCCACATATGGTCCCCTGAGCCCTCCAGGAGTAATCCCTGAGCACTGCCGGGTGAGACCAAAAAGAAAACATTAAAAACCAAATAAAAGATCCAAAGTACAGTGAAGCGTGGCTACAGCTGTGTATTACAGCCTCAAGACAGGGCCTGTGTGCCAGGAATGGGACTCAACTTCGAGGGAAAGCGCAAGGGATGTGACTCAGTGGCAGAGAAGTTTCTTACATGCTGAAGACCTGGCGCTCAGTGGGAGGGTTGGGGGCTGGAGCACATGTTTTGCACGTAGCAGGCCAGGGTCTGATCAGGAGAACTGCAGGGAATGACCCTTAAGTTGACCCTGAGTACCACCAAAAAAAAAAAAAAAAAGGGAGACAAGGGCCATGGATGAATGAGTTTTTACTTCTCTCTCTCTCTCTCTCTCTCTCTCTCTCTCTCTCTCTCTCTCTCCATTTTGGGTCACAACAGGCAATGCTCAGGGGTCACTCCTCACTCTGCACTCAGGAATTCCTCCTGGTGGTGCTGAGAGGACCATATGGGATGCTGGGGGCCAAACCCAGGTTAGCAGTGTGCAAGGCAAACGCCCTACCTGCTGTGCTATCACTCCGGCCCCTCTTTTCTCTCTTTGACAATCATTCTTAGTTAATGTACAGGGGCACCTCAGGATTATAGCGTTCCTAGAACTGTGTGTCCTGGGGTATTGGGACAGGGTTGAGGCTCCAAGATAGGGAAACTTCCGTTGGGGGTCCTAGCTCCGAGTTCTAAAGCTCTAATGGGGCCCAGGGAGGAACAAGGGAGGTCCCCGAGCTTCTATGCCCAAATGCCCACTAACCTCAAAACAGAAGCCCACCCCCTCCAACGCAATAGGAGTAATAGGGCATTGGAGGGGTCAGGCTTCTGTTTTGAGCTAGTGGAGAATTCTGTGATTCCCAGGGCCCTGACTCCTGGGACCCAGCACCAGGGGACAAAGGGGTGCACTCGTTAGCTCCCTGGAGGATAAGTGTCACTGGCCAGAAGCCACTGGCCTGCCTCCTCCTGCCCTGGGTCTTGAAGAGAACCACCAAGGGCCGGAAAAAGTGTGCAGAAGGTAAAGCACTTTCTTTGCATGCAGTCGACCCTGATTTGATATCCAGCACCACATGGTTTCCTGGGCATTGGCAGGGCTAACGCCTGAGCGCAGAGCCAGGAAGAACCCCTAAGCACTGCCCAGTGTGGCCCCAAACCCTCCCATGAAAGGAAAGAGCCTCTAAGAAGTCCCCTCACCCAACATTCGACCATATCCAATTCTCAGTGGTTCTATAGAGCTGCTGAGGCTTGCACAGGAAGTTGTTTTTGAAGGACCTTCGGACAGAAACTTCTAGAACTGCAGTGTGTGCCCCCTCTTCCTTTCCTGTCCCACTCCTGTGCTCCCAACATTCTGCTGTAGCTGCCTCCAAGTTGCTAAGGGGTTTGGGGGAGGGGGGAGGGGGGGAAATGAGTGCCGGATGTAGAAGCCTTGACTTGGTGTTTTATCTGGGCATTCCGGGGTCCTGGATGCCTGTGTCGGCACAGGTTTCATCTCTTCCCTTCCCCTCACCGGCACTGCCTCAATCTCACTGTGCACCCCTGACTCCCCAGGGAAGCAGCACACTGACATCCTTGTAAAAACAAATTAAATTTTCTTCCCTTTTTGGGACAGAGGGAAAGAAATTGACGTCTTTGTCTCAAACAACACACAAAAAAAGGAACAATGTATGTCTTCTCCTTTTGACAGTCATTTCCTTGGAACAAAAGCTTTTCCCTCTCTCTGGGAGACTGTGCCAGAGAGGGCTGATGGCAGGAGCGCTCAGGGAGCTAGGGGCTCTGGGAACATCAGGGCCAGCCCCCTCACCCTTTCTCAGGAGAGGTCCCCAGAGCCAGGTGCTCTGAACGATGCCAGCTGGGCCCAGTGGGCGTTGGGACTCAGAAATTCAGCATTGGCCCTTCGCTGTGAAAGCCACAGCAGGTGTGAGAAATGAAGCAGAAGAGATGCGAGGGGGAAAGTTGTGTGTTTCTGGGGCCTGGGGCTTATCTGGGCCTTGGCCCAAGCTCCATTCCAAGCACTAGAATATTCAGCACCTGCTCCCTTCTGAGCTTCTGGATGTCCCAGGGAGGCAGCGTTCCCCTTCAGAGATGCCGAGGTCCAGCCCCTCACTCCGAAGTCCGGAGCCTGTCAGCGGGAGCAGAACCCAGGTCTTGGCAGTGAATTCCAGGCCTCCGTGAAGTAGAAGAGCTTCAGTGACTGGAAGCCAGGGAGGAAGTTTAGGGAGACTTTAAACCAAATGGAAAAGTCTGAGGGAAAAGACAATTTTCCCTGAACTCTTGTTCCTACAAAAGCCTCCAAACCCGAACATTTCAAAATGCACATGATGCATTTTAAGTTCCAAATTGACAGTGTAATTCTAGATCATCACAAGGCTCTCAAGATTGGAGTAGGTCTGATTCCCCCTTATTTCCATTTTTCTCTCATAAATAGGAGGGATTTTTTTTTTTGCCTCTGGTTTCAAAATGTCTTACAATTTATTTTTAATTATGTGGTGAGGGGCACATCTAACCGTGTTTAGGGTCCCAGGACCACAGGGTGGTGGGGAGTGAAACCAGGGTCTAAAACATGGCATGTGCTCCACCACTTGAGTCGTTTCCCTGGCCCCTACAATGTGGTATGGTTTTATAGCTTTTATTACCTTTTGAGGGTTTTTGGGCCACACCCAGCTGTGATCAGGGACCAAATGTGGTTACAGGGGTTGAACCAGTATGTTACAATCAAGGCGGCCACATGAGAGGCAGTGCCTTTCTTCCTGGACCCCAATATTTCCTCTTATAATAGAAATAGTAATGAAGACCAGAATCAGATTTTAGCTTTCCCTGTGCCTCAGTTTCTCTGTCTATACATACTTCCTGGGTTCATTTTTTTTAATTTTTTTTTTTTTTTGCTTTTTGGGTCACACCTGGCGATGCACAGGGGTCACTCCTGGCTCTTCACTCAGGAATTACCCCTGGCCGTGCTCAGGGGACCATATGGGATGCTGGGATTTGAACCCGGGTCGGCCTCGTGCAAGGCAAACGCCCTACCCGCTGTGCTATCTCTCCAGCCCCTTCCTGGGTTCATTCTAAAGCTATAAGGAGTCATAGTCTATAGAGGGGTCCAGAAAGACAGTGCAGGGATTAAGGCACTTGCTTCACATGCAGCTGTCCCCGCTCAATCCCTATATGATTCCCTGAGCCCACCAGGAGTGATCTCTGAACGCAGAGCCAGGGGTAAGCCCGTGAGCTACAACCGATGTGTCTCAAATTAATTTATTAATTTAATAAATTCATTAAAATGGGGCTAGAGAGATAGCACAGCCCATGAGGCATTCGCCTTGCAAGCAGCTAATCTGGGTTTGATCCCCAGATATTGGATGGACCAGATATGGCCTCCTGAGAAATGCCAGGAGTGATCCCTGAATGCAGAGCCAGGAGTAAATCCTGAGCACTGCCAGGTGTGGCCCCAACCCCTGCCCCAAATGAATTTTAAAATAGTAGATCAAGTGTGCATAGGACTAGCACCGACGGGTCACTGTGATCAGCCGTCTGAAAGCGGTGCTGTGTGCAAGGTCAGAGCGGGAGATGCAGAGGGCAGGGCTGATGAGATGCAGGAGCAGCAGGGAAGGAGAGTGGGGGCCCAGTCAGGGGATCCCTCTGCTTTCCAGGTTCAGGAGCCTCCGAGGAGAGTGAGAACCACCAGGGAAGCAGGAGGAGGATGGGGGAAGAGTGCTGCCATGGAAACTGGAGGCGGAGGGCGTTCCCAGGGGAGGGCGTGATGGGGAATATGTCAAGTGTCAGATAGAAGAGGTGGCGGGTGGGGAGGGCAGGGGGGTGATGGGAGCAAGCCTGACCCTTCAGGTTCCGTCTCCTGCCTGGCCTGCCAAGCCCCAGATTGGGACTCGTCTTAGTTCAGACGAGTGTGATAGAGGCAAACGATTTGGCCTCTGACCTGTTTCCCCGAGGCTGAAGATAAGGGAGGGACGAGTCTGATGTGATGCTGTTTGCAGGAAGAGTCTGGTATACCTGGGTTCCTGGCCACCCGCTAGCCGTTGGGCAAGTCGCTTCACCTGCATGAGCCCCAGGAATCTAGAGATGAGCCAGGTGCCTTCCACCCCTCACTGGTTCTGGAATGGTGCCCGGGTACCAGAGGCAGCTGTGTGAGGAGCTTGCCTTGCCTTGCTGTTGAAATGCAACAGCATTTCTATCCAGGTAGATAGGGCCACCCTGACGCAGAGAAGCAACAGGCCAATCTGGGCCAAGCTGGGCACCAAGCACCAGCCCTTCCCTCGACTGCGGCTCCCAAGCCCAGCCCTGATTACCTCTCGTCCCTGCCACTGGACACCCAGGCCAGGAAGAGCTTGGGCCTCCCAATCCCCCCACGAGAACAGCACATTCTTTTTTTTTTTTCTTTTTGGGTCACACCCGGCGATGCACAAGGGTTACTCCTGGCTCTGCACTCAGGAATTACTCCTGGCAGTGCTTAGGGGACCATATGGGATGCTGGGATTTGAACCCGGATCGGCCGTGTGCAAGGCAAACGCCCTACCCACTGTGCTATCACTCTAGCCCCAAGAACAGCACATTCTTGCAGCGTGTGTATACACATACACACACACACACACACACACACACACACACACCTTTCCTCTCAGTTGTTCATTCACTATTGCCAGATCTTATATATTCTATATATTCTATTCCTGGACAATGAGCACAGTGCTGGCAGCTGGGAGGAGTGACAGAGTTTGGGTCTGGTCCCCCACTTCCAGTCTGCAGATATTGGGTGGTGGGGGACCAGGACAGGTGGCTATGTGGTGCTGGTGGTGGGCAGCTTAAGGGTCCAAAATAGGGTCCTGGTCTGGAATAGTCGTATAGCAAGTAGGTCACTTGCCTTGCACACAGCTGACCTGGGATCAATTCCTGGCACCAAATATGGCCCCCCTAAGCCTGCCAGGAGTGGTCCCTAAGTGCAGAGCCAGGAGTCAGCCCTGAGCATCAGTTCCTGTGGTCTGAAAACAAACAAACAAGCAAACAAAATTGGACCCTGAGGCCAGAGACATAGTACAGTGGGTAGGGCACTTGCCTTGCATGCAGTTGACTTGGGTTCAATCCCCTTCACCACAGATAGTCCCCTGAACACTGCCAGAAGTGACACCTTAGCGTAGAGTCAGGACTGGCCCCTGAGCACCGCTGGGTATGGCCCCTTCCCCTACCAAGGGGCCATGGATGAGGGCACGTGCCTTGCTTATGTGAATCCCTGTGTTCCATGCCTCACACTACCGAAAAGCAAAGGGTGCTGGTGGGAAGTGCTTTGCCAGGGAGCTGGTGGCTATCCCTTCTGGAGTTCAGGGGGCCCTGTGACCTCTCAAGGTGAAGGCAAGGTGAAGGCAGGACAGAGCCCCCAGCATTCAGCTGCACTTTCATGGAGTGACCAGTTACAGCATGTCTGTAAAGGATTTACTGTCACTACACCTGTTTCTTTTGTTTGGTTTTGTTTTGGGGCCACAGCTGGCAGTGCTCAAGGGGACCTGTATCCCCACTCAGAAACTACTCCTGGAGGGGCTGGAGTGATAGCACAGCGGGTAGGGTGTTTGCCTTGTACGACCGATCCAAGTTCGATTCCCAGCATCTCATATGGTCCCCTGAGCACTGCCAGGGGTAATTCTTGAGTGCAGAGCCAGGAGTGACCCCTGTGCATCGCCAGGCATGACCCAAAAAGAAAAAAAAGAAATTATTCTTGGAGGGCTTGGGGTGACTATAGGATTTGGGGGATCGAACCTGGGTCTGCTGCATGCAAGGCAAGCATCTACCCCATTGTATCAGCATTCTGGCCCCTACTATCCATGTCTTACAGATGAGGAAACTGGGGCTCGGAGAGTAATGACTTGCCTCAGACCACACGGCTTTGTTGGCAGTGGGGCTGGGCTGGCCAGGACCCCAGGGTAGGTCTGCCAAGACCTCTTGCTTTACTTTCCCTCCCAAGAGAAAACTGATGCTTCCAAGGGCACTTGGAGCCGCACAGTCATGGATCAGGTGCTGGATCAGGTGCGGTGCCACCACCTTGGCAGCAGAGACTCGGGCGAGAGGCCCAAGAAACTGCTGAGCACTTAACAGATGCCTCTCTCACCCCCCTCCCTCGCCGCCACAGACGCCTCCAGTACTTCCAGCCGGTCCCTGCTGTCTGACCTTGGCCACGTTGCTTCGTTCTGTGAGCACCTTTCCTCCACTACGAAGCAGTTGCGAAGGTTAAAAAGAGGCCACAAGGGAAAAGACTTAGTCTGCTTGTGTTACAAAGAGCTCCCAGTCTGCAGCGACGGAACTGACACCTCGTGAGACTCTATCTACCTAGTGGGTGAATGGTGAAGCCCAAGCCTGCAGACAGAGCTTTTTAACACCGCCCGATGTTCCAGACCGACCCTGCCCTGTCCCAGGTCTCTTAACGCCTGTAGGTCAGAACCCAAAGACTTCCCCTGTTACCCACCCCCTCAAGTTCAGAGATGAAGACCGTGCACCAGAAAAGCAGGTTTCTTTGGGGCTGGAGCAGTAAGACAGTAGGTAGGGCGCTTGCCTTGCACACAGCCAACCCGAGTTCTACCCCCAGCACCCCATCGACCTGAATTTGACCCCTTGAGCACTGCCAGGAGTGATTCCTGAGTGTGGAGTCGGGAGTAATCCCTGAGCATTACTGGGTGTGGCTCAAAACTAAACCAGAATAAAAACCAAATAAACCAAGAGAACATCATCTGTTAAGTCCCTTCTCCATAGTCATCCCTTCCTGTCCCCACCAGAACTATCTTCCCAGGGTCCCCAAACAGGCTATTACCTCGGAGCAAAGCAAAGTCCGGCTTGCATCAGGGGGATGGAGTCCTTTGGTGAATGCTGGTGTGGGCAACGTCCTTCTGTGGGGCTCATCTAGAATTTTCTCTTGGAATGGCCCTGAGCCAGCAGGCAGGGAGTGTGGGTTTGACTTGGGGGCCTCCATTTTCTTGCTGTGTGACAGTGGGTGGTGTCTATTCATCTCTGGGCCTCTCTACACTAGAGGGATAGAGGTAGGAAGAGATGGGCTCTGAGGGCTCTGCCATCCAGGGGAGAAGACGGTCCCCCCTGTTCACGGACCCCAGAATCAGATACCCATTGGTGAAATCTGCTGTGCATTGGCCCAGGCACAGGAGAGGGAGGCCCGGGGCTGGCTGCAGACACTGCTCGCGGTGGGCTGAGGGAGGCAGAGACTGGCTCCTACACGGGCTTGGCGCCCGTCCCAGGTCCCACCTTCCCATCAAGGACCAAGCTCCTGTCTTCCCAATAAAGTGAGCACCGTTCTCAGTGTCTGCAGCTCTCCCTGCCCCTGGGCTCACTCTCAGTGCTCCCTTCATAGAGAGCCCAACCTGGAGCGGGGGGCAGTGACGTGGGTCTCTGACCCTGAGAGGAAGCCTGTAGCTTTGGGGAAGGAGCCCTATCCTAAGAACCCCATTTAGGGGGCTGGAGTGATAGCACAGTGGGCAGGGTGCTTGCCTTGCATGTGGTCTACCCAGGTTTGATCCCCGGCATCCCATATGGTCCCCTGAGCACCACCAGGAGTGATTCCTGAGTACAGAGCCAGGAGTAACCCCTGAGCATCGCCGAGTGTGACCCAAAAGCCAACCCCCCCCCCAAAAAAAAAACTTCATCTAGGTGTGGGGCTCTAGCCTCATTGTATTTCTAAAAAAAGAATAGTAACTAACAGTACTGTAAATCACAGGGCTGAAATTTTAAAAATGATTTTAAAATAAAGAATTCCAAGGAGATGGCTTCAAGGAGATGGGACATATAATTGTGTGTTTGTTTGTTCTGGGCTTTTTTTTTTTTCTTTTTGGGTCACACCCAGATGTTGCTCAGGGTTTACTCCTGGCTCTGCACTTCAGGAATCACTCCTGGCAGTGCTTGGAGGATGCTGGGGATATATCCCATATGGGATGCTGGGGATCAAACTTGGGTTGGCCACATGCAGGGCAAATACCCTGCCCGAGGTACTATCACTCCAGTCCCAGGGGGGCATATACTTCGTATGTGGGAACTCTGGTTCTATCCCAACTACTGCATGGGCCCCTGAGCACTGACAGGGACCTCTTCTAGGGTCTTTTCCTGGGGGTCCACCAACGTGGATCACGTTCACACCTTCACACCAAGACTGTGAAGAAGTTGACCCGGGGGGACCGCGTGTGCCAGCACCAGGATTTTCACACCAATAGGAAGCTCTGCAGTGAGGTCTCGGGAGCCGAGAGAGCATGGGAGAGGCAGCACCTTCCAGCTCCAGGATGAGGGGCGAGAAAGGAGAGGTGACAAGTACCTGGGTGCCCAGCCCGGGACCGGATCCCTGACTCACCCTGGCCTGGCTGGGAGATGCTGATGCTGAGGGCACCCAGCTGTGTTCCAAAGTGTGAGTGGAGGGGCTGGGGCTGGGGCTCGCAGGGCTGGAGCATTTGCTTTGCAGGCAGGGGGTGGTGTCCAGATTCAGCCCCTGACACTCACGTTTCCTGGTGCACAGAGCTGGGAGTACTGCTAGGTGTGGCCCAAAGCAACGAAGAAAACTCAAACTGAAATTCTGAGTGGAGCCATGTGAATCCAATAAACCTTGAAGCAGAAAAGAAAAGAAAGGCCATTTCGGGGCCAGGGGTCAGCCCAGTGACAGAGCACATGCTTTGTATTTCCGAGGCTTGGTCTGCTCTCTGCATACTGCCCCCACGACAGTGAAGAAGAACAGCAATAAAGAGACTGCCTTACGGGGCATGCGGCCACATCCGCCCGCCTGATGGGGGACACAGCTGTGGCCACCTGCCCTGAGCAAACCTGGCCTCTGGCTCCTGCAGCTGTCCGTCTGCCCTCCCAAGGTCCCTGCACTCCCCCCTCCAAATCTAAGTCCCTCTCAAAGCCCCACCACTGTCCATACCTTGGGTCTCCCAGTAGCTCCTTGACCATGGACACAACAAAGCTCAGCACCACCCAGAGTCACTGCAATCAGGATCAGGTTGCTGGAAGCTTCCAGACCCGGAAGCTCCCAGTCCATCTGTGGAAGCAGGGCATGGAGCCCTGTTCCTCCGGGGCATGTCCTCCCAGAACCTCTGTCCTGGCAAGCACACGTGGGGCTGCTGTGCAGGGGATGAGGACCCCGGCAGTGGCAGCCCTGACCCACAGTGCCAGAGTGACCCTTCCTGCAGCAGGCTGTGGCCAGTGGCCAGTGGAGGCCAGGCCCATCTCATTGTCCTGCTCAGAGGGACTCCGGGCAAGGAGACTGCACAGAGCTTGTCAGTTCTTCCCTGAGCTGAATCCTGCTGGGAGGAACATCTCTGAAGGTTCTGGAGAAGGGAGAGGGGGGTGAGAGGGGAGAAAGGAAAGGGGAGAGGGGGAGAGGGGAGAAGGGAGAAAGAGAGGAGAGGGGAACGGAGAGAGGGAGGGGGGAGGAGAGCAGAGCATTGGCCAAGTTTGTGCAAAGAGAGAAGGGAGAGGGCAGAGGGGAAGGAAGAGAGGTGAGAGGCGGAGACAGTCACTGTGGGCCCATGTCACTGTGGGTCTGTGTCTCTATGTCATCGTGGGTCTGTCACCATGGGCCCGTGTCTCTGTGGGTCTGTGGCCCATGCCACTGTGTATCTTTAGGTATATAGTACCAGTGTCTCTTAACCCTGAATGCTAAGGGCACAGTGGAGAAATCTTGCTTTGAACATCTTGGAATGATCCATCTGAGCATTTCTAGGGAGGCTGATCCTATACGCCCATCCCACCAGCGTGCACACACACTTCTTAGTGCACACACCTCCCGCTGGGCGCACACTCAATCATGTCCCTGTGCAGGTACAGGCGTATGCAGACACAGCCAGCCTAGCCCGGGAGAAGTTTCCCAAGGCAAGCCCAGGACAGGCTTATTTTGCAGCAGCTGCTGCCACCTAGGGGCCACTTCTGGCATCAACAGCCTCATTCAACTCTCTCCTGCTGCTGCGGACACTCAGATCTGGCCAACCGCTCTTGGGAAACTGGGCTGGCATTGGTCCCCGAACGTCTGAGTTTTGAATAAGGATGATGTCCTGCCAGGAGGCCCCGTGAGAGTGCGAGAGCTGCGTGGGCAGCGCCCCCGACCGCTTCACTAGGCCCTGTTAAGTTCCTGTATCTTGGGCACTGCCTGACACGTGAGAAGTCCCAGTAATAATTTCAGTAAAAAGTTTTCAAACCACCTTATTGTTGTTGCTGTTGTTTTCCACACACCCAAGCGGTGCTCAGGATTTACTCCTGGCTCTGCACTCAAGGGTGTGTGTCAAGGACTAAGCCTGGGTCAGGTACGTGCAAGAAAGCACCCTACCCACTGTTCTGGCCCCTTTATATTGCTTTTTATTTAAAATAATAAATAAAAAGTGGGGACCACAGCTGGTGACACTCAGGGGACTGTGAGGGGTGTGTGTGTGTGTGTGTGTGTAGGGGGGATCAAACTCAGGGCTCCCGTATGCAGAGCACGCACCACAAACCTGTGAGCTGTCTCCTTGGCCCAATAAAACATGCTACTTATTTTATTTTCTTATTATAAAGAAAGCTATAAATAAATGCACATTCCTATTATAAAAAAATCTACTCACTGGATGGGGCTGGAGCAGTAGCATAGCAGGTAGGGAGTTTTGCCTTGCATGCGGCCGACCTGGGTTCGATTCCCAGCATCCCATATGGTCCTCTGAGAATCACCAGGAGTAAATCCTGAGTGCATGAGCCAGGAGTAACCCCTGTGCATCACTAGGTGTGGCCCAACAACAAAAAAATCTACTCGTTGGAGCACAGCAAGTAGGGCGTTTGCCTTGCATGCGGCCGACCTGGGTTAGATTCCCAGCATCCCATATGGTCCCCTGAGTACCGCCAGCAATCATTCCTGAGTGCAGAGCCAGGAGTAACCCTTGTGCATTGCCAGGTGTGTCCCATAAAGCCAAAAAAATCTACTTACTAAATTTATTACTTTGTCATATTACTACTACTACTACTACTACTACTACTACTACTACTACTACTACTACTATTACTATTATTATTATTTTGGATTTTGGCTACACTTGGCAATGCTCAGGGGTTACTCCTGGCTCTGCACTCAGGAATAAAAACTCCTGGTAGTGTTCAGGGGACCATATGCGATGCGGGGATCAAACCCAGGTTGGCCACAAGCAAGGCAAGTGCCCTCCCCACTGTACCATCGCTCTAGCCCCTACTCTTGCTTTCTTTGGAGGCCACACCCAGCGGTGCTTGGGGACTATGTAGTGCTAGGGATTCAACGTGGACCGCCCTCATGCAGTGCAAGTGCTCAGCCCCCTGAGCGATCTTTCTGGCCCCTTAAAAGTACCTTAAAGTGAATGTTTTAAGCCTCTGCCTGTGAGAATCAGGACAGGGAAAGCACTTTCTGCAGAGAAAGTGAGGAGAGCAGCCCGGTGTGCATCCCACCCTAGGAGAAAGGCCCAGAGCAGATCTACCTGCAGGGCTGATTTCCACAGCCCGTCAGGCTCCCTACTGAGCCAGAGCTTCAGATGCTTTCATTCCACTGGGATGCCTCGGCGCTGATGCTACAGGACAGCAGGGAGGGCGCCGGCCTGGCATGCAGCTGATCTGAGTTTGCTCCCTGGCACCACAGGTGGTCCCCTGCATTTTCCAGGAGTAAAGAGCCGGGAATGAGCCCTAGACACCACAGGTGCACCCCCCAAAAGAACAAACAAGAGATCAACTGGTATCTGTTGCAGGTGGCGTGGCAGGCTCTGTGCTCAGACTGAGGATAAGCAGTGACCGGACTCTGCCCTGATCCTCACGCTCGAGCTCCCCAAAGGCCACACCCTGCTTTTTGCTCGTCCCAGGCTTCCCGGACCCTTCGGAGCTTCTCTTAACCCTCTTGGCTATGTTAAGTGGTTGGAGGACCCCGCATGAGAGCAGAGAGGGGTGGGCCTGGGTCGGGAAGAGAAGGTTCAGCCCCCACTGCTCAGCCCTGAGATGGAGGGTCTTAAACCAGGAGTTCAGTCTTTCGTGGGGAGGAGGGAAGGAGCCTCACCCAGCATCGGACAGGGGATACTCCTGGCTCGGTGCTCAGAAGTGGCCCCGACAGTGCTGGGGGACCTTGTCTATGATGGGGATGGAACTGGAGGCGGCTCCACGCAAGGCAAGCACCTTAACCCAGCCCTCTCTCCTAAGCTCTGGCACCCAGTCTTGGTCGCTAAGTGTCCTGGGACCGGGGTCCTGTCTCCTCACCTTGAAGGAGAGGTCTTGGAGTGCAGGTTGGACGAGGCTTAGGTTGCTGGTTCCATTCTGGCTTGAACCAGGTGTCTTTTTCTCCACCAGTTTTCTGTGGCTTGTGGTCCCTCCACAGACACCCTCTATGATGGCTGGAGCAATAGTACAGTGGGAAAGATATTTCACTCTGCACGCAACCAACCTGGGTTCGGTCCCAGGCACCCTATATAGTGTCCCATCAGGAGTCATTTCTCAGCAAAGAGCCAGGAGTAAACCCTGAACATCACTGTGTATGGCCCCCCAAAACAAACCAGAAAAAGTACAGGCTTGAACTTGCACACCTCACCGTTCCTTAGAGGCTGGAAGAGGCCGGTCTGGGGAAAGCCAAGCCCACAGACGCCTCCGCAAGTCCCTCCACTGAGAACCCCCTCTTCCCCCTCATTCCCTCTTTCCCACCGTGGCTTCGGCAGCTCCCCAAGGTTGGCACCCACTCTGCTGAACTCTAAGTTGGTCTTCGCCCTGGAAACGTTAGACTGTGGTCACTGGCGGTGAGCAGAGGAAGGCTGGGCCTCAAGCTGAGTTGTTTCTCATCTCAGACGCCCCCTCTGCCAGTTCTCTCAGCTGAGGGTCTGACAGGAGGCAAAAATGTGTCTGGGGTGGGGATCCCACGTGGGTGGGTGTGTGCTGCGCCCCACAGACCCCAGACCCCAGACCCCAGAGGGGCTGGCTCTGCTCGGGAGACCAGAGCAGATTGAGAAGCTTCCTGTGGCGTATGGGGTTGTGTCCCCAAGCCTGGAAAAAAATGGCTGAGGGGGACAGAGGGAGCCGTCCAGCTGCCACAACCCGGCTGTCAGGAGGTAGCTGGGGAAGGGTCAGTGAGCATGACCTCTGACCCAGGGAGGCAGGTCCTGAAGACGTGGGTGAGAGACTTCCCTTGGAGAAGGGCGTAGCCAGGTGACGAAAGCCCCCAACACGCTCTGCACCAAGGGTCTGGAGTGTTGCCGTGTGTGTGTGTGTAGGAAACCAGTTCCAACCCGGGCCCTGGATCGTCCCCCAAGCACCAACGGGGGTGACCCCCAAGTATAGGGTGCCCGAACACCTGTGTGGGCTCTCCCCTCTAAAACAAAACCCTGAAGAAACAAATCAGAACCCCTGATCTTCTGAGAGGAACTTCAGACTCACCTCTGGGGGAGACACAGCTTCAGCTCAGGTGTCAGTCAAGGTAAAAATTCTGCCCAGGCTCCCTGCCCCAAGGGACCAGCCCCGGCAGCCGGAAACCTCCAGAACACAACCGTTGCCACGCTCACTGCCCCTCTCCACGCACTCGGGCAGAGCCCCACCCACGAGTGAAACTATTACTGGACCCCGGGGCTTCATACCACATACCCTACCCATACTCGAAGAGTACTACACGACTCTTGATGGGGTTCAAAGCAGGAGGCAACCAATCTTAGGGGGAAATATTTTATTTTTACAGATATATATAAAAGCACACAAGGTTCAACTTCTAACAACATGTTAGCGCTATCTTTTAGAAGGGCTTAATGGCCCCGGGGTGGAATACAACAATCCTCGCTCTTTTTTTCCTCTAAGGATACTTTTTTGTAGCATTTTCAGTGGTTTTTCATAACAAACAATACAAAATATATGATTTCGGTTCTGCTTTGGGGCAGGGATTGGGGTTGGGGATGGAAACACTCGAAATATGGTGGTGGGAAGGTGTAATGGTGGTGGGATCATTGTTTAAATATTAAATGTAATGAAATATTGTGAACTACTTTATAAAATAAAAAAATTATATATCTATATAAAAAAAATCCTGTCTAGGTACTGGGGCAGCTGCGTGCAAGGCCTGAGAATCTCCACCATAGCATCTCTCCGGGCCATAGTCAAGGGGGCTCCTAATCCCACCAAGGGCACTGACAGACACTGAAGACAAAGAGCCTTGATGGGATTCACCAGTCCCGGTGGTGGGTTGGTGCCACAGTACAGTGGGCAGGGCACTTGCCTTGCACACAGCTGACCAGGGTTAGAGCCCAGCACCATGTATGGTCCCCTGAGTGGGCTCAGAGTCAGAAGCCCTGAGCAGCACCTCTGGGTGTGGCCCTGAAACAAACAAACAAAAGCTCCTGGTGTGGTACCAGCTGAGGCCCTAGCCCCTCACCTCACTCCCTTCCCTCCAGTGGACACAGCTCCCTCTCTCTGGGCCTGCGCAGCCAGCTGTACTGGACTCTGGGGCTCCGCACTGCCTCTCCGTGTCCACCAGAGGGCAGCAGACACCGTCCCAGCCCCACTCCTTCCAGTGCCGCAGTTCCTAGCGTCCAGGCCCAGAGACTCTGGACTCGGTCTTCCCTGGGACCGCCCTTTACTGCCTGCTCTGCTCCTCGGAGGCTGCTGTGCCACTGCCTTGCCACTGACTGGCTGTGTGACAGCAGGCAGATCACATCACCTCTGTAGAGGCTTCTCCTCACAACATGTGTTAGTGGGGTACTTTGGTCCATCTACAACCTGACACTTGCCGTCACCGGGGGCTGGAGATGGGGTTCTTCTGGCCTACTGGGCTTCCTCTCCACATGCTAGCAAGGCTGGGTCGTCTCCAGGGCAGGGGCCCTTGGCAAAGCCCTTACATGCTCAATTCCGTGTTCAGGGCCCTTCCGGTGCCCTGCCTGGTGTCACCTCATCCCTGTCCACCTCCATCTCTGTGGCCCGTGTTGCCTCTGATCTACTCAGTGTCCTCCTGGGAATGAATGTCCTCCAGGCTCCAAGCAGCAACTTTCCAGACCCCTGTGCTCCCGGGCCCAGCCGCCCTAGCCATCTTGGCTCTCCCTGCTGACCGGGCACCAGAGACCCTCCCTGCCTGGCTGGGTCTGATGACTCACTGCATGCTCCAGTCCACCAGGGGCCCATGGCCATCCGCCCCCACCCAGGGTCTGGTGGGAAGCCCATTTCCCACCTCCTCGCCTCCTCCCTCGGTCTGGCCTGTTCCCCTCTGGGGCTCTGGGGAAGCAGTTGCTGCTGTGAATCACAATAGGAGTGCCCATTATTTATAGAGACGAAATCACTTTTTAGAAAGGACTTTCCCTTCTCTGCCAGGCAGGCAAGGCAGCCGGAGGGCGTGTCATTACCTCATCTGACTGATAAAGACTGGGCCCAGGGCAGCTACTGGGAAGGGCGGACTCAGATTTAGCCCCCTAAGGTTGGAGTCACCCCCCCTTACCCCCCCCACCCGGGGCTTACGGCCCAGTGTTCCCCAGGGCGCCCACCTTTTCCCCCTTGTCCCTTTGGGGTTGTTGAAGGCATTAAGTCTCCCTTGTGGGTCTGGCCCCCCAATTCCCCTCCCCAGCGGCTTTATCACCCAACTCAAGAGCCAATCACCCTAACGAAGCTGGTGGCCGCCGCTCTGGCAGGATAAGGAGTTGGCGACATGCCCAGGGAGCGCAGAGCAGGCGGGGAGACACCAGCAGGCTCCTTCCCCTGCCCCCCAGCTTATCAGCACCCCACAGGCGAAGGGGTGCTCAGCCCTGGGAGGCCATATGCCCTCTGCCTGTCACCTCCAAGCCCTCCTCCCGGACCTGGGAGCTGCGCGACCTTGGGCTGTCACCTCAGCAGAGGTGCAGACCCCCTTTCGGACTTTTTGGTTGGACGGATTGATTCCGAGTGATCCAATGAGCGGTTACTACCCGGCAATCGACTGGGGGCGGGGGTGTCCAACAATCAGCGGGTGGGGGGAGGGGGTGGAGACTGCAGAGAAAGGGGGACGGGGGGGGGGGGTGCTGGAAGTTCAGGCGGACACACACCCCCCCACACACATACACACATACCACCATAGGACACACGGACACACACACCCACACCCACACCCACCCAAGGTCACCGCGGCCGCACAAATCATTCAAAAAGAAACGCACCCAGGCCCCCAGGCCGTTGGGGCAGAGCGCTGGGCAGCGCGGCCCTTTGCAGGCCCCCAGGCCGGGGCAGACGGTGCAGGGCTTCGGCCCACGCGGACCAGACGCACCGGCACACGGCCAGCATCACGCACGCCCCACGCACACGCTCAGAGCCCCCGCGCCGTCCCCGGCCACCCCGACACGCGCTCCTCCCCAGGCACACACTTATCAGGCGCGGGCAGGCACCGCTTCTGCTGAGTCACGTACCGGCCGCCCGGCTCGGCCGGCCGGACCCGGAGTGGAAGCCACGTGCCCGCCCCGAGCCGGCGGGGCGGGGTCTCATGCCCGGGTCCTCCCAGGCTTGGCCCCGCCCCGCCCCGCCCCCTCGAGGGAGGAGGAGAGGCGGGGGGAGGGGGGAAGGCTAAATCAAGGCGTTCACAGCCCGCGGTCTCCTGGGTGCACACATACACGTGGGAGCAATTAAAAAACAATACCCTATCTATTACTGGGCACTGCATCTGCATTTTCACATGCCCTCATTTAATTTTTGCCGCAGCTCTATATAAAGTTGGGATTATGATTAAGGGGAAGTGACAAATAGACAAAGCTGAGAAACTACAGAGCCTAGAGCAGCTGCCTTCATATACAAACTCTTAACTGCTGGGCATCTCTACCTGGTGGGCAGGTGAGTATGCGGGGAAACAAAAGGCATGAAAATATAGCCTGGATGGGGCACATCAGACTGGAGGAAATGGGGTGGGTGTCTGCAGGGTGTGGGACTTGAGAGGGTCTCCAGAGTCCAGATTTCTGGTTAAAGGGACTGAAGCTCTGGTGAGATTGGAACCTGCACCATATATTAGCCCCTATCAGACCCTCCTCTGCTCGCCTCAAGCTTCTTTCTATAGATAGCTCTGCGCCCAGGAGTCACACCTGGCGGGGCTCCGGAACCATATGGGATGCTGAGGTTTCACCCTGGCTCGGCCACGAGCAAGGCCAGCACCCTACCCAAAGTACTATCTCTCTGCCCCCTAGCCTCGGAGCCTCTTAAAGGCAGTGACCGGCCCCCGGCACCTGAAGCAGAATGCGGAGGGGCTGCGGTGAGGTGAGGGCCATGCTTGAAATGATCACCTCACTGCAAATGCTGACGTGTGGGGTGTTTACCCTGAGCCTGAAACTGTTCTTGGTACTTTACATAGATCCTTTCGTTAAATTCTTCCTCAGGCCCTGAGGACAATTCTTTTATTAACCCCTTTCACCAAGGAGGAAAATGGCCTGGAGAAGTTCGACAGTCAATCCCAGAGTATAGCTTCCGGAGACTGAGACTCAGCTTTCTGAGGCCAGAGCCTGTGAATAGGAAGCCGCTGCAGGCCTGTCCCCCCGTCCAGATGGCCAAAAAGGGAGTTAGCTCTCTTTGGGAGGAGGACAGGGAAGGAAAGAAATCCAGGGGTAAAGGAAGATGAGAAAGGGAATCGTGGGGGCACAGGGCATGGGGCTTCTGTTACCATGAGAGAGTGGTAAGTCATCTATCCAAAGCACAGACTCAACAGCGCTGAAAACATGAGTTCTAAGCTGCAACCACTGAACTTTGTAGTGTGCCTGTCAAGGTGGCAGGCTGGGGTGCGGGGTGGGGGGCTGTGGAGGGGGATAGAGTAAGGAAACACTGGTGGAGGGAAGTTGACACTGGCCAAAGGATTGGTGTTCAAAAATTAATTGCCAAAACCCCAACGATCAGTAACTTTGTGACTCATGGTTCTTTAAAAAAAAAGTTATTTTTTTTTTCTTTTTGAGTCACACCCAGCAATGCACAGGGGGTTACTCCTGGCTCTGCACTCAGGAATTACTCCTGGCGGTGCTTGGGGGACCATATGGGATGCTGGGAATCGAACCCGGGTCAGCCGCGTGCAAGGCAAATGCCCTACCCGCTGTGCTATCGCTCCAGCCCCCAAAAAGTTATTTTTTAAAAAAGAAAAGACAGGGGTTTAACTCTCTACCCTGAAAAACCCCAAGTAGCCAGGTTCTGTACGGAAGGATTGCATTTGTTCTTTGAGAGCCCAAATCCTAAAGAGCAATTTTGTCCTTCGACTCAGGAAAGAACTGAAGTGGGGGAGTTTTAAGTGAAAGAGGTGGTGTGTTTGAGTCCCTGGAAGAATGTGAGCCCAGGTCTGAAATGAAAGGAGGAGGGGACTTGGACGGTGACCATGTATGACCCTTCCGGCGCAGATGGGTTGGGCCCTCAGGGGGCTAAAGCCTCTATCAGAGTCTCCCAGCGACCCGAGTAACTGAGGGGTCCCAAATGTGGCCAGGTCTGTGCTTGGCACTGAGCAAAATTCTTAGGAAAACATGGTAAGATGTACAGTGAAGGTAAGTCAGAATCAGAGAGGCGAACTACTCAAGGTCACGCAGGATGACGCGGAGGGGCCAGACAAGTGGGTTTCCCAAGACCAATTCCCTCCCTGCCTCCTTCCCACTCCTTAGGGGAAGCACCACGTGGCAAATTGCATCATACTTTTGCCATTTGACATCAGAGTATATCACTAGCCAATCCAGGAACTCCCTCTCCGACCCTCCCCTGACCCCTCGGTCAACCCCCGGCTGTCCCGGAGCCCGCGGGCCGGCCCGGCGCACCTGCAGCCCCCGCCCCTTCCCGGTGCACCGCTCGCGCTCCTCCGCCCGGGCCTCCCAGCCGCGCGTCCGATTGGCACTCGCCCGCGCCAATCAGAAGGCGCCCCGGCCCGGGGCGGGGCCTGCCCAGAGTTGCCCTGTCAGTGCAGGTGGAGGCCCCCGGCGGGGCAAAGTGGCAGGAACCTCTTAAAGGGCGAGAGCCGCGGCGGGCGAGGACGGCCGGGCCGGGTTCCCGCCCCGTCCAGCCCAGGTGAGCTTGCAGCGCCTGGGGGGCGACCCTGAGTCCCGGGGTGGGCTGTCTGCTGGGGCTGGAGCACATGGACCCTCCCCCCGCAAGGGTTCGGGGGGTCCCGGCCGGGCGAAAGCCGGGTGCCAGGGTGCGGGGAGGGGGCTCGGGAGGTCCAAGCGTCCGAGATCCAAGCTGGGGGTCCAGGGACGCTGAGGAGTCTCGAAGTTTTGGGGTGCGGGGGGGGCGCGGGCCTGTGTGGGGCAGGGTCCCGCCCGGCTCTGCAGCGCGGCGCAGCCTCCCCGCGCCCCTCCGACCCCGCCCTGCGGGCCCGCACGCTCCGGCCTTACGTAACTGACTTTGAGTTTCCCGACGGAGGGGCCGCGTGCTGGGGGGCTGCCCATCCGCGCGGGTCCCCGCCGGCCCGCACCCCCCGATCCTCTGCGTCTCCGCGCGTCCCGGAGTCCCGGTCTTTCCCGGGGTCTGCCCTCGGGAGTCAGCCTCACCTACACTTTCCGGCAGACCCCACCTCTTTGGGGTGGGGCCGAACTTCCCCCCTGCACGGCGGAGGCGGGACTTGTGCAGGAGACCCTCGCCCGGGCGCGGGAAGGGACGGTCCCCGGGAGGGAGGGGCTGACCGTGACCCTACAGTTCCCGGATCGGACGAGGGCCGAGGGGGCCCCTCCTCGGCTTCCGGAGCCCTTTTTCTTTGTACCGGGAGGGGACCCGGGGCGGGGGAGCCTGGCTGCGCAGGTGCGAGGTGGCCTGGGAGCGGCCTGGGGGCCGGTCGGGGGCACCTGGGCCGAAGGGGAGAGGGCGGAGCGGAGCTCGGGCTCGGGGCCCCGAGGGTTCAGCAAACTCCCACCTTCACCCCAGTTTCAAGCCTGCGGGCTGGTCTTGGCAGGAGGCTAGAGGGCTGGAGAGAGGAGCAGTCGCGGGCAGGCAGGCCGACTGGGGGCCCCGCCCGCTGTCCCCTTGGGTCAGGGAGGCGGACACTTCAGAAATAACTCCTCTCCCTGCTGCTTTTGGGTTCACGGAAAGTGCGATTGCAGCTCCGAAGTGGGAATTGGAAGAAGAGGAGGAGGTGCGACTTTTCAGAGGGAGATGGCGGGCTTGGGAAGAAGGGACCCCAGGACCTGGGGGGAAGGAAGGGAACACCCCAGGCCCCTGGCCTTTGCCTGCCGCTGCTGACTTGGGTTTGAATTCTGGCCCTGCCACTTCCTTGCTGTGTGACCTTGTATGAGTCACTTCACATCTCTGAGCCCTAGTTTCCTCCCAACACAATTGGAATCAGAAGATGCGGGGAGAACGTAGTGACCAGAATGGAAGCTGGTCTGGGAGCCAGTCGGGGCAGGTGTTTTAGTTAGCGAATAGAACCCAGCCGCTTTTGGGTTGCTGCTGTTGATAGGGGAGAGGCAGGCAGGGCCGTGTGGGAGTGGGTGGGGTGCTGGGCGTGTGGGTGACATGCAGTGGGGCAAGGAGGCCCCACCCCCAAAGTTCTCCTGCTCAGGCCCATCCCTGCGCTGTCTAGACCAGGCTGACCTTGCTTCCTGAGGCCCCAGGTGCCAACAGAAGCTCCCAGGGCTCGCGGCTGCCCCGCCCCCTCCCCCGGTGGAGGCGGAGCTCCTGGCAGGACACCCCCTCTGCACAGTGGACTCTGGCCAGGAGCCTGCTGGGCAGGAATATCCCAGCCCAGCTGGGAGGATGCTGACTCTGTGGGCCTTTGAGCTCCTCCACAGGCCTCTGCTGGCTGGGCCGCGGATGAGCCCTGCCCCGGGTGGGAGTGGGGAAGGAGAGAGTGGAACCAGCTTGCGAAGCCTTTCCTGAGTGCCTGGAAAGGCTGGAGCACTCGGACGGAGCCGGATGGGACACCCACAGAGGCTGCCCTGAGACTGGCTGTTTGTGATGGCTCCAAGGGCCAGAGTGGGCTCCACTCCATCCAAGGGAGTGGCTCTTGAGCTGGGAGTGGCTCCCCTGCACCTCTGCACCGCAGGAATTCTTCCTTCTTCTTCTTCTTCTTCTTCTTCTTCTTCTTCTTCTTCTTTTTTTTTTTTTTTGTGTGTGTGTTTTGGGCCACACCAGGTGGTGCTCAGGGTTTAGTCCTGACCCTGTGCTTAGGAATCACTCCTGGAGGTGCTCTGGGGACCATATGGGACACCAGGGGTCAAACCTGGGTCAGCCACCTGCAAGTGTCCTGTCCACTGTACTGTCGCTCTGTCCCCCCAAAATCTTTATTCTTTTCAACACATTTTTTTTTTCACTTTATTTTTTTTTTTGGTGAAGCAAGATGGATTTTACTGAATGAAACTTAAGTGAGGGGAGAGAAAGAGAGGAAATACAGGAAATGCATGCTCAAGAGAGAACCTGGGCTTCTCTGGAGTGGAAATAGCAAAGAAATAGACAAGCAGGCAAGGGCGAACACGGGCTTGAAGCAAGCTCAACACATTTTCTTGACTTGCAGTGGTTTGGCAGACTATGAAGTTTTTGTCTATGAGATTTTGCTTTATGAACCTGGTTCTGCCCACCATTAGTCCAGAGCCCAATGTTTCTCTTAAAGGAGGCAGGAGTCTGTGCCTTTGTCAGCCGTGGCCAGTGGCTTTCTCTTCCTGGGAACAAGGAGCTTCTTTCTCGGGGTTTTTATAGTAGCCAGTGTTAGGGCCTCTGGCTTGTGCTTGGTCCTCCCCTCTGCTCGCCCCCGGAG
Organism: Sorex araneus; assembly: GCF_027595985.1. Lineage (NCBI taxonomy): Eukaryota > Metazoa > Chordata > Mammalia > Eulipotyphla > Soricidae > Sorex > Sorex araneus. The sequence continues at coordinate 46,415,962 of NC_073306.1, read as the reverse complement.
ATGGAGAGGGGCAAGATGGGATTAGGCTAGGCTGCGTGTGATGGGCTCCTAAGTCCTATTCTTGGCCTGTTTTCTCTAATTATAATTAGAGCCTCTCTGTCTCTGGGGCACTCAGTGCGTGGACAGGCACTCTGTGCAAAGCCTCTAATGGGCAGCATTAACTAATGCGATCCTTGCAGCCTCATGAGGGAATCGGCATTAGCTCTGATTCATCAGAGTTGTCCTCAGTGAATCAGCTCAGCTACAGTCCAAACAGCTACGAAGGGGCTGGGCTGGAATTAAAACCTAGGTCTGGGGTTGGGGCTCGAGCTCAAATGTGAGAGTACATGCCCAGCGTGTAGGGAGCCCCAAGTCTGACCCCCAGCACCGCATGACCCTCTGAACACGGGCTAGACATTGCGGGGAGTGCCCTGGTCTCATGAGAGCCACTGGGCATGGCCCCAGTTTAAAGAAAAAGCGAAAGGGCCAGGGAAATAGCTGGAGCGCATGCTTGTCATGTGGGAGGCTGAGGTCTGATCCCGTGTACCACAGGGGTTCCCTGAGCCTCGAGGTGTAACTCCCAAGCACTGAGCTGGGAGTGGCTCTTGAGCACTGTCAGGTATGACCCAAAAGGGAAAGGCAAAGAAAAAGAATACAGAGAGGGAAATACTGGAGGACAAAATGCAGGCAGGTGGGCGTGGGCACCCCCACTTCAGCCACTGCAGTGGGCCCGGAGATGGAACGGACACCAGGAGCCCCTGATGAGCACTGCACCCCACCCTCGGCCCTGGTAACTGGGGAAGGAATCACTCTCGTCTGCTTCCTGGGTTACTGTGAAGATCAAAGGAGGAGACTGTGGTCGAGTCACATCGTGAGAATGTGGCTCTGATGTTTGTTTTCAGTCTAAAGCTGCATCCGGGCTGTTTGTGGGAAGGCGGGCTGCCAGCGCCTCTGCTGGGTGTTTCACCTTGAGCAGACTCTGGGAAGAGCCCTAACAAGACCACACTATTTGTTGAGTCGTTGCCAGGCTCCAGGCTCTGGGCTCAGAGCGTCCCCTCTCATGGTCTCCCTAACCTCTGTGTGGCAGGAAGATGGTGGCTTGGCCTGCAGTAGGTTCCCCAATTCCCCTGCAGACAGAGCCCTGGTAATAATAATAGCCAGTTCCCTGTGCCTCAAACATTGTTCAAATGGTTTTACATGCATTAACTCATCTTCACAATCACCCCAGAGGTGAGAACTCTCAACACCCCAATTTTTCAGTTGAATAACTGAGGCAGAGGGGAGAAACGGGCTCAAGATCAGTCACACAGTTATCAAGTGGTCAAGCCAGGGTTGGCCCAAGACCACCAAAGTTGCCCAAAGCATTCTGCTTGGCGGTGATACAGTTATTCTGGGGGCCCTTCCCTTAGCCCAGGGATAGCCTTCACACTATTCCCAAGGGCCTGCCGGGCACAAGGTGATGCTGTTAGTGTCTGCACCTGGGGTCCTACTGCCTCCAGGATTGGGGGACTCTGCAGGGCTGATGAACTCTCGGATGATCAGATTCTAATATGGAGGGTGGCTGCCCCCTGGAGCCCCAGAAGCAGGGAGCAAGGGGTTGCCCTGGGCCAGGGCCAGGCACAGAGGCCCTGGGAGACTGGGGTGGCTTGTGTGTGTCTCACTGCTGTCCTTTGCTTCCATGTGCTGCTGTGGTGATGGTGCCCTGGATTCTCCCACACCCGACCGGCTGCGTGTCCCCGATGCTGTCTCTGGTGAGTGCACTGGGTTTTTGAAATGTCTGGAGTGAGGGTGGGGGGCTGGATTCGAATGCGGGTTCTGAAGTCAGGGGGTCTCTGTCGCTGCTTCGAGGCCGAAGGCCAGAGGATGGGGCGGGCAGGATTGAGGAAGAAGCATGTGAAATGGGTCATGCCATATAGTACCTGGCCCGATTGTTCTGGAACCAGCTCCTTATCCTGTCGCTTGGAGCGGAGCTGTTCTTTGCCTCTGTTTCCCATCTTTGCAGTGTGAAAACCGAGCCTTCACGAGAGGTTGTGTGTCCTTTCATGCACAAAAGGCACAAGGACTTGTGCGGTCTGTCCACTGCTGTCCCCGCTGCACCATGGTCACCGCTGCACACAGCAGGGGCTCCGTGAATGCTTACAAATGAAGGAGCAGACTCCTTCGCGCGGTGGCGTGTCCCCGTGTTTGGTGTTAGATACATGTCTGCTGTGAGGCGTCCAGGGCCTGCACAATGAACACAAGTGCCCTCTAGGCTCTCCAGATTGGGAGTTCTTGGGGACCAGGGCTCAGGGAAAAGGCACTCTGGGACTCTGAACTGAGTGTGGCACCAAGGGTCAAGCAGCACCCAGTGCGCTTGAGGGCTGGAAGAGGTGGCAGAGCCGCTGGCGTTCCTGGGACTGCAGTAGGGCATGAGAAGGCCGCCTGCCACCTTCTTATTTGGGGCCCTTGGAGAGATCACGGAGTGCTCTGAGTCTTGAAGCCCTGCCCTCGGATATGCCTGGTTGCACCCCAACATGGATCGGGACGTAGTGAATGAGGACCCTGGAGAAGGGCTGGCTCCGCGCCTGGAGTGCTGTTTGCTGGCTTCCTCCAGCTCCTTCAGGGGAGAGGACGACACCATTGTCCTTCTTGGCTCCATTCTCTTTGAACTGCCCTCCCTGTGGCCCCCACATGCCCAGCGGGGTGGCTGGCTATGCCCTGTGCCCAGTGACCGAGGACCTCTTTGGCTATGTGACTGGGCTCAGTGACCACCTTCCCTGGGCCTCAGCACCTTCATCTGTAAATTAAGGTCAACAAATGACACTTCCTTAAGAATTGCCTAACGAGGGGCCGGAGCAATAGGATAGCAGGTAGGGCACTTGCCTTGCATGCGACCGACCTGGGTTCAATCCCTGGCACCCCATGTGCTTCTCTGAGGCTGTCAGGAGTGAGCCCTGAGCACAGCTAAATATGGCCCCCAAACAAAAAGCAAAACAAAACAAAATTTAATGTGGGGCCTGGGAAATAGCCCAAAGTTCTGGGGCTCATACTTTGCATGTGGGGACCCTGGCATCAATTCCTGGCACTGCAGCCCCCTGAGCACTATTGACATTGCTGGGAGTGACCCCCAGATCCCCTGAACACAGCACTGCCCTGTGCACCCATCCCCACTCCCAAAGGAACCATTTAATGAGCAAACGGGTGGGCTGTTTCCTGGGTTTGGCTGAGGGCTGTCCCGGAGCATCACATCTGATGTTGGCTGTGGATCTAAGATCTGCTCAGGTAGTTTTGTTATTTATTGGATGTTTCTTATACGCTGGGATTGTTATAGGCTATTTTATCTATTTTTATTATTATTTTGGTTTTGGGGTCACACCTGGCATTGCTCAGGGCTTACCCCTGGCTCTGTGCTCAGGGATCGCTCCTGGTGGGGCTCAGGGGACCATATGGGGTGCCAGGGATCAACCTGGGGTCGGCTGTGTGAAAGGCTAGTACCTTAGTCCCTATACTATCTCTCTGGGTTTCACCCAGCAGTGCTCAGGACTTACTCCTGGCTCTGCACTCAAGGGTCACTCCAGAGGACCATTTGGGGTGCTGGCGATGAACTTGGGTCGGTTGTATGTAAGGCAAGTGTCCTGTCCACTGTACTATTGCTGTGACCTGATTTATTATTTTATATTATAAATGCGTTTTTAGGGGGATTTTGGGCCACACCTGGAGGCGCTCCAGGGTTACTCCCAGAGGTGGGGGGGGGACCTTGCGGTGCCAGGGTGGGACCCGAGGCCCGGGGTGCCCTTTCCCCACCCCTGTGCTCTTTTATTTATTTAAAACATTTCAATGTACTTAAAAAACTTTTTTTGGTTTTTGGGCCACACCTGGCAATGTTCAGTGATTATTCCTGACCCTATGCCCAGAAATCACTTTTGGCGGTGCTCAGGAGACCCTAGCGGGTGCTGGGAATGGAACCTGGGTAGGCCGCGTGCAAGGCCAGGACCTTACCCACTGCACTACCACTCTGGCCCCAACCCTGTGCTTTTTCAGACTCCCTGTCCTCCTAGTTACTCCTTGAGAATAGCATTGTGGTGCCCACTATGGACCAGGGAGTGAGGCTGAATTATCGAATGAGTTACCCAGTCATGTAATTATCTTCAGCGAGGACTCCCGTTCAGACTAGATCCTCCCTCGTCAAGATTCCTTTCAGTGTGAAATTCTCTCACCTCCCCCAAGGAGGCAGTCTGTGTCTGAGTCTTCTCATTTCCCTCCAATGCTGGTCCCGATCCCTGCTTGCTATTGGGTACACACACACAGACACACACAGACACACACACACAGATAACATAGAGGCAGACACACAGATACATATGCATCAAGAGGCAGACAGATGCACACACATAGAGACCGAGATAGACACAGACACATAGAGACACACATACAGAGAGACACACAGAGAGGCAGACAGGCACACACAGACACAGACAAATACACACACATGCTGCTAAGAGCTGCTGGGCTCTCTGCTGGGTAAACACAGATGGACACACTTTTCCTCTCTGCACCCCTCCCAGTTCTGGCACCCTAAAAGTTTTGAAGAGAGGAGATGACGGAGTAGGAAGACGCCCCTACTCTCAAATGCTATATCCTTTGCTTACTGTGGACCTTGGGCAAGATGTTTAACCTCCGGGCAGGCGCCTCAGTGCCCTTAGCTGTCACAGGGCCAGGAATTCCCTCTGCCACAGAGCCCCAGAACCCTCATATATGAGGCACTCAGTGACTGGACTCACTGTTATTACTGTCACAGAACAATGACGAGCATTGTCTCGGGATGACAAAGGTATTCTTCTGTGGACAGTGGCCACCAGGTCTGGGAGGGGCCTGTGGGGACTGTGGCATCCCTACTTGACAGGTTCTGAAGGAGGAGTGTCCCTCCCTTCTTTGGTTGTCTGCTGTCACTGTCCCTTCTCTCTGCCGTCCCTGGGCTGGGCCATGGGCTCAGAGAGGAGTCTGTGGGGTCTCGTGTCCCCACCACTCTCAGGAGCAGTTGGGACCCAGCACCCTTTGATCAGTGCACCGAAGTGGGTGCTGTGCCTAGCCTCAGGGCAAAGCCCCGGAGCAGCACCCAGAGAGAGTGCACAAGAGCGGGGGCCGAGCCATCTGTGGAAGTGGGGACCGTGTGCCCAGCAGTGTCGGGGAGGATCGCATGTGTGTGGATGAAGAGCATGTGGTCACCTGGGAGAGCTGCTCCAGGGGGAGGTCTGGGACGAGAGCAGTGGGCAGAGGTGAGCCAGGAGGACCTGGGCAGCAGGAGGGAAATGGCCATGGGAGGTCTCAGGGTCCCGGCCAGTGGCACTTGCCGGAGGGTCTGGTTGGGGGGACATATTTGGGAGGAAGAGCCCGAGGGGGTTAGTGAAAGCCCCCGAACAAGGTGAAAGCTGCTTGTTTGCCGCTTGTGGCGGCTGCCTCGGGCCTCCCCATGGCATCTCTGGTTGCGTGGGTCACTGCAGCAAGACCCTGGTCACTGGGACTCTCACTGCCCACCGCTGTCCTGCTTGGCCCTGGCAGGGTCTGAAGGCACGTGAGCACTTCAGGGAAGGGGAACAGAGAACACCTCTGGATTCTGCAACCGACCTCTTGTAGAATGAGTGTCAACCTTGTCCTGGAATGCTCTCCCTCCTGGGGCCTCCCTCGTCCTTTCCTGAAAGTGAGGTAACAAGAGCTGCTTGGAGCCATACCTGTAGCTCAGTGGCGGGGCTCCTGCCTCATCTCATGTACAAGACCCTGAGTTCAAGTCCTGGTTCAAGTTCAACCAGATTAAAAAGGTTTGCTTCCCTTAAGTATCCAGTGAAAAATTAGAAACTTTTTTTTTTCTCTTTGTCTTTTGCTTTTGGAATATACCTGGCAGTGGTGCTCAGGGGCTACTCCTGGCTAAGTGCTCGGCGGGGGGATGGATTAAACCCAGGTCTCCTGCATGCAGAGCACGTGTTCAGTTGTTGAGCCATCTCTCTGGCCCTGAACCAAGCTACTTGATGGGTGCTGTGTCCTCAGTATATATGTACTAATTCCCAGGGACATAAAGGTGACTCAGACGGGGATCCTTCCCCTCAGGAAATATCATGGAGCACTTGAGGGTGAGTCCAGCGCAGTGGAGAGCTAGGTCTTGAGAGCTAAACTGGAGTGGTAGAGCAAGGACCTCTGGGCACAGGGGACAGCATAGCTGGAGATCCGGTGTCCCCTCTCTATGGCTGGAGCCTTCAGGGAGGGCTGGGCGGTGCCGGGGTGAGGCACGCAGTGGGGACGCCGGGCTGGATCACCTCCCTGCTGTCCTTCGGCACCTTCAGAGCTTCCTGTTCTTCCTGACGAAACTGCCCTCGCCCCGTCCACCCTGCTCCCCGCTCTGCCCCTGTCCCCCACCCACCTGCCAGAGACAACAATCTGAGCCAGGCAGGACCAGCCCCTTGGAAGCCTCCGTGTGCTTCTGTTTCCACCTCAGCAGGTCTCCCTTCGAGGGACGCTTTCCCGGACCTCATTCCCCCGAGGGCCCTGTCCAGCCCTGCCTGCCACAGGCGGGCGGCTGAAATCTGCAGTCTCTGGGCTCCTGCGAGTCAGTCCGTGCCCTGGTTCCACCCACCACTTCCCCTGCCTCTCCTCTGGCTGGCTCTGGCCGACACAGGAAGGAAAAGATTAAGAAACAAGTTCAAATCTCCAGAGCGGCCCTGGCCCTCGGAGCTGACTCCCCTCTTGCCCCTTGCCCGCCTTGGCCCCGAGCCCAAGGGCACTGCCGCTCCGCCCGCTCCCACCCCAGGGACCCGCCCTGGCTGGAGGCCAAGGGCTGCAGCTGCCTTGAAACTGGACAGACTCAGGGAAACCCGCAGCTTTGGTTTTGCCCTGGTAAGGGGGCAGGGGAGGGGGAAGCTTTTTCCTGGGAGTGGAAGAAGAGTGTGACACCCTGTATTTGCACCCCCCTTCGCCCCGGCCAGTCTGTGAAAACTGGACTCTGGCCTGCCCCACCCCCTCGTGTCGCCCGGCAGAGGCTGGTGGCCAAGATACTTTGGAGCAGATGCCTACAAATCAGCCTCTGACCCTTTACAACTTGGGTGCCAGTGGGTGAGATGAGAGGGACCTGGACCATCACTTCACGCCCCCAGGCCTCGGTTTCCTCTTCTGTAGAATGGGACTGGTTTGCTGTGGAGAAAGGCAGGAGTGAGATGAAGCATTTAGTCCGGCCTCCAGGCTCATGGCTGGGGCTACTGTGGCTGCCCTGTCCCCTTCCAAGTGAGAGACCTGGACTGGAGGATATTGTGTCTTGTTGAACAAATGACATCTAGCAAATCTGTTTTCTTTCTTTCTTTCTTTCTTTCTTTCTTTCTTTCTTTCTTTCTTTCTTTCTTTCTTTCTTTCTTTCTTTCTTTCTTTCTTTCTTTCTTTTTATTATCATTATTATTTAGGCATTTTGGGTCACACCCAGCAATGCTCAGGGGCTACTCCTGGTTCTGCACTCAGGAATTACTCCTGGCGGTGCTCAGGGGACCATATGGGATGTCAGGGATTGAACCCGGGTCAGCTGCATTCGAGGCAGATGCCCTACCCACTGAACTATTGCTCTGGCCCCAAGCCTGTTTTATTATTTATTTTTTTTTGAAAGGGACAAGGTTTTAGGCAATGTTTGGTGATGCTCAGGGCTTACTCCTGGCCCTGTGCTCAGGATCACTTCTGGCAGGCTCAGGGGGCCATCGGGGATGCCAAGATTTGAATCCGGGTCAGCTGTGTGCAAGGCAAGTGCATTATTTGCTGTACTGTGGCTCTGGCCCCCAGATCTCCTTTAAAACCAAAGACTCAGCCTGTTTAGGTAAACAGCTACCTCTGTCCCTCCTGCCTGTACTCACTCACCCGCTGCCTGATTTTGTCCCCTGCCTCTGCCCATCTCGGGCTGCCCATCCTGGCACCTTGCCTGAAGGGGGCCACGAGAGGACAGTTTCTCTTTGCAGCCTCGGCTCCCGGGATGCCACTGTCAGGGCTGGAGCGAGAACTCCAGTGGGCCGAGCATATGCTTTGCATGCAGGAAGCCCCAGGTTTGATCCCTGGCATTGCATGGTCCTCCAGGAACTACTGGGAGCCAGCACCCAGCGCAGTCAGCAGTTGCCCTGAGCACTGCCAGGTATGACCCAAGTCCCTCCCAGCCCCCAGATATGTCACTGCCAGCACTTTGGAGCAGCAGAAAGTAGGAAGAATCGTGTGTCACCCAGGCCTGGTGGACTGAGATCCTGGCCACTGCCCACCGGGGGCTGGGACGACACAGAGACTTTGCAGAGGCTTGGCAATAGGCCTGGAAGAAAAAATGTCTTGGGTAGAACAGCTGGAATGCCAGACTAGGGGATGCAGTGTGAGTGTCTGGGCAGACACCCAGTTTTCTCAGCCTCTGTGTTTTGATTGATAAAAGCAGGGGGGAGGTGGTGGTTTGATGTCAGAGATTTCTACTGATATTATAGGACTAAGGAAGGGACTTGGCAGCTGACTGGTCAGGTCAGGTCCCTGCTTCACAGCTCACTGACCTGGGGGCCTCTAGCAAGGTGCTTGTGGAGTGAGTTCTGGTTCTTTCCTTTCAGAATGGGGAAGGTGAGTGCCCTCTCTCTGAGTACACAAGGGCTAGGTAGAACCATTCAGGTAGAGGACTCAGTCTCTGGTTGGTACATCCGAACGATTGGTTTCCTATGATGAGTAGAGACAAGAAGGCAAAAATCAGTCGGTCAGAAAAGAGTTCACTGTATAGACAGGCTTGAGAAATACACAGATTTGGTCAGTTACTCATTAGGATGAACATAGATGGGACCCAGGAGAGGAGCAGGAGAAACCTGAAAGCTGGGGTTCGATAGGCCTGCCTTTGGGCTGTGTGGTGTGGGGCAGTTACTTCTCTCCAAGGGCCTCATACCTGCGTCTATGATCGAATACATGATACAGATTGCTACCACCTCAGGACCTTTGCATGTGCAAGTCCCGGAATTCTTTATTCCTCCCAGTACTTTCATAACTTGTTTTCTCACCTCCTAATTGTTTAGTTTAAATGTCCCCTTCTCGGTATATATTTACTGACTTATCCTATTTTCACGGAATCACGTTTCCCCATCAAATTCCCATGCTTTCATCTCTTTTTCAACGTAGCTTACTAAATTAAATAAAAATTACTAAATTAATTTTTTAATTTAAGTTTTTAGTTATTGGGCCTGCCTGCAGTGCTCAGGCCTTACTCCTGGATCTGTGCTCAAGGATCACTCCTGGCAGGGCTTGAGGGATTATATGAGTGCAGGGGATTGAACCTGGGCTGGGCGCATGCAAGACCAGAATACTACCTCTCAACCTTCTGCTTCTTTTTCTTTCTTTCTGTTTTTGGAGAAGAGGTTTGGGCCACATCTGGCTGTGCTCAGGGCCTGTTCTTGACTCTGTGCTCAGGCGTGACCCCTGGCAGTGCTCAGGGGACTGTAAATGGTGCTAGGGATTGAACTGGGGGTGGCTGCGTGCAGAGCAAATGCCTTATCTCCTGTGCAGTCTCTCCAGCCATCCTCTTATCTTTCTTCAATAGCAATAGCACTTTTCCCTGGAGGTATACTATAGTTTGGACCAGAGAGAGATCTTTAAGGGATGAAGCACTGGCTTTGCACATAGGAGACCCAACACAACATGGTCCTGTGAGCTCTGCCTGAACCACTCGTAAGCACTGAGCCAGGAGTAATCTCTGAGACCTGATGAGTGTGGCCCCCAGACACACACACAAATATATATACTTCAGAGATTACTTGTTTATCTCTTCCTATAGGAATATAAGCTTATTTGTGATATTTGTCTATCTTGTTCATGTAATTATATTCCCTCATATCTAGAACAATGCTTGGTAAATACTTGTGCAGTAAATTAACGAATAAATAAAGACTCTCTCTGGGTCTGTGCGGAATACACTGTGGATTCTTAACAAATAATTGTCTTAGTTGGCATCACCCTTTCCATATGTCTGATACTTTGGCTGGGACAAACCCTTTTGCTCCTTCCATTATTTTTTCCATCCATTTTGGCCGAGCACCCCAATCTTTTGTTCCTGAGCCTGAACTATGCAGAATTTCTAGTTGGGGCTGTTTGGCTGTTGGGCCCACAATGGTTATTATGTCATTATTGATAATTAGTACTTAGACCCAGAGGATTGAGGTTTTTGTTTTTCAGCAGAAATCATAGCAAAAAGCTCAGCTAGCCAGCAGGCCCAGCCCTGGAACAACTTCCTCTGTTCTTCCCGGCTATGGGTCTGGGCTGAGTCTGCATAACCAGCTCAAGGACCGTCTTCCCCAGAAGGAGTCCTGCCATGTGTCCCCCGAGCCCTAGGCTCTCCATTCCCAGCCTGGTATAAAGGCATCCCTTCACTCTGGGGGCATTAGGGAAAGCGTTTCCAAATGTTCAGTGGGTAGGGGCATTTTCTGGTGCTCAGAGCCCAGTTAGGCTGCTGTTAGCCTCAGGAGCACAGTTTCAGCTCTCGGCAGAGTTGGTAGGCCACTTGAGGCATATCCTTGTTCTCTCTCTCTCTCTCTCTCTCTCTCTCTCTCTCTCTCTCTCTCTCTCTCTCTCTCTCTCTCTCTCTTTTGGCTTTTTGGGTCACACCCGGCTGTGCACAGGGGTTATTCTTGGCTCTGCACTCAGGAATCACTCCTGGAGGTGCTCAGGGGACCATATGGGATGCTGGGAATCGAACCCAGGTCGGCCATGTGCAAGGCAAATGCCCTACCCACTGTGCTATTACTCCAGCCCCATCCTTGTTCTCTTGCTGAGCTTCAACTTTCACATCTGTCAAGTGCATTTGGATATTAAAAACAAAACAAAACAGCAGTACTCCTACATTATTTAAAAAAAAAATGAGGGGCGGGAGCATGTAGGGTGTTTTCCTTGCATGTGGCTGACCTGGATTTGATCCCTGGCATCCCATTTGGTCCCCTGAGCACTGCCAGGAGTGATTCCTGAGTGTAGAGTCAGGAGTAATCCCTAAACATCGCCAGGTGTGATCCACAAAGCAAAAAAATAAAAATAAAAAATTTAAAGACAAAATAAAACACAATCCTGGAGAGCACCACAACTGAGGGTGTGAGCACTGGCCACTGGCCATGGCGCTGTGCTATCACTCCAGCCCCTGCCCCATAGCTTCTTAAACTCAGGGTCATGATCCCATACAGGGCTGGGTAATTTTTGGGGTTATACCCAGTGGTACTCGGGACTGCTCCCAACTCTCTGTGCTCAGGGTGGCTCCTGGCAGTGCTTGGGGGGACCAGGCAATGCTGGGGACTGAACCCAGGCTGCCTTCGTGCAAAGTATTTGCTCACCCCATTGATCTACCTCTCTGGCATAGCTGTATAACTTTTTTAAGATTTTGTTTTCAAATAATTTTATGCTTTATTATCAGTAAGTGTTTGCTTTGTATACCTGTTTTATTTTATTTTATTATTATTTTTTTTTGTTTCTTTTGGGTCACCTCCAGCTATGCTTAGGGCTTACTCCTGGCTCTGCACTCTGGAATTACCCCTGGCAGTGCTCAGGGGACCATGGGAAGCCAGGGATCGAACCCTGGTCAGCTACATGCAAGGCAAGCACCTGACTCATTGTACTCTCTGGCCCCTGAATACCTATTTTATTTATCAAAGTACCCAGATCACATAAAAATTTCTTTGGTGAAAAGGAAGTGGCTAGTGGAAAAAAGTTTAAGGTTGTTTGTGTGGGTAGGATAATCATGACCATACGGAATAATCTGTCAGCCATCAGGAGGGTGCCAGAAATCAGTTTCTCTTGCACAAGTGTTTCACTTCTCTGAATGAGTTCACTTCTCTAATAACTTGTTTGGATAAGTCCTTTACTTCCATCTCTGTAAAATGGGAAGTACTGTCACGTCTTACGGAAATGAAATGGTGTCTCTGCATAGCAGTGACTTGCTGTATTGGGTTCTTTTTAATTTTGGGGGTACTGGGGGCCATACCTGACTGTGCTTGGGGCTACTGTTACTCCTAGCATTGTGCTCAAGGAGAAGAATCAGTTTGGGCAGTACTTGGGGCACCACGTGGTGATCACCAAGAGTGATCCCTGAGTTGAACACTGCTGGGTGTTAACCAAAAACAAACAAGCAGCCCCCCCGCCCTACTACTCCCCCCCAAAAAAACAAAACAACAAAAAAAAGAAAATCAAATCCAGTGTAGAAAAGGGCTCTGCAGAACTCATCTGTACACCCTCTTTCTAGCCATTTCATCCTAGCTCTCCTGGGTACAGTCACCCTCACATGAGGGATGAAGAGCAGGGAGCCCAGAGAGGGTGCTAGGGACTGAACGTCTCTGTCCCCCACGTGCACAGAGTGAGTACTTTGTCCCTAGCCTGATGGGATTTGGAGCTTTGAGGGTTCAAATTTGATAAGATCTGGAGGGAGGGGTTCAGGGCTTCATGAGCACATGCCCAAGAGCTCCGGTTGTGACAGTTGGGGACGAAGTGAGCCAGGAAGAGCCTCTACCACACCCCACCAGGCGCGTACGAGCACCAGCCGGGGTTCTGGCCTCCAGAAGTACCCGGCCTGCGCAGCCTGTGCGGAGTAAGCCACTCAGTGAAGGGCATTTCCTTACGAAAGTCTGCACCGAGTCGAGGGACACGCTCCAGCCACCGGGAGTTCCTGCAGCCCTAAGAACACCACTGACCAGTGGTCACTTCCCTCTTCCTGCAGGACAGCAGCTCCGGCACTGTCATGCCCCAGCAGCTGTGGAGGATCTTGGGGCAAGTCACAGCCTGTCATTTCTGGGTGCCCGGTTCCTGCCTGTTTCCCATTAGCTCCTCTCCGCCCTCTCAACCCAGAAGGGACCAGGCTGACAAGGGGTGTCACTTGTGCCACCCTGGTGCTGGAAGAGGTGTCACTCTCTGAGGATGCTGAGCCTGTCCTTGTTTTCCCCTGGGAAACCCTCCTAGCCTAGAGTTCTTGGCTCTGGGCGGATCGAGCGGGTTAAGCTTGAGTGAGCAGGAGGCTTTGCTGGATCAGGGTCATTCCACTCACTCCAGCTGCCCAGCACTGGGGGCGGGGAGGTCACGGGAGGCCAGATCCTGGGGTCCCTCTTTAAATGTCCCCCACCTCCAATCCGAAATAGCCTCTACCAGGAGCCTGGGGCAGATGTTGGTGTCGTTCATTCCTGTCAATTCCAAATGGCTCTCCTGCAAATGACACAAAAGGGATGTGGAACCGAATTTCAGTTGTGTGACATTGGGCACATCTCCTAACTTCTAGGTTCTAGTTTCTTTGACCGTAATGAAAAGCCATTCTGCTTTGCAAGGGTAACTGTGAGGGGAAATGCAACCATGTATATCAAGTACGCAGAAAGTGCCCAATAAAAGCAGTTGTCACTATTTTTAATAATAAACAAACCGTAAAGTCCCTTGCAGCTTTCCTAGGCTCAGACTTTCCGAGGCTTTATGGAAATTTAGCTTGGCCTCAGGCTTTGGAAGGGAAATGTGGTTGCCTTAGAAGGTGGCACGGATAAAATCCTGTACTAGAGATTGGAAGTGTGGATTCTGCCCCCGCTGTGTTGTATGACCTTAGGACAAGTCTCTTTTATATCCACACTGTTTAAAAGCCAGCAGCTTGGGCTGGAGGATCTCTAGGGGCATCTTCAGTGTAACATTTTGTGATCTAGCTCGAGACCAGTAGATATGCCAGCGCCACATACAATGCCAACGTCCTTCCCGTCTGCTCCCTGTTTCTTGGAATGTCTCCACGGCAGAATATAACCTGCCAACTCCAGAGTATGAATTTTAATCACTTTTTTTTTTGCTTTTACTGAGCATAGAACACTCTAAGACAGAGTTTAATGCAATTTTTTGTAAGCAAAGTGCATTGTATCAAAGAGGTCAGAACATGTTCTGTGTCTTCCAATATGAAAGACAAGGTATCGCATGAGAAGTACTACAGCTGCTGATTTCTTTTGCCTTTAACTCAGAAATGGCTAGTACAGGGGCTGGAGAGAGAGCACAGTGGATAGGGCATTTGCTTATATGTGGCTAACCTGGGTTTGATCCCTGGTACCCAGTATGGTCCTCTGAGGCCATTCTGGAGTAACCCTTGAATGCAGAGCCAGGAGTAAGCCCTGAGCACTGCTGGGTATGGCCCAACCCCAACCCCACCAAATGGTGATGCAAATGTCACTATTATTAGGGGAAAAACATAGTTCTAAAATAATATGCTCTAAATTTGTTTGTGGGCTTCTCAAGTGATGCCCTGGGAGTCCAGGGGCCACTCCCAGTGATTTTCTGCCGACCAGGATAGCCATTTAGTGGGAGGGCCAGAGGATGTGGTGCTGATAGGCCTTGCAGTGCTGGAAGTTTCACAGCCCACCCCCGTGGTGCTTGCGGGGGCCTGTAGGACCATACCTGGCAGTACTGGGAACCTCCAGGACAATACCTAGTGGTACTTTGTGGCCTCTGGGGTAACATGCCAATGCTTGGCGGGGGGTGGGCGGTGGCGGGGATGTGGTGCCAGGGAAGGAATCAGGTTGTCCGTGTGCAGGGCAAGTGCTTTAATTTCTGTGCTATCTGGTCCTATGATCTACATTTTTAAAAAACATTAGTTTGATGGTGCCAGAGCGATAGTACAGTGAGTAGGGCTCTTGCCTTGCATGTACCAGTCAAGGTTCCATCCTTGGCATCTCATATGGTGCCCTGAGCACAGCCAGGGACCTGGTGTGGTCCCAAAACAAAAACAAAAAATCTGCAAAAAAGCATTAGGTTAAGTCATATGCAATTGCTCTCTTGACAATTTTGTTTGTTTTGTTTTGGGGCTACACCTAATGGAGCTCAGGGCTAACTCCTGGCTTTGTGTTCAGGGATCATTCCTTATGGGGCTCAGGGGAGCTCCACATATATATGGTGATGGGGATTGAACCTGAGTTGACTGGGTGCAAGGCAAGCACCTTACCCACTGTAATATTTCTCTGGCCTCTTTACCATTCCTTTTTTTCATTTTTCTTTTTCCTTTTTGGACCACACATAGTGGCACTCAGGCCTTACTCCTGTCTCTGTGCTCAGGGATTACTGCTGGTTAGCTTGGGGACCATATGAGGTGCCAGGGCTCGAACTCTTGTCAGCCACATGCAAGACAAGAGCCTTCCCCCACTGTACTATCTTTCCAGTGCCACCTTGATCATTTTAAAGTTATGAAATAACTTTTGAATGAATTGAGCACATATAAACAGATGAATATGCATGGAAGATACTTTGTCTTTGGAAGGAAGCCTCCATTAAATTACTGGTGGTGATTATTTCTGATTGAAGGTTCATGGTAATGTAAATATTTTTCTTCTTATATTGCTGTTTTCTAGGAACAATTCTAGTGCTCCTAAAAACTATCTCCTAGAACGGCATGTCATTGTATAAATAGTAATTTTCCTACCCAGTTATAGTGTTTGATTTATCATTTGTGTTTAAAAGGTCTAAGATGACTGTAGTCTTATGACCAGGGGCAGGATGGCAGGTCTACTCTTCCAGTACTTCTGGTACTGGGATTGATTTTTACTCAATAGTGACTAATCCAAATATTGTCTATGGGCCCAGCTTTGAAAAGCCTTCATTTCTTTCCCCACCTCCACTCTTTTTCTTCTTCTTCTTCTTCTTTTTTTTTTTTTGCTTTTTGGGTCACACCCGGCGATGCACAGGGTTACTCCTGGCTCATGCACTCAGGAATTTCTCCTGGCGGTGCTCAGGGGACCATATGGGATGCTGGGAATCGAACCCAGGTCGGCCGCGTGCAAGGCAAACGCCCTACCCGCTGTGCTATTGCTCCAGCCCCTCACTCTTTTTCTTCTTTTGTTTTTCTTTCTTTTTCTCCTTTTCTTCTTCTCCTTCTTTGTGGTGTGTGTGTGTGTGTGTGTGTGTGTGTGTGTGTGTGTGTGTGTGCGCGCGCGCGCGCACGCGTGCTATACCTACATGCCTACCTGGCAATTCTCTCGGATTACTCCTGTCTGGCTTTGCACTCTGGAATTACTCCTGGTGATGCTTGGGTTTGCCGGGTTGGCCACTTGCAAGGCAGACACCCTACCCACTGTACTATGACTCCAGCCCCTACCACCCCCACCTTCTACCCACAAGAGACTGTTTTCTTTGAGTCCTATTACTGTGAGGCAGCTGAGTCCCTAATCCACCCAATGCCCCACATATGGGAATGGTTCGGACTCCACTAAACTGTTCTCTCCAGTCGCTTTTTAGCATTTTCTCCAATCTCATCTCTTCCAGGTCACTGGAAGCCCCCTTCTCTCTTCCCTGACCTTCCCCGCTGGTTGCCTCCTAATTTCACCCCCCTCCTCTAGCAGCTGCTGTTTGCTTTTGCTGAAGCTCAGTTTGCAGAGGGGGAAAGATTAGGCTCCTTTCATGCTAGTCTTTTCCCCATCCCCCCCTTAGTGCCCTTGACGGCTCCAGGGCTGGAGCCTGACAGCAGCTAGGAGGGCCGGTATTCCCTAGGAAGGAAGGGGGAGGGGATAAGGGAGACCTTCATGGGCTCAGCTGGCAGGCGGGATAGAGATGAGCCCTAGAGACCCCGTCCAGGGGCTTAGAGCACCGCATAACCACGCCCCAGATGTGAGCTTGGAGCTGAGTTTCTGCCTAGGAAATTAGCCTCTGGGATGGTGCCTGGGTCCTTCACCCTTGGTACCCATGGCAGTCTGTGCAGGGAAAGTGGGAGTGGATAGGGGTTTGCAGAGGCCTTTGTGAGAGGACAGTGGTACATGGGCCGGGCAGTTTCTTTGCCTTCAGAGACTCCATTACTTATTCTGCTGCCCACATCCACCCTCCCAAACATGTGTTGATCTCAGCTACACTCAAGGGTCGGGCACTTGGCCTAGCAGTTAATGATGTATAACCTAATTAATTACAAAAAATACTTCAGGCATATGTAGTACTTTATAAATCCCTGACATATATTTGCTTTTGGAGCTCTACCTGGCTGTGCTCGGGCCTTACTCCTGGCTCTGTGCTCAGGAATCATTCCTCATAGTGTTCATGGGACCATCTGGGGTGCTGGGGATCTAACTTGGGACTGACTGTGTGCAAGGCAAGCACCCTGCTTGCTGTATTATCTCTCTGGCCCCTGTTTTATATTTGTTGTGTTTTCCTTTGTTTGGGTGGGGGGGGATGTCACACCCAGCCACTCTGTGCTTAGGAGCCTCTCCTGGTGGTGCTTGGGAGATCATGTTTGGGCATGGGATCAGATCTAACCCAGGCCTCTTGCATGTAAAGCATGAGCCCAGCCCCTTTAGCTCTCTTTCTCTCTCAGGCCTTTCTATCTCCAGCTGAGAATGAAAAACTAGTACTGGAATTTGGGTCTTTGAGACTCCAGGGGCTGGAGCGATAGCACAGTGGGTAGGGCGTTTGCCTTGCACGTGGCTGACCGGGTTCGATTCCTCTGTCCCTCTCGGAGAGCCCGGCAAGCTACCGAGAGTATCCTGCCTGCACGGCAGAGCCTGGCAAGCTACTCGTGGCGTATTCGATATGCCAAAAACAGTAACAACAAGTCTCACAATGGAGATGTTACTGGCACCCACTTGAGCAAATCTATGAACAATGGAACGATAGTGCTACAGTGCTACAGAGACTCCAGAGCCTGTGCCAATAGTTTTTCATGTAGTGCTGCAAGATTCTTTGATTTTAAGATTTATTATTTTGTGTTTTGGGCCATACTCGGTGATGCTTGGGGCTTGATATTTGGGGTTTACTCTTGACTGCTTCGGGGATTACCCCTGGCAGTGCTGGGGGACTGTATGTCACATGGGGGTAGAACCCGGTTGGCCTTGTGTAAGCTAAGTGCCTTACCTGCTGTACTATCTGCTGGCCCTTAAGATTGGTTATACCTGCTTTGTCTCCAGCCATTCTCTATTAGCCTGAGACCCCCTGCTTTTTTTTTCAGGGTGATGATTATTAAATACCACACACTCTGGGGCTGGTGTGATAGTACAGTGCTTACCCTAAAAGTTGATGATGTGTAACCTGTTCACATTGCATGCATCTGATCTGGGTTTGATGCGCAACACCCCATATGGTTCCCTGAGCCTTGCCAGGATTTATCCCTGAGAACAGGGCCAGGAGTAAGCCCTGAGCACAGCTGGGTGTGACCCAACCTCCCTCCAAATACTACACACTCCAAGTATCCAACCATGATGTGTGGGGGATAAGATGCTTGCCTGGGTTTGATTCCCACCACCTGGAGCAAATTCAGAGCACTGCTAGGAATTACCTTAGAGCATAGAGCCAGAAATAGTCCTTGAACACCACTGGATATGGACCACAAACAAGCAAACAAACAAACAAACAAACAGTCGTGTATCATTGGCTTGAAAGATGATGTTCGAGCCTGGTGATTGCTCTTCAGGATTTATCCTTCATGCTTCCTCCATGTCTGCTGGGTGAAGAAAGCCTTTGAGGGGCTGGTGCGATAGTGACAAGGTGAGAATGCACATGTGCCTGACCCCGATTTGATACCCAGCCCCATATGCACCCCCAGCCCCAGCACTGCTGGATGTGGCCCCAGTGGTTTCTGTGTACCACGGGGCTTAAGCAGGTTCTAGCACTGAAACCTCTGGCCTAATTGGTGGATGATCTCTGGGAGGGAGACCCCCCTCCAGCTCCTGAACTGCT
The DNA here is from genome assembly GCF_027595985.1 of Sorex araneus. Classification (NCBI taxonomy): domain Eukaryota; kingdom Metazoa; phylum Chordata; class Mammalia; order Eulipotyphla; family Soricidae; genus Sorex; species Sorex araneus. Next base: position 46,397,341 of record NC_073306.1, on the reverse strand, counting down.
TGGGAAGCACTTACCTCCCTGCCCTCCCCCCAGAAAAAACCCCCAAAACAATGCCTCTGAAGTACAGAGATTGTAGCAGGACCACGATTTTCTTCATCGAAAGCAAGACTGAACCCCAGGATCTGAGGATGGGAGCCAGAGTATTCAAGAACAGACACTTCACCCCTAGCTCACCGAACAAGCTTTGCCAACTTACTTGACCTGGCTAAGGCCTCAGCTTAGTCCTCAATTGTGTGAGCCCCCGTACTGCAGACATAAACTGATAAATGAATGGGGGATGATTCATTCATTCAAACAAGCATTTATTGAGTGTACACTGGGAGATGATGAAGCAGGACAAAAGGCCTTACCCACCAGGGCTCAAAGTCTAGTGGCTCAGCACTGCAGCAATTGATTTGGGAAGGACAATAAATAGATAGTTGAAGGTCAGTAGAAATATATAATACTATGAGGCTTATGATGTAATAATGAATACTTACATAGATCTTAATATGAGTTAGATACTATTCTAAGATAGATACATATTTTTTTGTGTGGATGGAACTCAGGACTTTGTACACAAAAAACAATTCTACCCTGGCTACATTGTCAGATCTGAATTCATTTCACTCTTATGAGAATTTTTCTTTGTTGGGGGTCACACCCAGCAATTCTCAGGGGCTACTCCTGGCCTGGCACTCAAGAATCATTCCTGGAGTGCTTGGAGGACCATATGGGGTGCCAGGGATGGAACCCGGGTCAACTGAGGGCAAGACAAGTGCTATTGTACTATCACTCTGGCCCCTCAATAATTCTGTTTTGTTTTGGGGCCACACCTAGCAGTTCTCAGGACTTACTTATGGCTCTGTTCTCAGGAATGGCTCCTGGTAGGGCTAAGGGGCCATATGGGATGCCTGGTATTGAACCCAGGTGAGCTGTATGCAAAGCAAGCGCCTTACCTGCTGTACTATTGCTCCACCTCAGCAATAACTGTTATGAGGCATGAACTGTTATAATGCCCTTTAATGTGGCTGGACACCAGCATGGAGAAGTCCGCACAATTAATTAGGGAGGACTGGAGACTGAGAAGAAACTCAGGTAGTCTTCTGTTGGTGGAGGCTGAGCTGATTAGATATCTGGAAACAGTCTAGTTGATATGAGCCCTCTTTGGTGGCAGATGGCCCAGCTTCTTTTTCTGGCATATCTAAGCCTCTCTGCCTCAGTTTCTTCCTCTCTAAAATGGGAATACCAGAGCCCAACTCACCTTACAGGGACTTTCATGAAAACGGAGGCTTCCTTCTGCTTTTTTGGGATTCCAGCCTGATCGGAAACCAGCCTGACAGTGAGCATGAGAGAGGTCTCCGAAATGTCTAAAAGGCAATCACAGCACACCCTGCAGCTGTCTGAGCTGGGGAGCAGAAGTGGAGCCTAGGGCTTTATGGTTCTTCAGGGTGCCAGAGCAAGCCCCTCCATGCAGGAAGCAGGTGAAATCTTTCCATGGCCATAGCTTCCACATCAGGTCTGACACCGCTGCTGGGAAAGGTAAAGTCTCATCCAGTGTCAGATTGGAACAGCACCTAGAGATAGCCAAGTCAGTAAAAAGGGAAACTGAGGCCCGGAAAAGGCGAGCGTCCTATCCGAGCACTTGCTCAAGTTGCAGCCTCCGCTTTCCTTGGGGTTTCTAAATCTCGGTCTCCCACCGGGTCACTCAGACAGGCGGGACGCCTTGGTCCAGTGAACAGAACGCCTCCTTTTCTTAAGTGGACGCGGCAGGGGTCACAGGTCCACCCGGGCCAGGAACGTGTGCCGCTTGCGCTTGCGCACACGCGCCGGGCCCCTTCGCCTCTGCCCCCCTTTTCGCCCCCCTCCTCCCCGCTCCCGACCGGCCCTGGGGAGGGGGCAAGGCCCGGAGAGCCCAAAGTTGGCCTCAGCCAATAGGATGGCGGGCCGCGGGCCCAGCCCCCTCCTCCGCGCTGGCGCCGACCAATAGAAATCTACTACAATGTTGTGGCGAAGCCGAGGGGCGGGGCGCGCGCGGGCGGGCTGGCTGCGGGCCGGGCCGGCCTTGCCTCGCGGAGGGAAGGCGGGAGGGCGCGCGCCGGGCCGCCTGCTCGCTCCCTCGCCGCTCGCTCGCTCGCTCCCTCCCTCGGCGGCTGGGTTAGTCAGTCGGTCCGCCCGCCTGCAGCAGCCGGCGGGCCCGCGAGCCGCAGAGGGCCCGAGCCTCGGACGCCGGCACCTCCTCCTGCCATTGTTCATTGGGCGGCTGCAGCGGCGGGCGCGGGGGACGCGGCCCGGGAACCTCGGGTGAGGCGCGGCGGCGGCGCGTGGAGCCGGGGTGGGGGGCGGGGGGGGCGGCGGGGTGCAGAGCTGTCCCCGAGGGGACGGTCCTGGCGGCCGCCACGGCGCCGCAGCCTCTTTGTCTGCAGCCCCCCGCAGGCCCCGGCGCGGGGGCGCGGGCCCTCGGGCCTCCGCACGCGGGAGCTGCCGGCCCGCGGCCCGCCCGGGGGGCCAGGGGGCGGGCGGGGGGGGGTGCGCCTAAAAGTTCGCCTCGGGATATATATATATTCGGACGCGGGAGGGGGGGGAATCGGCAGCGTTTGGATTATCAATCACGGGCTCGCGGGCTGGAACCCTGGACGGAAACCAAGCCGGGGAGGACCGCAGGTCCGGGGTGGCGGAGGTGCGGGGTGCAGCCGCAGAGCTGGGCCGAGGGGGCGGTCAGGCACGACCCGGGGTGCGGGACTCAAGAGGCCTTCCCGCCACTGCCACCCGCAGCGCTAAAAATAAATAATTAAATAAATAAATGAATGAATGACCCCCCCCCCTCATTCCAGGGTTCCGGCCCCCCCCCTTTTTCGTCTTCACGATTCTTAGTGACCAAAGGGTTAAATCTATTCTCTCAGCATCGTGACCTCCTTTTTCAGTTCCCGCATCTGTCGGCTTGGAAATGTTTCCTGCTGCCGGTGGACCGCCTTACCTGGAGTGAGCGGACGCAGGCGGGCGCATCCTGGTGCGGGGTGCGGGTGCGGGTGCGGGTGCTGGCAGTGTGTGGTGCTCGGTGCGTGCCCCGGCGCGCCTGGGCTGCCCGGGAGCGGGCCTTGTGCTGCGGGAGAAAGTGAGCTCACGTGAAGAGGGTCTCTGACGCCTTGGATTTCGGCCACATGACAGCGACTGTCATCCTGTTCCAGAGGCTCTCGAACACTGCCCCACCATAAATGACTAGTCGGTGCAGACGTGTCATTTTTGGGCATGCCTTGCTGATTAAGAGATAGTTTTCTTTTCTTTTTTTTTTTTTTCTCAAGAGATGCTGAGCTTTTTTTAGTAGTCAGTTTCACAGCTGCTATTTTGTTCTTTCTGTTTTTAGGGGAAATTGAAAGACATGGTTATGGCTTGTGTCTTGAATATTATGATAGTGGATATATACTCTCTTGAGGATATTCTGCATTCAGTGCTCATTACTGCTTTCTGTATCCTCAGGTTTGGCAGAATGTTTAGTGGACTTCACCCTTTTGATCAAGCGTGTGTGTGTAGTTTTATTGTAATTCTTTAAACATTTATGTAACCCTTCATACAGATTTATTAGGGTAATATTTAACTCATTTTTAAAAACGGAAACATAGGGTACTCTTTGTTTTCCTCTTTTTCTTTTCTGCGGGACTTAGGGTTTATTCCTGGCAGAGCTCGTGGGATCATATGGGATGCTGGGGATCCAGCCTTGGTGAGCCGTGTGGAAAGCAACTGCCCTACCCGCTCGATGTGCTAGTGTTCCAGCCCATCTTCATTTTCCTTTTTTTTTTGGCTTTTTGGGTCACCCTTGCGGATGCACAGGGGTTATTCTTAGCTTTACACTCAGGAATTACTCCTGTGGGTACTTGGGGGACCATATGAAACGCTGGGAGTCAGCCTTTGTTGGCTGAGTGCAAGGTAAATGCCCTACCTGCTGTACTATCGCTCTAGTCCCCATTTTCCTTTTTTTTATAAATTGTAAATACAGTAAATTCTTTGCCAGATATAAAATTTATTGCAGTATAATCCATGTGAAGTACATAAGATATCAGGTACACAATAAGTGCTTAATAAATGACATTAAAATGGAAATAAAGTGATGTTATTAACATCAGATCGCCTTGGAACAAGGTGCTAATTCAGAATGCTTTCGATAAGAAAGTGATAATTAAGGTACAGATAGGCATTATTCTTGTCCCTGAGGAAATTAGGCAAGTTGTATCTTTGCTACTGTTACAAGCCAACTCACTGAGAGACCCAAGTTCTTTATGCTGGATTGAATCCACTTCCTTCTAGTAACAAAACTACACTTTTTCTTAAGGGTAATTGAATTCAGACTTTAAATGTTTTTAATCCATATGCCTCACCCAAATTCTCAAGGGATTTATACCAGCGCTTTTTGCTTTTGTATTTGGCAGGGCTTGGGGGGACCACATGGCTTACAGGGGTCTAACTTGAGTCATCTGTGTGGAAGGCAAGCACCCTTCCCAATCAGCCCCAATATACAAGTGTTTCATACCAGGACTTTTACACTGATGTGGGGAAACAGTATAGTTCCAATGTCTTTCTGCCTTTTTTTTTTCTTGTGTTTTCCAACCAAAAAGAATTCAGTAATACTTTTTTTGGGGGGGGGTTGGGCCACCTCCAGCAGTGCTCAGGTGGCTCTGCATCTAGTGATCACTCCAGGTGGGGCTTTGGGGACCGTATGGAGTGCAGAGTTGGCCACGTGCAAGGCAAGTGCCCTACCTGCTATACTATTGCTTCAGCCTATAATGTGTTATTTTTTTCCCCATCTCTGTACTTTTGGTCATATGGTCTTCTTTTTTTTTTTTTCTTTTTGGGTCATACCTGGCAATGCACAGGGGTTACTCCTGGCTCTGCACTCAGGAATCACCCCTGGCAGTGCTCAGAGGATCATATGGGATGCTGGGAATCGAACCCGGGTCGGTCGCGTGCACGGAAAACGCCCTACCCGCTGTACTATTGCTCTAGCCCCAGGTCATATGGTCTTATGTATACTTTTCTTACATATTCCTAATGCCTATTTTCAGTTCTCTAATTATAAAAATTTCCATGTAGCAGTAATTTGAAGTATGTGGGAAAATGTCTTATCTGGAAGAAACTTGATTGAAATTTGACTTTTCTTAAGCTTCATTGTTTTGGTCAACCAGTTGTTAAAAGGATTCAGGTCCTAAGTGTCCCGTCAGTGTGCAGTTCTTAATGGTGGCTGATGGCTGATGGGAGAGTAAGAATACCTCCTGAGCTTCTCTTATGCTCAGAGCTAAGGGATCTACTAATTGACAATTTCATTGCTCAGGAATTCAGGCTGTAAGCAAGTAGAATGAATAAAGTATTATCTTTTAGGTGAGTCTGCTTGCTTTCTACATCTCTTTCTGGTAATCTAAGGGCCAATTTTTCTTCAATATTTGCTACACATTCAAATCATACTATATTTAGGTAGAAGGTATGGTTTAGGTAGAGTGTATGGAAGGTATACCTTCCCTTCCTTCCTTCTCAGTACTGGGGATGGAACTCAGGCATGCATTTGAGACATGCATTTTGCCACATCTCTGGCCCAAACCTATGCTTTAATGTAGGCCTGCACACAATACAATATATAAAACAATATGGTATAATTTACATTATATTAACAAAATAGTATCACATATCTTTTTCTCTTTTATTTAAAATTAAATTTTGGTTTGTTTTGGGGACACCCCTGCCAGTGCTCAGGGGTTACTCTTGACTCTGGTGGCAGGGATCAACTCCTGGCAGGGACCATATGGGATGCCACCCAAGTCTGCTGCATGGAAGGCAAATGCCCTACCACTGTGCTGTTGCTCCGACCCCTTTGTTTTTTTGTGACATACCCAATGGTGCTCAGGGGGAATATTCCTGGCTCTGTATTCAGGAATTAGTCCTGGTGATGCTTGGGGGCACATGGGGTGCTGGGATTGAACCTCTGGGTCAGCCATTTGCAGGGCAAACACCTTACCTGGACTATCTCAAAACACTATCTCTCTGGCCCCTCTTTTTCCATTTTAAAAGTGTTTTAATCTCTTTTTCCCGTTAGATACAATTCTAAGTTATTATTTAATTTAGCAAATAATTGAAAATGATTTGTATCTCTTCTGAAAGAAATGATTGTGGCAATTTTTGGAGATATATCTTGTCTATATCTAAATATATAGACAGGGGCTGGAGTGGTAGGGCATTTGCCTTGCACGTGGCCGACCCGGGTTTGAATCCCAGCATCCCATATGGTCCCCTGAGCACCGCCAGGGGTGATTCCTGAGTGCACAGCCAGGAGTAATCCCTGTGCATCGCCAGGTGCAACCAAAAAAAATGCAAAAAATAAATAAATAAATATATAGACAAAAATATATGTCTCTATCTTTTTCCTGTGATCCTTATTTTTCTGTTCACTTTGTGCCCCATATTTAAAGTTTACCAATATGATACTTCATGTGTATAGCTTAAGGTTAACAATTTTAGAAATTACAGAACTTGCCTTCTATCTCATTTCTTAGTTGACAGCCTTATAATTTTGTTTGTTTGTTTTTTGGGCCACACCTGGAGATGCTCAGCGTTACTCCTCGCTCTGCACTCAGGAATCACTCCTGGCAGTAGTCAGGGAACATACGAGATTCTGGGGACTGTACCTAGGTTGGCTGAGTGTATCAGGCAAACACGCTATCTGGTGTACTACTATTACTCTGGCCCCTTGATTTTGAATACTTCTCATTATGGAAGATAGTGTGCTTGCAATGCTGTTTGGTTTCCTTTCTCTTGTTCCTAAGAAAGCTTCAGACCTGAAAGTAACATGATTCTTGACTTCTCCACATGTACTTGTAAATATTTGTCCTATAACTTGTAATCTGATTGATAAGACTTACATTGTTCTATGAATGTACAAACCACATTTAATATTGATGATCTGATTCTATTGCCTAACATATCAGTGATTGCCAGGGACTGAAATTGTGTCTAAAATAAGAGGAGTGGGGCTGGAGCGATAGCTAGGCGGGTAGGGCGTTCACCTGCATGCGGCCGACCCGGGTTCGATTCCCAGCATCCCATATGGTCCCCTGAGCACCGCCAGGGGTAATTCCTGAGTGCAGAGCCAGGAGTGACCCCTGTGCATCACTGGGTGTGACCCAAAAAGAAAAAAAAATAAGAGGAACAATAATATAGCAAGTAGGGCGCTTGCCTTGCATAAGGGCGACCCTAGTTCTGAGTTCAATCCTGGCACTCCATATGGTCCCCTGAGACTGCCAAGAGTGATTACTGAGCACCACCAGGTGCAGCCCCAAAACAAAACAAACAAACAAAAAATCAGGAGGAGTTTATATTTAGACTGCAATCTGTTTTCTTGGTATCAGAGACCAGCCTAAGTACTGCCAGTGTATTTTTCCAAGTCGCATGAAATGCAGTGACTGGTCCCATACATATTCAGATGCAGATTCATAGCTACCTCTAAAGGACTTGTTTTTTTACCCACTGCTTGAATATGGGATCACTTGATTTTATTTATAAACTAAGCAATAATTCCAGTGATTTTTTTTTCCTTGTGAATAACTTAGCTTTTTTTTCTCTGAATCAAGTCACCAAAGGTGAAACTGTTACAGGAAAATACTATTTTAAAAGGTCTCTGACTTCCTCAGGTAAGGGCCTTATTTATGGGGAGAATCATAATTATTGCATGAAAGTCAATTTGTTGCAATATAATACAGAAATATTGAAACGGTCAACTAGTTTTTGGTTAGAAAAGAGCCAGACCCCAAATATATGTTAGTTTTTGTTGTTCATTTAAGTTCATTGGTATGGCTCAGGGAGCTGGCTGTGTGTCCTGTTTTATAAGTGGATTCATGATGTGTTCAGTAGAATGCAGTGTAACAAATACGCTGGTGTACACACTGGGTTTGATTAGTATTTTGATTTTACTCTGCTGCTGTTTAATGAATACACAGTGAGAAGGGTAAGGAAACATAGCTGTAGCAAAGTACAGCATTCAAAAATTGGAGGCGTTAGAAAGGAGAACTTTGATATTCTATTTTAAGTACAGATCTTATTTAGAATTAACTGCCTCACTGACGCTATTTCAGTTGTTGGGTATATGAGAGCTTAGTGGGCGAATCTGATTATGCTGAAAGTCTGTTTACACTTTGCTGATTATTTTTATTCAAATGGAATTGTACCCATCTTGAAGTCTTTGTAATAAATTAGGCTTCGAGAAAAGCATCATACTACAGTGTAGTCAATACAATTCAAAGAATGACTTGGGAGACTTTAATAGACTCTTCACCCTGATTTTTATTAGTTTCCTTCAAAGTCATCCTAAGTGAATTTACACCATAAATTTTTCCTCTTCGTACAAATTTTGGAGTCATTCTGTCATGTTTATTTTATCATTTATTATTATCATTATTTTTGCTTTTTGGGTCACACCCAGTGATGCTTAGGGCTTACTCATGGCTTTGCACTCAGGAGTTACTCGTGGCGGTGCTTGGGGGACCATATAGGATGCCAGAGATTGAACCTGGGTCGGCCGCGTGCGAGACAAATGCCCTATCCACTGTACTATCGCTTCGGCCCCTATCATTCATTAATAATCCACTTATTAAGACAGTTATTTGGGGGCAGTTTGGCTCACACCCTGTGGTGCTCAGAATACTCCTTGCTCAGTGCTCAGGGGTTACTTCTGGAGTTGTGTGTGGGGCCATATGAGGTTCTGGGGATGGAACTAGGTTCGGCTGCATGCAGGCAAGTGCTTTAACTCCCATACTATCTCTCTGGCCCTAAGACCTATTCTTATTTTGCAATTATCTTTTGACTATATCCAAGATGAATCTGCACTGTCATTCATTGATTTGCTCGAGTGGGCACCAGTAATGTCTCCATTGTGAGACTTGTTACTGTTTTTGGCATATTGAATATGTCATGGGTAGCTTGCCAGGCTCTGCCATGTGGGTGAGATATTCTTGGTAGCTTGCCAGGCTCTCCGAGAGGGATGGAGGAATCGAACCCTGGTCAGCCACATGCAAGGCAAATGCCCTACCCGCTGTGCTATTGCTCCAGTTCAAGATGAATCTAAACCATTAAATGTGGTAATTTGTTTATTAAATTACTCCTCTCTCTCCCTTTTTGATTCACCTCTACCCAGTTAATTTAGGCTTTCTTTTATCATTCTCACCTCTCATGAGAATCTTAATTTGTAGAGATTAAAAAGCCAGGGAGAAGGCTCAACGGGTTGAAGAGCAAGCTTTGTATGTTGGAGCCCTTGGTTCTGATTGCTGGCACCACAAGTTTCCTGAACACCATGAGGAGTCGCTCCAGAATAAAATGAAAGTGGTTCCCAAACTATATGCAGTGGAGTTTAGGATTAAAGTTATTTTGGCAGGGGGCTAGAGCAATAGCACAAGCGGGTAGGGCGTTTGCCTTGCATCCCATATGGTCCCCTGAGCACCGCCAGGAGTAATTCCTGAGTGCATGAGCCAGGAGTGACCCCTGTGCATTGCCGGGTGTGACCCCCCCAAAAAAAACAACAAAAAAGATAATAATAAAGTTATTTTGACAGAGGACTGGGAAGACCAAGGAAGATTGTGTTGTGGAACTATGCCAAAATTTTATATTGATAAAAAAGATAGGAAAAAGCAGTAGCAGTTCTATTAGCTTTATTACTGAATTCCATTTTGTATTAATTTGATATATATAAAAAGCGGTTCTGCTTTAATAGTATCTATTAATAGGGACAGGAACACCTCAATTTCTTTTTGAAAATAGGTGGAAATTGGGCCGGAGATGCAGTTTAGAGGCAGAGCACATGCTTTCCATGTACAAGGAAGTACTGGGTTCTGTGCCCAGTGCAACAATAACAAAAGGTGGAAATAATAAGATAAAACTAAATAGGATAGACTATGTAGTATTGTAGCCAATTGTGATTTGTAAATGTGACCTGTCTGCTCCTGGTGTCTTTCCTATTCTATAAAAATAATCTTAATGCAAATCAGCTTTTGGTAGGCTTCTATATGTCCACCCCACTATAGCACTGGACACATTTACATTTAGGTTTAGATATGCTTTACATTAATCTCTAAGAAAGCTTTTATAATCCTATCTGCATTAAACCATATAAAAGTTATAATATGAAAATTTTGAGGGACTGGAGAGATAGTACAGTGGGTAGGGTGCTTTCCTTGCACATGGCCAGCTCAGATTCCATACTTGGAATCCCATGTAGTTCCCTGAGTATTGCTGCAAGTGGTTCCTGAATACAGAGCCAGGAGTAACAGAGCCAGGAGTAACACCTGTGCACCTCTGGCCTAAACCCTTATGCCCAACTCCCCCCAAATGTTTGAAGGCCAGAGAGATAGCTTAGTGGGATGGAGCATAGGCATTGCCCATAGGGTATCCCGGTATCTGGCAGTAGTCTTTGAGCGCCATTGTTTATGGTCTCAAAATAGAAACAAGAAAAAGTTTTGCTGAGAGGATCGGAGAGATAGTGTAGTGGGTAAGGTGCTTGCCTTGCACGTGTCTGACCCCAGTTCGATCCTTGACACCACATATGGTCCCCCAAGCACTGCCAGGAGTGATCCCTGAGCACAGAGCCAGGAGTAAATTCTGAGTGTGGGTCTGAAACAAAAACAAGCAATAAAACAAAACAAAACCAAAAAACAGTTTGGTGTGAGAAACTCTGATTTAATAACATTAAAGCAAGGGTTATTTTGAATTGGTTAAATTTAAGATTTTTTTTTTTCGGTTTGTTTTTTGGGCCACACTTAACTTTGCCACATCTTAATTGTGATTGCTGTTCAGTTATTCCTTAATTAGTATTGCATAATTTAAGCAATACTATTAGAATCATTTTAATACATTGACATCTTAAGAATATGTCTTTGAGTTTGTCATCTTATAAAGACATGCTCTTTCCATTTAGATGTCAAACATGTGTTTCAATTTACCGGTTTGAAGTTCTGCATCTATATAGCCGAGTGAAAAATGTTTTCCCTGATAATTCACTTGGTACAGATTGTTGAAATTCATTCTCCCCACTGCCCCAAGTTTGGACAGATGGACACAGCCAGAACCGTCAAGAGCTCCAAGGATTCTTAAACCCTTAAAATTTACCTGCCAACTGTTTCAGCGTGCAATAGGAACCCGTGGAAGGCAGTTTAAAATTAAGCTTTTTTTTTTTCTTACCTCCTACCACTTGATGTTTCTTGCCCTTTTATCCTTCTTTAATGATTCAGAGAATCGACATCATTGCTAACTTACTACCTGCAGAGGCCTACTGATCTTGATAGCATTATGTAAGACTATAAACCTTTTTGCATGGTATCATATGATGTTGTATATATGTCCTCCCACACACGTGTCTTGAGAGTAATTTCTTTCCATCTGGTGTTGGAAATGAGCTCTTTGTGAGGTTATTTTTAAATCTTCAAGCTTTCTGGCAACCTTAACACTTGAAATAACACAATTGCTTTTGAAGGCAAGAAAATCCACATAGTATATTTAGTTTTTCTAGTGAAAATGTAAATAGTATTCTATTTTTAAGATCATATCCTGTGCTCCAAACAGGCAAAACATGTATTTCATGTTTAGATAGTCTCCAGATAAGCTTGTTAGGTAGGGAATAATCTCACGGATGTTGCCAAGTAGATAAAGTCAAGGAAAAGTGCTTAAGGGCAAGGAGGCCAAGAATAAGAAACTTCTTAGGGGAATGAGGCTTCAGAGATATTTTCTACTCGGAAGGTTCAGTGTCCTCTGCTGAACTCTTGTGGCATTTCTTTGTTTGCACACCAGGGTTGCCATATGTTGTTTCATACGGCACATAAAGCTGGTGTTTCCTCCTGAGAGTGTCTGCTCTGGAGAGCAGAGGGTCTGCGGCTCGTCCTTCATTGTCCTCCCGCTGCAGCCCCCCAGCCTACAGAGAGTGCTTAACACAGTAGTTCAATACAGAGCAAATAGACCAGATGAGATGTGTCCAGCTAGAGTGAGAAGGAAAATCAGGATAATTATCCTGGCTTTTAATAATCACCCTGCTTCTGATGATAAAAAAAATAGTGTGTGTGTATATATAATATATATACATATATTATATGTATATGTTATATATTATATATGTATATATAATATATAATATATATATTTGTTTTGTTTTGGGGGTCACACCTGACTCTATGTTCAGGAATTACTCCTGGAGGTACTTGGGGGACCATATGGGATGCCAGGGATCAAATCCAGGTGGGCCACATGCAAGGCTGTACTATCTCTCGGGCCCCGTAGGTGTACCATATTTTTATAAGAAAGTAAGTTGCAGAAGTCACAATACCTTACTCCTACAGTCATCAGGATGCATCTCCTGATAATAAAGACATTACTCTGTAGGGTCATAATACCGTTATTAAATCTAAGAAAAGAAACTGTTTTCATATTGTCAAGCAAAACCCAGTCCCTATTTAATTTTCTCTTGACCACTCAGTGTCAGGAGTCTCCAGGGCTAGCCCTGTTAGTGTGGTGCTGGGGCCAGGGTGCGGGTGAGCAGGTGGGAGCCAAGATATACCCTGGCCATGGGAGCCACATCCTCGGGTCCCAGTCCCTATTTGGAAAAGACTGACGTCACCTACCTAGAGGATTCATTTAGTAATTCAGTAATGTTATTTTTGCTGTTGTTTGGGTCACACCCAGTGCTGCTCAGGGCATGCAGGTGGGAGTGTGGGGGAGAACAATGACCACAGGGTCCAGGGGCTCAGATATGGGCTTCCCTCGTGCATGCACTCCAGCCCCTTGAAGGATCTTCCAGATGCCAAATTTGTTGACTTGATGGTTGTATTATCTCTAGTATGTCTGGTAATGCACATTAATTTAAAGAAATGCTCAGTAGTTAAATATTCTCCTTTTGGAGTTTCATGAGATTGAAAAGATTAGCCTGGGAGGGAGTGAATGCAGATATCTAAAAGAAATATCCCAGGGGCCGGAGCGATAGCACAGCAGGTAGGGCGTTTGCCTTGCACGCGGCCGACCCGGGTTTGATCCCCAGCATCCCATATGGTCCCCCAAGCACTGCCAGGAGTAATTTCTGAGTGCAAAGCCAGGAGTAACCCCTGAGCATTGCTGGGTGTGACCCAAAAAGCAAAAATAAAATAAAATAAAAGAAAATAAAAGAAATATCCCAAAGAATATATTATGTGGCCCAAGGACAGAATTCTTTTTCCTTTTAGATTCTTATTATGCCTACTGTGGTCAGCAGCCTTTAAGACGGGCCCTGGGATCCTTCCTAGTCTACCTGTCCTTGTGCAATCCCCTCCCCTGAGGGGGGCCTGGGCCTGGGGACTGACTTCTAATGGATGTAAAACGGCTTAAGTGGTGGGATGTCACTTCCGAGATTAGGTTGCAAAGGGCTCTGGCTCATCTTGGACTCTCCTCCTCTCGCTCCCTGTCACTTGCATCACCAGCTGCAATGTCCTGAGAACATTGAGGCAGCCTGTGGAGAGCACCACATGGTGGTGAGCCAGAGTCTGTCAGCCACCCTGCCAGTGAACTTGGCAGCAGAGCATGAGAGCAGAGCTGAGCCCGGAGAGGAGGGATGCGGGCCTGGGGGACGGCTGCATGGCTGCTGCATTAGACACCCTGAGCCAGAGGCCCCCATTCCCCACACCTGGATTCCTGACCCTCAGAATCTAAGATATTGGGAGTGGGGATTTGGGCCACATCTGGTGGTGCTCAGGAGCTGCTCCTGATTCTGTGCTCAGGAGTCATTCCCAGCAGTGCCAGTGTTGGGTTTGAACTGAGATTGGCAGCAGGGCTTGTTCCTGCCCTGCACTTGGAGATCATTCTTGGTGGGACTCAGGGGACCTTATGTGGTGCCAGGGATTGAACTAGAGTCGATCATGTGCAAAGCAAGTACCTTACCAACTCTGACATCCGGTCCATTCCCCCGCCCTCAGTAAACGGTGATTTTAAGTACCAAATTTGGGGAAGTTGTTTGCTGTATAGATAACTAATAATCTAGAGTACTCTCCCAATTTAATCAATAGATATTGTCTACCATTTAGGACATAGAGTGAATAAAATAGCTGGGTCTTTTGGAGTTTATTTTTCAGTGGCAAAGACAAGAAATAAGCCCATGTACAAGTCAAGGATAAAATGCCCAATTCTGATACCGATTGAGGAAAGCAGGATAAAGGGGCGAAGAGCAAGAGAGGTGGGGTAGATATTTTAGATTGTGATCAGCCATGACTCCTTGGTACAGTGGCTGTTGGGCAGAGCCCTGAGTGGGGCCTGGGGAAGCATTACAGGCAGAACAGCGTGCATGAAGATGAAGCACCGTTTGATGTGTCTGAGAAACATGGGGGATGCCAGAAAGGCAGCATCTGAACAATCCAGGGGGAATTGATTGCAGTTAAGTTCAGAGATTATCAATAGGATAATCTGTAATGTCTGGTTGGCTTTGTAAAGACCTGGCATCTTATTTCGAGGTGGGAATTTTGAGGATTTGGGGTAGAGGAATGTGTGACCCATTCATTTCATGTGTTTTAAATGATTATCCATAAGGATCAGGAACCTGGGGTTACATGTCTTCTGGAAAAAAATGTAGAAGATACAAGAAGTTTAACGATCTGATTGGTAGAAACGATGGGCCATGCACAAACAGAAACAAAACCTCTAGGAAGAGGGGCACTGGGTCATGAGAAGCCATGCAGGTAGGGGACACAGAGTAAAGCCTGGCTTAAAATTCTTGCTCCTGGGGCTGTAGCACATGCTTTGCATGCAGGAGGCCCGGCTTCTCTCTCTGGCACTGTGTAGTCTTCTGAGCACCACTGGAGGTAGCCCCTGAATACACTTGAGTGTGCCTACCACCTCCCAAAACACCCCCCTCCCTACCCCCCACTCTTTACTGGGTGTCTCTGACATGCAGGTAGAATAATGGCGCCAGCGCTCAGTGCTGACTTTTGAGCCAGGATCTGTGCTGTGTGCCTTGTGGAATGGCAGGTGTGGGTGCCAAAGCCAGAAAGTCTGGTTTTTGATTCTCTGTGTCATTCCTTAAGCCGGGTTACTCAGGCAAGTTCCTTCTATACCTCATTTTCCTCATCTCATAATAAGGGGATGGGAAATATTTTTAATTGTTATATGATGACTAAATCCTTTGATATATGTGAAATGTTTAGAACAGTATCTGGCACCAGATAAATGTTAGCCATTATTTTTGCATTTAGTCTTCAGTGCAGCCCCATGAAATGGGTGTGATTAATCCCATTTTGCATTTAAGTAATAGGTTAAATGTTAAGTAACATGTCTAAAGAAAGTTACACAACTGGCAAGTGAAAATTGACTTCCAAGCTGCCCTTGTTCCCTGTGGTGCTTTAACTTACTCAATGAGCCCATAACCAAGTGGGAAAGGAGTGATTTGGATGTTGGCCTTCTGACAATCCTGTGATTTCTTAATAGTTGTAATCCCGTGAACATACCTTTCTATGACTCAGTTTCCTCGTTTGTAAAAAGAGGACAATACTATATTTTACATAACACAAATATAGATGAAAACATCCCCTCCCCTGCCCCCATTTTGGGGCCCACACCCTGCAGTGCTCAGGGCTTACTCCCGGCTCTGTGCTTAGGAGTGATCCCTCATGGTGGCTGGGGCACCGTATGTAGTGCCAGGGATCCAACTGGGGTCGCCTTAACCCCTGTGTTATCTCTCCAGCCCCTGAAAACATATCTTCCAGTGTGCCTGCCACTGAAATATACTCAACAAATGTTGATTCCTAAGGAGAGGGCAGGAAAGAAACTGAAGGGCGAAAGCAAGAAGAGGCAGTAAAGGGCTGGTGCCCAGATGCACCAGCGGTAAAGAGGTGATTTTGTAACTATATCTGAACCATACAACCAGGAGTACTGAAAGCAGGTGATCCAAACGACAATAATCAAACTTGGGCCTGGAGTGATAGTATAGCCGGTCGGGCGTTTGCCTTGCATGTGGTTGACCCGGGTTCGATTCCCAGCATCCTATATGGTCCCCCAAGCACTGCCAGGAGTAATTCCTGAGTGCAGAGCCAGGAATAATCCCTGAGCATCACTGGGTGTGACCCAAAAAAAGCAAAAAAAAAAAAAATACAACTACAATAATCAGACTTAAAAAATGTGCCTGTCAAGGAGGTAGACTTGGGGGTGGGAGGAAAAATGAGGCACTGGTGGAGGGAAGTAAAACTGGTGATGTGATTGGTGTTGGAAAATTGTATGCCTGAAACTCAACTATGTGTAACTTCATAATAGAACCTATATTAAAAACAAAAGCAACCAAATTTACATTGAATACTTCTTGGTTAAAAGAATATAATTTTTTTTTTTTGGTTTGTCTGGAAGTGCTCAGAGCATACTCCTGGCTCTGTGTTCAGGGATCACTCCTGAACATGCTTGGGGGACCATATGGGGTGCCGGGGATTGAACCTGGGTCAGCCACATGCAAGGCAAGCACCCTGTCAGCTGTACTATTGCTCTGTCCCCAAAAGAAGATAATCTTGAGTCATACCTTTTTCTCCTTAAATGGATACCTGTGAATCCGTATTATCATCGCCTGTCAGTAAATATAGCTGCATAGAAATATGTATAGTGTATGAATATGCCAAAGACCCATTTCACAGCAACTCTGGCTTGGAAGCTTCATTTCCTCCTTTGGGGACACAGTCACAGGGTTGATGGCCCCATTGTTGCTTTTATCTTTCGCAGCAGATGTGAAAGTAAACACATGAGGTTAAAAACAGGAAGGGGCTTCGGAGGGTGTCTGTGCTGGAACTCCAGACACCACCTGAATCCTGAAGGGCCTCCAGGTCCTCAGGACTTTGAGCAGATGCAGGAAGATAGCAGAGCTTGTGAAGCCAACCAAGAAGCAAATGATTTTGCAGTTTAGTGAACCCATGAATTTTCAGAATATTTTGTATTTACACATTTTGGAGAAGTGAGACAGTGTTCCTCTTTTTGTTTGAAACCGAGAACTGATGTATATATATATAGCCTTATTGTCACCCCAATTCTGGGTTCTTTGTTCTTGTTAAGTCATTTTCAGTAGGAAAATGTGGAGGTTTGTCATTGTTGTTGGATATCTTTTCTGATATAATTACACTTGAGCTTCTTCAAAAAACAAAATTTAGTTCAGCATTTCTCTACTTGTTTTTGATCCTAAGGAGAGGGATTAGCTGTATATCAGGTATTACTCTGCATCTGTTAAACACCTTTAAAAAGTGGATATATTTCCATCTTTGACTTCCAATTCATATGACTTTTCTTCTTCTGTTTTTTTTTTTTTTCTTTGTGCCACACCTGGTGGTGTTCAGGGCTTACTGCTGGCTCTGCACTCAGGAATGGAATCTCTTCTGGTGGTGCTCAAGGGACCTGGGATGCTGGGGAATAACCCCACATTGGCCATGTGTAAAGTGAACATCCTACCCACTGTGCTGTTTCTCCGGTCCCAAGATTTTTATTTATTTAATTTTTGGTTTTACTTTGGACCACATCTGGTGATGAGCAGTGGCTATTCCTGGTGTGGTGCTTGGGGGTTGCTCAGGGGACCATGAGGGGCTGGGGATCGGGCCTGAGCTCTCCAGCCCAGCATAATGAGTTTTCAGTTGTTCTGGTGAATTTTCTCTCTCCCTCCCGCCCTCCCTCCTTATTTATTATTATGTTTTTAAACATTCCCTCTTCTTCCACTCTGTCTGCTTTGTGTGGTGGAGGCCAGGCTCGCACCCCCATCTCGTGGTGGTGCTCCCTAGGACTCGGCTCTCAGCCCTGGCTCCCATGGAGGTGTGCACGCCTTCAACTACAGCGCGTGCGCATGCAGGCGCTGGACCACTTGCATGGGTTGAGTGTTCACAGAGGTCGCGTTTCCCAGTGGTAGAAATGCTCATGCATCTTTTTAGCTGGAGTTCTTGTCACACCTCTTACATCATAGTCAGCAGAGCTGCCAGGATCATGCAGCACATATGGTGACACCAGAAATTTGAACATGGAGCACTTGCTTGTGGGAAAGGCATGCAGATCCTCTGTGCTAGTCCTCTGCGCGCCTCCTCACCTTCCTTCCTTTTAATAGTGTTTTTTGGGGAAGAGGTCACATCTGGTAGTATTCAGGGATCACTCTTACTTTAGTGCTCAGGGGTCGATCCCAGCAGTGCTTGATCCTGGCAGTGCTCTCAGGACCATATGATGCTGGGAATTGAACTCAGCCCGTCACATGCAAAGCACAGGTACAGCTCGTTTAGCCATCTCTGGTGCTTATTGTTTTATTTTTTTTCTGTTTTTGCTCATACCCAGCATGCTCAGGGGTTACTCCTGACTATGCACTTAAGAATTACTCCTGGTGGTGCTTGGGGACCATATGGGATGCTGGGGATTGAACTCCGGATGGCTGAATGGAAGGCAAACACCCTACCCACTGTATTATCAATCCAGTCCCCACTAACAGTATTTTTGAGGCAGCGTTTAAGAATATATATTTTGAAATTAGTTGGGTCTGGGTTTACAGTGTTTTTTTTTTTTTTTATTGGGGGGCACTCCCACACTGGATGGTGCTTACTTAGGTGTTAATCCTGGCACTGCACTCAAGAATCACTCCCTAGTGTGCTTGGGGGACTATATGGGATGACGGGGCTCAGCCCTGGGTTGGCTGTGTGCAAGGCAATCACCATAACCCCTATACTATCATTCTAATCCCTGTTCTTATTTTGAAGGGAAAAATATCCTGCATTTAATTTTAATAAACAGAAGTCAGAATCTTTCAGAATTGGCTCTGGAAGATTTGGTTCATGGGATGGACTGACTGGACCTTACGAATCTTTCATTCCCAATGATTCGCTTGCTCCTGGGGATTCTTTTGTTCACCTCAGGGAAGTGTTGCTTCTCTTTAATTTTCTGTCTCAGAGGTGAGTCCTTGCTTAATACTCCTGAAGTACACAGCTGGGACCCGGTTGGAACATTCAGTCCTTTACTTGAAGGCTGGAAGATAAAGGGGAAGAAACACAGTTACTGCTAGGTTTCTGCATAATGTGATTCACTCTCATAATGTGACTCCTCTTCAGTTCGTGGCCTTGTGTCTAGAAACCTTCCTGCTCCTGTGTCCACTGCTCTGTGCTGTCCAGCAGCGGCGTCCTGTCTGCCACTCCCGCCCCAGAGGAGAAGATCTAGGCGGGAAGGGAATCCTCGCCTTGTTTGCCACGCAGGGGCCTGTCACAGGGAGGTCTCTGTCACATGGTTGTGGTCATCACCATGCTCCCATAACTGTGCAAGACACACTTACCCAGAGAATATCCACTTTTCACAGAAAAGGAACAGGAGCCTTTGGGGTACAAGTAGTGGTGCTGGTGGTGGGGGTGCAGAATCCTTTCAGCCATCCACTCTATCTTATGTAATCTCTGATCAACACAGTTATTTGGAACAAAATAGTTTTCAGTAACTTCCCTTTGTGTTCTCTGCCCTTTTATAGTTTGATACCTAAGGAGCTGCCCTTTAGTTTGTGTTTATTTTATTTTTGAGGGCCACACCTGGAAGAGCCCAGGGCTTACTCTTGACTCTACTTAGGGATCACTCCTGGTGGTGTTCAGGGGACCCTGTGGGGTGCTGGGGATCTAACCAAGGCTCACCACGTGCTAGGCAAGTGCCTGACCCATTGCACTCAGGTGCAGAGTTTGAGGGCAGTGGTGATAAACTTAACGTGGTGTGAGCATGATGGAACTCCTGTGCCCTGAACCGGCTGAGCTTAAATGTGAAAGGTGATCTGTATATGATGGATAATTCTAGAAGGGGCTGTAGAGTTAAGTCTGTTGATAAAAGGTTCTGGGCTAGTCTGGGCTTGTAGGAACAGGATAATAGTGTCAAAGACCTTTGGCTTCACAGTCCTAGAATCTTGTCTCTGATACTGACTTGCTGTGTATATTTAGCGTAAATCACCACAGCCCCCTTCTCTTTTTGTTCCTTTCTTAAATTGTGTGACATTTAACAAGATATACTTACCTTTCAGAACCGCTGAACAGACTAGAAATAGTATGGACTATGATTAACATAGTGCCTAACACCTAGTAGGTTCTTTAATTAAATTTTTTAAAAAAAATTTTTGTAGAGTGTCATACTTGGTGGTTCTCAGGGCTTGCTCCTGGCTCAGTGTTCATTCTTGGCAGGGCTCTGGTGACCGTATGGGGTGCTGTGGATTTGGCCACGTGCCAATGCCCTGCTCTCTCTCCAGCCCCAAATAAAATTTATTTAATTAAAAATTCATTTCAAAATCAAATGTAATTAATACATATTTAATTAATTTAATTTAAGATAAATTTAAAATAAATTAAACATTTTTTTTAAAGAAAGTTGTTTCTAGAGGTTGGAGAGACAGCTTAATGCACAGTGTGTGCAGAAGTCCCCATAGCGCTGTGAAAGTCCCCAAAGCACTACCGGGTGAGGCTCCCAAAGCAAACTGCTTCTAAACCAAATTGAAAAGTACCTAAAGGGTTGGAGAGGTATGATAACTGGCAAGGCACTTTCTTTGTATGTGACTGGCTTGGGTTTGATCTACTGCACCCCATATGGTCTCCAGAACCCTGCTAGGAGTGATCCCTGAGTGCAGAGCTAGGAGTAAGCCCTAGCACAGCTGGGTGTGGCCTAAAAGCCAGAGGGGAGGAGTATCTGCTATGAGTATGTCCCAGTTGAATACCTAAAAAAAAATTTATTTTGTCTCGTGCTTTTTTAAACATTTGCACTTGACTCAATAAGACCTTTTTGAAGCAAAGTGTATTTGTGTAATTATGTTTTGATGAATTGATGGCAACATTTTTTTTTGAGTCTGTTTTGCTCTATTCAAAAGGCAGAAAGGAAAAAAGAAGTAAAATTTATTGAGTGTTCTTGTGCAAAGCACTTGCCCAGTATTCTCTCAGCAATCCCGTGTGTGAGGTGATGGTATTTTCTTTTCTTCTTTAGTAAACTGGGGCCAGGAGAAGTGAAGCCATTTGTCTAAAGGTCATTCTGTTGACAACTAGATGCTCAGATGTAAACCCAGGCTTAGCTTACTCTGAAAATGGTCTCTAGCATGATAAATAGATACAGTACCACTTTTCTTTTTAGAGCACCCTGGGTAGTGCCAGGGATTGAACTGGAGTCAGCCACATGAACGGCCCTCTACCCCTCAACCCCTTGTACTCTCTCTGGCCCCTGAGTTTGAATTTTCAGGATCAGAAGGGGATACACTTTGGGGAAGAATACCATAGAGGTGGTATGTCCTGGTGAGGGAATATCTGATATCAGTAACTATTGTTGTTGATTATATCACTTATAACTGATGTAATCAGTTATTACTAGTTATGGTTCTTTAAACCAAATTTTGCCACTATAAAGTTACTTTTCTGTTTGTTCTGGGACCACACCCTGCAGTACTCAGGACTTATCCTGGCTCTGTGCTCAGGGATCACTCTGAGGGGGCTTACAGGACCACATGGGGTGCCGGGTATTGAACCTGGGTGGCCACATGCAAGGCAAACCCTTTATCTACTGTACCATTTCTCTGGCCAGAATTATTTTTTCTTTCACCCTTTCTATTTTATTGTATTGAGAGAGTTACTAAGTTTTGTCTACATTCAGCCTGAAGGGACTCAAACCCTGAAGGGGACAGGATGAAAGAATTTATGGAAATACTTTAAAACCATCATAGTAATTTATAAATGCTTAGGAAATTCTTTGAAGCTATGTAAATATGCCTCTCTTTAAAGTTTTACAAACTGATTTATTACTGTTATTATTGTGGTTTTGGGGCCACATTCAGCGGTGTTCAGGACTTCCTTCTAGTGGGGTTCAGGGTTCCATATGTGGGATAGAGGATCCAGCCTGGGTCAGCTGTGTGCAAGGCAAGTGCCCTTGCAGGCCCTGGCTACTGATTTGTAAACAGAACAAAACTGATTACTGGTTCTTATCCCCAGAGTATATGATTCAGTAGCTATGGAGTGGGGCCTTACAGTTTGCCTTTTTTGTACCCCTTTCCTCTCTTCTCTGTTGATGCTGTGCTGACCAGACGCTGCGCATGTGCTTGGTTGTGGTGCTCACACATTTAGCAGTGCTTGCTGGGGGCGGTCACACATCAAGTTTTGTTCACGTATTCAGTCCTCGTGGGGTTGCCTTCCCTGGCAGGCTCAACGGTATTCCCCTTCTTTGGTTATGGTCCTCGTCCACATTCCATTTCTCGTGTTTCCCGGGGGTCACTGCAGGGCTCACTTGTGGTTGTGCGCTCTGCACGGCACTCAAACGTCTTTTGAGTTGTGGTGCTTGCCGGAGGCCACAGCCCTTAGTTGTCACACTCGTGCATCTGGTTATGGTGCAGCCAGAAGTTGCTTGCAGCCCTGGGGATTTCAGACTGCAGGGAGGCCAAGACTGCTTGTGTGTGTGTGTGTGTGTGTGTGTGTGTGTGTGTGTGTGTGTGTGTGTGTGCCAGCACTGGGGTTAATTGCGTGACCTCACGCTTTCAAGGCAAGAACCAGCCACTGACCCATTGCTAGAACTCAGTTTGTGTCTATAGGAAGTCCCCAGTGATACCAGCAGTACTGGTGTGGGACCTGAGAATGGTTGATAGAGAACATTATCTTAATCTCAACTAGTGTTCTCATGTCTTCTCCCCAGTGAACCCCTGTTCACCCACCCCCCTTAGGAGATAACTTTTGTTCTGATTTCTATATAGATACATTATGGTGAATCTCCTTTTAGGAAAGCTCGGTTTGGAAAACCCAAATTGAAAAGAAAATGAGAAATGAGAAAATTATTATTTTATATATACATATACACACATATAGTGTTTTGTTGGCTGCACATGGCAATGCTCAAACATTATTCCTGGCTCTGTGCTTAGGAATTAACTCCTGGCAGTGCTTGGGGGACCATATGGGATGCTGGGGATCAGACCTGGGCCAGCAGCATGTAAGGCAAGTTCCCTATCTACTGTACTATCATTGTGGCCCTGAGAAAATTAATTCTTATCATAAATGGATTTTGGGTTTAAAAAAGTTTTTTTTAATTGAATATCTGTGAGATAGACCAATACAAAGCTATTCATGATTGATTGAGTTTCAGTCATACAGTGATCCAGCATGCATCCCTCCAACAGTGTACATTTCCCACCACCAATGTCCCCCGTTTTTCTCCCACCATCCCCCAATACCTGTCCCCCAGCAGCCTGCTTCTATGGCAGGCACTTTTCTTCTTTCTCTCTCTCCTTTTGTGCACTATGGTTTGCAATACAGGTATTAAGAGATCATCGTGTTTGTTCAGGGCGTTCATTATTTTTATTGGGAAGGTAAGACTGGAGTACCTTTTTTAACTGGGTGGCAGCTTTGCAGTTTGGATGTGACTGCCAAGGCTTCTTGGGCGGTTGGGGGGGTGGCAGGGAGGTAGCTCATCCCAGGCGAGAGAAAGCCTGAAGATTTCAGTCAGAAATCTTCTGCATACCTGAATTTCCAGCAGATTATATCTCTGTGAGGTCCATCCTGAGATGGTGAAGTCCAGCCAGGGGCATGGAGGCAATTTTGGATTGTGGAAGCAAGTGGCTGCCGGGGGCTCTGTTCAGGCAGGCACCAGGCTGACCCATCCCCCTCTGATTTACCCTCGTCTGTTCAGCCTTGTATGGGTCTGAGATTAACTCTTTTTTTTTTTTCAAATCTCTTTTGAGATTTATTTGTGTCTCTGAAGCAATAAATGAGCTTGTATAGCTGAGCCGAAGGTAGTTTGTGGGCATGGCTCTCACATACCTACCTCCTTTTGGTCATTTAATTTTTTGGGAAACTTGGTCCCAAGTTGTTGGGCTCTGGCCAGAGGCACAGCGTCAATGTTGGGGTATCAGGAAGCCTCACAACACCATCAGGCTGCTGATGCACTCGCCCCACGTGTGCAGGTTAACCTGCTGGCAGCACTGCACACCCCTCCCACCTCCATTTGATTTTGTTGTTCTTGCGGCCACACCCAGTGATGCTCAGAGGTTATTGCTGGCTCTGCACTCAAGGCTCACTCCTGGTGCTGCTTGGGGGACCATATGGGATGGCGGGGATCAAATGCCAGTTGGCCACATGCAAGTCAAGCATTGTACTCTCTCTCCAACCCCCTGTCAGGAGTGATCCCTGAGTGCAGAACCAAGAGTAAGCCCTGGGTTACAGCCCAGTGTAACTCCTTCCCCAACACCCCCCCCCCCCCCTCCAAATAGTTTTCAATTATTGTGGTCAGAGAGATAATACGGTGGGTCAGTCTTTCACAAGATTACCTGGGTTTGATCTCCAGCACACCATGTGGTTCCTGAACCCTGCCAGGAGTGATCCCCGAGCACAAAACTAGGAGTAGTTCCTGAGCACCTAAAAACCAACAAATCAAGTGAAAAACTAAACAAAAAACAGCCAAGAGATGAAAAGAATTCACAAAAGACATATCTGATAAAGGGCTATTTCTAAATTATGGATAACTCTTAAAATTCAACAAACAACTCAAAGATATAACCAGATGCCTCAACAGAAAAGGATATCTAGATGAATTAGTATATGAAAAGATGTTTCACTTGCTAGGTCATCAGAAAAATGCAAATTAAAACAATAATGAGCTACTATATATGTACATATTAGAATGGCCAAAATCCAGAACACTGACAACACAACTAATGCTGGATGTGGATAGCAGGAGCTCTTCATTCATTGCTGGTGGGACTGTGAAATTGTGTGACTTATTTGGATGTTTTATATAAAACTAAACATACTCTTACCATATAATCCAGCAATTTTGCTTCTTAATATTTACCAAAAGAAACTAGAAACATTTAATTTAAATGAAGTCCAGCTTATACCAGTTCTTTTATGGAATATACTATGCCTCTCAAGATATTATTTTTTATTTTATTATTTTAATTTTATTTATTTTTTGGCTCTTGGGCCACACCTGGTGATGCTCAGGGGTCACTCCTGGCAAAGGCAGCTGGTCCTCCTGGGTCTAGGTTCCCATGAAGAGCTTGGGGCTGCAGCCTGAATGGCCTCATCACTGGGAGCCTGGCTGGGAAGACTCGGCCACACTCTATGGTTCCAACATTTGATCACTTGATTGAAAGACTTTTTTACTGGTGACTATCTTTGTAACTAAATGAATGCTCCGACATCATTGGCTGCAGAGCTCATATCTTGTCTTTTAACTTGCAAGTTAAAAGAATTTCACTTGCTCTTTTCTGTCTTAGATATCACTTTCATAATAATTATTGCAGATACCCTGATGAAACTTAGGAAACATTAAAACATACCTGAAATCAGTTAGTAAATATTTCTTGGGAAATTATTGAAATAACCAGATTTGATGTTATGTTTTATTGACTCAAAGATTAGTAAATTTTTGAAAATCTAATCTGTTGGGGATATCATTCTCATCTGGTTGCAGTTATGTTTAGTTTTGAGCTGCGATTCTAGGCCAAAGTAGGGAACCTAAAATACCCACAGATTGGTATTTTAGGGTATTTAGGGAACCTAAAATACCCACAGATTGACTATATGTTGTATAACGAAAAGAAAATATTTACAACTAATTTGTGACAGGGCAGGAAATATATATTAGGATGCTCAATGTGTTAGTTGATAAGAAAATGAAAGCATGACGTTTGCTTTTCTGACAGGGCACTTTTCATATATGACAGCCAGAGTGAATCACCATTTACTGTAAGAAATGGGATATGAGAAATACACCAAAAAAATCACTAAATGGGCATTTGGAATTTATTTCACAGTATTTGACAGAAAACAAGATGGTCATAATATTTAGTGTGGAGTCAAATACTGAGGATAAATGAGTTGTAGTGGCTATAGGCAGGTTTTATTAGAAGAGTCATCTTTGGTGGAATAAATGTTTTTAATGAATATATGCTCTGATAAGATAACTTCTCAGAAGTTACCTAAGTGATAATGTTCACTTGTCAGCAGAGTTTTTCTCAAAGATCCATAAAAATAATATCTAAGGATGTCCTTCCCCTATTTAAAAAGTCATAACTGTGGAGTTTTAGAAAATTTGCGCAATAAGGAGAAGTAGAAAGATAAAATTGAAAGCTGGGGATATAGCTCAGTGGCAGAGCATATGCGTTGCCCTGGGTTGAATCCTGGCACCAAAAAACAAGAAGATATAACTAACAAAAATCCATAGTCAAATTAATCAAAAATAAATTATAGACATGTGTTTCTGTTTATGGGCCACACCAGGCGATGATCAGGGATTACTTCTAGCTCTGCACTCAGGAATCATTCCTGACAGTGCTCAGGGGACCTTCTAGGATGCTGGGGCTTAGACCCTGGCTGGCCATGTTCAAGGCAAGAGCCCCACCCCCTGTACTATCTCTCCAGCCCCCATGATAAATTATAAACATTTTGATCATATTTCTTTCTGACAGTTTACAGTTTACATTTGGTGAGATAATATAAAATTTTATGGATTTTTATCCCCAAGCTCCTCCTATTCTGTTCCATTGGGAAATCTAGCTTTGTTCTTTCAACCTAATATAAATATTTATGTTGTATACTGGGGGAAAAAAAGAGTTCTTCTACTTACATATGAAGAGTATAGACTATAACCCTGGACAGTGGAATAAACAAGCAAACTCTGATGTTAGTTTGATAAAATCCAGGTCATTTGATTCTAAGAAAGAAAATCAAGATTTCAGAATTAATTTGAAAAACTAAAATGCCATTCTGTTCATGCACTTACAAATTTTAGGGTAACAGAAATCTAGTTCTCAACTAGAGATGATGATATGAACGAAATAGTCTCTGATTAAGCTGTATGCCTCTGATTAAACGTATAACTGCGTGTATGACCATGCAGTCTCCCTTGTCCTTGGCTCTCTGTGATGATCACATGCAGACAGCTCTTGGGTAATATGTATTCCTGAGAGAACTGTGTCTGGGACATAGTGTCTCCCTTCCCTTCATATCATATTGATAAAGGCAAGCCGCATGTCTCCTTAGGGGTATGTTCATTTCATAATAGGAGTTTATCTAATATTTATTTATGATAATAACAACTTGTTTGCAGTCTGGAATTTTAAAACTGATTCATTTTAACACCCCCTATGTCACCACTTTTATCATACGGTATGACATGTATTATAAATGAGACCAGATCTAAGAAGATATTTAACTGTAACATCTGTAACAGTAAACATCTGTAAAGGGTAAACAAAATAGTATTTTAATGCTGAATGAAGAATGGTGTTGTGAGCCTGTATGTATGAAGTACAGGTATTTAATCTTCAGTTTTTCTTCTATTTGTCAATAAGTGAACCACAGTTATTAGATTGGTGGCATTGTGAGATTATCATTAGAATAATATGGGGCTGGAGCTATAAAATAGCGGTGTTTGATTCCCAGCACCTCATATGGTCCCCTGAGCACCGCCAGGAGTGATCCCTGAGTGCAGAGCTAAGAGTAACTCCTAAGTACCACCAGGTATACACCTCCCCCCCAGACCCCAATAGAAATAAAAGAGAGATGGAGAAGCCTATACTGGGAGGAAAGAGCCTTTTTCTCCTTTCATGGAAAGTCTGTGCAGAATAAACAGGAAGAAAGGGACATTGCATAATTATTCAAGAAGGGGACTGGAGCAGCTGTGAGTGTGTGCAAATGGGAAGGCCAAATTAAAAGATAAGTGTAACTTTAAATTCTTTGCTTAATTATAAATTTTAAATAAACCTTTTAATCCTTAGAGGATGGATGGCTTTCTTCCTGTTGGATATTACTCGGGACTCTTTCAGTGTCTGGATGCTCTTAAAAAATGTGGCTATTTTAGACAGTCTACAGAATAGGTTGAGCATGTTAATATTTAATTTTAGAATTTTTCATATTCATTCTTGTTACATAGCTAAATTGTTTCAAGAATTTTAGTTTACTAGAATGCATTTTGGTTCACTACAGATTGAAGTTTTTTAATATTTACAATTTTAGGTGATTTTTATATTTAAGAATATAAATATATAGCCTTAAAATATATAAATTTTGATTGCTTTTGAGCTTTATAAAATATTTTGAATTCCTTTACCTGCTTTTAAAATCACTGTTTCCAAGATATTTATATCTTTCAGCAGTTGAGATACTTATGTAGTTGATTTACCTTTACTGTGATGTTCTATTGTGTAACTATTTCACAGTTAACTTGTTCCTACTTCTTTTGTTGTTTTGGGCCACACTTGGAGATGCTTGTGACAGACTCCTGACTCTGCACTCAGGGATCACTCCTGTAGAGCTCAGGGGACCATGGGGGGTCCCTGGAACCCAATCTAGTTCGGCTGCTTGCAAGGCAACCTCCCAACCCTCTGTACTATCACACCAGCCCACTTGTTCCTGTTTCCGAGGACAGACATTGCAGTGTTGGCAGAGCACACCTGGCTGCTTGTCTGTGTGTCTGCTGTCTCCTTGTGTGCATGCATGTGTTGGGGAGAGGTGACATAGGCACCTCAAAGTGTCTCTAAGTTAGTTATCTACTTGTGGAACTGCTGCGTCCTGAGGCATACGTTATCAGCCTTACAAGATAATACCAGGTATGGTACTGAACAGTAGCAATTAATAATCAGACTAACCCATGACTATCAGTAGTTTGATGAAGACACTGTGGTTTAGAGATGTTATGGCATCCAAGAAGCTATGTTGGTAGCAAGTGGCTGAGCAGGTTCAGATTCATGTTTTTTTTTTTTTTTTTTTAACTTTAGAACCAGATTCTGGTTTTGTTTTAGGGGTCACACCTGGTAGTGCTCAGGAGCTACTCCAGGCTCAGAGTTTGGGGATTTGCTCCGGGTAGTGCTCCGGGGAGGATGCAGTGCTGGGGATCAAATTTAGGCCTCATGCATGCAAAGTATGTGCTCCAGCCTGCTGAATTATCTTTCTGGCCTCAGACTTACTACTCTTTGCAATGCAGGGGATCAGACCTGGGATCTGACACATGTGAGTCATGTGTTCTACAACTGAGCCACATCCCTGGCCCTGGAAGAAGTGTATGTGTGCGTGTGTGTGTTGGGGATGGGGGGGGGGGGGCGCTGATAGAACCCAGGGCCCTGGCCACAGCGATACTACAGCAGGAAAGGTGCTTGCCTTGTACATGGCCGACCTGGTTTTGATCCCCAGCATCCCATATGTTCCCCCCAAGTCTGCCAGGAGTAATTCCTGAGTGCAGAAACAGGATTAAACCCTGAATAATGCAGGGTCTGATCCAAGCGGGTGGAGGTAAGGGGAATAAAGGAAGAGGGGGAAAATAAAGAACCCAGGGCCTTACATGAGCAAGGCACTAGTTCTGCCACCGAACCATTTCCTGACTCTGCAACCAGACTCTTAACGAGTAAATTGTTTGTCTTTCTATGACAAGTGTATGGCAAGTGTCTATAAAAAACTAGGTTTTATTCACGATTTTTTTTTTGTTGGGTTGGTGGGGGGGCTTCCCAGGCAGTGTTCAAGGGGCCCTGGTACTCTTCCCAGCAGTACTCTGCCAGCCAGACCATACCGGGTGCTGTATTGCCTGTTGGGCCCTGGGGTACTGGTGTCCACCAGGGCAGTGCTTGTGAGGCAGGGTGGGGGATGCCCTTGTGTTGGGATGGGACTTGGTGCCTTGCACTTGTGAGGAATGTGACCCTGACCCCTAAGCTATCCCTCCCATGATCAGCTTTTAGTTATAGGACAACTGGGATACTTTTAAGTGTGAATGTTTCAGCCATAGGTCTCTTCTAGAGGGGAATGTTTCTCTTTTGTTTGTTTTGGTTTTGGGGGCCGCCTCCTGCTATGCTCAGGGCTTACTCCTGGCTTTGTACTTAGGGATCGCTCCTGATGGGGCCCTGAGGACCATGTTGGATGTCAGGGATGGACTGAACCCAGGTCAGCCTCAAGGCAAGCGCCCTACCCACTGTACTATCGCTCTGGCCCCCGAGAGTGAAATATTTGTGTATTAAACAGAAAACTCTCTTGTTCTGCAAAGTCAGGGCCCTAATTTCCTGAGTTTGTGTTCTGCCAGCTGGAACATATGGCTTCCGTTCCTCAGGTCAGAAGATGCTGCTCACCCCCAGTCTGCCATCTGTGTTCTAGGCAAGGAGGCAGGAGGGGGATGGGGAGAGGGTTAAAGGGCAGTGACTCTCATTTATTTCCTACTGGCTGTCTTTATTTCAAGGAGTGCTGGGAAATCTAGCCTTTTAGTTGGGAGATTTTTTTTGTTCATAAGAATAAAGAAAGAAATCTTGGATAGGCACCTGGCGGTTTTTGCACACGTTTTCAAGGCCAAGTGAAGAAATACAACCATCTTCAATTTTCTAGGGATGGCATTATGATCGATGTTTTTGAATCACAGTGAAAATGAGCTTATAAAAACCTATTTCTGGGGGCTGGGGAGATAGTACAGCTGAAAAGGTGCAGGAATAATTCCTTACTGCAGAGCCAGGAATAATCCCTGAGTATCGCCAGGTGTGGCCCCCACACCAAAGGGAAAAAAAAAAAAAGAAAAGAAGAGAATAAAATCTGAGATAAGAGCATTACTACTAAGGGAGCTTGCTCCAGGCAAGCAGGCATTGTCTAGAGAAAAAGTCACTAGTTTATGAAATTAGGATCTTGAGAGGGTTAAGTGCTTAAAAAAAAATAGGAAATGGTTTTTATGAATTAATATCAGCTTCCATTTTGAAGTTAACAATGGGGAAATGAGGAGAACTGAGAAAAAGGTGTCACACTGATGTTGGGAATATGGGCAAGTTGTACAGTTTGAAGAAAAACAAAATTATAGCCTACATTATATTGGGCCCAAATTGGATTGTGTAATGGGACTTAATATTTACTGCATAATGTAGTAAAATAAATTTTCTTCTGTCCCTGGAGTGGAGGGACATTTTCTCTCAGTCATCAAAGTGATACATGCTTGTTATAATAAATCTGGAAATGCAGAAAAGGAGAAAGGAAATCATCCTTCCTCAGAAAGATAGCCACTCTGTTATCATCGGTAGGTTTCTTCAGTCCTGTGTTTTCTCCTTGGATTGTTTGGGGTTCTGGGCAGGCACAGCCAGATGTGCTCAGGGCTTACTCCTGGTTCTGGGCATAGGGATCACTGGCGGTGCTTTAAGGGGTATCATGTTGTATAGGGGATTGAACCGAGTTAAGTGTACTTAAGCTATACAATCTCTAGCCCTCCATAGTGAACTTCTGTCCTTAGGAATGGTGTTAGACAGTGTGTGTTACATATTTGGGGATATAAAAGTTACCAGACAAGAGCTGATATCTAGAGGTTTTTCTCCCTTTGCCTGTTGTTTTTTTTGGGTGGGGGGAAGGGGGGCATAAATTTCTCTTAGAAATTAGGATGAAAGATTTCCCTTGTCTTTTTTTGGTAACAATGAGACCAATTTCATACAGGACCTCAGCTGTGGTTTCTCCATCACCCCATTTAGGGAGAAGTTGATAGAGTGGCTCAAGGGGAGAGTGAGCATGTGCTTACCCACTGGAATCATTTCATGGTGCCTCGGGCAGCTGAGGTCGGCAACCTCATTATCTGTAAGGGACCCAGACGAAGGGATAGGCAAATACTGGCTGCATTTTGTTTTCTTTGGGAATTAAGAGGACTCAGGAAAGCTGAAGCAGCTCTCAAGAATCCACTTTAGCCATCTTTTTCTTTACATTGCAAAATGTGCCTTGATATTTGAGTTTTTAGGCTCTAACATCTGGAGTAATCTTTAAATCGTTCCCTGATTTTTGTATTTTAGATAATCACAGGATAAGGGTGGCCATTACAGCTTGGCCTCTTTTAGCTTCAGTTAATTTAATTAGTTTTTAGAAATTTGTAGATAATTTTACTTTATTATTTATTTGTTTATGTGTTTTTGGACTATACCTGGTGATGCTCAGGGGTTACCCCTGTCTCTGCACTCAGAAATCATACCTGGCAGTGCTCAGGGGAACATAAATGGGATGTCAGGGATTGAATCTGATTGGCTGCATGCAGGGTAAGAGCCTTAACCTACGCTGTACTATCACTTCGGCCCCAGATTTATGGATAGATTTTCAGTGGGTTGCAGTGCATTGCTATACATGTGAGAGGTCTGGCCATAGTCCTTGGTACTGTGTATGTCCCCCAGCACCACCAGGAGTGAGTCTTCTGTTTAGGTTTTGGGGCCAGATCCAATGGCACTTAGGGCTTACTCCTGGCTCTGTGCTCAGGGATCAGATCATTCTTAGTGGTGCTCTGGGACCATATGGGGTAGGAAGAGTCGAACCTGGGTTGGCCATATGCAAGGCAAACACCCTGCCTGCTCTACTTATCCGGAATGATTCCTGAACACTGACCTGGGAGTGCTAAGGAGAACACTCTGTGGTGCTAAGGAGCCAAACAAAAAGAATCTTCATTTCAAGACTCTAGTCTAGTGAGATGGTTTTTAATCTTTCTTTAACCCCAAAGATGGAACTCAGATTGGCTGTGTGCAAGGCATGCACCCTACCTGCTGCACTATCTCTCTGGCCCTGACTTCAGGGCTTTTCAATGAGGCCAGTTTGTTACTATAGTTAGTAGTGCAACGCTTCCTTATATAAGCACCTAGGTCATTTATGTTGGATGTTTGACTATTTTTATTGACATTCTGTGGAAGGAGCAAATGTTATCTTCTTGAATTATACTTGTGAATTAACAGTTTAGCAGTGAGTTGATAACCTCTTTACAATCTGATGATATATCCTTCTACTTGACTCTAACATTTACTGAAAGGTTATGGATTGGATAGGAGCTTGACAAGATTACAGACAAGCTTTGGGGAAGAGATTGAAAGGTGGTAATGGGGAACAGGGGACTATGAAGGGACTGCATCAGATCTTTGGATCAGAACAGGATACAGAGCCGACATATATATGTTGCACGTTTTAACTATCTTTCTCCCCTCTTTATCTGCTTAATTAACAACAAAAAATATTTGGGTCATACCTGCTTGGGGGTTGCTGTCGAAGGTGCGTGAGGCCACGGATCAAACCTGAACCTCCTGAGCAAAGCATGTGCTAAGTCCATGAACTCTCTCCCCTGCGCTGTTTGAATTAACTTCAGAAGCACCAGTTAATCACACGGAAAGCTTTGGCTTTGCAGAAACATCACAATAAACACGAAAGTTTTCTAGCCATTGGACAAAACATTTTCTCTACAACTTTATTTACTTAGGAAGGCTTGCTTGAGGCCCCGTATTTGTAAGTGTGCTCTGTCTCAATGAAGCTGTTTCCCTTTGTGCAGTCAGATTGGCTCTGCAGTCAGAGGAAGGGGGCGTCCATCTGCATTCAGTGCTGTGAGTCAGTTGCAGCTGCCATGTTGAGGGCTCTCATTTAGCTATTGAAGGCTTGTGTAAAATATCCCTAATTCGTTAGGAACACACATGACTGTGTGTGTATACATGCCATTGTGCTGTAGGCTGTTCTTTATTGGAAAAGTATAGATCCCTGTGGGGTACTAATTACAGCTTTGGCTAGCAAGCTGCAGAAAGGCAAGTAACAAAAGCACGGGGGGAAAAAGAAGAGTTAGAGAGGCAGAGATCTGGGCTTTACACCTCTAGAATAAATGAGACATAGTGTGAGTAAACACAGCTGTATGGAAAAATTAGTTTTGAAGAATTTTGAAGTAAATAACTGCCAGTTCGTTCAGCAGATCTATAGGTCTCTTAAGAACGACAACATTTTTTTTCTCAAAACTAGAGAATTTTCACAGATGAAGCTATTTATCTACTAGAGAGTTGTTTGACAGATGAATCTTTGTGCTGTGCTGCCACCACTATTGCTAATACTGTCTTTATGCAGCATAGACATAAATAAACTTTAAATATGAAAGAGTTCACAGCAGTCACCTAAAGGTATTATTTGTTTTTGTTTTTGGGTCACACCCAGTGGTGTTCAGAGGTATTCCTGGTTCAGTTTTTGGGGATCACTCCTGATAGGGTGGTTCATGGGATTAAACATGGGTTTCCTGCATGCAAAGTGTGCACTTAGCCTGTTGAACTGTTGCCCTAAAAGGTATTTATTATTATTGTGGAGGGACCATATCTGGTGATGCTCAGGGCTTACTCCTGGCTCTGTACTCAGGGATCACTTCTGGTGGGACTCAAGGGCCCATCTGGGGTGTTGGGGATCAAACCTGGGTCAGCTGTGTGCAAGGCCTTACCCACTGTACTCTCTCTCAGGCCCCAGTAGAATTTATTATTGCACCCACTATGCAATTGTGGTACTGATTAGGTACTGTGAGAAATAGACATTCAGGATATAAATCCTACTTTCAAGGAGTTTGCAGTGTATTAATGTTTGGGAAACAATAGAGGACAAAGTAGAATATAAATTAATGCTGGATAATACGATATTAACTGTCTCTCTAAATTCTAAAGTGGTGATGATGAGAGATGGCTGAGGACTACAGTTTAGGGAAGGCTTCCTGGAAGACCAATACTTAAAGCTTTTCTTTGAAGGAGCAGTAAGAATTCTTTAGGCAGAGCTTGAAAACATTTAAGGAAGAGTCAGTTGAGCTGGGGAGATGTGTTGAAGGGCCAGAGTTAGGAATGCATGAGCCCTGGATTTAATTCAATTCCGGACACTTCGTGATACCCTGAGCACCATCAGGAGTGGATCCCAAGCACTTGCGCTGCTAATGTGTCTCGCCCGCCCCCAAACAGTCCCCCTTAAAAAGACTTGATTGGTTGTAGTGTGAAGAATGGAATGTGATTGAATACAGAGTAAGTCAACTCTCGAGAAGGTTTTTACATGAAACTTGAATTGAGGCTTGGAGAGGTCGCTCATACTTGAATTTACATCAAACTTGAATTGAGGCTTGGAGAGGTCGCTCACACAAGCCAAGGTGCTTATGGCTTGGAATTGATCCTAGCAGTGCAAGATTCTTTGAGCACTAAGCTGGGAGTAGCCCCTGGCACAGCCAGGTATGACCCGAGAATGGAAGAAAGAAAAGAAAGAAAGAGGGAAAAAAAGCAAGCAAGCGAGCAAACTTGAGTAGTTAGCATTTGGAGGTATGGCGTGCATATGTTTGCTCTGGTTTTGGCATAATAGAACCGCATGATGAGGAACAGCCTTTTCTGTGAGTGCTGCTCTGCAGGAAAATAGCAGAACATGAAATATTTTTAGTCATTTTTTTTCCTGGGGATGCCCATGGGCTTTATTAATGACTGCTTCTGGGTAATTCATTTTCCCTTCTCTATTGTGTAAAAGCTGTCAGAATGAAATGAAAGAGAAAAAAGTCC
Organism: Sorex araneus; assembly: GCF_027595985.1. Taxonomy (NCBI): domain Eukaryota; kingdom Metazoa; phylum Chordata; class Mammalia; order Eulipotyphla; family Soricidae; genus Sorex; species Sorex araneus. Next base: position 46,362,120 of record NC_073306.1, on the reverse strand, counting down.
AAGATTGCCCAGTCTACTTGGCAAAAACACAATTTGTATTGTTCTAAACAGGCATGGTTTGTAAGAATGTGTTTAAAATGGCTCACTGCAGTGTGGATAAAATTTCAGTTCCAGTGAATATTTAGAGTCAGGTGAACCTTGTGGGACCCCTCAGTTTTCTTGTTCCTCCAGTTTGAGTCTTTTTATCTTTTTTTTATTAGTTTATTTTTAATTAGAGAGTTATCGTGAGGGTACAGTTACAGATCCATACATCTTTGTGCTCATGTTTCCCCCATAGAAAGTTCGATTTATCTTTTTTGTTATTTGAAATTACTGTTAAGTTTTCTTCTACATGTTAAATTAATGCTTTAGAAACTGTATGTCACCTTTGGGAGTTTTGTTTTTTTAAGCTGGGAGTGAGGACTTGGGTCAGACCTTGTGGTCTTGTGATTATGTCCATCGTGGTCCTCAGGGCTCACTCTAATGTTGTGTGGGGGCCACGAGGTGCTGGGGATTAAGCCTGATCAAAGCTCTGGACCTTTGAATTGTCTCCCTGGTCCAAAAATTGCATATTGGGACTGGAGAGATAGTATTGGGGTTAAGGTACTTGTCTTGCACTTAGCCAAACATGGTTCAATCCCTGACCACATATAATCCTTGGGTGCCACCCAAGGAGTGATCCCTAAGCACAGAGCCAGGAGCAGCCTCTGACTACACCTAGTGTGACCCAACCCTCTTCCCCCTGAAGTATCTCCACAAACCCCAGAAGTGCATGGCATCTTTAAATAAAACCCTTGACATGTAATGAAACATTGTGCAATGCTTTAAAGTGTCATTATTTTAATGATGCATTGTAGCCCTTGAGCTCCACCAGTGTGCCCCCCCTTAAACCTCAGAAAATAAGAACAATAAGCTAGGACTAGAGAGGGAGCCCAGGGACTCAGTTCTTGCTTTGCATGCAGTAGGTTCTGTTACCAGCACTCCCTGCATCACCTGTTCCCCAAAGAGAAAAAGTAAGAAAAGAGCTAGATACGAATGAACAGATGCTCAAGTTACAGCTTGTTATAATGACTCTAGGGTAAAGGGACTAATTCTGAGCTGGAAGTATTAAAGGACATTTCGTGGAATAGTTTGGGCTCGGCCTTGATGGAACTAGAGCCTCAGTAGGTGGAGATGCAGCACAGGGTCGTATAGCGAGCAGCCTGAAGAAGGGGGTGAGGCTCTTTTAGGGAGAAGAGAAGGAGAGACAGATGGGCACAGGGGAGGATGCATCTCAGGTTGTTGGGGGCACTGTGGGAAGGAGTTCGGGTGTTTTAGTGAAGCAACCATAGACTCTTTTGTGGGGGAGAGTTGGGCCTCACCCAGGAGTTCTCAGGGGTCACTGCTGGCGATGCCTGGAGGACCATGTGGGGTGTCCAACTAAGCCAACTGAGGATCAGACCTTAGTTGGCTGTATGCACAGCAAACACCCTACCCGCTGTGTTATTGTTCTGGCCTCCCACAGGACCTTTAAGTTTGCTCTTGAAATATGTATTTGTTAACTGGGTAAAAGGGTACCGTGATTAAGTCTTTGTTTTAGGAAGGTAATTTTGGTAGCAAGAGAAACTGGAAATAGCAGCTGGTTATTTTTAGCATTCTTGAGTGAATTAGAACAGAAAAAAATGGAAATAAGCAGTTAGACTCAGAGGTAGAATCAATAACATTTGCCCAGTGATTGGATTTAACTCATTGGGAACAAAAAAGGGAAAAATCTAAGGGTTTGAGGAAAATAGAAACTACATCTGTCCCTGCCTTTTTTTGGGGGGAGGGGGGGGCGGATGTCACACCTTGTGGTGCTCAGGGCTTAGTCCTGGCTCTGTGCTCAGGAATCACTCCTCGTGGGGCCGGGGGAACCTTGTGGGGTGCTGGAGATTGAACCTGGGTTGGCCAAGTGCAAGGCAAGAGCCTTACCCACTGTGCTATCTCTCCAGCTCCTCTTTTTAGGGAAATACTGCCTGAGAGAAGAGACTATTTATTGCAAAAGAAAAAGAATGCATTAGATATAGATGTTGAATGAGTCAGTAGGGTTTCTGGGTATTGAGTTTGCTTCCTGGCCCTGTCCGAAGCACTGAAACTGAAGCTCACTTTTTAGAGCACATGTGAAGGAGGAATGACTTGGCTGCCTCCCTCTGAATGCAACTCCAGGGAGCTGACCCAGAACTGTGCACCCCGGGGACTCTGGCGGTTCTGTTTGTACTGTTGCTTCTTGCTGATTTCTGTTCTGTGTTACCTGGGTCAGAGACTATCCAAATTACACAGGAAAATAATCTGGAGTAAAGTCAAGCATTTTCAGGGGGCTTGGCTGCTAGGGAACAATAATTTAGCTGATTGTACTGTAATTAAAATTTAAAAGCATTCTCTGATGATAAAAACTTTTCTTTTAAAGCTAAATGTATGTGGGTGAAACATTTTTTTGTGGGTGAAAAATAAGCTTTGGAACTGGAGAGATAGTGCAGCAGGTCAGATACTTGCCTTGTGGCTGACCTGGTTTTACATATTAGCCCCCAAACATAGAGACAGGAGTAGTAAGCCCTGAGCATCACGCAGTGAAGACCCCCCAAAAAAGCAAAACAAACAAAAGCAGTTTTAGAAGACTTGTGTGGTTTGTGATAGTGATTATTGCCTATCTCTGATTTATTTGTTTTTGTTTGTTTTGTTTTGTGGGCCACACCCAGAGGTGCTCAGGGTTATTCCTGGCTCTGTGCTCAGGAATCATTCCTGGTGTGCTCAGGGCACCATATGGGGTACTGGGGATTGAACCTGTGTCAGCCATGAGTAAGACTAGCTCCCTACCCACTGTACTTTCTCTCTGGCCCTCAAATTTATTTTAACAGAAGTCAGGTTTGTCCATATCTGGAGTATCTGAGTACCACATCGGGTATTTGAAAATAGTTCTCTTTGTATTTGACTATGTCTGGAATCTTAATTTCTTTACCTTTCAGGATCCTTCATTTCTTTACCCTCATGGGGCATGTTTATCTCTTATCATAAGGGAAATTGTCTTTTGGTCTCCTTTTCATTTGTTTTCATTGATCTGTTCAATTGATAATGTGTACAGCTTTCTTGTCATCAGCAATGAAAAGGCAAAAATACTTTAATGGAGTTTAGCACTGTAGCACTGCCGTCCTGTTGTTCATCGCTTTGCTTTAGTAGGCACCAGTAATGTCTCCATTGTGAGACTTGTTGTTATTGTTTTTTTCCATATCGAATATGCCACGGGTAGCTTGCCAGGCTCTGACATGCAGGTGGGATACCCTTGGTAGCTTGCCAGCCTCTCAGAGAGGGATGGAGGAATCCAGTCCAGGTCGGCCGTGTGCAAGGCAAACACCCTACCTGCTGTGCTATTGCTCCAATCCTTAATGGAGTTTATATATGTAAAATTTTTTGTCAAGAGTGGGCATGCCTGGCAGTATGCAGACTTACTCCTGGCTCTGCGCTCAGGGTTCATTCACTCCTGGCAGTGCTCGGGGGACCAGATGGGGTACCAGGAATTGAACCTGGATCTTTTATTTAGAAGAAGGGAGCAGTGTAAGGGAATTAAGACACTGAATTCAGTTGAACCATATGAAATGGTTATGTATTTTTTAAGGTAAAAATGGTTGACTATCAGTAATTTCATGTGGTTTAATCTGATTATACAGTTTCATCTGGTCTCTACTAACCCTACTTTCAAATATTTGAAAGATTTTTCTTTTTTTGGGGTGGGGGGAGACACTCATCAGTTTCATCAGTTTCAGGAACTTCCTTTAGCTTTGTGTTCAGGGGTCGTTCCTGGCGGTTCTCGGAAGACCGTGTAATGCTGAGGATGGAACCCGAGGTTCTGGCATGCAAAGCATGTACTCCAGTTCTCTGAGCTCCCTCCCTACTCTTGAGGAGCTATTTTTATAGGAGCAGAATCTTGTTTTGGATGCTGCAGTGGCTCAATCTGGGATTCAGTATAAATACTAGGAAGGAAGATTTGGGTTCAGTGTGAGGGAAGATCTTTCTACAGTGTTTCTTAACACTGAAACAGGTTGTGATAGTAAACATCCCAGATACTGGCAGTTTTTATTTTTTTATTTTTTGGGGTATTGTTTTGGGGGGTGGGGGCACATCCAGCAATACTCAAGAGGTTATTCCTGGCTCTGCACTTAGGAATTATTCTTGGCAGTGCTTGGGGGACCATATGGGATGCTGGGGATCAAACTCGAGTTGGCCGTGTGCAAGGCAAACACCGTACCTGCTGTACTATCACTCTGGCCCCCACTGGCAGTGTTTAAAGAAGGGCTAGATAACCTTCTGATTAGGGGTATCTTAGAAAGGATTCCTGTTTTGAATGAAATTTAGACCAGAGAACTTACCAAAGTCATTTTTATGCTTAATGTATAATCTTTATGCAATATGAAGAAAAATAAAATTGTTTTCTTGTGCTTTTGAAAAGAATTGAAAGATGTTTTTTTTTTTTTTTTTTTTTTTTTTTTTACTGCAAACATGTTCCTTTTCTCCCAGTCAGCAAAGAAGTAATTTTTTGCTTAGTCCCTGGGTTGCTATAAATTGAAAAAATAATGGATATTTGGTATAAAGAAACATTTTGCTACACTCGCTTTTTAAAGAACTATTACAGCTACTGCAGGGAGATATTATTTTAAAAATATGAATGATTTAGTTTCTGTTTATAAACAATTCAAAAACAGTTTGAAACTGATTTTTGCAATATGTTATCTTCACAATGAGCTTATTCATATGATTGAATTCTGTTTATAGAGAATTTCAGGACCTTTGTTTCCACATGTCTCTTTCTCCTACCACATTATCCATTCGTTCCCAGTAGTGGGATTTCTGTACTTGCAAACTACTTTCTTATATTAGTCATATAAATAGCAACATGAAGTATATTTCTTCACAATGATGACTAAAGGGTCATTATGTTGGTCTGGGATTTCAAGATGCTAGGCTTGAAAACAATATCTACAGGAAAATAATTTCTGTAGGACATGGAGAAAAAAATGAGCAAAAGATGTTTTTCCTTCCTCTAAAAAGAAATAGCATATTTTTAGATCTGCTGAAATTTAACATGCTATCTTTCCTTTTTCTTTTGGGCCACATTTGACAGTGCTCGAGGGATACTCCTAGCTCTGTGTTTGGGGTTGCTCCCTGCAGTGCTCAGGGGACCGTGAGGTGCAGGGGATCAAGCCTGGGCCTCTTGAATGCACGGCCTGCACTCAGTCTCTCTGGCCCCCAGTGTTTTATTTCCCAGTTGTGTTTCAGTGTTGGGTTCAGGCTGATAGACCAGTGTCTTTCAAAAGAGCTGCAGTAATTTCATCTTTGTGCAGAAACCCTGCTATTCCTTTCTGTATCATTCCAGCATTTGGTCTGTGCTGTTGATACAAGCATGGGCTCAGTAATTTTAATCTTGTCCTTATCTGTGACCAGGAATACATTTCCAGAATAAGGATTAGTCATCTCTCTTTTTTCATGCAATTGCAAAGGACATTGGTGTGAACAAGTGTGTCTGTGCAAAATAAGGAATACAGTGGGGGTTAGTAAGTGGAGGCTGTAATCATGTCAGAGAAGCCCTCATGGCTAAGAGATTCATTTTTTGTTTTTTTGGGCCCATACCAAGTGGAGGTCAGGACTTTATCCAGGCTCTGAGCTCAGGGGTCACTCCTGGAAGTGCTGTGGGACAATAGAGATTGCCAGGAATAGTGGTGAGGATGAAATCAGGGTCAGCCACTTGCCGGGCAAGTTCCTTAACCCCTGAACTATCTCTACTATCCAGCTCCTAAACTAAAAACTTTATATATAGAACCATCTATAACTGAAAGGAAAATTGAGAGTGGATATGTTTAGATAGGCAGATAGATATTTATAATCGGGGCTGGAGAGAGAGCACAGTGGTCACAATGCTTGCCTTCTACGTAGATTCAAACCCCAGTACTCCAGATGGTCCCTTGAGCCTGCTGGGAATGATCCCTAAGCACATAGCCAGGAGTAAACCCTGAGCTCTACTGGATGCAACCCCTAACATCACGCCCCCCCAAATAAATAAAAGTAAATGTCCTCAGTTCAGAAGAAAAAATTGTGTGATAATAGAATGTACTTGGCAGCCAAGCCAGGTCTGTAATGTTATTTAGCGCTTGGAGAGTTGTATAAATGAGAGATAAGAGCATTAAGCATATAGCTCAGATTTCTTATTCCATTTGGATAGAATGTTTTTGAATGCATCACAAATATCTTTGCCTCAAAAATATCTTTTAGGATATTTGATATTAGATTAAGATTGGTATTCTAAGAAATGAACTCATCTTCCTTATTCAGTTTATTTTTAATTAGTTTTTGGACCATATCCAGTGATGCTCAAGGAACACAGCTCTGTACTCGGGGATCACTCCTGGTGGAGCACTCCTGGTGGGCTTGAAATGGGATACTGGAGATTGAATCTGAGTTGGCCACATGCAAGGCCAATCCTACCCACTATACTGTCTCTCCAGCCTTATTCAAAACCCTTACTCGGTTTTGAATACTCCCATGAAACTCTGATTTAGTTCTTGAGGATAAGTCCTTAAGAGTGGGTAAGACAAGTGCCCTACCCACTGTACTAGCTCTCTGGTAACAGTTTGATTAAGGTAACAATGGCCCAAGGTTCTTACTTGCCCTGTTCTACCACCCTGACTTTGTTAATAGTTATTACATTTTAAGATCATTATCTGCATGTCCTCTTGAATCTTCGTGACCTTGTTTTTATTTGAATGAACAAGATAGATAACAGTTGATATATTTTTTCATCTGTAAATTTACGTCATTTTAATAGACATCAAGCTAACTAGAATAAAAGGAAGAACTTTGGGGGGAGGGAGTGTCTCCCCAAAAAGTGGGGACCTATGGGTGACTCCTGGTGGTACCTGGCTAATGGGGCCAGCAGTTCAGTGCCGGGCCTGAGGTGCCATGGGGCCCTGCAGTGCTGGGGATTACCTGGGCCATCCTGGTGGTGCTTGGGTGGGTGGGGAGGCTCCAGGGCTACACTTGGTGACATTCAAGGGACCGTGTGGTGTCAGGAATCAATCTGTATTGGCCGCATGCAAGACCCGTGTGTTTACCGTATTATCTCCAGGACTCCAGTGTAGAGCCACTTGAACTATCAGAAAGGAAAACAACGTATTTCTTTTTAAAAATTGGTTGTTTGGGGGCCATACCCTGCTGTGCTTACTCCTGGCTCTGTTTAGAGCTCATACTTGGTGGACCAGGGAGACTGTGTGCAGTACTGGGGAGCAAACCCAAGTCGGCCATGTGTAAGACGAGTGCCCTGCCCACTGTACTAGCTCTCTGGTTGCCCAAATTCAGTCCCTGTGCCCACTTGGAAGCTCCATATTAGCTAGACCTTAAAAAGTCAGAGAAAGCTTTCCCTTTCCTTTTGTTAAAACTATAAAATACACACAGCATAATTTACCACTGTAACCATTTTTTAAAGTGTACACAGTTCATGGGCCGGAGTGATAGTACAGTGGGTAGGGCGTTTGCTTATATGCGGACGACCTGAGTTCAATCCCTGGCATTCCATATGGTCCCCCAAGCACTGCCAGGAGTAATTCCTGAGTGCAGAGCCAGGAGTAACCCCTGAGCAACGCCTGGTGTGACACAAAAAGCAAAAAAAAAAAAAAAAAAGAGAGAGAAAGAAATGTACAGTTCAGTGGCATTAAATAGAATCACATGGACTGGAGAGATGGCTCAGGGGACAGAGTGTCTGCATTGTGCGTATATTGTACCTCAGTTGAGGGCACTCCAGTTACTCCCAAGGAGTGACCTCTAGCACCACTGGGTGTGACTCAAACTCCCCTCCAAAAGAGAAGTAAAGCATTCACATTCTTGTATATGCCATATATGTATATAAAGACAGAAAAAATATGAATATTTATGTCATTTTGGTGCCAGGATTGCGCGCAGGGTCTCACACATGTACTGCAAGCCCTCTGCTGCTGAGTGATAACCCTGGACACAGCTGTAAATCTTTCTGATTTTGTTTTTTTTTTACAAAAAATAGTTTCATTTTAAAAGCTCTCTTTTATTGCGTGCACACTTCATATTGTATCCATTCATCTTACTCTTGCTTTTATGTTTAGACAACTGTATATACAGTCTCCCTTCAATTTGCATATCTTTAGGGGGAAATGTTTTCACATTTCTTTTGATGTCACATTTCTTCTCTGACATCTTGGTCTCCTGGACTTTTCATCATTCTGGTCATTTGATATATCTTGTTTCATTAGCATCCAGCTTACATGCTAGGGCCCAATGCTGGCTCAGTAGGCTGAACAGAGGCTGGCCTGACGCCCAGGGTTTGCTCTCTGCCACCACACGGCCCCTGGGCACCGCAGGGAGTGACCCTGAGCACACAGCCATCTGTGGCCCCCGACCAAACCAATCCAAACCCAACCAAATAAATAGAGTGCTCAGAACACAGCCCTATTCTGTGGCTCACTGTAAAGAATACAGTGACTCAGTTCTTTCCCGTAATCTAAGTGCCTCCCTTTTTGTGTCAAGAAGACTGTGAATCTTCTGCGAAGCCACAGTGCGTCTTGGCCCTTGTGAAATCTCTAAAAGCATAATGTTACCAAACCAAGTCTTACTGCTTATGTAATTTTAAAGAATTTATTGTTCAATGTTTAAGAAATAAAAAAGTTAAACATAGTTTATGAGACAAAACGTTGTTGATAACAGTTGGGCGCCTGTGGTCCTTCTCTTCAGTCTCATTTTACCTTCCTGTTTCTGAGGTCACCACTATTCTAAATTTTGTGATAATCGTTTAACAAATGTTTTTGTTGCTTATGCATTTTTGGGTTATTTATATATTCTCGGTGCTCAGGGACCACTCCTGCCTCTGTGCTCAGGGGACCATATGTGGGGTCAGGGATTTGAACTAGTTCTGCAGCTGCTCATAGGTAAGCACCTTCCCCTCTGTACTGTCCCTCAGGTACCTACTTATGCATGTTTAAAAGATATCATATTGTGTGATTCTCAGTTGGTATATAGTCTTTCATGAAATATATTCTCCTGCCTTCTTTTTTCATCAAACATTTAATATTATATATATGTAAACATATAATTCTAATTCAATTCATTTTTTTTTTCTTTTTGGGTCACACCCGGCGATGCTCAGAGGTTACTCCTGGTTCTGCACTCAGGAATTACCCCTGGCAGTGCTCAGGGGACCATATGGGATGCTGGGGTTCGAACCTGGGTCGGCCGCGTGCAAGGCAAACGCCCTACCTGCTGTGCTATCGCGCCAGCCCTAATTCTAATTCATTTTTATGACTGTGGTTTATATTCCATGACCCTGTTATAAATTTATTAATCCGGTCTCTGGATAAACATATGTTTCCACCTTTATCTTTGTAATCTTTTTCAAATTTCAGTGCACATTATATTACTTTGGTGGAGGGGGTTATGCTCAGGGCTTACTCCTGGCTCTGCTCCAGGATCATTCCTGACAGTACTTGAGGACCGTATGAGGTACTGGGGAGTGCACCCACATTAGCCATGTGCAAGGCAAGTACCTTACTTATTGTACTATCACTCCAGTTCCTTATATTCTTTTTTAAAAATAAAAAGTCTTTATTAAACCTTTTTAGTTTGGGCTGGTGCGATAGCACAGCGGTTGGGCTTTCACCTTGCACGTGGCCAACCTGTGTTCGATTCCTCCGCCCCTCTCGGAGAGCCTGGCAGGCTAACTGAGAGTATGGAGCCTGCACGGCAGAGCCTGGCAAGCTACCTATGCGTATTGGATATGCCAAAAACAGTAACAATAAGTCTCTCAATGAGAGACGTTACTGGTGCCCGCTCGAACAAATCGATGAGCAACGGGATGATAGTGACAGTGACTACTTGGTGTTAGGGATTGAACCCAGGGCCTCATCTACCACAAAACTTCTATTTCTTCTAAATTGTATTTTGCTGCTTTGAAATAGTTGTTGAACTACAAAACTGCAGATTTGTTAGGGACTCTGTGAACCCTAGACCAGATCTTATGAGTTACTTCTCTGAATTTAGTTTTTCCAGGACTAGTGACTAAACACATTTTCAAAGTGTAAGGTTATTTATATTAGCCTGAATTCTCTCATTTTAAATTTTCCTGTTTGGTTTGAAAGACACAGGTTGGGCCAGATAATGCAGAATTTAGGCCTCCCTCCACGTGCCTAGCACCACACCATGAGGTGTGGCCCTGGAAGCCCCCGCTCCCCTGCTCCAACACTTCTCGGGAAGCCAAAACAAAATAAAACCAAGCAAGCAAGAAAGCACAGGCAATTTTATTTCTGACATGTTAAGTGTTGTATTTTTCTCTCAATTTGCAGTCTGAATTTTGTTGTTGCTTTTGGGTCATGCCCAGAGATGCTCAGGGGTTACTCCTTGCTCAGCACTCAGGAATTACTCCTGGCGGTGCTTGGGAGACCATATGGGGTGCTGGGGATAGAACATAAGTCAGCTGTGTAAAAGGCAAGCGCCCTCTGCTGCACTGTCTCTGAAGCCCCTCAATTTGTAGTCTTAATTCCACCTTTCTTTTCTCCCTTTCCTCCTTTTCTTCCCTCCACTTCCTCACCCCACCCCAATCATTTTTTTAGTTGCTTTAGTGAGCCTTGTTGTTATTTTCCCAAGTATTCCTTTACAGTGTCATTTAAAAGTTCATTACTGCTTATCTATCCCCTGCTGTTCTGACTGTTCCTTTAATACTTTGTCTTTCTGAAAATTTCTGATTGCATGGAGAAAACTTCATTGCCATATTGTCAGGCCCTAAAAAGAACTTGCCACTTGATATAAATCTTTAAAATGAAGCAAATGAATTTCTCTTTCTAGAATTGTCTTCTCCTTAAGAGTTCTCATTAAAGAAAAAAAGCAAACAATGAAATAGAAAAAAGAGGGCTTTCTCTCTCTCTCTTTCTCTCTCCCTCTCTTTCACTCATCCCTCTCTAATAAGCTTACAGTTTGCCTATGACCTACCTCTATTCTCAGTATCCAAAGTAAAAATTGTTGTTTTCTGACATGTTTATGTTGCCAATAAGTTATTCTTTATTGCTCAGAATTAAGTATGCAATAATAGGGTCCTTTCCACTCGCGCAAGAAAATGTCATCAGTCTTAGTCGTTTTGTTCAATATCTTTTAGCAAATAGTGGGTTATTTTACTCTGCCTATTAAATCTTGTTTCTGTGCCAGTGTTACAACTGTGTCAGAAAGTGCTTATCTTCTGGTAGTCTGTAGTATATTTTTCACATTATTACTGGTGGAAGAAACCTTAGCATCTGCTCTAGTTTTCAAAATATATACTTAAGGGCCAGAGAGTGAACTCAAAGGACTGAACACGTGTTTTGCTTATAGACCTGAGCTCCATCCCCAGTACCACATGGTTCCCTAAGTACCACTGGGAGTGACAGTGGAGAATGGAGCCAGGAGTAGCCCCTGAGCACTGCTGGATATGATCCCCAAACTAAAACAAAATAACAGAATATTGACTTGTTTGTTTGGGGCCATATCTGGTGGTTCTCAGGGCTTACTGCTGGCTCTGCACTCAGAGATCACTTCTGGCGAACTCAGGGGGGCTATCTGGGGTGACTGGGATGGAACCTGGGTTGACTGCTTGCAAGGCAAATGACTTATCTACTGTACTATTCCTCTGGCCCCAGGAGTGATTGTTATACAGTGTGATTTCTTTGGAGGTCATGCATTTTGCCTGTCATAATCTAACGGGAATCTTTGGGGAGGTTTATATGTTATTTGGAGAGCTAAGATAGATCTCATAATACCAGAGTATTGAATGTAAACTCAGTGTGATTTCAGTAATGTAAAGCATTTGTTTTCGTCCTCCTTGGCACTTGTTTTAGACTTTTAGGCACTGTTGTTTTTTCTTTGAACACATCCCATTATGGCTCAGAGGTTGTCCCTGGCATTGCTCAGGGAGCCGTGTAAGGCATGTACTCTTGTCTTTGAATTATCTCTCCAGTCCATTACACACAGATTTTTTGTTGTTTGTTTTTGTGTTGCTATTGAACCCAGGGCCTCATACATGCATGACCAGTGCTCTCCCGCTGTGCTGCATTCCCACCTACATGGCTTTGACTGTTTGGTTAGTTGGTGCCCTCATCAGTGGTAGCAAATAGCAGACTAGAAGAGGAGCCTTCGGTTAGCAGATGTTCTTGACTTCAGGGAGAAATGTGACTTAGGAGCCCAGAGCCAGAGCTAAAGTGTTGAGCAGCATCAGTGGCCAGGATTCAGAGACTCATTGTAAATCTCTCAGAAGAGAGTGGAAAACAAGATGCCATAGCTATTCTGCTGTACCATGTGCCTGGCTGTTTTATTCAGGGCGACCCGAAGGTGGCGGGTGAGGCCCAGAGCTGCCCCAGTGGAGCCAGCCCCGGAAGCTGAAAACCTCCAGAATTCAACCACTGCCAGGTTCACGGCCACTCTCCACATGCTTAGATTGGGCTTCACCAATGAGTGAATCTATTCCTAACCACGTGGCCACAAATGCAGCCATGCAACATCTCATACCTCACACCACTAATATGAGCACAGTTAGGAGTAGACCCTGAGCACCACTGATGTGGCTCCCAAAACTCCTTCCCCCTGAAATAAGGAAAAAATAAATAAAAATAAAAAGTGAATTGATCCTGTAAATAAACAAATAGGAAAACCACGCAAGGCAGCTACAATTAGAAATCATCGGATTCAGGTGTTCCCACCCCTGCAGATTGCAGCACCCCTTGGGGATCCCAGCCAGGTGGGAACTGAGTTCCTAATGACGACTAAATCAATAGAGGGTTAACTAGTAATATTGTATTTTTTTTTAATGAAACCAGCATATTATTCACCTTACAAAGGTTTTCATTCACCAGGCTAAAGTAATAGATATAGATATTTATAGGAGCTAAATCTCAGATCTATGGTTAATGCGTTGTTCTTGTTTGGGGTGCTCAGGGCTCACTCCTCGTGATGATTGGGAGACTGTATGCAGTTCAGGAATCAGCCAGGGTGCACCGTAAGGGCAAACACCTTAACCCCTACACTATTCCTCCATCTCAGAGAATGCTCTTGTTGTTGTTCTCAGTTACTGATGCCCAGTAATTGTGGGGGATGTGAGTTCTCTGGGTGGTATACTTTTAGAATAGATCTAGGTAGGAGAAGTACGGAACACTTTTGGTCTTAGATGAAGATGAGTTAGAGTTTATTTATTTTAAAATGTCTTTTGCCTTTGAATTAGTTGTTTCAGTGGTGTTAGTCACCATAGAAATGACTTTTTAAAAAAAAACTCAAGTTGTTGAAAATAGCATGTTCATGCTGAGTGATGTTCCTGATTCATTCAGTATGCCAAGTATTTACATTTCTACATAAGAGTAATTTTAAGATTTCAATAATTTGGGGGGACTGTATACAATACAGTGGATAAAGTACTGGATAAAGTACTAGGAAGCTTACCTTGCACACGGCTGACCCAGATTAGATCCCCAGCATCTCATATGATCTTTCAGGCACTGCTAGAAGGAATTCCTGAGTGTAACTTCAGGAGCATTGCCGGTGTGACCTAAATGCTCCCCCGCCCCAAATAATAGCACTGTAGTACTGTCATCCCCATAGCTCATCGATTTGCTCGAGTGGGCATCAGTAACGTCTCCATTGTGAGGCTTGTTGTTACTGTTTTTGGCATATCGAATATGCCACAGGTAGTGTGCCAGGCTCTGCCGTGCGGGCGAGATACTCTTGGTAGCTTGCCAGGCTGTCCGAGAGGGTCGGCCTCCCAAATAATAACAATAATAATTTTGGGAGGAAGAGGATAGTACAAATAAACTCCTTTGTATAGTTTATTTTTGTTAATTTATTTCTAGGGTCAGCTGCATGTAAGATAAGCACCCTACCTACTATACTATTGCTCCTGCCCTCCTGTGTGTGTGTGTAGTTTTTTGGTTTTGGGGCCACACGCAGTGATGCTCAAGAGTTACTCTTGACTCTGCACCCAGGAATCACTCCTGGTGGTGCTCAGGGACCATATGAGGTGCTGGGGATTGAACCAGGGTTGGCCTCATGCATGACAAGTGCCCTTCCTGCTGTACTATCAATCACTCCAGCCCCTCTTTTGTGTATTTTAAATGACCATTTTAGTAGGAAAACAGTAGTTACTCTAGTTTTCAAGAAATGGAAATTAATGCAGTTTCAATTTATTGTTGTTTTTTTATAGTGTCCACTCCCGGCAGGCCATGGTCTCTTTGTTCTAGGGGTGAGGGGCACCAGGGACACACACCTTAGGTGCTGGGAGGAGGAGGGGCAGCCAGGGTTGAATTTGGGACTCAGCACCTGTGCTCTACCACTTGGGCCAACTCCCTGGTCACAATTCGCTTTTCCTTTTTTCTTTTTTTGAGCCACACCTGGTGGTTCTCAGGGCTGAATCCTGACTTTGCACTCAGGAATTACTCCTGGAGGTATCAGGAGATCAAATCCACGTCAGCTTCATGCAGGGCCCTACCTGCTGTACTATCACTCCAGCCCTCTTTTTGTTTTTTTTCCTTTGAGTTTCCCAAGTTCAGAGTCTCCAAAGCTGTCAGGATCCTGGGGCCCCTCTCAGCGATTCTCAGATGAGCAGGCCACGGGTTCAGCACTGGGACTTGCAGATGCAGGCCTGCTCTGTGGTGCTAGGGACTGCTCAGTGCTGGAGCTGCTCAGGGCTCCCCCCCCCGCCCCCCCCCGCCCTCACCCAGCAGTGCTGGGGAACCAGGGATGGCTGCGTGCAAGACATACAGCTCAACCCCATTCCATCTCCAGCCCCCCTCAGCTGGTTAAAAGGAAAGACTCTTCTGTAGTTTTAAGAGAATTCATTGGGAAACAAACATTTTTGGGCATAGTTTTTGGACTATCAATATTGAATAATTTACTTTACTTCTGTCTAAAAGAATGCCATTGTATTCTGTGGTCTGGCTAAAGTAAAATGGCCCTTTATCTTTTATGTTCCCTTTTCTCTTCTAACCTAAGTGGTAACTCTATAACCCTTTATATTGTAACCCTTAAAATATAACCCAATGGGTTGGGGCTGGAGGAATAGCACAGCAGGTAGGGCATTTGCCTTGCACGCGGCCAACCCAGGTTCGAACCCCAGCATCCCATATGGTCCCCTGAGCACCGCCAGGGTGATTCCTAAGTGCAGAGCCAGGAGTAACTCCTGTGCATCGCCGGGTGTGACCCAAAAAGCAAATAAATAAATAAATAAATAAATAAATAAATAACCCAATGGCATTACTATTTAATGTCCATTTTGTTTTCTCTCTTGCCTTCCTTCCTAGCTCTAAAATCCAGCATTGGGGGGGCTGGGAGGGTCAGTTAGGGACCCACTTAATGGAAGAGCCCTTTTTCCTGTCCCTAGTGGTCATTCCTCTTCTGAGTCAGGATTTCCAGTGATAATTTTCACTATTCCTAAGTAGCTCATTTGAAAAAAATTCCTATAATTGCTAGGAATTTCCTCCTTTTACTTTAATGAGATGAAACCCGTGTTTCTGTCACCTCACAAACTAACCTGAGTTCAGCCTGAGGAATCGTATAGAAATTGGCAGTTCTTAAAATGTGAGGTATATCCTGCTTTTGACATTATTTTTCTAAGCTGACCTTGCCAGTATCTTTCAATTATTTTACTTATGACATGTTTTGAAAATCCATAATTATCTTTCATTTCTTCTTGGGACAAATTTTGTTTTCTTTAAAAATAAACTGCCCAGAGCTGAATGAAAAATTGAAGACACGGTATAAATAGTGAGGATTGAGGCTTGCTATTTTTTTTCCATGATCAGCTAGATGGGGAATGAATCTCAGTAGGAAGTGGCAGCAATAGAGAATGTAGAAAGGGGACTGATTCTAAATGTGTCTTGGGGGCTAGAGAGATCATACAGTGGGTAGGGCACCTGCCTTGCACACGGCATACCTGGATTAGATTCCCAGTATCCCATACGGCTCCTGGAGCACTGCCAGGAGAATTTCCAGGCTTGATAGCCAGGAGTTACCTACCGCTCAGCATCAATGGGTATGCCCCGCAAAGCAACTCCCCACCCTAAAACCAAACCAAATAAAAGCAAAACCAAATATGTTTTGGAGGTAGATTGTCTGTCTAACAGATTGACTTAATTGGGAAGGAAAATGGGGAAGACTGAGACAAGGATATGTAGGTTTCTGGTTTGATACTGGGTGGTATGATTGAAACATTTACTGGGATAGTGAAAAAAATAGAAAATAAGCTTATTTGGGGCCATGTATTGAGATGCCAATGAGCCATGTGTCTCTTTCTTGACTTTTCCATTGTGATTCTGTTCTTCTACTTTCTTTATCAAAGAACTGAGGACAGTGAGTTACCAAAATGCCTTCAGCCTTAGACAGGAAAACCGGAAAGCTGTTTGGGCTAATGAGAAGCTTGCTGCTGAGAACCGGCTATAGAAACTCAGGACGACAACAGTGGCTCTTAACAGTCCCAAGGCTTGTCAAGCTTCTCTGCTGGGTATTAGATTCTGCTTCCCCAGGGGCTTCCCTTTGTGAATTTATCCACTGATAACCTGAATTTACCCAAGCCGTTGTTGAGTTTCTCTCTGCTTCTTTTGTTCACCCACTTCCCTGTTTAAAAAACCCCTGTCTTCAGGATAAAGTGAATGATTTTGCAAGTTGTAAGAGCTCTCACAGAGCCTTTCCCTTTCACGAAATACCTTAATTTCAGTACCACTTACAGTGGGGTCTCGCATTACCTGAGGTAAATTGCTCTCTGCATTTTGGTGTCCTCAGCTGTAGGCTAGGGAGGCCTCCTTTCCTCTGCAGGGTTGTTGAAAGGTTCATGGAGGGGCCAGAGCTATAGTTACAGTGGGTAGGGCATTTTCCCTGCATGTGGCCAACTTGGGTTCGAGCCCCGGCATCCCATATGGTCCCCCAAGCACCACCAGGAGTGATTACTGAGCGCAGAGCCAGGAGTAAACCTTGAGCATCACTGGGTGTGACCCAGAAAGCCAAAAAAAAAAAAAGAAAAAAAAAAAAAGAAAGAAAGAAAAGAAAGGAAAAGAAAAGAAAAGAAAAAAGAAAAAGAAAGGTTCATTGAGATCATGTAGATCTGAATTTAAGGTAGATAAGTCTGTGGGACCTTATCAGTGCTTATTAGCATTATTTTTACTGCTAAGTTCCACATTCCATTTACTAGTGTTTATTTTTATTTATGTCTCTATATATTTATTTGGCTTGGGAGCCTTCTCCTTGAGCCTCCTTTGGCAGCTCTAGGGACCACGTGATGCTGGGGATTGAGAGCATGTGCACTGACCCTTTGGGCTTTCTCCCCGGCTCCCCTGCCGTTACTTAGATTCAACTCATGCTGTCAGTAAGATTTCCTTTGGAGTGTTCTTTCATTTTAGTAAAGTGGAAGCTGAATGAAGACTATATGTCCCACGGGGGCATAGACTTGCCTGCTTCTTACTTCTGTGTTCCCAGTGCCTAGTACTGGACTGTGCTAGGTGCTTGGCAAATATTCCAAGAATGAATGAATATCGTGCATTTATAATGAATAGACTTGAATAACTAAAAAATATTTATTTATTTGGTTTTGAAGCCACAGCCCATGATGCTCAGGAATTATTCCTGGCTCTTCACTAAGGAATTTTACCTGGCCTTGCTCATGGGACCATGTGGGATGTCAGGATCAAACCCAGTTTGGTTGCATACAGGGCAAGTGCTTACCTGCTGTCCTATTGTTCTGGCACCCAACTTGAATATATTTAGATAATGTCTTTGCAGTGTAAATTTACCTGACACATTTAGTTGAAATTAATGAATTCAACAAACATTTTTAACATCTAAAATGTACCAGATGTTACTCTCTACTCCCCAACTTTTAGCTGGGGAGAGGAAAAGGGAGATAAGTATAGTAAATCATTAAGCTAAGGGATAGGATAATTGTAGATAATATTGATAATATTAAGGAGATTAGTATCACAGGGAATGTGGGGAGGCACACAGGGGCACCCTGGGAGGTGAGCTGAGATGGGCATTATGAAGGTGCCCAGCCTTCCAGTAGCCAGAGGAGGGAATGAATAGAGAGAGGTCATTGAGTCTGGAAAGCTAGTAGAGGGGTCAGGTGCTTGCCTTACACATGGTCAACTCTTATATTTTTTGGGGAGGGGGCTTTTTGGGTCACACTCAGCGATGCTTAGGGGTTACTTGCCTGGCTCTGCACTCAGGAATTACTCCTGGCAGTGTTGGGAGATGCTGGGGACCAAACCCAGGTTGCCCACGTGCAAAGCAAATGCCCGACTATTGCTCCGGCCCCAGCAACTCTTTTAAAGACAATGTAAATATTGCTTTTTGAGTATGATACTTTCAGTGAATGATAGTGCAAATCAGCCTCATTGCTCAGTGTTCCCTTCTGTGCTGGTTATTCCTCAGTAAACAAGATAGGACAGTATTCTCTGCCTATAATTGTGAAGTCTGAGTAACACTGGAATTTTGAGGTCAGGTGGGTAAATAAAAACTATGTGCTTTATATTTACTTTTTTTTGGTGTAGGGGGCACACATGGCAATGCTCAGGAGTAACTCCTGACTTTGGAATTACATTAGAATGCACTCTGGAATTACTCCTGGCAGTGCTCAGGAGACCGTATTCCGGGATGCTGAGGATTGAACCTGAGTCATCCACATGCAAGGCGAATGTCGTACTCACTGTACTGTCTTTCCAGTCTCCCAAGTCAGTGTTTTTTAAATATGTGAGATATCATTGAATCATTATTTTTTTGATTCCTAAAAGCTCTTTTAAAAATTATTTTTAAGAAAGCCTTCTAGAGAACTTCTATATTTTTTCTCTTGATTTTTCTCTTATCTATTTTTTTCTATTGCAATAGTATCATTGCTGCTCTTTAAAATGCTGAGAGTGAGGGACCAGCTTGATAGGCCCCTCTCTGGTAGGATATTTGCCTTGCACGTGACTGACCCGGGTTTGATCCCGGGGTCAAACCCCCTTCCCATTTGGTCCCCCGAGTAGTGTCAGGAGTAATTCCTGAGTGTAGAGCTAGGAGTAACCCCTGAGCATCGCTGGGCATGGCCTCAAAACCAAAGACAAAATTTTTTAAAAGGGGAAAAAAAAAAGAATATTAAAGAGTCAAGGGCCAGAGACATAGGACAACAGAATAGGGTGCTTGCCTTGTACACGGCTGACCCAGGTTTGATTCTCAGCACCTCATTTAGTTCCCGAGCTCCACCAGGAGTGATCTCTAAGCAGAGTTAGGAGTAAGCCTTGAGCACAACAGGGTGTGACCACTCCCCACCCCCCAAAAAACGTTGGAAACTTTAGAATTTCATCATTTGGGTTAGAGAGAATTTGGGGGATGGGGGTTTGGGCCACACCCAGCAGTGCTTAGGAGTCACTTCTAACTAGCAGGCTCAGGGGACCATATGCAATCGTGCTGGGGATCAAACCCAGTCCAGCTGCATGCAAGGCAAGCTCCCTGCCCTATACTATCGCTCCGGCCCCAAGGTATAGAGAATTTTGTCAAGAATTTCTGCATACCTTGTACCTTCATATTGATTCACTCAAAGTAATCTTTTCTCTGGGACAATTATGCTATATTTTCTGTACACAGTTTTGAGCTTTATTTTGTTTATTTATTTATTTATTTTTTGCTTTTTTGGATCACACCTGGCATTGCACAGGGGTTACTCCTGGCTCTGCACTCAGGAATTACTCCTGGCGGTGCTCAGGGGACCATATGGGATGCTGGGAATTGAACCTGGGTCGGCCGCGTGCAAGGCAAACGCCCTACCCACTGTGCTATCACTCCAGCCCCCAGCTTTGATCTTTTAAGTGAAAATATGATGCATTTGGACCAGGGAGATAGCTCAAAGTGCGTGCTTTGCAAGCAAGACGCCAATGTGTTCCCTCAAGCATCTCTGGGTCTAACAGCCGAGCACTGAGCTGAGATTAGACCCTGAGCACAATTATGTGTGTGTCCCTCACCCAAATATGATGCCTTTCACTGGTACTATTTTAAGCTGATTTCTGTGTGCATATCTTTAGTGAACTAAGGTATTAATATCTTACTCAGGGTGTATAGTTAAGATTATTTTTGTACTTTAATGGAAAGCTATATGTTCAATGGACTTGAGTACTATATCTTGGTGAATAAATACATACAAAGATTTGGACTCGCTTGACCTAGCTTAGGGTTTTGTCTGCAGTAATGTATTGTTTTTTCTTAATGAGTTTTTTTTTAATTTCTCATCTTCTTTTTAATAGCAACATCATGACAACAGAGAAGAGTTTAGTGGCTGAAGCTGAAAATTCACCACACCAACAACAGAAGGACGAGGGTGAAGGAGCCACGAACTCAGGCCAGCAAGAAGTGCAGCTGGAAGAGGCTTCTCAGGCCGCCGCAGAGGGAGAGAATCAGTGTGAGCAAAAGCTGAAAACCTCCAATGGAGGCACTCCGACTCAAGAAGACTTGATCAGAAACAAGGAGCGGACACCCGAAAGTAGGGGCCTGTCACGGCTGTTCTCCTCACTTCTTAAGAGGCCGAAGTCTCAGGTCTCTGAGGAAGAAGGCAGGGAAGTAGAGCCAAGTAAAGAGAAAGGAGAAGGAGGTCAGACAGAGATAGAGTTAGGAACCTGTCTCGATGAGGAGATCATCTTAAAGGCCCCGATTGCAGCTCCGGAACCTGAGCTCAAGACAGACCCGTCCTTGGATCTTCATTCATTAAGCAGCGCAGAAACACAGGTGAGGAGGTGGGAGTGTGAGGGAGGTGGGCGGGAGTGCGCTGTATTTGGCATCGAAGGACATTTGGTCGGATTTCTCACTCGATGGTGGTTTACGTATTGATGGTTATAAGTATTGGAAGTTTTGGGGTTTTCACTCAAAAGAAATGAATGTCGTCAGTAAGAACTTGGTTTTTAAAAAGATTCTGTGCTGGCAGACTCGGGGAGGGAAATGGGTCATTGGTGGTTTGAAATGGACACTGGTGGAGGGAGGGGTGTTGGGTTATTATATGACTGAAACCCAGTCATGAACAGCTTTGTAACTGTGTATCTCACAGTGACTCAATTAAAAAAAATAAATAAAAATTCTATGTAGG
Source organism: Sorex araneus (assembly GCF_027595985.1). Lineage (NCBI taxonomy): Eukaryota > Metazoa > Chordata > Mammalia > Eulipotyphla > Soricidae > Sorex > Sorex araneus. The sequence continues at coordinate 46,341,017 of NC_073306.1, read as the reverse complement.
GGGCTGAAGCAAGAGCACAGTGGGTAGGGCGTTTGCTTTGCATGAGGCCAACCCGGGTTCAATTCCCAGCATTCCGTATGGTAACCTGAGCACCAAGGAGTAATTCCTGAGTGTACAGCCAGGAGTAACCCCTGTGCATCGCCGGGTATGACCCAAAAAGAAAAAAAAAAAATTCATTGTAGGGGCCAGAGAAATAGTACAGAGGGTAGGGAGCTTGCTTGCCTTGCACGTGACCATGCAACCGACCTGGGCTCAATTCTCAGCATCCCATATGGTCTCCCCAGGAATCATTCCTGAGTGCAGGCTAGGAGTAACCTCTGAGCACTACCAGGTGTGGCACAAAAACAAAAATGATTCTATATAGCTCAAAGAATTTATCAAATGACACATGTGTATATAGTGTATGAGTATGGTTAATCCCAGTACCTCAATTAAAATGGTTTTTTTTATTTATTTTTTTTTTAAAATTTTTAATGTGCCTGTTTGGGGTTGGAGAGATATAATGCAGCAGGTAGGGCACTTGCCTTGCATGCAGCCAACTCAGGTTTGACCCACAGAAGCCATGGAATAAAATAAATGTAATAATATCCATGTAATGAAACAAATATGTCATTATAATTACGTGTTATGGGGGGCAGAAAGAACATCAGTTCTAAGACACTTGCCTTGCATATGACCAACACTTATTTGTTCCCTGGTACCACTTATCACCACCTGAGCACCAATGGGAGTGATCCCCAAGCACAGGAGCCTGGAATAGTAACAGTGCAGAGACCATGGAAGGCTGGAGAGTGGGTGCAGTGGGTAAAGCACTTGCTTTGGATGCAGCTGATCTGGGTTCAATTCCTGGCACCTCCTATGGTCCCCTGAGCATTGTCAGGAGTGATCTCTGAGCACAAAGCCAGGAGTAAGCCCTGAGCACCACTAGATGTGGCCCCAACCTCCCCATCCCAAATCAGTTTCCAAGCAAGAGAGGTGGTACTAGGGTTAATGCACTTGCCTTGCAAGTGGTTCAATTCCTGGATCTCTGAGCACAGTCAAGCATAGCCCCCAGCACTATAGGGTGTGGTGCCCAAATCACAAAAGTCACTTTCCTCTCTACAACAAGCATAAATAATATTATTTACTTTGTTTGGCTATTAGGAGAAGCAAAAGAGTTAAACATGTAAAATTATTAAAGCATTGCCTGGCATATATCCAGGTACTGAATAATGATTATTCAGTTATCATACCCAGCAACTATGAACAGTAAAGACAAAGAAACCCTACAGGGCCTGAGCAATAGTACAGTGGGTAGGCTATTTGCCTTGCACATGGGCACCCTTGGGTTCAGTCCCTGACAACCTGCTTGGTCCCCTGAGTATTGCCAGGAGTGATCTTCTTCCCCCCTCCTCCTGCCCCCTCCTCCTCCTCCATTCCCTCTCCTCCTCCCCCACCCTCCAACCCATGCCAGGGATTGAAACTAGAGCCTCACACCAGCAAGGCAAGATTCTGCAACTGAACTACATCACTGGCCTGAGTGTCTCTATCCAGAAATACTTAGAAGTGAATTTGTGTTCTAGAACTGCATCTGTCTTCTTCTTGGGACCTTGGATATTTCAGAAGGCATGTCTCAGTTTTGTCTGGTTTTGGTTTTGGGGCTACCCCTGGCTGTACTCAGGTCATACTCTTGGCTCTGTGCTTGGGATCATCCCTAGAAGTGCCCAAGGGAACTTAGGTGGTGCTAGGAATTCAGCTGGCATTGGCCCAATGCAAGGCAAGTGCCTCACTTGTATACTCTCTCCAGCCCATGTCTCAGTTTGTAAGGTTTATTAATTCAACAAATATTTTTGAAAATCTATTATGTATGTCAGTTCTTAAGTTAAATATGCATTGGTCAATAAAAGTATGGTGAAGAGGTTTTAGATTTCAAGTCCAGCTGACAAATGACTTATTAGTCTATCATTCATTTTAGGCAAGTTACTTTGACTTCTCCAACCTCAGTTCTTATCTGTAAGTGGGGATAATAATAGTATACTCTCTGTAGCATTATTATTAGGACAAAATGAGTTCATGTAAGTAATACTTTTAAAACAGTAACTAGCCTAGCCCATTGTAATTGCTATATAAATGTTTCCTATTGTTATTATAAAAACAAACATGAACCTTATTCTTAAGAACTTTAATGGAGAAGACAGAATAGTATCAGATATAAAATCATTATTGTAATAAATGTTATGAAGGCAACAGGGTACTTATTATATCTTAATATCACTTTGTTTTTCTTGAGTTAATGTTTTCAATAATATATATTATTATGCCATAATAATATATGCTAGCATTATATATGTGGTGTGGCATTATATTAACAATATGTATATGTTATATAAAGCATAAAAGTCAGGAGATAATGTAAAGGGTGGGAGAGCATGCTTTGCATGTGGGGAACCCAGTTCAATCCCTGGCACCACATGGTTCTTCTAGCACACTATGAGAAACCCCCAAGAAATGGTCTGGTAGTAGCCCCCAGTGCTGCCAGATATGGCCCCAAGAACAAAATCGTCATCACATCTTCGTCATCATAGTATTATAATGTTAACATTATTTTAGATAAAGTATGTGCAGCTGGCTTTGTGAAGACTTTATTATTAACATGGTGATGTCTTGACTATGTAGCCGGCTCAGGAAGAACCCAGAGAAGATCCAGATCTTGAAACCAAGGAAGGACTTGAAGAATGCTCTAAAATAGATGTCAAAGAAGAAAGCCAAGAAACAAAAGCAGAAAGAGATTTAAAAGCGTCCCAGAAGTCTATCAGAAGACACAGAAACATGCATTGCAAGATATCTTTGTTGGATGATACTGTTTACGAATGTGTTGTGGAGGTGAGTTCAGTTTAATTTCCAGTAGCAAGAAACTTTAGAAATTATTTCATGTAAGATTAGTGGTGCCAGGGCCTGACATAAGACCCAGTACTGACTATTTTTATGGACTAAAGTGTTAATTTTTGCAGGTGAAAATATAGAGTATAAGTGAGTGTTATTTTCTTCTCCATTTTTTTTTCTGTACCTGCCAAACCTTATAAATTGAGCATGTGTTACTTTTATGGTCAAAAACAGTTTTGTTTAATAAAAAAGGTTTGTTATTTATAGAGTGACCTTCCATGACTGGATTTCCTAGGAGTGCCTCAATTTCTGATATGAGGTCCATCCATCCCCACAACTGTATCTGTGAAAGAAGTTCTGATCTCTTTTCTGCTTTCCTAGATCTGTACCTTAACCACTGTAGTTAATGTACTTCTTTAGTTCCATGGGGTAGCACGAAATTTTTCTAACAAAATGATGCTGTTTCTTGGGACTGGAGTGATAGCACAGCGGGTAGGCCTTGCATGCGCCTTGCACGCGGCCGACCCGGGTTCAATTCCCAGCATCCCATATGGTCCCCTGAGCACGGCCAGGGGTAATTCCTGAGTGTAGAGCCAGGAGTGACCCCTGAGCATCTCTGGGTGTGACCCAAAAAGCAAAAAAAAAAAAAAAAAAGATGCTGTTTCTTACGATTAGTATTTTTGAAGAGTAAGAAGTTAGTCACGTGGCTGGTAGGGCATTAGGAAGTTAAGAAGTTAGCTGGTAGGGGCTGGAGTGATAGCAATAGCACAGCAGGTAGTGTGTTTGCCTTGCACGCCGCCGACCTGGGTTCAATTCCCAGCATCCTGTATGGTCCCCTGAGCACTGCCAGGGGTAACTCCTGAGTGCAGAGCCAGGAGTAACCCCTGTGCATCGCCGGGTGTGACCCAAAAAGCAAAAAAAAAAAAAAAAAGAAGTTAGCTGGTAAGGTGTTTGCCTTGTATGCAGTCAGCCTGGGTTTGATTCCAGGCATCCCATATAGAACCCCAGCACCGCCAGGAGTAAGTTCTAAGTGCAGAGCCAGAAGTAACACCTGGGCATCACTGGGTGTGACCCAAAAAGGAAAAAAAAAAAAAAAGAAGTTAGGATTGAACAAAAATATTAGAATTATTTTGTTTTATTTTAGTCTTTCAATTCAAAAATCCTTAAAAATCTATTAGCTATTTTACTTCCCAGGGGAGTAATTGTCTAATAATAACATGTTTAATGTAAAACAGTCATTATGGCTATTAGCTGAACTGATTGGATAGTACAGGAGGCAGGGTGCTTACACATAACCATCCCAGGTTTGATTCCTGGCACTTCATTTAGTCCCTTGAGCCCCTGGAGGAGTGATCTCTGAGTGCACTGAGCCAGAAGTGAGCCCTGAACACGGCCCCCAAACCAAAAGGAAAAAATATTTTTAAAAATTATTAGGATTATTATGAATAACACCTTTATTGATAAAGCATATAACTCTCATCTCGTATTATCTTTAGTATATGGCAGGTTTTTGAAAATTGCTTATTTGTTACAGCAGAAAATCAGTGCACAAGTAGTCAAAAAAATATTTTTTTCTTTTTGGGTCACACCTGGTGATGCACAGGTGTTACTCCTGGCTCATGCACTCAGGAATCACTTCTGGCGGTGCTCAGGGGACCATATGGGATGCTGGGAATCGAACCTGGGTCGGCCACATGCAAGGCAAATGCCCTCCCCGCTGTGCTATTGCTCCAGCCCCCCACCCCCCAAAAAAAGAACCATTATTTTTTATTTATTGGTTTTTCCTCTCCAGGTTCTAAAAAGGAAATCACAAAAAATATGCTGTTATGCTTTTTTTTTTTTGAAATGGGAACAGATTTAATTTGGAGGTTTTTAGGTAGGGGAAGGAGGGAGAGAAAGTATCGTACTCAAGAGATAACTCGGGCTTCTCCAAAGGTGGAGAGAGCCCCTACCTATACCCCAGCATCAGCTATGAAAGCATGGAAGTCCACATCTCAAGAGGGGAGATGCAGACGACACATGGACTCGGGCGCCACATGTGCCTGGCCGTATGGGCACAAGTAGCACATGGGCTCGGGCAACTTATACTCCTATACTGTTAACTTTGAAAATAGCTAGCGTCCCGATAATTGGAACTCACCTAGGATCTGTCCTTTCATCTGTTCACTGTATAGAGTGAGTGGGAAGCTCCTTTACATTTATTCCCCCATTCAGACCGATATCCAGACACGATCCCGATCACGATCACGATAGCCTGTTAAACACCGATTTCTCGGGCGGACCCAGTAACATCTCATTTCGTCCTTTCCCTGAGATCTTAGAAGTCCACCTGGACTTGGCCCTCCTAAGGATGTTGCACTGGGGGCTCTTCAGGGTCACGGGAATGAGATTCAGCTTTGTTACTGGATTTTGCATATAAATACACCATGGGAAGCTTGCAAGGCTGTCCCATGTGTGCAGGAAACTCTCAGAAGACTGCCAGTTTCTCCCAAAGGGAGAAGCAGGCTAAAGATAATTAGAAATTATTTCTAATTAAAATATTTCTACTCTTTATCTCAAAAAGCATTGGTATAGTTGGTTTGTATTTGGGGTAGGAGGGTCACATGTGGTGCTGGATTCAAACCAGAGTTGCAGCCGCTACCTCATGCTAGGCAAGCATGTGTAATAATACAACAGACCTTTGTATTGTTTTTCTGGTCCCTTCTTAATATTTCTTTATCTAGAAAACAAATCCACTGCCAAATTATAATTCCTTCTTACAGTAGAAAAAGCCTTAATTCAGAGCCTGAGATTTAGAGTCTAAAGTTCTGTTCTTGGGCCCGAGTGCTAGTACAGCAAGTAAGGGTGCTTGCTTGCCTTGCCCATGGCCAACTGGGGTTTGGTCCCCAGCATCCCATATGGTTCCCCAGCCAGTAGTGATCCCTCCGTGTAGAGCCAGGAGTAAGATCTGAGCGCTGCTGGGTATGGGCTCAAAACAAAACAAAATAAAACAAACCCATTAAAAAGAACTAGGAATGTGATGCAGCATTACAGATCAGGGCCTAGTCCCCACTATCTCCATATCTCCATCTCCCCCCTTTGTCTCTCCCTCTCTCTGTCTCTCTCTCTCACACACACACGTGCATGCACACACACAGGAAAAAAGTGAAGATCATTTTGATTTGAGCCACTCTGCGTAGATTATCTAAATTCTACTCTGTGCATGTTTTAGAAGGATTATAGGAATTAAGACTTAGCTCATCTTCTTGGGACATTGGTCTCGGAATGATAGGGAATATAATGATTTCTATAGCTGCCATGAATTGTCAGTGTCGACTGTAGAGGTGGTTAATTCACCGTGGTCATGGGAACTGAGAGGAACCCATAGCAAGCTTCAGGAATAGTACATGAAAAAAAGAGGTCGATATTTTAGGCTGCCAGTGGGGGATAGTGGATTTGAAGGAAGGTTAGATATTGCCTTGGATCATAGATCTGTTTCCAAGCCATTTGAGAGTTGCATATTTAAACCGACAAACTAAGAAACAAGATTTTGGTAATCCCTCTTGGTCTACTTACACTGTGTAGCCATCTGAAAATGTTAGTAACCAAGGATGAAAGAGAAAACTGAAAATTGACATTTCATTTTATTTTGTGAGGAATACAGATATAAGAAAAAACGTCAACTCAAGTGTGTGTATCTTTGCAGAAACATGCTAAGGGACAAGATCTGCTGAAGCGAGTATGTGAGCATCTGAATCTTTTGGAAGAAGACTACTTTGGTCTGGCCATTTGGGATAATACAACCTCTAAGGTAAGGAGATTAGTGAAAGAGTATTATCAAAACTTGCTCTAATTTTGTTGTTAATGTATTTATGTTATGGCTGGAGAGATAGGACAGTGGGTAGAGAGCTTGGCTTGCAGTCAGCCGGCAGCGTTGATCCCTGGCACCCTGTATGGTCCCTAGTCCTCCCAGGAGTGAGCCTTGAGCACCTCTGTGTGGCCCCCCCCAAAAAAAATACCCCAAGACAAAGAATATATTTATGCCTCCCTGTCCAAGACATAGTGTTGTGATTCCTCTCTACTCTTATTTTCAGATTTAGCATTTCAAAGAAAAGACCATTTGGATATGCTCTTGGGGGGAGGGGCTCACACTCAGCGAAGCTCAGGAGTTACTGCTGGCACTGCATAGGAAATACTCCAGGCTGTCCTCTAGGGTCTGTATGAGATGTCGGGAATAGAACCCAGGCCTGCCAGGTACATGCCTTACCAGTTGTACTCTAGGTTGGCCCTAGGGTATGTTCTTTCATCATTGACAGTATATACTAGGTATTTTTTATTTTATTTTATTTATTTTTCCAATGATTTATCTTAGCATTTTATAATTTTTATTATTTATTTTGGTTTTGGGTCCACATCCAGCAGTGCATTTTGGTCTGGGGCCACACCTGGTGGTGCTCAGGGCTTACTCCTGGCTCTGCGCTCAGGGATCACTCCTGGTGGTGCTCAGGGGACCATATGGGATGCTGGGGATTGAACCTGGGTTGGCTGAATACAAGGCAAACACCCTATCTGCTGTACTACTCCTCTGGCCCTCAGGTTCTTAGATTTATTAGTGCAAGCTAAAAGATATGTAATTATCTAATAATATGATAATATTTTTTAAAATAAAATTATCAACTAACCAGAGATTTAGCTTAATAAAAATCAGATTTATGTGTCATAATCTGGATGATTATTCTACAGGGAATATCTTAAGGTTAAATAATCTACTTGATTTTTTTCTCAGGTTGCATATGCTGGAACCAACATACTTTTTGTTGCAAATTGATGAATCTAGCCAAGTCATCATTTTAGTTACATATTTATTTATCAGTTCCTGGGTAATAGCCAGATTTCCAGATACTCTCTCTAGAAGTATGTAGCTATTCATGAAGGATTAAAACTGTAAAACAGTCCTTTATGTTTCTAAATTTCTGGCCATTTTTTTTCTTTTGCGGTCACACCCAGCGATGTACAGGGGTTACTCCTGGCTCATGCAGTCAGGAATTACTCCTGGTGGTGCTCAGGGGACCATATGGGATGCTGGGAATTGAACCCAAATCGGCTGCGTGCAAGGCAAATGCCCTACCCGCTGTGCTATCACTGCAGCCCCATTTCTGGCCATTTTGGAAGCACAAAGAACACTGATACTGTCAATACTTAGGCCTCACCCCCTGGTTTGAGATGAGAAGAATAAAGTAGCTTCCTCCAAGACCAGCCCCTTTAGGGGTGTCCTGCTACCTCTTTCTGCAGGATTCTCCGATTCAGTGTTTGCATTCCTCTTTCCTTGGCTATTATAGTTTATCTTATTTTTAAAAAAAAATCTACAGATTAAATCTCTCTCAATGTGGGAGATATGTGAGTCATATCTCTTTCTCTCATTTTGTGTTCACTCTCTGGTTCCTCCTTGAAGCATAGGTAACTATTTGTCCTTCATATATGTTGCTTTTTTCCCAAAGAGCTTCAGGGTCTGTGTTCTGTTCGTAGGCAGTTGCAGGAAGGGGAGTTCATTGACCCAGCCTTTTCCTGCCTTGGAGAGGCTTGCTCTTTCTCCCTGTGTCTCCCTGTAAAGCAGTCTGAAACTTCTCTCGCTTTCCAGAGATTTATTGCCACCGTGATTTAAGGTTATATGAATTAAATAGTCACTTCCTGTATTTTATTCCTGCTTACAATTATTTATGCGTTAATAAAGCAATTTTTTTCTTGGAGGAAATGCCACGCATATTACTTCCTTCCCTCCATCCTCCCAATTCCCGAAGCAAAAAAATTCAGCTCTTCTGGTAAAAAATGAGAATTTGCAATAAGAGGAAAATAAGAGATTATTCCGTGGAATCACTCATGATTTTCTTTCTCTTGCTTTTTGTCTGGATGTGAATGAATTATTTGCCAGTGCCGGGGCTTAAACCCAGCGCTTCACATATGCGAGTCATAAAGCTATTACTGAACTACATCCCCAGCCTGCATGTGACTCTTTTATCTTTGATTGGGGTGGGGGGGTTTGAACCACATGGGTGCATGCTTGGGCACCAGGATGGAGGTGTTGGTGGGGGGGAAGGTGCTGCTCCCTGCTCTGTGCTCTGGGGACTCCTGGTACTGGGAATAGAATCAGGGTTAGCCTCATGCAAGGTAAGCACCTTAACCCTTCTACTGTGTCTCTGGCCCAAGGCTTTCCTTGAAGCGTAGAGACCCAGAACACCTGAATTCTAGCTCCTGTAACCATAGAGTGATGATTTGCAACCATCACTTAGTCATCACACCAGCAGCAGCATGAACAGTGATTCCTTCATTTCAGGAAGCAAGACTTCACTTCAAAAGACAAACGTTTTGCAAGTCCCTCCTATGTACGCAGTCACGCTTCCTCCCATTGATACCACGTCCTTTAAACTTGAATGACTCCCCTTTGCCTAGGCCTTTAGTAATGTTTCCATTTCTAGCATGGAATGCCCTGCCCTCCGTAGTCTGGCCCTTACCGTTCTTTTCTCTGTTCTGTTCCCTCCCTGCGTCTGTCTCCCAGCTGTGCTCCACATGTTCAACTAGACTTTCTGCCTTTCTCTTCTTACTTGTCGGGATAACCCTTGTTTGCCCTCTCAGCCTCCTATTCAGATCTCCTAACATTGCTTTGAGAAACATACCCTGTCTCTTTCCCAGTCCGTTCTGGTGTACCTCCGTGTGTTCTTGCCGTGTTCTGGGCTCTGTCATAGCACTCCTGCACATTTCTGCCATAGTAATGTTTCATAACTTAGAACATAGTGTTTACTGTTCATCTCTTTTCTTAAGCTCCTTGAAGACAAATGCTACTTTAATTTCCTTTTTGAAACTTTGGTGCATAGTACATAGAGGCATTCTTTTTTTTTTCTTTTGGGGTCACACCCAGCGATGCTCAGGGGTTACTCCTGGCTTTGCACTCAGGAATTACTCCTGGAGGTGCTTTGGGAACCATATGGGATGCCGGGGGATCGAACCTGGGTTGGCTGCGTGCAAGGTAAACGCCCTACCCACTGTGCTATTGCTCCAGCCCCTAGAGGCATTCTTTTTTGATGGTGCTGAGAATGGAACCCAGCCTCTCACAGATAAGGAAGTGACTGAGTGCTGAGTGACGTCCCCTGCAGACCTGGCGGCATCTCGTAAATATCTGTTGGCTACATGAGCTGCTATGAATGCAGTAATTAGTCATCAAAGCACCAGTGCTGGCTGAGCACACGCTGTGTGTGCAGGACCCCTGGCTTGGTCACAGGCACCGTAGTCCTCCGCACCCCACTCGGAGGCACTCTCCAGCCTGCTTGGGCAGCTGAGCCTCTTCTCCCCTTGGGTCACACAGCTGAGCCCTGCCTGTGTGACCCAAACTAAAACCAAACAGATGATAATAAAAGAGGGCTTGGATATAGCCCAAAGGACTGGAGTACACGCTGTGCATGTAGGAAGCCTGAGTTTGATCCCTGCGTATCGTAGTCCCCCAAGCACTGCCAGGGTAACTGCAGAGCACTGAGCCTGGACTAGCCTCCAGTACCTTCAGGGGTGTCCCGTGCATCCAAATAACAAGTGCCAGGACTGGAGCAATAGCACAGTGGGTAGGGCGTTTGCCTTGCATGTGTAACCTCTGAGTACCACTGGGTATGACCCAAAATGCACCCCCCCAGAAAAAAAAAAACCAGGATATCCCCAAAACAAAAAACCCAAACAATAACAGAAACAAAAACAAATGCCATTTCAGGCCAGAATGATATTTGGCCTGGAATTTTGGCCTCTATTGCCAAATGGGGAAGAATTTTAGCTTTGATTCTTAATGGGTTTTGGAATCCCTTTAAGAAAACCGACAACTGCAAGTTACTTGGGGAGATTTCTCTTAAAGATAATGGAAAATAAGGGGTTGCCTGGTTAGGGTGGGAGATGTTTATTCCAAAGTGAAAAAAAAATGTGTGTGCATATATATTTTTTCTTTTTAACCTGAGGTCAGAATTGAAGGGAAAAAATAAAACATCTCAGGCTAGGAAGATAACTCAAAGGACTGGAGTGCACGTGCTGTGTGGAGGGGCCCTTGGTCCAGTCTCCAGTGCTCCATGATCCCCCACCCCCCAGCACCAGTAGTTTATGGTCAAAACAATGAAGATCTGGGTATCACTGTATCACTGTCATCCCGTTGCTCTTCGATTTGCTCGAGCAGGCACCAGTAATGTCTCCATTGTGAGACTTGTTGTTACTGTTTTTGGCATATTGAATACGCCACGGGTAGCTTGCCAGGCTCTGCCATGCGGGCGAGATACTCTAGGTAGCTTGCCTGGCTCTCCGAGAGGGGTGGAGGAATCGAACCCGGGTTGGCCACATGCAAGGCAAATGACCTACCCACTGGGAAGATCTGGGTAAAGCCAGTTAATAACCTGGTTGTAGATCTTTACTTAAAAAACTTTTTTTTTTTTTAAGACACACTCAGCAGTACTCAGGGATTACTCCTGGCTTTGCATTCAGGGATCACTCCTGGTGGGGTCTGGGGGACTGAATATATAGGGTGCTGGGGATTGAACCTGCCTCTGCCATGTGCAAGTCAAGCACCTTGCCCACCATACTATCTCTCCAGCACCTCTGCTTACCTTTAGAGATAATGAAAATAGCAAATGCTTATTTAGAATTTCTTATTTATTTAAAAACTTTTAGGTACACCTCTGTATAAGTTTATTCCATCCATATAGTTGTGAGATTGGCACTACTATTAATAATACTATTTTATAGATGAGCAAGATAAGGAACACAGATGCCTAAAATCACTCAAGCTAAGAAGTAATGGAGCTGGAATTCCTGCTCAACTCTTAGGTTCCCTCTTTCTCTGCTCAGAATTACTACTGTGCTCTATGAAATTAATAGAGTATCGGAAGAATACTTGTAGGCAGGACCTGAAGATGGGCCATAATAAGCTTCCAGTACACTGTGGTTTTTGTGTTCAGAAACTGTGTGTGAATGCCTTTTCTCTTTTTTACAGACATGGCTGGATTCTGCCAAAGAAATAAAAAAGCAGGTTCGTGGTAAGTGAATATAACCTTTTTCACAGTTCTTCCTTTTAGTAGGTCAGAGGATTTCCAACCCCCTTCTGGTTGTGAGTCACTTTAGAATCCTGACCATGACAGATGGCTTTGAAATGGAGATAAACCTCCCCTGGAAGGAGGAGATTCCGTAAGAGAAAGATACAGCAGAGGTGGGGGCTCTAGATGTAGGTCAGATCCTGATGATGCTTTTTACAACTTGGCAAAGCTAGGGAAGGTAGGAATGGTCGAGAGAAACAGAAGGTGGAAAAGAACAAAGATGAGAGGAGAAAAAGGATATGGGAGTCAGCTCTCAAGGGGTAGAAATCGAAACTGTAGTTGCCCGCAATTAGTTTGCTGCATGATTCTGTTCTTTTAAATCGAGCTGGACTCTTACGTTCTAACCTTCTCTGTGTTTTCCTTTCTACAGTTCTTTTGTCCCTTTTCAACAGTCTTCTGCAAAATTGAAGTATAAGGGACCATGGAAGGGGGAAAAAGAGGGCGGGGTATAGAAAATCAAGAATTCTTGTCAATGCCCTCTAGCGTGATTTTTCTTTTACCTCCAAGCCCTCTCGAATATAATACTGGTGCACACACTATTCAAACTGGAGTTCTGGGTTAATATTTCAAGATTGGAGGTGGCGAGATGGTGTTTAGATTAGCATTTTGTAGTCCTAGACCCAGTGGGCTAAGGAGCAGAGACCCTTTCCCCTTGTCAATGACCAGATGTCCTTTAATTTGTATTTTATTTATTTTTAGATACCCTTTTATTTTTAGTTATTTTTAGATGTCCTTGTAATTAAGCTTATTTTTAAAGAAACTAATGACTGAAACAGGTATTACTCTCACATGAAAACAAATTTTGTTTTCCATTTGGTTTGGGTTTGGGTTTTGTTTCTTTGGCTCTTGTTTTGGCTTCTGTCACCCCTGGCATGTCCAGGGATTACCACCCACTCTGTGTTCAGATGTGCCCCGTGCCCTGGAGACCATGCGGTGCCCCTGACCAAACTGGGGCTCCAGAATGCAAACATGTGCTCAGCCATTGAACTATTTCTTTGGTCCTTTTCGTTAGTTGCTTAAACTATAACACACCTGGGGAGATGATTCAGAGAGCTAGGGCACACACTTTGATGCGGGAACCTTAGGCTTGATCCCATTTTTGAATGGTTCCCTGAACACTCCAGAGTGGCCCCAGAAGGAAAAATATACAACTAAAAACCACATTTCTGTCATGATGAGAAGCAAAATACTCCTTTTAGGACTGGAGCCATAGTACACTGGGTAGGGCTCTTGCCTTGGATGTGGACAACCTGAGTTTGATCCCTGGCACTGTCTGTCTTTCCCAGAGCCCTGCCAGGAGTGACCCTTGGCAGGGTCTCAGGGAGATGCCCTGAGCATCACCAAACATAGCCCAAAACAAAACAAAACAAAAGACTTGTTTTGATGGACAGTTCTTCATAATTTGCTTCCTTCTAACAAAATCTTGTTGTAAAATGCAAGGTAGGGGTTCAGAGAGAAGTACAGGGGGTAAGGCACTTGTTTTTCATGTGGCCAACCTGGATTTGATCGTCAACATCCCATTTGTTCCCCTGAGCACCACCAAGAATGATTTGTGAAGGCAGAGCTAGAGGTAACCACTGAGCATCGCCAGGTGTGGCCCCCAAACAAACAAAAAGTACAAAAATCATTCACAAATTTAAGGCATAACAAGAAAAACAGCTCTAAGTCCCTTTTGATGGAAATAGTTTTAACATTTAATATTATTCAGGAATAAATAATAGTATAAGAATATGCTTTAGGGAGAAAATTTTTAGCAGTTTACAATGAGGAAAATAACTAATATATTGTCTTCCTGGCTGTGAAAAAAAGATCTCTTGCTAAGAAAAAATGTTGTCATTTAAAAAAGGTTCCAGGGCTAGATAGCTCAGTGAGTTGGAGCATACTCTGCATGCAGAAACTCTGGGTTTTATCCCTGTACTATATCAGAGTCTGGGGTTTTATCCCTGTACTGCATAAGATTAACTCTGAGCACTGAACTAGGAGTAAACCCTAAGCACCCAGAGGTATAGCTCAACTTCTTCTTCCTAAATGAAAAATAAAATAAAATAAATTGCAACTTGACATGGAGGGGCCAGAGATATGGTGCAGTAGGGAAGGCATGTGCCTTGTGCATGCTTCCCACACAGCTTCAATCCCCGGCATCCCATATGGTCCCCTGAGCACTGCAAGGAGTGATTCCAGAGTGTAGAGACAGGAGTAAGCCCTGCGCATTGCCAGATGTAACCCTCAAACCAAAAACAAATGAAAATTTAAAAAGGACATGGAAAAGAAAAATCCCGCCCGCACAACAGAGCCTGGCAGGCTCCCTGTGGCGTATTCAATATGCCAAAAACAGTAACAAGTCTCACAGTGGAGATGTTACCGGTGCCTGCTCAAGCAAATCGATGAACAATGAGACGACAGTGGTACAGTGCTGCAGTGCCCCTTGGCAAAGTTTAATAGGGACTAGAAATATAAACATTTGATTAAATCAAAGAGATCATTATCTCTTGCAAAGGGTTTTTTCTTTTTTCTTTTTTTCTTTTTTTTTTGCTTTTTGGGTCACACCCGGCAATGCGCAGTGGTTACCTCCTGGCTTTGCACTCAGGAGTTACTCCTGGAGGTGCTCAGGGGACCATATGGGATGCTGGGAATCGAACCCAGGTCACCCGTGTGCAAGGCAAACGCCCTACCCACTGTGCTATTGCTCCAGCCCCACAAAGGGTTTTTTCTTAATTTTTTTTTAATCACACAAGTAATATATACCCAGTGTGAAAATTTAAACATTATGGAAATCTGGAGAAAGTTTGAAGTTCTAATTCCACCTTCCCATAAAACCACTTTTAAATCCATATCATTTATAAGATTTTTTCCCCCTAGTATATATGTTTGTTTTTCAAACATAGAAGCATGTGACAGGAGGTCTGGTCCAGAAATGGAAGCTTGCCACTATAGGGGGACTGAGGAACAGTCAGGGAAGGGACCTCTACGACAATGATGGAGGAAAATGGACACTCTGGATGAGGACTGGGTGCTGAGACGAGGGAAAGGGGTATGCCTGATAGTCTCTCAGTGACAGTGTTGTAAACCGCTGTGCTCAGTAGGGAAAAGGAAAAGTTAAAGTTCCTGTCCCAGAGGCAGGCTGGGGAGCTGGAGGGGGTGTGGGAACTTGGACACTGGTGAAGGGAGGCAGACACTGGTGAAGGGATTGGTGTTGGAACATTGTACACCTAAAGCTCAGCTCTGAATTCTGGAATTTTGGAATCCACAGTGATTTTTGTTAAAAAAAAAAAAAAATATGAGAGCTCAGAGCCATAGTAGGGTGCTTGCCTTGCATGTGGCCAACCCAGGTTCAATCCCTGGTCATGAGTAATCCCTGAGCACAGAGTCAGGACTAAGTCCAGAGCACTGTTGGTTGTGACCCAAAAGCCAGAAAAAAGGAAAAAAACAGAAGTATGTTATACATTATTTAATAGATTTTAATTTTCTTGAATATGTGATATGAAATTTAAAGGGGATCTAAGAATTCTAAGGGCTGGAGCACATCCATGCATATTTGAGGCCCAAAGTTCAGTCACCTGGGATCAAATGCCCTCAGAGCACTACTGATGAGTCCCCCCCCAATAAATTATATTAAGTTTTTAAATAATTAAAATATAGAGTTAAAAGAGAGGCCAGAGGGGCCGGAGCGATAACACAGAGGGTAAGGCGTTTGCCTTGCACGCGGCCGACCCGGGTTCGATCCCCGGCATACAGTGCAAAGCCAGGAGTAACCCCTGAGCATTGCTGGGTGTGACCCAAAAAGCAAAAAAAAAAAAAAAAAGAGAGAGGCCAGAGGTAGTAAATGAGATGGTACTTGCCTTTCATGCAGATGGCCCTGATTAACTCCCCGGCACCAGATGCTCCCTCAGGTAGTGTCAGGAGTGACCCCTGAGCACAGATCTGGGAATTGCCCCGAGCAAAAACCCTGCCTCCTGCAAAAAAATAAAATAAAATAAAGAGGATTTAGATGAGTATAATATAAATATTTTTCTGTTCCATTCTTTCTATATTGTCAATTGATTATTATACTTATATAATGATAAATTTTAAATAGTTTAGTAGATATTTGTCATGCATATTTTAATATTGACATATTTGATGTGTTTTATATATTCATGTGAATATGTGACCAATTTCTTTAATATAATTTTTAATACTCCATATCAATGCATAATGATTTTTTTACATTTTTTCCCCCACCAACAAAATAGTTTTATTTGGAAACAATAACAATAACAAAATATAATTTGGAACATGCAGTCTTGTGGCAAAAAACCCATGTACTCCCCACTGCATTGCCAATTGAACCCTTAAAGAGTTTTAAATGACTCTATACTAAGAGCTTAATGGTATTTATCTGACCAGTCAGTTCTATTGATTGACAGTAATCAATTTATAGTATTATATAAGTAATGACACTTATATAACCAGTTCTATTGATTGACATTTGGGATTAAAGTAAATAGTTTTATATAACACTATTATAGTATATTCATTTGCTTTCGGTTTTTGAGCACCCAGTGGTCAAAAACAAAAAGGACTTATTTCTGGCTCTGTGCTCAGCTGTCATTCCTGGCGGGGCTCAGGAGATCGTGTAGGATACCAGGGATTGAACCTGAGTCAGCCACATGCAAGGCAAGCACTGTGCCGTGCTATCACTTCAACCCCTCCATGATATTTCTTAATGATTTTTGTTGTTGATTTATTTTGATGGGGCGGGGCACGCCCAGTAGCACTTGGTGGTTAGTTGCTGCTTTTTGCTTTTGTGTGTAGAAGGCCAGGAAATGCTGGGGCTTGAACTCAGGCCTTACTTTCAACTAATTCTCCAGTCCTAAATGATTTTTTTTTTTACATTAAGAGCTGGAGTTTATTTAACATTTTTCCATGAACTGAACATGAAGATCTAGGAGCTACCATAAATATAGTTTCCCCCCCCCCCAAAAAAAAAGAAAAAAACTCTGTTTAAAGATTCCTGGCAACTTTCTGTCATGTCATATTATCATATTATTTCTGCAATTTCAAGTAAAATTTTACAGAATTTTCTCAAGGACATCAAACTACAGAAGCTCACGATCCATTTAGTCTTTTTTTTAAAACTTAATTTAATTACTGTGAGATAGACCCTTACAAAGCTGTTCATGATTGTATTTCAGTCATACAGTGTTCTAACACCCATCCCTCCTCCAGTGTAAATTTCCCAGCACCAGTTTCCCCAGGTTCCTTTTTACCATCCCCGGCCCCCCAGCCCCTTTAAGTGATTTTTATTACGCATGAATATGTGCCTAAAAGCATTTTTTTTCCCTTCTGGTTTTTGGTTCACATCCAGTGGAGGGCTTACTCCTGGCTCTGCATTCAGGAATCATCCAGGAAGGGCTTGGGGTACCATATGGGGTGCTGGGGGTAAAACCCAGATTGACCACATGCAAGGCAAGCACCCTACCCACCACATTATTTCTAGACATTGCTAAAACTGACCCATAAACAAGAGAAGAGTAAAGATACTCTGTACCTCAGGCTGCATATAATAAATAAAACAGGACTACCACCTTGGTACCTATTTATATTGTTTGGGTTTTTGGTTCTGGGCCACACCCAGCAGTGCTCAGGACGCTCCTGCTCTCTGCTCAGAGATGACTCCTGGTGGTGCTTGGGGGAGCATGTCATGGGGGTGGCCACATGTGTGGCGAGTACCTTTACCTGCTGTACTGTCATTCCGGGCCTTGTTTAGCCTTATTCACCATCTTGTATCTTAGACATAAATTTATATTTAAAGTTCTCTTTTTTGTGAGAAAGTTACCAGATTGTTTTCCTGACCTAAGTGCCATTTAGAGTTTTGGGGATATGAAGTATTATAAGTGGGCTGATGGTAGGTCTTGTGATTGATTGGATTTGAGACAACTTTGTTATTTTGACTGCGATTTGCCCTTAAAAGGTTCACATACAGGCTTTCTCTCGATCCTGGAGTGATCCTTGAGCATAGATCCAGGAATAGCCCCTGCTCACCAATCATGTGTGGTCCTATCATAGAACACACAAAAAAAGTTCAAATATTGGTCCAGGGAGAGAGCTCAAAGGGCTGGAATGTGGCTTCGCAGGTGGGATCTTGAGTTTGATACCTCCCTGGCCTCCCTATGTATCGATGGGGAGAGTAGCTCTACTGGGCCCAAGCACTGAATTTCTGCCCTACACAGCTCACTCAGTTATCACTGCAAGTAGCCCCTGAGATCCTCTCACTCTTGAGTGGTGTCAGTGGTATAAAAATTTTTTTTGTAGTTAAAATAATATTTAAATTATAGGACATGAAAATATAAAACATGGGTTGGAACTAAGAACATTTTAATATTATTTAGTTATTCTAATAATAAGACACTTGGGCATTAGCATAAAATTTCTTGTGTTTATTTTTATAGGCATTCCATGGAATTTCACGTTTAATGTAAAGTTTTACCCACCAGATCCAGCACAATTAACAGAAGATATAACAAGGTAAATAATGTATTAGTAGTTCAATAAGTTATTAATTCTTAATTAAGCAAGTTAGTAATTCTCATTTTTAGGAACTCTGAGAATTTTCCTATTCAGAATTGGAAAAAAATATGATGCATAGTTAAATCTAAACCAGAAAGTTTCTGGTGACTTCACAACGACTTGCAAATAAATGAGCCTTGAAAATCTCAAGGACCCTAAAAAAAAAAAGCAAAAACAAAAAGGGGGTGACGCAAAGAGAGAGTATATTAGTCAAAACTCTTGTCTTGCAGGAGGAAATCTTTATTTGAAATCTTCCCTTGCTCAGTAAACCAGGTTTGAATCCCCAACACCATTTATGGTCCCCTGAAAACCTCCAGGAGTGATTCTTGAGCCCAGAGTCAGAGTAAGCTGAAACTCTGCCAAGCATGGCCCCAAAACAAATAAACAAGGGGCTGGAGTGGTGGCATGGCGGGTAGGGAATTTGATTCCCAGCATCCCATATGGTCCCCTGAGCACCGCCAGGGGTAATTCCTGAGTGCAGAGCCAGGAGTAACCCCTGTGCATTGCGTAGTGTGACCCCCCACCAAAAAAAAGCAAATAAACAAGCCAACAAATGAAGAGTCTCAGATATCTGTAATTTTCCTGGAGAAATTAGCAGGAGAATTAACTTAATTCTTAATTTTAATGCTTAGTTTTATGTCAGCATCCAACAGGACACCTATAAACCACACCACCCCCCGAAAGGCACCCCCAAAAGGCACCATGTGCACGCACAATAAACTAACCTCACTATGTGTTTTAAAATTACTCCTCTCCCACTATCTTCTTGTGTGTGTATTTGTGTGTGTGTGTGTGTGTGTGTGTGTGTGTGTGGTTTTGGGCCACACTCTGCTGTGCTTGGGGGCTATTCCTGACTCTATACTCAATATTGACCACTGACAGTGCTCGGGGGACCATATGTGGTGCTGGGGTTTTGAACCAGAGTTGGCTGGCAAGTGCCCTGTGCGGTCTATTCAGCCTGTTTCCTATTTTGATAGAAAAGCTAAAGTCTCGGTCTTGTTATACTTAGGAAAGTAGCCCTTATCGGACTCTAAGTAAATATTAGCCAAGAAAGAAAAAAAATGGGAAAGCAGCACATAGTATAAAAAGTAATACTGCCTTGTATTTGTATCCTTAGCAGCATGTTCATACACAGTAAGTGCTTACCCAGTGAACTGTACATGCTGAGAAGCTGTTTTCTAATTCTGATTGTGCTGTCAACTGTCGGATTCCAGAGAAATACAATCTTTGGGCTTCAGTTTTTATATATTTCAAATAAAGGAAAAACCTAAGTGAACTCTTTTTAAAAAATTCTGCTTATTAGGGGCCAGAGAGATAGTACAGGTAAGGTGCTTGCTGACCCGGGTTTGATCCCTGCGTTCCATATGGTCTCCCAAGCACCGCCAGGAGTAAGCCCTGAACATTGCTTGAGTGTGGACCAAAAACAAAAAAATAAAAAATATATTTTAAAATCTGGTTATTAAATATTATGAAATATCTAATACCATTAAAAATATTCTTTGTCTTGCTACTATTAGCACATTCTTGAAATTGGTTTGACATATCTCAGCATGAAAAAAATTATGTGGATATTTCTTTTTTCATAAGTAACTCTTGTTTCTTAAGAGTTGTATTTGCTTACGTTTCATCAAGTTCATTACGTATAATCCAAAACAAATTCCTAAAAATGTTTGCTAGTCACCGACATATTAGAGATTGTTTAGATTCTGTGACTTGGCTGGCATTACTCTAACTTAAAATCAGACACTGGTGGGTGGGAAGATAAGTCAGAGGGCTAGTGCCCATGCTCTGCATGCAGGAGACTCGGATGTGATTCTTGACCCTCACTGCATGGTTCCCGAGCACTGCCTGGAGAGACCTCTGAGAACAAAATCAGGAGTAAAGGCCTGGAGCACCACTCGACATTTTTTTTTATCATCCCAACAAAGATGTGATTCTGATTAATAGAGAAGCTTTTAGCTTAATCATCTTTTATCTTTCCTATTTGGTAAAGTCTGAATTGGTCAACCAAGCCAGAGTCATGAGTATGAGTTGTTTACTGACCTATGTAGGTTCAGTTGCTTTGTTGAGCTGAACTGTCTTATCCTCAATTAAAAATCCAACACTCACAACACATCGGGGAATAAATCTCACATGATGGTAGTGTCTGGAAAGCTGTGCGTCACTTATCCCATCTTGGAGAGAAAGAAGCAAAATGTTCATCTGTTAATTCAAATATGCATTCAGAGCATAAGCAAACAGGGTGATAGAAAACAGTCCAAGTTTGATACCAAAGAGCCTTTACCATTCAGTATTGAGCACTCTCTTAGTTCTGCATATGAAGATTAAGTGGGAGAATTTATACATACACATGTGTTACTTAGTACATGCCACAAAATATTAGTGCTTTATCTCCTTCAGACTTTTCTTGACTTCTGTTACCACTTTAAACTACCTTTCCACCCATGAATATCCAGTAGTCATTTTGTTAATTGCCTTTATTTAATTTAGAAAAATTTTAAGCACATAGAAAGGAAAGAAGTAATAGTACAGTTTAACCAAAATTCAATAGTTAGAGTGAACAGTTATTGATATTATTTATTCAGTTATTTTTTTCTGTTGCTGTCTTGTTGCTCACTTGGTAATATCTTTTCTTTTTGGTTATAGATATTATTTATGTCTTCAGCTTCGGCAGGACATTGTTGCAGGACGTCTGCCCTGTTCCTTTGCAACTTTAGCACTGCTGGGCTCTTACACCATACAGTCTGAACTGGGCGACTATGACCCAGAGCTCCATGGCGTGGATTATGTCAGTGATTTTAAACTGGCCCCAAATCAGACCAAGGAACTTGAAGAGAAGGTCATGGAACTGCATAAATCCTACAGGTAAATATGTCTTCAGTTGGTGTTATGTTGGTTTTTTTTTTTTTTTAATTATGTTTTGTCTTGCCATAAGCAGAAGTCCTTGGCCTGGGATTGGGTCAGTGGTTGCCTGAGTGGAAACAAAATGGTGCTGTACAAAGAATCTTTGGCCCTTTGGGGGGCCAGAGCAAGTACAGCGGGTAGGGCATTTTGTCTTGCACTCTGACCCAGGTTTGATCCCCAGCATCCCATATTGTCCCCTGAGCACTGTCAGGAGTAATTCCTGAGTGCAGAGCCAGGAGTAATCCCTGAGCGTTGCCAGGTGTCACCCCCCCAACCCCCCAAAAAAGCAAAAATAAAATACCTTTCAAAGAAAAGAATCTTTGAACCTTTGATTCAAATTTTAAACTTACTAAGCTATATGAGGTGACTTGAGATTCTTAGAGCAAGGCATGTTGGGACTCTCCACACATGAATAGACTTTAGAGGGCCCCTGAGGTATTTTTTTTAAAGTCTGTATTAAATCCACTGCTTTTTTCTTTCGTGGAAATAATTGGTACTATTGGGAGGTAATATAACACAGGGATCAAAATCAAGGACTTTGCAGTTGAGGAGTCCACTTCAGGAAGTCTGCGTGCGCGTGCGCGCACACATACACACACACACACACACACACACACACACACACACACACACACAGAGCAAGGGTTACAATATTTCTCTCTGTGGGGCTGGAGTGATAGCACAGCGGGTAGAGTGTTTGCCTTGCACATGGCCAACCTGGGTTCAATTCCCAGCATCCTATATGGTCCCCTGAGCACTGTCAGAAGTAATTCCTAAGTGCAGAGCCAGGAGTAACCCCTGTGCATCGCCAGGTGTGACCCAAAAAGAAAAAAAATTCTCTATTTTTTTTTGTTTGGTTGTTTTGGGGGTGGGGAGAAGGGAAGTATTTGGGGCCACACCTAGCTGTGCTCAGGGCTTATTCCTGGCTCTGTGCTCAGGGATCACTCTAGCAGTGCTCAGCGGGTTGACTATATGGAGATTGAGCCCAGGTCAGGTAGTACTTGCTGTGCTTTCTGGGTTAAAATCTTGACTCAGCTCGTTCTGGCCTTGAAATGTTGGGTAACTTACTCAGCCTCTTCAGAGTTCCAGATTGCTTGCTTGTCTGATGACCGCAAGGTAAAATGGTGTGCCTGATAGAGTTAGAGAGTTAGTATGTACACAGGCTTCAATATCTAACATGTGGTAGTTTAAGAAACATTAGCTAACATTAAAATATTGGGATAATTTGTGTTTCTTCTTGCCATCCATCCTTTTTTTTTTCTTTCAGCTTATTAACATGAATGTCTAGTCTCAATCTTGAGTAAGTGCTTGAGTTATGTTAGTTTGAGTTATGGTGTTCCAGAAGGTTTCATTGTTAAAGGGAAAATTAAAAGGCGCTGGAAGGACCATTCAAAGGGCTGGAGTGGGGCTGGAGCAATAGCACAGCGGGTAGGGCTAACCCTACTTGGCCAACCTGGGTTCAATTCCCAGCATCCCATATGGTCCCGCAAGCACTGCCAGGAGTGATTCCTGAGTGCAGAACCCCTGAGCATCGCCTGGTATGACCCAAAAAACAAACAATAAAAAGGACTGGCGTGCATGTGTTGCATGCAGGAGACCCAGTCTGATCTCTGAAACCATATGGTCCTCCAGGCACTGCTAAAAGGAATTTTCATCTCAAGTGGATCCCCTGATTTCCTGCTCCCTGCTCCAGCCAGGAATAGCCCCTAACACCAGTGGGTGTGGTTCCAAAGAAGAGGGAAAAGAAGAGAGAAGTTCAAGAATGGTTTTAGTCGTCTTTCCATGGAATTAACTGTTCTGTCTAGCCATCAGGTGATCTTACGTTGAAGTGCTTCCATATGGCTGCACAGATTGGGTTGCATCAAGGAAAGAGCTTGAGCTCAGAGTGCACCAGTTCTGGGTGCCTGTTTTGCTTCTGGCAATTCTGGTACCATGATCTATATGGTCTACATAGTTGGACTGCTCTCATGAGGCCACTGGTGACTTTAATGAAAGTCATTTTTCAACATATCATGTAATGTAGTATTCAATATTCAGAACATTTAGAGCTTAGTGAAGCAATATTTTTTAGTGAAATGCATAATATGAAATCACACATGGTTGGGAAAGGTCTCCTCAAAGTCCAAGCTAGGGGGCTGGAGCGATAGCACAGCAGGTGGGTTGTTTGCCTTGCATGTGGCCAACCCGGGTTCGATTCCCAGCATCCCATATGGTCCCCTGAGCACTGCCAGGAATAATTCCTGAGTGCAGAGCCAGGAGTCACCCCAGTGCATTGCTGGGTGTGACCCACAAAGAAAAAAAAAACAAAGCCCAGGTTAGGCTGGTGGATTTTATTTTATTTTATTTGTGGGATGTCTTCCCATTTCTGTGCCCGTGCTAGGAGGCCATGCATTTCTGGGGGACTGATGGGGTCTCCACACATGCCAGGTATGTGTTTCAGCCCTTTGACGTTCTCTTTGGCCCAGACCAATGAATTTTTTTGGGAGAGGGGGCCACATCCAGCAGTGCTCAGGGCTTACTCCTGGCTCTATATTTAGAGATCATTCCTGGCAGACTCGGGGGACCATCTGGGTTTCTGGGGATTGAACCCAGACCATTGCATGGAAGGCAAGTGCCCTACCCACTGTACTATTGCTCCAACCCCCACAGATTTTTTTCTTTCTTTTTGCTTTTGGGGTCACACCTGGCGATGCACAGGGGTTACTCCTGGCTCTGCACTCAGGAATTACTCCTGACGGTGCTCAGGGGACCATATGGGATGCTGGGGATCGAACCCGGGTTGGCCGAGTGCAAGGCAAACACCCTACCCGCTGTGCTATTGCTCCAGCCCCGCCCACAGATATTTTAAAATTATTATTCTTTGCCAACTCCATACTTACATGTAATCAAGTCTCTCTCTCTCTCTCTCTCTCTCTTTCTCTCTCTCTCTCTCTCTCTAATTTGTGGGGATTTTGTGGGTTGGTTTTTTTTTTTTTTTTTTTTTTTTGCTTTTTGGGTCACACCTGGCGATGCACAGGGGTTACTCCTGGCTCTGCACTCAGGAATTACCCCTGGCGGTGCTCAGGGGACCATATGGGATGCTGATTTTCGAACTCGGGTTGGCCGAGTGCAAGGCAAATGCCCTACCCGCTGTGCTATCGCTCCAGCCCCCTTTGTGGGTTTTTTTTCTTTTGCTTTTTGGGTCACACCCAGTGATGTACAGTGGTTACTCCTGGCTCTGCACTTAGAAATTACTCCTGATGGTGCTTGGGGGACCATATGGAATGCTGGGAATCGAACCCGGGTCTACCGCGTGCAAGGCAAACACCCTACCCACTATGCTATCGCTCCAGCCCCTCAAGTTAGTTTTTAATTGAATGAAAGTTTCTTAGAAAGAGGAGAGAAGGAAAAGAAATACATGTTTGAGAACACAGGCTTCTCCAGAGTGGAAAAAGCATGCAGAGATACATAGAGTTCTTAATCGTTTGAGGTATCTAATCTCAGTTGGGTTGTTACTGCTTTCAAAAGTTGTTGGAAATTTAGGATCACAACAGGACCCACTCAGGAGAAAACACCATCAGGCCCAAATTGAAAGCTATTGTGTAGAATAACTGGCCTGTGATTTTCAAAAGATCAAGACTGTGTGAATCAGAGGAAGATAAAGGAGCTATTCTTGAGCGAAGGAGGCTAAAGAGACATGAACTGCATGAAACTCAGGATGCAAAGCCAGCTCCTGCTATCCAGGACTACTGACGACATTTGTGCGGGGTCTGGGATTAGATGACAGTGATACATCAGTTTACTGATTCCACTGCTTGTATTGAGGTTTTGTAGGAGCATGTCCTTATTTATAGGAATTA
This sequence comes from Sorex araneus, assembly GCF_027595985.1. Classification (NCBI taxonomy): domain Eukaryota; kingdom Metazoa; phylum Chordata; class Mammalia; order Eulipotyphla; family Soricidae; genus Sorex; species Sorex araneus. Next base: position 46,315,774 of record NC_073306.1, on the reverse strand, counting down.
AACACCAAAGAATTTGAGAAGGCATTTTTATTCTCCAGTGGTTAAGGGGCGGGCAGGGGAGGGTGTATTTTAGGTTACTTTTAAGTTTAAATGTTTTCAAAAGCTTTAAAGCACTCGAAACATTTCAGTGCAGAACCCAGGAGATAACACAGTGATTAGGGTGCATGCCTTGCTGTGCCCAATCTGGGGCCTGGGTTTGATTCCTGGTCCCCCAAGTGTAGCCCTGAAGGCCCCTGAGCACTGCTGGGATGACCTGGGTATCTCTGGGACCCCAAGGTCAGAGAAGCACCACATCCTCTGGCCTGTGCGTTGAACCATTGCCCAGCCCCCCCACACCCCTCCCTGCCCCACCCCACCACCTCTCAAAGTTCACTTAGGGGGGCTAGAGTGATAGCATAGTGGGTAGGGCATTTGCCTTGCACGAGGCCGACCCGGGTTCAAATCCCAGCATCCCATATGGTCCCCTGAGCACCACCAGGAGTGATTCCTGAGTGCAGAGCCAGGAGTAACCCCTGTGCATCGCCAGGTATGACCCAAAAACAACAACAACAAAAAGTTCACTTAGGAGGCCAAAAGAAAGAAAAATTAACACAAACATCAGGGCTGAGGAGATGGCTCACAGGATTGGTACATACTTGTAGGCAAACAGGCAGAGCCCCCTAGTTTGTTTTTATTTTGGGGGTGTGTGTTTTGGGCCACACCTGGCAGTGCTCAGGGCTTATTCCTGGCTCTGACTCAGGGCTCCACAATGGGTGCCTAGGATTGAACCTGGATCGGCTGTGTGCAAGGCAAGTGCCCTACCCACTATACCATCTCTCTGGCCCTCTATCAATGATAGTAACAACAAAAACAAATAGGGAGTAAGTTGAATCAGAAAAGCACTGTTTTGGGGCCTGGGATTGTGGCCCAGGGGTCGAGCGCCCTCCTTGCTATGAGTTTGACAACCAGCTCTGTCGATGTTGCAGAATGTGGGCCCAGCTATACTCTGTTAGGGTCTCTGGGACACGGCAGGGGTATTAGCAATAGGACAAGGGCATGACCCCTCCAGATTAAAACAGCAAAGGAGGGGGCTGGAGCCATAGCATAGCAGGTAGGGCATTTGCCTTGCACTCGGCTGACCAGGGTTCAATTCCCAGCATCCCATATGGTCCCCTGAGCATCACCAGGAGTAATTCCTGAATGCATGAGCCAGGAGTAACCCCTGCGCATCACCGGGTGTGACCCAAAAATAAATAAATAAATAAATAAATAAATAAATAAATAAATAAATAAAATAAAACAGCAAAGGAAGAAAAGGGGTGGGGGGAGCAGGGAAAGAAAAAGTGCGTACTTTATATTGGGGGAGGTATCCTACAAAGCTTGCCTGAGGTGGGTTTATGGGTCCATAACCATCTGTGCTCAGGGATCAAACCAGGGTCTGCCACAGCAAGGCACACGTGCCTTAACCCCTGTAACGGTCTCTCGGCCCTGCCGGAGACTGTCTCTGTGGGTTAGTTTTCCTGTTCTCTTTTGTGTATGTGTGTGTATGTTCAGTTTCAGACCCATTAATAGAATTCAGGTTTACACCTTTAGCTTTAGTACCTGTGAAAAGTTTGTTGAGGAGGGATGATTCAAATAGATCTGTAGCCTCTTTTGGGATTTTGTTGTTGTTGTTGTTGTTATTCCAAAGATCTCCTTTCTCTTTTAAATGAGGATATACACAGAGGTGATAGGAAGAGACTTGCTCTAGTTGAATGACTGGGCCCCTGCTGTTTAGGCAGTCACCAGGAGGCGGGGTTCAGCTCTCTGGGGGATGTGACTGTTACCATGTAGTTATTTTTGATGGGTTTGAATGAAGCCATATTAGGAGTGCTATCTTTCCTTCAAAGCCCAAAATAACAGTTCATGATCACTTTTCAGCAGAGAGGAAAATTAACAAAAGCAGAAGAAAAGAACCCAATGTGTTTAGTCAGTGAGACTGATTGTTTTCAAACAATTTTAATTCATTATATGCTTTCCAGTGAAGACATCTTAGTAACAGAATAAAGCAGCCCCATTATCTACATGCTTCTATTAACCAATTTATTTTGTTTAGCTCAGTGGGCAGGACACCATCTGTTAGCAGAAATTTTCTTTTCATCAAGCCTGCCCCCATTAAGAATCCCCAGTTAAGTAACTTCAGCTGGCCTCCTGCTTCATTTCCATAATGACTCAATTCAGGAGTATGGCGAGAACACTGCAGCTAGGAGGATATTATAAATTGTACCAGGCCCTTAGAGGATTTGATTTTGTCACCTCCTTGGCAAGAAACATTAGTGGGAGGAGTGTATGTTTGTTGTAGGAGAAGGTTGAGAAGCAGGAGGGGCAGAATGAGTCTCGATATGGCAACCTTAAGAGAAATATTTAATAGGACTGTTTTTTTTCTCCCCGAGTGCTTTTTGGTGACTTTCTCCTCCAAGATTACTTTTTCTCCACCATATTTCAATCATTTAGATACAGGTGCTGATAGGAATCTTACATCATTAATATTCTACTTTCAGGACTGAAATATGTTTTATATGTATTTTGGACTGGAGTGATAGCACAGCGGGTAGGGCGTTTGCCTTGCACACGGCAGACCTGGGTTCAATTCCTCTGCCTCTCTCAGAGAGCCCAGCAAGCTACCAAGAGTATCCTGCCCACACGGCAGATCCTGGCAAGCTACCCATGGCGTATTCGATATGCCAAAAACAGTAACAACAAGTCTCACAATGGAGATGTTACTGGTGCCCGCTCGAGCAAATCTATGAACAACGGGAGGACAGTGCTACAGTGCTATGCATTTATGTAAAGTTTGTTAATATACAAATGTTATTTGTTGACACTCAGACAATTTTTGAATTTTTGTTCTACCAAAGGTCCATGACTCCAGCTCAAGCTGACTTGGAATTTCTTGAGAATGCCAAAAAGTTGTCTATGTATGGTGTTGACCTTCATAAAGCAAAGGTAATGATAACTTTGACCTTTATTAATATGCATGTATTGTACCTGTGTCATATGCTATTAAAAATAACCTTTACGTGGGGTATAATAAAATATTCAGAAGAGATAGTAGCTATTGTTAAGTTCATTCATTGAATATGTTAAATATATTAAATGTATGAATCAAATTGGCCTTTTGCAATTATACCTTCAAAATAAAAGTTGACATCTAGGTCATATATGTTTATATTCATTTGGGGAAAAGGAGTGATGATGCCTTTGGATTACTTAGCTAATCATCTGCCACTTCAGGTGAAATTTAATTCAGGTAGAATTTATTTTCCTTGAATTGTAGGCATTGGTGACACACAATTAAAAATGTCCTTATAAAGAACTCTGTAAATGTGGGCTAATTTTATCACATATATGTATATTGGTATGTGTGCATAAGCATATTTATTAGTCACATATATTTGTGTGTATAGACCTAGAAAATTACTAATAATGAAATCGTAAGAATGACATGAAGGGGCCTGAGTGATAGTATGGCAGGGAGGGCATTTGCCTCGCATGGGCCGACCCAGGTTCCATCTCCGGCATCCCATATAGTCCCCAGAGCACCGCCAGGAGTGATTCCTGAGTGCAGAGCCAGGAGTAACTCCTGAGCATTGCCGGTGTGACGCAAAAAGACAAAAATATCTTTAAAAGAATGACATGAAGGACTGGGGAGGTGACTCAAGCCATAAAGCATAAACGTAGCATCTGGGAAGTCTTAGATTTGATCTGCAATCCACGTGACCCTGGAACAGTGCAGGCCTGGCTCTGGTGGCCCCAGGCACGCCGCCCCCACACTGAACCAGCCCTTTCTGGGAGTGGCTCCTCCAGCCGCCCCAACCCTGCTGCTAGGGGGGCTTCTTTATTGTTAGAATGCCATTAACATGTTGATATGTTCATCTGTTCTGTATTTTTTCATGTTGTGGGTTCAAACTGTGTACTTATCTTGGTTCCCTTCTCTTAATGTCATAATGTATCATTTTTTTGTTTATTTCACAAACTCTGTGGGTTTTGTTTGTTAATTTTTTTTTTTTTGCTTGCCTCTGGAGCATGGTGGCTGCGGTGGGGGTCACTCCTGGCAACACTTAGTCTGGTTGTTCCAGTCTAGGGTCTGGTGTTCTGCCCAGTGATCGGCGGGAAGGGCCATGGCCGCCATACCCAGGCGTGTCCATGCAGTAACAGAGGTCCACCTTGGGGACCTTTTCAGGACCTCAAGCCCTTTTCAGTTATAGCCTGACACTATGTAGTTATTTAATAGCAGCATCGTATTTCACCATAGGAGTAGATAATAAAACCCTAATGCTTAGATATTCAGTTTTATCCTTTGATTTTTATAGAAATCTGAACATTTTTATGTATAAAATATTTTTTAGTTTTTTTTTTTTAAAGAATAAGCTTTATTATTTTTTCTTCTGGTTTTTGGGCCACATCTAGTGATGCTCAGGGGTTACTCCTGATTCTGCACCCAGGAATCCCTCATGGAGGGGCTTGGGGGGTCAGATGGGATGCCAGGGATTGAAGCTGGGTTGGCTGCATGCAAGGCAAGTGCCTTACCCGCATACCATCTCTCTGGCCCCTATTTGAGTTTTCTTGAAGTGGGTAATAGTAATAGAAAGATTAAGCTTGAATTGGAATTGGATTTTTTTTGGGTAGGATTTGGGCCACACCTAGTGGTGCACAGGGGTTTGTACATGGGCATGGGCATGAACCCTGGTGGTATTGGGGGATTCGAACCAAGGCCAGTCCTGTGTAAGGCAAGTGCCTCTGATTATTGGTAACTCTGGATTATCTATTAATAGCCAGTAGTGTGTCGTGCACTTTGCTCAAGACTAAAGTGCTGGTGCTTTTCTTTTTTAAGGACTTGGAAGGAGTGGATATCATCCTGGGTGTCTGCTCTAGTGGCCTTCTGGTTTACAAAGATAAGCTGAGAATTAACCGCTTTCCTTGGCCCAAAGTGCTGAAGATTTCCTACAAACGTAGCAGCTTTTTCATCAAGATTCGACCTGGAGAGGTATGAAATTCATGTTTATTTTCTTCTGAAACAAACAGAGCTGGTTCCAAACATCTATTTTTTTTCTGTGTTATGTCATTTTCTGTTTAAGACAGAGATTCTCAAACTTCTCCTTCTTTTTTTTTTTTTTTGATCACACTTGGCGATGCTCAGGGGTTACTCCTGGCTCTGCATTCAGGAATTACTCCTGGCGGTGCTGGGGGACCATATGGGATGCTAGGAATCGAACCCGGGTTGGCTGCGTGCAAGGCAAACGCCCTACCTGCTGTGCTATCGCTCTAGCCCCAAACTTCTTCTTATTTGAATTACCTGGAGAGCTTTTATAATTCCTAATGTCTTTCTGATATTCTCAGTAATGTGTTTGAAGGCCAGACCCCAGCCATGACAGTTGTATCAGAATAATCTCTGAGGGTGGGACCCCAGTGTCAGTAGTTTTTATTTGGGGGGCCAGGCTTCGGGAATAAGAGTGTCACACCCAGCAGTGCTTAGGGGCTTACTCCTGGCTCTGGGCTCAGGATCACTCTTAGTGGTAGGTATCATTAATTCTTTTTTTTTTTTTTTTTTTTTTTGCTTTTTGGGTCACACCCAGTGATGCTCAGGGGTTATTCCTGGCTCATGCACTCAGGAATCACTCCTGGCGGTACTCAGGGAACTATATGGGATGCTGGGAATCGAACCCGGTTCGGCTGCGTGCAAGGCAAACGCCCTACCCACTGTGCTATCACTCCAGCCCTTCATTAATTCTATTTTTAATTGATTAACTAATTTTTGGTTTTGGTGCCACACCCAGTGGTATGAAAGGTCTGTTTCTAACTCTGTGCTCAGAGTGACCCCTGGTGGCTCTGAAGGACCCTGGGTCAGCTTTTTGCAAGGCAAGCCACTTAACCCCTGTATTAATCTCTCCAACTTAGTATTTTAAATCTATTTAAGTGATTCCAAGATCCATCAACTCTGAGAACCACTGCGTTAACTCTGAGAGCCACTGCATAAATATAGTGAGGGGCCGGAGCGATAGCACAGCGGGTAGGGCGTTTGCCTTGCACGCGGCTGACCTGGGTTCGATCCCCGGCATCCCATATGGTCCCCCAAGCACCGCCAGGAGTAATTCCTGAGTGCAAAGCCAGGAGTAACCCCTGAGCATCGCTGGGTGTGACCCAAAAAGCAAAAAAAAAAATATATATATATATATATATAGTGATCTTCCACCTTTATCCATCTAAGGACCGGTAATATCTGTGTACTAGTTTGTGTTTGTTTTTTGCGGAGGACACACACAGTTGTGCTCAGGAGTTACTCCTGGCTCTACACTCAGGAATTACTCCTGGCAGTGCGTGGGGTGGTGTCAGGGATCTAAACCAGGCCAGCTGCATGCAAGGCAAACACCCTCACTGCTCTACTATTGCTCTGGTCTCTGTGTACTGGTTTGTGGACCATTAGTTAATAACCATTGATCTAAGTGGCCTCTCACAGCTGACTATTCAGGGACTGACAATTTTGTTTTATGTATCAGTCCCATAAGGTTTTTCCTCCTCACTGCTGCTCCTCTGGTTGCAAATATTCCATGGCCAAAAGAGAAGCTTGAGTTGATAAATTTGTTCCTTGCAGTGTTTGAGGAGAAAAACGTTATTTTGGTGGGGCCATATAATACAGGGGATTGGGTACTTGCCTTGCATGTAACTGAGCCAGGTTTAATTCCCTATACCCTATATGGTCCCTTGAGTCACACCAGCTGTGAGCCCTGAGCACAGAGCTAGAGCACCACTGGATGTGGCCAAAAAACAAACAAATAAAAAATTATTTTTTGGCCAAAGTCAGCAGTGCTTGGAACCTACTTCTGTCCCTGTGCTCACTTGTACTATATCAAACCCAAGCCTCCTGCATGTGAAGCTGTCTCTCCAGCCCCTGTGAAAATATTTTTAAATTCAGTTACATGAGTTTTTTGTTTTGTTTTGTTTTGTTTTTGGGTCATACCCAGCAATGCTCAGGGGTTACTCCTGGCTCTGCATTCAGGAATTACTCTTGGCAGTGCATGGGGGACCATATGGGATGCCTAAGAGCGTGCAAGGCAAATGCCCTACCCGCCGTACTATCGCTCCAGCCCCACATGAGGTTTTTTATTTTATTTTTGTAGTGACAAGTTTTGAACCTAAGGCTTCATACTCACAAGGCATATGCTCTACCATTAAGCCATATTCCTGGTACACATGAAAATTCAGTCATGGAATTAAGTCACTGGTACTACTCAATTAAAATTGAATGCATAAAATATATGCATAGCTTCTAGTGTTTACTCAGAATATGTTCTTGGGTTGTGTTCTATACTTTAGATTTTTTGTTTTGTTTTGTCTTGTTTGGGAACCACACCTAGCAGTGCTCAGAGACTACTTAATGCTTATGGGTCACTGCCAGAGGTACTTGGCAAGGTACCATGAAATTTTGAAGGGATTGAACCCAGGCCTGTGACTTGAAAAACATACATTCAAGCCCTTTGAGTTTTTTTCCTGGCTCTGCACTCAGGGATCATTCCTGGCAGGGCTCAGGGGATAACATGGTGCCAGGGATCAAACCTGGGTTGGCCGCGTACAAGGCAAGTGTCCTGCCTGCTATACTATCTCTCCAGTCCAGTTCTAGATCTTTAATCATTTTGTGCCTGATAACTCAGTTACTAGTGGTCAAATTCAAGTAATAACTTGTTAGGGAAATTTAACTTTCAGAGTAAAGAGCTATACTTGCACTGCAAGGAAAAGAACGTCTAGTTTCTGTTCTGTCACTTATTAAGCAAAAGAGTGGACAAATCTAAGACTGGTTCTTCATTATTCGGGAGACATAATATGTCTGTCACCATTGGCTTGATTAAATAAGATAACTAAAATTTCTGAACAGAAAAGTCTGTGACTAATGGAAAGTAGCTTTTGTGTGTATATAGCACCCTCTACCTGTGAGGAATGGCTCAGTTTGGGCATGTGAATACTGGATGTGCAACCTTGAAATTTTAGGGAAAGGATTATCAATAAAACATTGTTTAATGCCATCATTATTTCCCTGTGCCTAACTTGGAATGGTCAGTGTCTTCTCTCAGTTTTAAATTCAGATGTCTTTGTTTTCTTGCTTGTTTTTGGGCCACAACTTGGTGGTGTTCATGATTTACTCCCAACTCTGCATTCTGGGATCACTCCTGGCAGTGCCTGGGGACTGTGTGTAGTGCTGGGGATCAAGGAAGGAGCCATTTTTATTTTGTTTTGGGCTATGCTTGGTGGTGTGCAGTGAACTGCTCCCAGCTCAGCGCTCAGGGTCATCCCCGTGGATATTCAGAGGAGCAGGTGGAGGCTGGAGTGGAGCCCTGGGCGCCAGCATGCTAGCACACTCAGCTCTTGGCGCTGCCCTCGGCCTTCTCCCAAGAACCAGTCATCCGCAAATACTCACTTGAGGACTTACTTTGTGCCTGGTTCTATCAACAATCCTATGTTTTAATTTGAGAAGGCAGAAAAGGAATTCGTATGCTCGAATATTAACAAGAATCATAGAAACTACAAAAGTTATAGTTTCTTTAAAGGTCAACTATAAATGCAAAAAATTTTGGGGGGTTATTCAATTAATTAATTTTGGTTTGGGGGGCCATACCCCCAAAACTTGGAGGCTACTCTTGGCTCAATGTCAGGGGATCATGAAGTATCGGGGATCAAACCCAGGCTTCCACTTACACAACGTGAACTCCAGTCCTTGGAACCATCTCCCCATTCACAGATGCAGATTTCTTGAGAAAACAGTTTCAAAGATACAGATTTTGAAGCTATGTTAGATGATCTAGAAGTACCATACTGTAGGAAAAGCCATGAGATTATGATACTGCCACTTAGTAGCTGTAGGATCGAGCAAAGAACTTCCCTGATCTCAGTGCCTTCATGTTTAAATATATAGATGATAATATCTCATGTTGGTGTTATTGGCAAGCTGGCACTAGAAGTGAACATGTGTTTCCTTTCCATCGTATAAAGTATGCTTGAAGCAGGAACCAAAGGCAAGAGATTAGCAGGGCAATGCTTCAATGCTCCTAGTCATCCTAGCAGGATATGGTTTGCTTTTGTCAAAGAGGTACACTAGGGTCAGCCCTGAAATTTGTGTTAAGTAACATCCAAGTGTGAGCGACTGGTGTGCATGCCGGCGTCAGTGTGCTAATGATGCATCATAGGAAAAAACTGAGCGGTCTTTAAATAATTTAAGAATGTGATTTTGAATCAAAATCTCCAGTTCCTATTATTTCATTTACTTCATTTACTTTTAGCTCCTGTTACTCTCTCTTAAAATTATCCCATAATTCAATAATTCAAATTCAAATAACATAATTCAAATTCCTTCAATAATGATTGAAGGAATTTTAATGACCAGAGCGCAATTTCTGGACAATCAAAGGGTGATTTACTTATGTCTCTCAACTATACAGCATTTATATGTAGGTGTTTTTATTTTTTAAATCACTATCACTATCATCCCATTGCTCATCGATTTGCTCTAGCGGGCACCGGTAACATCTCCATTGTGAGACTTGTTGTTACTGTTTTTGGCATATCGAATATGCCACGGGTAGCTTGCCAGGCTCTCCCATGCAGGTGAGATACTCTCGGTAGCTTGTCAGGCTCTCCGAGAGGGGCGAAAAAATTGAACCTGGGTCAGCCTCGTGCAAGGTGAACTCCCTACCCGATACCTATTGCTCCAGCTCACTATCTTTATTTTCTTGTTTACCAACACAATTTAATCTTTCTTTCTTTCTTTCTTTCTTTCTTTCTTTCTTTCTTTCTTTCTTTCTTTCTTTCTTTCTTTCTTTCTTTCTTTCTTTCTTTCTTCCTTTCTTTCTCTTTCTTTCTTTCTTTCTTTCTTTCTTTCTTTCTTTCTTTCTTTCTTTCTTTCTTTCTTTCTTTCTTTCTTTCTTCCTTTCTTTCGTTTTTGGCGATGCACAGGGGTCACTCCTGGCTCAAGCACTCAGCAATTACCCCTGGCGGTGCTCAGGGGACCATATTCGATGCTGGGAATCGAACCTGCGTCGGCCTCGTGCAAGGCAAACGCCCTCCCCGCTGTGCTATTGCTCCAGCCCACAATTTAATCTTTAAAAATAAAGAATAAGAGTAAAGTTCTTTCAGAGATCTCACAGAGATTTCAGTGGTCTTTTCTGGATTATTAAACTAGATTCATAATTAGGAAGAGTTACAGAGATTATTTCTGAATAAAATATCAATAGCTCTTATTAGAGATAATTTATAATTCTTATTTTTTTAAATTTAATTTGCTGTTCTTAATGTCATTAATAATTCACATGTTCAGAATAATTAAGTTCTTGATTTTTTTTCTTCATGAAATTTTCATGATACTTTCTTCTTATTTCTACATGAGTCTTTCATACTTTTCTGAACGTGACAGTTTTCCTTACTAGACAAATAGTTTGCCAGATATGTTGACTTTTAAAATGAACATTTATTTGTAAATTGTAAGAAAAATAGAGAAATTAAAAATCAAAGATGCTTTATGTTTTTCCCTGAATATTTTATTAAAGTAGCTTCTTAGTTGATAATTTATTTTCATTTATGTTGACCAAGATATTTTGGCACTAGAGCATTATTTTCCTTATGCTTTTAAAAAAAAATAGGTGACTTTTCTTTTTCAGAGTGTTGTTAAAAAAAATAAATAATATAAAATGTATTTCTTGGCTTTCTTGCTTGGAAAAAGTCACCCTAAGTAAGTTAATTTATTTACATGAACAGGAAAAACTTTATAGTGGTATCTTATGTCTTGAGACTATTAACATTTTTCTTATTTACAATGGTCTGTAATGCACCATATTTCCCTGATATTATATGACTAGTGAAATAATACTTAATGTTATGTTTATTTTTATTTTTATAGCAAGAACAGTATGAAAGTACCATCGGATTCAAACTTCCCAGTTATCGAGCAGCTAAGAAATTATGGAAAGTCTGTGTAGAGCATCACACATTTTTCAGGTATTATTCTCACTTAGGATAAATTATGTATGTTTCTATTTTAAGTCTGCTATTGAGATTCCCTTCTTTGTTTGGCTGGCATTCTTTTATTTAGCTCAGTGAGATCATCCTTAGCAAAACACAATGAATCTAGCTCTTCTCTGCTTGAAACACATGTTTAACATTCCCAAAGCATCTTTATGTATATGGTAGAAGGAAGAGAGTAGAGAGGGAGAGGTTCCTATGTTTACTAGTTTCCATGAGGTTTTTTCTACTGGAAGGTTAAATATTTGAAGCCGATTATCTCCCAGAAAGGGACCACAGTGACTCTCTTTGAAGCCCAGTTGTATCAGATAATTAGAAGACTGAATAAAGTTCTATCATGTCTGCTCTTTTTTTGTTTGTTTTGTTTGGGGGCCACACCCAGTGGTGCTCAGGGATTATTCCTGCCCTGCAATCAGGGATCTCTCCTGGCAGTACTCAGGGGTACCATATGGGGTGCCAGGGATCAAATCAGGACTAGCCGCATACAAGACAAACAGCCTTCCCACTGTCCTTCACCCCCCCCAGCCCCCACTCTGTTCCTATCATATCTGCTTTATAACCAGCCACGTCATGAACACTTTGGGCATTGGGAATATACCACAAGGTAGTCCCTGTTCAGAAAGACCACATACTCTAGTAGAGAAGACAAACTTTAGACAACTAGTTGCTTGTATTAAAAAGAGCCACCTTAGGGCCAGAGATGGTACAGTGGGCAGGATGTTGGCCTTGCACACAGCCAACGCTGGTTTGATCCCCAGCATCCCATTTGATCCCTCCCCCAAGCACCGGCAGGAGTGATTCCTGACTGCAGAGCCAGGAATAACACCTGAGCATCACCAGGTGTGGCCCCAAAACAAACAAAAGAGTCAACTAGTTATGATCAGATCAGTCTTTATAGAAAATGCTTTTATTTGATCCAAAGAGATACCTCAAATAACTGGGTACAGACTTTGCATGTTGGAAGCCCAGGTGTGGTCCCCACACCGTATTGTTCTCTGAGCACCATCAAGCACAGCCCCCGAACACAGAGCTGGGAGGAGCTCTCAATAGCACTGCCAAGTGTCACCCCCAAACCCAAAGCAAATAAAGATGTGGTTATCGTGGCCAGTGGCATCCAGAGCATCCAGTGAAGAGAATAGGATGACAGACTGCCCCAAGCCTGTTGGCTCAGCATCAGGACCATCATCGTGAAGCCTACCACATCTTCCCACTACATCTTAGATTATTTCCAACCATTGTTTTAGACCTCACGTCAGAAATTTGCTTCTTTATGCAGGTTTTAGAGAGAGGAAACAATAAAATGTTTTCCTTCTGTTTGTATTTTCTTATCAGAATTAGCACAAAGGATAGAAAAAAATAATATTTTAATTTTCATTTCAAAATAAATGTAAGAGGAGCCTGGGGGACTTTATGAGATGCTGGGGATCAAACCCAAGTCAGCCGCATGCAAGACAAGCACTTACCCACTCTGCTAGCTCCCTGGCTCCCCAGTTAAAGAATTTTAACTAGTATCATTGAGATATTTCTTTGTGCTTTCAGCATCCTCTTTAAGATCAAAAGAATAAGGATGGAAAACTGTTACTTTAAATGTTTCATATTTGTAGTGCATATTTTAGCTGCTACCAGTATTTAATGTTTGGGTTGCATATATACCATTTTATTAAAATAAGAGGGTGTATTAATACACAATGCTTCACTACATTGTTTTAATAGGCTGCTGCAGCTTAAGATATCCCAAGGGGAAAATGCTTTCTCTTTGGTTGTATTTGATGTAGAAATTTTCTTTATTCAACAAATATATATTGCATACCGAATCTGTGCTTAGTTTGGGCACAGTGCCAGAAATGAAAACACAAAGATGATTAAGTTTCACTTTTTATTCCTTCCCATACAGTCTAATAGGGGAGATGAGCAGAGGTGGTTCCGGTTCAATACAGTGAAAGCTATGACAAAGGAGAGCACAGGGTTCTGTCTAGGAGGAAGGTTTCTGGGTTGAAAATAAGCCAGGTAGCCTAGGCAAAAGGTTTCCAATCCAACCAATAATTGAAGTTGGGGTGCATTTGACAAAATAATTATTGCAGCAGAGTTGGGGGGGAGCCCTGGGTTTGGACTTGGTCACCACTCAATTTTATAAGAACTATGTGACCTGAAGTAAGTAATTTCTTTTTTGAGGTTCGATTTCCTATATGAAACAATGAAAGTATTATAGGGATGCAGCAATAATAATACAGAGCTATAAAAGTATTTTGAGGGCCAGGGACATTTTGAGCATCTGCTTTGCATGTTGGTTTGATTCCAGCGTTGAAGCGTGTGTGTCTTTTGAGGTGCAATATTTTGAAAACCATCAAGCCCTGTATGTCTATAGACCACAAATAAATTGTCCTTGTTGCTTTGAGAAATTATATTGAATGATAAATGATTGCTTGATCAGAGATCTGTCTTTGTTAGCTCTAAGATGGCTGAGAAAACATTTCAAAATTCATTTTAAAATAAAGATTTTGTCTTTAAATAAATGGTCTCATTAGAATAAGATCGTGTATGAAAATTGATTGCTGTTTTTCTCTCCCAGACTGACATCTACAGACACCATTCCTAAAAGCAAATTCCTCGCGCTGGGATCCAAATTCCGATACAGTGGCCGAACTCAGGCTCAGACCAGGCAAGCTAGCGCTCTGATTGACAGGCCTGCTCCACACTTTGAACGAACAGCCAGCAAACGGGCGTCCCGGAGCCTTGATGGAGGTGCGTGTTGAATATTAATGATTTCTTATGATCTTTGCTCTTTCAGGATAGAACAAAGGAAATGTCGTTGTCAAAATAAGAGCCAAATTAAAGAATCTCAGTTGTAAAATGAGGTGGATTTTTCTAGTTCCCTAATTCAGTAGAATAATCTTGTTTTTGTTTTTGTTTTTAGTGATACTTACATTACTATGCACTCAGGAATCACTTCTGGCAGTGCTCAAGAGATTATATGAAAGTGCTGCGGTTTTAACTGAGACAACTATCTGCAAGGCCTTACCTGCTGTGCAATCTTTCTGGCCCCTCACTGGAATAATCTTAAGAAAGTGAGAACCAGGCTGGAGAGGTAGTACAGTGGTAAAGCACTTGCCTTAGATGCAGCTGACTCAAGTTTGATCCTCTACACTCCGATATATTCCCCTTGAGTCCGAAAGGAATAATTCCTGAGCACCATCAGGTGTGACCCCCTCAAGGCAAGCAGAATTACATGTTATCTTTTTATCTGAATTACATCTAAATTGAGGAGGAGAATGATTTTTGGTTTTGGTTTTTAGGCCATCTCCAGCAATGCCCTGAAGAGGAAAAAATTTTGTGGTTCTATTTTAGTTTCTTCTTTTACTCTGTGTACTATCTTCTCAGTAACTGAGAAGTTCTCAACAACTGAGATGTTGGAAACTTTTCCCGTTCTTTTCCTAGAATCCTTCTCCATATTTATTTATTTTTATATATTTATTCAGTTTTGGGGCCATACCCAGAGATGTCCAGGGTTTACTCCTGACTCTGTGCTCAGGGATCATTCTGACAGGACTCAGGGTACCATGTACCATGCTGGGAATTGAACCAGGATCTGCAGTTGCATTAACCGTGTACTCTCTCTCCAAACCCCTCCACTCTTTAATAGACGCTTCCTTCACTATTAGGCTCCCCTCTTCCCTCTTTTATTTTTTAAGTTAATTTAATCCTCTCAGCAAGAGGGTATGTGTTAGAGATAGCCTGTTCAAGGATCACTCCTGGCACTGTCCTGGGTACCAAATGTAGTGCTGGGAATCAAACCCAGGTTGACTAGGTACAAGACCTTACCTGCTGTACTAGTTCTCCAGCCCTGCACATGATTGTTTTGTGCTTTTTATTTGGGGAAGGGGGGTGATTTTTGGGTCACACCCAGCGATGCTCAGGGGTTGCTCCTGGCTCTGCACTCAGGAATCATTCCTGGCAGTGCTCGAGGGACCATGTGGAAATGCCGGGGGTCAAACATAGGTCACTGCATGCAAGGCAGACAGACACCCAACCCACTCTATATTGCTCCGGCCCCCTGCACATGAGTCTTGCCAATTCTTGCCAGGAAAATACATATGTATTATCTTGGGAGATTTCAAATGGAACAGACACCAGAGCCCTGTTCTTAGGTAGCTCACCTGTCTGAGGAGTACCTGAGCACCAACTGAGTTTTCTATTGGCGTTTCAAGATCTTCCTATGAGAGCCATGGACTCTCGAATAAAGGACCTACTGATCCTATTGTACCTGCACCATACTAGCAGGAGTTATGTTAATAGAACAGGAACTCTGATGGCTTTGAGAACTTAATTGTTAGACAAAAGCAGTGTAATGTTGATGTTCCTGGGTCCAGAGAATCACCACTACCGATCCTTCTTAGTCCACACCTTCTGAAATGCAAAGTAATAGGATTTTCTTTTTTGGAAGGGGGTTTGGGCAACAACTAGTAGTGCCCAGGGCTTTCTCCTGGCTCTGTGCTCAGGGATCATTCCTGGTGCGGCTCGTCAGGACTGTATAGGGTACTAGGGATTGAACCCAAGTTGCAAGGCAACAGCCTAGCCACTGTACTATCTCTCTGGCCTCTCTGTGCTAAATTTTGTGCATATGAATAAATGTAAAAACCTGAATGGTAAAAGTAACTTTTATCACTTAAAAAAATCACTTAAAAATAATTTACTTTTAAAAAAAGTAATTTACTTAAGTGGATGTATTACATAAGGTATGAATTAGAGCTCTAGAAAGCAGTTTTAAGACTGGAGAGATAGTACAGTGGGTAGGGCACTTGTCCTGTACACTACCGACCCAAGTTCAGTCCCCAGTACCACACATGATACCCTGAGCACTGTCAAAAGTGATCCGTAAGCACAGAGACTAAAGGAAGGAAGCCCTGTGTATAGCTGGGTAGACAATAAGCAGAGAGAGAGAGAGAGAGAGATGTTCTAATAATCAGCCATAACGGGGAGATAGAGAGAGCGCGAGCTGTTCTAATAATCAACCATAACCCCCACTGTGACTCTCTGTTGTGATCCTTTAGTTTGCAGTCTTACTGAAATAGGAAAGAAATCTGCCTCTCCCAGGATCCCAGATGCTGTTTTTCACTTAAATTGCATATTGATGAGTGCATAATCAATTTTGCCCAACATATTCTTGAAATAATGTTAGTTCATAACGAAAGAAATATAAAGACTTAGATTTGGCATTCCTAATGCCAAGTCAAGCATTCTTATTCATTGACTATACCTTCCTAAAATGTCTTAGAGAGTTAATGTTATCCACAGTTTACAAATGAGGAAACTTTCTTCCTACCTCTGTTTCTAAGTGCCTGTTTCCACACTTATACCTACTTTTCCACAGGCAGTACAGATTGCCAGGGCTAGGAATGCTGGAGACATAAATAATTTGGCTCTGCAGTATTAGTTTTGGATTAAAACCAAATACGAGTGGCAAAATAGCACATGGTGAAAGCATGGACTACGTTTCTATGATGCCAGGGAAAGTGGAATTAATTCTTAGAGAGGAGGTGTGAATACACATGTATAATGCTACTTTAACACAACTGTGAGCAAAATATTTTGTCACATTCCCTTGTGTTGTTAGATTTGGTCTGCCATCTGCCATTCTTGCATTGACTGGCTTACCGTGCCCAGGAGGAGCAGGAACTTGTTAGAAGCCCCATAATTCTCCCTGCAAGATTAGTAGGAGCTTGTGTTTCCACCGTTTTCCCTAGGCGTCCTCTAAGGAATCATTTCTTTCACTTGAGATCATTACAGGATAACAAACATTTCTTTTTTTCATGTGTGTATGAAGTAATTGTAAATTTCTAATTTTTTGTGTCTGATTGATGGAATTCTTTCATTTTACCTATTGCTTATGACTTACGAATCTTTTTTTTTAAAAAAAGCTTGATTTAAAAAGTTGTTTACAAAGATGTTCATAATGTATTTGTTTCAGTCATTCTACCACCAGTATGACCTTCCCTCCACCAGTATCCCCAGTTTTCCTCCCACCCACAACCTGTCCCCTTTCAGGAACAAAATAATTTATTTCATATTGCTTGTTACAACTAAATGGCTAATGCAATTATCAAAAGATAGTTCAGTAAAAGAAAATTTATGAAAACTGTTCTATCTCACAGTGGGGCCATTAATGTTGTTGAGAGTTTCCTGAGCTGTTTGTTGTTAGTGGAGCCATTTGTGGCCATGCATTCCAAGAGCTCCGGGATCTGTAGAACTGGGATGAGTCTTGGTCTGTCCCTCCTCCCACGGGCACCCCAGAGTTATCGGCCTGGTGTACCCATGAGTTGTATCAGGTTGGCTTGGCATCTCTTCTGAGATTAGTCGGGGAACTGTGACGTGGTCTGTTGTTTACATGGTGGCTATGGGGTGTGGGTGTGGCTGCAGGGGGATGGGGGGAAGCTGCCTGCCCCCATTCTGAGAAGACCCTAGAGTTTTAAATCCCCAAACCAGTGTGCTTGGGAGTTGAATCTGCCTGGTGTGTGCAGAGATGAATCATGAAACAGAGAAGTTGGGCCATTTGAATGTGGGGCGTTGCTAGGGCTGCCAGGGCTTCAGCAGGGCAGCGGCTTGGCCCACACCCCTCCCGAGGGTGCCCCAGACTTTTCAGTCTGAAGACCAGTGTAGCTGTGTTCTATCAGCTTGGCTTGGCAGCTCTTCTGAGATTAGTTATGAACCTGTGAAGCTGGGCCATTGTTTTCATGGCATCTGCTGTGGGGAGTGGCCTACTGCTTATGAAACAGAAGTTATTAGGGTAAATGAAGTTTTGTACGTTCAGTTTAAGAAGGCAGGAAAGGGCCAGAGAACCAGTGGAAGGGTTAAGGTGCTTGCCTTGCAATGCAGTGGTCCCCAGTTTGATCCCAGGCACTGCATGGGGTCCCCTAAGTACCAAACTAGGAATAGCCAATGCACACTGCTAGGTGTGGCCCCAAACATCCTTTTCCACCAAGAAAGCTCAGGAATGGGGCCAGAGAGAGAGTGAGAGAGCACAGAGGGCTTGAGGCACAAGTCCTGCCTTCAGCTGACCTACTTCCATCCAAGTTCACATGCCCTGAGCATCTCTGGGTGCAGCCCTCAAGGCCCCTTCGCACTGCCAGCATGGCCCAAGTAATCCACAGCACTCATCCTCAAGCCCTCCTGTAGAGTGGCTGGCCTGGAGGCCAAGAATTGCTTCCTGCTGAGTACCACTTGGGAGGCCACCACGTACTCTTACAAAAGAAAGTAGGCAAGTATGTAATGAAACCTGTAAAAATTCACGTCCAGGGCCGGAGCGATAGCACAGCGGGTAGGACGTTTGCTTTGCACGCGGCCGACCTGGGTTCGATCCCCGGCATCCCATATGGTCCCCCAAGCACTGCCAGGAGCAATTCCTGAGTGCAAAGCCAGGAGTAACCCCTGAGCATCGCTGGGTGTGACCCAAAAAAGCAAAAAAAAAAAAAAAAAAATCACGTCCAAAACAATGAGTATTTATTTTTAATTTTTTTAATTTTTGGAACACTCCAAAGTGCTCCATGCTTAGGAGTCACTCCTGGCAGTGCTCAGGGGACCCTATAGAGTGCTGAGGATTGAACCTGGGTTGACCGCGTGCAAGATAAGCACCCTACCCTCAGCTGTTACTCTGGCCACAATAACGAAAATGTTAAATTCTCAATACGTGAAAGGGTGATGATCTAGTATCGCAGCCCTGCAGGCTGAGGGATCAACCTGGGATTGATGAAACCTGGCATCAACCCCAGTACTGCATGGTTCCCCAAGGGTCCTACTGGGTGGCCAGCTTGACCACTGAGCCACATTCCGGCCCCAGTATCTTTATTTTTCAAGAAAGGATGGGTTGCACCAGAGAAGGAAGCCACAGCTGGCATAAATAACTGGCACTTTGTCATACTTCATTCCTGTCTATAAAAGCCTGTCTTGCATGGCTGTCAGCAAGACAATATAATATGGTTTCCCCAGATCCAAATTAGTGGTGCCCGAGGACCATGACAAAGCACCATTCTCACATGCAAGGCATGCGCTCCGCCTGCTGGGCTAATTCTCTGGCCCCACCTCAATTTTAAGAAATGATTTATTAAAGAGAAAAGTGTTGGGACTGGAGCAATTGCTCAGCAGGCAGGGTGTTTGCCTTGCACGCGGCAGACCCAGGTTTTATTCCCAGTATCTCATATGGTCCCCTGAGCACTTCCAAGAGTAATTCCTGAGTGCAGGGCCAGGAATAACTATTTGGTCAGTCCCTGGATCCAAAAAGCAAGATAAATAAATAAATAAGTAAATAAATGGATAAAGAGAAAAGTGTTTAGTTCAAATTCTTTTTTTAAAAAAAAAATTATTTTTTAATTAGTGAATCACCGTGAGGGTACAGTTACAGATTTATACATTTTCGTGCTCGTGTTTCCCTCGTACAAATGTTCGAGGACCCATCCCTTCACCAGTGCCCATTCTCCACCACCAGTAAACCCAGTATCCCTCCCACCCCCCAATCCCATCTCCCCCCACCCCCACCCTGCCTCTGTGGCAGGGTATTCCCTTTTGTTCTCTCTCTCCAATTGGGTGTTGTGGTTTGCAATAGGGGTGTTGAGTGGCTATTGTGTTCAGTCTCTAATCTACTTTCAGCATGCACCACCCTTCTGTGCGTGCGTAGCCTCCAACCACATTTTACTTAGTGTTCCATTCTCTATCTGAGCTGCCTTTTCCCCAGAATGTGAGGCCAGCTTCCAAGCCATGGAGTCAACCTTCTGGTACTTATTTCTACTATTCTTGGGTGTTAGTCTCCTACTTTGTTATTTTATATTCCACAGATGAGTGCAATCTTTCTATGTCTGTCTCTCTCTTTCTGACTCATTTCACTTAGCATGATACTTTCCATGTTGATCCACTTATATGCAAAGTTCATGACTTCATGTTTTCTGACAGCTGTATAGTTTTCCATTGTATAGATGTACCAAAGTTTCTTTAACCAGTCATCTGTTCTAGGGCACTCGGGTTTTTTCCAGATTCTGGCTATTGTAAATAGTGCTGCGATGAACATATAAGTGCAGATGTCATTTCGACTATACCTTTTTGCTTCTCCAGGATATTTTCCCAGCAGTGGTATTGCTGGGTCAAATGGGAGCTCAATTTCTAATTTTTGAGAAGCATCCATATTGTTTTCCAAAGGGGCTGAACCAGTCGGCATTCCTACCAGCAGTGTAGAAGGGTCCCTTTCTCCCCACATCCTCTCCAACAGCAGTTGCTTTTGTTCTTTTGGATGTGTGCCAGTCTCTGTGGTGTGAGGTGGTATCTCATGGTTGTTTTGATCTACATGTCCCTGATGATTAGTGAGGTAGAGCACTTTTTCATGAGCCTTTTGGCCATTCATATCTCTTCCTTGGGAAAGTTTCTGTTCATTTCTTCGCCCCATTTTCTGATGGGGTTGAATGTTTTCTTGTAGAGTTCAACCAGTGCCTTATATACCCTTTATATCAACCCCTTGTCTGATGGGTATTGGGTGAATATCCTTTCCCATTTTGATTGTCTTTGTATTCTGGTCACTGTATCTTTTGCGGTACAGAAGCTTCTTAGTTTAATGTAGTCCCATTTGCTTATCTCTGTTTCCACTTGGTTGGTCAGTTGCATGTTATCTTTGAAGATACCTTTATCTTCAATATCTGGAGGGTTTTGCCGACCTTGTCAAGGTACCTTATGATTTGTGGTCTGATGTTGAGGTCTTTAATCCATTTTGATCTGACTTTTGTGCATGGTGTCAGGTCGAGGTCTAAGCCCATTCTTTTGCATGTGGTTGTCCAGTTAGGCCAGCACCGTTTGTTAAAAGAGGCTTTCCTTGCTTCACTTCACATTTAGATGATTATACATTTGGGATTGTGTGTAGGGATATTCTACCCTGTTCCATTGGTGTGCGGCTCTGACACTCTCCCAATGGCTCCCGGGCAGGGGGGGCTCCCCTGGAACCCCCCAACCTGCTGCGCTGTGTGGACATGCCTCTCCAGTTCAAATTCTTTAACCTTAAGCAAGCATCAAAACATATATATCTTCCACCAGGACCACTTATAAGGTTGTTTTGTAACTACTCCCAGAAGACTTTAAAGAAGCAGTCAGACTTAATCCTTTTTTGCTTTTGTTTCTGGGCCACACCCTGGAGTGCTTAGTGCTTATTCCTGGCTCTGTGCTTAAGAATCCCTGCTGAGGGGGCTCAGGAGTGGTGGGGCTCACCTTACCATTTGGGGTGCCCAGATCAAACCCAGGTCGGCCACATGCAAGGCAGGCACCCTACCCTCTGTTAGCAGACGTAATTAACTTTTTTTTCCTCTAGAGACTACATTGCAGGTCTCTAAAACTGATTATTAGGTACAGCCTTGCTGTGTGTGTGTGTGTGTGTGTGTGTGTGTGTGTGTGTGTGTGTGTGTGTGTGTGTAGTCTAACAAAAAGCCATTGTGATAGAAACAGTTTGAAATTTCAAATCAAACTACAGGTATTCTTTTAAATACCAGAGGTAAAACCAAATCCTAATTTTTCATCTGGCTACAAACTTGAATAATAGCACTACGGTAGCATTCCTGCTGTTCTCAGGACTGGCCCGCCTTCGCTCTCTACATAGTTGCTCTTCACACGTTCTGTACCCTTAATGGCCACATCAGTGTCATCTGCTTCTTCCTCTTCATTCTCCTTTGTCTGATTGGAGTCTGCATATTTTCTTGAATGTTTGAGACAGCTTCACCTTGGACTCTTAAGTTGATTCAAAGTTCTTTACTTGAACTTGCTGGGCTCACTGCAATAAATTCTAAAAAAAAAAAAACAAGTGAGAATCTGAAGCTTGTAGACCCAGTCTGCAGATGACAAAGAGGCTATGTATAGATTTCCAGAGCATTACCGGTAGCCCCTGAAACCTTTATTTATTATTTTAAAATTATTATTATTATTTTTTAATCACTGTGGGATACAGTTACAAAACTTTCCTGTTTGAGTTTCAGTCATATAATGATCGATTACCCAATCCTCCACCAGTGCACATCTTCCACCAAGGTCCCCAGTATCCCCCCCATCTCACCCCTCCCCCTGCCTCTGTGACAGACAGTCCCCCCCATACTCTCTTTTGTATTGCTTGTTATGAATAGCATAAGATGTCTTGCAGCCGCATGCTCCCGGAATTCTAAAATTTTAGATAATTAGGGCCTGGAGAAATCTTTGCAGTAAGCTGCTCAGTTTGGAGACTCTTGTCTCTGGATCATGGCCATTAAGGAGCTTAAGTAGCAGCCGGAGGCAGTTTGTGAGCGTGACCTCCAGGATCCCATGGGGATGGGGTGGGGGGCTGTGGTGAGAAGGGCCGGCCCATCCCTTATCCCTTGAGGCCTGGAGTTTGCCGTTACTGAACCTGCATACCTGCGCTTCTCATTGGGTTCTGAAAGTTGGCAGCCACCGGGGTTTGTAGGAGGCAAGTGGAGGGATGACACCTGCCCCCGTCTGAGGTACCCCAGTGAAGTCGGCCTGGCTTAAAGTCCGGAGGCATCTCTGCAGTGAGCTGCTCGGTTCCGCCCCTGGAACCTTTAAAAGGCCCCATTTGAACATCGCCTTCCATGGCACCTTTGTACTCTGGCTCTGTCTTGCCTCGCTGACTGGTTCATTGATAGCAGCTGCTGCCACCAGCAGAGCCTGCTCTGTGGTTGCCAGTGTGGAATCCCGTTCCTCGAGTTCATGGACTGATTCATCATATAGGTCAGATTCTGGTCCAGATATGGGGGCGTGGCAGTTCCTGTTTTATAATACGGACAGCTTCTGAAGCTTCACTGGGTGTTTTATGTAGGGAATGTGGCATTGCGGCAGTGGCAGAAAACGAGTCAGTCTTGGCTGACTTTTTAAACAGTTTTCAGTGTTCTTATTTTGGTGTCCCTCCCAGTCTTCCCGTTGTAGAACATATTGGTCAACACATTTTTGTTGCCTGTGAAGGGCACTTTGAACTTTCTTCTTCCCCTCTGTTACCGAGAAAAACACCAATAATTTCTTTTTTAGCTCTTTGTACAGTAGCACACCGGACACCAAATATGTGTCCTAGATTCATGATCATGTCACCTGGTGCCTTTGACGCTGTCCCGGGGCTCTTGGCCTTCATACACGCTTCCCGTTTCCCTCTCACGCAGCTGCAGCTGGTGATTCCACAGACCGAAGTCCTCGGCCCACCTCCGCACCAGCCATCGCTCAGAGTCAGATCACCGATGGCGCACCTGCCAGAAAACCAGCCGTGTCTAAAGTGCAGAAGGAGATCGTGCAGGTGGAAGTCAAAACAGAAGACGTGCCCCCTGAGCAGGCAGAGCCTGAGCCCACAGAAGTATGGAAGGTATGGCACAGCGTCCCCAATGTCCCCGTCCAGACACCCCGACCCCGCTGACCCACTCTCTCATTCCAAGGTGTTGGCCCCTTGGCCCAGCAAGGGTTTCTTTTTGTTGTTATTGTTTTCACTGGTTTGTTTAATGGGGGGAGGGGAGGATGCTGCGCCCAGTTGTGCTCAGGGGTTGCTCCTGGCTCTGTACTCAGAAATCACTCTGGCGAACTTGGGGAACCCTATGTAGTTCGGGAGTGAACCCGGCTGAGCCATGTGGAAGGCAAACGCCCTACCCTGTACTATGGCTCTGCCCCTGGCAATTGATTCTTTTTTTGGGTCACACCCGGTGATGCACAGCGGTTACTCCTGGCTCTGCACTCAGGAATTACTCCTGGCGGTGCTCAGGGGACCATATGGGATGACTGGGATTCGAACCTGGGTTGGCCACATGCAAGGCAAACGCCCTACTCGCTGAGCTATCTCTCCAGCCCCTGGCAATTGATTCTTACAGAATCAATTGATTTAAAGCAATTGATTCTTATAGAATCCTAGCAAAGTTTTTTCTTCCTTGCTCTCTCTGAAGGAAGATATTGCCCATGCAGATCCATAGAATTATGTTATAAAGATTTTAAGTTATCCCAGAATTTTTTGTTTGTTTGTGGAACATACCTGGCTGTGCACAGACAGACCATATATGGTTCTGGAGATCAAACTGGGGTTGGCTGCATGCAAGGCAAATACCTTAACCTCTTTGCTGTCTCTCTAGCTCCTGTACCAGAATTTTCAAGTGATTCACAACTTAATCACACGTTACTCACAATTTATATCTTTTAAAAATGAACTTATAAAACAAAACGCACGGTGATCATCTTTTAAAAAGTTTAACTCATGAGGCTGGAGCGATAGCACAGCGGGTAGGGCGTTTGCCTTGCACGCGGCCGACCCTGGTTCGAATCCCAGCATCCCATATGGTCCCCTGAGCACCGCCAGGGGTAATTCCTGAGTGAAGAGCCAGGAGTAACCCCTGTGCATTGCCGGGTGTGACCCAAAAACAAAACAAAACAAAAGTTTAACTCTTCCAGATTTTTTTATTCTACCGTTTTTTAAGTTTTTTTTTCTTTAAAGAAATATTTTATTGAACCACCATGAAAACAAGAAAAAAAATACAAAGCTTTCAGGTTTAAGTCACAGTCAAATACTGATTAAACCACCATCCCTTCACCAGTGCACTCGTTCCACCACCAAGAACCCCAATACACCCCCCTCCCACCCCACCCCCCATCTAAGTAGCTAATGATATTCCCATTATTCTCTATATATATTGAGTACATTCCATATTTCCATATAGAACTCACTATTATTGATTGGAAATTTTCCCCAACAATCAGGCCTGCTGAATAGGCATCATCTAATAATTTCTCTTCATTGCTAAGAGTGAAGACTTTGAGTCTTCAAAGTGGCGGCTATCGTGGCCGCGCGGTTTTGGGTTTCTAATATTTTAGCTCAGTTCACAGTCAAAATGGATGGCTGCAAGCATCCGCTCTGGTGCCAAAATGGGTTAGGAGACCTCAGGATCACAGTCAATAGGCGCAGAGGGTTTGCTTCTCGTGGCGCGGCTCCCAGTTCATCTCTGGGTGGAAGGCGCGCCGGGAACGCCCCCCCTCCCAGGACCACCTACAGGCTACGTCACCAAAGAAAGTCCTACCTCCTGGTGGAGGGGTCTTAGAGGGTGGCTCTCACCGCGTGGCTGCTGCCGCTGCCGCCATTTTCGCTCAGAAAAATGGGGTGGAGAGGGAAAAAAATCCCTCCCCGGGCTGCACGAGGTTGTAGCTCAGTTCACAGTCAAAATGCATGGCTCAAGCATCCGCTCTGGTGCCAAAATGGGTTAGGAGACCTCGTGGCGCGGCTCCCGGTTCCCGTTTTTTAAGTTTTTGAGTCACACCCAGCGATGCTCAAGGGTTACTCCTGGCTTTGCACTCAGGAATCACTCCTGGTGGGGCCCAGGGAAACCACATGAGCTGCTCTCAATCAAATACCTGTGAGCTACATGTAGGCAAGAGCTTTACCCGCTGTACTTCCTCTCCAGCCTTGGCATTCTGTTTTTTAATATATGCCATACTTTCAAGTCACTTTCAAGTATCATGAATAGGATCCCTTTGCTTTGGGAACTTTTGGAGGCTGGGGGGTGGGGTGAACAGAACCCAATTAAGTGCCAGAAAGAGAGTTTTTTGTCATTGAGCTTTGTATTTGATTTACTTGTGCTGAGATTGGACCAAAAGTCACCTCTAAAAACTGTCTATTAATAAGAGTAGTGAAGAATTAAGGGTGACTGAATCGACTTTCTTTGTAGCAGTTAGAAAATAGCTGTGGGAAAAAAAAAAAAAAAGAAAATAGCTGTGGGGCCAGAGACACAGTACAGTGGGTAGGGCTCTTGCCTTGCTTACAGCTGATCTGAGTTCAAACTCAGCACCCCATATGATCCCCTGAGGACAACCGGGGGTGATCCTAAGTGCAGAGCCAGGAATGATCCATGAGCATTGCTGGGTGTAGCCCCCAAAACAAAACAAAACAGGGATAAAAAGAAAAAGGAAATAATTGTGAAGGGCCAGGGAGAAGGCTCAAAGGACTGGATTCATCTTGGTGTGAGAGAGTTCCAGTTTTGACCCTGCATGGTTCCTCAAGCATTATGCCTAATGGAAATTCCAAGTACTGGGTGTGTCTCCCCCCACAAAAAAAAAAAAAAGAGAAAGCAAGCATGGAATTTACCTGAAATTATAAAAGGAACATTAACAACAAAGTGGCCTTGTAACTAAATCATTATCTAACACAAACGTGGTGCCAAATAGAGAGAACTTTCCATTATCCTGAGCCAGTGATAAGACCTATTTGCCGGTGTAGGAATAGTATCAGTCCTGTGTTCCCCATGGCCTTATTTTGTGTTCTCCAAGGGCAAACACAGAATTACTGGTTCCACTTGCTTTCTGTTCTTACACCGAAATAGCAACTCTTTGAGTTCTTGCTATTAAATTGCTTAAATACCCAAAGCCAAAATAAATCATTATTTACTCAAACAAGGAAATGAAGCTTTACAGAATAAAAACCACCATTTGCTAAGCATTCACACATCACTACAAAGATATTATTTCCATTTTATCTATATTAAAAAAAAAACACCTGATGAAATGACAAGTGTAATTGAAATCCTGAGCTGCCCCCATAGGGCAGTTGCCAGAAATGCTCCTGACTTGGCTGAATCACCAAGTGTAGTGTTATATTCATTCTGGTGGATATACTTTGGTTGCACTGTTTTCAACATGCCAAGTGTGATTAAAGAGAGTATGTCAGGGTTGGAAGAGAGTGTTTGCCTTGCATACTGCCAACCCGGTGAGATCCCTGGCATTCCATATGATTGATCCCCCCAAACATTGCCAGAAGTGATTCCTGAGCACAGTTGGGTGTGACCCCCAAACCAAACCAAACCAAAAAAGCAATATGTCAAAACCATAGATTTGTGAATTTCTGTAAATAATTGAATGGTGTTAAGTGATTGATTTGACCATTAACAAAACAAAAAAAAATGAGTTTATAGATGGGGATTGAGGCTCAAATGGTCAGTTCGATCCCTGATAGTGTTTGGTACCCATGGAGTAGCCTGGTGGGCCCCGAGCACCCTGGGAATGGGGACCCAAAACACCTCCAGGTATGGCCTCTCCAAAACAACAATAATGGAAGTTTCTCACTTTTAAATATCCAGTGTTTTAGGCATCATTCTCACTGTTGCACTTCCCTTAGATGTCTGTCTTTTTTTTTTTATGTACTTTCTACAAAATGGAGTATAAAATTGCTATACAAAAAGTATTTCAAAATTAGACAGAGACCTTAACCACTCTTCCTAATATTAAGGAAGAATCTTGCCTTTTCAGGAACACATTGCTCCAACTCTCTAGAAGGGAGAAGACTGTCTGTTAAATATTGCAATGAGCCCGTGTGCTTATTTATAAATCAAGTTTGGAAGTAATTGCATGTGTTAGTAACAATTTGGGTTGAATTTATTTCAATATTTTGTAGTCTGATAAACTCAAGGGTGCAACTGCCTCCTTAAATATCAACTAACAAAATTGTATTTATCTGCTTGGTGTCATGTGATTTATTATATATGTGCTTTAACTGTAAAGATTTTCTTTTTGTTTCTAACCCTTGTGCATGTCATATATTGATATCTTTGTAAATTTGTTTTTAAATGTTACTTATAGTACTTCTAGATCATAAAAAAAGCAAAACAATTATGGCTTATTTAAGCCTACATTACCTTTAACATATACTTTTTAAATAAGTGTTAGATAAGTGTAAAATGATCTTCATTGCTAGAAAGAATATCTCAATTTTCTTTTTTTTTTTAAATCATCTTGCTCTCCATCCGTATTAGCTATTCAGCCTGGTGAGCTAACCGCATGCCTTCAAGAGGGCCTGTGCTCTGTGTCTCGTAGTGATGGTGATTTACCAGCTTGTTTCACAGCCAGGGTAAAGATTCAGCTGGCTTGGGAACAGCGTTAGTCATAGAAACTTACTAACCGAAAATGTGTTTTTTGCCACTTTATTTCTTAAATGTAGGCGGGAAAATCCCACATGGAGGTCCCAGTACCTACCTCAAATGGTGACCACGCACAGGTTTGTGCCGACAGGCCACTTCTTTCTTTCCCCTTCCCTCCTCAATTTTTTTTCTTGTCCCTATCTTCCCTCTCCTTAAAATTATAAAATTGTAAGTTTCAGTGAAACTTCAATAAGCCAATGTTTTATTATTTTTCTTTCTTTTTTTCTTTCTTTTTTGAATAATGGCAAAACAGAAGCTTGCAGAAAAATCTGAAGATCTGATAAGAATGAGGAAGGTTAGACATTTTTCACTCTCACAAAACTACATTTCCATCAACCATACGGACTTTTATAGTGCATTAAAAAGACAGTGGTCCACTCTTTTCATTGATTTCTTAATAATCAGAAGTACTTTTAAGTAATCTATATGTGTGTATATACACACATACATATTATACCAAAGAAATTATAATTCTATATTATATATTGAAGTGTCCCATTGATATTAACTTTCCGGCAGGAAAACATTTTAAACACAATGAAATAATTAGTGAAGGCCAAACCTGATAAGAAATATTTTATAATGGCACTATATATTCTTGAAATTATTCACTATATTTATTCTTAAATGATTTCTTTTTAAATAAAACATCCATTTTGCAAACTGTTGCAGCAGCAACTTCAAGCATTGTTTGTAACTGGGTTTGGCTTCTCTGCCCCAGTCTTCCAGGGTATGTAGTGAGATGAATCAGAATGTTGATGGGTCTTACATAAAGTGCCTTTAGAGGGCGCTGGAGAGATAGTACAGTGGATAAGGTGCTTGCCTTGCATTTGGCCAACCCAGGTTCAATTCCCATTTCCTTATCTGGTCCCACAGTGACGCAGGAGTCACTGTGCCTTGAGCATAGTGGGTGTGACCCAAACCCTCCTCCCCAAAATGCCCGTAGATCTTTCTTAGGAAAATTGTTGGAGAGCTATCTATTTAGTATTACTAAATATGAAATATGTCCCAAAAAGCCAGTTAATATTTGAGAGCATTTTCTACTCAACAGAACATGGAATTTCAAAGCTTCTTAAAATCACATGTATTAAGATAATTCTCAAACAGCTCAATTTCAAAACTGAACATGAAAGTCTGTTCTGTAAGAAGCCAGAGAGGCTGGGAGCACTGTCTGTTTAAGTCGCATCCAGCATTGTCCCCGTTCATTTCCTCATGGTGACTTGTTTTCCGTGTGTCTTCCCATTCTGTGACCATTTCATGTTTAGCTTGTGCTGCGCTGTGGACATTTCATTTAAATCTTTTGTTTGTTTGTTTGTTTGCCAAATTGCCGTTTTTTTTCTTTTTCCTGCAAGAACAACATTTTAATTTTTTTATGCTTTTCTGTTTTCCCCTCTTTGATTTTCACAGAAAAAGAGAGAGAGACTAGATGGTGAAAACATTTATATCAGACATAGCAATTTAATGTTGGAGGTTTGTATGAACTTGAAGCTTACTTCAGTTGGTTGCCTGTCACCTTCCTCATTCTTCACTGAACCCACCCCTCTCCTCCTCTGCTGCATTTGATTTTGCATGCCATTGCATGGGTGCATTTTAGGTTTAAAACGCTTTTGCATGTTGGTAAACATGAGGATATGCAACCACCTCTTCCCTCTGACTCTTCAGTTTCCATCTCTGGTATTCACTAAGAAAATATATGATTGGAACTACCCCAGTTGCCCACCATGCCATTGTTTCACCCTCTTTTAGAAAGGTCTGCCTTGCTGTTAAAGATTTCTTAAATTCCCCAAGTGTACAGGTCCTTGGGGACCTGTGTGTGCAAATTTGTATCTTCTGAAATGAGGTGGTGTGGAAAAGTAGGGAAAATTATCACAGTTCAGAAGTTAACTTAAAATTTGAGTCTCCCAGGGCCACAAATGTAGAGCGATAGTAACATGTGTGTCTTACATGAGTGAGACCCTGGTCTTGATTCCCAGCACCACACACGTACCAGATACTGATGTGGAAGAGTGGGAGATACCAGGCAGTTGCAGAAAATCAGTCTGTGTGTAAAAGGGAAGTGTAGAGAAATAACGGACCAGAAGGTAAGAAGGGAACGTGACAGTTAATGAGTAATTAGTGTGAAGTAAGGTACTTTAATTATAAGAATGGGCCTGTGAGCCTGGGATTTTTAACAGGTTGACGCTGGTGCATACCACTGGTGGCTCACGCTTGAATGTGGTCTGTTTAATTAACACAAATTGCAGCCACCTATGTCATTGTGTTAAAGATTAAGGCTTAGAGACATTAAGTAATTTTCTTATGAGCACAGAGCTAGTAAAATGATAAAGCTGGAATGTGAGGGGCCAGAAGTAGAGTAATGACCTTGCAAGAGTGTGACCTGGATTTGATCCCATCACACACACACACACACACACACACACACACAGAGCTAGAATTTGAGAGAGGGTGTAACTAACTCAACTAAACTATCTACTTTACCCCATTACAAAAGTAGCAACATACTATCTGCTATAGGAATTGTTAGGTCATTTTCCTATTATATCCAACTGGATAGAAATGTATACGACTGGGATCTCTGGCATGACTCAGTGATAGAGCAACCTGCCTTGAATTGGATCCCTGGCACTGTCCCCCATGCCGAGTGAGTGACGCCCTGACATCCCCGCAGTGAAGTGTGCCACCTTGGAGACACCTGTGGGTGTGTGCAAGTGTATGCCAGCCCCTAGCTAGCACCACGGCCAGGCATATGTGGCCTCTAGTCTACACCACTACAAAGGGAGAGGAAGGGGAGAATTCTCATTAGGAGGAATTCTATTGGAAAAAGTAAGGAAACAGGAATTAACCTGTGTGAAAAAACTGAAGCCATGTTACTTTAAACATCAGAAAAACTCAATAACAGAAGCTGGTGACTAGATTATTTTATAGTTCTACTTAAGACAGAGCCAATTGCCTTTCTTGAGGCTGACCCAGTTCAAATTCCAGCACCACATATAGTCCCCAGAGCACCACAAGGAATACTCTCTGAGCATTGCCAGGTGTGGCTCAAACCCCACCTTTCCCTGCCAAAAAAAAAAAAAAAGAGCCAGAAGAAATAAATTAAGATATTAAGATTCTACATTAAGTATACAGGAATTATAAACACATTAGAAGATGATCAGCATAATACCTGCCTGCAGGAAACTTAAATGTGAAGAAGAAGGGAGAAAGAAAACAGTAATAAACAGTAATGAAATGAGTGCAGGTTATAAAAATCATGACAAAAATAGACAATATGCTGTGCTAATGAAAAGGATCATCACTAAAGTGATGGATTAGGAAATTAGGATTAACTCTGAAGAGAGTACATTTTAGCTAAATCCTGGGAGATGAACATATGTGAAAGGTGTGGATATGGTTAAACTTGAAGTCTGAAGAAACTTTGTAAGGTAGATCTCTGGTTTAATACTATGTGAGAGAGAGAGAGAGAGAGAGAGAGAGAGAGAGAGAGAGAGAGAGAGAGAGCCAGCCTACTCCATATAAGGTACTTTGGTAAAGTAAGAAAAATCAAAATTAGTGTTTGTTAACCGTTAGCTGTGTCTAGAGCAGACCAGATACTGAGTGCTGTACATACATTCACCTCACGAGATAGGAGATTTTCCAAGGTGGAACCCAGAGATTTTTCAAGGCTGGTACCTAGATCTCTTTGCTTTAGCTAAAATTTGACCTGAATGGTACCACTTATTGGGGATTAGTGGTGCCAGAGCAATACTGCAGCGAGTAGGGTGCTTGCCTTGCCCACAGCAGACCTGGGTTAGATCCCCAGCACCTCATATGATCCCCCAGGCATTGCCAGGGGTGGTTCCTGAGTCCCTGAGTGTAGACCCCAGGAGTAAGTTTGTGATCTGAGCACCACTGGGTGCAATCCCCTCACCAAAAAAAAAAAAAAAACACCACTTCTGAGATAAGGAAGAATAGCAGATGACCATTGGTCTGTACTCTGCAATATAACATCCCCCAGTTCCAGATATGCCGTTCATGCTTACTCTGAACATGTAGTGCCAATCATATATTTCTCATCTGTTCCTTGAGGTGTGTTACAGCTTCTGAGACTCACAAAGTCCCTGTGTGTGGTGTGATGTTCCCCGGCATTTCATTGACAACTGTGACAGGAAATTTCTAAATCAGTGTGTGTGTTTGAAAAATTAAAGCTACTAACTCCCTTTTAAGGATGTTTTGTATTTAATGAAATCTTTGGTTTGATCACTGATAAAACTGCACTAGGTTACGAAAAAGTCTCTGACCAGAAAAGCCAAAGTAATATGGGGCTAACCAGTTCTTATAGCTATTATAGGTCTCTTATAGGTCTCCCCTTCCCTTAGGAAGGTCTGTCAAATTACCTCTCACTCTAGCAGGGTTTGGTTTGGGACATGTTTTGTTTTTTTTTCCCCTCTTTTTTTTTTTCTCTCTCTCTTCTTTTTTTTTTTTTTTTTTTTTAAGTATCCCTCTTCCCCCTACTCCTACCCCACCCCCACTAATGCTTTGTTCTGGCACAAATAAGGTCGAGTTCATTTTTAGATCTACCGCCTCCTCCTCCATCTCCCAGAGAGAACCTGTAGCAAATGTCTATGACAAATTCTATTTGGAACAGGTCCCTTTGAGACTTAATTTTACTCTGTGCCCCCACAGGTTTCTAATAGAGCCAGCTAAGAAGGATGGAGAAAGTTCTTTCAGAAGCTCCTGATTATATTGAAACGTTTATTTTCTCAGGTTCCAAGTCAATTAGAAAGTAGGCCAGAAGGGTCACAACAAATCACCACGCTTTCATATTAAGAGGCTAACCCTGAAAGCTGGGATTTTACCATAGCCTCTCTTGCTCCTTTTTGTTTTGCTCTATTCACACTTCTAAGTCTCCCATCTTAGTGAAGTTGATCTTGGCCCAAACAGATTTCATTTCCGGTCCGGAGCTGGGTCACAGGGCCATGCTTGCCTGGTGGGTCTCAGTTCCTCCGCCTAGCCCAAGTCTTTGCCTGAACTTGCTCGCGCTTTCCTCTGCCTAGTAAACATGCTTTTCTTGCTTTCCACCAGAACAAAAGTGCAAACTGTTGTTTCCCCCGGTGAAGCCCATTTTCATGAGCTGTACTTGCCTTTCATCCCAGCAAGCAAGAGGTGCTCTTACGAGGGGAGCTGCAGGGTTGCCCTTTCTGGGATTTCCTCTTTCACTGATATCAGCGCAAATATATATTGTTTGGTCTTGCAAAAATTAAAAAGAATAGGCAGTGAATCTGATATTCTGAATGACTCCAGAATAAAAATTGTATTGCATACATCATCACTTTTCCAATATTATCTGGCCCTTTGACATTGCTTTTGAAAGAAAAAAAAATTTAAAGAAATTTCTTTAAAAGAAAAATATTTTTGGTGAATATATATATCCTAGGAAAAAAAGTTTTAAAACAAAATTTGATGGAGTTTCATTTTATTACCTCCCTCTGCCCAAAGAAACTGTTTTCCTTGGAACCAAAGAAAATTTAAAAAGACTAATCCCAAAATTGACATTGCATATTAGGAGATATACTTAGATTATGCTTTTCTTGGATACAGAGCTGCCTTGATATATAATAAACAGAGAATTTTAGCAATCATCAAGTACTGGTCTCCCACACGTTTTGATCTCAGGCATAGATCTTTCAAATTCTGTTTTTGCAGAGAAGTATGTTAAACAAAGAGCATTTGGGTTTTATCTTCAAGTCGTATTTTCCAGATCATTTTTGGGTCAACTTCCCCTTTTGAAAGTCATTATTTTCCCCCTGTTATAAGCAAGAATATTATTTCTAGTTTTATTGAGCTTATATTTTATCATTTCTCCCTGGAACTTGCTTCTTGTTGTCCAGTATTCAACTTTGCTGGAACCAGTTGAGTTATTTTAAATTATCCTGGAGATAATACTCCTTGATATCTAGTATTTGATATGCTCTTGTTAAACCAGTCCACTGAATCAGTGAAAGTTACTAGGCAAAGGTTTCCATTTTGAATTGTACTCAGGGCTGAAACGAAACTGTCAGAGCTGACAAATATAAGACTTCCAGTTCATGTGAATGTTATAATAAAGGGAAAATGCTATTATATAACCCTAAGTGATTTTTTCAGAGATAGTAACAGTTTGCTCTAGAGACTTGAGCTAGAAATTTCATATAAAGGAAGGGTTATTCTGATTTATAAAAACCCATGCGACCAGAGTGATAGTATAGCAAGTAGGGCGCTTGCTTTGCACACGGCTGACCTGGGTTTAATTTCCCCAGTCCTATCAAGAGTGATCTCTGAGTACAGAACCAGGAATAAGTCCATGACCCCCCGATCCCACAGAAAAAAAAAAAAAATCAACGGGGCCAGAGGTAACTAAGTAAACTTGAGCACAGACTTTG
Source organism: Sorex araneus (assembly GCF_027595985.1). NCBI lineage: Eukaryota > Metazoa > Chordata > Mammalia > Eulipotyphla > Soricidae > Sorex > Sorex araneus. The sequence continues at coordinate 46,281,423 of NC_073306.1, read as the reverse complement.
TATGCCGGAGCCCTGGGTTAGAACCCCACCCACAAATGCTCCTCCTAGCATCTCTGGGAGTGATCCCTGGGCACTGAATCCAGAGTACCACGGGGTATGACCCAACTCCTTCTCACCCCTATCAAAAACAGCAACAAAACAAAAGCCTGCTAGGAGTAAGGTTGCCAAACTATCTCCAGGTAGAAATAAAGGGACACTTCTGGTTACAGTTCCCTAGTTGAATCTTCTACTGTGTCTTGATAGTTTTTCCTGTATCTGGTTGCCCTCTCCATCCTGCCTGGGTTGAGCCTAAGCCAGTTCATCGTAGGCCGGGGCTAACTGAGTTGTAAGATTATCATCTTGAAATGAGGAGTCAGAGATCTAGCACCGGGTCACAGTGGAAAGCAAAGTTTCAAAATTAAGAACTGAGTCCTTCATGGGTTGCACAGTTGCTAAGAGTAGGGAAGCTATGGTGCTTCACTGCTTCCAAGAAAAGCATTCTGTATTATCGTAGAAAGTAAAAAGCAAGCAAACGAACCCTGTTGTATATTTATAATTCAAATGCAATGTGTGGATCATCTGTCTATCCTGGAGGTGGTGTGTTTTCTGCCTGCCCACACCTGTGACGGACTGTCCTTGATATATTGGTTCTTCTGGATATTTATTGCTTTGTACCTTTGTCCTTTCAACTGTAGGACTTAGACAAAAGTCAAGAAGAGATCAAAAAACATCATGCCAGCATCAGTGAGCTGAAAAAGAACTTCATGGAATCTGTACCAGAACCAAGGCCTAGTGAGTGGGACAAACGCTTGTCCACTCACTCCCCCTTCCGGACCCTTAACATCAATGGGCAAATTCCCACAGGAGAAGGAGTGAGTACTTTGTGTGAGATTGTGAGAAGGAATGAAATCAGTATTTTTGCTTATTATAATGTGTTATATTTGAAATTAAGTTTTGAGCTAAAACTTAGCTTTGGTTTCTTACCCACTTACTGAAGCTTTAAGGCATTCATAAACACTTGTGTTTTAAGTTGTATGACTAGTTGGTCAAATAATAGGACCATTTGGACCATTTAGACAATTGTTGATTAGACTCTGAGAATTATCTCTGCAGACTGTATGCCTCTGGCTAGCGTGTGTTTACAAATTGACCAAAGCCAGTGGAACTTTATGTTCAAACTGTACCGTCAAGAACTGGAGAGTTTACTAAATTTAGTAAGATCAAAATTGGGAAAGGATAAACATTATTTTTAACTTTATTTGAACATTTGCACAACTTAGAAATGTCTGGTATGGTTGACCACAATTATATAATAAACCAGGGAGGCCCCTAAGTAAAAAAATACAGAATAGCAAGTATTAATGACAGTGTTTCAATTTTAGAAAAACTACGTATGATTTTAAAAAATCTTAATAACTAACATCAAACTTGACTATACTGTCTTAAAAAATAGTTTCAGTTAGAGAACACCAGAAATATCTTTCAGAGGCTGTTCTTTTTGTATTATTATTGTCATTACCTGTTTCAGAAATTTTACATCTGAAAAAATAATTCTTTATAGTGAGACTATCTTAAAAGTTACTTTGTGCACATACTTAAAAAGTGTTTACTGAATCTGTAGCCCATACAAGTTAAATCCTTCCATAAATAGTCACCATGATGCAGTGAGGAATTAAAATTATTTAAAAAGTTTTTAAATAATTTTTTTCTCACTTTTGCCTACTATCCCAAAGTATAGCAATCCTAATTAAGAAAGATAAGGTGATAACAGAATCAGAAAAAAGAAACTTGTTTTGTATTCAGAATTTAGTAGTGATGGTAAACAACCTTAACTTACCCTTTGGTTTCTGGAACTGGAGAAGTTCATAAAAGTTGGTTCACAAAGGATATGTTTTATTGATATATTTTTAATGTGACTAAAATTGGCTAACAGCTCTCCAAATAGAGCTGAACCAATTTTACCAAGTAAGACTGGAGAAATCTCGAATGACAGTAGCTAAATGGAGTTTTCCAGGGACGGTAGATGCAGTTGTGTGATTGTTCCATTTCCTGGCCTCTTGGCTTCGACTCCCTCCCTTATGTAAATGGCCATTTGCTCTATATTCTAAATTTAAAGGGAATGCTCTGACTGAGGCAGTGACTCTGCTTCCTATAAATCTGTGCTGCCAGGAGAAAATCCATGTTACTGTCTCTCCAGGTTAATCCTACCTGCAGACTATAACTGCATCTTTTCTAGAAGTTTTCTTTTTGACTGTGCAAGTAATAAAAGATGTTCAGCTTTGAAAGATGAATGTTAGTAGCTTCTGGCAGCTAGAAAGCTGGGGAAGCGCCATGCAGCTGGCCAAGGACATTCATTGGCTTTCAGTCCTCCCCTGAAGACTCCCAATAGAATTCATTGATTTCCTCCCTCCAAAAAGAAAAAGAAAAAACTGAATAGTAATGTAACTCTCTTGGGTGAGACTTTCTGAATTTGAATTGCTCTCCATTTCCAGAAAATAGTATATACTTTAAGAGAAATCCTTTAGAAATCACCTCAAGGGCCGACTTGGGGAATGAGTATGCCATTCTGTGGGATTTTAAAGAAATTACTTTTTTATATTTGTTTGTGAGCCACACCTAGTGGTGTTTAGGGGCTACTCCTGGCGGTGCTTGGGGGCCCTGCCATGCCAGGGGTTGAACCTGGGTCTCCTGCATGCAGAGCATGTGCTCCAAATAGTTTTTGTAAATTACAATTGCATCAGTTGAGGGTATTTAAGCGAGTTTGTAAGTGTATGTTATGCCTTTAAATGAATAATGGGATATATACAAACTGTATTTGGGTATAAAAGCGGTTGTTGTTTTTTTTTAAATATGTATATAGGACGATTCTACTTTCTGGCCTATCTTAACTTTTTAACAGTTAGGACAGTATTTCTGTTCTCTGGGGATTTCTCTTCCACCTTCGACAGCATTGTTGTTGCATTGCAAGGCAACTGAATTTTTTGTAATTTGTGTATGACCAGGTGAAGAAAACCTCTGTCCTTCCCTCGGAAAGAAAGGTTGGTGGGCCAGAGGTAAAGCTGCTGTATGACTTGTGCTTCTCAATCAGAATTTGCTCTTGTCATGGCACTAAACAGATACCCCCAGAACTGAACAGCAGCTGCTGAGAATTTTTTTTTTCTTTTGGCTATACTAGTAAATTCACACCCTCAGCATTTTGTCCTAACACATAACATTTCCACTGCTGCAGCTTTTGCAGCTTTCAATTTGCTTATTTCGGCGCATGGCTGGTTGAAAAGCTGCATGCAGATGTAAATTTGTACTCAGAGAGAAAATGAATTTAATTGTACCCTATTCTTTTTATGTTGTCTTTCTTCTCCTTTGTTTATCATTATGATTTTGCATCCTTTCCCACCCCCCACCCTTTTTTTCTTTTTTTTTTGCTGACCAGTCCCCCAGCTACTTTCTCCCTGATACATATCACTTTGGGGTGTGCAAAGAATCCGTGTCAAACTTCCAAACTGATCAGAGAAGGCTGGCTCAACTGAGAGAGCTGAGAGCCAAGTTTTTTCTTTCCTAGATAACGTCTGTCTCCACTGGTTGGCAGAGTTAAATTGTAGGGGGGGAAAAACCTCATTTGTACAATTGGAAAAGACTAACATTCTTTGAAAATATCAAAAGTATCCGCTTAATGTGATGGATAAACTTTGATGACGTCGTCACTATTCTTATTTAAATCACAACTCTTGAGAAAAGGGAGGGAATTTGCAATTGAGATTTGTAGGCTTGGATGATTTTTTTAAGAGGGGGTGCACCTTAGAGGCACAGTGAAGCTTTTGTACTTCCCCCCCCCTTTTGCAACCTTTAGAATATATAGGATTAAGGTTTTTATGCCCTTGAACTAAATCTAATTGCCATACTGAATGAACAGTTGTAGTTTTTTAAGTCTATAAGAAAAGAAATGAGGATAACTTTTTATATTCTGCCATTCTATTTGTAAAAAAAAGAAAAAAAGTAACTTTCCTGATGGCAAGAAGAATGCTTCATTATTGGAGTCGCCTAGTTAATATAAGAAAAAACTGATGGTACCAAAGCAATGAACAGCGACCCAAAATTTATACATAAGTATTCCTTAAAGGAGGAGTAAATATTAAAGGAAGTCCAGTGATTCCTTGAACTTTCAGGACTTCTGATATTGATTCATTCAAAAAATTGCCGCATATTCTACTATTATAGAAACTTTGCCAGGATAAACTGCCAAAGTAAAAGTAAGATAAAGAATGTCAAAAAAAAAAAAAAAAAAGATCTTCCCAATTCCTTTGCACACTCCCAAGTATCACTTTCGAGCATTTTCCATCTGTCATTTTGTTCATCTTTCTCTGTCTTTCTTAATCTTCTACCGTGAAAGCAGACACAGGAACGTGCTCTGTTAGTGCAGGATGAAGAGAAAGTTAAAAGGCAAGCGAGATCTCCTGAAAGAGCCTTGCCCCGGCACGAAAATGAAGAAATTCTTCCCAAGGTTTCTATTCCAATCCCTGAGGATCTCAAGTCTCTCAAAAAATGCCACCTCTACTCTAGTACTTTTCCATCACCTCGTATTCCTTTCATGATGTCTTTTCTCCTGGTTCTTGCCTTGGCCGTTTGGTGGTTAGTCTTTCTGTGATCGGAAAACAGGGTGCTCTTCTGAAATGTCAAGACTAAAACCATTGAACTTCTGTTGTTGGCTTCTGCTGTGTTACTTCCTGTATGATGCTTCCAATCTTGACAGTTCGCTGTCCTAGAGAAGCCCTTTGTCATCATTTTTTTGTCAAAAAAAAAATGTTAACTCTCTGTAGAATATGTATCATGGGGTACAAAGAAGTAGCCATGGATTGTGAAGTCAGCCTTCCTCACAGGAGCGTATGGAGGTTAGAGAACCCAGATCTAAGCATTTGGCAGGTCGGTATGTCCCCCCCCCCCCAGTGTTGACTCTATCCTGCATGTCATTACTGTTTCCTGTGGCTGTGTCCTCTCCGATGTTTTGTGCAAAGCAGGATACTCTAGAAACAGTTGATGGAATGTTTTCCCGATCACCTTATAGTCATTTGTGTGGCATGGGCTCAGTAGTTTAAGAAGAAAAAAAAAAAAGAAAAAGTCAACTTGCTAACTTTTCAAAAGCCTTAAAAATGATACATTTTAATCTAAGAACCCATATTCACTCCTTTTCTTGAGATATCAAACCAGTATATACAAAGGCCTTTTTTGGAAAAGGGCTTTTGACTTCCGTGGCCTTTTTATGTGTATTTCTGAGATGTACAGGGACAAACATCTTTATCCTGCCTGGAGTATCGAAGAGGTTTATCTGCAAAGGCTAAATGCTATCTATGGACAAGTAGAATGTTGATAATTTAAGGAAAACGGTGCTGGTGCCCCTCGCCTCCAGCCAGGGCTAAATTTCCTAGACAACTACATCTTTAATAGTCCTGGGATACAGATTTATTCAAGATCTGTACATAAGTATATCCTTCCCTGAATTAAAATACTATGTTACTTACTTCTTTATGACTTACATAATTTTATTGCTAGAAGCAATATTTAGCCACTATGATAAGCTTAAAATAGATTGGTACATTTTGTTTTCCTGATAGATTTCAGACCTGTTCATTCTCCCATATGTGTTGGATCAATTGTTTTTAATTGACGGCCTTGTGAACTAAAGTTCTGTCGTGACAAGTATGTGCCCTTTGCTTGCATGTTATATTCCCGGAAGTAAATATGTGTGTGCCCTCTCTTTACAACACAACTGGGATGCCTAACCGTTATTTTTTTAACCTCAATATTAATGAAAATTCTTGCATGTAGATTGTTTTTTATAGCACTTGAATGTATCAATATGGATGATTTGATTAATGTTGTCGCAAATGTTTGTTTTGAAATTGAATTCATAGGATTAATCAAACTGAGATTATTGCACCTTGTTTTACTTCTCAAATGTTTTTCAGTTGATGAAACTTATAAACAAGACTTTTTGTTTTTAAGATGTCTTCTTAGAACAAAAAGAGTGCGAGAGAGAACAGGAAAGTCAAGAATCTTTTGTTTTTCGGTATCCACCTCCATTGTCTTATTGTCTCTGTAGAAAAGAGACATGTAGAAATAATCCTCTGGTATTTTCTGAACTTCTTTGTCATTGTAAGCTTTCTTCAAAAACTGGAAAAGGAGAGTGTTAAATTTAAAAGTCTGGCATGAATGTTCATCTTTCACATCACAGGCTATGTCTGTTCATAACAAATATTTTACAATTAAACATGTTCATTGATTCACTTATAATAAGGAAAGAGAGACTTCAGATTGACCTGAAATATTGTAAAGCTGTCCTCTAATACAGAAAATAATTATAAGTATTCCCCTGTGAAATAGAAATATAAACATTTTCTTTATGAAATGATAAAACTATAGTATTGGTTAGGTTCTTTCAAATCATTTTTTTCAAGAATCTAAAAAGGAAATAAACTTAGAATTTTATTGATACTTTTATAACTGTCTCAGATTATATTTCCAGTTTTAATTCTTGTACATGGCTTTTTATTGTTATTGTAAATTTCATCTTGAATTTTGCTTTCTTTTGTCTTGAAATTATTCCACGTCCATTAAAAACCCAGTGTAAGTTTTCTGAAGTGTAACAGGAGAGCCTCAGAGAGCTTTGCTATGGTCAAAGGAGAGGCCTTTTCTTCTGTTATTAGGGTAAGAAGATCAGGAGGAAGGGTTGAGCCTTTGTACTGGACAAAGCTAGACATGCAGGCTCAAAAGACATACTCGTCACTATTATCAGAGAAAGAATATTGGGTATTGCAGCTTTGTATTACCAACTGTTAATGCTGCCAGTATTTGTAAGAAAGAACTGTAAATATAGTCTTGGTTTCATTCTCAGATCTCATTCCATTTTCAACACCAGAGACAGATTCAAAAAACTGTATTGGATTTACCCTGGTTCTGCTGCTTAATGACAGTTGATAAGTAAGAAACAGTTTGGACTAAAAGTGTCAATTCAGACCAATAAAGTCTTGGGTTTTTTCCTTGGTTTTGTCATTCATCCTTTCTAGAGTGACTCTGAGAAGTTCACGTAACTCCTTAGGGCCAGATTCCCATTTCATAATCTAGAGACAAAACTACCTCATGAGAATGAATATGCAACATGTTCCAGGAATAAGAATCTAAAACATATTCCAGGAATCAGAAGCTCTGGTTGTTGTTCAATTATTGGTTTTTCAGGGGTGGGCTGATAGAAATTAAAAAGGAAACGAACACACATTAACTACTTGGACTGTTTTGTGTGAATGTAAGCAATTAGATAGCTGGGTTTATTCCATATGCAGCTTCCTGACATTTGATAAAGTACTTAAAACTACTGAAGTTTAAAAATGTCTTTCCAAATTTATCATACTCTCAAGAAAATGCATCTTATCCAAATAGAATAGAGTGGACCATTCTTGAAAATAAGCCCAGCATCTATATTTGGGATGACTTTTAGCCATTCCTTCCTTAAGTTAACAAATGAAGTAACTATGAAGGAGATTCATTTTGTGTGAGTCAATTTTACTATTTGTTTGGATCTTCAGTGAAAATTTTAAGTGGAGAAAATGCTAACTGATTCTGTTGACTAAGATTGGATGAAGGGTTATCTGTGGTTAGTTTTCCAATTTTATCATTCTAGCATACTTTCTTCTATTAAATATTATTGTAAACTTTACTCTGAAATTTCTGTTGGATATAAGCCAATTCACTCTATTCTACATTCCTAAGTCACTCCTGTAATACTTCCTACGGATAAGCATGTAGTAGGACATGCTAAGTTTGTTTTCTTTGGGGCTGGGGTGGGGGTGGGTGGTCGGGGAACACATCCAGCAGTGCTGGCACTGTGTTCAGAGGCCAAGCCTGGTGGTACTTGGGGAATCATATGTGGTGCTGAAATTTGAAACAGAACCATAGATACAGCCACCTGCTAGCAAACCCCTTAACCTTTGTACTATCTCTCCTAATGAAATTCAGGGTTTTTTTAGGAACATTATCAATAAAAATTTGTACCTTGGCTTTACCTCTCAGTCATATATTTATAAAAGGAAGGCCAGATATGTTAAAAATAATTTTAGATTCTTTCTTATCACTGCTTTTTTTCCTAATGATATTGAATACAGTAAAAATATCTAGACCCTCCCTACCAAGTTACCTTCTCTCCTATTCTCTTCAGAGAAAATCATGAATCCCAAAATTCCTTGCAGAATTTTCTACCACATTGAGTAAGATTATTATTTTTATTATACATAGAAATTTTACCTTTTTTATTGTACTTAAGTGCCCATTATATATAATTCGGATACTAAAAATGGTGACAACTCCTTGGTGTGTGCGTGTGGGTATGTGGGTGTGTGCGTGCGTGCATGCATTCATGCTAGGTATAGATCATTCTCTATTTTGTATAGCTTGTGGAATCACTATATCTGTCCCCTGTACAGTGTAGTGGAAATAATCAGTAAGTTATATTTCTGCTGCTGTAACTCCCCAGGTCTTAAGGCCTCCCTTTCACTACAGTAGAACGTGATGCAAAATGAAACACTTTGGGGATGGGGGATGCCTTAAAGGACTAGAGTGCATGCTTTGCACGCAGGAAGACTGGATTGATCTTCAGCACTATGCCAGGAAGCATGTTGGTACGGACCTAGGAATGTACAATTAAAATGGTTAGTTAAGTATGGTTAAGAGCCAGGGATGTGGGTCAGTGGTAGCATACATAATTCATCCGAGTAAAACCTTTATCCCCAGCTTTAATCCCCAGCAATACAGAAGAGAAGAAGGAAAAGAAAAGAAAATGTGCTTGAAGTGAGGAGCCATGTAAAGTAAGATTGGAAGAGGACTGGATATAATCAACATACAAATTCACGGAGTTAATCATATCATTAATGAAATTCCTCATACTAAAACTTGAAAGACAAAGAGAAAGTAGTTTTTTTATTTCCACAGATTAGAAATAACCAGCTAAAAGTACGTTGACTTCCTTTTGTGATGCCAGGAATTGAACTCAAGATCTTGTACACATGTGAACATCCTTGAGCTGTCACTCCACCACTGAGCTACATCCCCACCTGAGCTAAATATGTTAGTAACATCCTAACGTCCAAGCAGATTGATAAGGAAACAGGCTTTTCTGATCCTCTGTAGTTGATATGCTAGGGGGACAGCCCTTCCCTTTAATATAAATGCTGTTTGGGGTACACAGTAAAATAAATCTTAACATTTAAAAATCCCAGCTATCAATTTGAGTTCCCTCAAATGAATAAAGAATGCAATTGAGGGCAGGGAGACAGTACAGGAGTTAAAGTGCTTGCCTTGCATGCAGCCCAACCTGGTTCAACCCAGCACTGCACCAATAGTGATCATTGAGCATCACTAGATGTTGCCCCAATCCCTAAACATTTTTAGTCAGGGATGTGCAGTGATAGAACACATGCGTGCATCAGATTTATGAGACAATCTAACCAGCACCCCACATGCCAGCAAGGGGGGAGATAGAAAATACACTTCAGTCTCCTTTTCCTCTCCTGTCTCTTTACAGTTTTTATGTATAGAAACCTATCCTAGCAGTCAGAGGGAATGAGAATGAAGGGGAAATCATGGTTGATACCACCCATACCATACCACTGGCAAGCTTCCCATGACGCATTCAATATGCCAAAAACAGTAACGATAGGTCTCATTCCCCTGACCCTGAAAGAGCCTCCATCGTTGGGAAAGACGAGTAAGGAGAGGCTGCTAAAATCTCAGGGCTGAGTGTAATAGAGATGTTACTGGTGCCCGCTCGAGTAAATCAAGCTACAGTGATACCACCCATTCACTTACTGCCTACTAATAAAGTGGTCTGCTTTATATGACAGGGACATAAAGAAGCAGCATTATCAGAATTTTAGGATTAGGTAAACCCCTGATTGAACTCATCTCCCCAGCAATATTTGTTTTTTCTCCACAGTACCATTTACAGACTTAAACACTAAGTGGTCTCTTTGCCTGTGACTAAATATCTCCAAAGATATAAAAGCTATAAAAGCACACATTTTGTATGTTTGGGAAACTCTAGGTTTTATTTGTAAATTATTCTTAGATTAAGGCAAAAATCTCTTTCCCTGTGGCTTTCATTTTTTTGGTCCTGCATAGAGGCGTTCTAAAGGATGTTCTGTTTTCTGCCTCGGAAGTTCTTGTGTAGTCAGCAGTGTAAACACGATGCTTTTCTGTCCGTCTGTTCCTGCCCTTTGGGAACTTTCCATGCAGCTCCATCCCAGTCTTCCTTCTCACCTGCTTTCTCCTTTATTTTTCTAGCTTTTATATATTTTTTTCAGTTCTTTTTCTTTCTGGTTTCTGTTGGTCATATGTTGCTTCCACTAGTAAATTCAACTTTAGGTCCCTGTTGGCTTTCTCTCTCTAGAAAAGCCTTTCCACCATAGAATTTGGGTCACACCTGGTGGTGCTCAGGGCATCCTCCTGCTCTGCACTCAGGGATCACTCTGGTGGGCTCAGGAGTGCCAGGGGTCAGATCTGGGTCAGCTGCGTGCAAGGCAAGCGTCTTAACTGCTGTAATATCTCGTTGATCCCCGGAAAACCTTGCATTGTGAGGTATTGAACCCAATTCCTGCACCTGCAAAGCTGTACCACCAAGACATACCTCAGTCAAGAAAAAAAAGAGGGGGGGCATACCTGGCAGTGCTCAGTCACAACTCCCCATTCAGTGCTCAGAGGTGCTCAAGGCATCATGAAGTGCCAGAGAAACAAGTGGGAGCTTTTGCAGGCAAATTCTGAGCTCCAGCCCAAGGAGCCGCCTTCCCAGCTTTAAAATATTTTGAGCAAGCAAACCACTTCAGTCTGTACTCTGAGATTGGCTATCTGCTCAGACACATTCCCTTCCCATCATTCAGAATTGATATGTGAGACCCCTGGGTTTGATCCCAAGCACCCCCAGAAAGATTAAATGTCAGTAATGCTAGGTATAGGCAGACCTACTGCGGAAACAAAAATAATGAAGTGAAAGACAGCCCTGCTTCAGCTGATCAGCAGAAGATACTGTCATTCTTTCTCAAAAGGCTCTCTTGTTTTCCCTCTTCTCTGCAACCCAGCAATTGTCTTCTTCTGAGTCCTAAAATAGAGATAACCTGGTGGCATGTGTTCTGTTCTCAGAATACTAATGTCTTAAAATGACTTGGAATTCATTTGACTTATTTATAACAAGTGTTAAAAATAACCTTTTTCTTATCAACATAATCAGTCACCACAACACATATAATTGTCACATCTGTTAGAAGCATTTTTAATACTCTGAAAATGTCTTTTTTTCTTTCCCTAAAGCACTCTACAAATTAGTAGTTATGAAGCACCCAGTGTTGCCGCTCTTTTCCTGCTGAAGAGTGAATAATGGGGTGGGTGTGATCGTGGGTGTGAAGCGAGCGCACTCCTATATGTGGAACTGACAAGGTGGATCACTTTCCCTCTTCACCTTATCTCGTCTAACCCTCCTAGGTGATAACCGGATGATAACTGAAAATGAATACTTCATCTTTGTGGGGTTTCGTTTTGTTTTGTTTTGTTTTTGAGTTGGGGACAGGTAAGGAGGTTGGACCACCCCTGGCTGTGCTCAGGGGACTAAATGCGGTGCTGGGGATCAAACCAGAGTTAACCACATACAGGACCCAGGATACTTTCTATCTGGCCCCCAAATACATCCTCTTTGGAGGGGCCTATTGACTAGCTCAATAGGCGCATGTGACCACACCTGAGCAATAAGAAAAATTTGTAGCATTTCTCCAAAGTCATGTTCCTTTTAGGAATTGGTTAAAAATATTAACATGGAAAGCCATGTTCATTATGATAGGGTTTTTTTTCCAGGAAGATAAGATAGAGCAAATACTAATAATAGTTTTCTGTTGTATATAATTAATAGAATTATTATGCTATTTGCCTAAGTATCTAGTTGAACATAATGTTTTTCATTAGTGTTTATTAAGACTTTAATCATTTTTTGAAACTAGGACTTATGAGAAATTCTGCCAAAGATACTTAATGGTCACCATAGTGAATGCTCGGTTTTTATACTGTTATACCCCTTCCTTTCCATCTCCTCTTCACCTCAACCCTTCTTAGTATAATGAAGTGAAATTGGCCACTAAAGGGTATCCAGTCTCCTAGACATGTTTAATATCACTTTTAATATTTATTCCATCACTTTGACTTCTGTAGCTCTGTTCAGGTTTCAGAACATTCATATGATCTGTGGATTACTTGCTGGTGAGTGTGTTATTAAGGCAAAATTTTCTATTACCAAATAGCTAAAATTTTGCACCAGGCGCTGGTTTTGGAACTGTTTGCTTTTACATTCACCTGTTCTGGGGATAATCTAATAACAGTACAAATTTTAGAATTATATGAGCAGCATATGAAGAAAAATTATCATTGGCAAATTTCATTTGCTGGCATTTGTGAAAGGCTGTATTTTCCTGTAGTAAGCAGTTTTACCAATTTATTTTGTAAAGGCCAGCATCATCCTAAATAAGCTCCTTCCTCCAAAGGTAGTTTATGTGCGAGAGAATAGCCGTGGACCGTGGAAAGAAAGCATCTCGTGAAGACAGTGAGTGAGCACAGAGGATGTATTTCTAATGAGGACCAATCACATACAAACCTTTTGAAGTGGGGGAGGGTATTGTCCAAAAGAGAAAACTTGGAATGAAGAGAAATGTAGGTTAAGAAAGGGCATGATAGAGAGGAAAGATGGTCTCAGTCCTCGATGCTAACTAACCACATGGTTATTCTGTTGTTCGTTTATCCCCATCTTGACCGTTGGTGATTCTAGTGGCCTTTGTTAATCCGATGATTGGCCCTGGTTTGCCATAGAGTCTACCAAAGCTATTATTTATGGTGCTTTTGGGGGTGGCGCCTGAGGGATGTTTTTCTTTGGGACATTCTTTGTTCATTTGTTTTCATTTTTGGCTGAAGAACGGGCTACCTCTGCTTGACTTGCCATCTTTATGTGCTGTTTACTTGTGGGTTCTACAAATGAAGCCATGCCATATCTGATTTGTCTTTCATTGCAAGTGCCCATTTAAAAGCATCTAACAACAAAAGAATGTTTAAAACACCAGGTCAATGTGTCAACTGATTATTAGAGAACCAAGGGAAACACAGTCTCATTTTTTAAAATAGTAATAACATTACAAGTACTGGTGACCTACTTTAAGGACAGACACATATATGCAAAGGCCTTAAAACTTTTCCAAGCATTTTTAAGCCCTTTTTGCTGAGACATAAATTTACTTGGATGAATGAAGAGAATAATGTCAAAACAGAGCACTCGCAATTAACTGATCTTATCAGGATTGGATTTTATGTTTTTTAGTTTGCATGTTGCAGGTCATTTGGGGGTCTAATCAAATATGATAATGTAAGTGACTGTAACATTTATTGTCTGATTTAGTTAGGAACCAGAAGTTGGACTCGTCTGCTGGGTAGAGCCTCGGTTCCTGCTGGTTCTGTGGGCATTGGCAGTGCAGAGCATTTCTTTCTGGGTTTTCAGAGCAAGGGTAATGTGCCCTGGTGATGTGTGTCTGTGCGCCCCTACCCTGGCCTGTGGCCACCACCTGCTCCCTTTCCTTATCAACACTCTTTTTTTTTTTTAATGGTCTAAGTTTAATGAATCTTCTTTTTATGATGGATCAAAGCACTGATACAAGTTTAATGTACTAACTCTCTGTGAGCTATTTGCATTTCAGCAGGTGACAAATTCATCACAAAGACGGTGGTGACATTGCATTACGAGTTGATCTTATCTAAAGTGCTGTATGCAAGACCAGCCCTGATGACTTGATAGAGTTGCAAAATAGAATGGAGAAAATGTGAAAACCAAAGGTAGTTTATTAGTAGGTATGGATTTAGGGACTCAGATAAGGTGACAATGAAGATAATATGTTAAATCTCAGGCGCTTTTCTCTTTTTATAAATGTTATTTTATTTTCAGAGTTTTTCCAATGAAAAAGGTCGTAATTTCAGCTAGCAAAAATGTGTATATAATGTAGATGCCACTGTTTGGGGGAGCAGGTGGCGGGGGAACATCAGGTATCAAACACAGGACCTCATACATGCAGATCATGTTTCCATGTCTAGGGCATTCTCAGGCCCTGTCTTTTTGTTTTGTTTTGCTTTTTCTAATTTTTTTTAATTGAATCACTGTGAGATGCACAGTTACAAATTTGTTCGTGATTGAGTTTCAGTCCTAAGATGGTCCGATGCCTGTCCATTCACCAGTATGTATTTCCCACCACCAGTGTACTCAGTTTCCCTCTTGCCACCACCTCTATCCTCCCACCCTTTCTCTCCCTCTCTTCTTCTGTTCCCCCACCTCCTTCTGACAGCCTCTGTCTTTAAAGGCCTAATGGACGTTGAAGATTTATTCACTTGGGGCTGGAGTGATAGCACAGCGGGCAGGACGTTTGCCTTGCACGAGGCCGACCCAGGTTTGATTCCCAGCATCTCATATGGTCCCCTGAGCACTGCCAGAAGTAATTCCTGAGTGCAGAGCCAGGAGTAACCCCTGTGCATCACCGAGTGTGACCCAAAAAAAAAAAAAAGAAAGAAAAAAAAAAAGATTTATTCACTTTATTCATAAATTGTTTACCAAACTCTTCAGGCTTTTCAGATCATTTGATTATGAACCAGATACAAAAACTTGTATAAGAAAATGGTTTAGAGTCCAGAGAGAAAGTACCAGGGCTAAGGTGCTTGCCCTGCGTGAAGCTGACCCCCGTTTGATAACCCCATGATTCTCTGATCATTGCTGGGGGTGACTCCTGAGCACAAGCTCTGAGTGTCGCTGCATGTGGCCCCAAAGCCAACAACCACAGGAATAAAAATCTAATGGCCAGGGATGTGACTCAGTGATAGTATGTTGGATTCCCAGCAATGCAAAAACAAAAGAAGAAATAATTTAATAACTTCTGTATTATAGAGGTAATAAACACTTCTTTTAGAAAGTTTAGGAAAATTCAGGGGAAAAAATACTAAGAAATTAAATGATTTGTAATTGGGGCCAGAGTGATAGTACAGTGGGTAGGATGCTTGCCTGCCCACAGCCAACCCAGTTTCAATCCCCAGCACCCCTTGTGGTCCCCCGAGCACCACCAGCAGTGATTCCTGAGCGCAGAGCCAGGAGGAACCCCTGAGCATCATTGAGTGTGGCCAAAACCAAAAATAAATAAATTATTTGTGATCTTGTCATAACTAATTTTTTAGCGTGAGTCAAGTTCTTTTCATGTAGATAATTATTACACACATATGAAATTATCACTTGTTTTGGGGCCACACCTGGTGTTGCTCAGGGATTACACCTGGCTTTGTGCTCAGGGATCACTCTTGAGGCTTGGGGGATCACATGTCATGCCAGGGATAGAACCCCGGTTGGCCATGTGCAGGTGCCCTCCTTGCTACACTATTTGTGCTCTGGCCCAGGAAATATTAAGTAGATAGTAATAAAATACATGCCAAGAAGAGGGTTTCGTCTTTTCAGTTAGCATTTTTTACTTCTTCCCATTCCATCATCTAATTATGATCTTGAGACCAAAGCTTTTCCGCAAAATCTCAAGGCAAGGGGCTAAAGACAGTACAGGCGCTGGGCCCCCCCTTCAGCACCAGTGAGAGCAGCCCTTATTATTCTGGGTACAGCAGGGCCCTACATCTACTGCTCATGTGCGCACTCGCGCAAGCACACACACAGACACACACACACACACACAGACACACACATACGCACACAGAGTCAAAGAAAAAAAAACAAGGCAAGGTTGTCTGTGATGTTTTTCACCTTGGTTCTTATCTGCCTCCTGTGATTTTAATCTATAAAAGAATCAAGTTGAGACAATTGTAGGTTATTTTCTTCCTTCTCACAGTGAGATGAATTGTTTTTCTATTGGCACTCAAAGGTAAAATTGGTCTTAACTAAGCAGTGAATAAGTGATCAAACGAAAAAAAGTTACTGTGTAGGCCCTCCTAGAAAAGGTTATATGACTCTTGCTTATGTAGCAGAATCTTCCTTCCTTCCTTCCTTCCTTCCTTCCTTCCTTCCTTCCTTCCTTCCTTCCTTCCTTCCTTCCTTCCTTCCTTCCTTCCTTCCTTCCTTCCTTCCTTCCTTCCTTCCTCCTTATTTTCCTCCCTCCCCTGTCCTCTGCTCTCCTCCCTCTACCTCCTTCTCTACCCCCAATTTGTTTGTGGGTCACTCCTGACTGTGCTCAAGGGACCATCTGGTGCCTGGCATTGAACCCATGCCTCCTGCATTCGAAGCCCTGTACTTCCAGCCTTTGAGCCATCTCCCTGGCTCAGGTAGCATAATACTCTTAAAAGATTTTCAGGATTTATTTTCATTGTGGCACTTATAAGATAGTCTCATAACTTATAGATAATGAGCATAACTATAGTTCTCTTAAAATATGTAAACCCTTCGCTTCAAAAATAACGTGGTAATAAAGAGATTCTGTATTGCTTTGAAGAGAGGCAGCATAGTACCTGTGAAAGGCTCATCCTGCTCTTAGGTATCTAGACTCTCTTAGTCCCAGGAGAGATCATTTCTAATTCAGAGGCACATAAATACACAGGCTCTGATGATTCTGAGTCATAATCCCTTTGAAAAGTGGTTATCACACTTAGCAGAAGTCTTTGATTCTCGACTTTCCCCACCCCCCATTTTTATTGAGGCACTATGATGTCATTGGCTTTTTTCATGGAATTGAGCATCTTCAATCATACAGTGTTGCTGCATTCTTCCTTCTTATGTATCTGAACCAAACTAGATCACATAGCTTGTACTTTATACAGACAGCTGGTCTTTCTGCTGTAGTATCTTTCTTCTTATAGAAGCAACCAACATCTGAATCACTTCAAGTCTCCATTTTTATGTCATTCTGGTTGGCTCATATACAGCCATATATTCAAATCTCTAAGAAGAGCCCTCAAATATTACCAGGTCTTTTTTGGTACATGTAATTGTGAAGATTCATAATTCAGTGGCCACTGTCAGTGTTAAAATTTATCTTTGATGTAATATGCCAAATTTTGGCTATCTTATGGAAGATTTTGCAGCCTTTTACCACAATCTTTTCTCCTAGATTTCTAGTTCTCTTTTAATATTTAATATTTAATGTGTAGTACCAGTCACTAACATTAAAATCTGCTCTGAGGACTTTAAACAATCACTGTACTTCTCAAAATTATAGTCAGTTTTGATATGTCTCTGAACATAGATATTTTGGTTCTACATTAACCATGGGAAGATACGGGCACTAGAACTGGAGAAGATGTGAATATTTACCAGCTCCATCACTTAGTAGCTCTAACTTACTTAATGCTTGTCTATCCTTACCTATAGCAGAGAAGTGATGACTTTCATGTGAGGTTGTGAAAAATAAAGGAGAAAACTTGCTGATGACTAGCACAGTACAAGGTGAAGATACAAGAATATTAGTTTTCCACTGACTTAACTGAGATAGGGAATAAAATGATAGTTTAGATAATGGTTTTCATCAAGTGAGTGATTTTTTTAATATTCTTTCTAAATGTGCCTTTTCGGATTTTGAATAGAGATTAAAACAGGAGTTCTCTAGTCATTTGGAACCAGTCACTATTAATGACTACTAAATTAGTGACTTAATTTAATAAAATTCCTGCAAGTTTTACTGATGTCTGAGGTACAACATTAAGGAACATATAACTACGTTTCTTAATGCTTATAGTATAATGGAGAAAAAACATAACTGAAACAACAACAAGAGTTCATTGGGAACAGAAGGAGCAATTGTAATAAACATAGTTGAGGGGGGAATCTCCCAAAAGTATTGACACTTGACACTTCTGGTTAGAAGGAGCAGTAGCAGTACTGACGCTATTTACAAAGGCACAAACAGGCACACTCTAGGAACTACAAATAGTTTTGGATTAATGGAGAGAATGATGTATGGAGCATGAAAATGTAGAAAGAGGTTGAAGTAATAAACACTTGTACATTTAATTAGCAAAATCGTGAATGTATTCAAAAAAGGTTTGAGAGAAGAAAAAGGGAAAGAAGAAAACTTGCTTAAGGCCCTAAGTTGCGTGAGGCATTATTAGAGGCAGAGTGATAGGCTGGAGAGATAGTGCAGGGGTTCAGGCTCTTGCTTTGCATTGTACTTTTCACAGTATAATGATTTGATCCCTGGCTCCCCCGAGTACCCCTTGAGCACAGAGCCAGGAGTAAGCCCTAAGCTCCACCAGGTAAGACTCAAAAGCCAAAAGGTCAGAATGAGGATAGTAAATGCAAGGACAAGTGATAGATAAGGGAGCTGTGAGAAGTGACGGTGCCGTCTGTGAGGTGTGAAGGCCTGGAGTGGATTCTCAGGGTTCGGGTGGTGTAGAATGAATGGATGATTGCACCATTTTCCAGTGTCATGGAAATGATGCCAGAAGACAGGCATCCGGTCCAGGCAACACAAGAGGTGGTTTAATTGGAGGCAGAATGCTTTCCTTATGCATGGGAGTGTGTCCACTAAGCTGCTGGCTGTGTTGTTCAAGGGGTCTGGACACCAGAGCCGGTTCAGTTGATCTCACTGGAGGGGACAGTGCAACACTGGCTCCCCAGCGCACTGTTCTTGGTTTCCGTGACTAGCACTCTTAGGTGGTCAGTAAATATTTGTTGAATTGACATTGCTGTGGCTCCAGCTTTTTCTCTTGTTTTCCTTGATAAATGCTTTGTACAACGGGACTGATCTTTCCAACGGTACTCCACAATAGACTTCTCTGGGTCAGGTGGGCCATGTTTAACTCACGGAGGGTTCCTTGATGACAGACCACCGCTTCCCATTCGAGGGAACTCATACTAACAAGCATTCACTTGCTCTCCTATGGTATTTTCCTCGTTATGATTCAGCCTTCTCAACGGTGACAGAGTTATTTGGAAAACCTTGGTTCTTCTGTCAGTGAGTGGGTTTGGAGTTGCGGTTCAGTGCTCAGGCCAGCAGAAAGCACTTTGAGAAAGCCTGATGTGCTTGTTGCCTGCCAGTCTACTTAATTAATTTTATATTAGTTTGGGGACCACGTTCCTGGTGCTTATGTGATGCTCCTGGCTCGGTGCTTGAGTGTTGTTTCCAGTAGTGTCCAGGGGCTCCTGCGGTGCCAAGGATTGAACCTGCGGCTCCCATATGCATCCATGCACTCCAGCTCATTGAGCTATCGCCCCAGCTTCAGCTGACCAGTTTTTGAACAGTTTCTTAACAATTTGATTCAAAAAATAGGTGAAATAAGTGCTCTAGAAAATATAGAATGTTAGTAATATAACAACAACTCCCATTAAGTATCCCTTAATCTCTGTCATAGGTTCTCAGATACTGTTGGTTAAATTAAGTAAATGCGTATGTGGCTATAGAGTTTTCAGGGTGTTTTTGTGTATATTGTATTTGCTCCTCAGCTCCCTGTGAGTTAAAGCCAAGGATTGGTTTCATTTTAAACAGGAGAAATTTCATATGTCCTTGTGAGGAACATGTTAGGTATCTGTGACATATCTGCAAACAGAGATTAGTCCCAGTTGATCTAATCATTTATATCATGTCCCAAGTAATATTCATCATCAGTCCATGAAAAGCCCTCTGGGTCTGAACGCAAACTGTTCTACTTTGAGGTGCTTTTGGGTAAATGTTTACAAGATGACTTTAAAGTCGACCCGGAACTATTTTGTGCAGTATGTCCTTTCTTACCTTGGTAGAACACTCAATTATGTTTTTCACAATGGAAACTGATCTACATTATTGGGCAGCAGTTATGGCTTGGGTACTAAAATGTGTGAGTGTCCTGGAAAGATGTTTCAGCAGGTAGGGTGCTTGCCTGATGCAGCCGATCTAGGAGTGATTGCTGAGCGCAAAACCAGGAGTAAGCCCTGAGCACTGCCAGGTGGACCCCCAAAACCAAAAAACAAGACAGAACCAAAAAAGTATAGGCAAGTATTTACTCCAGGATTACCTTTCAAAGGAGCTCTTTTTTGTTATTGAATTCCTATAAGGTATATGGTGAGTTGTTCCTACCAAAATTTCAGGCTTGAGTGGTTTATGTTTAGCTTTCTAGGGAGCACATATAAGTGTTATTTTTCATAACATTTGACTTCTGTCCAAACCGTTATTGTCCCAGAGACTCGTAGTCTTTCCTAGAAGCATGAATTCCTTCTCTTCTGTCTACAGCACCTTTCTTTAAACTTAGAAATAGCTGCGTCTGCTGTGATGTTATCTCCTCATCTTTGATCTCATCTACTCATTGCTCATGTTCTCTGAGGAGTACTTTTTTCAAAACTTTTTCCTGTGGTAGGAGATGTAGCCCAAGAGGGAACTCTATGTTTCCAGGATTTATCCCTCTTACTGGTTAGAGATGTGTCATTCATCCATGGAGAAATACTTCTAGCTGCTTGGTCATTGTAATCTATTTACAGATCAGTGTTTCATGGTTTTATATATATATTCTATTTGATGCCATGGCAATGGCTGGAGTAAGTCTCTTCAGGATGTACTCAGCTCTGGATCTCTGCCAACCAGAGTCTAGGGTCTTGCTTCCTTTTAGAGGCCAATATGCTACATATAGTCAGAGGATAGTAGGTATTTTCCAGCCTGATCAAGCTCCTTAGTAGCGTGGTTTGCTTGATTTGTTGTGTGCTTTGTGTACAGTGCTGAGTTAGGAATTTAGGAAGTGACTCCTTTAAGTATGAGGGTACATGTTGTACAGGGAAGAGCACAGGAACATGACATACTTGCTCCTGTGGGAGATACATAGGAATTATTTCCTCAGACTAACAACATGTTAGAAATATGGCTGGGCCAGGGCAATGGAACAGAAGTAAGGCTTGCATGCAGCCAATCCCTGGTACCACATATGGTCCCCTGAGCACAGAGCCAGGAGCAAGCCCGGATCACTGCCGTGTGTGTTCCTACAATATTGCCAGAAAGAAGTTGGGACTATTTAAGTTGCTGACTTAATGAACAGCAGTTCTTTCTTCTGAGCATCTCGGGTGCTAAGATTCTTAGTTAATTTGAGCATAAATACTTCAGGGCTGGGATGCTTAGTCGTAGAATGCTTGCTTGGCTATACAAGACCCTGGATTTGATCCCCTGACACCAAAAAAGATAGATAGGTGTGTGAGGCCTCTCTAAGATCACCGTTGAGTCTCAGAGTTCACCATATTCCCCACTTAATCCTAATCTTTTTACGTTTGTATGTGTTCATTCATTTGTAGACTATAAATATCACTCGCACAGAGGTGGCGGCTGCCGTGACAAAGGGGCCACCTTCCAGCCCTGACTCTGAACGGGAGGGCCCCCAGCATTCAGTAATTCCTAGTAAGAGCCAGTTGAGCACCCCGTCGGAGTCGCCACAAAGCTTTGACTTTGGTTCCGTCTCCATAAGCAGCAAGGAGACAGAAGAGGAGCCGGGGGCAGCTGGCTACTGTGATGTTAAGGAAGTGCCAAGAGACCCAAGTGGGGAAGGTTCAGGGTTGGAGGAACAGGCCAGTGCCTTAAAGTTGTCAGTGACACCAGCTTCCTCCCACCTGCAACTTGGTGAACAAAAGGCTGAGAGTAGCGAAGACCATGTCTTACCAGGAGAGCCACTTGGAAAACAGAACGGATCATTTCTTGAGACTGGTGTGGGGGACCAGTTTCCCACCCTCATTCGAAGTTTCCAGGTAGTAACTGCCTCAGTGACGCAGGTCTGATGACTCGCACTGGGAGCGGGCCGGCGTCTGTCCTGTGAAGGTGGTGGTGCTGGCGGTGAGGGCAGTCGCCTCTGTACTTTCTTTCAAAATCATAGAATCACACGAAAGCCCTGATTACTGCAAAGACGTGTGTTCGGAGGCATGACCTCCGGGGCTGCAAACGCTTCCCCCTCTTGGTGATTCCGCAGAACTCCCGGGAGTCCGCTCCGTCTGCCCGCTCTGTGTCTCGGTGTGGGTGTGGGCACATCTGCTCCCCACCCCCACCCCGACCTTCGGGCTGTTGTGAAGAGAGTTGATGAGACGGTCTCTGAGGAGGAGCCTTCACTCAGAAAATCCAAGTGGTATTCATTAAAAGGGGCGACTGATTTTTAAGAACTCAGGCCCCACAGACTGATTTGTGCACTGCGGCTACACAGTGCCATGTGCCGCCCCACTCGCCCGCCCCTGGGCCTCCCGGGACCGTCGGCTCGCTCTCCTCTGCTCAGGTGGAGGCCGCTCAGCTCAGCAATCAAATGCTAGTTTGAGGATGATCAACAGTCTTGGGGAAACTGGTAGACCAAAAAAAAAAAAAAAAAAGTCTTTGCGATTCCACTCATGTTTATTCTTCTGAAATTCTAAGATTGATCCATCCGGTGGTGGTGAAAACTGATTATTTTCTTTCCAGTTTTCCAAATGCCGTTTCTTCTCAATAGCTCTGAAATAAACATCTGACATTGATTTGAAAGAAGTTAATGAATTCCGGGGAAATATATCCTGATGCCTCTGCTGTTTCGTGTACAGTTTGTACTTTGTGGAGGAAAATGTGGCTGATTTTCTTAATTATAATAGTACAGTTTGAAGGACAAACAAAAGTGAGTGCTATTTGGCAAATAGTTTTTATATTAAATTCTGAAGGTCAGCCTGAAAATGGAGTATATCACCAGTCATAACTGTCGGAGCATATTACTTTCCATTACGCCTATGAAGGTGATTGCAGTAATGCTGCTCTTTAATATTCCTCATGGTTGACACGTCCCAATGTCAGACCTATTCCAAAGTAGCAGATTCCAGAGCTTCTCTGAAGAGCGTCCAAGCCTCAGGCAGAGATTGAGCTAGCCTTTGCTTTATTAGGGCGATCACTTTGCTCAAATCAATGTCAGAAGATTCGTTCCCAGCAGCCCCGGAAGCCCCCAGTGACTGTGTGTTTACTGCCTGCAGCCTCCCCTGGTGAAGACTCAGACAGTCACCATCTCGGACCCCGCCAATGCTGTGAAAAGCGAGATCCCAACCAAAGACGTCCCTATTGTCCACACCGAGACAAAGACCATCACTTATGAAGCTGCCCAGGTAGGACATGGTTTGCTGCTTCCGAATAGACAACAAGAATCAGCATCACAAAATGGGTGTAATGACCTTCTTTCTTCACAGGGTCCCTAATCATTTGCTTAAAACAATCCTGGACGTTTCTGGGGTCATTTTTGGAGAAGAGATTCCTGATCTAAGTTTTGTTTTGTTTTTCAATCCTGAAATACTTTATTGAAAGCAAAAGGATCTTGAATCTTACTTATATTCCTCCAACTCACATGGAGATGGCAGTCTAATTTAATGATTAAAAATACTGACCTTTGGAGACCAGAGTGATAGTATAGTGGGTAGGGCACTTGCCTGATTTGATCCCCGGCATCACATACGGTCCCCCCCAAAGCCCACCAGGAGTGATCACTGAGCACAGAGCCCGAAGTAAGCCCTGAACAACACCTGGGGTATGACCCCATAACCAAAAAGAAAGAAGATAGAACAATAGTACAGCAGGTGGGGCATTTGCCTTGTCTGTGGCTGACCCCAGTTTGATCCCTGGCACCCCAAGTGGTCCCCATAAGCCCGTCAGGAGTGATCCCTGAGCACGGAGTTAGTATAACTGCCCAAAACCGAAAAAAGAAAAAGAAAAAATCTTCTATTAGGTATCGTCTCCATGATAACAACAAAGCACAGTGCAAAATGGTGTAACACGTACCAGTGGTAACACCCTAACGTGACCAAGAAGTACAGAGCCCGCTCACTAGGGCATAAGGCTTTGGGATTTGACTTGGGTTTCATTTTCAGTGCTCTGTGGTTCTGGGGCCCGAGCCTCTAGAGCTTGGGCTTTCTCTTCTGAAAAACTTTTACAAGGTTATTGGGCTAAACATAGTATTTTCCTGGCAGAGTAGCTATTCCAAAATGGTAGCTATTATTGTTTGTTACTGCCGGGTATGACCAAAACAGAGAGAGAGTGAGTGAGTGAGAGAGAGAGAGCGAGAGAGAGAGAGAGAGAGAGAGAGAGTGAGAGAGAGTTTTAAGTGTCTTGGGTGGTGCCCGGGTATTACTCCTGAGCACTGCCTGCTGTGCTATCGCCGCTCTTCTCAGAGACCCTGTGAGCCAGACTGAACCTGGGCCCCAGCATGAGGAGTGTGTGCCCAGCAGGTAGGTGTTGCATTCAATTCAGGCAATATTTTTCAGCTAGTAAAAATTTCTGAGGAGAACCATTTACATGATAAGTTGGCACATGAGGGCCGGAGAACTAGTACAGGAGTTAAGGCCAAAGCCTGGCACCATGTAAGGTTCCGAGCACTGCTAGGTATGGCCCCAAACCAACCCTATATACAAACAAGCAAGCAACATTAACAACAAATATTGGTGAATGCAAAGAGCATCGTGAAATGTGGCATAAATAGATAACAGGGAAAAAAATACCTGGAGCCAAAGAGCTGGTACAAGGGGTGAAGGCCTTGCCTGACTCAGTGTCTGGCACCACATACGGTCCCCTGAGCACCCCTGGGGTGATCCCAGAGCACAGAATCAGGAGAAAACCTTGAGTCAGGAACACTGCAGGGGGTGGCCCCAAAGCCAAAACAAGAAAGACCTGTCATATAGGAAACACTGGGTCATCCGGTGGTTATTATTTATTTACTGTAGCCACATGTACCTTTTTTTTTTTTTTAATAATACTAGGGCTGGAGCGATAGCACAGTGGTTGGGCTTCCGCCTTTCACGCGGCCGACCCGAGTTCGATTCCTCCGCCCCCTCTCAGAGAGCCCGGCAAGCTACTGAGAGTATCGAGCCCGCGAGGCAGAGCCTGGCAAGCTACCCATGCATATTGGATATGCCAAAAACAGTAACAACAAGTCTCTCAATGAGAGACGTTACTGGTGCCCGCTCGAACAAATCGATGAGCAACGGGATGACAGTGACCTAGAATAATACTAGACATGTAGGGGCCGGGGCAATAGCACAACAGGTAGGGTATTTGCCTTGCACATGGCCCACCCGGGTTCGATTTCTGGCATTCTGTATGGTCCCCCAGGCACCCACAGGAGTGATTCCTGAGTGCAGAGTCAGGAGTAACCCCTAAGCATGCTGGGTGTGACCCAAAGAGCAAAAAAAAAAAAAAAAAAAATACTAGAGATGTGAACACAGAAACCTTCTTTTGCAGGTGGTGTGGGTAGGGGGCTTGGGCCACACCCAGCAGTGCTCAGGGTTACTTCTGGTTCTGTGCTCCCATATCACTCCCTTTGTGCTAAAGAGACTACGTGGTGCTGGGAATTAAACCATGGTCAGCAGCTACATGGCCAGCACCTGAACCTCCATTCCATCTCTCCAGCTCCTTCACCTCCGTAGAACAATGTTTACAGCTCTGTTATTTCTACGGCCTCCTGTGATCCTCAGAACAATGCCGTGGAACAGACAGAGCGTCCCACACACTGGCTGTTAGAAACGAGATCAGCTCAGAGACTTGTCCACGGCCCAGCAACGAGTTACACTCTGAGCAGGGGCTCAAAGCCCAGCCTGGAGACAAGAAGTTTCTGGCTGGGTCTCTGGGGATGGAACCCTGGAAAATTGTTTAACCCCTAGAACCTCAGTTTTCTTCAGAAATATCTGCGGTGAGGGCAAGAGCAGAAGCCCCAAAGGCTGTCTGCAAGGTGTGATTGAGATCACAGTCGGATTTGGTGCTTATTACCCAGCAGCAGCGGAATCTGCATTTTAGTCTTCTGAGGGCATGTGCAAAGTACTACAGAGCCCCATATGTGCTGCAGGACTGTGCACTCACAGTAAAGTGCTCTCTTTATTTTGTCCCAATTCCTACCTGGATTCCTAGCCAAGATCTTTACTCCATCTAATTTTTTTTTCAAAAATAAAATAAATTAAGTTCATTAAAGATAAATAAGCTTTGGGCTGGAGTGATAGTACAGCAGGTAGAGTACCTGCTGCTGCCTGGCATCCCATATGGTCACCAAGCCTGCCAGAAGTCTCATCCTAATTCTCTTCACCTTCTCTCCCCACCCTTCAATATCTCCACAAAATGTGGTTCTGTTCATAGAAAGGTTGGAGGCCCCCGTTTATAAGAGATGACTTAGAGAAAGAGAGGGGAAAGGAGGCTGGAGTGATATTACAGCAGGTAGCGCACTTGCCTTGCTCTACTGACCCGGGTTAGTAGTTAGCTGCCCCGGGTTCAATCCCAAGCACCTCATATGATCTCTTGAGTCTGCCAAGAATGATCCCTGGGTGTAGAGCTAGGAGTAAGCCCCGAGCATGCTTGGTGTGGTCCCAAAACAAAAAGAAAGAGCTAAAAAAGTAGTTCCACCCCCACCTCAGGTTTATTTGGCTGTAGAATGCTTTGTTTGTTTTGGGGGGCTACATCCATAGTGCTTAGGGACCACTCCAGGTGAGACTGAGGTTCAATATGGATGCCAGGGATAGAACCTGAGTCAGTGGCCTACAAGGCAAGTGCCCTGCTGCTGTACTATCTCTCTGTCCGCACCACCCCCCTGGATTTTTGTTGTTTGTTTTTTGTTGCTGTTTTAGCTCAGCAGCTTAAACCTCTCCTAATGAGAAAGATCCTTTTCTGTAATAGTTTTGCCATCAGAAGTGTCATTAAGATCTTATGTCTGTTTCTTCCCTCTTTGCCTTAAAAGAGCATTTCTGCCTTGTTTGCACCATTTTCCCAACCAAGAAGGTAGCCTGAGATTTCTTGGCCCCTTAAGCCCAGCAGGGACATTCCCCTGCCCCTTTTCTCTAAAGTTCTGTTCTATGATTCAGAACCTGCCATGTCTCAGCAATTGAGAGACGGTAGCTTCCCTGCCCTGGGCGGTGTGCAGAGAGCACCATGTCCACACGAGGACAAGTGATCCTCAGTAATTTCAAGTCCTTAGGCAATCATTTTCCTTTTCTGACCCTGATTTTCTTACCTGGAAATGCTAGTAAATCTCTCTCTTTTCTGTTGATTTTGTCAGACTTGTGTGAGAGCTGTTTATGAACTGTAAAATGCTGTCCCAGGTGTATGTGGCTAGTGTCGCCTTTGCTCAGCCTGTGGATAAACTCCTGCCTCCTCTTTCCAGTTCACTCCCATCGCTGACCAGTTAGATTTTAGCACTAAGAGTGCTAAAATCCAACCTCTGTTAGAGTTAGCCTTGCTGCCAGGGAATATATTTTACTTATTAAGAGATCACTGTCGGAGGCTGGAGGTGGGGGAGAGATAGTACAGGGGCTGAGGCACTGGCCTTGCATGCAGCAAAACTGGTTCGACCCCCAGCACTGCGTATGGTCCTCTACGCACAGAGCTGGGAGTAGTCCCTGAGCACTGCTGCAACTGGTCCAAAAGCCCAGGATGCACTCTCACCAAGAAAGGGATCACTTACGGGGGCCTGGAGCTGGGCTTATTAGTAAGGCGCATGTCTTATGTGCAGGAGATTTGGATTTGATCCCCAGTGTCACAGAGAGAGGGGGGGGGAGTTCAGGGTTTTACTTTGGGTCTGTGAGTCTGAGAGCCGTGGCGACATTTCCCACAAAGCTCATCTGTGCCTTTCCTCCTGCAGACGGATGACAGCAATGGGGACTTGGACCCAGGAGTCCTGCTGACAGCTCAGACCATCACGTCGGAAACCACCAGCAGCACCACCACGACTCAGATCACCAAGGTAACAGATGAGCTAGATGTGCCTTCTGGACTCCAGTGTCACGTGGAGGCGCTGCCCCTCGTGAGAAGGCCCCCGGCCCCCGAGTGAGCGCTGGAGCTCTGTTCCTGCTGGGCCACTTTGGTCCCGCTGTCCAGGAGGAGACCCCGCTGCTCTCGCAGCCCTCAGCCTAGAGGGCACAGAGAGAGTTTTTCCTGCAGAGAGGAGGACCTAAAACTCACCTAAAAACTCACCTATGTGGGGCCAGAGTGAAGAATAGAGGTGAAGGCACTTGCCTTGCACATATCCCTAGCCCCACACATGGTCCCCTGAGCACCTCTAGGAGTCATCCCTGAGCGCAGAGCCAGGAACAAGCCCTGAGCACTGCTGGATGTGGCCAGAAACAACCAAACAGATCTCACACGTGCTTGTGGGGAGGTAACTGAAAGAGCTGTTTCACACCCCGCCATTGTGTGGTCTCCTGAGAACCCTGGAGCAGCCCTTGTCACTGTGGAGAATCCCCCTGCCAGATCATTTGCACACACACACACACACACACACACACAGAACCAGCATACATATCGTGGTTCTTTTAACACATCTATTTTTGATCAGTGAATCCTATGTCTGACTATAGACATTATTTCTCAAGTCAGGAATCAGAACTCAGGTCCAGCAAAGAACTTTTTTTGTTTTTGTTTTTGTTTGGGGGCTGCACTGGCAGTGCTCAGGGCTTCCTCTTGGCCCTGCACTCAAGGGTCACTCCTGGCAGTGCCCTTGGAGACCATATGCGGTGACTTGTATTTATCACAGGCAGACGCCCACCAAACTATCTCTCTAGCCTACAGCAAAGAATTTTTACTTCATGCTCAGGTCCAAGGTCATGGGAACTGTAATTTAGATGTTAAGATATTGGAATTATTAGAATATTGATTGTGGGAGCAAAAGAGAATCTAATACTGGAACTACGCCCTGAGTAGCAGAGGTAACCCTTATTCTCTGTCGCCCTGGGGGAGTCCGTTTCTTCCAAGAGAGACATGTAGGTTCCCGAGCAAATTCCACCCCAGCACATGGGGGTCGAAAGCCAGCGAGGTGTTTCCACATCTCTCCAGTCGGGAAACTCACCCACCCTGAAGTGAGTTTGAGGATCTTTAAATGTCAAAATTAAGAAAGTGCTTTAAAACAAAGAGCCCAAGGGATGTTTTGTGAACACATACCTAAAATGCCTAATGTTGTGAAGTAGGGTATTAATATTTCCGTTCAGAGTCCTGGGGGACAGAGGGAACACGCATGCCATTGGGCCCAGCTGGACATTGGTGTGGGGGGAGTACCCTTAGGCCCAGTGCCCGGCAGCAGATGCAAACTTGGCAGAGGGGATCTTCCAGAATAATCCTCTGTTCTTCATTATTTTTTTTCTTCTTCCTCTTCCTCCCTCTCTTCCTTCCTCTCTTCTTCCTTCTTTTCCTTTTTTCTTCCTTCCCCCTCCTCTTTTCCTCCCTTCTCCTTTCTTAACTCCCTTTCCTCCTCCCTCCCCACCCTCCCCCACTTTCCCCTTCCTTTCCTTCTTTTCTGTCTTCCACCCTGTCTCCCCGCTTTCCTCCTTCCTCACATGCCCACCTCCCTCTGGCTCCAGACCGTAAAAGGTGGGATCTCAGAGACCCGGATCGAGAAGAGAATCGTGATCACCGGCGATGCTGATCTCGACCACGATCAGGTGGGGCGCTGAGGAGGTTCGGGGCCCGATGCTGTGGGTGGGCCCTGGAGACGCAGGTGCTGGCTTGCAGAAGCCACCTGGGTCAGCTTCATCTCTACGAAGCCCCCAGGCCGCCTCTAGCCCTGAAGGGGGTGCCGAGGGGATCAGGCGGAGGAGGAGTTAGCGGAAAGGGGCCCCAGATTGGGCGGGAGAGGCGTCCCAGAGAGAACACAGGGCTAGACTCTTGCGCTCTTGTGTCTTAGGCCTCTGGCCACTCCCGCCAGATGGACAGTGGTGTGAACTCCTCCTGGGTGTTGTGGTGGTTGGTTGAGGTCAGGTTGTAGAGTGGGCCGCACGGTGGGCTCCTGGGAGCAGAGCTGGGGCGATTGCCTGCTGCAGCCTGTGCTGGAGACAGTTGACACCAACGCGGCACCTGATCCGCACCCCCAGAGGGGCCGGCGTGGGTGCAGACAGTTGGGGTGATGGCGTGACAGCCTAGAAACTGGGGGCCCCTGCAGCCTGCGCTCAGGCCAGATCCTGCCCTGACCCGCCGTGTGACCTCGGGTAAATCACTTGGCCACCGATTTTCCTTCTCTCTGGAGGAGAGCAGGCTGATCTAGATCATTCCAGGGCCCTTCCAAGTGATAGAGTTCTATGGTTTTATGTTAATTGGGTACTAATTGTGTGCTACAAGCAATTAGCAAATAATAAGGTCAGGATTGATGTTCCTGATTCTCTGCTGCGTGAGGCTGGCAGAGAAGAGCTGCCGAGAAGAGGGGGTGGAGGAGACTGCAGATGCTTCTGGGATCACTGACAGCCGTGCTGGAGCCGCCTTCTGTGGCCTTTATGCAGATTTGCTGAGTGGCTTAAAGAGAAGGAAAAACACGACACGGTGGAGTTGCCGTGCTTGGCAGTGCCCGGGGAACAGGACGGAAACGCCGGGCCCAGTCCGCTGGCGCCCGCTCCGGGTCCCAACGGCGGGATGTGTGGGGCCCGGCTCACAGGGGTCCCCCGCATCACCACCCGCACCCACCCTCCATTGGTGCCACCAGAGCCCAGCTGTGTGTGGGCCGGGCTGAGAGCAGTTGGGCGGGGGTGAGGACGAGGTGGGGCTCGGCATGGGACGCACCTAGGTTGAACCCTGCCTTGGTCACTTTGTGGCCGTGTGACCTCAAACAAGTCCCTGTGCTCCTTGGAGCCATGAGGCCTGCCTGTAAACTGCAGGTCACTTTGTGCTGGGCTGTCACGGTCTTGGACAGGGACACTGCTAGCCCCGAGAGAGGGTGCCATGGGCCGAGGGTGCTCAGGTGGCTCTGGACGGTCTGTCAGGAGTGGCTCAGGCTCCAGGAGAGAGGGCTCTGGGCAGGAACCAGAGCAGGAGCTCGTCGGGGCCCTGAAGGAGCATCAGGGACTTGGTTGGGGGCAGGTACATGGTCCAGGGGCCGGGCGCTAGCCTGACCTGGAGCCAGGAGTCACCCCCAAGGGGGACCGCTTACTTTTCTTTTTTTTTTTATTCTTTTTGGGTCACACCCAGCAATGCTCAGGGGTTACTCCTGGCTTTGCACTCAGGAATTACTCCTGACAGTGCTGGGGAACCATATGGGATGACAGGGATCGAACCCGGGTCTGCCGCGTGCAAGGCAAACACTCTACCCACTGTACTATTGCTCCAGCCCCATGGGGGACCTCTTCCGTGGGGGGCCTGTGTCACCATCCCCCAAAGGCCGCACAGGGCTCCTCCACTTGGGGTGCTTCTGCATCCCGCTCCGACTGGCCCAAGGAGAAGGAACTGCGCCATGACTCCTTGCTTGCCCGCTGCCCCCTCCACGACACCCCTCCCCCTGACACAGCATCTCTGCCTCTCCTAGGTCCTCGTGCAGGCCATCAAAGAGGCAAAGGAGCAGCACCCCGACATGTCGGTGACCAAGGTGGTCGTCCATCAGGAGACCGAGATCTCTGAGGAATGAGCTCAGGTCCGGGCTGGGGAATGCGCACGCCCCCCCGCCCCCATCAGGGCCCCACACACACTGGACAGGACCCTGGGCATGTCCGCCAGAGGCGTCCACTCTGTGATTGAGGGTGGGCAGGCAGAGCAGAGGTTACAGGGACCGCAGGGGAGGGTCTGAAGTGTGACCTCATGGCCTCCTCCCCCCTCCACAGCGCTGGATTAGAGGGGACCCCACGCCCTACCTCCTGAATCCTGCCTCTCCAGCCCACCCCCTGCCTCTGCCTTGAGCATCACCCTGCGAGGGCGTGGGAGGGGGACAGAATCAAGGACCACAAGGGCCGGGCTGTCAGCAGGGAGAAATGGCAACGGCGCTGGGACCAAGTTAGTGCTGGAAGCACGGTCGCTGCTTTGGGGGCGGTCAGGACCCAAAGTATTCACACCTGAAAGCAGGTGCCCTGACAAAACCACCAGTGCCCGTGTCCGGCTGGGCAGCAGGCCCTGGCTGTGCGGGTCGCTGTGCAGGAACATGGGCAGTAGGACGTGATGCAGGTTCCCTTTATCGCCTTGTGAAAGTGCACTTCTTTCTTTCCACTAGGAATCCTCCTCTCCCCCGCCCCCTCCCCAGCTCCCGTCTAAGAGAAAACCAGCAGAATGATCACGAAGTGAGCCTGTCCCCGCCGGACTTCAGACCTTCAAGATTATTCAAAACACCAGAAAGTCAATTCATTTTCTATCTGGAGTTTATACCAAAAGAATCTCCTAGATATCACAGATCTTTCAAGTACCTTTTTCTACGTTGTGATACCAGAATTTGCTCAACTTTTCACTCTGTGGACTGTTTTTAAATGAGCTTTTTGTTTTTTTCTTTTTCTTTTTCCTTCTTTGTTTTAATGGGGTGGTTTGTAACCCCTTCAGCCTCACCTCCTCCCACATATATCCAGCTCAGAGGCTGACAGAGTTCACAGGATTGGGGGAAATTCTCCAAACACTCTGTCATCTGTGTTGGGGCCAAAGCCAGCTTAATGGGACTTCTCGGACCCTTCCCTCCTTTTATACCCTTTGGATGACAACCGCAGCCCCCTCTCAGGGCCAGTGATGGGGACTCGATCAGAAAGGGCGCTGAGCCACCGGCCCTGGGGAATGCCTCTTTCTTTCCTTTGCTGAAAGCTCTGCTCAGTGTATTGTTCTCCTCCCCTGCCCTTTTTTTTTTTTTTTTGGAGCTTCTTTAGATCAAAGACATAAGAAGTTGCTTCAGATCTCTCTGATACTGTGAATGTTGGAACATATCCGTGGCCTTCACCTTCCTGCCCTCCCTCCACCTGCCCTTTTACCTCATCCGAAGCGTGGCCCTACTCGGTGCCCCCAGCGCCCATCTCAGGAGACCGTAACTCACGGGGAAAACAGGCACTTGGGGCCAGAAGCTCTAATGGCACATTTGTAGTGGTGATTTGGGCAAGGGACGTTCGTGAAGTTGGGGAGGGGGGGTGGTTTTGTTTTCCCTGGTTCTGGAACTGCTGCACGTGGGGACAGTGGCGTTACCTCAGCTGGCTCCCGCTAAGGATTTCCAGGAGCCTGTCCCTGCGCCTCACCCCTTCCTCCCGGATGGCAGGGAGCCCGCTCTGATGGGAACTGGCCTGCCCTTTCTTCTCCAGCCCCACCGCTGCCCACAGGCACCGTCCTCCCCAGAGCCTCTCTCGACACAGGGTGCCAGCACCAGCTCACTCCTTCCCTCTCACCATCTAGGTCTGTCGGATTCTGTAGGTTTGCTTTTTGCAGTGTTGGGTATAATTTTTTTTTTAAGTTGGTTTGGTTCTGAAAATGAGGACTAATGTTCCCATTCCACCATTCCTGGTAAAGATTTGAGTTTTGTTTTTTTTGGGGGGGGCGGTCACACCCAATAATGCTCAGGGGTTACTCCTGGCTCTGCACTCAGAAATTACTCCTGGCAGTGCTCGGGGGACCATATGGGATGATGGAGATCGAACCCAGGACGGCCATGTGCAAGGCAAACACCGCTCCCCCCCCCCAGCATGTTTGTTCAGTGGGGCCTCTTAATCTTCCAGTTTAAGAGATCTGCTCCCACTAAGAGATCTGCCCCAACGCCTCCCAATTCTAGTGCAGACGGGAACTCCCTGTGACAGAGGGTCCGTGTCACAACCAGCAAGGACCCCAGGCAGCAAGCAGGAGAGATGACGCCCCACGGCCCTGCTCCCAGCAGCACGGCCAGCAGCACCTGGCGCGAGTCCGCTGGCGGGTGTAGTCTGTTTAGACGAAGAGGGGCTGTGACAGGCCCACTGGCTGCTCTCGGGACAGGAAACACTCAGGCAGGGGCTGCGACTGACACGGGATCAGCCTGGCAGCAGTGCCGAGAGGGTCTGAAATGAAGGGGCCGCCGGTGCTGCCAGGCTCCTGGCCCACCTCCACGCCTGCCTCCTGCCGAGGCTGGTAGTGTGCAGAGGCGACGGGAGAGGACACCATGCACACACACAGCTGGCCAGGCAGTATTTCTGCTTTCCAGATCATTCCGCGTCTTCCTGCCATTTCTGCCTCCTCTCTAGTCCAGACCAGAGGGGCTGATTACTCATCCCGGGCTGCAATGCCCGAGTATCCAAACCAGGACTGGAGCAATGGTACAGCAGGCAGGGTGCTTGCCTTGCTAGAGGCAGACCTGGGTTTGATCCCTGGCACCCCCTATGAAACCCCCGCATCCCCAACCCAGGAGTAAGTGCTGAGCACAGCCAGGTGTGGCCAAAACAAAACAAAAAAAAAAAAAAGGAAAGAAAAAAAAAAAAGTAGGCACGTGTCCTTCCCAGCTTCTTCCCTTTCCTCCCCCTACAGCCACACAGCTTGGGGTTTGGCAGTTGTTTGGATTTTTTTCTTCCTGCAATTGTGTGTGTGTGTGTGTGTGTGTGTGTGTGTATGTGTGTGTGCGTATGAAGGAAAACAGACCCAGTCCAGGTGGAAATGGTAAAGAAGGGAAACCAGAGCTTCATTTCCAGGGTCAGAGCCGTGGCAGTAATTTTCCTAAAGTGACTCAGACACAACACAGTAACAACTTCTGCTGCAATTTTATTTTTATTTCACTTGAGAAATAAAGATTTCCCTCAAGCCACACGAGTTCTTCGCCACCCATCCACTCACCCACCCCCAAAGCAGGACGTGAGTGTATCAGCTGAGGGTGGGGGGCTACAACAGCCCCCCAGGGAAAGAGCCCCCGCCGTGGCCAGGGTGAGGCAGATGGAACCTGCCTAGAATCTCAGCCCCAGGCTGGTTTTTACAAATCTCTCTGAAATGTATTATTTTGGTGACAAAAATGAAGGAGCTTTGTAAATTTTTTAAAAAATTATGAATCATATCAAGTAGTTGTTTACATTTCTTGACAAAATAGGAATTATGACAGCAGAATCAAATTGGCAAAATCCTTAGATTAACTAGGCAATAATTAGGTCTGCTGTTGGGGCTTTTCGTAGTACAAGTGGTTGTAGTGTTTAGATACATGTTTGGTCTTGCTTCCTGTATTGCATTTTTCAATAAACAAAACAAACCAAAAAAATGGGCTCTGTGAGGATTCATCAGCTTCTCAAATTGTCTCCTACCAGCCACGTAGTGAAAATGACGCCCGGGCAGGGCAGCCCAGACATGAGCATTCTCAGAAGGAAGCAGCGGCCACTGTCCCAAGTACAGCATCAGGACAGACAAGGGATTCTGAGTGGCAAACGCTTTTTATGCCAACCGGAGAGATTTTGCAACGGAGGGGAGGAGGCTCCTTGGAACCGCCTGGGGTGGGGCTCCCCTGGGGATGAAGACTGGCAGTAAGGCAGCCCTAGTGGGGTGACCCTGCATGGCTGAGAGAAGAGGGGCATGGGATTAAAGGCTCGGTCCACATCCCAGGCAACAGTGGGGGGATCTGAGGATCTGACACCAGGCGTCTTCCCAGGGGCCACCCCTTAGGGCTTGCCTGACACGGTGCAACTCCTGGCACGGTGGCCCAACCCTCCAGCCCCCTCAAGTACCTGCAGTGGCCCGGGCCACGCCGGGAGACTGAAGGAATCCCTGAGGCCAGTCGTGCTGGTGAAACACTCCAGCTTAGTGGACTTTGTGCAGCTGGCCTTTCTCTGCCCACATGCAGGTCAGGACAGCCGAGCGGCGGGGAGCCAAGGCGTCCTCCCCATCTGCGATGTGCATGGGGAAGCATCTACCAGACACTGGAACTTCCGACCCAGTGACCACCGCGTGCTCCTCATACCCTGGCCCCCACATCCCCTTCGCCCAGCTTGGCGTAACCCCCCAGACTGAGGCGTTCCAATCGTGGCCAGCTCCGGTGGGCACCATCGTGTGCTGCCGGGGCCCCGAGCAGAAGCTCTCCAAGGCCCAGATCCAGAGACTTGGAATGTTCGATGCAGGAACCGGAAGGCTGCACGGTGATAATCACGTGGCCAGTCTGGGCTCGTGGGCCCCAAGGCGAGGGCAGTCCCGGACCCTTCAGAGGGTAACTGTTGAGCAGGGCTGGGAGCCCCAGGCGAGGGTTCGCAGGCTCGGACCGCAGACTCCGCACGGAGGGCACCGGCGACGTGCCCCGGTACGCCGACAGGTCCCAACTGTCCGGCTCTGAGCAGCCAACGGCTCTGGGAGTCCTGGGACCGGGGCTAGGCAGGAGGGCACAGTCCCAGCCGGGGCCGTCGGGGGGCCGCAGCGCCTGGGCCCGCAGCGCCCCCTGGCGCAGCCGTCGCGTCTCCAAGTCCCGGTTCTCGTAGAGCAGCGTGTTGGCGCAGATGAACACGAACAGGCCGACGCCCATGACCACCGGGCCCAAGAGCCGTAGGCGCTCGTGCGGGCCGTGCGCGCGGCCGGCGCCGCGGCCGTCCCGTCGCAGCTCGCTCACGGGGGGCGCGCTGGCGTTGGCAGCCCGGGCCCCTGGGCTCCCGGCGCGGTGCGGCCAGTAGCCGGCCACGGCGATGCCCATGCCCACCAGTACCACGAGCGCCCCCAGCGCCGCGAACGCCCCCGACGGCGAGCGCAGCCGCAGCCGCGCCCGCACCCGCAGAGGCTCGGGCGGGGTGCGCGGGCGCCGGCGGCGGCCCAGGCGCCGGCCCAGGCGGGACACGCGGCCCTCGGGGCTCCTCCGCACCTCCCCGCAGTCTCCGGGGCTCCCCGCCGTCATCTCGCCGGCGTCCGGGCGCTCTGCGGAGACAAGGTGGGAGGGGCTGCACCGACGGGCCCAGGGTCCGGCCGCGCGCTCCGGGCGCCCACCCCCGGATTCTCCCCGGCCGCTCGGCGGGGGAGCCGCCCCCGCTCGGGTTTTCCGCAGCGGAGCGCGCAGCCAGGGCCGCGGGAGGCGGGAGGGGCGCGGGCTGCTCCCGGGCCGGGGGAGGTGCCGGAGCCGGGACCGCGCTCACCCCCGCACGTGGCGGCCCCGTAGTAAAAGGACCAGAGGGTGCGTGGGGGAGGACGCAGGTCCGCCGGGGTCGCTGCGGGCTCCACCTCCCCCCACTGCGCTTCACGTACCGCAGCGGCGGGAGCGGGGGGTTGTCGCCGGCTCTGCCGCTTCCTGCCCCCTCCTCCCGGATCGCCTCATCTGCACCGAGGCTGCAGCAGGAGACACTTGAGCGGGACTCCGGCGGGATCGCCCAGAGCAGGACCCGCGCCCGACTCCGCCCTGGAACCCTGCAAACTCGGCGCCCAAGTGCCCGCACCCGCGGCCGCCCGGCGGGACCCGGGGCCAGGGGCAGGCCTCGCCCGGCTCCCCTTCTGGCTCCGCCGTCCGCCCCGGGAAGGCTGTTCCCAGGCTGCGGCGTTTCCAATTCGGGCTCCTGGGATGAATCATCCCCTTTCCCGCCGCCTGGCCTCCTTTCTGGCCTCCTCCGCCCCAGGCCTCGGTGGCCCGCGTCCCGGCCCGAGCAGCGCCGCCCCTGCACCTCGGCTGCCCCGGGGCCCGCCCCGCCTGTGGCCTGGCCGCTGGGTGCGGGCCGGGGCAGGAGTCCCGCAGCACAGCCAGGGCTGCGTGTGGCGTGACCCGCACCGCAGGGAGCTTGGCGGACAAATGGGGTCCCAGCCCAGGCACCCTGGGCGATGAGAGAGGCGGGTGAGAGTCCCTCGGTCCGGTAGAGTGTCCTCGCCCGCCCGGGTTGGGTTCGAAGCAGCTCCAGCCTCGGGACGTGCAGCCCAAGTCCGGAGCAGGAGCACCGGCTGCCTCACCCTCTCCCCATCCGCACCCCCGAAACTCAGGGCAGGACGCCCCATCCCTGGCTCCCGCCGCAGAGTCGAAGGCGCACGGCCTAGCGCGGGGCCCTGGGAGGCCGAGTCCACTGCCCGGTTTTCCCCGACGGAAACGGCGACCTGAGAGGCGGCCCGAGTCCCTCGGCCGCGCCAAGCGGGGGGCTCCAGTCCCGGGACCCTCAGAGTGCCGGGCACTTCGGTCCGGGACCGCCGCCCTGGGAGGGGCCAGGCCGACTGCAGCGTCCACCTCGACTGTGGCGCCCTGTCCCCGGTCCGCGGCCAGAGGAGTGACCGCCCCGTCCCGGGTCAGGTCCGGCGCCGCAGTCCCAAGTGCACACCGGCCCCCCGAGTACCCGCGTGTCCCGGCGAGGAGGAGCCGGAGATCTGCAGAGACGCGGCCCCGCTCCGAGGCCGCGGGGTTCAGAGTCTCGGTCGGGGGTCCCGGGAGCGCGAATTCGGGGACGCGCGGCCCTGTGTGCCGGGTCGCCGCAAGTTGCTGGGGGCGGGCGCCCCGCACTCCGGGGTCCGCCTCCGCCCGCGTCCACACTCCCGCGCCGCGGAGAGAAGGCGCAGGCGCCTCCGCCAAGGAACTCTCCGGGGGGAGGGACCGAACAGAAAAGTTGGGGGGAACGGGGGGCGAAGCCCGGGACCCTAGCTGTGCTCACCTGGCGGAGCCGCGCCCGCGTGGGTCCGGGTCGAAGTCGCGCGTAACGGCTGGCGGTGCCTCCGCGCGGCTCGGAGCCTGGCCCCGCCCCGCCCGGCCCGGCCCGCCCCCTGCCCGCCCCCCGAGGCCTCCCGGCCCGCCCCCCGGAGCCAAGGCACAACCCCCGGCCCGCTTTCCCCGGGACAAGACCCCTGAGGCCTGCCCCCCCCAGACCCGCCCCCTGAAGCCAAGACACGTCCCTTGGGCTGTCCCCAGGAGTCCTCCCCAGCCCGCCCCCCGTAGTCCTCGCCAGCCCGTCCCACGGAGCTAAAACAACCCCGCAAGCCAGCCCCCCAGACCCGTCCCCTGGAATCCTCTTGACCCGCTCCCCCGCCCTCCCGCGAGTCAAGACCCTGTATCCTGGCCCGCGCCCCGGAGCGCAGCCACACCCCTCTCCAGCCCCCCTCTGCAGCCCGGCAGCACCTCCAGGCCGAAGGGCTCCCGAGGGTTCCGGGACCCACGTCTCCGCTTTACTTCTTTCTTAAAAGCCGGGAGGGCGCCCTTTTCTCTCGTGGGGAAACTGAGGCCCGCGAGCCACAGTCCTCTGTCCCCAGCTCTGCAGCCTGAGAGCGCAGGTTCGGATTCGAAACCCGAGCGCTCAGAGCCCCTCGCGCCAGGCTCCCATGAGAGGACTCGCGAGGGGCTCATGAGAGACTGCCTGCATGCTCGGCGCCGCCCGGGAGGCTCCCCGGAGGAGGCGGCCTGAGCTCCCGCCCCGCCGACCCCTCAAGCCTCGCTATCGCTGTAGCTGCAATAGGCAGGGGGTGTCTGTACCCCCAGGGTGTCAGGCAGGCACCCGGCGTGGGGGCGCCCAGGCGCTGCCCGGGTCTCCCCGCGAGGACTCCGTGTGGGGCGCGGGGGTCCCCAGGGGCGCGCAGGAAATGCCCGGCGGAGCTATTGAGTCCAGCGGGGAGCAGGGTCCCGCCGGGCCCCCATCTCGATGGAATGCACCCGAGCTGGAGGGGAGGCGGCGTCTGTCCTGAGCCGGGAGGAGGGTCGGGGCGGCGCCGCCTGCGCGCCCCGCGCCCCGGAGCAGGAATGCGGGGCGGGGCGCGGGGGTCTGGCCGCCCAGTTTCCATGATGCTGGGGGCGGGCCGGGCTCCGCTCCAGCTCCTGCGCTGGGGCCCCCAGCTCCCGCGGCCGGGCCGGGCCCCTCGGGAGGAATTTCCGGCCTGGGATTGATTAAGTCCCGGCCCCTCCTCCCGCCCGCCGAGACCCCCCGACTCGAGGGCCCCCGGGGGGGCGCTAATGAGGCCCGGCTGCTATGCAGGGCCGCGCGGGGTGGGGCTGGGGGCTGGAGGAAGAACCAGCCTTGGCCCCGTACCTCGCAGCACCCAGGGAAAGGGGGGGCCGCCAGCGCCCCAGACCCCTGCAAGACCGACTGCGAGGGGCCGGTGGGCGACCGTCACGGCCCTCGCGGTCCAAGAGCCGCACCCGCTGCCTTCGTGGCCCCGAGTACACGGCAGTCTCCTGCCTCCCGGCCCCTCCAGCCCCTCTGTTCCCTTTGCTTGAGAACCCCCCCCCCAACTCCCCACCAACTGAGCACTGCACTCACCCTCCAAGCAACCCCTTCTCCACTCTGGCCCACCATGTGTGGGCCCCTTCCGGGGACACCCTGGACGGGCCTGGGCAAAGCCGCAGCCCAGCAGCCCTTTCTGCCCTCCCCGCTGCCCCCTCACCCCTGCCTCCAGCCCCCACCACACGCCAGACCCTATCTCAGGGCCACAAAACTGAGGGTCCAGATATTCTCCCACCCACCCTGCTTCTGCTCCTCTTTAGGCCTCCCCACTGCTCAGACCAACCCCACCAGGGGTCCCCTAAAGCTCCTTGCCTCCACCCACCCGCATCCAGCCCATCACCCCAGGGACTGTGGATCTGGAACAGCCAGTTCTGGCCCCCAGGCTGCTGCCTCCCTCCCCTCCCGCGCCCCCCCCCACCCCCGCTTTTGTTCCAACATCTGCAAGGGGGAGGTTCATTTTTGCCTCACACCCTCCATGGCCCCTCCGTGGCTCCGTGGCGCCCTGCAGATGGGTCTAAACCTCCACATCTCACAGCCCTGGGTGGGCTTCCTTCCCGGAGTCTCTCCTGGGCAGCTTCCCTGGCCTGGCCCATCAGCATAGTTCAGACCCTCCCCTTCTCCCACCCCCCACATCCGCTGTCACCCCTCAGAGCCCTTTCCTGAGCTTTGGAAGAACTTGGGAGCTGAGCGCTTCCTGCCCATGACCCCACTGTCTGTAAACCCCAGGAGGGCCAGCTCTGTCCGCTGGTCATCACTGTCTGCGCCACTCTGGCTCTCGGCTGGTCGGCCTTCCCCACCTTCCACCCCTCCTAATCTCTGCCCCAGGGGTCGGACTCAGCTCTCTGAGTCTGTCCCCTTCAGTCAAATAGGGGCAATGCTGCTCCCAAGGGTCTGAAGCCTGAAGCCCAGCCCACAGAGTACCCACCTAAAACCCACGCCCTCCTCTGCCCTTGGGGACTGCGGGCAGAGCTTAGGGGCCGTGGAGACCTTTGCTTCTCTGGAGTTCCTGGGGAGGAAGAATTGATCCCCTTGGGGTTCTCTTGAGATGCCTGCAGGTCAGTGCTCCGCTCCATTTACAGAGGAGGAGACAGCTCAGACCTCAGAGCCGTCCACAAAGCAGCGGCATCTGCTGGGCAGTCCCCCACCCCACCCCACCGTGAGGGATCAGGGAGCAGGCAGCCAGTGTCAGCGTGGGGGTTCTGGGACCCTCCCTGACCTCCGAGGGAAGGAGGGCCAGGTTGGGGTCCTGGGGCATTCAGTGGCCCTCAAAAGCAGGGTATGGGGACAGTGACCCTGAGGTCATGTCCTCCCCAGGAGCCACAGTGGGGACCGAGCAGTGGGCATCGCCTGCATGTGCCGAAGTGGGATTCAACCTCTCAGCCCCCATCTCAGGAACAAACAGGCCATCTGGAGCTCCCGCCCGGGCCCCTGGACTGTCCCTGGGAGCACTGTGAGGACACAGTTCTGTCCAGGGGTCTCTGCACAGTGTAAGCACAGTCTCGCACCGGCTGGGATAGGCCTGGGGGGTCCGGGGGAAACAGCTTCAACAGTTCTGCCTGCGGAAGACTGGGTTTAACCCTGACACCACAGGGCCCCAAGCACAGCTGGATGTGACGCAGAAAACAGAACAGACTTCAGAACCAGGTTCAGAAGCTGAGCATGGTTCTGGGGCCCACTGCTTGGGGTTCCCATGAGCCTTGAGGGTGCCCTGGGATCCTGACTCTGCAGGAGTGGAGGCCCAGATTCAGCAGAGAGGGAGGGGCAGGTGCGCGCCAGACCCCATCCCAATGCCCTGGCCTGGCTTTCTTTTTTATTTTTTTCTTTTTGGGTCACACCTGGCGATGCTCAGGGGTTGCTCCTGGCAGTGCTCAGGGGACCATATGAGATGCCAGGGATTGAGGGAATCGAACCCAATCGCATGCATGGCAAACGCCCTACCCACTGCACTATTGCTCCGGCCCCTGGCCTACCTTTCTTGTTTTGCCTTTTGTTTTTTTTGTTTTTTTGCTTTTTTGAGTCATACCCAGTGATGCACAGAGGTTACTCCTGGCTCATGCACTCAGGAATTACCCCTGGTGGTGCTCAAGGGACCATATAGGATGCTGGGAATCGAACCCGGGTCAGCCACGTGCAAGGCAAACGCCCTACCCGCTGTGCTATTGCTCCAGCCCCTTGTTTTGCTTTTTTTGACTGCTTCCAGCAGTGCCTGTGGTCCACACCTGGCTGGGGATCAGACCTGGGCTCACAGGTGTGTGTGCCCAACCATATGACTCTCTGTTCAGCCCCAGTGCCTCCGTTTATTGGGGTGGAAGCTAGTGCCCAGAGAGGGACAGTGCCTTGATCGTTCTGACCCAGCTAGTGACCAGCACAGCTGTGTTTCCGGCCCCTGGTGACAAGTTCCCATCCAAGTCCTTTCAGGTCTCTGGGGTATACAGACTCTAACACCATTCCAAGGCCAGTGAAAGCAGGGAAGACTTCATGGAGGTGGGGGCATGCCCCCTGGGTCTCAGCGCCAAAGGACTTTCTAGGCTGTAGAGGGGGGAGGATAGTCACTCTATGCAGCCAACTATGTGGAGGCATGGGCTGGGGGAGTCGACTGAACTGGAAGGAGGAGACGGAATGAAGGGGGTCAAGGGCCTGAGTTGGGGGCACCCCAGTGCTCTCTCCACTCCTGGGAGCTCGGGGCAGGCCCGCGGCCGAGTCATGGGGCAGAATGAGTGTGGCCTCCGGGTTGTCACTGGGCCTGCTGCTCCGCCCTGCAGTGACTGGCTCCACACAGCTGCTGCTGACTGCTGTTCCCTGTCCCCAGCTGAGCCCTGACACCCCCGCGCCCCCCCCACCCCGGGCCTTCCTCTGACCGGCTTTTGGAGGCAGGAATGAAGATGGAGAAGGAGACTTTGGTGAAGGCAGACACTAGGGTCAGATCATTCTCGACTTCAGCAGTGGCCCAGGGAGAGCGCGGGGCCTCGCAGCCTTCCTTCTGTTTGTTGGACGATGTCAGGGCCCACTTTCGGGGGCCTGGGGACAGCTCGAGTTCCACCCGGGGCCCCCACCCACCCACAGTACCAGGACCTGGCACGGTGTGAGCAAATCGTCCCATCACCCACACCCCAGACGGAGGGTGGATGTGCCCGGCCCACGGAGGGTAGGAGCATATGGAGTGGGGGCAGATCAGGCAGGAGAGGGGCCAGAGGGCTGGGCACCTGCCCAAGGCTGGTCTGTGTGGAAGGGGGTCACTCACAGGGACCACATGGGCTTGAAGATGTGCTGTGGGGGTGGTTCCTGGGCGTCTACTTGAAGGGTGGAGGGAGGTACAAGTTCTGGGAGGAGGGGCATGGGGTGGCCGCTGGCAGAGGCCAGGAGGGGTGAAGGGAGAAGTTTGGATGGAGGGCAGGGAGTGCCAGGGCCAGGGTAGAAGAATTTTGTCCCGGGGTCATGAACGCCCTCACTGACACGGTGTTCACTGCACAGGAGATTGTCCTGTGCAAAGGCACTGGGGACACTTCTCTCTGCACCTCGCTTTCTTCTTTCAGTCCCAGCATTCATCACGGGCTGACAGGGGGCCCAGCAGAACTTGGCTGCCATTACTGTTTGGGTTGCTTTACCTGGGGAGGGGTTTGGGCCCCACTCACCTGCTCAGGGACTATTCCATCTCTGTGCTCAGGGTCACTCCCAGGGGGTCATGTGGTGCTGGGGATAGATCAAATGTGCACAGGAGCCCTTCGAGACATCTCTTGGCCCTATTGGTTATCACTTTTATGGCCACTGACTTAGTTCTGCTATTTGAACCCATCTCAGGGTGTGGCCAGAACCCTTTCTCTGCCCCTACCCACCCTCCTCCCCCCACTCACACACAAGAGAAAAGTGAACTTAAGCAAAATAGAATCGTTTCTCCATTGCACACCTGAGCCAGCACTGCACGTCGGGCACCCAGTGTCCTTCCATCCTGCTGCCCTGCCAGCTGTGGGGCTGCCGTCCCCCTCACCATTAAAGCTCCCACATAACCCACAAATCCAGTGCGTTCCTTCCTGCTTGTCAGTGCCAGCCATGTAGCGTCCCCAGTCTCCAGGGGGCTGGGACAGGGTACAAGGAGACGACCAGACTCCTTGCCACAGACCCCACGGGGACGGGCTTCTCCAGGGAGTTACATGTCAGCTGCCAGGGCCCGTGTGTGTGTGTGTGTGTGTGTGTGTGTGTGTGTGTGTGTGTGTGTGTGTGTGTGTGTGTGTGTGTGTGTGTGTGTGTGTGGTCACCCAGGAGTCAAATCACCCCCATTCTCCCTCCCGCATCTTACTGAAACGAGACTCCAGTTTTAGGGGTCTCCCCTGCCAGCAGCCAGCTAAGGAAGGTTGTATGGGAAGGACCCCCCAGACACAGCGAGGGAGCCGAGAACCCGCGGACTCTGCTCAGTCGCGCTCGGGAGCTGCAGGCGGGACCGCTGCGGGACCGGGTCTTGGCGCCACCTTGCGGCGAGGCTCCGCACTTGCACCGAGAACTCCTGCCTGATTTAGGGTTCTGAGCGCCTCCTGCTCTGGGACGGGATCCCGCTACACCGCTGCCTCCCCCTGGCAGTGACCGGGCACTTTCCTTTGAGGTGTCACCCGGAGTGGGAGCCCCACGCGTCTCCTGCGGTTTCCCTTTTACTCCTGTCAATGCATCGGGTCTTGCATGGCCCTTCAGACAGGCGGAGCAGGGAAGAGTCAGCCGGGCTGAGAGCTTTCAGGGCACACAGAGAGCCTGTGCACGCGGGGGGTGAGGGGGGACTGTGCACGCAGGGGGGACTGAACACTCAGGAGACTGCACACAGTAGAGGGCGTTCCTTACACGGAGAGGGGTCTGTGCATGCAGGGGTCTCCAGGGGGGCTATGCGTGCAGGGTCACTCCCGGAAGCGCTGGGGGAACCATGTGTGGCACTGGGGATTAGTCACCAAGGATGGCTATATGCGAAGCAAACACCTTAACCCCCTGCACTAGGGCCTCAATAAACTTTCTCTTTGCTTTGGGAATAGCTGGCAGTGCTCAGACCATGCCTACTGCAATGCTGGGGGGCGGGGGGGGGCAGGGTTTTGTTCCCTGCCACGCTTGGAGAACCGTAAGACACCAGGGATTGAACCCGGGCTCCCACATACGAAGCCCGCGCTCCAGCCCTTTGAGCCA
Source organism: Sorex araneus (assembly GCF_027595985.1). Taxonomy (NCBI): domain Eukaryota; kingdom Metazoa; phylum Chordata; class Mammalia; order Eulipotyphla; family Soricidae; genus Sorex; species Sorex araneus. The sequence continues at coordinate 46,236,551 of NC_073306.1, read as the reverse complement.
TCTATCCGGCCCCACTTAGTACATTTCCATGACACAAAACTCTCATATAATTCCACCAGACAAGACAAAGAATATGCCAACAAACACCCCCAGGTGCCCCAGATGTCACTGTCCAAGCAGCACCCTCCCCTCCTAGTCTGCAGCCCTCTTCAGCAGTCCCAGGAGAGCTGCTCTGTTCCCAGCGTTCATGTGAGAGAATGAGCGTGGCACTCACTGCCTGCTCTCTTCACGCCCGGGACATGACTCCGGTTGCTCTGTGCGGCTCTAGCTCGCTCACCCTCGCCTCCGCGGAACTCGGCCATGGAAACAGGCTTGTCTCGACTGAGGAGACCTTGGGCTTGTGTCTGGTCCAGGGATGTCACTGATGAGGCAGCACAGGGACTGATGCATGGTGCTTGGTGCTTCTGGGGGACGGAGGCCAGAGGCGGGTTCTCTTCCATTTGTTTGGCTCATTTCAAATCCTAAGAGCAGCCTGTGGGCAGCAGGTCCTCCTGGAATGAGCCTGGAATGAGCCTGGAATAGATTACTTGCTTTTTAATCTATTTGTTTTGGGGGGAGGCACACCTCAGGTCTTATTCCTGGCTATCCTAGGGATTACTCCTACCCACTGGACTATTGCTCTGACCCACTGCATTTGAGCACTGAAAATAAATTTTCAAGGACCAGAGAGATAGTACATGTTTATCCTGCGTGTGGATGACCCTGCTTTGATCCCTGACACCACATGGTCTGCTGATCATGGCTTGATGCAGCCCTAGAGGTCCCTGAGCACAGTTGGGGTGTGGTCCTGGAGGCCCCCAGCACTGCAGGGTCCAAGCAGTCCTGGCATTGAGCCGCTGACCCAGTTGTCCAAGAATCATCAGGAGTAGTTCCGACCCACTAGAGAAAAAAAAGACCCCTGGGTGCCAGGAGTTCAGGTTGCAGGAGGGGCTGGACTAGTGGCAAGGGGTTGCAGAACGGTGAAAGTCTGGGGGGTGTGCGGTGGGGGAGCCTGGGAGTGTACTGGGAACCACGCCCCAATCTCTACTGATTGCTCTCCTTCATCTGCCAGCAGTAAGAGCATGACGAGGTTCTGGGGCCTAAGGACAGATGGTCTGTGGAAGCTTCTTTTAGAAACCAGCTTCACAGTGACATTATTTCTCTATCTATAGATATATGTATATATATATGTACCTATATAGAGATTATGTATATATACCTATATATATCTACATATGTATATATAGATATATGCATATACATATGTATTATAGATATATACATGTAGATATTTATATACATTGATGTATATCTATATATACATACACATAATACATATAGGTATATACATACATATACATATATAGTGATTTATATATATAGTGATTTTATATATATATCACACACATATATAGTGATATATATACATATATACATATATATGTATATATATATATATATATATATATACACGAGACGTCAAAAGAACGCCTGAACGCCTGGCCACCCACCTACGAGATGGTCAGACTTCTTCGTCAAGACCCTGAACGAATGGTTTGATGTTCTTCATGTTCCTGGAGTGAGCAGACACCATTGGGCTACACTAGCATGCGACAGGGACAAATGGAGACATTATGGTGACTGCTTGAGCAAATCAATGAGCAACGGAATGACAGGTGATACAAGTGATGTTTATACACACATATATACATTTGAACCCAGGTCAGCTGCATGCAAGGCAAGTGACTTACCTGCGGTTCTAGCTCTCCAGACCCCATATTTTTTGGGGGAGGGTCACACCGGGCAATGCACAGGGGTTACTCCTGGCTCTGCACTCAGGAATTACTCCTGGCAGTGCTCAGGGGACCATATGGGATGCTGGGAATCGAACCCAGGTTGACTGCATGTAAGGCAAATGCCCTACCCGCTGTGCTATCACTCCAGCCAGACCCCATATTTTAAAACCATTTTCACTAAGATACTGGGACTTGCAATACGTTAATGACACTTTTCATGCATACATAATTCCAACACTGTACCCATCACCCAATACCTACTTCCCCACCAGTGTCTCAAGGGCCCTCCCAGAAAGCATAATTCATTAGACAAAATCTCCAGCTCCAATTACTTCGGCCATTTGTTTTTCCCTTGTCCCACATAGGAGAGAGGTCTTTTTAAAATTTTCATTTTCTATTTTAATTTTTTTGTTTTATGGAGTGATAGCACAATAGTAGGGCATTTGCCTTGCACGAGGCCGACGCAGGTTCAATTCCTCTGCCCATCTCAGAGAGCCCGGCAAGCTACCTAGAGTATCCCGCCTGCACGGCAGAGCCTGGCAAGATACCCGTGGCATATTCAATATGCCAAAAACAGTAACAAACAAGTCTCAGGATGGAGATGTTACTGGTGCCTGCTCGAGCAAATCAATGAGCAATGGAATGACAGTGACAGTTATTTTATAAAATAGTTCACGATATTTGATTACATTTAATATTCGAACACCAATCCCACCACCATTACACCTTCCCACAACCATATTTCAGATGTTTCTATCCTGAATCCCAACCCCTGCCCCAAGGCATAACCAAAATAATTTATTTTGTATTGTTTGTTATGAAAAACCACTGAAAATGCTACAAAAAGTTTCCTTAGAGGAAAGAATGTGAAGATTGTTGTATTTCACCGAGGGGTCATTGAGCCCTTTTATAAGAGAACACTAAGATGTTGTTAAAAGTCGAAACTTGTGTGATTATATATATACATATATATACATATGTATATATATATATCTGTAAAAAATTATTTCCCTCTAAGATTGGTCACCTCTTACTTTAAACCCCATCAAATGTGGTGCGGTCCTCTCGGAGTATGGGTGGTGTAAGGTATAAGTTGTCCAGGAATAGGTTCACTCATGGGTGAGGCGTGTGGAGCGTGTGGAGAGTGACTACGAGCTTGGCAGCAGTTGAGTTCTGGAGGTTTTTGGCTCCTGGGGCTGAGTCCCTTGGGATGGGAGAAGTCTCAGCCTGGCGCGGGGTCCGGTGGCATGGTTATGGCGTGTGTCCTGCTATGCTCCCTTCTGGGAGAGAAGGACAATGAAACTCTGGATGGAGGTAGAGGATGAGATTATCTGGAACAGCGAGAGGTGGCTTATGAGCATGACTGCTGAGTTGCCGGAAGCAGGGGGACATGGGGAGAGGATCCTTGTTCCTAGTTCCGTTGAACCCAGAATTTTCAGTCAAGAGTCCTGCATACCTGGGTTTTCTGCAGATTTGCTCATGGGTGAAAAAAGTTTATTTCTTACGGAGTGGTGACACCCACACATACATAAAGCTAAACTCCTAAAATCCCACAAAATCATGAATCAATAGTAAGTTGCTAAGTTTTTTCATGAATTGTGTTATCTTTCTTTTTTCTACAGGTATATAAATCCAAAAATTAATAATATGAATAATTTTATGCTACCACATTTTAAATGAAGATGAAATAGACATATCCTACAAATACACAATTTAGTCCCATTGTTCTTCAATTTGCTCGAGCGGGCACCAGTAACATTTCCATTGTGAGACTCGTTACTGTTTTTGGCATATCGAATACAGCATGGGTAGCTTGCTAGGCTCTGCCGTGCGAGCGGGATACTCCCGGTAGCTTGCCGGGCTCTCTGAGAGGGATGGAGGAATGGAACCTGGGTCGGCTGCATGCAAGGCAAACGCCCTACCCACTGTGCTATCGCTCCAGTCCTAAAACTGTTTAATCATTTAAAATTGTCAATTAATTTTAAATTAATTAAAGTAACTACAAACCTATAGTAAAGAAAAAAGAGACATAAACATAATGGGAACATTAAAGCACTGTGGTTTTCCTTTTTTTTTCTTTTTGGGTCACACCTGGCAATGCACAGGGGTTACTCCTGGCTCTGCACTCAGAAATTACCCCTGGCGGTGCTCAGGGGACCATATGAGATGCTGGGAATCAAACCCAGGTTGGCTGCATACAAGGCAAACGCCCTACCCGCCCTACCCGCTGTGCTATCGCTCCAGCCCAAGCACTGTGGTTTTCAAAGTGTGAAGTCTCAGGCAGGAGCGACAGTACAGCACGGAAGGCTCTTGCCTTGCATGCAGCCAGCCTGGGTTCAATCTGCAGCATCCCATATGGTTTCCTGAGTCCGCTAGGAGTAATCCCTGAGCACTGCCATGTGTGGCCAAAAAAGAAAAATCAAAACAAACAAGCAAAATATGGGAAGCCTCTAGAAAGCCAGGGGAGTTGGTCAATCTAATGCTCACACTATTATAAGTACTTGAATTTATTAAAAAATGCCTATTTACGCTAAACTGCTGTTTTCACGCTCCCACTGCAGTTTTCTTTATTGGGTGGGAGCCTTCCGAGCAGTGTCCAGGACCCCCAGAAGGCCTCGGAGGGATGGCCAGCCACCAGGTCTGCAATGCAATGCCCAAGCCAGGGATGCCCTGCAGTGCCCAGGAGCACCCAAGTCACCTCCCGGAGCTCTGGGGCCTCCAGATTTCACCTAGCAGTGCTCAGGGACCAGGTGGGACTGATTTCGACCACACACAAGTTACGCCTTAAGCCCTCTCCTACCTCTCCAGGCCTCCTAAGTTACTTTTTTTTTTTTTCAATGAAACAGGCAAGGCAGCATATTTTGGATGTTTTACACAATTTAGAAGGAGGAGAATTTTTTAAAATTTTGTTGTTTAGACCACACCTGGTGATGCTCAGGGATTACTCTTGGCTCTACCCTCAGGAGTCACTCCTGACGGTGCTCAGGGACCGAACTGGGAAGCACCTTACCCTTTTATCTCTCTGGCCCCTGAAATTTTTTTTTTTGTTGTTGTTGTTGTTTTCACTTTGGGCCACATCAGCAGTGCTCAGGGCTTACTCCAGTTCTGTGCTCAGAGATCATTCCTGGCTGGAGACCACATGGCATGCCTGGGATCCAACTCAGATGGTGGAAGGCAAGCACCTGGGCTGCTATGCTATTTCTCCAAGTCCCGAATGAAGAAAATTTTAAGGCCTGTAAAAGTTTGAAAGTGCTTTACACTAAAAAGGGAATATTGGTTTAGAAAATATAACAGTCCAGATAATGCTTAAGTATCTGCATCAATAAGTTAAAAATTACAAAAATACACAGAGATGTAAAAAAAATCGCCTATATAGACATAAAAGTGGAACATTCATTAGCACATCAGTTGGGCGTTTGCCTTTCACGTGGCCCAACCTCGGCCCCTCTCGGAGAGCCCGGCAAGCTACCGAGAGTATCGAGCCCACTCGGCAGAGCCTGGCAAGTTACCCGTGCATATTGGATATGCCAAAAACAGTAACAATAAGTCTCTCAATGAGAGATGTTACTGGTGCCCGTTCGAACAAATCAATGAGCAACGGGATGACAGTGACAGTGACAGTGATAAAATCCCTTGGCAAGCTAGGAATGAACAGATCTTTCTTCGTATAGTAGAGGACCAGCAAAAGTGCGCCGAGTGTCATACTCAATGGCAAAGTGCTGAGAAGTTTGTCTTGTCTTTTTCTTGGGGAGGCTGCAGACACCCACCCAGCAGTGCTCTGGGTTTACTCCTGGTTCTAACCTCAGGGATCACTCCTGGCAGGCTTGGGGGGCTATACAGGATACCCAGAATAGAACCTGGGTCAGCCCCATGCAAGGCAAAAGCCCTACCCACTGTAATATTGCTCCAGCCCTGTCTTGTCTTTGAAAGAAGTTTGTTTAATGCTTCAGATGCAAGAATATGAATTCCCTAAACTGTTGCCTGTCCATGAAACTGTATTGGTTCCTTCAAATCTGAATGATAATCTAGCTGGAAAGAGTATTCCTGGGGAGGTGTTAATTTCTTTCTTCTCTTTTCTTCTTTTTTAAACTGTATTCTACTAATATCTTCTGGTGTGTAGAGTCTCATACGATAATCTTTGAATCTTATGATTTTCCTTTGTAAGTTTCCTTTTTTGATCTTGCTGATTTTAATATTGTCTCTGTCTTTGGCTTTTGTTATTCTGATTATAATGTGTTTTGGAGTTTTTCTTTTTAGACTCAATTTGTGCTGGGACCTTTTAGGTTCCTTGGATCTCAGTGCATGCACTCCTCAACTCTGGGAAATTCTCACCTACAATTTCTTTAATTCATGGTTCTTCATAGAATTTACCTTCCTGTTTTTCAGGACTGGAGCGATAGCACAGTGGGTAGGGTGCTTGCCTTGCATGCGGCTGACCGGGTTTCATTCCTCCATCCCTCTCAGAGAGCCCAGCAAGCTACTGAGAGTATCCTGCTGGCACTGCAGAGCCTGGCAAGCTACCTGTGGCATATTCGATATGCCAGAAACAGTAACAAGTCTCACAAAGGAGATGTTACTGGTGCCTGCTTGAGCAGATCAATGAACAACGGGATGACCTGGTAGATCTCAGGGAACCATACGGGGTGCCAGGGAGCAAACTCAGGATGGTTGCATGCAAGGCGAACTCCCTACTTGCTGTACTATCACTAGCACATTAAAAAAAAAAACTCATTTTTTGGGGGGGGTTTTCTTTGGACCACACTCAGCAATGCTCAGGGCTTACTCATTTTTTTGGGGGGGAGGTGGGGGCGGGGTATGGGTGGTGCGTGTTCACACCAGGAGATGCTCAGGGATTACTACTGGCTCTGTACACAGTAATTACTCCTGGTATTGCTTGGGAATCTATATGGGATGCTGGGGATCAAACCTGGGTCAGCCGCATGCAAGGCCCTACCCACCACACAGTCTCTCTGCCCCCTATTGCATTTTTTTTCTAACATCACCTACATATTCTTCATTTCTGTTATTTCTGCTTGTAGTTTTATTATTACTTTTGGGTTTTTTGTTTTTTTATGGGCCACACCCAGTGATTATCGTTACTCCTGGCTCTGCGCTCAAGAATTACTCCTGGCTGTGCTTGAGGGACCATATGGAATCACGGGGATTAAATCTGGGTTGGCTGTGTGCAAGGCAAACGCTGTACCATTGCTCTGGCCCCATAGTTTTCTCACTTTGGCTCTCAGACTTTCTTGTGTTTTGCTGACTACCTGTGCCATCATTTCTTTGAGCTCATTAAACATCCTCACTCTGGAGTCACTAGCATCCTTCTCTGGGAGTTTACAGCTGGTTGGTACAGAAGAGCCTTCCCTGTTGTTATCTTCACTCAGTGAACCTGGCGCGCTTCTACACCTCTTCCCCTTCATCTTCGCTGTCTCCTGCCGTGCTGAGGGTGAATCTTTGGCGTCACCCCCTTGAGTCTCTGAGGGGTTAGGTTGTGCATCGCTCTTTTCCTTCCCTGTGTGTTTTCACTCATGACTGAAAGTGCAACAGTGAGTGGAGTAAGGTGTGATGAAGCAAATGCTTCAGCAGGTGTGGAGGGAGCTGCCGAGATGGCCAGGGGCAGGCATGGAGGCTGCCAGGACCCCAACTTCTCTTCACGCTAAAGAAACTTAGTATGAGAATCAGATCAAAGAGCCAAGTGTCTCGATTTGGCCCACAAACTGTAATCTGATGATCTTGTCTTCAGGGGTAGAATGCCAGGGTGAGATTATTAAAAGGACAAAAGAGGGATGTTGCTGAGGGACTCTGGGCGACATCAGATGATTCCCAGAGAATTTAGAGGCTCACAGAAAAATCAAGTAGAAAAGTGCCCCACCTTCCACCTCATACAGCCTCTTGCCCTGGTGACACATTATAAAGGCTGAACTAACATGGGAGCGGTATTAACTCATCTGTAGGGACGCTGCACTCTATATCCTTTCTTTTTTTTTGTTTTTGTTTTTTGTTTTGTTTTGGGTCACACCAGGCAATGCACAGGTGTAACTCTTGGCTCTGCACTCAGGAGTTATCCCTGGTGGTGCTCAGGGGACCATATGAGATGCTGGGAATCGAACCTGGGTCGGCCGCGTGCAAGGCAAATGCCTTACCCACTGTGCTATTGCTCCAGCCCCTATATCCTTTGTTTGCTTTTTTGAGGGTGCCAAATTCATCTGTGCTCAGGGGTCACTCCTGGTGGGTCTCTGGGGACCAGATGGGGCAGCCAGGAATAGAAGCCATGACAGACACATGCCAGGCTAATAATGTCTTAGACCCTATGCTCTCACTCCAGGTTCCTAAGGACAACTATTTTGAAAACCATCCTATGGTCTATTATTATTATTTTTAATTTGGGGATCATACCCCGTGATGCTCAGTGCTTATTCCTGCTTCTGTGCTAAGCTCCTGGAAGTGATGGAACCTGGTCTGTGGTGTGCAAGGCAAGCGTCGTACCCTCTGTACTATTTCTCCAGTCCCACACGCCTTGGGTTTGAGAAAGGCACAGCCTGTTTCTACCACCTATCACCTAGACCCGCTTTCACTTCTCTACAATACCTTGCTCCCAGCCCCTCCCTCCTTTGCCTAAGCCCCTGGAAACAGGATCTATGTTTTGATGGTGGTGGTGGTGGGGGTGGGCTGCACCTGACAGTGCTCAGGGCCGATGGTGGTGCTCTGGGAACCGTGTGGTGTGGAGGATGAACTCCAGGCCTCTCGCATGTGGAGCAAGTGCTCAGCCCATTGAGCCTCTCCCCAGCCCCTGGGGATCTTTCCATCATCTTCTTTGTTTTGCTTTTGTTAAAAATTTTTTTTTTATTAGTGAATCACCGAGGGATACAGTTACAGACTTACAAACTTCCGTGCTTGCATTTCAGTCATACAATGGTCAAGTGCCCATCCCTCCACCAGTGCCCATTCTCCACCACCAATGGTCCCAGCATCCCTCCCACCACCCCCACCCTGTCCCCTCCACCCCACCCCGCCTCTGTGGCAGGGCATTCCCTTTTGCTCTCTTTCTCCTTTTGGGTGTTGTGGTTTGCAGTGGAGGTATTAAGTGGCCATCATGTTTGGTCTATAGTCTACTTTCAGCCCGCATCTCCCATCCCGTACGGGCCCTCCTAGCACCCTTTACTTGGTGGTCCCTTCTCTATCTGAGCTGCCTTTTCCCCCAGCATGGGGGGCCGGCTTGTTTTGCTTCTTTTCAGAATGTCAGAGAATTGGAATCTCCTGGGATGGAGCCTTTTCAAATCAACTTCCTTCACTAGATTGTGTTTCCCTTCCTCCCTGTCTCAGCAGCCTGATAGCTCATTTCTTTTTGGGTCACACACGGCAATGCACAGGGGTTACTCCTGGCTCTGCACTCAGGAATTACCCCTGGTGGTGCTCAGGGGACCATATGGGATGCTGGGAATTGAACCCGGGTCGGCCACGTGCAAGGCAAACGCCCTACCCGCTGTGCTATTGCTCCAGCCTCAATAGCTCCTTTCTTATCATTGAGAACACCCCATTGTATGCACAGTTATTTATCCACTGACCACAACTCAGTTGCTTCTAAGCTTTAACAGTTACGAACGGACCTGCATGATATTCATGTGCAGGCCTCTGTGAGGATGATCTTCCCCTCATCTGGGTATTAAGCAGCACCACTGCAGTCGAAGCTAGTGTAACAGTGCTGAGGTACCTGGCTGAGTGGGCCTGATGCTCAGGGGTTGGGGGCTGGAGACGGGTGCGGCTTCCGAGCAAGGCCACCCCTGCAGGGCTCAGGGGCCATCAGGCCCACTCTGGGCAGTGCTGGGGGTAAGTTGTGGCACAGGGGACCAAACTCAGGGTCCAGGGCATGGAAGGCACATACGTCAGCCCTTTGGGCCATTGTCCCCCTAAATTTTCTTTTTTTTTTTCTTTTTGCTTTTTGGGTCACACCCGGCAATGCTCAGTGGCTACCTGACTCTGCACTCAGAATTACTCCTGGCAGAGCTTGCTCCAGCCTCAATAGCTGCTTTCTTATGGGAACCATATGGGATGCTGGGGATGCAAGCCGGGTCGGCCACATTCAAGGCAAACGCCTTCCCTGCTGTACTATCATTCCAGCCCTCCATTTTCTTGACATTGTCAAGTACATAAAGTCTCAGTGACATAACACATCAATTTGCATGTGTACACAGAAGGAAATGATCACTACGCCTTATACTTTGTTCTCTGGGGATGAGATTCTGAAGATCTACTCTTAGAAAAATTCTAATATACAACACACTACGAAAACTCTAGTTTCCGTGCTGTACATTACACCTCTGTGACATTTATTTTACAGCTTGAAATTTTCATCTCTTGATTGTTTTGCCCTCTGGTCCGCTGGGAAAGGTGTCGATGTGTGTTGAGAATCATTCTTTCACAAGTGGCTATCCAGCCGCTCCGGCACAATTTATTCAACAGTTGATTCTTTCTGGTGCTAATATAAAGCACTCACAAAGTACTCACAAAGCTCAACAGCAAAAAAACCCATGGGGCTGGAGCGATAGCACAGCGGGTAGGGCGTTTGCCTTGCAATGCGGCCGACCCGGGTTCGATTCCCAGCATCCCATATGGTCCCCTAAGCACCGCCAGGAGTGATTCCTGAGTGCAGAGCCAGGAGTAACCCCTGTGCATCGCTGGGTGTGACCCCCCCAAAAAAATTATCCCATTAAGACACGGGGATGGGCGCCTGAGAGACAGTAGAGCTGGTAAGGAGCTTGCCTCACCTGCAGCCTACCTGGGTTTCACTCCCAGCACTAGACATGATCCCTGAGCACAGAGCCAGTCATAAGCTGTGAACATTGCTGAGTGTGGTCTTACAACAAAAGCAAAGAGTAAAAGGAACTGGGGGGCCAGAGAGATAGTACAGTGCGCAGGGCACTTGTGTTGTATGGGACCAACCTGAGTTCGATCCCCGGTACCCCAAATGGTCCCCTGAGCCCCACCAGGAGTGATCTGTGAGTGCAGAGCCAGGAGTGTAAGCCCTGAGCACACCAGGCATGGCCCCCTCGCCCCTCACCCCCAAGAAAAAAGAAAGAAAAAAAGAAACTGGGATAGGAGATGTACAGACACTTCCCTAAAGAGAACATATGAAAGATCAGCAGGCATGAGGAAATGGGTTCACTATAGCTTATCTGGGAAAATGCAAATCAAAATAACAATGAGATCTCATCTAGCACCACTAAGAACAGCATATCGAAAGGACTGCAACCGGCCAGAGAGATAAGGCAGTGAGTTTGCCTGGCTGACCCGGGTTGGAGCCCTGGTACCACACACACATGGTTTCCTGAGCCCCCCGCCCCCTCCCCACTGCTTACCCCCAGGAATAAACCCTGAGTAAACTGTAGGTAGTGCAAAATTCAAGGCCAAAATAGAAACTAAAAAGATTAGAACCAACTGAGCCACTGGACCCACCAACTAGTCTTGGTGGGGATGTGGTAAAAAAGAACCCTTTCATTGTTCTTGGAAGTGTCATCTGGTTCAGCCTCCATGGAAAAGAACATGGAGATTTCTCCCCAAAAATAAAGATAGAGCTTCTGTTGACCTAGTGATTCCGTGTCTTGGTATTTATCCCCACAAAACAAAAACATTAACTTGAAAAGCTGTATCGTGTCTATGTTCATTGCAGTGTGAAGGACAAGAACCAGGATATGGAAACAACCCAAATGTCCAACAGCAGGCAAATGGATAAAGAAGCTGTGGGTTGGACAGATAGTACAGGGATTGTGGCGATTGCCTGGCATGCAGCCAGCCCTGGTTCAATCCCAGGCACTGCATATGGTTCCCAGAGCTCTGCCAGAAATGATTCCTTAAATTCGGAGCCAAGAGTAAGCCCTGAGCATTCAGTATGGCTCCAAAACAAAACAAGTTATGGTGCATACATTCAATGGAACACTGTAGCACTGCACTGCACTGTCGTCCCGTTGTTCATTGATTTGCTTGAGCGGGCACCAGTAACATCTCCATTATGAGACTTGTTGTTACTGTTTTTGGCATATCAAATATGCCATGGGTAGCTTGCCACGCACTCTATATCCTTTCTTTTTTTGTTTTTGTTTTTTGTTTTGTTTTGGGTCACACCTGGCGATGCACAGGGGTTACTCCTGGCTCTGCACTCAGGAATTATCCCTGGCGGTGCTCAGGGAACCATATGGGATGCTGGGAATCGAACCCGGGTCGGCCGCATGCAAGGTAAATGCCCTACCCGCTGTGCTATTGCTCCAGCCCCTATTCATTTATTTTTTAAAAACTAAAATATTGCAGTTTGCTGCAATATGAAACTGGAGGGTATATCATGTTAAGTGAAATCAATCAGAGGGAAAGGATAAATACCAGATAATCTCACTTATCTGTAGTATATAAACAAGACATGGGGGCAGACAGTATTTTTTTTTTTTTTTTTGCTTTTTGGGTCACACCCGGCGATGCACAGGGGTCACTCCTGGCTCATGCACTCAGGAATCACCCCTGGCGGTGCTCAGGGGACCATATGGGATGCTGGGATTCGAACCTGGGTCGGCCGCAAGCAAGGCAAACGCCCTACCCGCTGTGCTATCGCTCCAGGGGGGCAGACAGTATTGAATGACAAATTCTTGGCCTTGGATTACTAAACTCAGATTACTGAGCAGCAGGGCAAATGGACTAGAAACAGCAAAGGGACAGAGGTGGCAGTCTTGGGCAGTGAGGTGGTGGTGAAAGTAGTAACTGTGTATATCAAAACCACAAATCCTCCGCTAGTGTAACTATGTTACCAAAACTACAAGAGACATTAAATTAAGATTTCTTCAAGCCTGTGCTCAAGAACAGGTGTCTGGCTTGCTTGTCTCTTTCCTTGCTTGCCTAGTTTCACTCTGGGGAAGACTGACTTCTCTCTTGAGCATGTACAGCATGTACTTCTGTCTTTTCTCTCACATCTAGTTTCTAAGTAAATTTCAATAAAAACTACATTGTGGGGCTGGAGCGATAGCACAGCAGGGGCATTTGCCTTGCACGCGGCTGAGCCGGGTTCGATTCCCAGCATCCCTTATGGTCCTGAGCACTGCCAGGAGTAATTCCTGAGTGCAGAGCCAGGAGTAACCCCTGAGCATCGCTGGGTGTGACCCAAAAGGCAAAACAAACAAACAAACAAACAAACAAACAAACAAACTACCTTGCTTCACACACACAAGGCAAATGTCTTAGTCCCCATACTATTTCTGTCCCAAATATTGTTTTTTTTTCTCAACAAGATTGCTTCTTTTAAGAGATTTTGTATGCATAGTTTATTATATTTATATCTAAGCATTTTGCTTTTTGGTGCTTATGTAAGTGGTTTCAAAGATTTCAAAGATGCACTTACTTTGAAATCAGGCTATTTAATGCCATTCCCATAATACATTGTATTATTATAAATATCACTTGTGAAGGTTTATTAAGTCTTATACCAAAATCTCTCTGGCTGTGCTCAAGGCTTTTTCCAGGCTCTGTGCTCAGGGATCACTCCTGGCAGGCTTGGGGAATCAAATGTGGTATTGGGGATCAGACCTGGGGCAGGTATATGCATGGCAAGAGCACTCTCTCTGGCCCCAAAATATATATTTTTTTTAAATTGAATCACTGTGAGATAGTTACAAGCTTTCGTCCAAAATAATTCTTAATTGAATTTTTTTTCGGGGGGTCACACTTGGCGATGCACAGGGGTTACTCCTGGCTCTGCACTCAGGAATTACTTCTGGCAGTGCTCGGGAGACCATATGGGATGCTGGGAATTGAACCTGGGTCGACTGCGTGCAAGGCAAACGCCCTACTCGCTGTGCTACCGCTCCAGCCCCTCTTAACTGAATTTTTAAATAAAATTTTAAATGATCCCAGAAGACTCCTTAGAAGAAATCAAATCCTTATATCTGAACCAAAGAATGAGCTAGGTAGAATTAATTCCAAATTACTTTAACAAATACATGGTACTTACAGTTTATCACAGCAGAACCTGACAAGCTCCCTGTGGCACATTTGTTATGCCGAAAACAGTAATAATAACAGGTCTCATTTCCCTGATCCTGAAAGATGCGTAAGGAGAGGCTGCTAAAATCTCGGGGCTGTGACAAATGGAGACGCTATTGGCACCTGGTCGAGTACATCGATGAACAAGGGGATGACAGTGATAGTGATGTAAGTGGTGTTGCTTCAAATTCTGATTTTTCATTGCTTAGAATACAGGAAAGCAGTTGAGTTTTCTGTATATGAATCTTATATCCTAAGGCCTTGTTACAATTGTTTTATTCAGTTCCAATTTTTGTTCTTTGGTATTTCCCACAAAGATAATCATTTGTGAATAAAGCATTGCATTCTTCCTTTCCTGTGAAGACCTTGTATTTACTTTTCTTATCTCTGCATTAACTAGAATTTCTAGTAAGATGTTGGCTAGGAGTAGTGAAAGGGGCCTTTTTTGTTGTTTATCTTAGGGGGAAAGCAATTACATTCTCATGAAGTTCATTGGCTGCAAGTCTTCTGTAAATTTAGCAAGATGAGAAGGTCCCATTTATTCCCTAAGCTTGCTTAAAACTTTTTTTTTTTTTTTTTTGCCACACCTGGCTATACTCAGGGCTTAGTCCTGGCAGGTTCACGGGATCATATGTGGTGCCAAAGATCAAACCCAGGCTGGTTGCATGCAAGGCAGGTGTCTTACCCATTGTACCACTGCTCTGGCTCAAGGAAGAGTTTTTGTCATGCATGTTTGCATCTAGTGATAAGTTCTTGCCAATTTTCATCCTGATTCATGTGAAGGACTACAAATTCTTTCTTTTCTTTCTTTTGTTTTTTTTTGGGTCACACTCGGTGATGCACAGTGGTTACTCCTGGTTTTGCTCTCTGGAATTACTCCTGGAAGTGCACAGGGGACCAAATGGGATGCCGGGAATTGAACCTGGGTCGGCCGCATGCAAGGCAAATTATTTCTAAATGTCCAACTAGCTTCACATACCTGGATAAATTCCATTTGGTCATGGCATGTAAATATTTTTATACACCATTGGATTCTATTTGCAATATTCTGATGAATTTCTATATCGATATATTGATATTGGTTGTAGTTTTCCTATTACCATCTTTGATTTTGGTTTCAGGTAATGCTGATGTCATAAACTATTATTACTTCTGCTTGTTTTCTGCTAGAAACTGGTAAAAGTTTCTTCCTTAAATGCTTGGTAGATTTTAAGAGTGAGTTACCTGGGCCTGCTGTGTAGACGTGCCCTTTCAAGTGGTGCTGAAGAGATCCAGTGGTATCTGGCTCCCCGGGCTGGCAGCTCAGTGCTAGGACTCACGAATGTGGTTCTCCTGTCCTGTAGTGATGGGGCACCAGGGCTACCCTGACATGATGCTGGTGATGCTCAGTAGTCAGGGACTGAGCCTGGGTTGAAGTCACATGCTTAACATGTGTCTGAACCCTGCTGTAATTTCTCCTGGCCCTTGAGTTTTTTTGGGGGGCAGAGAGGGGAGTTTGGGCCACACCCAGCTCAAACTCAGGGCCTACTCCTGGCTTTGCCCTCAGAGGTCACTCCTGGAAGTGCTTGGGAAACCAGATGTGGTGCCAGGGATTAAACCTGGGTCAGCCTCAAGCAAGGGAGTGTACTATCTCCGAGGCCTCAAGATTGTTTCTTTTTTTTTTCTTTTTGGGTCACACCCGGAGATGCACAGGGGTCACTCCTGGCTCTGCACTAGGGGACCATATGGGATGCTGGGAATCGAACCCGGGTCGGCCTCGTGCAAGGAAAATGCCTTACCCACTGTGCTATCGCGCCAGCTCCTCAAGATTGTTTCTTTCAAGAGATTTTGTATATGTATTTTGTTATATTTATGTCTAAGCCTTTTAATTTTTGGTGCTTACATAAATTGTCACTGTCATCCCGTTGCTCATCGATTTGTTCGAGGGGGCACCAGTAATGTCTCTCGTTGTGAGATTTATTGTTACTGTCTGGCATATCCAATACACCACGGGTAGCTCGCCAGGCTCTGCCATGCGGGCGCGATACTCTTGGTAGCTTGCCAGGCTCTCCGAGAGGGGCGGAGGAATCGAACACGGTCAGCCGCGTGAAAGGCGAACGCCCTACCACTGTGTTATCGCTCCAGCCCAATACATAAATTGTATTATTTCAAATTCCAGTTGTTCATATGGGAACATGATACCAATCTCTCCAGCCCCTTGATTCAATTTTTTAAATAAAGGTCTGTTAGACACCCTGCTAATTTTGTTAGCTTGTTTTAAGGATTTGATCCAATTAATCTAGATGATCAAACCTGAGTTGTTCATAATATTCTTTTATTACCTCCTTAATTTCCCCCAAGATCAGTAGTGGACTCTAATTTCTTGTATTAGTAACTTGAGTCTTATTCTTATTGATTAATTTTACAAGACATTTATGGAAGTTTCCCCAAAATTCAGTTTTACGTTCTATTGATCTCTTGATTTCTAGTTTCAATTTCATTGTTCTGTGCTGAATGTTATCTCTCTCCTTCTTCTTACTTTGGATTTAATTTTCTCTTCTTTTTCCAGTTTCCTAAGGTAAAAGCATATTGACTTTAGTTCTTTATAATAGTTCATACTTTTGCTTTGACAAAATTTGATATATTTTCATTTAATTCAAAATACTTACGACTTCTTTGACCTACATTATTATTATTATTTTTTTCCTTTTTTGGGTCACACCCGGCAATGCACAGGGGTTACTCCTGGGTCTGCACTCAGGAATCACTCTTGGTGGTGCTCAGGGGATCATATGGGATGCTGGAAATTGAACTCAGGTCGGCTGCATATAAGACAAACTGCCCTACCTGCTATGTTATCACTCCAGCCCTCTACATTATTTAGAAGTTTGTTTAATCTCTAAGCATTTTGGGGACTTTCCAGCTGCTATCTTCCTCGGACTTACTTCTAGTTTCATTCTATCAAGAATCACCCCTCATTTATTCCTAGTAAGTTCCCTTGCTATAAAGTCTGCTTTGCTTGAAATTAGTTGAACTGTTCCAATTGATTAGTTACCACAATAGTTTTCTCTATATCTAAACTGACAATTAAGAAAAAATATTGTTTTCTGGGCCACACCCACCCGTGCTCAGGGATTTACTCCTGGTGTGACTCAGGGAACCATATGTGGTGCTGGGGATTGAACCCAGGTAGGCTGTGTGAAAAGTAAGTGCCTTACCTGCTGTACTATCTCTCCAGCCCCTAACCTGCGTTTCTCATAGGCTATATATGATTTGTTTCCTACTTTTTGGGCTATACTCAGCAATGCTCAGGGGTTACTCCCGGCTCTGCACTCAAGAATTATTCCTGGTGGTACTCTGGGGACCATATGGGATGCCAGGGATTGAACCTGGGTTGGACACATGTAAGACAAATGTCCTACCTGTTGTACTATTGTTCTGGCCCCTGGGTCTTTTTTTTTTTTTTTAATCTGCTGGCAATCTTTACCTTATAACTAGATCACTGACATGAATTACTGATGTTAATTTTACATTTTTCAGTGTTTTTATTTTGGAGTCACAACAGTGCTTAGGGCTAACTTCTAGCACTGAGCCCAGGGGTCATTTTCTGGTGGTGCTTGAGTGACTATATGTGATGCCAGGGATGGAACCAGAGACGGCTGTGTGTCACACAAGCATCCTAACTCCTGTACTATCTCTCCAGCCCCAAACTTTGGGTAGAGCTGGGATGAAAGGTAAAATATTGGGGCTGGAGCGATAGCACAGCGGGTAGGGAGTTTGCCTTGCACGCGGCCAACCCAGGTTTGGTTCCCAGCATCCCATATGGTCCCCTGAGCACCACTAGAGGTGATTCCTGAGTGCAGAGCCAGGAGTGACCCCTATGCATCGCCGGGTGTGACCCAGAAAGTAAAAGAAAAAAAAAGGTAAAATATTGAAAGAAAGGCAAACTGTGAGTTTTGAATTTTGAGCAAAGAGGTAAATTGTAGTGTACCTTTTAGTGTTTTATTTTGGGAAGAGTAATTTTGTGGGTATTAATGCTGGTTTCCATTGCAGAAGCAAAAACAAGTCATCCTGGGGCTGGAGAGATAGCACAGCGGGTAGGGCGTTTGCCTTGCACGCGGTCGACCCGGGTTCAAATCCCAGCATCCCATATGGTCCCCTGAGCACCGCCAGGGGTAATTCCTGAGTGCAGAGCCAGGAGTAACCCCTGTGCGTCTCTGGGTGTGACCCAAAAAGAAAAAAAAAAAAAAACAAAAAAAAAAAAACAAGTCATCCTCCTTTTCATCACTTCTTGCTCTCTAAAGATGGGAAGGATGATTTGGATTTGGGCAAATGTCTGGCCTTCTGAGTCTTGATCATAGGATATGTCAATTAAAATACCTCACATTCCTGGGTTTGGGCACTAAAAACATCCAAACAAAAACTCCTTCATAGTAGTAGGAAACAAAACTTTTTTCAGGTAGGGGATGGGGAGGGCTGGGCTCCCTACAAGTGCTCCAAGGATCACTCAGGGCCAACCAAATAAGAACAGAAGTTCTGCGTGAGGGTCCTAAGATGTTACAGTGCTGACTGGGCTCTGGGGTAGCAGGGATCACCAGGCCACTCCACTAGTCCTCGGAGGTCCTTAGGGCTGTATCTGTTGGTGCTCTGGAGTCTCCAGGGCTAGACCTTAAGTACTTAGAGGTCGGGGTGGTGCTGGCATGCTGGGGACTGAGCAAGGCTCAGGTGTATGCAGGCATGTCTCCCTGGCCCCTGAGACTTTTTGAAAGGAAAACAAATTTTGTGGAAATCCTGCTAAATGAATCTGAGTTCAAGTACTAGCAGTTGGGACTTTCGGCCAATGTCTTCATGTGTCATAAATGGTAAAATTTTGTAGTATGAGAGAAGTCTAGAAATAAACCCTATGTCACCAACTGTGCTACATTAGGCAAATCGCTTTTATTTTTGAAAAATGAAGTCCAAGGGCCTGGAGTGACAGCTCAATGTAGCTAAGAGCATGCTTTGCACGTGGGAGGTCAGGGTTCAAGTTCTGGTACCACGTATCGCCCTGAAGAGGCAGGAATGGCCCTCATGCACCGCTGGCTGTGGCCCCAAACCAAAAAGAGATTATCCAAGAGTAAGTAAAAGAACATCCCACGCGTAGCTCAGAGGTAGCGGGCATGCTCTTCCTGTGGGGTCCTGGTCCACTCCCCAACACAAGGAAAAGCATCTGGCTCACAGGGGATGCTCGTAGGAAAGTGACTTAACCGAAGGGCTTTGTTCCCCAAGGCTGTTCTTCCCTTCAACTGGGAGGGTGAGAGGGAGGTGCAGTGTTATGTTAGCCTCAAACGTCACTGCCATCTTCTGGCTCAATTTGTATGATTTGGGAAAATGCAGTTTAGAGCACTCTGTACTTAGAAACGCTTTTCTATGAAGGCAGAGTAACTCCTAGCAGTGACTTGCCTAACGCTGAGTGGTCCAATACCTGACCTACCGGTACTGACCCAGCTTTCTCTCAATCCCGGGCACACTGACACTTCATGAATCAAGCCTTAGGATCCCAGCCTTTGTTTTTCGATCCTGGTCTCAAAACGCACATGTGCAGGGTCTGGAAGGTGGCTCAGAGATTTGAAGTTTCACTTTCTACTACTATGAAGGAGCTCTTGTTTGGATGCTTTTGGTGCCAAAACCCAGGAATGTGAAGGTATTTTAATTGACATATCCTATGATTGAGACTCAAAAGGCCAGCCTGTGAGTTCCTGTTTGACCTAATCCAAGTCATCCTTCCCAACCTAGACTGCGAGGCTGCAAGTTCAAATCTCTGTACGGCTGCAGGTGCCAAGGTGATCCTTCAGCCTGTGTGAAATCCCCTTGTGAGAAAGAGAAAACCAATGTGGCAGGGATGCAGCCCAGGGTGAGAGCTTACCTCGCATGTGTGAGGCCCTGCTGAATAGGAAACCCTTGTTCTTTAAGAGGGGCCGTATCTATCTTGCTCATAGTTTCCAGTGCCTACAGAAAGGCAGCCAAATATAAACGGGGCACTGCTGGGGGTGGGGTGGGGTGAAAGCGGGGATACTGCCAGTTTATCTGCAACGGAGCAATACACCAATGCCAATCCCATAGAACCATTCCAGAGCAGAATGAAACCAACACAACAGGTTGGGGTGGTGAGGATACGATAAAAAGTGAATTAAGGAGGAAAATATGGACAGAGCTGACCCAGGCTTAATCCCCAGCACCTAGTATGGTCCCTGGAGCCTGCATAGAATCTGACCCCAAAATTAAAAAATCTGAACTTAGGTGTAAAAAGAGGACATCTCAAAGAGGGCCACAGACAGCTGGAGTACATACTCTGCACCAGCAGTCGGGGCTGGTCCCCCAAGCACCAGAGGGTGGCCGTTTGCCTCCACCCCAAAGAAATATCCCTATCCTTGTCACCCATTGGTGCCCAGAGAGCTGAGGTAGCGGTCAAAATAAAAGGTGCCTGCCTGTCTGACCCTGAAATTCCGTTTCCCCAAAGGAACTCACCTTTATCCTGTCCATTCCTCAGAAATGCTTTTATCATCTCATTGCTCTCGGGCAGCTTCCTTCCTCCGGCCTGCTGGTCTTTCCTGCTCCTGCCTCTGCAGCTGCAGCCAGCATGTTCCCCCGTTACTGGGTTCCCTGCACTCAGCACTGGGCACTACTGAGGTCCCCACTGCAAGGAGTGCTCCAGGACCCAGACCCTTCTTGCTCTTCGAGGACGCTCTCAATGTGTTCCAGTCCAAATTCCATCTTGCTTTCTTCTTTCAATTACTGTTGACCATCCTCCGAGTTCTACACGCACACTGCCCTGTTCCCCCACTTCATTGCTCTGCTGAGTTTACTGTCAGAAACCCCCAGGCCCCACATTTCTAAAGGTTCAGTCCAAGTGTTGCCCCCACTTGCCCCTGATGTCTCTAAACCCAGGTGAACCTGCAACTTCCTTCCCTAAAGGCCCATTTAACACAACACTGGGGCAAGAAACACTATGATCTTGTGTTAACAGTGTCAGATTACAGTCCATGGGAGGTGACAGGGAAAATACTTTAAACTGAGGAGTAGCTCCTAGCTGCAAATGTGCTTAGGCAGGAGTTTGAAAAACGGCTTTCTCCCTCCAAGCTTGCCACAGCACATAATGGAGACCCTCAAGCCGCTTCTCTGCAACGATCCCTTCCCTTTCAACATTACTGCAGGGTGGACAGCAGGCAAGATCACCATGTCTTTTGGTACATCCTACAGAGCTAGGGATATGGAATATGGAGAATGACTGGGACAAAGTGAATGCAGCACTTCTACCTGGTTTCTGATTGGAACAAATTCTAAAGTATGCTACTGCAGATGCATAGCTGAAGTTCAGAGACAAAAACAATTCTGTTTATTAAAAAACTCACTGGGTAATGCACTGTGTTCCAAGACAGATTAATTTCTCATCAGTTTGGTCATAACCTGCAATTTTCTTTCCTTTTTTCCCTTATTTTTGCGGCCAAACCCAGCTGTGCTCAGGGCTTACTCCTGGCTCAGCACTCAGGGATCAGTCCTGGAAGGGGCTTAGTAACCATATGTGGCAACAAGGTCAGACCAGGTCAACTGCATGCAAGGGTGGAGAGCAGGCAAGATCACTCAGGCCCTCATACCCACGGGGCATGTGCTGTACAGCTGAGCCATATCCCTAGCTGCATAAACAACTTTTTGATGTTGTTGCTTTGGGGCCACACCTGGTGGTGCTCAGGGGTTACTCCTATCTCTGCACTTAGGAATCAGTCTTGGCGTGCTTTGGGGAACATATGGGATGCTGGGGATCAAACCTGGTCTGGCCGTGTGCAAGGCAAATGCCCTACCCACTGTACTATCTCTCTGGCCCTGCCCCATAAACTTTTTGAAAGAGCAAAAATTATAAGTTCCTGAGAAACTTGCCTTTATTCTGTCAGTTGAGAAAAACCCTGTAGGAAATTGTTGGCTTTCTACCCAGGGGTGACCCTAAGGAACAAAACAGTCATGATATAATGAACTTTTTAGGTTAAGAAGAGATTGTCAAGATATCAGGAAATGCAATTTCAATTCAAGCACCATGAAATCTTGTCAAGCAAAAATAGTCTTTATTCAAATTTAATGGAAACAGGGGTCACTATACTTCTGCAAGACGGGGAAAAATAAAATTAAAAAAAATCTTTTCTTTTTTATTTTAAATATAAAACAATATAATCACAATACCATACCAGAATATGGAACTCTACAGTTTATTTCCTAAGAGTTACTGCAGGTATAATTTGTCCTAGACTGTGCTATTCACAACTTTGTTAAGTCCCAAAATATGAAACCAAATTGGTTGGAAATTTAGGACTTAGCACTTTTACTAAATGGCATACATCAAAGGGGAACAATTCAAGGGCAAAAATGGCTGAACTCACCATACCTACCTATGTCATCATTCCAGCCTTAAAGCTGGCCAGGACTGGCGCTCCCTTCAGGAAAGGCCAGGCTTGAAAGCCCAGACATTTTGGATATTCTACTGTGGGCCATGAGTAAAGGGGGTTTTCAGACAAGATTGTTTTCAGTCGGGCAGGCAGGCCTGGTGCCAGGAGGCTTAACGAAGAGGAAGCACTTAGATTTAACAATTGTAGACACACCATTAGGGGAGTTAAAAATGTACAGCAGTGACGTTTGTTCTACTTCAATCACTTGTGCTACGGCTACCAAACATGTACAAAAGACTTCTCGGGTAGTTCCAGCTGCGGTCATAGCCAGTTAGGACCTCGAGTGGGACCTGGATCTCGACCGGGAGGGGGATCTGGATGCAGATCTGGATCTCGACTTGGACCGAGACTGGGTTTTTGAAGCAGACTTTGATCTGGAGCGTGACTCTGAGGGAGGGTTTGGTTTTGATTTGGAACTGGACCTGGACCTGGACCGGGCCTCCTGATTAGTGGCGGCATCCTCACTCTCCCCGCGGCCTTCCCTGGGGCCAGACTCAGCCTTGGCACGTTCCCGCTCCTTGGACACAGAGCGGGACTGGGATCTGGACCGGGAGCGGTCAGTGTCTTCCTTCTTCTTTTTCTTGCTGCTGCTGCTGCTGCTGCCACCCGACTTGCTGTCTCGCTTGCTGCTGCGTTTCCTGCTCCTCTCGCTCTTGCTGCGGCTGCGGCTACGGCTGCGGCTCTCCTCCCGACTGCGCTTTCTCCCCTTCCTCTTGTCCCTGCTTTTGCTGCGACTCCTGCTCCTACTCCCCCCTCGGCTCCTGCTCCTGCGGAGGCCCTTCTCCTCGCTCCGACTCTTCTCCTTGCTCCTGCTCCTGCTCCCGTGTTTCTCCACCTCCGCCCTCCGCTCCGGGCTCCTGCTCCTGCTCCTGCTCTTGCTCTTCAGTCTGCTGGGACTGCGGCTCTTGGGCTTGCCGACGTCGTCGCTGTTCTGGGCCTTCTCTTCGGCCGGCTCCTTCCCCTTGCCGCGGGCCTTGTCTGCGCTGCGGCTGCGGCTGCGGCTCTTGTCCTTGCTGGGGCTTCTGCTCTTCACCTTCTTGCTCCGGCTGCGGCTGGGGCTGCGGCTCCGACTCTTGCTCCGGGAAGATCTGGGGAGACACAGGTACGGCTAAGTCATGGCAAAGTCAGGTTTGATCTTCTCGTGAGATGGGAAAACAGGAGAGACTGGGAGCGTTGCGTGAGATCAAAGTGAACTGGTGAGGGGACCCCTGCCAACACAGGCGCAGTATGTAGACCTACCTGGACCGGGATCTACTCTTAGAGTGACTGCTCTTGCTGCTGCCGCTTCGGCTTCTGCTCTTACGAGAATGTCTACTTCGAGATCGAGACCTAGGGGGAGAAAATACTTTTTGTGATACTTGCTGACAAAAACCTAGACATTTGAATGCTAAACTAAGACATTTAGCAGAGGAAGAGAGCATAACATGATACGCCATAGCCATACTGCTGGACCTGGAGCCAGGCTGTTTCATTTGGGGCAACCTGGAGGGGGACGGGTGAGGCCTCTCCCAGTCCCAATAGAGTCAGCCCCAGCAGCTGAGAACCTCCAGAACTCAACCGCCGCAGTGCTCATGGCCACTCTCCACACACTCAGGCCGAGCCTCATCCATGAGTGAATCTATTCCTGCCATTTCACACTTTACACCAATATTCCAAGAGCAGCACATCACATTTGATGGGGTGTAAAGTAGAAGGCAACCAATCTTAGGGGGAAATATATTTTTGCAAATGTATACATATATATGTAAAAAATACATACGTATACAAGCATATGAGGCTCAACTTTTTTCCCCCTTCTTTTTGGGTCACACCCGGCAATGCACAGGGGCTACTCCTGACTCCTCACTCAGGAATTACCCCTGGTGGTGCTTGGGGGACCATATGGGATTCTGGGAATCGAACCTGGGTTGGCTGCGTGCAAGGCAAATGACATACCCGCTGTGCTATCGCTCCAGTCTGAGGCTCAACTTTTAACAACATGCTACTAATCTCTCATAGAAGGGCTTAATGACTCCTGAGTAAAATTCAACAATCTTCACACACTTTAAGAAACCTTTTTGGTTTCATTTTTAGTGGATTATTCATAACAAGCAATACAAAGTAAGTTATTTTGGTTCTGCTTTGGGGGCACGGTTTGGGGTTCAGGATGGAAACATGGTAGTAGGATTGATGTTTGAATATTAAATGTTATCAAATATTGTGAACAACTTCATATATATAAGAAGATATTTAACAAAAACCAGGCCCATCCCTAACTCTTTCCTATGTACTGAGATTCTGCCTCTTCAACTTCTCCAGAGTATGCCCGCCTCCTGCTGCTGCTCTCACCATCTCTTTCCTGGCATAAGAAAACTACCCTTAACTACCTTTCCCGAACACCAAGCTCGTTCTCTTTTTAAGTAGGGACCTTCAGTGTTGCTCAAGGGACCATGTGGTGCTGGGGATCAAACGTATACAAGGCAAATTATCTACCACTCAGAGGGCTCCTGGGTGAAAGTGACTGAATCCAGGGGTAGTGCAGGAACAATACAAGAAAGTCCTAGAACATCTCATTATGACAGAAACGGGATAACATTGGAAGATTCTGATTTTTTTTTTTTTTTTTTTTTGCTTTTTTGGTCGCACCTGGTGATGCACAGGGGTTACTCCTGGCTGTGCACTCAGGAACCACCCCTGGCAGTGCTCTGGGGACCATATGGGATGCTGGGATTCAAACCCGGGTCGGCTGCGTGCAAGGCAAATGCCCTACCCGCTGTGCTATCACTCCAGCCCTGATCCTGAATCATTTTTAAGTACCTTTGTGAAAAATATACTGCAACTCAATCTCTAAACTTAACTTTTAGTTTATAAAAAGTTTAGTGGAATAAAGTTCAAATTCAATGTTTCCAAACAGGAAACACAAATTCTTAATATGAGACAGCAATAAAAAAAAGCAAACAAAAAAACCCAACCATGGGGCTGGTGTGATAGTACAGCAAATAGGGTACTTGTCTTGCATGCAGCTGACTTGAGTGTGATCCCTGCCACCCCATATAGTCCCCTGAACACTGCCAGGAGTGATTCCTGGGCACAGAGCCAGGAACAACCCCTGATGGAGCGTGTTTGAGAGTGCACCAGCCACTGCTGCAGTTAGGAGGGTCTCTGGTTGTTTGTGAACTATTCTTACAAAAACAAAATGTCTATCCTGAGTGTGGGTGTATGCAATGAACATGAATCTGGTGGCTCTGCTGTTACCAGGCACCTGCATGCCTGGATCTTAGACACTGAGGTCACAGCAAGCAATTTCCAGCTGTCCCAGTCAGCTGGAATATGAGCCCCACAACTAGAGGGTGTGGCAACGAGGCTACCAAGCGAGTGTGTGTGTGTGTGTGTGATGACCCTTTATTCACTCCCACACTATATCACAACAGAATCAACAAAAATAGCAACTCATTGAAGCATTTTCCCCTGTGGTGCCAGGAACTGAATCCAGGCCTCATGCAAGCAAGGCACATAATTTACTGCTGAACAACATCTGGCGTTGATTTGGGGTACCATTTGGTGAAAGGGGAATGAACCCAGGGTTCCTGCAAGAAACACAGGAGCATTAGCTCTTAACCCACACTCCCACACTTAAGGCTGCTAATTCCCATCTTCTCCATTAGATTTAAATTTCAGGCCAGCACCAAACTGACTTGTTCACAACTGCCTGGTCCATTTGCAAAGCAGCAAACAAGACAAGGCGTCCACTGCTCTGTAGTTGTAGCCAAGGGACCAGTAGCATAGTAACCCCTGCTCCTAACTTAAACATGGGACCTAAGAAGAAATGTGAGGGATCAATAGTCAGCAGGTTAGGTGCTTGGTGCACTGTCCTGGGTTTCACTCCCGTCACCTCATATGCTGCTCCAAGCTTTGCTAGGAATGATCCTTGACAGCAGAGTCAGAAGTTAAGCTTTGAGCATTGCTGGATGTAGAAAACAAAGCAGCAAAAACCAATCACCAAACACACAAAAAAGAACAACAACGATAAAAACTCTCCCTAAAACAACAAAGCCCAAGAAGAAATGTGAATAAAGGTCACTAAAACCTGCCTTAGAGAAAATAATTTCACTCCTATTAATGCACATGACTCAAGAGTTTAAGTCTTACAAATAAGCTATTCAGTAAAAAGAACAAAAATGATCTATGAATTCACAGACCTTTCAGTGAGTCCCAATATATAAAGACATCTGCAGTACCTTGAATGACTCCGGCTCCTGGAGTAGGACCGACGTCGTCTAGAACCCGGCTTGTCTTCCACTAATCTGATTTTTCTGCCATTGACTTCAGTTCCGTCTAACTTTTCCAAAGCTCTTTTCATATCAGAATAAGACACAAATTCAATCACTCCTTCATTTTTGCGTCCCTTGTGAGCATCTGCATAGGTCACTTCTCCTGCCTGACGCATGTAGTCCTATGGAAAGAAAAAAAGTGTCATGTTTTGTAAATATCTAATGCTATCGTACTAATGAAGTTTCCTTTCTGTTAGGAAGAAACTATGGCTTTCCTTGGTATAGGGCTCTTTCTTAAACACATTCTTAAATAAATCCTTAAGTCTGCACACCGTTCACTAAGATCTGATGAGTGATAATTATTTAAATTGTTCCTCAAAATAGAGCTGGCATCAAACATGACCCCCTCCCCCAACGCCAAGAGTGATCCCTGAGCACAGAGCAGGAGTAAGCCCTGAGCACAGCTGGGTGTGGCCCCAGACAAATAAAAATTAAGTGTGAATATAAAAGTTCAATT
Source organism: Sorex araneus (assembly GCF_027595985.1). Taxonomy (NCBI): domain Eukaryota; kingdom Metazoa; phylum Chordata; class Mammalia; order Eulipotyphla; family Soricidae; genus Sorex; species Sorex araneus. Next base: position 46,209,535 of record NC_073306.1, on the reverse strand, counting down.
ATCAATTTTCTAAATTTTGTAAAGTTCTTTGCTTACAAAAGCTTAAAAGCTCACGTCACTACATATAAGTTAAGCCTTTTACATTTTATTATAAATCCTCTTTGAAAACTTGTATAGATACTAATATCTAAAGCACTGTCGTCCCATTGTTCATCGATTTGCTTGAGCGGGCACCAGTTAACGTCTCCATTGTGAGACTTGTTGTTACTGTTTTTGGCATATCAAATACGCCATGGGTAGCTCGCTGGGCTCTCCGAGAGGGATGGAGGAATTGAACCCAGATCGGCCATGTGCAAAGCAAACGCGCTACCGACTGTACTATCACTCCAGTCCAATATCTAAAGGCTATATGAAATTAGTACCAATTCTATTTCAAATTGCTGTCCTCTTTTTTTAAAATAAAGAGAAGACAAAAACCCTACAAAACAAAATTTTTCATCTCCATCTTAAAAAAGTGGTATGGTCACTAACTTTTCACAACCACTTTTCTTTTTGAGAGCTTAAAATGACCCAATGAGGATAAAACTGAAATGCTACAAAGACATTAGAGCAATAAACAGACAAGACACACATTTAGTTTGAGAAGAAATGGAAACTCATATGACTTGAGAACTCAGGGGCTGGAGAGATCTCACTGGGCTAGAGCACCTAGGCCCGATTCCTTCACGAGCAGGTCCCTGAGTATGGCCCCAAACCAAATTTAAAATTTACAAATCTGTTTAAATTTACAAATTTGTTTTTGTTATGGGGCCACTCCCAGCAGCGCTCAAAACTATTACTCTTGGCTCTGCACAGGGACCACTCCTGATGGTGCTCAAAGAAGCAGAGGCACTGTCAGGAACCTGGGTTGGCCCTATACAATGCTAGTGGCTGACCTATTGTTTTATCTCTCCAGCCCACTTCCACATTTCAAAAAAAATTTTGGCCACACTCAGCAAAATTCAGGAACTATTCCTGGCTCTGTGCTTAGGGGTCATTTGTGGTAGTGCTTGGAGGATTGGATGTCGTGCCAGGGACCAAATCCGAGTGAGCCACAGGTAAGTGTCTTAACTACTATATGATCTCTGTGGTCTCTAACAGGCACAAAATATTTTTTTACTTCATTTGCATAACATTTGCAGAATAAGAGTGGAGTTCTGAATGAAAAGAGGGAGTCTGAACAATTTATCGATTCAAGCTGTGATACACAACCCAGACACAGCTCAAAGGTCTGTGTGCATGCTCTGCATGGCTGGAGATTAGGTTCAGTTTGACCAAACACACTGGGAGTGACCTTTAAGTACTCAGATGGGAGTTGCTTTGAGCACCACTGTGTGCGGGCCCCAAACAAAAAAGGAAACATATGAGAATGAATGTGAATGCTATGAATAGTTTTCTCAAAGTGGAAATCGTCTTGGTCAAGTTGAGATAAAGATGTATTATAACTCTGGTGAAAAGGCTTGACAAGTGGCACTAATTTAGCTCTATCCTAGCAGGATTCCAAATTAACAGCAACTGATGCTCTAAGTAATTCAGTCCTGATTACTGCCATTCACTATTTTACAGATTAGAAAAGTGAAATGTTAAGATGTTAAGTAAACTGCTCACTTTAAGTGGCAACTGGGACTGAAACATATGCAGCTATACACCCTCTTAATACAATCCCACATACTATCACTAGTTGGTGAAACTACCAATCCTCAATGCCAACATCAGTATGTTTCTATTTCAGCCACTACTACCATCATCACGTGGTACTATGAATTCATACATTTTGGTTGCTTTTTTTGGTTTATTTTGGGGCCACACCTGGTGGTGCTTGGGAGACCATATGGAGTGTGCCGGGGATCAAACCCTGGTCAACTGTGTGGAAGGCAAGAGCCTTACTCCTTGTACCATCACTCTGGCTCTTTTTTTGTTTTTGTGCCATACCCAGAAGCCCTCAGGGATCACTCCTAGCAGTGCTCAGGGGGCCATAATGGGTGCCAGGGGATCAAGCTGGCCTTAGCTGCATGCAAGGTCAGTGCCCTACCTACTGTACTATCTCCCCAGCCCCAGATTTTCATATATTTTATTTTTCATTAAATTTTTAAAAAAAAAATATAAACATGTCATAAACAGTTTTATTATTTAAATCCAGGGAGCCCATTAACTTAAAAACAACAACAAAACTTGCTGAGTAACTGCTCTCTCCTTCCTTCCTTCCTTCCTATCCAACATTTCCACTGTTCATTCACAAGACTGAATGAAATTCCACCATTTAAATATCTAATTGCTTTTTTTCCTCTCTGGCACAAATGAACTTAATTTGCTCACATGTATGAGTCACCTGATAACAAATTTCCCAGCTTAAATAGGTTTAAAGTTGCATAATTAGGATAGCAGCATTAGATTTCATACATTTTTTTTTTTCTTTTTGGGTCACATCCAGTGATGCTCAGGGGTTTACTCCTGGCGGTGCTTGGGGGATCATATGGGATACTGGGGATTGAATCTGGGTCGGCTGCGTGCAAGGCAATGCCCTACCTGTTGTACTATTGCTCTGGTCCAGATTCCATACATCTTATCACTGTCACTGTCATCCTATTGCTCATCGATTTGTTCGAGCGGGCACCAGGAACGTCTCTCATTTCTGAGACTTGTTGTTACTGTTTTTGGCATATCAATACGCCACGAGTAGTTTGCCAGGCTCTCCGAGAGGGGCGGAGGAATAGAACACGGGTCGGCTGTGTGAAAGGCGAACAGCCTTCCGCTGTGCTATCGCTCCAGCCCATACATTTTATAAGATAATAAATTTTTTAAAATTTGTTTCATTTGACTAATAACTGGTATTTATTGTGGCAGAAACTGTTCTAGACATTTCATTAGAAAATGCATTTAATTTTCGCAATGATCTGTTTAAATAGATAAATATTAGAGATAAATATTCTGTTTAACATCTGAGGACTGCATGAGGCACAAGAGGGAAAAAGCTGCTTGGACTTGACAGAAAATCTACTCTCGTGCTGAAGAGATAGCACAGTGGTTAGCTTGCCTTCCATGCAACCAACCCGGGTTCAATCCCCAGCACCCCACATAGTCTCCCAAGCACCAACAGGAGTGATCCCTGGATGCAAAACCAGGAGTGAGCCCTAAGCACTGACAGGTGTGGCCCAAAAATAAAAAAGAAAGAAAGAAAAAAAATTCTATGTTAGGGACTGAAGAGATAGCCCAATGGGCTGGAGTGGATGCTTTGCATGTAGATGACCCTGGTTTAGTCCCCACCATGACATGGTCTTCTAAACACTGCCAAGGGTGACCATCCCAAGGAGAGAGAACAAGAATTAACCCAGGAGCACTGCCAGGTATAGCCCAAAAGCAGAAAAAGGAAAAGAAAGTAAAAAGAAAAAAATCTACTCTATTAATACTCTCCTAAGAATGAAACTCCCCAAAGTACAGAAGTATAAAGCCAACATAAGCTGGATAAGAGGACATAAGCTGGACTCCATTTTAAGTTAAAAACTGAAAACCTTTCTAAGGGTTTAAGTACCTTTCCAAAAGTTCAACCCTTTAGCTCCCAGGAGAATGGAGTGAGTCCTTCTGCGTCAGTGCCAGCAGAGAGCAGAGCAGCCCTGACAAGCAGCACGGAGCACCAGGGGAAATGCTCCAGATCCAGAAGGGAGTCAGGAGTCCCATCCCAGCGCTTCTGCTCGGATACCCATCTGAATGAACTGAATTAACCTTTTCTGGATCTCATCTTTGTTATAGGAAGGTTATTGAAAGCAACTTTGTAAAAGGAAAAAAAAAAGATATAACAGGACTTTAGCAAGTTACAATTACACAAATATAAAAGATCCCTGTTTTCATGTCATTTTTCTTACACTTAGTGGTGCTGGGAGCTACTCTTGGCTCAGTGTTTGGGAAACCATGTGGCACCAGGCATTGAAGACACCGTGTGTGACTCCAGCATGCAAAGCATGCACTCCAATCCTCTGAGCTACTTACTTTTTGCTAAATCTAAATGTGCTCACTCACTGTGCTCCAGCTTAAGGTTCTAAAAGTGAGATGTGAAAACTGACTTTTCATATCTGTCCTTATAAAACATTCAGATTACAACAGTATTAAATAAGCCTTTTTGTTCTTGAGCAATACCCAGTGGGACTGAGGTACTGCTACTGTCCAGTACTTGCTCCCAGCAATGCTGGGGGGTGGGGAAGGCACCATGTGGTGCTGGGACCTGGACTCTACCATGCCAAGCATGCACTAAGGCCTTCTGAGTTACTGCCCCAGTTTATTTAGATTATTCTGCCCTATTAAGATTAAAAACTAAAATCTAGTGTCTAAGAGGCAGTACAGCATGTAAGCCACTTGCCTCTCATGCAATCCCCCAAGCCCGCTGAGAGTGATCCCTGAGGGGCTGTAGCTATACCACAGCGGGTAGGACATTTGCCTTGCACGTGGCCGACCTGGGTTCGATTCCCAGAATCCCATATGGCCCCCCGAGCACCGCCAGGAGTGATTCCTGAGTGAAGAGCCAAGAGTAACCCCTGTGCATCACCAGGTTTGACTCAAAAAAAAAAAAAAAAAAAAAAGTGATCCCTGAGCGCTGGTCGAGGGGGTTGGCCCAAAAACCAACCCCTACAAAAAAGTGTGTTGGTCGAACAGATACAGAAGTCATAAGATATCAAGATATCTTATATTCTATGAAATCTTTCATTGGAGAATTCAAATGCTCTGGAAAGTTTCCAAACAGGAACACCAATACATTCTATGTGTGGCTGGGACTGTAGGGTTATCTCCTCCTCCACCTTAACTCCCACCCAGGTTTATGCTACAAGATCAATCGGGTCCCAACCTTTAGGTCTTGCCAGCTGCATCGACTCGACAAATTCTCCACAATAAGTCTGTATTCTGTGCGGGTAGGAGGGCCATACTTATCTCGGCCACTTCTTCTATAACCATATCCACCTTTGGAAGGTTCAAATAAACAAGATTACTTCAGCAGAGGAAAAGGAAACAAATGACTATACATATTCCCCTTAAATATACAAATGCCCCACCCAAATAATATTACATATAAATTCTATTCCCACCCTCACTTCTAAACTATTTTAACAAATAAAAATCATTCAGCTAAACATGAAAATTTAATTTACAAAGTTGTACTCTTATGTATTCATTAATATTTATAAAATTAACATGCATAAATTAAAAACTATCAACACATAACCAAATTACTAAATCAGTAACTGATGTTACTCACAGTGATTTAAGTTTTTGTGAATATTTTATACGAAAAAAGATTTTCAGGCACTTATTTCGGTTTAATCTCATCTGTGTCTAACCCTTGGGATCCTCACCACCCAGGTCTAATGGGAAAAGGTTGCGGTCGTCACATGGCTTCCTGTTTTTGGTCAGCCAAGGGCCACAATGGTTCAAAGAGCCACGCATGGAAAGGTAACCCAGGGTCAGCAAATGGAACAGGCAGTCATCTTAGCCTCAAAGGATTCTCTTATTTAAAACACTGAGGTCTTTGTTAAATCTATGTTAAACAATTGCATTATAGAGAAAAGAAAAACAACACAAACATACATCATTAAGCATATTTATATAGTATTAAGACAAGAAATTTATGCTATTACAATTAAAGATATTATCAAAGATGTTTATTTGCAATTTTACATTTAAAAAGATACATAATTTATAAAAAACAAATGACTTAAATATAAATACATTTCACTATAACATTAATCATTACAAATTAACATTTAAGAACAAAAGCATGTCACTGATACAAATGTCCTTTAAATGCTTACTGCGTCCAGAACCGTAACTGCCATCTCGACGTGGGCCTCGGGCATGCTCAACAATTACTCGCTCACCACAAAGATCTTTGCCATTCAGTTCATAAACAGCATCATCTGCATCACGCAGATCATCAAACTCCACAAAACCATATCTAGGAAAAAGCAAATAAACCCTGGTTGGCACAACTTGACATCTAGCTTCACAAACATTAAAGAGAAAGCAATGAGGTTCATGCTTAGCAAAGGTTAGGTGGGTTTTATAAACTAAGGATCGTTTTTTTTTTTCTTCCCTTTAGCTGAAACCACTTGATTTTGTGCCAAAGGGCAAGAGGAGAGGGAAACTTCTCAAGGTAAACTCCTGACTTCCTAGTAGGAGGCTGGCTGACTGGCAGAGACCACTACTTTGTTCCCCAAGTAGTTGGTGGCAACTACAAAGACCTCACAGGGATGTCTGGTATAAGGCATCAAAATATAGAATTCTACAAAACTGAGTATTTTCTCTTTCGTAGTCACATTAAAAAACTCATCTTCTTAAGCTTTAGACAAAAGTGATGTCTTAAGAGAACAATTAGTGTCTTATCTGCTAAAATATGTTTGGAATAATACATCAGAAAAAAAATCAAAATACCTTAAATCTACGTGAAAGAATTTTTTAAAACTTCTGGTTTCTCTACCTCAACAAATTAGTCAGTGTATTTACTGTTCTAGAAATAATCAGTGTTAAAAAAGGATCTGTTTTGTTCACTTTCCCATCATGATATTCCAAGTTCATTTCCATGAGGTTTTAGGCAGACCGGAACTCTCTAAAATTTAAGAGTAACGGTATAAACCTCTTCACATAGTAGTACTTGGAATTTCCCAGCTAAGAGATTTGGTGGCTTAACACAGTACAATATCTGAAAGAAGCCCTCCACCCAATCCTATTAAAGATAAAAACTTATAAAACTGAAGTGTGAAATTTGTAAGGTACTTATAAGCAAGGTTAAACAAATATCCTGTAGCCGATGTTATCAATAAAGGTTTAGTTTGGTCTAACACAGCTATAAAAAGAGTAGCTTCATGACCACTGCTTATAAAAACCGAAACCATCTTAATGGTCATACTTTGAACAAATGTAAAAGTTATATGCAATGTCTTAAAACCGACAAAGTTGTGTACATAGGCAAACACTGGTTAGCTTTCCCTATGTGTTTAAACACACTGGGACTAATTAAAAAGAGGTACAAGATTTGCCACAGTTTGTCCAAACTAAAAAAAAAAAAAATTCCAGTTTGCTTTGCATGTAATGCTGCATTCAGCAACATGGTAAGTGACAGAACTCAGTCCTTTACCAAAAACTTCCTTTCAAACAGGGCCAAGTGTACAACTAACAACTTTGGAGGTTTCTTTTAGCTGAAATGTCTATGACTGGCACTTAAACTTGAAGTCACTAAGTTGGAACGCCATTAAAAACCTAACGGACACACCTAGTGGTTTAATGGGAGATACAACAACACAATTCAGAAACCACCTGGCTCAACTAATGGGCCATGGAGTCTTCTAGCACAGTTTTATACTCCCATAGGCTGGAAAACTGCTAAGTAGCTTAAAATCCCAGAGTGAATAAAAGTATCTGAAATCTAACTGTATATGCCTTTGTTCCCTGTTTTTGGAGAGTAAGTCATCAGAAAAACTATACTAACATTTCTAGAGACAAAATTCAACTAAAAAGTAAACAGACCATAAGAAAAAAAATTTTTCAAGGAAAAACTTAGTTTTCAATGGTATTGGTCTGTTTTGCCCAGAGTGCCACTCTCTTGACCTTGTTTGAGAGACCGATGCCAAGCAGAGGGGTAAGAGAGAACGTTCCTAGTGGGCTTCACCCCCTTCTGAGAGTGACACACTGCCTGGGCACCATTCAATAACCCAAACTTGTCTAGAGGGATGTCAGTCAGAAGGGAGTGCTGACTCCTACAGACTGAACAAACCAAAGGCACATCCAGTTTTCTTCAAAATAATTACGTTGAACAACCACTCACTCAGGGGATCAGAGAATGTAAGACCCTAAGCTCTGGAAGTCATATGAAAAATAAAGCCAAAAGTTTTGTTTTTTAAAAATTTTGGGCCACATCCCATGGTGCTCAGGGCTTACACTGGCTCTGTGCTCAGGGATCACTTCTGGTGCGGCTTGAGGGACCATACGGGGTGCTGGGAGGCAAACCCTGGTCACCCACACACAGCCTACCCGCTATACTATTTCTCCAGCCCCCAAGTTTTATTAATGATAAATGATGCTATGTGAGTGCTATGTGGTAACACAGTCCCCAGACTCAAAGGTTACCCTGGGTCAGGTCCTTCTGTTGCAGGCCTTATATGCAGAACTCACAGACCTTTGAGGGCAACTATGGCAGTCTGTTAAGTAGAGGCACAATTATTTAAAACAAAATGTAATGCTCAGACAGATGAATGTTTCTTTGCAGCTGAAATAAGGCATACCTTGCCAGTAAAATCCATCCCTGAATTGCAGGGAACAAAAGGTATAAAAAAGATGGTGCCCTAATAGTATTTCTTCTATGTTCTAAAAGGTCCCAACAAACAGATCACATCAGTAGCCACATTTATGGGACCTCCAAGTCAATCCTTTATTCTAATATCTAACATGAGATAATTTCTCAGGAAAAAAAAAAGTTGGCTACTACTTTGTGAAAAGTCATAGAATTTATTTGAAACTGTTTAGTGTCAAAGTCCAGTCCAAAAACTAAATGAGGTACCTGACTTTCACTGCTCTCTACCACTGACCTGTGCCTGGGTGCTCAACAAACTGGATACAAACTTCTGTTCTGAGAGCAAAGAAAAGACCAGATCAGAGTGTGGCTACTTTTACCATGTTACTGTTTGTTTTGAATCTGCTTTACTAAAAGAATCTTGTTTCATTCAGTGAAGAGAGTGAATCGTCCTCCAAATAAGGCCAGAGAACTAGATAATAATGTTACTTAAAGTAACGCAGTAGGAAATCTCTCTATAGAAGACCAATTGTTATCTTATTGAATATTCACAATAACAACAAACAAGGCACTTTTCTTGAGTACAGTTGAGGAAGCTGAGAAATGGAGTTAAATAACTTCCATAATAAAACAGCAGTGCTGGATTCAAAGCCTGTGGTCTGACTCCAGAGCTCAACCTTGTAATACGACTGGAGCACAGCAGCAAGTTACAGAGCAACCTGGGTCCTAGATTTGGTTCTGCTATCAACCAACTGGGAAAAACATATTCAAGATACTTGATTTCTGTGTCTTAGTTAATATGTGAAAGGAGCGACACCGCAGATCTCTAGTTCTTTGAGTAGGGTATATAGTGTAAAGTAAGTCTGCCTCTGGCTTAACAATGAAGGAATTTAAATAAAAATGGCAGTACCACAGGTATACTGTGACAAATGAATCGGGATGAATTTAATATTTTTATCATCTAAAAACAAAACGATTGCATGGGTACCCATTTTAGTTTTAAACATCTTTACTACAGATTTAAATTTTAGTGCCTTCAACAAAGTAAAGCAGTCCCTGCTAAGTAATATCTGAGACTCTTTCTTAACATCCCTTTTAGATCAGAAGCTTATAACTAACCCCAAAATCACTTCTTCGTCCAAAAAAAACACTCTCCTTTTAAATCATCTGTCAAAGTAGGGATGAATATGAAATATACACATGCATGTATATACACTATTGTGCCAGTATATATGCATAGTTCTGGTGTGACCTGAGAATAAGCTTCCCAAACCTATCCAAAAACACATTTCTTAAGTCTACCTGCAGATACCCTGCATTTCTGCTCTATTAAAAACAAAGAGCATCTTTCAATAATTCCAGCATGAGAATGAAAAGGATGAAGGAATTTAGAAGAATGAATCTATGACAAATTGAAAAATCACCCTTACAGGAATTCTTAAAACAAAAACTGCCCCAATATGCTTTCTCTAGTCCAATTCCCCTATGTCCCCTTTTTCCCCTCTATGCCTATGTGAAAGAGAAAAAAGTGGGGCCCAATAAGTGTGCACTTTTCTTTAAATGTACATTTTTTATTAAAAGAAAAACTCTCTTTTCAATACTCCTTCACTGCTGCCCTTTCCCAAACTTTTTCTTGGGGTCATGTTTTACCCTAATGAGTTTAGTCAAAAAAATAGAGGGGAATTGCTATCATTTTTTTCCCCTTCAAAAATAAAAAAATAGGGGTAGGGAGATGGGCACCACAACTCTTACCAAGTATCGATAGGAATCTGGACACCACAACATAAGCCACAATCAATTATGTGGGCTGTTCTAAGCTTTGTCCATTCCTATAGAACTGTGAGTGCCTTAGTCTTCCTTCTAACAAATTATGTACTGCTTAGGCTAACAGACAAATGCTGAAAAGCCACAGCTGGAATGACATTTTTTTTTTTTTTAAAAAACCAAGAAACAAAAAAACTAAGCTATTACAAGACTTCAACCGTAGAAAAGTTAATCCCATATTTTTTTTTCACTGAAGAATTATCATGTACTATATTTTTGTTAGGCTTTCCTTGGATCCCAAAGAACCAATCAGTTATGCCAATGGTCCCAAATATCACTGTGTTCTTCTACTGAAGAGAATGAGGAGTTTCTGTTACCCTTTACAGAATGGCTTAGAGTCACCTCCAAATATCTCCACTGAATAGGTAGCCCGAAAAAAGGCCTATCAGAAAAATGAGGAGCACCCCTTGCTCTGGAGATATGCTCAAAGACAGTTCGTTGGGTGGGGCATGATGATGGGTGCTTGGCACCAGCTAACTGGGGAGTGGATACGAGGAGCAAGGGAAAAGCAAGCCTCCATGCGTGTGCCTGCGGTCACCCACCAACACTGCTTACCGAGGGGCATGCCTTGGATGTTCTTTCTACAAGAGAAATGTGCCCCTTTCCACAGTGGATCTCTGCTCACCTTTGTCCTAAAACTGTGCCACATGCTTTTCTTTGTATGTGGACATGACAGTCCTCAGCCAACCATCAGCAGGATGTGAGTTTTGTTTTCCCAATGTGGTGAGCCATTCCCACATTCACTCATTTTCCTTGTAAGAACCGAACCTCTCCATGGCTGGTCAGGATTAGGGATGTTGCTGTAGCCAAGGAAAAATTTTCATCTGTTGAAGTTAACCCATGGGGTGGCTTGAACCCTCAAACTAGGGTCAATAGCACGGTACTTTAGGGCACAGCCCTTAAATCTACCCTGAAAGAAATGGCATTTAGTGAGCAGGAATCAAACAGCTTTCTTTCAAAGCACTCAGTGTAGGTCCTATGCTTCAGGTAATTTTGTGTTATGAGTTGAAAAAAGCTAGGATACATTGACAGGATAGTCATAAAAAACAATAAATCTTGTTGCACAAAGTGCTTAGAAGCAGCAGAAAGACACTTGTGTAACAAACTGTCTAATGCTCAGGTGAGGCCAACTCAGAGAAAGGCTTGAGTGAGAACCAGTGTAACTGCCCCTGCTTCCAAAAGCCTACAACATTCCAGGGAAGCAGTTAGAATTAACTAAAAGTAGAATTAACCAGTCACATACACTGCTTTGGGTCACTGATCATAGTTGTGATTTGACTTTCCCCGTAACGAAGGGTTGTTTATAACCACAGCGAGGAGCTCCTAACCCATGAAGAAGGTCCCTAAGATTCTTTCCTATCCTGAGACAGGAAGGAGGCTGCTCTGGGCATCTGGCCTACCTGTCTTTAGCCTCAGAGGAGGGAGGGCCATCAAGGCCACCCGGAGAAGGTGGATGACTTACCCGTGCTCACTGAGTGGCAGAGCTGGGGTGCGACTTCAGGGCTCACCAGTACCCAGTCTGGGGCTCTTTTCACGTCGGCAAACTGGCAGTTCCCGCACACCAAGAGCTCTCTGATTAGAGCTAGTGTGGATTCCTGGTCTGCAAACGTTGGCCACAGCTCAGTCTGCACTTGAGCTTTCCCCACCTTCAAAGAAGAAAACCTACCTCATGATTTCTCTCTTCTGGACCCCCTAATTCACTAGCAACAACCTTAAAAGCACCTGACTGTTCCTCTTTGGGTGCCCACCCTATTGCCCAGTTCTAGACCTTTTTTTTCATTCTGCTGGGCTCAGGGCTTTCTTCAAAACTATTAATTCTAGAATACAGCTACTTGTGTCCACGTGTCTGTTTTCATTTAGTAGGGAAAGCCAGCTGCTATGTTCTTTTGCTCAGAGGTCTCCAGTGACTCCTCTGTACATTCTCTAAATTCAGAATGCCTTGATTAAACAAGGTGACTCATACCAATCTTCAATATACTTGAGTCATCTCTTTCACGAAGTCTCAGAAACTTGCCTGACTTCAATCATTTTAGCACTTTCTCTAGTCCTTCATTTTTATTCTACATGACAGAGTTTTGTAAACTTTTGAGTCTTCATTGTGTTTATTTTCTCATTTCATTATGAGTTCTTTAATAATAACAAAGGCTAATTGTATGCTGCCTGGCACAAATAAAATTATAGTATTTCATTCATTTCTCATATGTGAAGAATGTATAATTACTATTATCCCCATTTTACAAATAAGAAAGCTGAGGCTTGGAAAGGCTAAACCACTTTGCTCAGTGTCAAGAAGCTCTTAAAACAGTGTAGCTGAATTTAAATCCAGCTCCAGCTGTCTCTCAAATCGAAGTTTGTAACCACAAGGTACATTGCCTTCTTCTCTCCCACAATCCTGAGTACAATTCTTCTTATTCAACAAATGTTGCTGCTTCACCCATAATCTCATCTCAGGTAAGCCAGGTTGTATTAAAGTGTTTTTGTTTATTTTTCTACAGTGGGATAGATCTCCAGAGGAAAAAAATAAATTGATCTTGGGGCAGGGTGAAGCACCTCTAAGCCTGGGGTAAGTGACAATCAGGTTACTTTCACTCGTCTTTTGGTTCCCATTAGCCAGTGTCAGCCATCTGGTCCTTCCGAAAACATGTGTGGGTTCAGAACATAACAGACTAGAAGAATAGAGGAAAAATAAGATTATTCTGTGCAATCCCCATACTGGAGGCCCCATATCAACCCCTGAAAACTGTCTTTAGTTTTAAGGCTCAGCAAAAATTAGAACAGCATAGAGATGATAAAGAGTAGGACCTACAGGTGGTGGATGTGAATGGAAATTGACAATATTATGTACTTAAGGATGCATTCAATTAGTTTTATAAGGAACGGTGACTGGGACGCCCTCCCCCAACCCACCCCCTGCCCCCCCCGAAAAAGAAAATTACAAGCATGAATGAAGTGGGAAAAAAATGGACCAGAAATCAAAAAACATTTTAAGATTTACAGACCTATAGAAGTAACCAGAAAAAATACTTTGCAGATAAGCATCTAAAATTTGATTTAACCCCAAACTAAATTAACGTGGTGGCTATTCTAGCCCATGACCATGCCTTCCTTCTTTCAATTTCTTTGCAATTTTCACTCTGAGGTTTAATAATACCACACAGATGAAGAAACCAAAACTGAAGAGTAGTTAAATAACCTGACAAGGTTACCCAACATCTGTGATTCTTCAAACCTAGGACCCAACCTAAATAAAACATTCTACAAAATCTACTGAAATCATTGTGCTCTACCTGTCTCTACAAAGAGTTTGAGAAAAAAGCTCAAATAGAAAATCAGTTTCATCAAATTACATGGAAGATAAATGCCCACATGAATATCAACATTTTATGAGAAATATATATATATTTTTTTCTTTTTGGGTCACACCCAGCGATGCTCAGGGGTTACTCCTGGCTTTGCACTCAGGAATTGCTCCTGGCAGTGCTTGGGGGACCATATGGGATGCCGGGGATCGAACCCGGGGCGGCCGCGTGCAAGGCAACCGCCCTACCCACTGTGCTATCGCTCCGGCCCCCTTATGAGAAATATTAATTAAAAATTTTCTGTATCTGATGTACAGTAAGACCAGCATATTTCCTAAGATACTAGCAGAACCAAACCCATACACTATCAAAATTTAAAAAAATTTTTTGGTCTTTGGGCCACACCTGGGTATGCTCAGGGCTTATTCCTGGCTCTATATCCACGGATCAGTCCTGGCAAAATATGGGATGCCAAGGACTGAGCACAGGTTGGTTGAGTGCAAGGCAAGTGTCTGCCCCATAGTCAAAAATTTAATACCAATCTAGGAAAATTGAGAAAGAACAAATAATCAAGGAAACAGCAGCCTCCATAACACTTAAAATTATTGTTTTTGTTTTTGGCTTTTTAGGTCACACCCGGCAATGCACAGGGGTTACTCCTGGCTTTACACTCAGGAATTAGTCCTGGCGGTGTTCAGGGGACCATATGAGATGCTGGGAATTGAACCCAGGTCGGCCTCGTGTAAGGCAAACACCCTCCCTGCTGTACTATTGCTCCAGCCCCCGCTTAAAATTATTATAAACATGTTCCTTTTTTCTTTTTTTTTGCTTTTTGGGTCACACCTGGCGATGCACAGGGGTTATTCCTGGCTCTGTACTCAGGAATCACTCCTGGCGGTGCTCAGGGGACTATATGGGATGCTGGGAATCGAACCCCGGTCGACCGCGTGCAAGGCAAACACCCTACCCGCTGTGCTATAGCTCCAGCCCCTAAACATGTTCCTTTAACTACAACCTAATAGGGGGAGAAACCCAAATAAACTCTAGACTATCTTGAAGAAATAGTTACTGATTGGAGTGAAGAAAATAAAATATAAACAATCATCATCCTAAAAACAACAAAAATAATTATTTCCATATAACTGTAGGATGTAGAGAGAAAAAACTCACAAAGGTATCAAAATTTAGCCTTACTTAGTAACTGTTCTATAGGCCTATCTGCCAGTTTGTTTCAAATCTGAAGACCTTTTAAAAATGACCTAAGATATGAAGGGCGTTTAATTCAACTAAACTACCACATTATTTCTACCCTGCAAGATGTGATCATATTTCTATCCTATAAAATGGAATTATCACCAGAAAGCAACACACTCTCAAGGTCTGTGGATCAAACTATCATAACCATAACCCCCCCATCTTAAGAAAATACACTACTTTGACATTTTTAAGTCAACATGGATGTTTTCTTTGAAAAGAGCTGGGAAGGGCTAGCAATTGTACCTCTAGCTTCATTTTCCTATACTTAACAACACCAAGAATCTAAGGGTGAAAGAAATTTAACAACCCTACAAGGGGACCATGTATTCCCAAATAATATACTAAACAATCATAAAAACTCAAGCACAAATTAAAAATGATTAAAAAAAAACTTGTGATGAAAGTCATATTGCTAAAAGGATTAAACTCTTGGGATAGTACTGCATTATATCACTCACACTCAATGAGATCAATGTTTATTTATATGCAGAAGGTATCACTACCTAATTCCATACCAAAGTTACCACCAAATATTGGTAGTATAGTGGTGGTGAGAGTGCAGTTGTCGTCCAAAGCTACCACCAAAAATTAAGAACCAGTTCATACTTACCTCTAAAACTTCTAAAATGACACTACATCGGAATCCCTTAAGAGGTTCTATCTCTAGAACCATTGTGGCTCTATTCCCATATCCTTCAAAACCACATCATACACAGTCCCTGTCTACAGTCAGGTTTTCTATTTTCCTTTTTTATTTGGGGTGGGGGAGATGGGACACAACTGATGGTGCACAGCGCTTACTCCTGATTCTGCTCAGGGATTATTCCTGGTGGTGCTTGGGGGACTGTACAGGGATTAGAACCAGGATGAACTGCATTCAAGACAAGTGCCTTACCCCCGTACTATCTCTCTGGCCCATTGTTTCTTGGACCACATCTGGAATGAGGGATGATGTATTGCTGGGAACCAAAACCAGGGCTCCCACACAGAGTGCACTTAAGTTTTCTGAGCTATCTCCCAGTCATTTTGGCTTTTGGTTAAAGATACCATACTCTATGCTGCATCCTGGGAATGGCCATACCTTGAAATTGGCAATTTAATTTGTCAGAGATTCTAATGACTTAAACAATTATTTCATTTGGTGGTAGGGTCTTAACAGACCACATCCCATTGCTCAACGCTTACTTTGGGCTTTGTGCTCAGGGATCACTCCTGTTAGGATACTTCTCAACTCAATATTAACATGTTGATGTCACTGGTACAGTATAGATCACTGGTAGCTCACACTCGAATGCGGCTTAACACAAATCGCAGAACTAGTATTAACCATAACAATAGTTGAACTTCAGGTACAAAGTAATCTTTCTCAAAGAGTACTTCAGATTATCATTACCATGTCTCTTCTTCTTACACTGCTGAAGGCTGAACTGAACCCAAACCTCCCTATTTCAATTTCTTCCTTTCTCAAGAAGTCTCTGTTCATGAAGTTTCCTTGCTTTGGCATCCTGGAGGAGGCACAACAGATGTCTCCTGAGTGCTTCTTCCGATATTAGTTGCAGGTTAGAGACTCGAGATTTCCATCACAAGGGCTAGAGTGATAGTATAATGGGTAGGGCAGGTAGGGCCCTTGCCTTGCACATAGCCAACCTGGGGTCAATCCCCGCCATCCCAGATAGTCCCCTGAACACTGTCAGGAGTAATCCCTGAATACAAATTCAGGAGTAAGCCCTGGGCATCTCAGGTGGGTAACCCTCAAACAAACAAGATTTCCATCACTTCCTTCCTCAAAAGATGAGCAACAAATTCCAAACATGTGAACCCCTAACCTGTAGAATACCAGTTGTAGTAATATCAGCAGCAAAGAGACCCATTTTGTCGCACAAATACAACCCTATTTAGCCTGGACCAAGCTGATACCACCTTATGGTTCTCTACAAAATGGTCTGAGAACAAGAATCATTAAAAGTCTCCATTAGCAGTCTGTCTAGTCCAGGTCAAAGAAAGTTCCACCTACTGCAATAACAGTGTATTGAAAGTCTCTGTGGAAACTAAAGACTAAACAGGTGGTGGCACTGGAATCATCTTTGTAGACAAGTCCCAAAAGGACAGGAGAGACATTCTGACTGACTGTGCCCATGCTATCTCTAGTACATGAATAAGATAGATACTCAGTTTCCAAAGCTGTCAAAAAGTCATGTAACCTTGGGCCAGTCACTTAATGAACTTATCAGTACAAAGGAAAGATAACATGAGTTTGAAGAACACTTTTGATAAACTCAGTTGAAATCTATTTTCATACATGTTGTTAATCTAACATTTTTAAATTTTTGGCATTTCCCTCCTCTGGCGAAGACCATGATCTCTCTTGAATACATATCTATCTTCCCTCACATTTCTGTAAGTAAATTTCTTTATATAAAACTATTTTATTTCCACTCCTTATAAAGCTTTAAAATTCTGTTAAGCGTATAAATTTATAAATGCCACCCCCACCTGTATTCTCTCGGATGCTTAATGCACTTTTTGAGAAGCTCCAAGTACAATTTGGTGACCTGTAGGCATACATCCAAAATTAGCACAGTTCAACTGATATTATCTAGTCTATATCCCATGCCTCTATTCTAAAGACTTCACATGGAAACATGATTATTTCAACAAGCAAGGAATAAGACAGAACTTAAAATGACTCAGCCAAACAATTATAGATACTGATTATCACAAACTGGGAAACCTCAGAACCAACTGGTGTAAGGCTGAGTTAGAGTAACACATGCTTGTAATGTTTAATCAAAATTGTAGTCACAGCATTATCTCTTGGCATTTCTTTTCAAAATGACAAAAACTTAAAAATTACCTATATCTCGGGTAGGGAGAACAACATAATACATTTTGGGGATAGACTGACTAGTAAACAAAACATGGTCACATTTTTATGATTGTAAAAGACGCTGTATCGCTATAGTGACAGTAAGCAGGTAGGGTGCTTGCCTTGCATGCAGCTGACCCAGGTTTGATCCCTGACACCCCATATGGTCTGCCAAGTCTACCAGGAGTGATTCCCTGAGTGCAGAACCAAGAGTAAGCCCTGAGCATCACAGGGTGTGACCCAAATAACAACAAAACCCCACAAAACCATTTCACTTGCTAAAATAGTGTCAATTTCAAGCTGCATGGGTTCTTAGCAACGCTGCTGAGGCTGCCCTAATGGGCATGCTCATACATGTAACAGGTGCAAATGAAATGAGGCAGCAAAGATTTACATAAAGGATACTTATCACTCTAATATATGCATAAACAATGAAAAAACAAAGACAACCTACACATCTTGCAACATGCTTTATTTATGTACCTTATTCATTTTATGTACACATGTATCTAGGAATACTAAGGCATTAAAAGTAAGCTTGACAAAGGAAAAGGATCAGTGAGTTAGGTAAAAACAAAAGGTCACAAAATACTAGGCACAGTTTGATATCAAGTTCGTGAAAACTGCAGGAGAAATAGCACATAAGATGTTTGCCTTACATGTAGCTGACCTTGGTCCAATCCTGGGCACGAGTCAGAGGGTGTCTCCCAATAAAAAACACAAACAAAAAACCCCAAACCAAAAAAACCCCAAAAGAGTAGGGGTGGAGAGAGAGTACAGTGGGTATGGTGTTTTCCTTGCACATGGTCGCCCCAGCATCCCATATGGTCCATGGAGCACTACCAGGAGTAATTCCTGAGTGCAGCGCCAGGAGTAAGTCCTAAGCATCACTGGGTGTGGCCCAAAGAGAAATGAACATAAATAAAATAAATATTTAAAAATCAAGTAAGGGCTGGAGAGAGAATACAGAGGGGTAGGGTGCTGCCTTGTACACAGATAACCTGGGTTAAATTTCTGGAACTACATATGGTCCCCTGACCACTGCCAGAAGTAATACCTGAGCACAGAGCCAGGAATAAACTCTGAACGATGCTGGGTGCGGCCAAAATTTAAAAAATCAAGTGTGAGGGGGCTGGAGCAACAGCACAGCGGGTAGGGCGTTTGCCTTGCACTCGGCCGACCCAGGTTTGATTCCCAGCATCCCATATGGTCCCCTGAGCACTGCCAGGAGTAATTCCTGAGTGCAGAGCCAGAAGTAACCCCTGTGCATCGCCGGGTGTGACCCAAAAAGAAAAAAAAAAATCAAGTGTGATAGGAAAGCCTTAATGGAGAGTGTCACATATCT
Organism: Sorex araneus; assembly: GCF_027595985.1. Taxonomy (NCBI): domain Eukaryota; kingdom Metazoa; phylum Chordata; class Mammalia; order Eulipotyphla; family Soricidae; genus Sorex; species Sorex araneus. The sequence goes on along the minus strand of NC_073306.1, from coordinate 46,190,696 downwards.
TTGATTTCTTTTTCATATTTTATAGACAAATGCATGCTATTTTAAAATGTTAGAACGAACTTAACATAGGGGGCTGGAGCAATAGCACAGTGGGTAGGGCGTTTGCCTTGCACGCGGCCTACCTGGGTTCAATTCCCAGCATCCCATTTGGTTCCCCGAGCACTGCCAGAAGTAATTCCTGAGTGCACGAGCCAGGAGTAACCTCTGTGCATTGTCGGGTGTGACCCAAAATGCAAAAACAAACAAAAAGAAATAAATAAACAGAACAAACTTAACATAAAAATGTTAAGAACTAAAACGGCCCTTAACTTTAACTAGCCACGAACAGTCTTCAGTTTTTTAAATAAAAACTATGTTTAATCTCTTTTTAATCACAAAATTAGAACAAAACCAAATTTGTTTCTTGTAGTTGCATAGACCAAACCCAGGGTCTCACATATGTTAGGCAAGTATTGTCCAACCTGGTCGTATCACTGGCCCAGTGATATTTACTTTTTTGGCTTTTGGACCACACCTGGGGACTACACTGTGCCAGGGATCAAACTTGGGCCTCCTGCATGCACAACATCCTTAGCCAACTGAGCTATCTCTCCAGGCACCAGAGATGTTATTTTTGAGGGCAGAACTGCCATAAAAAGAAAAATAGTGGGCTCTTAAAAAGTATTTGCTTTCAGTTTGTCATTCCCATCACTCACAGTGGAATCAGTGTCATAAAAATTGTAAGGCATTTACCTATTTGGTGGGGAACAGATAAGATATGCCACATGTTTAAGAAGAAACAGATCAATTAGCCAGAAAACAACAACCTAGAACACTAATCACATTCCTTTTTTAACACTCCTCTAAAGGAACATTAGAGAAAACCACCTTTCCTTGACAATTCAGTCAAGAGAAATCCCCCTGTAGTTTTTGGGGTTGGCAGATTCATCATAATTTCTAAGGTCTAATTGGGCCCTGTAGTGAACAAGGACCCCTGGTTCATCACAAGTGTTTTAACATTATTTTAAGAATGGATTTAGGCACCTTCTGATGGAAAGAATTAATTTATTTTGGGACCAAACCTGGCTGTGCTCACGGTTTACTGCTAGCCCTGCTCAGGGGATCAATTCTGGCAGTGCTCAGGGGATTTTAAAGTAGTTCTGGATATCAAGCTCAGACAGCCACGTTCAAGACAAGCAGGTTAACACACTGGCCCTTGAAGGAATTTTTAACAAGGGTTAAAAACAACAACTCACAAAACTTTCTTATGGTATTGTGAAAATCCAATTAAAAAGACCAGGATAAGGGCTGGAGTGATAGCACAGTGGGTAGGGCATTTGCCTTGCACGCAGCCGACCCGGGTTCAAATCCCAGCATGGTCCCCTAAGCACCACCAGGAGTAACTCCTGAGTGCAGAGCCAGGAGTAACCCCTGTGCATCGCCGGGTGTGACCCAAAAAGAAAAAAAAAAAAAAAAAGAAAAAAAAAGACCAGGATAGCCCTTGAAAATTCTGGCAATGAATTATTTCACTGCAATATGAAACATAAGTTTGGAAATTTATAGTCAGTTAAATCCCTTCCTTTAAAAAATTTTGAAGAACCACCACCTCAATGAATTGAGGGGTTACCTATCCAGCTACTACGCAAATAAATAATCTTAGAATTGTAATGGTTTATTAATACTTAAAAAAATATAAAGATCTAATATTGAAACCACAAGTTTCACTAGCAAGAGAAAAATTTAAATGTATACTTTAAATGAATGATTGATCACCAGAACTATTTTAAAAGAGTTCAAAAATAACAAAAGGCAGCATAAGCTAACCTGGTAGTGACAGACTATAAAACAGCACCATCAGTATTGCTGATCCCCTGAACCCAAATCTATTAGCCCATGCTTATTAGTGTGGCAGGTCTGAATGCAGGAGACACCTGAGGAGATCTGCAGTGGTCCATGTGGTCCTAGGAGCATACACTGTTTTTTTGCATGCTCCACTCTTCTGTGAATTCTTTAAACAAAGGCAATCTAGGTGAGGGGGGTTTGGCTCAATAAACTGCAGGCAGTGAACTAATGCATACATCCTCTTCTCTGAATCCCAAGAGGATAAAGTCTTCTCTCTATGGAGAGCACACCTGCGTCCTCACCTGTTCAACCTTCTTTTGTAAAAGAAATGAAGCAATTCTCAATTTTGCTTCCTACCTTTAAGCTTACCATAGCCAAGGACATAACTCACTTTGATAAGTCTGAAATTCCCCAGCAATTTTTTAAAATCCTACCCAAGCCAAAAACTGCCTTTAATTTCCAATTATTAATAACAAAAATTTATTTGAGTATGCTTCTCAGTAGTGAGGACCTATAATCCTTAGTTTGCAGGACTAGATTATACATGTTGTTCAATTCTTTCCCTATTGTACCACCTACTTACTACTTCTTTTCAGACGCCTTTGTACTTTTACTAGTCAAAATTCTTGCTTGAAATAGAGTTACACCACTAGTTCTTTGCTCATAAGTCTTTTTTTCTTCACAATCATTCCTAAAAGCTGTCAAGAGACTGGTGATTTTGAAAACTGCCTTAAAATTCCAGAACTGGGGCTGGAGAGATGGTACAGTGGGTAGGATGATTGACTTGCATGCAACCAACCTGGATTCAATTCCTGGCACCTTCAAGAGTAATTCCCAAGCATAGAGCCAGGAGTAATCCCTGAGCATCACCAGGTATGCTCTCGCCCCGCCCCGCCCCCCCTCTCTAAACTGACCGTCCCTAAACTGACTTCCTAGTTCTCATTTCAACCTGGACACTGAAACACAGATTTCACGCATACTTTAGTAGTAGAACAGTAGGAATGGTTAATTCCCACAAGATATCCAGGTATGTAGGCTCCTGGGAAGAAGATGCTCTTCCTTTTATATTACTTCCTGAGTTGTTTATTTCCTCCAGGAGATTAAAATTTCTATTCATAAAAACAAACAGACAAGAACACTGCGGGGATGAAGTGATAATACATCTGGTAGGGTGCTAGTCTCGTTCATGGCCCAGCTGGGTTGAATCCCTGGCATCCCATACAGTCCACTGAGCACCACAAGGAGTAAATTACTGAGTGCAGAACCAACAGTAACCCCTGAGCATTGCCAGGTGTGGCTCCAAACAAAAAATCAAAACAAAACCCAAAAACCCAGAAACAAACAAACAAACAAGTTTTTTTTTACTTTTGAACCACCAGTGGGTGGTACTTGTGGGATGAGGGATAGGGGTGTCCTCTGGCTGGTGCACCGTGCTGTGAATAGAATCTGGGGTTACCACGAGCAACACACGCATGTGCTCCTGTCATCTGGGTCATACATGGGCTCCATGATTTGAGCACTAAATGTAAAATCTTATAGTTGTTTCTGGTTTACGTTAAGTTTCCAGTATTTCATGAGACTCAATCCAAGATAGGCTGTTTACTATTTTAATTCTCAAAACAAAATCAAAAAACAAAAAACCCTGTTCCCTGTTCCCAACTGGACCACCTTCCCTTACCAGTGATGACATATACTATTCACACACAATTTCCCCCTCATTTCCAAAGCCTCGTCAACTGATTCTTCAAAGCGCATTTCAAGCAACTCTTCGAAAGCAACCATTCCAAGTTCTACTCGCCTAAGTTTGAAGTGAGAGCAAGTATTATTCTTAACTCAACGTCTACACGTCATATCCATTCGCCTATCCACTCCCCTGCCTCCCCCCGCCCCAATTTGACACAGCAGCAGGCATCTCGGTGGGCGATTCACACACTACCCCAACAACCAGTCTTCCCATGAACACCACAGCCTGCCTCCTTCTGAAAACGGGCTTCACCGAACGCCGCTGTCACCCGACACACGCAGGGTGGGAGCCCCCTCGGCTGGCGTCCGGCCTTCCGGCGACTTCCGCCCGCCGCCTTTCCCTCGGGGCCCGTGGACCGGTGAGAGGGCTACGGCAATCCGACCGGGGCCCGCCCCGACTCGGACCCCGACAGAACCCGGCCCCGGCCCACGCCCGGGCTCTGAGGACCACTCCACCTCTTCGGAGCCTCCGTCCCCGGGGCCCCAGGCAAGACCTCCGTTTCCCCCCGCCCCCCCCCCACCCGGGCGCGTCCCGCCCCGCAGGGCCCGGCGCGCGGCGGACACCTGACACCCGGCCGGCCCCTCCGCTTCCCCCGACACGGCCAACTTCCCAACTTTCCAAACGGGCCGGGCCGAACGCCGGCCAGTCCCCGGCGGCGCGGCGCGGCGCGGCGCGGCACGGCACGGCGAGCGGGCGGCGTTTCCCTCGGTCGCCTCGCCTCGCCTCCCGCGCTCGCACGGCCCCCCGCCCCCCCGCCGCAGCGTCTTCGGGCCGGAGTCCACGCGCGTTTTTGTTTTCCGTCAGCCGCGGGGCCCGCGCGCGAGCCGGCGGGCGGGGACAGGGGAGGGGCGGCGTGCCGGGCCCGCGGCGCCCGCCGGCACCCCCCGCACGCGCAGGCGCGCCAAGCCGGGCCCCCCGCGCCCCCCGCGCGCCCGCGTCCCCCGGCCGGCGCCTCTCCCGCCCTCCTCACCCGTTCTTCAGATCCACCTCCAGGATCTTCCCGTAGCCCTTAAAGAAGCGCTCCACATCGCGCTCGCGGGCCTGGTAGCTCAGGCGGCCGATGTACACCCGCGGCATCCCGGCTGCGCTGGCGGCGGCTCGGCCCGGCCCCAGCCCCCTGAGGCGGCTGCCCGCGGAGCGAGAGCGAGAGCGCGACGGCGGCGGTAGCGGCGACGGCGACGGCGACGGCGGCGGCGGCGACGGCGGCGGCGGCAACGGGCGGGCGACGGGACGGACGTAGCCGAGTCCCGGCGACGTGCGCGAGCACGCAGCCCGCGAGTGCGCGCCTCCCGCCGCCCCCGCCCTCCCCGCAGGCCGAGGGGAACGGGAGGGAGCGCGCCTTCGCTTCCCGCCCGGTTAGGCGCGGGGGCGGGGCGTGCCGGGGGCGCGCCGCCGGCGGGCGGGGCCACGTGATCGACGGGCGGGCCGGGCCGCGCGCGGGCCGCCTGTCTTCTCGCGAGCTCGCGGGGCCCGAGTCGGGCCGGGCCTTCCGCCGCCCGCGGGCTCCAGCCCGCCCCCCGGAAGTGCCCGCCCCCCCCCCAGCGGAGCGGGAATGCCTGCTTTTGTCCTTTGAACCGGGCGTGCTTTCGGCTGGAGCCGGGAGCTTTGAGTTTGATCTGGCTTCTCCGCCTTCATCTGCGTGTCCCGTGACCTTGGGCTTCTTAGGCGGCATCTCGCAGGCAGACGGGAACGTTTTTTTTTTGTGGGGGGGGGTCACACCCGGCGATGCACAGGGGTTACTCCTGGCTCTTCACTCAGGAATTACCCCTGGCGGTGCTCAGGGGACCATATGGGATGCTGGGATTAGAACGCGGGTCGGCCGCGTGCAAGGCAAACGCCCTACCCGCTGTGCTATCGCTCCAGCCCCCGGACGGGAACTTTCTGAGTTGCCTTGATGGGTAGCGTGAAGCCCTTCATATTGATGCCAGCTCATCTCAAGCGCCTAATACCGATAGTTTCAAAACCACGACAGAGGCCCGCAGCGGTAGTACAGCGGGTAAGGCGTTTGCCTCGCACGCGGGTAGCTCGGTTCGGTTCCCTGGCACCCCGTATGGTCCACGGCCAGGAGCAACCCCTGAGCATCTCAGGGTGTGACCCAGAAACCTGAGAGATTGTACAGAAGGAGCTTGCCTTGCAGGAGTGCAGAAGGCCCTCGTTGGATACGTGGGATGACCAGGAGAGATCCCTGCGCAGAACCTCAGCACTGCCAGCTGTAGCTCAAGCCCACCCATGATCAATGCCTTTATTCCCTTCACCCCCTCCTTCCAATAAAATAACAGTAGTAAAAAAGCAGTGAGCCTGTGTTCTGTCCAGGTTGACATCCAGCACCCCACAGATCCCTCCTGTATGCAAGGACTGACCCTAAAAGGCTAGAGTTGCCCCCGAGCATCACCAGGTGTGGCTCTGAAAAAAAGAAGGGTACTAAAGGAGCTTCCTTAGGATTACTTGTATGGTTGTTTTTTGTTTGTCTGTCTTTGGCACCAAGGATAGAACCCAAGGATTCATGCAAAGTACTAAAATACATTCCTGGCCTCTCGGACTTTGAGTTAGGTTTGAATCTTTTCCAGTGTACTACTCTGTATAGACTTACATATAGGTTCTCAGAAGTGGGCTAGTTAGGTCTGGGTATGAGGGATTTTGACAGATGTGGCTCAGTTGCTTTTAAGTCCCCATCTCCCCCACCTACACACCAACAGTTATAAAACTATCTTTCAGGAGTAAAGATTCTCAGTGCTAAAATCTCAGTGCTTAAAAAAACCAAGCCTTCAATTCTTGAGGCCTTGGGTTCCATCCCAGCACTGAGCCAAAAAACAAAACAAAGGCTAGAGGTTGCACAGCAGGTAAGGCACTTGCCTTGCAGGTGGCTGACCTGGGTTCAGTCCCTGGCACCACATGGGGTCTCCCAAACACAGCCAGAAGTGCTGAGCACTGCCTGATGTGGCTCCGAAACCAAACACAACTGAACTATCCATGCCCCCAGTTATCCTTGTTGATTTGAAAACTGGAATCTTAGGGTGATTTAAGTTGCAATTATTTTGAATGGACTGGGCTTTCTTTTATATATGTGATTTTTACTTGTGTATCTGTTTAGATCTGTTGCCTTTTTTTCTTATTGATTCACAGGAGCTCTTTGTCAAATGAACTGCAAATAATTTGGTCTGTTTGTTGGATTTTGACTTGGCCCACAGTATATTTTGTCATGCTAGAACATTATTTATGGGTTCAAATTTAAGTATATTTTGTCATGCTAAAACATTATTTATGGGTTCAAATTTATTATTTTTCTCATTCTGGATTTGCCTTATAGCTTCAATGACTTTACCACCGAGAGTTTGTTTGTTTTTAAAAAACCTCTGATGGTAGGGCCAAAGAGATAGTTCAAAAGTCTGCTGCATACTTTGTATATGGTATAGTTCCTTGCACAGTCCCCAGAACGCTATGGGGTATGAACCCCAAATCAAACCAAACCACAGGAAACCAAATCAAAAGATTCCCCTGATTTATTCTATTACTCTATTTTTTCCTTTTTGGGTCACTCCTGGGCTTTGCACTCAGGAATCACTCCTGGCGGTGCTCAGGGGACCATATGGATGCTGGGAATCGAACCCTGGTCGGCTGCGTGCAAGGCAAACGCCCTACCCGCTGTGCTATCGCTCCAGCCCCAATTCTGTTACTCTTAGAGCTTATCCCAGCCTCTTCCCTTTGCTATTGTTGCTTTGCTGTTCAGGAATGCCAGTACCATAATCGTTACACTTCTTGAACACTTGATCAGTTGGGGATCACAGTGGCATTTCTGGGGTTGGAACTTACAGCCTCATCATAAAAGCCAAGCCAGCTGGGCCTTCTTTCTTGGGCCTTTGAGCATATATTTACATTTTGGTGGTGGTGGTGCAGGGGGCATACCTGGCTTGCTCAGAGCTTACTTCTGGTTTTCTTCTCAGGGCTCATTCCTGGCAGGGCTCAGGGGACCGTATAGGATGCTGGGGGGTCAAACCTGGGTCAGCCAGATGCAAAGCAAGCACTTTATCCGATGTAGTATCTCTCTGGCTCCTGTAATTATTTTATTTTTTTTTGAATTTAGCAAGGTATGAGGATTTTTTAATTTGGGGCAATATGTGGTCAAACGCAGGGGATTGTGTTGTGCAGGGGATCAAGCCTGGGTGTTCTTCAGTCTTCTGAGCTACCTCCCTCTTCTCCAGGATAATATTCCTAAGAACTAGTGCTAACCTTCGTTGACATATCAGCTGTTCAAACCCACTGCACAGGTGGGAGAGCCTCCAGAGAGGTGAAATGCTGTGTCCCAAACCTGCTCCACCTCACAAGTACCCTAACTTAGGTAGTACACCTCTGGCAAGATGGCCAAGCCCGCCTTCAGCCACCACATCCAGTCTGTTCTTCCTTCTTTCTAATCAGTCTTTCCCAGAGTGAATGATACTGTCCTGGGGTGGGGACACTAGAATAATCCACAGGGGTGGAGTAGCCTCATGCATTTGGTGAGGGCCACTCTTGTTTGCTCACTTAACACACTGATGGTGCTGCAATTGGTGGAAATTAAACCCCATCCAAGTGTCAGCCACCGGTGGTACACACCAGCATCAATGTGCAAAAGAAAGAATTCCCCATTTCCAAAAAACGATGGACCAAATAAGTTTGGAGACCTCTGTTGTAAATGTTTAGGAATCTTGTCACTTCTCTCCCACTGACTAAACTAGTTCAGGCCTCTTTGTATTGTTCACACATCAGCGCTTTTAAACCTGCTCTCTGTTTCTTCTGCCTGAAATATGGCTGGCTCTTCCCTAGTCAGATCTCAGACCTCCCTTAGTTACCTTAATATGTCTACCTTCCTTGTCTTCTTCATTACTATTGCTCCCCCTGTATTTTTAATTTCCTAGAAGCTATTTTCCTAGACAATTACCTTGTTTACTCACTCGTTCGTTGCCTATTAGGGGTCCTTTTTCTTTTTAATTCTGCTATACCCTGACAACCTATCACAGTGCTTTTCACTTAAGGGTGTTCAAAGTATTTACTGAGTGAATTAAAACATAGGCTTCTTTGGTTACACACACACACACACACACACACACACACACACACACACACACACACACAGAACGTTTTTGTGGAGGGCCTCACACAGTTGAGGCAAGTGCTCTGCTGCTGAGTTCTATCTCCCAGCTCTTACTGAATGAATAAATGATCTCTCACCTGGACTACTGAAATCACATCTGGCTTCTCCCTTCTTCGCATGCCTCCCCACTAGGCAGAGGGAAATCTGAACTCTCTCCTGGCTGACACATCAATCACTATTGACAAAAATCAAGAACTCCTGAGAAAAGTGAGTGCAGAAGGCCCATGGGGGGGACATACACATTGGTACCTACTAGTACAGAGGCCAGACAATGTCAGGGAGTTGGGTGCCTTCTCTGTAACCTTGAGCGGTGTGACCTTAGTTCAGGTCTCTGTGGCTTCCTCCTCTGCAATGCAATGATACAACCGTCTTAGGTGTAGGGATGCTGTAAAGTTACTGGGGATGCACACGAGGTGCTCACACACTGCATAGGGTTATGGCTTAGGGAAACCTTCCATTTCAGAGGGTGCTGACACCTTCCCGTGTACCTAGGGCAGGCTTGCTGTCTTTCCAGGATTTTCCTGCCTTCACATGCCATGTGATGACTCTGTTTTCGGTTGCACTGGTGGAGCCCAGTGCTGTCAACAGGACATGGTAACTACCAATAAGCCTGAGGCTTGTGAGTGCTGCTGAGAGCCTCTGGGCAAGTGTCAAGGATGCCTGGCACAGACAGATGAGCCCAATAACAGTTTTCCTCTGGACCTCAGTCTTTCCTTGAGGGAAGCTGACTTCATTAGCTCTTATCAACCAAGGTACCAGTATCTAGCAGTGGCTGCTGGCAGTCACAAGGTGGATGCTCCCAGCGGACCCCAGAGCAAGACTCACGAAGCCTCAGGGCTCCTGGTATGCTCAAACTGGTTCGTAGGAGGTTAATACCTCTTGGTCTTCTTTGATTCTCTGGGGCCAAAAAACTTCTTCTTTTTTTTTTTTTTAGATATCTGAGAAGGATTGTTACTGTTTTGGGCATATCGAATACGCCACGGGTAACTTGCCAGGCTCTGCTGTACGGGCGGGATACCCTCGGAAGCTTTCTGGGCTCTCTGAGAGGAATGGAGGCTTTTGGGGCAGCCTCTAATCGCCCTTACAGGTGCTCTCAGTCTACTGAATGCAAGCTTTTGGTCAAGTTGGATATGACTGCTGGACTAGAGCAGTTACCGACTGGATTCCAAGGAACGTCAAAAGAACGGCTGGCCGCCCACCTATGAGACTGTCGGACTTCTTTGTCAAGACCCTGAACGAACAGTTTGATGCTCTTTGTGTTTCTGGGGCGAGTAGACGCCATTGGGCTACACTAGCACACTACAGGGACAAATGGAGATGTTACTGGCACCCGCTCGAGCAAATCAATGAGCAACGGGACGACAGGTGATATACACAGGTGATGTCTGGGAAGGATATTAACTCACTGGGCCAGAACTATCCCAACTCTATTGAGATGATTCAGCCTGAAAATTATAAATTTTTTTTTTCTGGGGGCAGGGAAGGCATTTGCCTTGAATGCAGCTGACCCAGGTTTGATCCCTGGCACGTTGTACCATCCCCCAAACCCTACCACAAATGATCCCTGAGTACAGAGCCAGGAGTAAGCCCTGAGCACTGCCAGGTGTGACTCAAAAATAAAAAACCAAACCAAACCAAAATACTTTGTATTTGTAAAGCATAGAGGATGTGATGTATTTTTGAGTCAGACTGTTTTGTTCTCTTTTGACAACAGGATAAGTCCAAATTTCCTGGCTGGAATCACAGATGTCCACAATTAATTTTTTTCACTGGGTCAGTTGATTTTAGTATAAATTAAATCATAGATTATCGGTTAGGATTAGATTCAGAGAAACTCCAGATACCTTATATTTAAATAAAATAGAAGCTTCTTTCTCAGGTAAAACGAGCTGTAAAGGGGCTGGAGAGATGGTGCCGTGGGTAGGGTGCTTGCTTTGCACGGGAAACACTGGATATGTCCCTTAATAAAAAACACAACACAACAACAACAAAAGAAGAGGCCTTCTATGGGCCTCCTGGTTGGGAAGATCGCTGTGGTTTTCTGGGCGGGAAGGAGAGGCTCCCGCACACTGTGGCAGTGCTCGTAGATCACTCCCAGCAGTGCTCTGAGGATCCCGTGGTTCGGGGGATCAAATCTGGGGTTTCCCCGCATGCAAAGCACGTGTCCCGGTCCCCTGAGCCGTCCGCAGCTCCTCTGTTAGGTTGTTTCGAGGAAGTTCAGACTTTATTTTACATCCCCCGGGGAAGCCTTGGCCATGGCACAATTCTCGGAGCTGGAAGTGACGGCAAGGAGCGGAGCTGTGAGTGGAGGCTGAGACCCAGGCTGCCGGGTCTGAAACCAGGCCTGTCGCCCCGGCTCCCCGCCACTTCACGTCTGGAGTCAGCACATGGTGAGAATCTGCTTGGAAGACACGAAGGGCTTCATGCACGCTTCCAAGGCCTGCGGGAAGTCCTGCAGTGGCACCTCGGAGCAGGCGGGCGCCGTGAGCTGGCCCTGGCGGATGAGCTCACACAGCGTGAGGATCAGCTCCTTGAACTCGTCTGTGGGAGGATGGAGGAGGTCACTCTGGGCATGGCAGCTGAGCGGGGAAAGCCCCCAGAAAGGGCGGCAGTGGAGACGGCAGGAGAGGGAGGCCAGAAGGGCCAGTAGGCAAAGAGGTGTCCAGATGGCTTAGGCCCACAGAACAGGGGTGTAGCCCAGAGTGAGCAGGGGAAGCCAGAGCAGTACAGGGTAGAAGGCGGGTGCTGCCCTCATACTAGGGCAGAGGAACATTCCCTGAGCTCCCAAGATGCCCCCAAAGACCCTCATCAGAAGCCACTCCGATCTGCCCCCAGTAAGACCCCATGCAGGAAGAGCAGTGAGGGGGGCAGTCATCTCTCAGACACGAGTTCATGCTACAGTCCACTCCCACCACAGCCCCACTCGGGCCAGTGGCTCCTCAGCTGCCTCTAAGATGGAGCCCGAGGGGCTGGAGAGATAGCACAGGGGTAGAGCGTTTGCCTTACATGCAGCTGACTGGGTTCTGTCCCAGGTCCCCTATATGGTCCCCTGAGCACTGACAGGAGTGATGTCTGAGCACAGAGCAGGTGTAAACCCTGAGCATTGCTGGGTGTGGCCCAACAAGAAACCGCCCCACCCCCCCACCTAACACACACACACATACACACACACACACAGACACACAGAAGCAGTCTCAGAAAGAGAGCAGAGAGGGGCTGGAGTGATAACACAGTGGGTAGGGCATTTGCCTTACACGTGGCTGATCCACCTGGGTTTGATTCCCAGCATCCCATATGGTCCCCCAAGGATTGCTAGGAGTGATTCCTGAGAGAAGAACCAGGAGTAACCCCTGAATATTTCTGGGTGTGACCCAAAAAGAAAAAAAAAAGAGCAGAGAGATAGCACAGTGGTAGGGTGCTTGCCTTCCATGTGGCTGATCCATTTTGCTCCCTGGCACCACATACGGCTCCAAGTCCTACCAGGAGTGATCCCTGAGCACAGAGCCAGGAGTAACCCCTGAGCACTTCTGGGTATGGCTCCAACCCAAAACCCAATCCAAAAAAATCCAACAAAAACAAAAAATAGAGCCTGAATTCTCACAAAGACTAGAGAGGGGCTTTGCGATCTGGTCCTCATCTGTCTGTCTCCTTCCCCACTTCCCGGGATGGGCTTTGCACTTGTGCTATTTTTTTCTACCCCCGCCATTTATTTTCTTTGCCTCACTTAGATAACTGCAGGCCATCTGTCATTCTCAGGTTAAGAGTCACTCAGGGGAACCCGTCCTCCAGAAGGAATAGATGGGTGGCTTTGGGCAAGCTCCTGAGCCACTCCAAACCTCAGTTTCCTCCTCGGTCAAAGAGGGAGAAGCAGAGTTTCAACTATTCTGACACATGTGGAGGCTGAGCTCCAGGGATCGTGCAGATCCCGCACAAGGCACTACAGTGCAGATGACAGAGGCGGGGTTGGCACCCAGGGTGGCCTGGCCTTGGTCCTCTTTGCTGGGATGGCCCCTGGGGCAGTCCCCACCACCGTTAGCTTCTTAGGATGCGGGCAGCACATCTGTTCAGGGCAGTGTCCCCAAGCCCAGTTTGACCCATGACACTGCTGACTGCAGCTAGGATCAGGGGCAAGTTTCGGACAGTGGTACTGTCCCCTGCATGACCCCTGGCAACCAGGCCATCGCCAGCTCACCTGGACTGTGGTTCTTCTTCCACTGGGACAACCAAAAGCCCCGAAGTCGGACATCCTTAAAAATGAGCAGGCTCTGTGGACACAGGGAGGACAGGCTGGTGTGCAACTGACTTCAGATGCTGCCCCCGGTGCACAAGGCCGAGGGGCCGAGCTTACCACAGAGGCGATGACGGGCTGCTTGGCCATCCCTCCGTAGGTCACCATGGTTCCTCCGGTCCTGCAGAGCCAAAGAGGGCGGAGTGAGCAGTGCTCCTGTGCCTACCCTTAGAATCTCCGGGAGAGGGGCTGGAGTGATAGCACAGCGGGTAGGGCGTTTGCCTTGCACGCGGCCGACCCGGGTTCGAATCCCAGCATCCCATATGGTCCCCTGAGCACCGCCAGGGGTGATTCCTGAGTGCATGAGTCAGGAGTGACCCCTGTGCATTGCGGGTGTGACCCAAAAAGAAAAAAAAAAAAAAAGACTCTCCGGGAGAGCTTCTGAAATCCAGATTCCTGGCCCCAACCCCAGAGGCAAAGGTCTATATTAATGAGAACAAGCAAGCCCCGTCCAGTGACCTGAGATGTCCAGTCGGAGAGCGTCCTGGACATTACCCACTCATCAGCCCGAGTCAGGCTTGGTGAAGTGCTTGGTGGGCAATGCTCAGTCCCAAGTTCAGGTGGGCTCTCCCCACTTCAACACATGATAGGCCGGAGCGGGTAGGGTACTCGCCTCACACGCAGCCAACCGGGGTTTGATCCCTGGCATCCTATATGGTCCCTTGAGCATTGCTGGGAGAGACTCCTGAGTGCAGAGCCAGGACTACCCCCTGAGTACTGCAGGGTAGGGCCCCCAAACCCAAACCAATCGACAACAACAACAAAAAAGACCGGCAGGCTGGGGCACTGCCCTGTAGCTGAGACTTTATGAGCTGGAAGGACTTACCAGCTGTGCCACCCAGGGGTTTGTTGGCCAAGGACAAGCCAAGGCGCACGACAATACAAGGAGACTAAACCACACAAAGCCAGAAGTTCTTGTGAGTCTGTCTCTGAAGCAGATAGGTAGCTAAATTTTTAATTTGTAATTTTTTTTTTTCGGGGGAGGGGGGAGGGGTGAATTTGGTACTCAGGGCTTATTCCTGGCTCTATGCTCAGAGATAACTCCTGGTGATGCTCAGGGGCGTGGGGGGACCCACATGCAGTGTGAGGAACTGAAGCAGGGCTGGCAGCGTGCAAGGTAGTCCCTTACCTCCTGTGCTGTCTCCATGTCTCCTGGGGAAGTTAGTGTTAAGGTCCCTCAAGTGCTGCCCGTTCTAGCAAGTAGCTCCTGGGCACTCAAGCAAGGACTAGGAAGTGGGAGTGCCAAGTCTGACCCCAATTTCTGTGAATTCTGAGGATGCCTCTTTAGGCAGTCTCCATGGCAGCTACTCCCCTGACAGACAGCACGCCTGCCTCCCCCCACCCCCACCCCCATGCATTTGGTCTAATCAGACGAGCTCACGTTTACTGGAGGTTCACTATGCACCAGATCTGAGCATTTTACAGGTAAAAATCCTCACCGGAGCAGCATTCTCATTCATCTTTCTCTCTCTGCAGTGCTGGGGATCAAACCCAGGGCTTCACATGTGCAAGGCAAAGGGCAGAGAGCTCAACAAACCAGAGTGCATGCCTGCATGTGGGAGGCCCCGGATTCACCCCCCGGCACCGTGCGGTCCTGAGCACTGCCAGGAGTGACCTCTGAGCAAGCTCCATGCCCAGTCCACTGCCCCATTCTGTAGATGAGACCACTGAAAGCCTCATTTGTAGAGGGGGCCCTGTGTGCCCATGTCCCTTAGACTAACCTGAGGCAGAAAAGGATTTCAGCCTCATGCCCCTGCACTTTGTGAATTGCCCGCGGCCTGCTGCCTTTCCATGGGGTGCCTCACTTTCCTGCACAGTCCACAGCGACTGAGAAGCAAAGCGGAGGGGTCATGAACTCCATCTTTCACAGCCAGTGTCTACACTCAGAGCCAACGTCTGCCTCTGGCTACAAGAGTGGCAGGGCATGGCAGCTGCCCGGGGGCTGCCTGAAGAGAAACTGGGCTCAAACTTGGCTCTCCCACTTCCGAGCCCTGGAGGGGGCGACAGTCCTCTCTGGTCCTTTTATAAACAGGGGCTGAGCACCCTGCTCCTAGGTGTCTGGGGGTGCCTCCTGCACTCTGCGAGCCTGTGCACGGCGGATGCTCAGGATTAGCTCTCTGCATCTCCCCCCACCCCCAGCTCAGAGTTCCAGAGGCTTCCCAGCCATCTCTGTACCTGGTAGCTAGTATGTGCTGGCACAAATGTGACGAGTGCTCCAGAGGGCATTTCCGCTGACCCTGGAAGGAGCCTTGGGAGTCCTTCAGCTGGGGCAGCTTCGGTGAAAGGGAAGCGCCATGGAGGAGGTATGTAATTGTCACTGTCAATAGGGCTGTCCCTGGGCTGGGCAGTGACAGGTGACTTCTGTGCTTCATATTGTTTTTACAGCTGACATTACCTCTAAAATTAGGATCTATGGCAGGGTGGGGAGGGGGGGAGGGATGTTGGGTTTACTGGTGGTGGAGAATGGGCACTGGTGAAGGGATGGGTTATCGAACTTTGTATGGGGGAAACATGAGCACAAAGATGTATGGATCTGTAACTGTACCCTCACGATGACTCCCTAATTAAAAATAAACTAATAAAAAAA
Organism: Sorex araneus; assembly: GCF_027595985.1. Taxonomy (NCBI): domain Eukaryota; kingdom Metazoa; phylum Chordata; class Mammalia; order Eulipotyphla; family Soricidae; genus Sorex; species Sorex araneus. The sequence continues at coordinate 46,175,128 of NC_073306.1, read as the reverse complement.
ATAAAATAAAATAAAATTAGGATCTATTTTTTGTTCGTTCGTTCTAGGGCCACACCTGGTGGTACCCAGGACTTAATCTTGGCTCTGCACTCAGGGGCCACTCCCGGTGGGCTTGGGGAACCACATGGGGTGCCAGGGATCAAACCCTGGTTGGTTGGCCATGCAGAAGGCAAGTTCCCTACACACTCTACTATTGCTCCGGTCCTAGAAATCAAATTAAAAAAGCTACTAAAAGGTGTGAAAACTGGAAAGGAGTGACTTTGGGAGATGCCCTTAGATTATGAATCCTCAATCCTTCCCCTAACGCAGAGCTCAGCAGGGTGACCTCTGGAGACCCAGGGCTGACTGGCTGGGCCTCTCAGCACCTCTAAAGGAGGAGGCCGAGAAAGGAAGCGCCTGAAGAGCTGGGCCTGGCCTTCATCCTCGTCTTGTACTCTGGGAACTGCTGATGACGTCTTGGCTCGCACTGGCCACTGGGCCTGGGTCACTGATGCCTCCTAGCTAAAGGCCTGGGCCAGCCAGGAGCCGGACCTGTAGGATGCGTAGGGCTGGGCCCGGCTGAAGGCCTGAACCAGCCAGGGGCCAGACCTGCTGACCTGTGAGGCCAGGAACTTACGCCAGATGCCGCAGCAGCTCTGTGGAGCTTTTCCCGCCAACACAGTTGAGAGCAAGCCGGGGCGGAGGTACGTCCTGGAAAAGAAGAGACCTACGGTGAGGGTGCTGGCACTTGACACGGAGGGTTGAAAGTTACTCCGAACATTTCTTCCGGGCCTAAGTGCTGCCTTGGGAGTGAAGGGTGGGGGGGGGGGGGGCGGCGCATTTGTGCTGCTGACGCTTCTTCCACAGTCTAGAGGTGCTTTTTTTTTTTTTTCTCCAATTAAAGAACTATGATTTACAAAGTTATTGGTAGTTGAGTTTTAGGCATATTTGAACACCAATCAACACTAACAGCGTCAACTTCCCACCCACCAGTGTTCCCATATTCCCTTCCTACTCCCAGCCCTCGCCCCACCCCTGCCTGCCAACTTGACAGGCACTTTAGAAGTTCCAGTGGTAGCAGCTGAGATCTCATGTTTTCAGTGCTATTGAGTCTGTTCGGATAAATGGCTATAGCATTCACCCATATCACCAGTATAACTGAAATCCTGATGCCTGATTATGGCCAACTTAATCCTGCTATTTGAGATTTGGTTCAACCCTCACCTTCTCTGTCAAGAACAGAGAAAGGGCCTCTCTGTTCCTTTCTATGGGCTTCATTTCCCTGGGTCCCCTTCTCAGCACTGACAACCTGATCTCAACCCACAGTGCTGACCTACCGCTGCTTCAGTGTTCAGAGGCGCCTGAGTTCACCAGCGAGCAGGTGTGTGCATGGGTGCAGGAACATGTGTGAACATGCTACATGCATGTGTGTGTGCATGGTGTATGTGAGTGTGTGCATGGTGTGTGTGTGTGTGTGTGTGTGTGTGTGTGTGTGTGTGGTCCCTTTGAGAATGCCATGAGTGTCATGAGTTTCCCAGGGTGTGGATGTTCTACAAGGTTAGGAAGTTTTGAGATAGATCAGCAAGCCTTGGAGTATGCCCTAACTTTCCTGTTTGTATAACTACATGGCCACATTAAGTCTTTTATTTTTTCCAGGTCTTGGTCTTCTCATCTGTAAAACGGATAGCCCCTACACTGTAGACCTGTCCCGAGCATCAAAGACTGATGTAATCCACAACGAATCTTCAAAGCTTCAAATCACATACCTCTCTCCTACCCTTGGTCTCTCCTGCACCCCTCACAGCCTCATCCTTCATCAGAGCCCAAGGGAGGGACTAAGAGGAATGGTGAGATGGGTTCTCAGCTTTTCCAGGTCAAGCCAACTTTCCTCAGGGAGATGAGCGAGAAAGGGTGGTGCCATGGCCCCCAACCGAGTACCTTAAAGAAGTTTTTCATCTCGGGCCTTCGGAGTTCCTCTTCTGTGAAAACATACTCAGCCCCCAGGTTCTTCAATCTCTGGGTCAGCTTCTGGAGGTCAGGTCTGGGAACCAAACAGAGCCAAGGTCCTTGCTCAGACAGGGGCATTTTACCCATGATGCTCCCGGAGCTCCCTGTGTGGAGCTGGAAGGCCTGTGGGAAGCTGGGACCTGGGGCAGCCCGGCCTTGGGCAGGACCGGCAGCCTCTCTCCACATGCTCCAGCATCTTGGTCTGTTTCTCCCCTCGCAAGAGAACAGGACTGCATGATTTCTGCAGTCCTGGCAGCCCAAGGATGCTAGGGATCACCTGTGCCCAGGGAGGAGTCACTTCACTGCTATAGAGACCAACTCTCCCCTCCCCCCAACTTTTCCAGGAGTTGTGCAGAGCGTTGTGCAGACACACGCCAGTCCTGGAGTGGCTCTGGGCTTGCTGGCCAGGGCAGAGAGAATGCTTCCTGTCCGTGAGGACGGTTCTCCTCGAGACTGGCCGTCCATGATACATGTGGTCACGGTGGACAGTGAGGCTTACTGGAACGATGTGAGGGAGAGACCAGTCAGGAGAATCAGTCTGTTCCTGACTTGCTGCGTCTCTCCCTGAAATTTAGCTTCCCCGCCCAGGAGAGAGATGAGAGGCCCACCCCATCTCCTTCATGTTGGGTGGTCGTGCCTGTGAGCCAGCACTCAAACGCAAGGGGCAAGGTTCTTGTGTCAGACCTTAGAATGTTCCCCAATACGACCATTGTGGTAACAAACTCATGAGGCTACCACGTGATTCTCAGCTGCTCAAAAAGTCTGTCTTTAACTCTTGTGTTTCCAAGCCTCACTCATCCCATAGCCTAAAGGGACCTGGACGCTTTCCGGGGCCGCCAGACTTCCTGAGGATTATGCACGGGCGCCACCTGGTGGAGATGTGGGCACCGGCAGGCCTGCGAGCCGTGGCTCCCATCCCGGTCTGGGGTGAGGCCCTCCATCCATCCCACACGCACCTGTCTCGGACCACATTGATGGTCCTCAAGCCCAGGGCTGCGGCGATCTGGATGACCGCTTGCCCCACTCCACTGTTGGATGCATTCTGGATGACGGAATCTCCTGTGAGGCAGGAAGAGACCCACGTGAAGCTGTTGAGATCCCTAATAGGAACTTGGGGGACTGGAGAGAACACAGCAGGTAAGGCACTTGCCATGCATGCGGCTGACTTGGGACCCCTAGGATTCCCTGAGCCCTGCCAGGAGTGACCCCTGAGCCTAAAGTGCCATGCATGCGGCTGACCTGGGACCCCTAGGATTCCCTAAGCCCTGCCAGGAGTGACCCCTGAGCCTAGAGTCAGCAGTATCCACTGAGCACAGCTGGGTGTGGCCCAACACTCCTCCCCACCTCACCCCAACCCTCCCCCAAAAGAGGCTCCCAGGATAGAAATTTGCAAAAGACATCCTGCAAGGAATGGTGTCTACAGGCAACATGGGGAGCCAGGACCTGGCTCTGACCCTGCTCAGACCTAGGAGTGTAGCTCATTCTTATTCCAAATACCTGCAAGACTCACAGGGTCCGCCGGGACTTCCAACCTGGGAGTCCCCAATGGACATAATTTGCACCACTCTGTGTGAATGACTGATGCCACCTGTTATCCCCCCGCTTTCACATCTCCAAGCTCTGCTGAGTTTACCCCCTTGGCTGTATTTCACATGCCCCCAGCCCCCTTCTGAAATCCCGTGGCTCCATCAGAGCGCAGCTGAGGGTAGCTTTCTCCCCCGTCCCCACCCCAAGGCTCCTCAGTGTCTGCCTGCTTACACCTGGCTGCGTACACAGCTACCTGATAGATAGCCTGCAGCTACGTGAGGAAAGGCCAGGCCCAATCCCTGCTCTGCGGGACTCAGTCAAGTCAGGCTGCCTTGAAACGGGCGTGGAGTCGCATCGGAGGGACTGACAGCCCCCAATCCTACAGGTGGCTGAGATCAAAGCCCAGGACTGACTCTGGAGGAGTCCGTGGGAAAGGGAGGGTGGCCCCCCAGGGAAGGTGTGGCTCTGGAGAGGGAGGGACCTGGGTGTGAGTACAGCTTCACCCCGAGGGGAACTGGATGTGGTGGGGTAAGTCACGACCTGCGTGAACCTCGCTCGCATCCCCACAGAACAGCAGTCTGAGGGCCGGGGAGTTGGTTTAAAGGGCTGGTGCTGCTCTGCACATGAGCTCCGGGTTTGATTCCCAGCACCACACAGTCCCTGGAGTAGCCCTGGGAGCAAACCCTGAGCAAGGAGCCAGGGTGGCCCCGAAACAAAACAGAACCCTGGAAATTCAAGCCAGGAGGGTGCTCCTGATTAGAGCCGAATGGCGGCATATACAGGAAGGTGCTCAGTGACCCCTGCAGTGTGGTTTGGGACCGGCTGCAGGAGTCTGGTGCTGCATAGAGGGCTTCCTGGAAGAATGTCCCTTCTGAGCCAGGGGTCAGCATCTAGGCTGCCACCTTAGCAGGCTGTGAAATCAACCGAATGGGTTGAAACATTTTTTTTTCTTTTTAGGTCACGCCCGGCGATGCACAGGGGTCACTCCTGACTCTGCACTCAGGAATTATCCCTGGCAGTGCTCAGGGGACCATATGGGATGCTGGGAATCGAACCCGGGTTGGCTGCGTGCAAGGCAAATGCCCTACCTGCTTGCTGTGCTATTGCTCCAGCGCCCCCCCCCATGAAACATTTTAATGGTTTTTTTTTTTTTTTGCTTTTTGGGTCACACCCGGCAATGCACAGGGGTTACTCCTGGCTCTGCACTCAGGAATTACTCCTGGCGGTGCTCAGGGGACCATATGTGATACTGAGAATCGAAGCAGGGTTGGCCGCATGCAAGGCAAACGCCCTACCTGCTGTGCTATCGCTCCAGCCCCTCACCCCCCATGAAACATTTTAAAAGTATAGCCTGAGGCCAATAGAATTTAACAGCAGAATACATATATTTAGATATATCCATGTACTTTGAGTGCAAAATGTAATATGATCCATTCTGTAAATCAAGAGCAAGGGTTTGTTGGGGGGGCTGGAGAGACAGTGCAAGGGTTAAGGCCCTGGTCTTGCACGTGGCTGACCCTGGTTCAAACTCTGACACTGCATAAGGACCTGTGAGCACAGGGCCAGGAGTAAACCCTGAGCATCACAGGGTGTGACTCCCCAAACCCCGACTTCCTCCTTTCAAAAAGAAGAGCCAAGATCATGTATCCATTTAACCCAGGTGACACCCACCCGGGGCACCCTGGGCACCTGAGGAGTCAACGCCCTGATGTGCCCTCTCAGACAGCTGCAGCTCAGCCCGGAGGCAACCTGAAGGTGACCAAAGTGTCTGCACACCAGGACCTGACCGAAGGTCCCTCATCTCACCTACGGACCTTCCCCACCACAGGTTCGTCTCACTGCTTTGCCACGGTTATGAGAATGTGCCTGACTGTCCCGAGCAGGGGCTGGTCACCAAAGGGCCTGGTTCCCCCTGTTCCTGGCCTCAGCCTCCACATGGGGATGTTGGAGCTGGGCTGGGGGTTTCTACACTCCTGCGAGCTCAAAAACGCACAGTGAGGGACGAGAATCGGATAAGTGGCCGATTCTGTTAGAGCCTAATTTAGGTGGAGGGGACACACTTAGTGGTACTTGGCGGGTGTGAGGTGCCAAGGACCAAACCCAGGCCTGCATACACGGAAGGCGTGTGCTCTACTGCCTGACCTACCTTCCCAGCCCCAGAAGACAATCGAGAGGTAGGTGTTCCCACCCTCGTCAGCAGGCCTGTGGCCAGTGGCCCGACAGCCTCCACTGGCTTTCCCTTGGCCCCGACTCTTGCTTCCTGGGGTCGGCTCCCAAGAGACCTGTCGGTCCCCGGTCAGTCTTGCTCTCAGCTCTGTGCTCGGTGGAGCTGCCAACTGAACCCCAGGCTGCACTGCCACACTGCACACTGCCAGGGGACTAGGGAGTCCAGTTCGCCGGGCAATGAAAAGACTGAAGCTGTGCTTTTTGTTTTTTAAGGGGGTGGGAAGGCTACACCCCACGTGGCGCTAAGAGGCTGATCCTAGCAGTGCTCAGAGTACCATGGGGTACCAGAATTGAACCTGGCACTCCAGCACGTAAAGCCCATGCTTTGAGCCATCCTCCTGTACCAGGACGTCACCAATTAACCAAGGCGGTGACTTCACAACTCGGCTTTTGGAGACGGATTGCATTCTATGGGTCTGCCGTTTTTTAGGGCACTTGCAGAGACTGGGAAATGCTACAGGTCACTGAGTGGAGGAATTACCAACACTAAATTCAGCATTTTACTGAGAAAAGGGAGTGTGTCTCTTAGCTGACTTTGAATGCCCAGAGCTTAGCACAGATCAATATGTTTTGTTGAAGGAGAGCCCCTCCCTCTCCACCTGGTCCTCAAGTGAGTGACTGTCAAGAATGTAGCCCATGGGAGGTGCAGCAACTTGTCTAGATCAGAGGTCTCCTGTGGGGCGGGGGACAGTGGACACCCACAGTCAACCGCCGTGGTTAGAGCTTGCCCGTCTGTGGACCAGCACATAGGACCACGGGGGCGAAAGGCTGAAAGGGTGCAGGTCTAGAAATCAAGCACAGTCCTTTCTGCTAGAAGCAGCACGACCCGCTCCCCATATGCGCCCAGGCCCCCATAGGGACCTCGCCTCAGGGTCTGGACCACGTCCGAGGGAGATCCTGGCATGCCCACCCCTGCCGGACCCTGAACCCTACCTGGCCGCAGCTGCTCGAAGTCCTTCAGCATCCGGTAGGCAGTGCAGGGGTTGACGCCCAGTGTGGCAGCACTCTGAAGAGGGATGTCACTCGGGACTCTGATCAGTGCGTCCGCCCTGAATACAGCCTCGGTCCGCCAGGTGCCTGGGCAGAGGGAGCACAGGCTGGTGAGGGAGCCTCTCAGCGGGGAGTGGGCACCTGACCTCAGTAGTACTTACAGAAAACTGTTATTATATCTCTCTGCCTTCTGCCCCACCCCCACCCACTTTTTAAATTTTTTTCTTGGTTTTGGGGCCATGCTTGGCCATGCTCAGGACTTACTCCTGGCTCTTTACTCAGAGATAACTCCTGTGGGGTTCTCCCAGTGCTCTGGAGTCCATAGGGTTCTGCTGGGGGGCACGAGAGACTGCTGAAGCTGTGGGCGGCAGAAGAGGGAAAGCAAGGTGGGCTTAGGGGCCTGGAAGGAGGACCGGGAGGCAAGGGCGCTCTTCGTTAAAGGGCGTGTTTCTGCTAGGGTAGGCTTGAGGCTGGGAGAACGAGAGGCAGGAAAATGGAAGAATCCCTTTTATTTATTATTTATTTATTTATTTATTTATTTTTTGCTTTTTGGGTCACACCCAGCGATGCTCAGGGGTTACTCCTGGCTTTGCACTCAGGAATTACTCCTGGCGGTACTTGGGGGACCATATGGGATGCCAGGGATTGAACCCGGGTCGGCCGCGTGCAAGGCAAACGCCCTACCCGCTGTGCTATCGCTCCAGCCCCAAGAATCCCTTTTAGAATCCGGAGATGACCTGGCATTCTCTGGGCTTCGCCTAGTCTGGTTTTCTGATTTCACTGCTTCTGTCACAGCCATCGGCCCGTTCATCTTGGCCAACGTGCTCTGATGCTCAGTGTGCATGACACCAAGGGTATTTTCCAATACCCCAAATGGCACAGCCACGGGGACCCGGGCCCGGGCAGGGTAACCCTCTGCTCCGAGAGCCTGGCTGGAGGAGGGGCAGTGCACGAGGCCCAAGTGCTCTCAGCGGGGGGAGGTGGGGCAGTTGGTTGACCTTTGTGGGGTCAAAGATGAACCCGGGCATCACACAAACAAAGCATGAGCCATGAACTCTCCCTCCAAGCTTTCTCCCTGGTGGTGCCTTGCTGGGCTTTTTTGTTTGTTTTTAAAGTAGAAACACTGAGACTTTTGGAGTTGGAGAGAGAGAGACCTGCTTAACAAAACCCAACTCTGCCACTCAGTGGTGTGACTTAGAATTATCACTTCACCTTGAGTGTCAGTTTTCCTGATCTACGAAATGCAGAAAATAACACTCACGTCAGGGTGTGAAGACAAACTCTGACATTCGTACAGACTCCTGGCATCACAGGCATGCAGCCCCCTCGGTCTCTGGGCCCCCAGGCCCTGCCTGGCTCTGAGGACTGCCCTGGCACACTCCATCGCCTGCGGCAGGGGCCGGCAAGCGAGGGGCCCGGAGCCAGCTCTGGTGCTGTCTGCTTTTATAGAGAATTTGCTAGCACAAGGCCAGGCTGCTTTCTTAGTGCTGCTATGATCACTGGCAGAGCAGAGCAGAGGTGGTAACGACCGGGAGAGTCCCAGGTATTTACCAGCTGACCTCTGGCGGGCAGAAATGCAGTGAGTGCAGGGAGCACTGCGGATCTTGGCTGGGTCGCACAAATGTGCTGATACTCGGGGTTAGGCCTCCTAGCTCCATTTTAGAGAAGAGGAGACTGAGGGTTAAAGTAACTATGGTTTCAGCAAGATCATGCAAGTGAAGTGGAAAGAAAAACTATGACTGACTCCCAAGCCAGGGCCCTTCCAGGGCTGCTGCTCAGAGTTCTGAGAACGTCCGTGGGCAGAGATGTAGCTGCCTTCTGTGGCTCTGGGGGAGGACGGGGCATGCGGGAACAGCTGGGCAGCTCCACACCGTGAGAAATGACCCGGATCTGGCCCGTTGAGGACTTGCCTCCTTAATGACTGCCTCTCCCTCTGAAGCAAACGCTTCGTGAGAAGGAAGAGCACGTCTTCGAGTGCGAAGAATATGCCAGAGCCCAGCATGCTGCAGATGCTCACAGAATGTTTACTGAATAATTGAGTTAATTATAGTCCCGACAATGATAAAATCCTCATCCTCTCTGACTGGCACCTGGTTCCAAAGACTCCTTTTCTCCAGGGAGAAAAATCCTGTCTGGCTACCACCACCACCACGCACAACTCACCCCCACGCCTGCACACGCCTTTACTCTTGCTCTTCAGACTCCCAAGTTCAGCGACCCGAGCTCTGAAAACCGCCTTTTCGGCTCGAGTCCTATTTAAACTCTCGCCACCTGAGGCTGGGTCTGCTCGGCCAGCTCTTTCCTGACTTTCTCTTTCCTGCCCTCGGTCTCCATGGCACACACCTGACCCAGTCGTTCCCCTTCACCATTCAAGGTCCCATCTGACCATGGGTGGGAGCCCTCTAAGGCTGGTCCACCTCTCCCTCTCTTCTTCCCAGTCCTGCCTCTGCCCTGGTCACTCCTGGGGGCCCAGCTCCTGCCCGGAAGTCTCGTCACCCTGCCCAGTGGCTGCGTGTCTGCTCAGTCTCCCGGTTAACTTGGAGCACCCTCTCTCTGGAGGCCTCTGCGAGTGCCTCCCAGGAAAGGGGTCTCTTGACTCAGTGGCCGCCTGTGCCTGCAGGACTTATCACAGCAGCGTGGAAAGTGTTATCTCTCCAGCCAAGAGCACTTAGAGGGCAGAGGCGGGCTGGCATCTGACCCACCCGCATGCCCTTCACTCAGCACGGGGCCTGGCTCAGAGTACCAGTCCGTGCCTGCTGAACCCTTCCATCACCGTCTGCATGCACGGCGCGGTGCTCCCTTCCAGCTGGCTGCGGGGGGCTGGGGGGAGCAGGGAGGAGGGGGGTGAGGTGGGGGCAGGCTCTCTCCGCAGCTTCCCTGTCAGTAGAAAAGCAAAGGGCTTTTGTCCTTTCTTGGAGTCACTTCATGTTTTTTATTTTGTTTTGTGGCCACACCCGGCAGTGCTCAGGGATGTTGCTCCTGGCTCTGCACTGAGGGATCAATCCTGGTGGGCTTGGGGACCCTCTGTGGTACCAGGGATTGAACCCAGGTCAGCCGTGTGCAAGGCAAGCTGGCTCCCCTGCTGTATAATTTCTTTCCAGCCCCCACTAATTGGACACAGGATAATAACAGTTGGACATCCTGATAAAGGACACAAACGCTAGTGGGTCCACACCCTTCTTGCCTCCCCTTGTGCTTCGAAGCTGGTGGGAACCTCAGGCCTCGGTGCCATCCTCGCCCTCTTGGCTGTGGTGCTCAGTGGGGTGGCACACTTGGCGGCAGTGTTCGCACCTGGCGGACGGTAGTGTGCTGGAGATGGTGGCCCTGGAGCAGTGATGGGATCACACTGGGAGACGTGAGGATGAGGGGGTGCTGGGGAATGAACACACGGACTCACACGTGTGAGGCAGGAGCACTATCGCTGAGCCACATCCCGAAGGCCCCATGAAGAGCATCTTGTAAACTCACTGGCTTTCTGGTTTTGCCTCCTAAGTGGTGCTTAGGGGGCCCGGGGCTACTTGTGGTGATACTCGGGCAGCCAGGTTGGATGGGTCAGCCTGAGGGTTTGTGGATGTGGAGCTGCTCAGGCCCTGCAGAGCTGGTGAGCACCATGGTGACACACCATTGCTAGGGAGTGCAGTGTGTGTGTCAGTGTGTGTGTAGGGGGTGAACTCCAGGGCCATAATGGCAAGCAGTGCTCAGGGGCCTGTAGGGCCATGCCTGGCAGTCCTCAGGGCCTGTAGGGCCATACGTGGGTGTCCTCAGGGACTTGTAGGGTCATACCCGGCAGTGCTGGCAGGGCCATGCGTGGCCTGGGCCCTTGCCTGCTACCTTTCTCTTCCTGGAACTGCTCCTTCCAAACTTCTGGGGCTGTTAGCCACAGCCCTCTCTCCCCATCTCTATATCCGGAGTGAGCAAGAGAGTTATGGGGACAACAGGAGTGGCCCCACCAGGCCCCTGTGACTGAGTCACAGGTGGGCCAGGATCTGGCAGGGCTAGAGGGAGTCCTTCTGGGGAGTGAGATGGTTGTTTTGGATGATTCTAGAGGACAGGCTCATTTGTTTGTCCTCAGGAAGACAGAAACCACAGACACCAATAGCCAACAGGCAAAGTTATACAACAGAAGGCATAGAATCTTTTTTTTTTTTCCTTCTTCCTTTTGGACTACACCTAGTTTTGCTCAGGGCTTACTCCTGGCTCTGTGCTCCAGGAGGAATCACTCCTGGAAGGTTCAGGGAACCATACGGAATGCTGGGGATTAAACCTGGGTTGACCGCATGTATGGCAAGTGCCCTACCACTATCACTCCTAATCTCAGCCCCACAACTCAACTAACAGCATGACCTTGGGCAGCTCCTTTATCTTTATATTTACTGTCTCATCTGCACAATGGAAACCATAATAATTCCTACATACTGTGTAGGAATAATTGAGCTCATACATATAAATAAGTGCCTGGGTGCACACATATATAAGTATATATATATGTGTGTTGGTATAAAGTGAATAGTTGAGAGGCTGAGAGATACCATCTAGCATAAATAAGAAAAAAATTGCTATCCTCGGTGCAGTTTTGCCTGAAGCTTTCTGTCACTTGCATCTAAATTCTACAGACCAATTAACTTCCTTTTTATTTTTTATATGGGAGGGGGCACATCCAGTGATACTCACGGCTTGTGATACTCTTGGCTCTGCACTCAGGAATTACTCCTAGTGGTGCTCAGGGTCCATGTGGGATGCTTGGGATCAAACCCCGGTTGGCTCCGGGCACGCAAATGCCCTACCCACAGCACTATCACTCGAGCCCCAAGCTTCCTTTTATTGTCAAGAAGTTTGCACAGACTCTCAGGGTTTGGACCCAACATATCCTAACACAGAAAAATGTAGCAGGCAAGGGTCTGGCAGGCTCTCTTTCAGTCTGCTGTTGGAATCCGGGCAAGGGCTTCTGCTCAAGCTTGGGCCTTTCATGTCCAGAGGGCTGGATTTCAATTCTGCTTCCCTCCCATAGCAGCGGTCAAAACCTTTACATGTTTGGGTCTCAAAAATCATCAACTGCTAAATCACCAAAGCTCACCAACAATGCTTTACCCTGTATCAAACAAAAAAGTCAAACAAACAAATAAATAAACCCTAACTCCTGCTTGGCTTCTGGAGGGCCTCTTTCAAACGCAAGGATTTGGGCTCTTTACCATCTAACCAAACTATTAAAGGTCCATTCTAGGAGCTAGTTCAGTGGCTAACGTGTCTGTCTTGTAAGTATGAGGCCTTATGCTAGATGGGCCAGGATCTGGTCCTGAGCATGACCCGGGTGGCTCTGCTGCCTGAGGTCACTGGTGCCACAGCTGATTCTAGCCATCCTGCGGCCAGGTGAGTGCGAGTCCTGCAAGGAAAGGGTGCGATCCCTGGTGAGCACTGTGACTGAAACAGATGCTCGAGCACTTCGACCAGGAGTGAGCTCCCAGGAGCAGAACAACTAGAGCATGGCCCGGGGGTGGTGGAATATTGGCATATTTGGTGGTGCATATAGTATATAGGACCATTCATCTGCCTAAAGCATAAATACTAGCATTCCTGGAAACCTTGTTACCTCAATTAAAAAAAAATTAAAGATTTATCTCCAAAACTGCATTGGTGTAATGTATTTTAGTAATAAATTTACCCAGGTGCTTAAAAATAATTTAAGCACAGTGATAGTACAGTGGGTAGGGTGTTTGCTTTGCACTTGGTCAACCCAGGTTCAATCCCCAATATCCCATATGGTCCCCTAAGCACCGCCAGGAGTAATTCCTGAGTGCAGAGCCAGGACTAACCCCTGAGCATCACTGGGTGTGACCCAAAAAGAAAAAAAAGAAAGCAAAAAAAAAAATTTAAAGAGTTTGACCCCAACTCCTTGCAACATCAGCAGAGGAAAGGCAAGGGGGAAAGAAAAGATTCTCAGATCAGGGAGAGAGCACAGAGGTTAAGGCATTGCCCAGCATGTGGCTGTAGCCACAACCCTGTTTCAAATCCCGGCACCTCATGGTCCCCGAGCACCACCAGGTGTGTCCCCTAAGCACAGAGTCAGGAATGGTCCTTGAGCACTGCTGGGTATGATCCCCAAACAAACAACAACAAAAAGACAAAGAAAGAGTCTTCTCTTCCCAATGAATTCTACTCAGTCAAACCATCTCCGTAATACACAAACACCGGCATGCCCACACGGGCTTCCCTTCACTCAGGCTTTTGGCTTGCAGGTTTCTTAATTAGTTTTTGGACTGAAAACCATCTGCTGGAGGTGACTTATTTGTATTCCCCACTACCCCTTAGTCTTAGGGGGACAGGGGCTTGGAGAATCATAGTTCCAATCCACAGGGGCCAGAGAGGACCCTGGACCACGACTGCCTCCAGAGCAGATGAAACCGGATTTCTGCTTCCTGTATTCAGTTCTCACCCCTTCTAGGGCAGGTTTATTATCTCAGTACACAAACCCCCACCCGGCATGGCTTAGGCACAGCAAAGAGTAAATATGGACAGTGCTGGTGAAACAGAACCTGGAACCAGGAGAGGTGGCAGACACCTGGGCAAACTCACCCAAGCCGGCATTGGCTGGAATTACCCAGTCCCCCGGCTTCAAACCAGTCACGTCGCTGCCCACTGCTTCCACCTGGCCAACGCCTTCATTCCCTCCAACGGCGGGGAGCTCGGGAAGGAGGCCATAATTTCCTGAGGGAGAAGAGCATGGAGGGTCAATCAAGCAGGCCCGGGCAGTGAGCGAGCATCAGCATTGGAGTCAGCAAGCGGGCCGCCCTCCAAGGAGTCTCTGGGTATTCAGAGCATTGGGGGCAAACGGATCTGCCCACTGTGGCATAAGCTCTCCACGGTGGGCGCTGTCCCCGCAAATGCCATCTCCCCAACTCTCAACAGCTTCACATTCCAGAAAGGGCACCCCCCCCCCCCCTGCAGGGCTCACAGTCTGCAGACGCCTCATCTGGAGAACAGCTGCTGCTAATCACAGGAATTTCACACCCACACCTGAGGAGGAATGAAAATGAGGTGGCGGCTAAGCAAAAGAGCCACTTGGCATAAGCCGCGGAAACCAAGGTTACCTTGGATCATATTTATGTCAGATGGATTGATAGGGGCTGCCAGCATCTTCACACGGACGTCCGACCCGCCCATAGCGGCTAGCTCCAGGTTCTTCAGTCTGAGCACAAAGCCAAAGAGAGATGTTAGCGTCACTCGGGCCAGACAGGCCGCCTTTCACTCAAATCATCTCCCCAAAGTAGGTCAGGTAGCGACTGTTCTGAGCTGCTGCTATTGTGTGCCCAGGAATCAGGGTTCTGCTAGGAGAGGGGAGGAATCAGCCCGGACACACGTTAACCCTTTCAGTAACGGGGGTGAGGGCGGGGGTGGGGATGCCTCTCAAGTCTCATTTCTTATGCCGGGATGGAAAACCTCTCATTTCTTCCACTGGGATAGAAAACAGAGAAATCTCTGCCTGCTGGATTCGCCTCCTGTTCCCTCAAACTTGCTGATGATGAGAATCACATGGGCGGCCGGCAGATGGTACAGTAGTTAGGGCACATGCTTAGCAAGCACCTGACCCGGGTTTGAACCCTGGCACAGCATGGGCCCTTGAGCGTCACCAGATGCAGCCCTGGAGGCCCCCAGCACGGCTGGGGTGGCCCTGGACTCCTGCCACCACGGGGCCTGAGCAGCAGTGCATCCTCGGGCCCTTGCACTGCACTGCTGGCCCGGCTGCTGCGAGTCACCAGGGGCCTCCTGAGCACCATCTGGGAGGCACCTCCTGGAAAAAAAAAAAAAAAAAAGCAAGGACTCACACGGTATGCCTGCTAACCAGGCACTCTCGGGGCCCCACTCTCGCGCTGAAGCAGCATCTTCAAGAGAAGGACCCCCAGGTGGCTCTCACACTCACGTGCTCTCCACTGCCTGCCCTCACGCACACACGTCATACATGGGGGTGGGGAACACAGAGATGGCCGGTGGGGTGTGGAAAGGCCGCCTGGGTGCCTGTGCTTCACCCCGGGAGTGGGGACCAGCCAGTCGGGAAGGACCTGGGATGAAGAGCTGCGGGCCTTGGGTGGAAAGCTGTCCCCCATGACAGCTGTGTTACTGGGAGTTTCTCCTTCCACTTGGATTCCAGGGGCCATCCCGTGCTGTCACAGCCATGCAGGGGTCACAGTATGCAGTCACGGCCATGCAGGGACCACGCTATGCAGATGGGGCCATACACACAGGAGCCACACTATGCAGACACGGCCACACACAGGGACCACGATGTGCAGACATGGCTCTGCAATGGCCGCAAGGCATCAGACATGGCCCTGCAGTAAGGTGACCAGCGCTTCCTCAGTGATAAGTCACCTTTAAAACATTTTCTATTAATATAGTTTAGGTAACAGGGTTGTAAGAGTGTTAACAGTTAAGACTGGAAGGGCTTTTTAAAACAAACAAACAAACAAACAAAGAAAGCGGGTCCTCAGGACTCTAACAATCCTTTTTCTCCACACCCTCAGATTTCGTGTCCACATGCTCTTCTCTGCCCGAATGTACCTGTTCAGTACTAATTCTCATCTTCACTCACCAGCCTCAGACAACAGTGTCGCTGCTCTAAGCTGAGAGGAGATACCATCTACTTCCTGCAGAAATTTGACCTTTTTGTTATACCCAAGGCTCCATGTCGGGGCAAGAATCATAGTCCAAAAAAGCCTTGTACTCACTAATCAAACACAGCGGCAGGTTTTAAAGAAGGGCTTAATACAGACATGCCTGTGCAGGGGCTGCTAATGGCATGATCTGACGAGGCTGTAACGAACCCGTGTGAGGAAACGGTCAGAATTCCTCTCCCATCAAGGAGGCCATGAACGCTCCAGGAGAGTCAGGGACAGTGGGGACCTGGCCAGTGGTAGGGCTGAACAACTCCCCAAATCAACACTCTCATTTCCCTGCGAAATCCCTGGACTTCCTATCAGCATCCAGAGGGCAGGAATGGAAGAGCGTGGACTGTATCAGGGAGGGGAGGAGAAGTAGTGAAAGACAGGCAGAGTTCCAGGATGGCTCAGAGGCAGAGTGCCAGCTTAGGAAGCACGAGGCCGAGAGTTCGATCCCCAGCACTGCCAGCCCAAACCCCCAAGATTCTAGCAGTACCGTCATCCAAGATTCCTTGGCATCACAACAAAATGTGCTATCCTGGGTCTGGGATATGGCTCAGAGATAAAGCAATTGCATTGCATGTGTGAGGCCTCGGGTTCAATCCCTGGTACCACACATACATTCTCTCTCTCTCTCTCTCTCTCTCTCTCTCTCTCTCTCTCTCCTCTCTCTGTCTCTGTCTCTGTCTCTCTCTCCCCTCTTGTACCAAAGTCAGGTGTGTATATAGATGGCACAACAATAAAGAATGTAAAGAATGGAATGCAACCAAGTGCACAATTCCCTGTCATCACAACAAGCCAAGACAGAAATGTTCTCTGCAGATAATGGTTAACTAGAGAGGTGCTGATGACCAGGGCAGAGAATAAAGGGCTTTTAACAAACAGGTAAGTATGAGGAAACACGTGCATTATTCGCAGCTGGAGGGGTGGAAGCCTTGTAAGAATAACTACCGTCTGAGTGCTTACCAGTCAGGCACTCTGCCTATGTGCTTTCCACGCCGGCTTTTGTGCTATTATTCTGATCTTAGAGCTGAGGAACAAAGGCACAAAGGCGGTAAATAACTTGCACAAGGCCACCCAAAGCACTAAGTGGCTGATCTGATTGGAACCAGGCAATTCAAACCTGACTCTAGAGAAGCCAAGCACAGTGAAGGAACTGACCCCACACCAAGTGGAGGGCAGCGAGAGGGACACCAGCCCGGAGGGTGCGGGCTTGATCTCCGTGGGCCCAGCAGCGGGGGAGAAGGAGAGGCAGGCAGGGCTGTGGGCAGGCGCAGCGGGAAGGCAGGCGCTGCAGGCAGAGCTGCTACTCCATAACACACGCAGAAGGCTGCAGCCCCGAGAAGGCGCCTGCAATGGGCTGCGGATGCTAGTGCCCCCGTTCCCCGGATCCTTTCCCGTGTTTGCCCCTGCACAGACACACTCTTTGCTCAGCCAGCATTTCTTTTCTACAGCATCTCATGAAGTGAGACATTCAGTCCAATCTTTAAAAGCAGCTCAAATCTTACCTCCCCTGAGACATCTTTTTCTTTTGTTTTTAACTTGGTGATGCTCAGGGGTTACTCCCGATTCTTCACTCAGAAATCACTCCTGGTGGTGCTTAGGGGACCACATGGGATGTCAGGGATCCAATGCCAGTCAGCACATGAAAGTTGTGCACTACCCACTGACCCCCGAGACATCTTTTGATGCTCTTATTGTCCCTAACAATATCACTTGCTCCATTCTCAGTGTTCCCAGTACACAGCAGGGGCTGCTTATTGAAGACCATCTCACAGTTCATTGCTTTGTAAACTCGTTGATTTTGTGGATTTTTGTTTGTTCGGGGACCACACCTGGCAATGCTTGAGGCTTTTTTTTTTTCTTATCACATCCAGAGGTGCTCAGACATTACTATTCCTGGCTTTGCACTCAGGAATTATTCCTGGTGGTACTTGGGGGACCATATGGAATGCTGGGGGATCAAACCTAGGTCAGCTATGTGCAAGGGAAGTGCCCTACCCACCGTGCTATTGCTTAGGTCCCAATGCTTGGAACTTAATGCTGGTTTTGCACTCAGGTATCACTCCTGATGGGCTCTGAGGACTGTATGAGGTGCCAGGTCAGCCACGTGCAAGGCAAGTGCCCAACCTGCTGTGTTAACACCCCAGGCCCAGTTTACTGCTTTTCAGCTTAAGAAGTCTTTTCAGAGAGTTTTCAATTGATTACCAGGCAGAAGTTCCTTTTCCAAAAGTCTTGGGCCACACACACTCCAGGGGTCGGAACCATGTATTGGCCACACCTGCTGGCAATTGGGGTGGGAGGCACTCTCATTAGACGGTTTCTGCAGCAAAATGCATGCCTATTCACACTAAGTGGGATGAATCACACCATTTAAAAACTTCATGTGAGATCAGGCTCTGTCTCCATGGGAATTATGAAAGAAAAATCTGTGAAGCGTTCGGAGCTTTCTGGATTTTGGAGCTGTAGAGGTGATATGGGTGAAGAGCTGGGGCTTTCAGCTCTGAGTTCACTGTCTTCTTAACACCTGGTTTTAGAGTCAGAATGTGAGTGTGTGTGTGTGTGTGTGTGTGTGTGTGTGTGTGTGTGTGAGAGAGAGAGAGAGAGAGAGAGAGAGAGAGAGAGAGAGAGTGAGAGAGTGTGAGTGTGTGAGAGTGTGTTTGTGTGTGGTGCTTCCTTAATGGACTGTGAGCTCAAAGAGGGCAGAGATCTTTCAGTTTCATTTTGTTTTGGGGGCCTTAACTGGTGGTGCTCAGGGGTTACTCTGAGCTCTACGCTTGCTTGGGGATCACTCTCAGCAGTGTGTGGGGGAACCTTGCATTGCTGGGGACTGAACCCTGAGTTGTAAATCATGTGCTCAGACCCTTGAGCTATATCTATGGATTCTGAACTTTTAGTCTTCTTTAATTAAAAAAAAATTTTTTTTTTGATCCACAGCATACTGTGCTCAGGAATCACTCCTGGTGGGGCTCAGGGGAGTATGTGGATTGTCGGGGATCAGTCTCAAGTCAGTGCAAGGCATGTGCCCTATCCATTGTACTATTATTCTAGTACCTGAACTCTTAGTCCTAACTCAGTGGCTAGGAACAAAACAGTGTTTCATAATGCTTCCTAGAGAATTATCTAATTTCCTCTCTAGGAGAAAATGTGGCATGAAAGTTCCAGTCAGTTAGGGACTCAGGGGAGAGGCTGAAACTAATCTCAGCTATTGATGCTTGCACTTGTTCTTGGTTCTGGACCGTTTAGGAAAATACTACAGAAAGATGGACACAATAATGGAGATTATCCTCCAGAGAGTTCAGCTTAAGCGAAAACTCTCCTCACAGGAAAATGCAGATCGAATTAGCAAGGTGAGTATACTTGAGTTGACATGACTGGGGTATGAGCGATAGTACAGTAAGGCGCTTGCCTTGCATTGGCCAACCTTAATCTGAATTCCCAGTACCACATATGGTTCCCTGAGCCCTGCCAGGAGTCATCCTTGAGCACTGGGCCAGGAACAGCCCTTAAGTGCTACTAGGTGTGGTCCAAATCCCCACCCTGCCCTCCATCCTGCATATCTTCATGACCACGGCTGAGATGTTCCTAGATGAAGCACAGCAAGGATTAGAGAGAAACAGGCAGTCTTGGGTTTGACTTGGTCTCTGCCAGCCAGACTTCAGGATACTCCGCTATGAAATGGTAAGAACACTAGAACCCAGGGCATGGACTAGATGAGCTCATAAACACGATGCATTTGCTGGCATATCTGATATGCCAAGCATACAAAGGCCTCTGGAAGCTAGCTGGCTGGACGGTTAAACGGCAGCTGGTGTATTTACCTTTCTAAACCCGAGGTGCTGAATGAAAGATTTTATATGCTATTGTTTAATTCCAGGCATCTCTCCATAGTGATCACCCCAGTGCACAGATGGAAATGGAAGTTTAGAGAACTTCAGCAACTTGCTCAAGCTAAAACTGGCAGCCAACAGTGGGAAGAAAGGTAAACAGGGCTCTGAAAGCTCAGCCTGAACTATGCTGTGCACGTGGGACTGACAAGTGGGGTAAGATTAGGGTCCAACACGTTTAGGACAAGCTGCCTACAAGAGAGCCCCTTTTTAAGCATCAGCCTGCTCACTTAGGTACAAAAACTCTGAGAAGTCATCCAGTAAGACAGCCTATAGCCTTCATACTGCTGAGTTTCCAGAACGTTGCAGATGGGACCTCATCTTCCAGGCAGCCTCTTCCCAGAAGCAGTGGCACTGCACAGGGAGGCTTCTCCTCCTTCTCTGTCTGCTGGGGAGCCCAGCACTGGGCAGGGGGTGGGGGTGGGGATTCATACAAGGCAGAGAGAGGGAAAGAGACTGGTCAGGGCTGGGAGTTGAAGCTGCAGACAGCGGTGGGCACAGGCCTGACACTGGCTGGCTGCTGGGGCAGGTGGCTTGGCCCATCTGCATCTCACCAGGGAGACTGGCCCAGCCCTCCCCGTGGAATGCCACCAATACCAGACACTCTGCAGACAGCTCTATGGCATCATCAAGGAAACTGTTCTGTTGAGCCAGGAAGGGAAACTGAGTCTGAATTGCGGGCACTGGACCTGTGGTGTCACGACGGTCACTTCACCCTGGATTTCCTTTCAAACTCACCCAAGGCACAGTGCCCGCGGGGTAAGAGAGGCAACGAGGCGCCCACGCTGTCTGGCTGGGTCTCGGGTCACCTCCCCAACTGCTCATGTCCTTCCTGTGAGCGTCGTGGCGCCGAGCAAGTCGGAGGGATGCCACTGTCCTCCTGCGACAGATCCCAGGCGGGATAAGGTCACAATGGGTCCTTTGAGGCCGAGGCCGTACACCTGGGATGCCATATGAACTACAGGGGAGACAAAAGCAGGCAGAAGAAAGGGCCTTTTGAGAGTGGGGGAATGAGGCCAGCACTTGGGGGACGGGCTCAGTTCTATTTGCTGTGTAAGGCAGGCACGGGCCAGCTCTGCCCACCTCTCTTCCCTGCCTCCCACATTTAATTAGCCACAGTTTACACTTATCTCCTTCTTCCACTCCATCACCTCACCCCAATCAATACCCCTTGGAGCAGGAAGGACCTACTAGGAGATTCACAGGGGACTCTTCACGGGCCGTTATCAAGCCCAAGGGAGTCTGAGCCTCTTGCAGACACAGGGCCAGAGGGGGCCTGTTTGATGGGCCCTCCCTGGGGGAGGTCTATCTGCAATCTCCAGGGTCACAAAGAAGCTGTCTTCTATTTCTGACTGCAATGCCTTGTGTGCTGGGTACATTGTTCAGGGATTTAATAATTAACAGGTAGAGTACAACTGGGAAGCGGTAGTGTAATGAGGGTTTTCAGTGTTCCTGCAAGGAACGCTGGCGACCTCAAGTCAAGAATCCTGGGCTAACAGCTCGGAATTATGCGTAGCCTTCCCATCAGTCTCCCTGGGCCTCTGCTGGCTGCTCCTCTCCACAGAATCTTGCTCTCCCATCTTTTAAAATTTTTTTGCTTTGGAGTGTAACCAAGCTGAACTTTGAACTGAAGGGAGAGATCTGGGACTTTCTATCCAGGGTTGGCAAAGAAACCCTTTCTCAGGCTGGAGCGATAGTCCAGTGGCTAAGGCATGTGCCCTGCACATAGTTCAATCCCTGGCACCACATATGTCTCCCAAGCTCACCAGGAGTGATCCCTGAGTGCAGAGTGAGGAGTGAGCCCTGAGCACTGCTGGGTGTGGCCCTAAAACAAGAAATTCATTCTTCTGGATCCTTTCTTCTTTTCCAAATAAGACTACCAGAAAGCTTGTAAGCCAACAGCCCATACTGCTGACATCAGGAATCTTGCCTGAAAGCTGGAGTCTCTGCTGTATGGTTTGCTCAAGCCTAACACCCTGTTACTCCGGAGGGTAAGACTGGGCCACTGTGGGGGCAGACTGCCTCCCGTAGCTGCTCTGGTCTCTGACAGGTACGAACAGGACCAGGTGGCCTCTGCCTGCTGCTGATCCCGCACTGAACCAGGGGGAAGGGGGCTCCTGGTGTGATCTTGAGCCCAGGACACAGATTTCCAGCCGTGCCCTTGCTCCCTGGACACTGCTGGTGGAGGGCCGGCCATCCCTGCTCCTAATGCACACACTCGCTGCCGCGGGGCGGGACAACTGCGGGCTCAAAGGGGCTCGATGTCTTCTAACACATTTCACGCTGTGCCACTATGCTGCCGTCTCCTGGTCTGGCTATCAGGAGTATTGTTTGGGGGAGAATGGGGCAAAGAGGGGTGTATTTTTGATGGATACAGAACTGGGAGCTGTGAGAGTTTATCACTGGAGCAGGAGATGAAGACGGGGAGACAGCATGTGAATCTCCCCCAGATTCACCACTGTGGACTCTGACAACCCCATTCATCCGAGCACAGCGAAAGCATCGAGGCAGGAGTGAGCAAGACTGACTACTTTGCCCCCGTGACAAAGCGGTCAAGACTAGAACCCAGGTCAGTGCTCCTTTGGCTGGTCCCCAGTGACAAGTCCGGACACAACAGATAAACACTTCGTCATCTTTGCTTTGTCTTCTACAGTGACGGGGCTAGAGTGGACCCTCCCATGATTCCTGGAGAGCATCTGCGGGAACTAGGCTCTGGGGGCGCAGGCAGCAGGCCCCTGGGTGCTGCAGCTCTGGGAGAGAACCCAACTACTGTGCCTCAAGGGTCACCTCAGAGGCAAGAATGAAGACGTGAGGGCGGCAGGTTTGGCTCTATTGTCACAGCCAGTGTGGGGTAGAGAGGGAGGACAAGGGCAAGGAAGGCAGTAGGATGAGGACATGGGTTCAAGTCTAAACCCTCTAAATCTGCAGCCCTCTCTGCCCCCCCACCCCCCACCCCCAGGCTTGGATGATATGTGCGGGCACATGCAGGCACTTAGTCATATCACACACACACACACACACACACACACACACACACACACAATGTCCTCTTCCCTCTGGGTTTTGCACACCTGGATTTTTTCCTACACTTTCTTTCCTCCTGCACGGCCATTTGGTCTTTGGGGACTTGACTAACACCATCAGTCTTCACAGAAAGCTCTCTCCCACCTCCCAGAGGGGCTCCGGTACTCCCAGCACTCTGAAAAGACCCTATCACAGCACCTACTCAGCGCCAGAAAGCCAGTCCTGGAGATGAAAGAGCACTGAGCTGCACCCTCAGTGCCAGCACGCAGAGGCAGGGCTACCTCACTGAGCTGTCCTCCCCACCTTACTTTGGGATTAGGGACAAGGTGCCAGGAGACAAGCAAATGACACCCTGTCTTCTCAAGCCAGAAAGCTGATCCCCGTGTCCCCCTTTTCCCACCCCTATCCCTGCGAAGTACTAGAGTTTTGGCTTAAAAACAAATCAGCTGCATAGTTTTGGTTTCCAACGCTGACATCGGCTGTCAAAAGAAATCCCCTGAAAGGCAACAGCATCCTATAGTGAGAACTCACTACACAGCCCAGGTCCCCCCCTGCCTGCTTCCCCAAATGCCATCTGGCTAAGACAAATTTGGTTTGTGTCCATGCAAAGGGTTTGCAACTCCATTACTTTTTTGTGTTTGTAGTAGGCAGGTAAGAAAGGCGTAATGACCAACAGGTGTGTGCATGTATGGTGCTGGAGATCAAACTCTGTGTGTGTGTGTGTGTGTGTGTGTGTGTTGCTGGAAATCAAACCCATGTAAAGCAAATGCTCTGCAGCTGGGCCACTTCCCCAGCCCTACACTTGCTGTTTCTTCTCTTACCTTCAGGGTGTGCTGCCCATCCCACAAAGTGGATACCTGGGGTAACGTGAATGACCATTTTCACTTCTGAATTATCTTAGCTCTAATTTTATGCTCCCTCTCCTTCTTTAGACAAGAAAGGGGGGAGCTAATTGTCATTGCTTACTTCAGGTCTACACTAAACCCAGGGTTTTTTGTAAAAGAAGATCCAGGCCAGAGAGATAGTCCAGCCAGTAAGGGTGCTTGTCTTCCATGAGGTTGACCCAAGTTTGATTCCTGGCACCATATATGGCACCCCGAACCCACAAGGAGTGATCGCTGAGCAAAGCTGGGAGTAAGTCCTGAGCACTGCCAGACGTGGCCCCAAAATAAATACACAAAACAGCAACAACAAAATAAAAAGATTCTTCTTCTTACATGTTCTTGGGCAAATACCTTCCCAGCTTCTGGAGCCTCCATTTCCCTTTCTGTAAAATGGGGATAGTGATGCCCCAAACAGGCAATTATGGTTTTTTAATTCCATGACACAAGTGGAGGAATTGGCCCAATGACTTATATGCTAGGTGTACAATTAAATATGAGCTGCTTTTTACCACGAAACCAGGAAAACGGCACTGTTCTGAAAGGGGATGTGCAGGGGCAAAAGGTAGGACAGAGTTTCTGTGAAACACTTGTCAGAAAATTCTGAACTTTAAACAAGGGGCAACGGCCCAGACTGCTGGATTTTCTACTTCCATAGCTCTCCAGGTCTGTAATTTTCTCCTTGTATGGTCTTTCTTACTTGGACCAGTTGTTTAACCCTTTAAATGTAAAAAAGGACTAAATGCTTATTTAGGGGAGTCCATTGCAGGGCAAGTCAAACAAGCTCTAAGAGACCAGGGAAGAAGGCTTAAGGAGAGGACAGAACAGCCAATATGTGTGGGGACAAATGGGAAGAAACTGACCTCCAAGGATGTCCTGGTGGTCTCAATGTCTTTTGTTTTGGGGCTATACCCAACAGTGCTCAGAGAATCATTCCTGGTGGGGCTCAGGGGACCATATTTGGTTCCTGGTGAGCTGTGTGCAAGACATGTGCCGTACTATTGCTCCAGCCCCTGAAGGTCTTGTTTTGTTTTTGTTTTCTGTTGCTGTTTTGGGGTCACACCTGGCAATGTTCAGGGGTTACTCCTGGCTCTGCACTCAGGATTCATTCCTGACAGTGTTCGAGGATCATATGGGATGGTGGGGATCGAACAGGGTCGGTCAACATGCTGTCCTATCTCTCTGGCCCTGTGGTGGTCATGTGTTTGAATCCCCCGACACCTCCCCCAATCCTTCCTGCTTCCAGAGTTCTGGCCCCCAGTGCCACCCCCACAACCACAGCACATTGGGGAACTCGTGTTCAGGATCTGGGTAGGCAGTACCACTCCCCTACCTGGTGCAAGCTGACCTATATATCCAGTCACCGAGATGTTTAGTGGACATCCAATTCTTTCTGTGACAGCGTGGTTACCCCAAACCTCCTCAAGCATGACTACAAAGAAAAGAATGCCAGCTTCTGGCTTCTGTCCATACAACTAGTAAGTTCAGTCACCTGAATCTGGGTCAGAAAAAAAAGCTGCTCTATGAGGCAAAGAAAGAATTACTGCCTGCGGGACAGGCCAGACTGACCCTGACCTGGGCAGCAAAGGCCCTTGTAGAGTTTAAGAAAACAGGTTCAAGGCCATCAAGACTTACCATGTCTTTAAGAGCGAGGTGTGAGAATAAGCAGTAAAGTACTGCAGGTGACAGATGTGAAGGCAAGGTCAAATACTACACTCCACGAAAAGCTCTTATTTCAAACTTCTGAAAAGCTCCTACGGTTCTATGCAAGGAGAAAAGAGAAGCTATCTTTTCTCCTAAGTGGTGTCTACACTTAAGGGTCTATTCCAGCTTTCATTCCAATCAGGGGGCAGGGCCGTTGGCTGTAGGCCCTTCCAGATCTTTCCTCATGTCCCTGAAGACCACACAGGCCTTCCCTGCCACCAGAGAATGCAACAAAAAGGTGCACGGCTTTTGTGTTTCCTTTTGGGGACACACTTGACAGTTCTCAGGGGCCACTCCTGACTGCGCCTAGGAGACCAGGTGGTGTCAGGGATTGAACCTTGCATCCCAACATGCAAATTATGCACTCTGGCTGCTGAGCTATCTTTCCAGGCCCACTTGCGGAAATAGATGCACATCTAACACTTCAAAGCACCTATTTTGTGACGGCTTCTGCACCAGCCATATAAAGTGGTTTGTCTGTGAGAAAGGCACTATACTATTGCCTGGGGTGCAGTCCTGAAAGAGCAGGAGTTATCCCAGCTCACTGCAACATCTCCTAAGGGAGATGTCTTCCTGACAGTGATTTATTACTTATAACCACATGCAATTTGGGGTTATTGACGAATGTGTCTTCTCAATATTTTTCTCAATTGCTCTAACAGTGACTGTGCTGAGGGTGAGCTCATGACCTCAAGGTCTAGTTGTTAAATCATCTATCCTCCCACCCCCCACCCCTTATTTAAAGTAAAAAAATATATATTTAAGATAATATATAAAAATATATTTTAATATAATTTTAAAATATATATTATATATAAATACATATAAATATATATGTATATATTATTTATAAGAGAGTCTCTTGCCCGCACGCCTGGCTGTCTTTCCCGGGGCCCCTCGGAGGGGATGGGCTCCAGCTTCCCTCACCACCCCAAGCAGAGCTCCCGGTGGCCGAAGAACACCGGAACCTAGCTACAGCCATGCTCAAGGCCCCTCTCCACATGTTTGGACAGGCCTCACACATGAAGGTACCGGCAGAGGAACCCAGGTGTGTGTAATACCACCAACGGCCAACATCCAGAGACTTAAAAGCAAGCTCTCAGAAGCACGAGGCCGGCCCCACGATATCTTGTAGCCTACTTCTTCTGGGAGTTTCCTGCCCACATGGGACAGCCTTGCAAGCTTCCCACGGTGTATTCATATGCTAAATCCAGTAACAAGCTAGATCACATTCCCCTGACCCTGAAAGAGCCTCCAGTGCGACATCATTGGGAGGGCCGAATCGAGAGAGACTTCTAAGATCTCAGGGAAAGGACAAATGGAGAGGTTACTGAGCCCGCTGGAGAAATCTACGATTAACGGGATTTCGTGATTCATGATATATATATTAGCAATGCTTCAAAAATGTTATCATTCTTGTGCAGGAGCCATGCTAATCTCTGCATCATTATGACTTTAGTGTATGTGCTGCCAAAGTGTGCACATAGTCTAACAATGAAAAGTAACCCCTATTTGCCTATCTTTTGCAAAACAATCAAACCATTTGCTAGAAATCACATCATTGTAAACAAGGGACTACAGGCAAGTATATTGATGATTCCTGGCAGACAGCATGACCTAAGGCATTATGAGCTATGACCATATTATCTCCATAAAGATGAAGCAGAGGCTTAAAGAACTTCGGTCACTTGCCAGAGATACAGTAGGGCAGGGAAGGGCAAGGTCTTTCAATTTTAAGACCAGACTTCCACTACAGTGACTCCACTAAAGTTTCTGAACGCTGTCCTCAAGTGCAGATTTTTAACAGTTAACAAGTCACATACTATTTTTAGCCGCATGCAAAAATGATGAATTAAGATTCAACAGAATTGTGGACATAATCATAAAAGCAACAGAGCTGGGAAGGGTTGAGTGACATATTCAAAATCAGACACCTACTAAGAGCTGAACCTAGATTTGCCCTTATGTCTGTGCGGTTCCACAAAGGTCTTTTTGACTAATCAAAGCTACATATTCGATGCAATTGAGAGGAAATCACTTTCAAAAGGAAGAGAGGAAACAAATCAGCCCCTCTTCCAATAACTTATTAGCGACATCATTTGGACACATCCGTAAATAGAATCTGGACCTCAATAAATAGAAACAATGACCTCTGACCTACTTTACTGAGAAGTGAAAAATCCAAAGCAGGAAAAAGTATTCAGAAAATCCGCTTTAAGAAATAACAGCGCTGCTGGGGCTGTAGTGATAGCACAGCGGGGAGGGCGTTTGCCTTGCACACTGCAGACCCGGGTTTGAATCCCAGCACCCCATATGGTCCCCTGAGCACCGCCTGGGGAAATTCCTGAGTGCTTGAGCAAGGAATGACCCCTGTGTATCGTCGGGTGTGTCCCAAAAAGAGAAAAAAGAAAAAAGAGTAGCAGAAAAACTACCTGTTCCCCTAGCCAAACTCAAAAGTGAACTTGCCGGGCTGGAGCGATAGCACAGGGGGTAGGGCGTTTGCCTTGCAGGCGTCCGACCCGGGTTCGATTCCCAGCATTCCATATGGTCCCCTGAGCACCGCCAGGAGTGATTTCCTGAGTGCAGAACCAGGAGTAACCCCTGTGCATCGCCAGGTGTGACCCAAAAAGAAAAAAAAAGTGAACCTGCAAAATTGTAAATAAATAAATGATTATTGTTTAAAAAAAAAAAAGAAATAACAGTGCTGGGCTGCAGAGATAGGTCGACAGGCAGGAGTGCGTGTTCTGCATGCAGAAGGCTTGGGGATTTCCCTCCCCTCTCACTTCCCCGCCCAAATAAATAATAGCGCCTAAGAGCTCAGGCTCAGTGGGTCCTGGGTTCAAACCTCACTCTGTCACTTACTAGCTGCACTGCATCAGTCTGGGCAAATCATTTTGCTTGACTTCGTGCTTCAGTCATTTGCAAATACGGGGCTGAAACAAGCACCTACCTCAAAAAGTGATTGTGACGATTAAATGAGCATCCATTTAAACAAGGGACTGCCAGACACGCTATCAGTAAATGTCAGCTACTACTGCCTGTATAATTGTGCCTCGGGTCTTCAAAGCAATGACTGGATTTTCAATCTAACCGGGACTGACAGTTTCGGTTCTGTTACGTCTGCCTTATCCCCCTGGCTCTGTCGCCCCCTCCCCGTGCCCCCTGTCCATAGCCCTTCTTAGAACCTCCAGGAACCCCAGTCCCTTCGCCCCGTTTCGGCGCCGGCTCTTACTCGACGACCTTGGCTGGGTCCCCGTGGTGCTCATAGACCAGCGCCCGGACCCGGGAGGGCTCGGCAGATGTGGCGTAGTTGGCCAAGCGGGGCCGGCGTGGGGAGCACAGCGTGGGGAGCAGTCCCTGCCGCAGCTGGGCAGGGACTCGTGCCCCCCACAGCGCGCCGCAGACCCACATGTTCCCGGCAGGAAGCTCCGAAAGCGACGCTCCACGTGACGTCATCTCCGCGCGCCGCCACCCGGCCACGCCCCTCGTCGTCCCCTTCCCTTCCGCGGCTGCCCGCGCGATGACGCCGGCGGGGGGGCTGCGGGGAGCTGGGGGTGCGCGGTGGTGGTGGCGGGGGGAGAGGCCGGGGGTGGGGATGGGGAGGGCCGCTGAGATTCGGATCCTGCCCAAGTTGATCGCCTGACAAGAAGCGTCTGAGACTGACCTCCGCTATGTCTCCCTCCGCTAGTTTGGGTTTCTCCTCTCTATTGAGTGCTCGCTGTGCAGGGCCCCTCGGGACATCACCTTCACCTCATTCCATCCCCGTTACCCTGCCCCGCAGAGAGGATACACTTATTATTATTATTATTATTATTATTATATTATTATTTTACACTGCCCACTAAGCTGCCGTGAAGACAAGTGTCCTAGACTGGGAGTTAGAAGATTTGGGTTCAAGCCCAAGTCCTGCCACTTTCTAGCTTGGCCCATACAGATGCTGGAGTCTGTTTTCTTGGTTTATACGGGAGATAATAAGTTTCCCGCGGGGTTGGATGGCACAATGCCATCACAGACAGGCAAGCACACTACGGAATGGAAGAAGGGGAGGAGGAGCCTTCTCAAGATGCTCACAGTGGATGGAGATGACTGAGAGGAACGGTGGAAGTGTTTGGCAGAAAGATGTATCCCAGGAAATATGACAGGGAATGTTGTCAAGGCCTGTCATGACCTGTCAAGTGGCAGGAAGAAATGCCTATCATAGAATCCCACTTGGACATCACAACAAGACAGTGCTGGTGGAATCTGGAAGAGAGGTGTTTTTGGATAGGACCATCTTTTGGAGTGAATTCTACCACTCAGAATCTTTAATGTGTATGAAAACTCCTTAAGGTTCCATATCAGAATCAGACTTTTGGGGAAGGGTTCAGGAACCCACATTCGTTACAAGCATTATAAGCTCTTTTTTTTCTTTTTCTTTTTGAGTCACACCTGGCAATGCACAGGGGTTAGTCCTGGCTCATGCACTCAGGAATTATCCCTGGCGGTGCTCAGGGGACCATATGGGATGCTGGGAATCGAACCCGGGTCGGCTGCGTGCAAGGCAAACACCCTACCCGCTGTGCTATTGCTCCAGCCCCAAGCATTATAAACTCTTAAGAACAGTCTGATGCAGATGGCCCAGGGAACAGAGTTAGAGAAACACTGAATTAGGACTTTTAAAAAACAAGGAAGAATTCCTTTCTTTGAATTTTATTGGCCCAAATAATAGCAGGTTTTTTTTTTTTTGCCTTCCCGGAGGAGAAGAAAAGAAAAAGGGGTTGTGAAGAGGAGTGATGATGCTGTTGAGTTTTGGCAAACCTGGCTTCAAATCCTGGTTCTGCCATTATTCCCTCCCACTGGTTTTAGATGTCACCTGGGCAGAGCTGTGGCCTGATTCTCTTCTTTTTTTTTTTTTGCTTTTTGGGTCACACCCAGCAATGCACAGGGGTTACTCCTGGCTCTGCACTCAGGAATTACCCCTGGCAGTGCTCAGGGGACCATATGGGATTCTGGGAATTGAACCCGGGTCGGCCGCATGCAAGGCAAACACCCTACCCGCTGTTCTATCGCTCCAGCCCCTGATTCTCTTCTTAAAGGAAGGAAGTAATAATACTTTTATGAAGATTGTTGTGAGGATCACGTGAGATATTGTTAACGAAACAATTTAGCACATGATTCACACAGCATATAATGAATGTTACTAGGATATTGTTCAGATTAAATGAGAAATGAAGATTAAATGAAAATTTTATTCATTTAACTACAGCTAATGTATTAATCTGCATTGTTGCAAGTTAGTAAAATAGGACTATGGTTACAATTCAATAATCAGCTTGGCTTGAACATCGGGGTTCTCATGTAAGGCCAACACTTCACTCTCTACTATCTCTTTGTGCCAATAACCTTTCTAACCTCTTTCCTATCTCACATTCCACAATTACTTCTTTTTCAGACGTCAGAATGATTTTCTTAGAAAGATAAGATTTTGTTTTTCCCTTGTTGCAAGGGATCATCAAAATGATCTTCTGACATTTAAGAAGAACTGGAAGCTATGAACTGTTTGCTATAGCAAATAAATCCATGGAAATGGGGAGATTGCTTAAAGCATTGCCAGGCATGTAGAGGCCCTAAAGTTCTATCCCTGGCACTGGCACTGCATGACACCCTGAGCACTGCAGGATGCAACCCTGATGGGCCCCAAGTACTGCTTGCCTGAGTGCTGCTGCATAGTTGGACCCCAGCATTGAACAGTCCGGCCACTATCACTGGGGGTGGCTCCAAAGTCCCCTGAGCACTACCTGCATCCACTCTCCCCCCACCCTGAAAAAATTCACTAAAAGCAAAAAAACCCACAACCCTCTAAAATGGTAATTAAAACAAATCTAGAATTAATTTCTTTCTTTCTTTCTTTCTTTCTTTCTTTCTTTCTTTCTTTCTTTCTTTCTTTCTTTCTTTCTTTCTTTCTTTCTTTCTTTCTTTCTTTCTTTCTTTCTTTTGCTTTTTGGGTCACACCTGGTGATGTACAGGGGTTACTCCTGGCTCATTCACTCAGGAATATATCCTGGCGGTGCTCAGGGGACCATATGGGATGCTGGGAATCGAACCTGGGTTGGCCGCGTGCAAGGCAAACGCCCTACCCGCTGTGCTATCGCTCCAGCCCCAAATCTAGAATTTCAAGCTACTTTTAGAATCCTCTCACACAACTGACATGGGCTAAAGTCCTAGAAAAATGCCTGAAGGAAAATACCTTCACGAAAATTTTGTTCAACTAACGTATTAATCTGCACTGTTGCAAATTAGGAAAATAGGACTATGGTTACAATTCAATAATCAGCTTGACTTAAACACCAGGGTTCTCCCAGGGCACAGCTTGAAAACCACTGCTGTAGGAGGTTCATGTCCAATAGTCCTGGCCCTTCACTCTCTGACTTGGATATATTTTCTCCTGCTGTTGGACCAGGCAGTCTGTGATCCGTCTGTATCTATGTCCACCTTCCGCAGCGTTTCCACTCTGCAGGCTCCTTTTGAATGAAATGCTCACTCTGCCCTGCTCACCTGGAAACTCCAGGAGTTGGCATTGTTTTCAGAAGGTGTTTATTGACCAACCACACTAAGACAAACTGCTGCCCTTGTGTTTTCTTTAGACGCGTATTGTGGCCTTTAGGACACAGGCTTTTATTTATTTATGTGCCTGTCTGCCCCCTCCAGGCACAAATGGGGCATGTTCAGTGCATCTCCATGACACCAGCACCCAGTGGGTATTGGCACAGGGGAGGAGTTGTAAATATTCCATGAGTTGACAGTAATTGGATTTCCTTATGGGCTGGCCCTATCTGGGGCTCTGTCTCCTTTCCCCTAGATTTAGTCCAGTCACTCCAGGCCAAGACTTTTCTTCTCCCTTCCCTCTTCTCTCAAAGGCTGTAGGAGTTTGTGCTTTGTTTCAAGCAATGCAGAATGTTTTTTGTTTATTTGTTTTTTGCATCTGTTTACCTATTGCTTGAGTTCTTCCCTCCCCCCCCCCCAACTCCCTTTTTTTTAATGCTCTTTAGTTTTTCCTGCACAAGAGCTGTAGGATCAATTAGAACTAGATTTGAATCCTGGAGTGATAGTACAGAGGGTAGGGCATTTGATTTGCATGCAGATTTGATCCCCTGTACCCCATACGATTCCCTGAACCCTGCCAGGAATAAATCTGAGTGCAGAGCCAGGAATAAGCCCTGAGTACCACCAGGTGCGGTTCAAAAACAAACAAAAAAAAGATTTGAATTTCTCTCCCCCCCTCCAAATATTTGAGCCCACCATTTACAAGCTGTGTAACCTTGTCTAAGCGCCTTTTGCTCACCAAGCCTTTGTTTCTACGGCCACAAATTGGAGTGTTGGTAAACTGCTCTCATGAGGCTTTTGCAAAGACCCCTCTGCAAACAGCATTCTGCTTGTTCACCAGATTTCCCTTCTTGAGTTTCTTCTCCTGGGTGGTCCTTTCTGTTCTTATCTCCTCCAGTATCTCTTTCTTTCCTGTCAACTTTCCTCTTACTTCTGTCTTTCTCTATAACTTTCTGTTTACTTCTTAGCCTCTGGTTCCTTTTTTTTTTTTTTCCCCGATGGAACATGGGTGTTTGGGCCGCAGCTGACATTGCTCAGGAGTGATCATTTATTGTGCTCAGGTATCATATGTGGTACCAGGAATTAAATTGGGGTTGGCTGCATGCAGGCAAGTACCTCACCCCTGTCCTATCTCTTTGGCCCCACTTCTGGTTCTTGTCTGCTGTATATTCCCTGTTTTAAACTGAAGCACTCACAAGAGAGATCAAGAGTCCAGGATCTCTCAACCCCATCTCTGACAGGCCCAGCGTCACTTGGGCCAGCTGGACACGTGCACAGGGAGAGCCTTGATACATCTTGAATCCCTGGATGCTGTTCAGCGTCACTGCCCACGCATCCCTCTGCTTCCATAGTCTAATCTCCATCTAGTCTCTTAGGGCAATTAAAAAAGATCCCATTTTTTCCCTCTTTGACTTTATGCTGTGAGTTGCTCTTAGGATTTGTTGCAAAGCTCCATAGTTTTGCATGAGCTGTAGGCTCCGAATGCTCCCTGCAGCTGCACCTGGCTGCACCTTCTGCTCACTCACTCCACTCCAGCACCCTGGTCTTGGCACTCCAGAGCACAGTAGTAGTTCCTGCTGTGCACAGCCTGTCCTTCTAGCCCCACTAATTTTTTTTTTTTGCTGTTGTTGGTTTTGTTTTTGTTTTTTTTTGTGTTGTTTTTGGGCAGCACCTGGCAGTGCTCAGGGATTACTCCTGGCTCTGCTTCAGGAATTACTTCAGGTGGTTTCAGGCAGCTGTATGGGATGTTGGGGACCAAACCTGAGTTGACCCTGTACCTATCTGCTGTGCTATCTCTCTGTCCTAGTCTCTATCCTAGTCCCACTGATTTTACACAAAACTCACTCTTTCTCACCCTTCAACGCTCAGTTCAAATGGTACCACACCAATCACTCAGGGAATCCTTTTCCCATCACTCTAACTACAGTCAGACACCTCTCTTCAATTATTTGTCATAATATTTCATTTGTTATCTATAGAATACACATCTCAAATTATAACTGTACATGTTTTCTATTGCTCTATCAGCCTAGAAGGCAAGCTTCATGAAGGTGAGCACCATGTCTACTTATATCACTATCACCGTATCACTGTTATCCTGTTGCTCATTGATTTGCTCCAGCAGGCACCAGTAACGTCTCCATTGTGAGACTTGTTGTTACTGTTTTTGGCATATCGAATACGCCACGGGTAGTTTGCCAGGCTCTGCTGTCCAGACGAGATACTCTTGGTAGCTTGTCGAGCTCTCTGAGAGGGGCAGAGGAATCGAACCTGGGTCGGCCACGTGCAAGGCAAATGCCCTACCTGCTGTGCTATCGCTCCACAGCAAATGTCTATTTATATTCATCCATTTAACCACTCAATATCTATTGAGCACTGACTACATGCTAGACACCAAGCATTGGTATACAAGACAAAAGTCTTTGCTCTAGGGAGCACTATTCTAGCAAGACAAATAATGAATGCACTAGGAGCTTGGCTTTAAACTGAAACAATCCTTTTTTCTTTCACTGTCCCTGTGCTGACCCCACCCCCACTTTCTTTGGCATATCACTGTATCATAAACCAGAGTCACAGAAATGTGGGAAATTGTTTTGGTCATTTGTTTATGTTCCATGAGGGTAGGAATTGTGTATGCTTTTACATCTCTACCTGAGTTTATAGTAATTATTGAGTAAATTAATCAGTATCCAGTATGAGTTTTTTCTCCTGATAGAAGGCAGGTCTGCTGTTCAATTTAAATTGGTTTTGATTAATTTAAATAAAACTATAGGCTTTGATTCAAATCATGATGTTTCCACATGCCAATGCATAACTTTGGAAAACTATAATTTTAATCTCTAAACCTCAATTTCCTTAGCTGTGTAATGGGAAACATAGTGGAGAAGATGAACTGAGCCCATGTGGATAAAGTATAGATGGTGCCAGGTATAACATAATAATAGAGTAGTCTGTAATTGGTGCCCAAGGCTGGTACTGGGTAGGAGCAAAAATACACTTAGTTTTTTACCCAGAGGGCAGATGAGGACCAATGAGAATTTAGGAAGGAGACATCACATCATGGAAAGGAAAAACTTTCTAAAGTCAGCACTGCAAAGAGAAATAGATGACTCTGCTGGCATAGCAGGAGACTTCAACATCCTCTGTAAGAAAAGGACATGCCCTGGGGACTTGACATGAAGAGATAGTACAGCAGGTAGGGCATGAGTGCTCACCTGGGTTCCCATATGGTCCCCTGAGCACTGCCAGAGTAAGCCCTGAACATTGCTGGGTGTGGCCCAAAAAGGACATGCCCACGAGGCAGAAAATCAGAGAATTGACCTTAAGAACACCATGGATATTATGGACATCCATTGACTCATCTAGCAATAGCAAAATACGTTCTGCTTCAGTTCATATGGAATAAATACACAAGTCAGATCATGTTCTAGACCACAGAAGCAAATTTAGGTTTTTTTTTTGGTTTTTGGGTCACACCTGGCGATGCACAGAGGTTTCTCCTGGCTCTCCACTCAGGAATTACTCCTGGCGGTGCTCAGGGGACCATATAGGATGCTGGGATTTGAACCCGGGTCGGCCGGGTGCAAGGCAAACGCCTTACCCACTATGCTATCACTCCAGCCCCCAAATTTAGTATTTTTTAAAAATTATATTTTATTTGTTCTTGGACAGCACATGGCATTTCTGGGGTGCTACTGCTGGTTCTGTGCTTAGGTGTTCACTGCCGGCAGTACTGAGTGACCAGGTGATGCCAGGAAAGAACCCCGGGCCTCCTGCTTGCAGAACTGGAGCTTAGCCTATTGAGCTCTCTGACCCCATAAAATGCAAACAAATTTTAAAGAATTTAACTCTTACAGTGTCAACAGCAGAGAGTTGAAAAACAAAAAGTCCTCGAGTACTGATAGATTAAAGAATACATAGGTTAAAAAGAAATCCCAAGAGAAGTTAAAAAATGCTTTGAGAGCTCAGTGTCAAAAGTGACTGTCTTGCAAGTTTGAGGCTGATAGTTATATTCCTGATGCCACCCACAGGTGCTTAGAGGGTGCTGGTGACTGCTGTCTGGAACCCCTGGTACTAACTACAGCAGCTTGTGCAGTCTCTGGTGCACTGCAGCCAGCTGTGTGTACACTACAGCTAAGGAGTGTTGACCCCTGGTGACAAATGTGTCAGAACTGTAACCAAGTGTGACACAAAACTGACTCCTTCTCACCCTTCAGCACTCAGTTCAAATGGTACCACACCAATGACTCAGGGAATCCTTTTCCCATCACCCTAACTACAGTCAGACACCTCTCTTCAATTATTTGTGATAATAATAATCAACAATAACAACAACAACAACAACAACAACAAACAACAGGGAAAGCAAAAACTGCAGCAAAAGGGTCAGAAGGGGAAACATAAAATTAAAAGAAGAGCAAATTAAAGCCAAAGAAAGCGTAGGTGAAGAAACCACTTTAAAAGTAGAGCAGAAACCAAGGACATTGGAACTAGCAGAGAAAAAAATGTATGAAACCAAAAGCTGGCTCTGTGAAAAGACAATTTTATTGTTCATCAATAAGATTGATGAGCCTCAAGAAGAGACTAAGAAGAGAGGATACGCCTAGGTGTATGAGAAATGAAGGAGGGGGCAGTACTACAGACCCCATGGACAGTAAGAAGGTAATAGAGGGGGCACACTGCTAATAATTTAAAAAGCCAGCGTTTTCAAAGACCCAGCCCCTGTAAACGAGTGATCTGTTCTGGGAGGTGATACGAAAATGCCTTTGGATGGGTGTAGGACAGGTATGCGGGATTCATACACTGAATGGGACAGAGGCCTGGGTGTGGGTCTGTCTTGGACAGTGCCGCCTCAAAAGCCAGGCATGGCAATAACCGCGCTCATCCGAGACTGTGGGTGCCTGGTCGGTGCAGAGGCTGTCGGGGGCGGGGGGCGTCGGGGGGCCCCAGCTAGAGACTTGCAGGACGTGGGGCGGAAGTGGGGCGGGGCGCTCCGGGGCGCGGGGACGAGAGGACCACAGGTTGCCGGCGTGGCTGCCTGCAGGGGGCGCCGCAAGACCGCCGAACGTTCGGCCGGGCCTGACGTCAGCGCCCCGCTCGCTCGGGCTCCCGCTCCGGACTCGGCGCCAGTCCCGCTCAGCGCCGCTCGGCTCCGCTCCTGCTCGGGCTCCGGCTCGGCTCCGGCGGGGCGCGGGCGGCGGCGGCGCAGCATGGGCCGCGCTCAGGCGCTCGTGCTGGCGCTCACCTTCCAGCTCTGCGCGCCCGAGACCGAGACTCCGGCAGGTACGCGCGCGCCTCGGACCCGGCCCGCCCCGGCCCGTGGCGTAGCTCGCAAGAAAGTGGGACGGTCGGGTCCCCGGCCGCTCCGAGTTTGTGGCCCGTGTGCGGGAGTGCGGCGTGCGCTATCGGGGTGCTGCGTATCTTCGAATGTTGTGTGTCCGCGAGTTTATGCGTGCAGGGGAAGGCGCCGTGTGTTGTGTGCGCACAGGCGTGTGTGGGAGAATGGTGTGTGACCCGGGGTACCGAGTCTGCTTGTCTGCCCGCGAAGTAGGCTGTGCGTGCGAGCGTGTGTGTGTGTGCGCGCGTGCAACTGTGCGTGCGTGTGTGTGTGCGTGCGTGTGTGCGTGTGTCCGTGCATCTGACTTTGGTTGTGTGCCTGGAGTTGTGGCTGCTAACGGGTTGCATTTGTTGGCGGCTTGTGTGCCACCCTGCTGTTCGGTGCGCATCTGGGAATGTGTTGTGTGTCTGTGTGGCGTGTGTGGCCGCCAGGGCTCTGTGCGTTCAGCCCGCGTGTGGAGCAGGGAAAGCGTGTAAGGTGTGTGTGTGTGTGTGTGTGTGTGTGTGAGTGTGTGTGCGTGCGTGTGTGCCAGTGCCGGCGTGGGACGTGGTCCGGACGCGTGTGGTGTGCACCGTGTGCATGCTGTGTAGGCGGGGGAGTGTCGGGGTCAGTGTGCGCCGCCCGGGGCGGCGTGTCGGGAGCTGGTGTGAGTGTGTGAGTGTGTCCTGACGTCCTGGCTGCGTGTCCAGGAATGTTGCGAGTGTTGTGTGCCGCGTCTGGGCTGTGG
The DNA here is from genome assembly GCF_027595985.1 of Sorex araneus. Lineage (NCBI taxonomy): Eukaryota > Metazoa > Chordata > Mammalia > Eulipotyphla > Soricidae > Sorex > Sorex araneus. The sequence goes on along the minus strand of NC_073306.1, from coordinate 46,137,605 downwards.
TTGCGTGTGTGCGCGGGGCCGGCGGAGCAGGATGTGTGTCCGCGAGTGTGTGTGTGTGTGTATGTGTGTGTGTGTCCGGCGCGCGGGGGCCTGGCACTAGTTGTCCCCGGGAGGGCCGGCCCGAGGCGGCGGGGAGGACCGGGCCGCGGCCGCCGACTCCGACATGTCGGGCGGTTTGTTGTTTCGCAAGTTGGGCGCGGGCGGGCGGCGGCGCCGGGGCTGCGGGGCGCCGGGCGGGGCGGGCCTGGCGTTCGGGGCGCCGGGGTTGGGGGGTCTCCCCCGGCACTCCCGGGCTCCGCTCGCCAACTTTGCGAGGCCTCCCCGCGGGGCGACGCCGCGGTGTGTGTGCACGCGTGTGGGCATGTGTGTGTGCGCGCGGCTGCCTGTTGTGTGATCGCCCGGACCCTGGGTACCCCGCAGCCTGATTGCGTGCGTGTGTGTGCGTGTGTATGTGCGTGTGTGCATGCGTGTATGTGTCTGTGTGCGTGCGCGCGCGTCTGATGGTGTCTGTAGAGGGTGGGCTGTGTGTCGGTCTGTGTTGCGCACCGTGTGTCATTGTGTTTTCATGTGCATGTGCGTGCCCCTCCTCCCGCGCCCAGATCCCCGGAGCCCACCCCGAGGCCAGACTGGGGCCCCCTCCAGCGGATTTGCCCCAGACTGAGAAGCTGTGCGTGTACTAGCTGGAACCCCCTCGGGTAGGGCGGGTTCCCCTTAGTGCCCAGGAGTAACGGGAGTCACAGGGAGTCGCTGGGGTCGGGGTTGGGAGCCGAGTCCAAGCGGCTGGCCCCAGCAGTCAGGCTTCCTAAGCCCCCACCTCCACCCTATCCAGGCCGCTGCGGGGTGGTGCCCTGGGACCTGGGTTGGGGATCTGGGGTGGTCCAGGGGGCGCAGCTTCCCCTCTGATTCCCGGTGCCTTGAGAAAGATGCTCAAGACCAGCTCCCTCCCTGTTTGCCCCCACCCCAGCCCCTCCTCTGGCCCTGCAGCTTAACACATCCAAGGCCAGATCCAGAGGATGCTGCCGTCTGCCCTGGCCCCCCTGGAAGAGCCAAGTTTTCAAGTGTCCAAGCTCCCGAGGCAGTCTGAAGTGTGGGAGAGTGATGTTTGGGAGGGAGACGTCAAACATTACTTCCATTTTCCTGGCCTCAGTTTTCTCATCTGTGACAATGGTGTGTGGTGCTTAGCAGGTTGTAAGGAAGGTTCTGTCTGTGAGTGCGATGGAGCAGAGGACCCGCCGGGGACAGTGCCAGAGCCCCAAAGCTCTAGTTTGAACTCAGGAGAGCCTCGGTTCACATTTTGTCTTTGCCACTTGCTGTCCTTGTGACCTTGGGCGAGTCACATCATGTCTAAAGTTCCTATTACTATTAGAGCTTAATTCAGAAGCCGTTAGTAGAGGGGTTCATTTAGCCCTGCCCTTGTTTAGGTAAAGTCAGCTCAGCTCCCAAATGTCCTTTAATGCCCCCAAGCCCGCACGTGCACACGTGTGTGTATGTGTGTGTGTGTGTGTGTGCTCTGTTTGTTGCTCTGTGTTCTAGCTCATTGTGTCCTTTGGTTGCTGGATTTCTGGACAGCAGGAATGAGGGAGAGGCTGCCCAGCGGTTTTCAGGTTGGGCAATGAAGGCTTGTCTGGGCAGCTGGCCTTCACCAGGGGCTGGGGGAGGGGACTCAGTAGGACGAGTGGAGAGTGGCCTCAGCCTTCTGCTCAGCGCCAGGCCAGGGGAAACCTGGGGAAGGGCAGCCCACCCATACCTTGCCATTTCCTGTCTGCTGAGCCTCTGCGTGTAGGACTGAGGGAGCTAGAGTGGCAGTGAGTGCCCGATGCCCCCCTCCTCCCTCCCTCCCTCCCTCCCTCCCTCCCTCCCTCACTCCCTCCCTCCCTTTGCTCCACAAGCTGCACCCACTCTCAGGATCCTTCTCTGGACTCATCATTGCCCCCCACCTTTCACTGCATGGGGACTCCAGCCTCTTCCCTCCAGCTCTCCCCTCCCTGCCCCACTCAAGGGTCCTTTCAACATTCCCGGCAGAGGCTCCCGATGGCCCCCAGCTGCAGTCGTTCCCATCCCTCCTGTCTGGAATCAGCCAGCCTGCCCATTCATATGTTCTTTGCCCCTGGCACCAGGCTCTGCCTCCCTGGCTCACTTACCTATATTCCTCCCAACCCCCACGCCATGGCCCACCCTCTCCTCTCAAGTTGTGCTTCTCCTTAGGACTTTCTTTCTCCCTTCCCCCCTCCGCCCCCTCTCGTGAGTGAGCTCCTGTCCTCCCGCAGGGGTCCTGCCTCCTCCCTCCAGCCCCCCTAGGTTACTCCCTGGTGCAGCCGGGAAGGGGAGGGCAGGGGTTCACCGCGTTGGAATGAACATTGCTGCAGTTTATTGCTTGGCCTCCCAGACAGGGAGGAGAGGGACTGGGTGTTCAGTTCACCCCTGAATCCTTTCGGCAGGGCACAGGCCTCCCGGGGCTGTAAACTGAAGGTGGGCAGGAAGCATCAAGTCCAGGGGGTCAAGGGCTGAGCAGGAGAGGCCAGAGGGGGGCGCACTGACTCCACTGAAAGTAGAGATGGAAGAAAGAGGTTTTCCCTCCAGGAATCTGGAAAATTCTGCCTAGTGGTGGGGTGTCGGGAAAAGGCCACGTAGAGGCCTCTTCTGGGGCTGTGGGTCGAGGAGGTTAAGTCCCTGCGGAGACTTTAAGCACAGGTTTCGGCCCTCCACGCCCCCTCCCCACAGAGCCAGCCCACCGCCAGCCTTTTGTGCTGAGCCCCCAGCAGCTGGGAGAGGCGTCAGTCCCAACGGTTGGGCTGAGCTTGGGAAGGGCGGGAGTGGCAGTCCCAGATCTGGGGGCCAGTCACAGTTAGTGTGCCCGGGAAGAGGAGAGCTACCCTCTGCCCGTGGGTGCAGGAGGCTAAGATATGCCATAGATGTGATCCCGACATCTGAGCAGAGTGCTCTGTGTGTGTGTGTGTGTGTGTGTGTGTGTGTGTGTGTAGATTGGGGGCACAGGACATTTGTGTGGCCTCTCAGGGTTCCGGCCACCCTACCTGTCAGGATCTGGGTTTGGTGCAGGGAGGTGACTGGTGTTTGGCTCCCCAGAAAATCTGATAGTGGGGAAGTTTTTGTCGCCAAGGGGCACATACTTGGGGTTGGTGTGTGGTGCTGTCTTGGGGGACAGACTTTCAGGACCCAGGCCCAGGGTCTAGGGCATCAGGATGTGCAAGCCTAAGAGGGTCTCTGCATCCGGAGGGGGCTGAGTGCAGGCGTCCGGATGTCAGTGTGGAGGCAACACGTGGGACTGGCTGGTAAACGTGGGGAGTTTCTGTATTCGGCAGTGGTCCCCCAGTGCCAGAATGCCGAGTGTCTGTGCATCCGGGAGTGGGGTGTCCTCGGAGGTGTCTGTCTGTGATTAGGTGTCCTGTTTCCAGGACAGGGCTGTGGCATGAGCCCTGTGGGGTGTGTCCTGGAGGTCGTGCCCAACCACGGGCTGGGGACTGGGGCTATGCTGGGGACACCCCCTTTCCTGGGACTTGCCTCCTGCTCCTCCTTTTGACCCCAGCACCAGGAGTCTCAGCAGGAGGCCCTGTGGCTCTGCTTTTCCATGAAGCCAGTCTAGAGACGCGTAACCAGACAGAACATTCTACCAGGTGGAAGCGTTCTCCCTTACACTTTAACTCAGGGGCTGGTGGTCAACGGGGGCTGTTAAATTTAAATGCAACAGAATTCAGGATGATGAAACTCCAGTCCTTCCTCTGCAGGAGGGTGTCAGGCCCGTCCTGAGTGCCATGTTGCTCGGGGCCTTGTCTCAGTCACCGTGGGCATCATTTCCCTAAGGCAGAAGGTGCTGTGGGCTCTGTGCCCGGAAGTGCGGGGCCTGCGGCAGGAGCAGGGGCCCTCAGGGGTGGACTGGGTTGCACAGGGTGTCACTCAGCAGCGGCAGGACAAAGTTCTATGGGGTCCATGGCCCCTGCCCTTACCTGGATCTTTCTTTGCAGCAGCCCCCTCCTTGCCCCTTGATCTTCCACTAGCCCCTAACCCAGGGGACTCTCTCCCCTCTCCCAGCCTGGCCCGGTGCTCAATGCTCTGCATTAAGGACATCTCTCCCCAACCCTAATGTGACAGGTGAGGTCACATGACACAGCCCCTACTTCTCGTTTGTGTGTCTTCTCCCCAGACCCCACTCTCCGCTTCCTCCACTTCCTTATGATCTAAGGTCAGTTGCCAGGCTCGTGCCAGGCCTGGAACTTGCCAGGTGGGTGCTGGCCTGCCATCCTTCCTGCTGCTCCCCTCCTGGGGCCTGCTTGTTTGCTCAGCCCAGCAGCCAGGCTCCTCCCACACTGTGTGTGTCCCCCAGGCTGTGAGTACCCCATTTACTGGGTCTTTGTCATCTCCTGTCCTCGGGGCGGGTGTCTGCTCACTGGGAACCCCTGGGAACTCACTGGGAACTCCAGAGAGTGGGGGAGCCGTGGAGGGTCATCACGGAGGGGGCCTGATATGCAGAGGGGTTGGGACCCCTGAGGTTGAGGACTCATGAGAGGTGCCTGGTGACTCGGGGAGATGAATCCCAGGGCTTGGACCCCAGACCCAAGTGGTGGCTGAGGCTTTGGAGTGAAAGAGCTGGGGCAGGGAGGGGTGGGAGGGGAAGTTGGGAGCTGCCATTGTTGGGGTTTATTTGATGGGCAAGATGACAGCTGGGAGAGGTGAGGAAGGTCCCCAGGGACAGCTGGGCACAAGAGGTCAAGCAGTGTTGGGGGGTCAACACCCAAGTATTGAGGATAATGGCAGAAGGGGGTAGAAAGAACCTGGGAACGTGGTGCAGTGGTGGTCTAAGAGGGGACGGCCAAGAGGCATGAGGAGCCCGTGTGGGCAGGAAGGAGGGTCTCTGCAGAGTGGGCACGGTGTGTGCCCATGAGCATTCTACACAGTGAGGTGCTGGAGAACCTGGGCCAGGGGGCAGGGGGGTCGCTCTGGTGGCAGAGCACACCATGCCTGGCACGTCACTGCCAGCTCCACCGGGCTCCGGAGCGAGAGCCTCCCGGTTCTAATCCTGGCTCTACCTCGACACTTCCTGGCAAACTGCCTGGCCCGTCTGGGTCCTTACTGCTCTTGTCTGTGAGATGGGGATAATGATGGAGCACATTGCACAGGCTGAGTGAGTCTCTTCTTTATATACACATGCATGTAGTTCAGATACCAGCATGTCCTGAGCACTGTGTGAGCGCTAATGTGTGTGCCTGTATGTGCACATGTGTGCACGCGTGTGGGTGCATCTGAGGTGCTCAGGAACATTTGATCTCGGCTCCTTATGATGTTCAGGACCGGGAGAGGGGACAATAGAGAGGGGCAGGAGAGATCACCCCATCTCCCCTGTCCACCCCCGCTGTGTACCAGGAGGGCCTAACGGCATAGGTCACCTTCCCTGCTCTCTCTTGTCCTGCCCCACAGAGCCCTGCCCTGGGCTGAGGCCAGAGGATGTGCTGTAATTGTCCAAGAGCCTTTCAGCAGAATGGAATTCATTGTTTGCCCGCCAGCACGCCGGGGCCCGGCTCTGATAGAAATACCTGGGCAGTGTTCTCAGTTCTGGCGGCGTGGCGGCGTGGCGGGGCCTTCAGCCTGTGCCTTTGCAGAGTGGCTCGGGGTGGGGGCCAGGGTGGAGGGAATCACACAGCCCCCATCCCACAGGAGAGCCAGCCCTGCCCAGCAGAGTTGCGGTGTGTCATGTCTCACTTGCGTCTCGCCTTCTGCAAATAACTGCACTGCTTCTCGGCTGTGGACGACTCTGGGCGTGCGCTTTTGGGGTTCCTGCAGCTAGACCAGCCACTGCATTGTGTCCTGTGCTCACGCAGACCCACACCACGTGGCTGCCCTGGGGTTCTGCATTGCACTGGCCTGTGTCTCCCCGGGGGTGCCTGCCTGGTCCCCATCCTCCATCCTGCAGTTCTACTCCGTTTGTCTCTCTGCAGTGTGTCCCTGCTGCCTGGGACTGGAGGCTCCTGTGTTTCTGTTTGTGTCTTTCCTTGGTTTTGGGCTTCACCCGGTGGTCCTTAGGGCTTAATCCTGGCTCTGTGTTCAGGGGTCACTCCTGGTGGTGTTCAGGGGATCATTTGTGACCCCAGGGATGGCCCTGGGGTCTGCCACATACAAGGCAAGTGCTTTACCCTTTATACTACTTCTCCAGCCTCCCTCCTGAATTTCATGACAGAGTCCCTTACACTGCACCACCACAGGCACCAACATGTGTCTTTCTGTGGCCACATCGCACATGTGCTCCACAGAGATAGCATTTACCTTGCAGTCACCATTGCACGGGGCTTATGCTCTCTCGGGGAACTCGAGCTCGGCTCCTATAATGTATCCCTGCACGGTGCCAACAGATGGCTGCCATGAGGACGCTGCGTCTGTGTGTCCCAGCGTCTGAGTCTGGACGGCTCTGAGTTAGCGCAGTGGGCATCTGCATTGCAGCGGGAGGGGGCTTCCTTGGGTTTCTGGGCACAGCCCAGTGCCTCCCACCTGTGATGCTAAACTCACACCACGCCCCTTCTTTGCCTGACCTAGCACTGCTACCCGCAGTGTCCCTGCACTAGATCTGTCCTCTCTACGCCCAGCCCCTCCCTCTACACCGTGGCTGCTGTCACTGTCACTGCCGTCTGTGGCCTTCAGTGTAAGCTCAGAGGTGTCAGTGGGGGCTTTCTCAGCTTCGTGTTGGTACTCCCAGTCAGCACCTTCTCTCCTGAGGTAGAACCATCTTCCATCTTCACTGCTTACACTTCTGCCCTGTACCACACACTCAAATTTGAGCTCCAGTGCAGCGGGGAACCACTTTGTTGGAACCAGCTGGGATTAGGGAAGGGAGCACCTTTGTGCAGAAACTAAGATTGCTGTTCTGGGCTGCTCCTCGGGCTGCCTTCTTCACCACTGGGTGCTTTCTGGAGAGAGAGAGAAAGAGAGAGAGAGAGAGAGAGAGAGAGAGAGAGAGAGAGAGAGAGAGAGAGAGAGAGAGACACTTGCCTTGAAATCAGTGTTCAGCTTTCTGGAGGGAGAGAGAGAGAGAGAGAGAGAGAGAGAGAGAGAGAGAGAGAGAGAGAGAGAGAGAGAGAGAGAGAGAGAGAGAGAGAACAGTTGCCTTGAAATCAGTGTTCCAGATGGCGGACTTCACTGCGTACCATGTTGTGCCAATTTCTATCCCACCCTCAAGCGTGCACCCCTCTGCCTCTGGGGACCAGCCTTTCATACCCAACTGCTTCTCTGCATGGCACCACACCCTTTTTCCTGCATCTCTGCGCTGTTTCAATGCCCACACTGGACTCATCCCTTCAGTGAGAGTTTGAGGGGTGGCCATTTGGGCTGGCCCTGTGCTCTTATCTGGAGAGGGAGAAGAACTGGTCAGGCTTGAACTTATCTGCCCATTCCTCCATCTGCCCGCCCTGTGGCCCTGAGCCCTAGTGCTTCTCGGCAGCTCTGGGCCATGCCATGATGGATGGCACCAGTCTGTCCTGCCACATTGCACCTGTACCTGCGCATACCTCCTGCTATGTGTTGTGAAACTACCTTAGCACGCTACACTGGGCCACACAGTTCCTCTGACCTTTGCAAGTCCTGATCTTTCCATGACGTGGGTTCCGGGCACGGTTCTCTCCCCTGTTCTCTCTGGGGGGTCATCTGCCCTGCGGGGGTCATCTGTGTGCTCATTGTTCATGGCACAGAGCCCCCGTGAGCCTCTAGCCTGAGCGTGGAGTCGGCCTTTCCCTGTGCCTTCCCCTTAGATGGCCCGTACGGCGGCACTGCTGCTAATTCTAGTGTCTGCGGTGCATATTGATCAGGGAGCATGGGGGAAGGGGGTCTGGTCTAAGTTTCCTCTGCTGGAGTTGGCTTCCTTCCATCCACAATGGCCCTGGCAGGATGTTGGCGTCACGGGGCTCTGTGGTGGCTCCGCTCAGCATTCTCACCCTGTGTCTAGCCATCAAATGGTCTTCCTGGTTCAGTTATGCTGAGCTCTGAGTGACGTGAAGGTGAGTGATTACTGCCAGGTCTGCCCTTAATTAATAGCTTATCAATTGTTCGGGGGCTCTGGAGAGTAGCATTGGAAAGCTCTGGGCTGGATCTGGATATGTTGATCTGGGCAAGGAGAGTGATGAAGTGTACAGCATCCATACTTTTGGTGTATTGGCTATGTCTGGTGGTACTCAGGAACCACGTCTGGTGTGGTGCACAAGGGACCATAGAGTGCCAGGGGTTGAACCCCAGCCTCCGGCATGCAAAACATGTGTACAGCTCATTAAACTATCTCTCCAGCCCACAAGAAGCCTTGAACCTGGTTGGTGTTGATTCGTGTCAGACTAGCTGGAATCATGGGAGTGAATAGCGCAGTTCATATACACAGGGCTTGGAGATGGGGGATCCATAGTCTAAGGGTAGTCACTGACCTCAGAAGAGCAGGTGGATCAGAGGACCCCAAGTCTTTGGGGTGGAGAGCACAGGACGGCGCTAGGCAGGAGCTGCTGGGGGGAGGACTGGCTGGGGGGGAGGACAGGCAAGTGTTGGTTCCAGGGCTGTACTGTGCAGCGCAGAGTAGGGGTGTTGCTCTGGCTGATGCTATAGGCCAGTGTTGTCACTGGGGTAGTAGTTGGGTTCCTGGGACCACAGTTGGGCTGTGCCTGGGTATGAGCCAAGTGTCTGAATCTGCAATCTGCTGGGAGAAGTTCTGTTTCCCAGGGGCCACCCTTGGGAACTGGATGTTCTGTTGACAAACCAAAGGGAACAGGAATCTCCTTGCAGACAGACTCTGTTTACCTCAGGTCTGGGGAAAACACTGGAGGCAGCTGGGGCTGCAGTTGGTACAGAGCAACAATTCCTGTCTGGTGGGGAGGGAAGCCAGGCGTCCACGTGCACACCGCGCGTGCATGTGCTCCGCGCGCACATTGGACCATCCACAGTGGCACCTGCTGCCCTGAAATGCCAGGCTCCCTCTGCGCGCAGGTGTGGACCGGCACACCTCCGGCCTCACTGCAGCCTGCCCTGGAGAGCCACCCTCAGACCTTTCCCCCAGGAGAGCTCTCTCTGCTCTCCCGTCACTCTTGCTCACGAGTGGAATCAATCCTGTATGGCTGCCTGGGTCTCCATGCTCATAACTGAGGAAGCCACTTCCTGGGAATCACCTGCCCAGGGTCACCTGCCCGGGGTCACCTGCCCAGGGTGACCTCGACTATAGGAGGCTCAGTGGGGATTAGGTCTAGTTCTCAAGTCTGGTGGGTGAATGAGTACTCACGGGCTGTCACATCACACACACACACACACACACACACACACACACACACACACACACACACACACTCACAGTGGACATGGAGAGGTGGAGGCGCTCACACCAGGGAGACCCCTTCCTACACTCATGCCCCTTCTGCCCTTTGCTTGGCCCCTTCTATCGCCCCATCCAGAGCCCAACAGAGGTGGATAAACCATCCTCCTGCCTTCCCAAATTGTGGCTGACGGTTGCCTGAGCAACCGCCTTGCAGATTGGGGAGATTAGCTGAGGAATGTAGCTGGGCTGGTTTGTGCTGAGACTGGGGGAGCCAGTGGGGGTCCTGGGCTGTTTTAGGGCTGTTTTAGCTCATCCACTCAGGAGGAGGGGTGCCCAGAGAAGAGGGCCTGCTCTTCTCCCTGTCTCTGGCCCCCACTGAGACTGTCTCCCTAGGACTTTAGACTGTGTGTGTGTGTGTGTGTGTGTGTGTGTGTGTGTGTGGTGGGGGTAAGATGGCAGGGTATGTGTGTTTGAACATAGTCATGTAGGGCATTGTGTGTGTGCGTGCGTGCATGTGTGTGTGTGTGTGTGTGTGTGTGTTGTGTTGTGAATCTCTCTGGGTACAATTGGAGTGTAGGCTTGGAGCGGTCCTCCGACTCGGCCCCTGGTAGGTTACCGCACTCAGGATTTGTAGGGTGAAGCACCACCTCACCCCCGGACCCAGATGCGTCAACAAACCTGCTGGGGCCCCAGTTCAACCAGGCCCGGCTCTCATCTTGTCACTGGAGGCCTCAGAACCTGCCTCCCTCTTTCCAACCCCTGCCCCCCCCTCCCGTCCCAATCTGCACCCCATGAACTGTCTATCACAGCTTCCCCTCTTGGGCTGCAGGAGAGGCTGTCCCCATCTCTGCTGGCCTCAGCCATGTCCATTCTTGCAGTGTCTGCTCAGAGGCACCCCTTTCCCCTGCAGTGCCCCTTCCCTGCTAGGCCCCCTTTATGGCCTGGCACCTGTCTGTCATTCACTCACTATCCTCAGGCTGGAACTCCCAGAAGTGGGGCCTTCCACCGTCCCCGTCCCTCGAAGAGTCCCTCTAAGACTGCCTCAGCATCAGTGCACATGGAACAGATGTGGCCACAGGAGCACCCGGGTCTCACTCTGCCTGCTCTCCTTACATGGGCAGCTTCTGTCCCGGCATCTGGGGCTGCACAGGTGGCCCGGGAGAGCCACCTCATCTCTCTGAGGAATAGGGGTCATGATCCTAGGACCTACCTGCTGTCACCACAGAGGCGGGTGCAGGACACGTAGATGTATGTTGTGGCCATGTCCACGCTCAGGCCTGTGTTAATGGACTCAGGCATTTTCCGGTGACTGCATTCACATGGAACTCAGTCTGATCTGCTTTTCTCCCAACTGGCAGCCTGTGTCAGGAAGTGAGTTGCCAGTGGAATGGGGGCTTGGCTTTGGGGCTCTGGCTCCTGAGTCTAGAAAGGGTGGAGTTTCCTCGGAGCCCAGGGGGGCTGGGGAGTAGAGAGCAGTGGGATGGGGAACCTGACCCTTTCATTGTTCCAGCGTCTGTGGCTGGAGTGGGACTGGCCCAGAGGCACAGGACTGGGGAGGGCCAGGGCTCAGGGACCATGAGTCCGTGGGCCCAGGGGCCCTTCTAAACGGGGTGGGGTCACTCCGGCTGGGGTCACTGGCTGGGACTAGCTGGACTGAGTTTACTTAGTCTGCTGGTCATTCTGGTTGCAGCTGAAAGCTCTGGTACCTTCTGGCTGTTTTTGGGCGGGGGGCACTCCGGCCGGGGAATAGTCAACAGAGACATTGACTGAGGTTCATCTCTCTGTGAGGTCACTAACCCTGGTCACTCATTTGGGACCAGTCAAAATAAAAGTTGTTTGGGCTGAGGTCCACAGGTCTGGGAGCCCCAAAGCCAAGGCCCCATTCCACTGGCAACTCACTTCCTGACACAGGCTGCCAGTTGATATTTCTATGTCAGTCTGTGGAGCCCTGGAGAGCATAAGCTTGGCTCAGGATGGCCAGAAGGAAGCAAGAGGCTGGCATCGCCAAGCTCTCCCCAGGGCCGGACACCTGGGGCAGTGGTCCTGGGGCAGTGCTGAGGACCGGAGGATCTGAGACTCGGCCAGTGACTTGGATTCCGGGCTTCCCTTTCTGGACAAGGAGGTGTTGGCTAAGAACCTCATAAATAGACTCAGCCCAGGCTGAGTAAAGCTCACTGTCCCTTTCTCCAGGAAGCCCTCCTTGACTGTAGCCTATTGGCCTTGTCCTCTGTGTTGTAGTTTTCCAGAGGAGAACTGAGATATCCCAGCTGAGGCATCCCTCTCCCAGAGGCCGCACAGCCCGCCCACCTGGTGCAGCTGCAGGCCCCATCTCATCACTTGTCACTCTGCTGGGGTACAAGCAGGGGACTGGGACAAGCTCTTTTGTGCCTGTTGGTGTGTGGTGTTGAGTGTGTTTCCTTATGCTCCTTCATATGAACCCACAGTTCATATCTGCACCGAACCTTCTGGGAGTGCTCCATGGCTGTGCACGCATGGCGTGGCCCATGCTGTTCTCTCCATAGCCCCCCATTTTTCTTCCTTCCTCTTTTTGAGACTGGGGAGTCGCAAAGGCTTGCAGTGGTCTTCGCTGGGAGAGATGTGGGCTTTGCATGTGCCGTGGGTTCACGGAGGCGCCCACTTAGGTGATGAGCCGGTGTTTCCCGAGGCTGCTCCTGGTTCTGGGCATTGTGCTAACTGGACTCCCACACTGGGCCCTCCGTGATGATGGGGAAAACGAGGCTAAGAAAGGAGAAGCAACTTCCTCAGAAAAGGGAAAGGTCACAAGACTGCAAATTGCAGGGTCAAGGTTCAACCTCAAGCCTGTCTCCTGTTGATCCCCACTCAGTTATCTATCCTTGTATTCCATGGACAAGGCCCGTCACCCCTCGGCCTGTCACCTCGTCTGTCCAGTGGGGGAGAAGGGCCAGTGGTTGGCCGTACCCAGGGCCTGTGTCTGCTTCCATGCCACGTGCTCAGGTGTTTCCCTGGTCTCAGGTGCTTGGGATCAGTGCACTCTACAGGTGTGGAAGGATCAAAAACCACTGTTCTGTCATTGACAGCAGGACAGGTGGCCAAATACTCCTCAGCTTAGCGAGCTCAAGGAAGACACCGGTCCCCTTGGGCCTTAGTTTCCTCATCTGTCAAAGGAGGGTGTTTCTGGCCCTGATCTTGCTCTCATTACATTGTCGTAATGCTCCAAAGCAGTAATGATAACTAGTTTGTGTTGAGAGTCTGTGCCGGGCAGTGGGGTCTTGGGGAGTACCAGGGGAGCAGGAGGGTAGGGAGGTCTGAGATTGGGAGGGTCAGTGGGCACAGAGTGGTCAGCGGCCTGATGTTGGCCAGGACTAACCAGATCTTGCCCCCACAGCCGGCTGCACCTTTGAGGAGGCGAGTGACCCAGCAGTGCCCTGTGAGTACAGCCAGGCCCAGTACGACGACTTCCAGTGGGAGCAAGTGCGGATCCACCCTGGGAGCCGCGCTCCTGCCGACCTGCCCCATGGTGAGCCGATTGCAACCCAGTGCGCTGCTCTGGGGGAGTCCCGCCCACACCCGTGTGACCTGGGCATCCTCCTTAACCTTGCTGGGCCTCCTCTACTCTGGCCCAGGTCACACCAAGGAGGTGGACATGGCCCAGCTGGAGGCTCAGGCAGCTTTACCTGGAGCTCCAAGTCATTGAAGGCCCTTTGGGGTGTGAGTCAGACTCCTTGTCATGGCTTGTCATGACTTCTCTTGTGGCTTAGCTCAGACCACCCACTCCACCCCCTTTCCAGATGTTCCACGGGCCGGGGTGCTCTCTTTTCTCTGAATGCCATTGAGTTTTGGTCTCCAGAGGGCTTGAAGAGGCTGAGGGAGCAGTAAAAGTGGGGGCTTGAAGTGGGTAAAATCTTCTTCCTCCATGCACTGCCCCCCCGCACCCCCGCCATCCTGCCCCTGTGTGCCTAGAAGTCCAGACACTTCTCAACATCTGACTTGCTTGGTCCTTATTTCAGGATATGGCACTTCCGATATTAGGAGCACTGGACTGAGAGTCAGGAGACCATGTGAATTCTAGTAGTGGCTTTGCACTCTGTCTGGGGCCTGTTAGCACTAGTTTCAGAATTATGAAAAAGGGTTCAGGAAACTTTGTTTTTCTCCTTTATAGCTGCAAGACTTTGATCAAATCACTTAATTTTCTCTGAACTCCATTTCCCCCCTCCCCCGCCTTTTTGGGGTAGGGAAACACTTCACAGTGCTCAGGCTTTTCTCCTGGCTCTGCATTCAGGGGTCATTCGTGGCACTGCTCAGGGGACCATAACTGGCTCTGGGTACAGATTCTAAGTTGGCTGCGTGCAAGACAAGTGTCTTAATCAGAGGCTGTACTCTCTCTCTGGCCCTGAGCTCCCATTTTTTTAATGCAGTAAAATGGGCAGAACAATAATCTGTGTCATGCTCGTAAAGTCACAGGTCAGGGATGACATGCTGAGTTGCTCTTGCAGGTATATTGAGAGGACCCGTCACTACCCCTTCCTCTCTTCTCAGGGCAGAGAATCAACTGGGAGTTATAAAAAGGATCAGGGACATGGAGCCCAGGAATCACTCTGATTACGGACCCCCAGGCCCGGACCCCAGGCCCAGCCTCGCCTCGCACACAGTTGCTGCACATGTGTGAAGTAGTTGATTGAATTCACCTCTTTAAATGACTTTTTTTCTCTTTTTTTTCTAGGGGTACTGGGTTTGGGCTCAGGGCTTCACGTTTGCACAGCATGGAATTTTGCTTTTGAATTGGCCCCTGACGCACCTCTTACAGGCTGACTGCCCTGTGTGTGCCCTGTTTCTCTCTCACACACCAGAGACACACCCAGGGAGAGGGGAGAGAAATTTTGCATTGAAGGCCCTTATGCTGGGTCCCCACTACAGTGGGGAGTGAACCTGGACGGACTCCCACTCTAGGTGCTGGGAGGAGAGGAGGAAGACTCAGTCGGAGATGAGCATCAGAGACCCAGAAGAGCCATAGGGCTGAGGGGTGCAAGGGAGAGAGCAGGGAGGCAGGCAGAGGGAGAAACCAGACAGGCTGAGGGAACAGAAGGAAGAAGCAAGAATAAAGTATCAGATTGAAAGGGGGAGAAAGACCAGCACAGCTGCTCATAGGGAGAGGAGGCTGAAGGAGGCCAGAGCGACGACTATGGGGATGTGACGGATGTACCTCTCCAGGTTGGGGACAGGGACTTGGAGGTGTCCTTCCCAGCATCCTCCGGGGCCGGTCTAGGACCTGCTTCCTCGGGTTTCTGGCACACAGCGCAGAATGAACTCCTTCAGGGCACCCCAGCTCTCCCAGAGCAGGGAACCTCAGCCTCGAGCTTTGGAAGCTGAATGAGCTTGTGTTGGCTGGCAGCCAAGCCCAGGAGGCGAGGATGCTGCTGGGGCATAATTCCCCAGTCAGGCCCTAGGTGCCCAGAGCCTCCTTCCCTCCCTCCCCCCTACACACACACACACACACACACACACACACACACACACACACACACACACACACACACACCACACACGTCCCTCTCTCTCTCTCTCTCTCTCCGAGGCAGAACTGTCTTTCTCTATTTCTCCAGGTTGGAAATCAAGAAATTATATCCTGGAAATCTAGATTGGGGAATGGGGTTGGGGATAGTATGACCTCCCCTGCTCCTAGTTTTATTATTATTATTTTTTGTATTTTGAGTCCCGGCCTGGTTACTCCTGGCTCTACACTCACGAATCAGTCCTGGTGAGCTCAGGGGCCCTTATGGGAACCCAGGTCAGCCGCATGCAAGGCAAATGCCCTCCCCACTGTACTACAGCTCTGGCTTTTGAACCCTTTCTTCAGTGTCTGTTCTCCCCATCCAGGTAACTTGGTTCAGAGCCCGTGGCTGGGGCACTGAGGGTGGGTTTCACGAGGACGCCCTCTGGGGGCTTGTCCTGTGCTGACTCTTGAGTCCTCCCAGGACTGACTGGTTCCTGGCCCGAGGGCAGCCCAGCACCCAGGAAAGCTATAATCAGCAGGAGTGTGACTGGATGCAGGTGGTAAAGACCAAATTCATAAAGACTTTTGGTGCAGCCAGATCCTTGTGACTTTGCTGCTCCTTCTCTGGGAAGGGGGGTGGTGGGACGGGGGCGGGGGAAGGAGACTTTCTCAAGCTGGGGGCTTGAGTCCAGAACCCCTGGCTCCCGAGGGCTCCAAGTGACTGGGGACCTTAGTTTTTTCTTTTTAAAAAAGTTTAAAAGTTTTCATTGAATCATTGTGAGATATACAGTTACAAAGTTGTTCATGATTGGGTTTCAGTCACATCATGTTCCAGCTCCCATCCCTTCACCAGTGCATATTTCCCACCACCAATGTCCCCAGTTTCTGCTCCCCTCAAATAGCTGGCCTCTATGGCGGGCTCTCTCTCTCTCTCTCTCTCTCTCTCTCTCTCTCTCTCTCTCTCTCTCTCTCTCTCCCCCCTCCCCTCATTTTGGGCATTATGGTTTGCAATCAGGTGCTGAAACGTTATCATGCATGTCCCTTGATCTCCTTTCAGCACTCAGTTATTGTCCAGAGTGATCATTTCCAGCTGTCACCAGGGACTTTAGCTTTTGCTCCTGCTCCTTGCCCACCTGACCCTGCAGCTCCCCACAGACCTCCCCAGATTACCAACTTCTTTCTCCCGTCTTCCCAGGCTCCTACTTGATGGTCAACGCTTCCCAGCATGCCGCAGGCCAGCGGGCCCATGTCATCTTCCAGAGCCTGAGTGAGAACGACACCCACTGTGTGCAGTTCAGCTACTTCCTGTACAGCCGGGATGGGCACAGCCCAGGCACTCTGGGCATCTATGTGCGTGTGAATGGGGGCCCTCTGGGCAGTGCCGTCTGGAATATGACTGGATCTCATGGTCGCCAGTGGCACCAGGCTGAGCTGGCTGTCAGCACCTTCTGGCCTAATGAGTATCAGGTGGGCCGGGTTTGTGTGTGGTCAGCCTGTGTGTTGGGGTAGATGTAGAAGGTCTGGGGCTGAGCTCAGAGTAAGCGGGGGGCTAAGGTTGGAATCAGTGTTTGGCAGCATGACCCCATCTGTCCTCACGGAGAGGGGGTCAGTAATTGGGCAGCTTGGGGATATTCAGTGATGGTCAGTGTGGGTTCTCTCTCAGGGATCACTATAAGAAGAGGCTCTGGGGAATTGGGATAGTGCTGACCTAGAGATTCTGTCTGGAAAAGGAATCTTTTTTTTTTTTTGCGGAGGGGGTGGGGTAACTGTCCAGGAATGGGATGGACCCTCTATTCTGGAGGAAATTGTCTCTGGGTACTGACACTTTGCCCCCTGGCAGTTACGTATGGATAGGGTGGTGGCATCACACACTGGGCACCAGACTGACCTCTGCTGGTTGGAGAAAGCTGAGAGGGGGCTCCCGTGGGGACCCCTCCAGGCAGGGTTCCATGGGCTCCCCCTGCTTCCCCAGGTGCTGTTTGAGGCCCTCATCTCCCCAGACCGCAGGGGCTACATGGGCCTCGATGACATCCTCCTCCTCAGCTACCCCTGTGGTGAGTCCCAGCCACTGCGGCTCGGGGAGAGGGGGTGCGGTGTCCCGGCAGGCATCCCTGGCTCACACAGATGCTCCCTTCCGCAGCCAAGGCCCCCCACTTCTCTCGCCTGGGCGACGTGGAGGTGAACGCGGGCCAGAATGCCTCGTTTCAGTGCATGGCGGCAGGCAGGGCAGCAGAGGCAGAGCACTTCCTTCTGCAGGTGAGGGGCGGGCCGGCAAAGACTGGGTAAGGGGGACAGATGACAGGGGCACTGGGGCTGCCCCTAGAGGGATGCTGTGTCCTTTTATCATCCTCCCACACTCGTGAACCCCAGCTCTCTCTCCCAGAGCTTCCATCCGACCCAGGTCAGGGTGTGGCTTCAGCCCACGCTCTCCCTCAAAGGCAGAGCTTCCCTGGGGCCAGGGTATCTATCACTCCCCTCCCCCATCAGACCCTGGCATACATTTGTCCCGCCAGAGACACCCTTGAACACAGACCCAGGGTTAAGCTCTGAGCACCGCTGGGTGGGGTCTCAGAAACAAAAACCAAACCCAGAGCACATTGGAGCCCTCCCACCCATAATCCTGCCATCCCTCTCTCCATGCAGCGGCAGAGTGGGACACTGGTGCCTGCCGCCAGCGTGCGGCACATCAGCCACCGGCGTTTCCTGGCCACCTTTCCGCTGGCCGCTGTGGGTCGCTCGGATCAGGATCTGTATCGCTGCGTGTCGCAGGCCCCACGTGGTGCCGGCGTCTCCAACTTCGCGGAGCTCATCGTTAAGGGTCAGCAGGGAGAGGCTCACAGGGGCGGACCTGCACTGGAGGGGCGGGGCCAAGGCGGCCTGAAAGGGGCGGAGTTTGATGGGGGGTAGGACCAACGGCATCTAACTGGTGGGTGTATCTTTTAGGGGGCGGTGCCAGAATTTCATGGGCGGGAACTGATGGACAGGGCAGGATTCACAGTGGATCTTGGTGACCGGGTTCTGGTGTGACCCAGAGGAAGTAGGGAGCAGTTGACTTGAGCAGGACAACTAGCAGGCTTACAGTCACTCGCAGGAGGCCAGAGTTAGCGATTTAGAGACTAATGAGAAAGGAGCTAGGCTGAGGAATGAAGTAGGGTGACTCAGCACCCCGCTGAGCCTGGGGATTTTGCTGGTGTGAAAGTGGTCGTCGGGTCGAGTACTGTCTGGCTGCAAGAAGGGCCTTTGGCGAAGGGCAGTGGACTCGTGGGGGTTTGGGTCTGGCGGGATGTGGAGTGAGGCCATTATCCCAAGGGCATATGCCAGTTCCACCTTCTCTTCACAGAGCCCCCCACCCCCATCGCGCCCCCACAGCTGCTGCGCGCTGGTCCCACCTACCTCATCATCCAGCTCAACACTAACTCCATCATCGGCGACGGGCCCATAGTGCGCAAGGAGATTGAGTACCGAATGTCCCGCGGCCCCTGGGCAGAGGTGCACGCGGTCAACCTGCAGACCTACAAGCTGTGGCACCTCGACCCTGACACTGAGTATGAAATCAGTGTGCTGCTCACGCGTCCCGGTGATGGAGGCACAGGTCGCCCTGGGCCACCCCTCATCAGCCGCACCAAGTGCGCAGGTGGGTGCCTCTGGCTCTACTCCCCACTCTGGAGTCTTGGGTATACATTCAGGCAGCTGAGGAGGGAAAGGGCACATTACAAGGTAATGTATGACCTAGATTTGTGCTTCTGAGACTTTCTAAAAACGCAGACTTTCTAAAAACAGACTTTCTTCGTCTGTTACGGTAAAGAGGTAATCTTGATAGCTAGTACTTTCTGTCTTACACTTAGACATATGTATGTATTTGGTGCACTTATTGATTTAAAACTCACTTTAGGCTGAGCGATAGTACAGCCGGTAGGGGATTTGCCTTGCACACAGCTGACCCAAGTTTGATCACTGGCATTCCATATCGTCCCCCTGAGGTGATCCCAGGGTGATCCCTGAGCATAGAGCCAGGAGCAAACCCTGGCACCGTCAGTGTGATCCCAAAACCACACCAAAACAAAAACTTCACAATACTGTGGTCTAGGTACTTGTCATGCCTACTTTACACATGAGATCATAGCTGTGGAGTGATTGGCTCAAGATCACACTGCTAGGAAGTAGCAGAGCCCTTGACTACCTAAGATCGGAGTTCTGGAGAACTATTTTATCTAGATAAAATAAGCAACTAAGCACCATAAAATAAGCATGTTAATAGATATATTAAATATAGCTGGATTATTTTGTCTGGGCATTTCAGTCTAAGGAATCTGTATCAGAAGTGATGGTGAGAAAAATACAATTTTTTTTTGCTTTTTGGGAGTCACTGCTATTCGTGCTCAAGGATTACTATCAGCTTGGCGGGTGGGGGTGACCATGCAGTGCCAGGGATCAAATCTGGAACTCCACCTGAAAAATATGTGCTTTATCTTTTTAACTATGACTTCAGTGTGTTGTTAACATTTTTATTTGTTGTTGTTTATTTTCTTCTTCAATGATGGGAATGGAATCCAGAGTTTGTTCATTTAATTTTGGTAAAGTCCAACTTTATTGATTTTTTTCTTTAGTTATTTGTACTTTTTGAATTTTGTTTTGGTACCCCTGGCTCTTCTCCCAGAAATTACTCCTGGTGGAAATCAGGGAACCAATGATGGGGTTTGGGGGATTGAACCCAAGTTGGCCGTGTGCAAGCCAAATGCCCTACCTGCTATTGTTCCTGCCCCAGTTATTTGTACTTTTTGATGTCATATCTGAGAAATCATTACCTAGACCAGTAATGAAGAATAACATTTAAATTTTTTTCTGTGTATTTACTGGTCACATATGGATATGCTCAGGGGTTATTCTTGGCTTTGCACTCAGGAATCACTCCTGTTGGGTTCAGGGGACCATATGGGATGACAGGGATCAAACCTGGGTTGACTGTGTGCAAGCAAGTGCTTTACCCACTGTACTATCATTTTGAACTCCAACTTCTATTTCTCTGGAGTTTTATAGTACTGACTCTTAATACAAGGTCCTTGATCTACTTTGAATTAATTTTGTGTATGGAGTGAAGTAGGGGTCCAATTTCACTCTTTTGCATATGGGTATCTAATTTTCCAGCAACGGTTTTTTTTTTTTTGGTCACACCCAGCGATGTACAGGGGTTACTCCTGGCTCATGCACTCAGGAATTACTCCTGGCAGTGCTCGGAGGATCATATGGGATACTGGGAATCGAACCCGGTCGGCCGAGTGCAAGGCAAACGCCCTACCCGCTGTGCCCCTCCAGCAACGGTTTTTGAAATGACTGTTATTTTCCTATTGAATTTTGTTGTTGTTGTTCAGCATATCTGTGGAGATTCATTTAATCTGAGTTATTATATATAATGAATAGTTCATTCCTTTTTACTGGTGAGTAATGTATATTACGTGCTCTGGCTCTACCATGGTTTAACCATCACCTGTGGAAGAACATTTGGACTAGGTCCAGTTATTGACTCAAAATTAAAGCATCTATGAACATTTGTGTACAGGTTTTTGCAGAAGTGCAAATTTAAATTTTTTCTGGGATAAATCACAAGGGTACAGTTGGTGGGTTGTGGATGGTAATTGCATACTTAGTTTTATCAGAGCTGCCAGAGTGTCTATATTGTTTTATGTTCTCTCCAGTAATGTGTGAGTGGTACGGTTTTCTGCATCCTTGCCAGCGTTTGGTGCTGGGCTTCTCCCCCCCCCACCCCTTTATTATCTTTGTCATTCTGAGAGGTATCATAGTCCATCCTCGTCTTAATTTTTTCGGTTTTGGGCCACACTGTCAGTTCCTAGGGCTACTTCTAACTTGATAACTGCGGGGGGGGGGGTCACTCCTGATGGTGCTCAAGGGAACCACGTATTACCAGGATTGAACCCAGAGCTCCTTCATGCACTGCAGTCCCTAGAGCTATCTCCAGCCTAATTTGCATTTTCTTGCACCTCGTGGTGTTGAACATTTTTTTTTGTGTGTGTTATTTGTCATCTGGATAGCCTCTTTGGTGAATTTATTAGCCTATTTTCTAATGGGATTCATCACAGTTATTTGCCTATTTTCTAATGGGATTATTAATTTTTTGCTGTTGAATTTGCAGAGTTCTTTGTACTTAATGTGGGACTACTCATACATATCCAACAGGATAGTTTTAAATATTTTCCCCTCAGCCTGCCTTACTTCCTTCTTTCCTGAAATTTCAAGGGCAATTGTGTGTTTTTTTTTAATTTTAAAATTTTTATTGAATCACTGCGAGATAGTTACAAGCTTTCATGTTTGGGTTACAATTACACAATGATCAAACACCCATCCCT
Source organism: Sorex araneus (assembly GCF_027595985.1). Lineage (NCBI taxonomy): Eukaryota > Metazoa > Chordata > Mammalia > Eulipotyphla > Soricidae > Sorex > Sorex araneus. Next base: position 46,116,487 of record NC_073306.1, on the reverse strand, counting down.
CCACCAGTGCACATTCCCCATCATCAATATCCCTGGTATATTCTCCTTCCCCCTCCCCCCCCACCCCGCCTCCATGGCAGACAATGTTCCTCATACTCTCTCTCTCTCTCTCTCTCTCTCTCTCTCTCTCTACTTCTGGGCATTATGGCTTGCAACATAGACACTGAGAGGTCATCATGTTTGGTCCATTATCTACTTTCGGCACACATCTCCCATCCCTACTGATTCCTCCAGCCATCATTTTCTTAGTGACCCCTTCTTTATTCCATCTGCCTTCTCTCCTCTGCTCATGAAGCAGTCTTCCAGGTATGGGGCAATCCTCCTGGCCCTTATATCTACTGTCCTTGGGTGTCAGCCTCATGTGATATTATTCTGTACTCCACAGATGAGTGCAGTCCTTCTATGTCTATCCCTCTTTTTCTGATTCATTTCACTTAGCATGATACTCTCCATGTCTATCCATTTTCCATTTATAAGCAAATTTCGTGACTTCATCTCTCCTAACAGCTGCATAGTATTCCATTTTGTAGATGTATCAAAGTTTCTTTAACCAGTCATCTGTTGCAGGGCACTTGGGTTGTTTCCAGATTTTAGCTATTGTGAACAGTGCTGCAATGAACATATAGGTACAGATGTCATTTCTACTGTGCTTTTTTGCATTCTCAGCATATATTCCCAGAAGTGGTATTGCGGGGTCATATTGAAGCTCAATTTCTAGTTTTTAAAGGACTATCCATATTGTTTTCCAGAAAGGCCGGACCAGTCGGTATTCCCACCAACAATGAAAGAGTGTCCCTTTCTCCCCACATCCATGCCAGCACTGGTTGCTTTTGTTCTTTTGAATGTGTGCCAGTCTCTGTGGTGTGAGATGATATCTCATTGTTGTTTTGATTTGAATCTCCCTGATGACTAGCAATGTGGAGCATTTTTTCATGTGCCTTTTGGCCGTTTGTATTTCTTTTTTGAGGAAACTTCTGTTTATTTCTTCTCCCCACTTTTGATGGGGTTGGAGGTTTTTTTCTTATACAATTCTACTAGTGTATTGTATATCCTTGATATTAATCCCTTATCAGATGGGCATTGGGTAAATATTCTTTCCCATTCTGTGGGCTCTTTCTGTATTTTGGTCACTGTTTCTTTTGAAGTGCAGAAGCTTCTTAGTTTGATGTAGTCCCATTTGTTTATGTTTGCTTCCATTTGCATGGTCAGTGCTGTTTCATCCTTAAAGATGATTTTGGGCAATGCTTTTAATTTTGATGTGGAATAATTTATAAAAATTTCCTGTTATGCAATTTTTGGGGGGCGTCAAGTTTAAGAACTCCTTGGATGGCCCAAAGTTTTCTGTTTTTTCTTTTAAAAAGTATTATAGTTTTATATTTAAGTTCATGATGAATTCGAGTTATTATTATTATTATTTTTGGATAAGGTATGAATAAAGTATGATAACTTTTCTGTTGCATTTTCTTTCTTATTTGCTAGTGTTTTAAAAACTGACCCAGGGAACATCAAAAATACAGTTTAGTGCCAGACTTGGGACGGTCTTGCGTGGTGGGCCAGAATGCTCCAGTGGGAATTCCCTCCTGGCTCAGGCATCTCACCCATCCCAGCAGGGTGCTTGACCTCTCTGAGCTTTAATTGCCTTGATTTATGAAAAAGGAAGATAATCTTGGCCATAGAGAGGAAGTGTGAAGTGTCAACATTTTTTTTTTTAATATTCAAGTTTTTGTTAGTGAATCACCGTGAGGTACAGTTATAGACTTACAAACTCTCGTGCTTGCATTTCAATCATACAATGATCGGGTACCCATCCCTCCACCAGTGCCCATTTTCCACCACCAATGGTCCCAGCATCCCTACCACCACTCCCACCCCGTCTCCTCCACCCCACCCCGCCTCTGTGGCAGGGTATTTCCTTTTGTCCTCTCTCTCTCATTTTGGGTGTTGTGGTTTGCAATAGAGGTATTAAGTGGCCATAATGTTTGGTCTCATCTACTTTCAGCCCCTATCTCCCATCCCGAGTGGGCCCTCTTAGCATCCTTTACTTCGTGGTCCCTTCTCTATCTGAGCTGCCTTTCCCCCAGCATGTGAGGCCGGCTTCTAAGCTGTGTAGTAATAATCCTCCTGGTACTTATCACTACTGTTCTTGGATGTTAGTCTCCCATTCTGTTACTTTACATTCCACAGATGAGTGCAATCTTTCTATGTCTGTCGCTCTCTCTCTGACTCATTTCACTTAACATGATACTTTCCATGTTGATTCACCTATATGCAAATTTCATGACTTCATCATTTCTAACAGCTGCATAGTATTCTATTGTGTAGATAGATGTACCAAAGTTTCTTTTTTTTTTTTTTACCAGTTCATGGTCTTTTATTTTTTATTTTATTTTTTTTTAATTTATTTATTTTTTAATTAATGAGTCACAGTGAGGGTACAGTTACAGATTCACACATTTTCGTGCTTGTTTTTCCCTCATGCAATGTTTAAGAGCCCATCCCTCCACCAGTGTCCATTCTCCACCACCCATGAACCCAGTATTCCTCCCACCCCCCCTGTCCCATCCCCCCCCCCCCACCCCGCTTCTGTAGCGGGACATTCCAATTTGATATCTCTCTTTCCTTTTGGGTGTTGTGGTTCCAAATAAGGGTATTGAGTGGTCATCCTGTTCAGTCTCTAGTCTACTTTCAGCATGCATCTCCCTTCCCGTGCAGGATCTCCAATCACATATTACTTGGTGTTCCCCTCTCTATCTGGGATGACTTTCCCCCAGCGTGTGAGGCCAGCTTCCAAGCTATGGAGCCAACCTCCTTGTATTATATACTACTATTCTTGGGTATTAGTCTCCTACTCTGTTGTTCTATATTCCACAAATGAGTGCAATCTTTCTATGTCTGTCCCTCTCTTTCTGGCTCATTTCACTTAGCATGATACTTTCCATGTTGATCCACTTATATGCAAAGTTCATGACCATCCTTTCTAACTGCTGCATAGTATTCCATTGTATAGATGTACCAAAGTTTCTTTAGCCAGTCATCTGTTCTTGGGCACTTGTTTTTTTCCAGATTCTGGCTATTGTAAACAGTGCTGCAATGAACATATAATTGCAGATGTCATTTCTACTACACTTTTTTGCATCTCCTGGATATATTCCCAGAAGTAGTATTTTGGGTCAAATGGGAGCTCAATTTCTAATTTTTTGGGAAGTGTCCATACTGTTTTCCAAAAGGGCTGAACCAGTCGGAATTCTCACCAGCAGTCAACAAATCTTTATGGAGTGAGCGCCTGTTATACCTGAAGTTCTGTTCTAGCTGTGACGGACACAGGTCTGTGAGCAAGAAGGGGACCAAGGCCACCGGTGACTTCCTCATAACACACGTTCTAGCAGAGGAGACAGTGAACCTAGTGAAACAGGTAGCTGGTGGCTGGATGATAAATGCAGTGAAGAGTAAAGCAGGGAGGGAGATGGTGTGTGGAGGGCAGGAGGATTGTTATTTTAAAAAGGCTCCAGGGCCCTGTCAGTGAGAAGGTGTCCTTTGAGCAGAGAGCTGACAGAAGTGAGGGCTGTGCGGAACAGGAAGCTGGAAGGGAGGAGCATTCCTGGCAGACCACACAGCAGGTCCAAAGGCCTGGAGGCTGAGGAGCTGCAGGGAGACCATGTGGCTGAGGGGGGTGGCAGGAGAGGAAGTGTTAGCTGCTGGGGATGGGAGACAGAGTTGTTTTCTGGGGGTCATTGCTGATTTTGGAGAACAAGAGGGACAGAACCGCCTTTGCTCAAAAGGATCTCTCTAACACTTCTCTGGAGACTAGACTTGGCAAGGGGACGGGGGAGGGGGCGGGGAGCTCGGTGAAGAGGCCTCTACCATCTGGCTGAGAGAGGCTGGGGGATTGGGGAGTGTTGGGGGCTGGGAGGGGGTGATGGAGGTGGGGAGAAGTGGCTAGATGCTGGGCTTGTTGTCAGGGTAGACCTAACTGCGTTTGCTGATGGATTGGTTCTGCGGTGAGAGAGGGAAATAGAAGTCAAGGATGGCTCCAAGGTGTTTCGCTTGAGCAGCTGGAAGGATGGAGTTGTCATTTACTGTGAAGGAACTGATTGCGGGAGGAGCAGCCGTGATGGGTGTCGTAGATCAGGAGTTGTGTGTTGGAAATGTTGACTTTGAGATGCCCATTAGGCGTTCAGGTGGAGATATCCATCAGGACGATGGATTTACGAGTGTGGAGTTCAGGGAAGAGGTTCATGCTGAGGATATAAATTTGAAAGTTGTCAGCACAGACATGGTGTAGATGGTATTTAAGGCTACGAGCCTGAATGAGATCTTTTATGCTGATAGTTCCCAACTGGGGGGTGATTCCATCTCCCAGAAGACATTTGCCGTGCCTGGAGAGATATTGGTTGTCACAAGTGAGAGTGGGGTGCTAATGGCATCTAAGGCCTGGAGGAAGCCTGGGGAGCTGTTAAAGATCCTGCAGTGCACAAGTAGCCCTGACGATGAAGAGTAAATATTAGGAGTGCCCTCTGATTTGGTTCTTATATTTTAAGGAATTAGTGGAGATATAAAAAAAAAAAAGAGAGGAGTTGTGAGAATTGAACCTGGGGTCCTCCAGCATTTGAGTGAGCCACAAGCAATGGCACATAACTACATTAATATGCAGGTGCTGTGATTTGTGTTAATTAAACCACATTCTAGTATGGGTCACTGCTGGCATGCACCAGCACCAACGGGATAAATACATGAGTAGATAATGTACCCATCACGTGGCGAGCACTTCGTAATTATGGTGTGATGGACTTAATGGACTTTTCACAATTGGTTTTGGTTGGGCATTTAAAAAAATATCAGAGTTAAAGGGTCCATAGGGAATCTCTGTTCCATTCCTTTTACTATCCAGAGAAGGAAACAGAAACCCAGAGAAGTTCACTTGCCCGTGCTCCTATGGGGAGGCAAGAACCCAGGGGTCATAGGGACAGCGGGTTATTGTTCCCATAGCACAGATGAGTAAACAGATTTTAAGTTTTTTCGTATTGCCTGCCCCACATGTGTCAGCATGTCCATGCAGAGTCAGAACCTGTATTTGAGTGTCCTGAAGTCCCGCTATCTAGCACTGGGTACAGCAGCAGCGCTGGCAATAACAGTAGTGGCAGTAGCAGCTGCCATCAGAGGCTGAGTGCCCACTCTGTGCCAGGCTCTGCTAAGCACTCTGCATAGGCTCAGGCGGAATGGTAGCTTGGGCAGGGACCAGACAGACGGGACCCAAACAACTCGTCCTGCCTCTCTTAATTACATGCTTCTCTTCGTTGGCATCACCGCCCCCTCCTTGATTAGCGCCTTGGCCAGTAGTTGTTTTGCTGTTGGCCAGCTGTGTTGTCATCTCTTCTATACCCGTGGCACTCCCCCTCCACAATATTATTTACTGTAAAAACAATAATATCATGTCAGTAAAAGGCATTAAAAAAGTCATTCTAAATCTCACCATCCTAGTTCAACAGCTGTTTTGGTTTTTCTGTCTTCTTCAAATCTCTGCCCATATGCCTTCAGTACACATTTTCACTCTTGTCATGGGGTTGTAGAAAGCACTCTGTATTCTGCTTCCTTCGCTGGGTGCAGCTCCATTTGTTATGCTGCTTATAATTATGTTTGTTGGCTTTAGAAGTCCACTGAGTATCTCCATATTGCTGGACTGATTATTTTCAGATTCCTATTATTATAAATAATATACACGGAGAAATTTAGAGCTAATTGTGTTTTTCTCTGAGATATTTCTTAGGATAATTAGGAATCTTATATATATCTTATATATATCATATCATATATATTGCTTTCAAAAATGGTACTGAATTTCTGGGACTGGAGAGATAGTACAGCTGGTAAAGCATTTACTTTGCACATGGTCTACCTGGGTTTGATCTCTGGTGCCCCGTATGGTCCCCTGAGCCCCACTAAGTGTGATCCCCAAGCACAGAACCAGAAGTAAGCCCTGAGTCTCCATTTTTTTAAAAAATGGAACTGATTCCTTCCTTCCCTCCCTCCCTCCCTCCCTCCCTCCCTCCCTCCCTCCCTCCCTTCCTTCCTTCCTTCCTTCCTTCCTTCCTTCCTTCCTTCCTTCCTTCCTTCCTTTGTAGTGTTCAGGGGATATTTCTGCTTCTTTGTGCAAGAGTGATCCATGGTGGTGATTGGGGAGCCTTATGGGTGCTGGGGATTTGTACTGGGGTTGACTGCATGCAAAGCAAGTAGCTTACCTCCTAGATCAGTGGCTGATTTATACTGCTACTAGTATCATGTCTGTGTGTACACATTTCTAATCATCTGCTACAGGACCCATCAGAATTAATCATCATCATTGCATGTAGCTCTTACCCTTGCATTATAATCTTCATTTTTATTTTTGCTTTTTTTGGGGGGTCACACCCAGCAATGGCTCAGGGGTTACTCCTGGTTCTGCACTCAGGAATTACTCCTGGTGGTGCCTGGGGGACCATATGGGGTGCCAGGGATTGAACCTGCGTCGGCCGCGTGCAAGGCAAATGCCCTACCCACTGTGCTATCGCTCCGGCCCCTATAATCTTCATTTTTAAGTTGAAGAAACTGTCTTCAAAGGAGTTAATTGCCTGAAGTACTTAGAGATGGAGCTTGGATTTGAACTTTGGGACATGGACCCTAATTCATGGCCTTGCATTAGAAACAGTTGAATGTTTCAGGAATATTGCATCCTTATGTTTTGGCAAATTAAACATATCCTGATAGTCTCCTTGTTTTAAAGTGTATTTTGAACCATGATAATATCTGAGTTGCCCTAAGCTCTTTGGGGTCTTGAAGACCCCGAGTCCTATTTTATCAGTGTGCATTTCTGTGTGTCTGAGTGCCAGATGGTTTTGGAAACACAGAGAATCTCACGAATTCACACCCCTCAATCAACATATCAGTCTGAGTCAACAAACTGTTTGAGCCTGGGATCTGCCCAGATTAAGTTGGGGGCGGGGGTGGGGGGGTGGGTAGAGAAAACAGAGAAATGTGATCGTTTTCTTTCCAAATACCCCTCAATCTAGCGAGGTAGATGGAAACTAACACTGCTGTTGGAAAGTAAGACACCGAAGAATGAGGTTGGAAATTTCATCCTCCAAGTTAGAGGCTGCCATTTGTTCTTTTAAAATTTTTTTTTTTTAAACTTTGAGCAGGTGCCAGTGTTTTTAGATCTGGAAATTTCACAGACAATCTGAATCTTGGCTTCTCTTAAAAAACGGGAGGCTTTGGCAACACCAAGCCTGTACTCCAGCGTGGCAAAGTCACCCACAGCTGCCCCTTGGGATGAGACCTTCCTGTCCGGTTTGCCATATCCTCACCCAGCCCACATCACCAGTTTGCATGGAACTTTCCAGGCCTTTCTCTAGAAGCATTAGGGAAATCTCTGTAGATTGAGAATGAGGAGATAATCCAAGTGGGAAATGGGTTTGCAGCCAGCCAGCAGCCCTCAGGGGGAGCGAGCCGGGAGAGGCAGACCTTGAATACCCTTGTGGGGTGGAAATTAGGACTGTCTCCCTTGTGGGAAGAAGGAAACTCATTCTGCACTGAGTCAAGATGAGGGCTTTGCTCCTAGCAGCTCATAGATCTTTTTGGTGGCCATGTGACTGGAGACGTGCCCACATGCCTGGGGCCCGGGGAAACAGGGCAGGTCCCTGGTGGAAATAGAAAGCTGTGTTGGCCTCCACTTGGGACCAGTGTCTAAACCTGTGCTATCTGTGCACGGCCGAGCTGAGAGCAGCAGCCCGCCTGGTGCTTCCCTTTGCAAGTTATTGTAACCGCCATCCTGAGCAAACAAATCATAAAACAATTCTCCGTTCCTATTTACGCTTAAAGAGGCCAAAGAGCATTACTTTCTGTTCATTACAAGGTGTGTCCTGAGGTCTTCTGACTGCAGATGGTTTGCAGCTGCTCAAGGTACAGAACTTGAGGGTAATGAACTGTGTTTTGCAGAGTCAGGGTGCAAGAGAGAAAAGGATCATTAGTGATGATCCTTCCTCATAAAATGAGGGCCTTTCTCCTCATTGTACAGGTGAGGAAATTGAGGTCTTAGAGATTTGCTTAAGATTCCACTACTGGTCCATCACACACACTGTGTTCTGGCTTTGCTTCTGAAGACTGTTTCTTTAGAAAATGGAACGAAGAGATAGAGAGAGAGCAAGGTGTTTGCCTTGCATGTGGTTGTCCCCAGCTTGATCCTGACATCATATATGGTTTTTTGAGCACTGCCAAGCGTGATCCCTGAGCACGGAGCCAGGAGTAAGCCCTGAATACTTCACAGTGTGCCTCCCCCGACAAAGAAAGTGAAAAAGTGAAATAAAGTGGGGTTAACACTCTGGCCTCACACAGCCATTAGGAGACTGGAAAACACAGTGATATGAGTTTCTTCCTTGTCGGGGTAACTGTCTCTGTCCTGAGGTGTTGGTGCATTAAGAATGGATCAAGAGGGGCTGGAGTAATAGTACAGTGGGTAAGGCATTTGCCTTGCATGTTGCCATTCTGAATTCAATCCCTGGTACCCCATGTCATCCCCTGAACATGGCCAGGAGTGATCCCTGAGCACAGAGCCAGGAGTAAGCCCTGCGTACCACCAGTTGTGGCCCTAAAACAAAACAAACAAACAAAAAAGAATGAATGAGGATCTGGGCTGGGGAAATAATACAGCAGGTAGGGCGCTTGTCTTGCATGTAGCTGACCTAGGTTCAATCCTCAGTATCCCCTATGGGTTCCTAAACACCCCCAGGAGTAATTCCTGAATGCAGAACCAGGAATAATTCCTGAGCATTGCCAGATGTGGCCCCCCAGATGCAATAAAACAAAAATGAGGGTGAGGATTGAGCATGGTGCCCAAGGATTCGGACTCAGCGATAACACAGCAGGTAGGGTGTTTGCCTTGCATGTGGCCAACCTGGGTTTGATTCCTCCGTTTCTCTCAGAGAGCCCGGCAAGCTGCCGAGAGTATCCTGCCCACATGGCAGAGCGTGGCAAGATACCTGTGGCATATTTGATATGCCAAAAATAGTAAAAAGTCTCACAATGGAGACATTACTGTGCCTGCTCAAGCAAATCTATGAACAACAGGACGACAGTGCTACAGTGCTACAGTGCCCAAGGATTCAGCCTACATTTACCCTCAACAATTTGTGATTAAGAAATATCTCGGGGCTGGAGCAATAGCACAGCGGGTAGGGTGTTTGCCTTGCACGCAGCCGACCCGGGTTCGATTCCCAGCATCCCATATAGTCCCTTAAGCACCGCCAGGGGTAATTCCTGAGTGCAGAGCCAGGAGTAACCCCTGTGCATCGCCAAGTGTGACCCCAAAAAGAAAAAAAAGAAATATCTCAACTTCATTTCTCCTGTCTGTAAAATGAGGAAGAGCCAAGATTACTAATGCTCTTTTTCTCTCTTGCACTTGGCTCTGGGAAATGCCATTTCATTCCTCATGATCCAGGGGAGTGGAGGTTAAAAGAGGGGAGTCCCAGCATCATCACCGTCTGTATGACCATGGGCAAGTCACTCAGTATCACTATGTCTTCAGTTCCACACCTCTCTGTAAGGCTAATAGTAATCCCTGTCTCGCTGGATTAGAGGATTAAGTGAGAGAATGCCTTCAATGTCTGGAGGAATGCCTGACAGATACATCCCCCTCACTCAAAGTAAATATTCATTGCATCTGCTGTTTTCTGTTCTTTATGTAACAGGGCATAGTTTCCTCTTTTCTTTGGCAGCCAGAGAACTCATCACTCATTTTGAACTTTATCTTTAGATCTACACAGGACCCAGTGACATGCATTACTGTATTCCTAATATTCCTTAGCATTATTTAATGATTTGACTTTCATTTTCCCCATTATCTTGACTTTTCTGGGGGAGAAGGAGTTTGGGGGCCATACCCAGTGTTACTCAGAATTTACTTCTGGCTCTGTGCTCAGGGGTCACTCCTAGTGGCTTTTAGGGGATTATTTGTGGGACTGGTGAAGGAACCTGGGTCAGCTGTTATGCAAAGAACGTGCCTTAACTCCTGTACTATCTTTATGGCCCTGATTTTTATGTATTATTCTATGTTTTAGAACAACTTTGAAATTAATTTTCAAAATTGCTTCATTCAGACTGGCTAGATAAATCATCTGGGATAATCTTGAATTGGAAAGTGAACCATGTTATTAAAAGTCAGTATTATTGGGGACTGGAGCGATAGCACAGCGGGTAGGGCGTTTGCCTTGCACACGGCCGACCCGGGTTCGATTCCTAACATCCCATATGGTACCTTGAGCACCGCCAGGGGTGATTCCTGAGTACAGAGCCAGGAGTGACCCCTGTGCATCGCCAGGTGTGACCCAAAAAGCAAAAAAAAAAAGTATTATTAACATTTGGGGGACCACTCCTGGTGGTACTTGTGGGATCCTGGGGTACCAGAGCCTGTCATCCCATTTTGAAGTTGAGGAAAATGAGGCTCAGAGAGGTAACTCAGCTAGTGGTTCGCCAGCTGCAAGAGGCAGGCCAGGATTCACTCATAGCCCTCCCAGAGCCTAAGGCAGGGATCTCCCTCCCAGTTTTGTGGTCTGGGAGTTCTCCTGACCTTTTGGGAAGATAGTAGGGGTGATTTCAGTCTGCGTGCTGATGTTCTCTCTCCCATTCTTCTTCCTCTTCTCTCTTCACTTCCTTTACCTTCTCTCTTCTTCTGGTTTCCTAGAGCCCATGCGGGCCCCCAAAGGCCTGGCCTTCGCAGAGATCCAGGCCCGCCAGCTGACACTGCAGTGGGAGCCCCTGGGCTACAACGTGACGCGGTGCCACACCTACACTGTGTCGCTGTGCTACCACTACACCCTGGGTAACAGCCACAACCAGACCGTCCGGGAGTGCGTGCAGATGGAGCGGGGGATCAATCGCCACACCATCAGGAACCTGCTGCCCTACCGCAGCGTCCATGTACGGCTCATCCTCACTAACCCCGAGGGCCGCAAGGAAGGCAAGGAAGTCACCTTCCAGACGGACGAGGATGGTAAGACTATCTGCCTTGATTCCCATGGCCCAGTGAACCGCTCACAGGCACCCCCATCTCTGGAACTGACATTTACCTGGGGAGTTTCTTGCTTAGAATTAAATCAACTGTGTAACAACAAAGTAATGATAGCTATCATTTGTTCTCTAGAGGACTTTGGGTTAAAGTGATATAATTTCTTCTTTAAATGTTTGGCATAACTCGTTAGGAAGTCATTAGGACTGGAGTTTTCTCTTATCCAAGTACTAACCAGGCCCAACCCTGCATAGCTTCCAAGATCAGATGAGATTGGATACATTCAGGGTGGACCTGAAGTTTTCTTTATGCTTATTAAATAACTGTTTTAATGATAAAAATAACTCTTGGACTATCCAGAGTTTCTGTTATTTCTATTGTTAATAAATAGTTATTATTATTTTTTTGGTGGGATCCACACTCAGAGTGCTCAGAGGATGCTCCTAGTGTCATAACCAGGGTTGCCCTGCACAGTGTTTGGGAGTCCATGTAATGCCAGGGATCCAATCTGGGTTTCTCAAGTGCAAAGGATGTGACCTAACTCTTCGAGACATAGCTATGACCCAGATTTTATGATTTATAATTTTAGTGGGAGGCTGTTTCCTGGGCTCCACTAGAAGTGTTCAGGGGCTACTCCTGGCTTCGTGTTGAGGGGTCATTTCTGGTAATTCTTGGTGTCAGTGATTGAAGTTAGGTTGGTGACATGCAAAGCGAGTGCCTTAACCCCTGTAACCATCTCTCTAGCCTTCAACGTTTTTCTGTTTATCTAATTTGGGTGTGCTGTGTTTTTAAGGAATTGGTTTATTTATACTAAATTTTGAAATTTCTTGTCAAATTTTGGGACAGTATTATCAGTTACTATCTATAGGATCTGTAGTGATAGCTCTTTTTCATTCAGGATACTGGTAATTTGTGTCATCCATTTTTCTTGTATCCATTTTATTAATCTTTCCCAAGAGTAAACTTCTGGCTTAGTGATTTTCTTTATTCTATACTTACTGTAGTTCCTTGATTTCCTTTTTGTATACTTTCTTTGCATCTGATTGATGGTTCTTTTAACTTTTTGAGGTGGAAGCTGAGATCATTGATTTTGAGACTTTCTTCATTTCTAATATCTGCAGTTGAAGCTACAAATTTCCCTCCAAGTTCCGATTTATTATAGTCCTCAAGTTATTTGTGTTTACTGCTCGTTGTCTCTCCCTGTGGACTACTCCCCGTTATGCTTGCTCTGGCTCTCTGGGTCTGAAGCTTTTATGCTTGGGCCAACAGTGTGTGCTGCGTGGGCCCAGTGGTGCTAAGGGACATCAGGGCTCTACCTGAGAGTGATTGGGAAACCATTGGGTGCCAGAGATTGAACTTGGGCCCAGTGTGCTTCCTGCCACTAGCCTGTGAGTTTTGATATGTTCCATCATCAGTATTATTCGATTCAAAGTATTTCCTAATCTTTGGTGTTTTTTTTCTTTGATCCAAGAGTTATTTAAAATTATATTGCTAATTTCTAAGCTACTACCATTATCTTTTTATACTGATTTCTAGTTTAATTGCATCTTCTTCAAAGTACATACTCTGTTTTAAGTCTTATGAAATTTGATACTTGTATTGCCCAGCGTATACAGTGTTGGCAAATGTTGCTTGTCTATTTGAAAAAAAAGTGTGCATTGTGTCATTGTGCTACTTAGGTCAAACTAAAACTTTTTAAGTGCTGACTACCTGTAAAGCTTTTTATACATCCATGGTTTAATACCCAGGACAGCTGTAGCAATTCAGGGCAGAATTTCACCTGCCTCTGGGAGGTTCTTCTCTGGCTGGTTAAGCAAACAAATTAACATCAGATAATTCATAGGAAAAAAGAACAAACTTAATTACATATGGATGTTTGCTCAATCAGTCCAAGAGAACCTCAGAGGCATATGGAATATTTTTCTCTATACCCCAGTTGTTTTGGTGACCTGAAATGGGATTTATCTAATTGGCTGGAGATTGCTTACTCCTGATAGGCTGCTCGGAGAGAGATCCTGGAATGCCTGATAATAGCTGACAAATAATGAATTTTTTTTCCCACTATGTGCATCCTTCTGAATCTCTCTGCAGGGACCTGATGGAAGCCAGTGTGATGAGATTATCTTTAAAAAATATTTAGATTAGCAGGAAGAAAATATTGATGAAACTAGGTGTTTGGAAATAGTGACTTTTGCCTTGGTAATCATTACTTAAGTACTCTGGTTTGAATGATTTACATATGGTTTGGGGCCATAGCCAGCTATGCTGGGTGTGTGTGGGTTATTCACAGCGGTGCTTAGGGGAATGATGCTATACTGGGGACCAAACCCAACCTTCCTACATTCAAAACATGCACATTAGCCTCTACCTGCCTTTTTTGTTTTTTGAGTCATACCCGGGCCCAAAAAAGGATTTCTCCTGGCTCTGTGCTCAGAGATTGCTCCTGGTGGGACTTGGGGGACCGTATACAATGCTAGCTAGGGATTGAACCTGGGTAAGCTGTGCATAAGGCAAGCGCCTTATTTGCTGTCCTGTCTCTCATAGCTCTTCGCATTTTCTCTTCAGCCTTGGTTTGGATTGTCTTGGTTAAACCTCGACTCACAGAGGCCTCTATTTGCTTTGGCTCTGTCTTTTGTGTTTTAATAAGGAAGGAAAAATTTAAGGTGCATGCAGTTTTCTAAGGAGCATATTTTTCTTTCTCCCCTTCCCTTCACTATTGTTGTCATGACCAGGGTGACACACACACTTGACCGTGGCACTCACAGAGGGTTGCACATCAGGTTTTAGTGCTTGCACACTCGGCCGAGTGCTCTCTGGGGGTCATTTTATAGTTGTGGAGATTCTGGCAGTTTCACCCGGGGGTGAGTGTTGCTCACACCTGTATACGTGATCACAGTATTGGTCACGGTGCTTGTACATGTTTAGTGGCAGTAGTCACTAGGGGTGGCACATTTTTATGGGGGGTCTTCCCAGCTGCCCTTGACCTGGCAGTGTGGGTCTGACCATTGTGTGCTGGGGTCTTGTCAATGCAGGGCTCCCTGGATCTATTTGTGCTCAGGGGCCACAAGCATGATTAGAGTGATGCTCAGGGGCCACTCGCGGTGCCAGTCATTAAACTCAGGGTGTCACCACTCTGAGGTATATTTTCTTGGTCCCAGCTACTTAAAAAAGAAAGTGGTAGTACTTGTCTACACTGGACCGTGGTTCTCTAGAGACCACGCACTCCACTGTAACCTGGGGCCTCCAGAGGGCAGAGACTGAGGGACTCTGGTGCCTGTGGGCCGCACAGGGATCAAACTCAGTCTCATGCTGGCAAGGCTAATGCTTTGCCACCGAGCTAAGGAAATCTCGGAAGCAAAACAGCTGCATATTGGGTGAATGTGGGTTAAATACTTGAAAGCTGGAATGCTTGCCTGGGCCAGGACTCACTTCAATCCCAGGCATCCCTGAGTACTGCTGAGTGTGGTTTTGGTGGCCCTGAGGACCCCTGGACCTGATTACTGAACTCTCCGGCCTCGTTGGCTGAGAGTCACTGGGCCCCAGGCACCCGAAACATTGCTTGGGAAACACTCCTATTCCTCACTCCCCAAATCTTTCAGGATGGGAAAAGTTGGTCACTTTTCCTATCATGGGTTATATTAGCACAGACTGCACGTAGAGTCCATGCAACAGGGTAAGGTGTTTTTGTAAAACAAAATATAATCCTGGTCTTGTGGCCAATCTCACTTACGTCTTGTTTGGTTCCCAGAGACCCAAGGCTTGGTTGGAGCTGTTCATGTGTATTCAGTCTCTCCTTTCGTCATGTTTTATGTGGCTTTGTGGCCTTTGGGCTTTTGCAACTGCTCTCCCAGGTGTCCGCCGCCCTGGAGGAAGCATGTGTCTGCATGCATCAGGCAGGCAGTCAAATGGGGCTCAGATAGGTTCAGACATTTGAGCTGTGAGAGGGAGGTTTTCATGACCACCTGGGAGTGTATTTTTTTTTCTTATAGTAAGCTTTTCTAGATATTGTGATACTGGGTTGAGTCACTATTGAATTGGAAAACTTCCAAACTGAAGAAAATGTAGAGTGCTTATAATCTATACACTTGTCTTGTTATTGGTACCTATGACACATTAAGTTGAGAAGTAAGGTAAAGAAGAATCTTGATTAGCTCCGGGAACTCTTTTAATAAGATCAGACTTACTACTACATCCTAGAAAAGATCAGCCTTTACGTGGTCCCCAGAACCACTCTTTATTTTTTTGTTGTTTTGTTTCCACATGTTATTCACAGAAACTCTCTTATGAAATAATCCTTCTGCCAAAGAGATATATCTTGGGATAGCCAATTTTGTTTCCTTACACAACCCTATACTATAGGCATTTTCTATTCCTGTTTTACAGATGAGATCATACAGCAAATAGATGGGTAGCAGAGCTGTGTTTCACACCTGGCTCTATAGCTTTTTCCTTTTAAACATTTTCCCCTCTCTTGCCTTTTCTATTGTTGCCATGTCTGAGGTTGCACACTTGGTCATGTGCTCACACACCTGGTTGTGCTCCTTCCTGTGTGTCACATGCTTGGTTGCAGTGTTTGCACACCCAGTTGTGGTGTTTGCACTTTGGCTGTGGTGTGCTTGGGAGTTGTGCCCTTATGGCACACGGGGATCACGACAGCAGAGCTGAGGTTCCCATTTGACTGTGTGGTACTGGTCCTCATACCTGCAAGATGGGAGGTGTTCTACTACTGAGGCCACTCCTTGGGTCCCAGAGTTGTCATTATTTTTGGAGGAAAGGGATATTGGGTCATACCTGGCACTTCTCAGAGGCTGTTCTTGCCTCAGTTCTCTGGAGTGACTCAGGGGATGTTCAGGGGATCAGATGGGGTGCTAGGAAACAGCTGGAGTTGGCGCCGAGAAGGCAAGTGCCTTAGCCTCGGTGCTATCTTTTAGGGCCCTGGAGTTGTCATTTTTAACATCTTTGCTCCACTGCAGGCACAGGTTCAAAGTCTTCCCTCACGTTCCTGCAAACCCCAGGTATACAAACCCCTGGGGTGATGGTTTTTCTTGTCTCCTCACATGCATACTTTACTGTTGTACAATTGGACTCTACAACCAAACTCAGCTCCCTCTTTGGTTTCCGCAAAACCCTCCTCATGGAGCAAAGTGCCTGGCCGCTATCCTGCCCTGGTACCCTGAGGACTTGCTGTAGGTGGGGTTTGGGGTAAGGATTGGAGGGATTTACCGTGAAGCTGTGCAGATGTAGAGAAGGAACTTTCCCCCCTCTCTTCTGCCCATCTTTGTTGGGACCCTACCAATAAGACTTAGAAGAGACAGATCAATAAGGAGAAGTCTATTGCAATCTTACACACATTTGGAAGTATTCAGGGATTAAAAAAAAACCTCAAAGGGGTTGTGAGAACTTGGATTTAACTGAAGGACAAAAATAATATATATATATATATTTTGGCCCAAACCTGTTCAGGTTTTACTCCTTTTTTTATGCTTAGGGATCATTCCTGGCTGGCTTAGGGGACCATATGGAATGCGGGGGATCAAACGTGGGCCAGTTGAGTGCAAAGCAAGTGCCCTATCTGTTATATTATATCTCTGGCCCAGGACAATACACTTAGAGATAAGAAGACAAAACTAAAGGGTCTTCTAGAGGCAGCAAATTGTGAGAAGGCGAATATGGGGGAATATTAATGGTAGATGAAGGCTAGTGAGTCATCATCCTTATGCGGAAGTGGCATATTTGGAGATGTCCTATCCCGCTACCCTTCCTAAAGAACCTCATTTTGGACATAAGTCCACATAAGACCCTTCAGGCCTGCTGCGCCTCCCTCCCTCCAAGACAGGTGGAGTTATTTGGCCTTCTTTCTCCCCCTCTTTGCCCTGCTCCTTCCTCCTCCCTCCAGGAACTGCTCTGTGTTTATATTTTTCACTTTTAATAAAAATATTAGTATCATACTGATAGCAAGTATGCTTATTTTTAAGTCAGTATAATGAATTCTCACAGACTGGACCCATCAGAATGGCCCCTACAAGGAAGAAGAAATAGCCTCACCAGCACCCCAAAGTTGACCCCTCGTCCTTGCCCTCTCCCATTCACAGTCTCTCAAGAATAACTGTTAATCCTTACTTATAATGCCAGAGATGACTTTTTGCTTGGGTTGACCTTTATATAAATAAACTCAGTTTATTCTTTTTATGACTGACTTCTTTCAACTTCATGCTTGGGAGATTCCGCCACATTGTGTATGCAGTTCTAGAGAATTTCTTCTCTCCGCTGAATAGTCCATTATGTGAATATACCACATTTATCATGTTTACTGTTGTTGGGCATTTGGATTGCTTCATTTTTAACTATTTTAAGTTGTCCTACAAATAAAATACTTGAAGATTTTTTTTTGGGTATCTATCTATCTATTTCTTATGGGTTTAAGTTTAAGAGTTGATTGGCTTGGTTTCAGGACACATGTTTGTAATAAGCAGATAATATTCAGACACCTTCTCAAGTGTTTCTATCAATTTAATATCCACAAGCTGTCTGTGGACATTTCACATACTTTGCATCCTTGCCAACACTTGCAATTGTCTTTTTCATGTGGTCATTTGGGTGGATGGTGGTGTTGCCATGGAAACTGTTAATTATAATAGGGACATCTTGCTGTCATTCATTGCCTTGTCTTAGGGTTTCAAGTACCCCACGAAGGTTTGTGAAGGTGTTTTCTAGAAGAATATTCTCTTGTGCCTGCTGTTTTGATGAAACTTTAAAACAAAAAACAATGGGAACAAAGCAAAACCATCTGAAAGGTTCCCGCCTGGCTAAAATGTTAACAGTGTTTACCTTTGGTGTTAGGATTGTAGGTACCATTAATTTTCTTTATGCTCACTTTAGTTTTCCGCATGGAACATATTGTTGGATAATTAGAAATATTTAGACAAGAAAACATCTCCGCCCATAATTTCGGTGTTGCAATGCAATTATTGTTTTTATTTCTCTGGCAATTGTCTATATTTTTTGAAAACCACTCAACTGGAACAAAACAGGAGTGTTCAGACATTCTTCCTTGCTGAAAATAAGCTTCACAGTAGCAAATGTGCCAGCTAAGCTTTCTGGAGTCCTGCGAAAATGGGCTGAATAATATGAAATGGCTGGAATTGGCCCTGGGCCTTTATGTACACCATTTAATTTGGCTGGGGAAGGGTGATCATCCATCCCACAGATGAGGAAACAGAGTCTCAGAGTTAGAGGAGCCCAGAACAACTTGGGAAATACAACGCTGAGGCCAGGGTTTAAATCTGCGGTGTCCTGCACTGGGCCACTTGCGCTGCCCTCACTTCCTTTCCCTTGCAGTGCCCGGAGGGATCTCAGCGGAGTCCCTCACCTTCACGCCCCTGGAGGACATGATCTTCCTCAAGTGGGAGGAGCCCCAGGAGCCCAACGGCCTCATCACTCAGTATGAGGTGGGTGGGGGCTCTGCCCAGGGGCCCGTGGTGGGAGGTGTTTGGGGTTGGGTGTCACCCAGTTTCCTCCATCTCTGACCAGCCTGACTCTGGAGGCAGAAGAAAGGCAAAAGTGCCCAGCGGCCTGGATCCCCACAGCCCCACAGAGCCTCTCCCCCTTTGCCCTGCCTGAGCCCCAGTCCACCTGAGCCCTGATGGGGGCAGGCTGCCCTCTAGCCTCCTGTGCCCGCCTACCGGCTCACTCTGTCCCCAGATCAGCTACCAGAGCATTGAGTCGTCAGACCCAGCCGTGAACGTGCCGGGCCCTCGACGGACCATCTCCAAGCTCCGCAACGAGACCTACCACGTCTTCTCCAACCTGCACCCGGGCACCACGTACCTGTTCTCCGTGCGGGCTCGTACCGGCAAAGGCTTCGGCCAGGCGGCACTCACTGAGATCACCACCAACATCTCTGGTGGGGGGTGCCCCACACCTGGCCTTTCCCTTTGGAGATGGCCAGAACCCCAGAGTCCTATGGGCAGTGGGGGCGAGGAGGGCTTGGGGGTGGTGGTGAGGGGTCCTGCTGAGCTAAATGTACCTGAGGTCAGGGGTCAGGGGCATTTACATTAGAGGGGTCAGGGGATTGTGGTCAGTGGCATCTGGTCAGGGGTCAGAGAAGCTCAGCTTGGCAGGAAGCTGCAGGCTAAGAACGAAGGGGATGAGGTTTGAGGGGACTGACAGCCTGGCTTTGCTGGCCCAGTGGCCAGTCTCTGTGCTGATGTCTTTGTCCCCTTCCCCAGCCCCCAGCTTTGATTATGCCGACATGCCGTCACCCCTGGGCGAGTCAGAGGACACCATCACTGTGCTACTGAGGCCGGCGCAGGGCCGAGGGGCCCCCATCAGGTGGGAAAGTGGGGACCAAGCAGTGGACTGTCGGGACCTACGGACAAGGTCCTACCCTTGCCCCAGTGCCCCCCCCCAACACCCACACTGGGTGCCCTTCCCACAGGCCTTTCCTCTCTAAGTGTCTGGAGGAAGGTTTGTCATGGGGACATGGCGAGGAAGAGAGCTGTGGGTGCTAGGGACGCCGCCACGGGCTGTAAAAGAAACATCTGGAGAGCAAGGCATTGGCACTTCTGCAACCCCCGCCCCTGCACCAGGCTGTCAGTGTGTGTGTGTGTGGGGGAGGGGTCACGGACTAAGATGTGACGGGAAATATTGATATTTGTCAGCATCCACTTGTTTGCTCTGGGCTTTGTTCCATGGAGAAAACATTTGGAGGAGTCACAGCTGAAGACTCTTGAAGAAAGCAATAGAAATAAATAGATACACACTTACAGGGACCAGGGGCTCAGAGGGCTTAGACCAGGGCCCCGAACTGGCAATGGTGCAGAGACTGCTGGCTGGGAGTAGCAGCAGCCGCAGGGGTGGCAGGGCTTAGGGATGGAGGGTTGGTGTGTCCTTGGTGGCTTGCTCAGTGACTGTCTCCCCACATCCCACATCTGCTCCAGGAGTCCAGCACCCCCAGTACCTAGCACACAATTCCTGAATAAGAGAACGAATAGCAAATCTTCTCTAACTTTAGTCCACTAAGACTGAGGGGGTGCCGGGGTGGAGCCAGAGCTTCAGAGGTCCCCGGGTCCCGTGGCAGCCCCGGGAAAGCTTGGGGAATCCATGGGGTTACAGGACCATGAGTGGCTCCCCTTGAGTAGCACCGGGACGTGACAGCATGGCTACTAGCCTGCTCTCCTTCCTCACCTCTTCTGCAGGCCACACGCCTGGCATCACCCCTGCTTTACAGAGCATAGACTCAGGGAGGTTAAGTTACTCCTCCTGTAGGGAGAGGCTGAGACAAGAGCAGCCTCCAGCTGGGCGGGCCCCCGACTTCCCCTCTGCCTCCTGAGCTCCCGGCTCCTGTCCAGTGTGTACCAGGTCGTGGTGGAGGAGGAGCGGCCGCGGAGGCTGCGGCGGGAGCCGGGCGGACAGGACTGCTTCCCGGTGCCACTGACCTTCGACGCGGCACTGGCCCGGGGCCTCGTGCACTACTTCGGGGCCGAACTGGCGGCCAGTAGCCTGTCTGAGGCCATGCCCTTCACCGTGGGGGACAACCAGACTTATCGAGGCTTCTGGAACCCACCGCTGGAGCCCAGGAAGGCCTATCTCATCTACTTCCAGGCAACAAGCCACCTGAAAGGGGTGAGAGACTGGCGAGGTGGTCGAGGGGTGGCGGGGGGGGGGGGCGGCAGGCTGGGACCACCTTGGAGATGGGCTCCAGAGGCCAGGTTCAGGCCCCGCCCCTGACCTGATCCTGACCACTCACAGAGCAGTGCTCTCCTGAAGCCATGCCCTGACCACGCCCTCCTCATAGAAGCTCCTCCCCTCCTGTGTCTAGACTCCGAAGTCTTCAGCTCTCTATGCCCTTTTGGAATTTCCTTCCCAGCCTAGCCCTTTGCTGTCTCTGCCTCCTCCCCAAGGGCCCGGCTGCTGATCTCAGGAGCCCAGAGGGTCCAGACCTTAAGACCAGGAGCTCTTTCCCACGAAGCCCCTTACCCTGCAGGCTTTTCCCTCCTCGCTATCTCCTTCCTAACCAGGCCTGGCCCTCCACCCTGTCATCACTCCCTTACCTTTGCTCATCTCATTCCAAAAGGTTTTTTTTTTTCTTTGCCATGATGGCATTGAACCGAATTCTAATGCATGCAAGGTGTAGTGCACTTTTGCACAGAACCATGTGGCCTCTAGCCTTCTCTGTCACTGAGAAAAACTTTTTTAAAAATGGAGGTCATGTTGGTTTACTGGAGTGCAAGTGTTTATGTGTTTTGGAGCAGAGTGTTCCCACACCTTGCCCACCACCAAAATGCCGGGGCAGTGCCCTGTTTCCAGGCACCTTCCCCCTGGCTCCCCAGCCCCTCCTCCTGCCAAGCTGGGTGATCTGCTTGAGGTCCCCAGGAGGGCTGGGCTGGGCTGGGGCTTCTTCCTTCAGCAGTGCTGAGACCCTGATCTCTGTCTCCAGGAGACGAGACTGAACTGCATCCGCATTGCCAGGAAAGGTGAGTCCCGCTGGGTACTTCAATCCTTGGGGAGCAACTTGCTCCCTGGTGGGCTCTGGGGTGTGGGACAGAAGGCAGTTCTGCAGGTCTGAGAACTGCAGGGGCCCAACGAAGAAAAGACCCCTATCCTCCTGCTCCTTCTCCCCTTGTGTGCGGCAGAGAGTGGGGTAACCCCTTCTCCAAGAGGGCTGCCATGGTTGGTCCTCCCTGCTGCTGGGCTGTGTATCCTCCCTCTGTTGTGAGGGATTGTCTGACTCAGGATAAGGAATGTGGGGGTCCCCATCCTGAGTTGTTCTGACCATGCCCTGGGTACGTAGCCCTCTCTATCACCTCCCAGGAAGCCGGGGAGTGGGGAGGTGGGTGGTGGTAGGGATCCTCCCACCCCCCCATCTTCTGAGGGAGGGGGAGGATTTGAGTGGTGGAGAGCAGAGGGAAGCTATTCTCCTCAGGGGACAGTGCGTGAGCAAGAGGCTATAGCAGTGCTCAGAGGTGAGGAGTGTGTGTGTGTGTGTGTGTGTGTGTGTGTGTGTGTGTGTGTGTGTGTGTGTGTGGTGATCTCTCTGCTGTTCCTGGGATGGGGGAGGGCGTGAGGTAGCCTCTTACTCCCCTCTGATCCTTTGTCCTGCTTTGGTCTCCCAGCTGCCTGCAAGGAAAGCAAGAGGCCCTTGGAGGTGTCCCAGAGGTCGGAGGAGATGGGGCTCATCCTTGGCATCTGTGCCGGGGGCCTTGCTGTCCTCATCCTCCTCCTGGGCGCCATTATAATCATCATCCGCAAGGGGTGAGTGAGTGAGGCCGGGCCCTGCCCACCTGCGCTTCTGGGCTTCTGGCCCTCGGGCCTGGTGGGCTTGTGGTGGGTGGCAATCGCCTGGCGAGTGTGTGGAGGGCTGCCAGCCTGGGCATCAGGCCTGTGCATGGGCCTGGGAGGCCAGAGATCCTGCCCAGGAAGCTGTCCCAGAGCCACGTGACTGGAGCCCAGGTCTGGCTGGTGCCAAGGGCCACGTGTCTGGAACAGAGACGCTGGCATGCTGCCAGGGAGCTGTGCCAGAGGTGGCAGTGCCCTCCTGAGTCTGCCGGGCTCCCCATACAGTATGCAGGGATCTGACTGCACCCAGCCCTTCCCACCTCTGGCAAGGTCTGCCCTGACAGGGGAGCATGGCCCCCTCCCTTAGCCCAGCACCCAGAGCCACGGCTCTTCCTGGCCCTCCCCCTTCCTTCCCTGGGCTCCGAGGGGCCTCCGGGCCCCTGGTCCAGGCATGGCCTCCTTCCTGCCCCTCTGGCCCCACCTCAAAGATCCCCTTTTAGGTGTGGGTTTCCCAGCGGTTGAGTCAAGATCAAGGGGTGGGGGCTGGAATCTAGAACTGTGGAGGCACCGAGCCCAAACCTAAGCTGCCAGGTAGTTTAAGGACGGTTCAGCTCTTGGATTTCACATCGTTTTAAAGCCGCAGAATATGTCCTTAAAAGTCCAAATAAACCACCTCAGGGGTAGCGGGGGTGGGGGGGCAGCTGGTGGCTGAGGCTCTGGTTGGAGCTGAATAAGGGCTGCCACCCTGATCTCCTCTCCTCTCCCCTCCCCTACACACACACACACATACACACATACACACACACACACACACACACACACACGAGGCACATTTCTCACGGATAGCCATTCTGTCATCCAGGCAGCCGGAGGCAGAGCTCCCTACCCTCTCCCCACAGCTTCCAGGCTGGGCATCCTTGCAGGTTGGTCCAGCTATTCAGATCCAGAGGAATAGCCCAGCTGGCCTGGGGCTGAGCCATGCGTGAGGCCAGGCATGGACAAGACAGAGTCTGGGGGTAGGGCCCGCCCATGGGGTGGCTGTGGTCTGTCAGTGGCGGAGAAGGGGGGCAATCAACTCTTTGAGTTTTCCTTTCCTGGTTCCTGTGCTGCTTCCTAAGACAAAATACTTCAAACCAGTGTTTCTCCAATGGGGGCTCCCCCCGGCTGCCCATCCCCAGGGCCGGGTTCGGGAGGCAGGACCTTCCGAGCCCCTTTCTCCTCCAACTCAGCAGGTGGAGGGAGCTGGGAAGACCATCGCTTCCTGCTGGAGCAGCCCCGGGATCATTATTGACTGTCCTTGTTTAGAGGAGGAACAGGAAACTCGCAGAGGCGGAGCTCTTCATTGATTTCCCTCACTTATCGATTACTCGATTCCGTGGAATATTTATGGATGCACCTTAATGGGGCTGCCCTAGTGGGGATCCAGCTTTCCTCTTCTGTAGCCACCGGGGCAGCCTGGCATCCAGGCAGAGTGTGAGGGAAGAGTAGGGCGGGGTGAGGGGCAGAGAGGGGGAAGCGGCTATAACTTAGTGGGTAACAGCCCGAGGTGCCTGTGTGCCCCAGGGCTGCCCTCAGTAGAGTCCAGAGGCCCGCAGTGCCAGGCGCAATCCCATGGCCTTGAGTATGCACAGCAAGTTCTCTTTTTTTGTTTCAAAAGGCGCGACTTTCATTTTTTAATGTCAGCGTAGTATTCCGTTGAGTGTATGTGTGTGTATATGTATATACACACACGTGCATACACATATATTATAACTCTTCATCCAGTCAAGGAATTGATATAATAGTTTAAAGATAACATAAATTATATAATTTTCATTAGCCAAGTGTTCTTTTTTTTTTTTTGAATCACTGTGAGATAGACCCTTACAAAGCTGTTCATAGTTAGCACGGCAAGTTCTTTGCCACATGAATCGCAGCCTGTTCCCCTTTTGTTCCCTCTGCTGGTATCAGCAGAGAAGCAGAGAGACCCTTCCTCCAGCCAGCCCCTGCCCGCCACCTGCCCAGCCCTCCCGCTCTTCTCTCCTTCCTTCTATTCCCATCTGCGGGGCTCCTGGCGGAGTCCATTCCTTGGGTCTCTGCTGACGGGCTGCTGTGGGGGGTATGGGTGGGGGTCCCTGAGTGTGGTGGGGGTCTGGTCTTGGGCAGGAACCCCTGCATTCTGACACTGGCCCCCACAGAGAGGCTGAGAGACCCAGGCTCGAGACTGAGCTGCCTCCCGGATGGGGTCCCCCTGCTCTGCGCCCTTCCTGCCGGGGCTCTAGGCTGTCCTGCTGCGGGTTCCCAGGAGGGACCCTGGCCCCTTCACCTACCCCCACTCGGTGTTGTCTGAGGGAGGGGCTGCCCCAGTTTCCAGCAAGTCCCACTGGATCCCACAACGGCCCTCAGCCCTGCATAGGTGTGTGCGAAGGGCTGTCTCAGGGCACAGGGACCTGCAGGGTGCGGGCACAGGGACGGGATCTGCAGGGTGTGTGGGTGCCAGCTTGGGGGAGTGCTTCTCTCTTGAGGGTGTGAGTGGACTGCTTATGGATGTTTGGTCATGTGTGAGTGTGCCGTGTGGGTGCATGTCTGTGGAGGTCACATTGGTGTGATCCTGTGAGCATGTCTGAACGTGAGGGTGTGTGTTTTCATGGCGCCTGCAAGCGTGTCTGAGTGTGAGGATGGGTGTTTCTGTGGTGCCCGTGAGAGTGTCTGAGTGTGAGGGTGTGTGTGTTTCCATGGCGCCTGCGAGTGTATCTGAGTGTGCGGGTGTGTGCATGTCGGTGGCACCCTTGAGCATGTCTGAGCATGCGAATGTGTGTTTCCGTGGTGCCTTTGAGTGTGTCTGAGTGTGGTGTGTGTATTTCTGTGACATGAGAGTGTGTCTGAGCGTGAGGGTGTGTGTGGCGCCTGTGAGTGTGTCAGAGTGCAGGAGTATGCGTTTTCGTGGTGCCTATGAGCATGTCTGAGCATGCGGATGTGTGTTTTCATGGCACCCATGAGTGTGTCTGGGTGTGTGGCGTGCTGTTTTCCTGGGTGTGAGTGTGTGTGAAGCTGTTCTCCCAGGCGTCTCTGCACCCCTTACCCCAGCAGCCGACCAGGGACCAGCATCTGGTCCTCAGGGGCTGAGCCGGGTCATCTTTGGGCCCAGGGAGCCCCTTGGACTCTCCTGGCCTGGCTCGGCCTCTCCCTGCTGGTTGCAGGGGCCACAGCCCCTCTGTGCTACCTGCCCGGGCTCTGCCTGGCCTGCGGGGGCATTGTGTCCACGCTGGCCTTTCTCTTTGCACGCTGCAGGAGGGACCACTATGCCTACTCCTACTACCCGTAAGTAGCCTGCTCCCCCTCCCCCTCTGGTCAGGCCTCCCCTGCCTGGCCCAAGGCTCACCTCTCAGAGCACCTATGTGTGAGTCCCCTCTGCTCCTTCTCCACAGCGTCCCCTCCTCTGTGGAGGTTCCCATGCTGGCTGGGCCTCAGCTGGGGTCAGGCCTGCCTCTGTCCTGCCACCTCCCTGGCCTCTGTGCTCTGCCCAGGCTCCTTAGGTCCCCCCTTCCTGTGAGCTTCTTCAGCTCAGTGTGCCCCAGCTTCCTCCAGGGTCCTGAAGGTGCAGAATGTGCACACCCGTTTGACAGAGGGGGAACGGGACGCAGGCTCAGAGGGGGACAGGGGGTTCACAGGTAGCGCTGGAACTGGGCTGCAGCCTGGCCTCTGATCCCACGACCTCCTGGAGTGACTCTGGCTTCTGTGAGTCTGAAACCTTCCAGAATATTCTACAGACCTGAGCTGGCTCTCCTGCTTGCACACGGGCTCTCCCCTCTTCCTCCCTGCACGCACTGCTTGCGTTGGGGTGACACGAGGTTTCCAGCAGCTGAGACCCCATCAGCTGTCAGGGCTTCCCCTGGGCTGCCATGGGGATCCTCCCGGAGGGGCCAGTGAATTGCAAACCAGGCACGGAACTTTCCAGAGTGTCCATGTTCATTCCTGCTTCACCTCCCCTGAGCTTGTGGGGGTGGGGACCCCGAGTCTGTGACATCCCTACCCCTTGGATCAGTCCCCTTGGATTCCCTTGTGCTGCTTCCTGCTGGGCCAGAGGCTTGGGGGAACAACCTGTGCTCCCCATGTAGCTGTGTCCGTGTCCTCTCGGAGAGCACCTGTTGGGCCCCAGTGTCCAACCAGCTGAGCCTGTCCTCTGCCCGTGGTCCCCGTCTGTCCCCATGCTGTGCTGGTGTCACCTTTCCTCCCTCTCTCCCCTTGCCGTCATCCTCCTGGTTCCCTGCTCTCTTCTTACCTCCCTTCTCTGCTGATGATCAGGGGCTCAGGCTTGGCCACGGAAGCTTCCCCACATGCCCCTGGTGACCTTGGGTGACAGTGGTGCAGACAGAGAAGGCTTGTCCTCTCTGTGCAGCTGCTCCTAGAGTTCCTCAGGGTGCCCCAGCAAGGACAGAGCCCTGTGTCCTGGTGGCAGCACTGTCCTTCCCCGGGACTTTGAGCACTTAGCCTCCTCCTCCCCCCCTTCCTTTTTTTCCTCCTCTTCTTCCTCCTCCTCCTCCTTCTCCTCCTTCTCCTCTTCTTCCTCTCCTCCTCCTCCTCCCTCACCCTCCTCCACCTCCTCCTCCTTCTTCTTCCTCCATCTGCTCCTCCTCTTCCCTCCTCCACCTCCTCCTCCTCCTTCTTCTTCCTCCATCTGCTCCTCCTCTTCCCTCCTCCACCTCCTCCTCCTCCTCCTCCTCCCTCTTCCTCCTCCTCCTTCACCCGCCCCCCTGCCAAGTCATCAGCATCTCTGGTCCTTTCTCTGGTGCACCCGCAGCCTGTGTGCTGTAGCTGCACGGTGGACCGCACTCCCTCACCCTCTTTCCCCATGATGGGGTTCTCAGCTCCTCTCAGACTGGGCGCCACCTCCACAGCCACCCCCGTCCCCAGTACCTTGTTCCTCTGACCCTCCATCTGGGAGCTGCGCCCCCACCTCCCCTGCCTGCATCCTCATTTTGATAGCTGTCCCACAGGGCTGGACTGTTCAGGCCCCTTCCTGAGGGGTCCCTCCAGGAGCTCAGCTGCCTCGGGTTGGGGGTTGGCCTCTCGCCTCCTGTGGGCTGGGGCTGTGACAGCTACTCGACTCTGCGTGGCTCTCTGCCTGTCTAGAGAGGCCTGGGTGGGACCATGCTGGGTGGTACGGGTAAGAAGCAGCCACGCTTGGGGTTCACTCTGGGTCCTGGCTGAGCTTTGTGCCCGCCATGGGGGGCTGCTGTCCATCCTCAATGGAGAGAGAGTTCCAGGGACACTGGGAGAAAGAAGGTGGGTTCGGGGGGCTGGGACTGGACAGTCACCTCAGCTTTCGATGGGCTGGCTGCTGGTGACATACAGAGAGACTCAGTGTGGGGTACACTAATAGTTCCTGAACCCCCAGGGACAGCTCTGCAGGAGCCAGGTTCCCCCCATGGTCCCCGGGGTGCCGGGGCCCTACTGACCCCTTGTTGGGGAAGCCGCATTTCTCGGGGTCTATCGAGGGAAGATGGACACAGAGTCCTAGTCTAGAGTGCCTCCCAATGGCTCCAGTGTCATCTGTCCCCCCACCTGATCCCCCAAGTCCTCAGTGCTGGTTCTCTCCCCTCACTTCTGGATGCGTCCTGCCCTGCTCAGACCTGTCTTTCTCACCCACTGTTGTCAGGAAGCCGGTAAATATGACCAAGGCCACTGTCAACTACCGCCAGGAGAAGACGCACATGATGAGCGCTGTGGACCGCAGCTTCACGGACCAGAGCACGCTGCAGGAGGATGAACGGCTGGGCCTCTCCTTCATGGACACTCACGGCTACAGCCCACGTGGTGAGTGCCCCGCCGCTCTGCATCCTGCCCCCCTTTGGAGGACACAGAGAACAAATACTGACACATCTGTCTCACTCCTGCTGGGCTCCAGCTCCAGCACTGGGAGTACAGAGCAGGCCCGATGTTACCCTTGACCAGACTGGGCCTAGGCTGGCTGCAGGCACTTGGGAGAGGGGAATGTTCTGGATCAGAGGGTGTCAGAGCGGTCCCCCTGCTTCCTGTGTGTGAGAGGCAGGGCATGGAGAGAGGCAGAGCTGGACTTGCAGCTCAGACCCCCTTAGCTATGTCACCTGGGGCAAGTCTCCTCACCTCCCTGGGTGTCTGATTACTCACGGATGCAATGGGGACGCTTGTCATCGCTGACGGTAGCAGCCAGGAAAATAAAGGAGATTGTGTGTGCATGGCTTTCGGCAGCAGGGAGAGAATGAGCCAGTGCTGCATGCTAAATCGCTTCATCGCGCGTCTTCTTATTCTAGCGAGTGTTGTTCTGTGCAGGAGTAAGTGTGATGCTTATGAAAGTCATACAGTGATGATAATGCAGTAAACACGGGCGAGCCTCACTGGAGGAATTAGAACGTCATTGGGGAGCTCTCTCTAGGCATACCCCACCTCCCACGAAGGCATAAGTATTCCCCTGATATTTGTGTAAGTAACAGTCTTCCTTTATTTTTTTTTCCCCTACTGTGTGCCTATATCCCCAAATGGTGCTTTATATAACTTGGCTCATTTTTGAGCTTTTGAGAAATGAAATAACGATTTTTTTTAGCTCAACGTCATATCTCTAGTATTTATCCAGGTGGTGGTTCCGTAACTCATTTATTTTCTCTGATGTCTAGTTTTCCAGTGTGTGATTACATCACGATTTATTTCTCTATTCAGCCATCTAGGGACCTTTGATTTGCTTCTGGTTTTCTTGTTATTGCAAATGAAGCGGCTGGGAACATTCTGAAATGCGTCTCCAGATGCCCGTGCGCAAGAATTCTAGTTGCGCTGCTGGCTCTGCAGTCTCTGCTCGCCCCGCTTCCTCTGACAGCCAGAGGGTTTCCCCTATGACTTTGGGAGCGCCTTTGCCCCGGTTCCTGGGTCCAAGAGTTGGTTCTGTTTTCCAGCAGCATCAAAGTTTCCCAAGCCGCTTCATTTGTGCCAAACAGGTTTGTTTGAAATGGCAATTCTCCGTCATCTTCATTTGCATGTCTCTGATTACTAATGAGGTGGGAGCATATTTCCAAATCCTTATTGGCCATTCAGGTTTCTTCCTTCAAAACCTGCCTGTTCTTTTGCCTAATTTTTGATTCTTTTCTGTTGCTTTCTTACTGGTTTCTAGGAGTTCTTTGTGTATTTGGGGCGATAATAGTTTGTCACTTATGAATTGCAAATTGCCTTTTCCAAGGCGTGGTTCATTGTTGCAGATCTTTGGATGAACAGACTTTTTAAAATTTTTGTTTTGTTGCCACACGCAGTGTTGCTCAGGGCAGGCTCAGGAGATCGTTATGGGTGTAGGGGATTGAAGTTGGGGCAGCTGTGTGCACAACAAGTGCCCCCTCCGTTGTTCTATCTCTCCAGCCCCTGAATGAACAGTTTTGTTTTTTTAATTTAAATTTCACTGCTGTTCAGCTCATCGATATTTTCTTTTCTCTTTCGGCAATGTCCGGCAGTATTCAGGGCTTACTCCTGCTTCTGCACTCAGAGATCACTCCCGGCAGGGCTGGGGAGACCCTATGTGGTGCCAGGGATCAAACCCAGGTTGGCTGAATGCAAAGCAAGCACTCTTCCTGCTGTACTATCTCTCCAGCCCACATCCATCTCTTTGTTTCTGACATCTACTTTTTTTTTGGTTTTTGGTCACACCTGGCAATGCACAGGGATTCCTCCTGGTATTGCACTCAGGAATTACTCCTGGCGGTGCTCAGGGGACCATATGGGATGCTGGAATCGAACCCGGGTAGGCCACATGCAAGGCAAACGCCCTATCCGCTATCACTCCAGCCCCTCTGACATCTACTTTTTGTGTATTCTTAAATAATAATTCCCATGGAAGATAATAAAATGTTCCCCCCTTCATCCCTTCCCTTTGTTGATGTTGTTCCAATGTCCAGAAATTATGTGCGTGCTTCACCATGGTGAACACTTGGCGGGGTTTGAACACTTGGCTGTGGGACCCAGTGGGCTTCACACTTTGTTCACTGCACTCCTTCCACACGTACTCACTGGGGGCCACACTCTGTCGCTGTGGTGCAGTGCTCCCTAAAGGCTGCTGGGGGACTCTCACATGTACTCTCCTGGTACTACGCTCCTGGCTGCTGTGTTAGCTGCTTTGTCTGTGGTACTTGCATGCAGCTGCTGCAGTGCAGCCAAAAGTCACTGTCAGCGTAGATAGTGCTTTACATGTGCAGTGACACCAGGGACCAAACTTGTGGCTTCACACTCACAAGTCGTGTGCCTTAGCTGAGGAGCCATCTCCTGCCCCCTGCAAAATTTTTCTGAAACTGCTAATATTTTGCATTTTACATTTTTATTCTTTGTTTTTTTAGGGGGTTGGGAAAGATCTGAGAATCAAACATGCAAAGCAAGTGCTCTACCACCATGCCACATCTCCAGCACCTTGAACTTCATATTTAATCTTTATACGTATGTTATTGGGCTGGAGCGATAGCACAGTGATTGGGCATTCGCCTTTCACGTGGCCGACACCAGTTCTATTCCTCCGCCCCTCTCGGAGAGCCCGGCAAGCTACTGAGAGTATCGAGCCCACACAGCAGAGCCTTGCAAGCTACCTGTGCGTATTGGATATGCCAAAAACAGTAACAATAAGTCTCTCAATGAGAGACGTTACTGGTGCCCGCTCGAACAAATCGAGAGCAACAGGATGACAGTGACAGTAACGTCTGTCATTGACTTTTTTTTTCTTTTTGGGTCACACCTGGCAATGCACAGGGGTTACTCCTGGCTCTGCACTTAGGAATTACTCCTGGCGGTGCTCAGGGGACCGTATGGGATGCTGGGATTTGAACCCAGGTCGGCCGCGTGCAAGGCAAACGCCCTACCCGCTGTGCTATCGCTCCAGCCCCTGTCATTGACTTTTGTGAGTGGAATTAAGGGTTTCATTTTATCTTTTCTATGGGGAAAACCAGCTGTCCCAGGATCTTTTATTAGTCTGTATTTGTTCTCCACTGACTCAGTGCCACTCTTAACATGTATCACATTTCCACATATGTGCAGATACTTTTTGGCTTTCTATTCTTTCACTAGTCAATCCACACTAATTGCTGTAGTTGTCAGAGTCTTGGACAACACTGAAACATGAAACATGAAGCCTTCCCAGCTTTGTTCTGGTTCCGGACATCTTGTCTACATTTGTCCTCATCCTTTCTCTTACAAATGTTATTATTTTAATTTTTTTTTGTTTTGTTTTGGCGCTATACCTGGTGGTGCTCAGGCCTGACTCCTGGCTCTGGGCTCAGGGAACTCCGTGGGGGCTGGAGTCTGGAACCAGGTCAACTGAGTGCAGGTCAAGCATCCTACCCACTGTACTATCTCTGCAGTCCCATTTCTTATAAATTTTAGAATCACCTTTTCAATTTTTTTTTTGCTTTTTGGGTCACACCTGGCGATGCACAGGGGTTACTCCTGGCTCTGCACTCAGGAATTACCCCTGGCCATGCTCAGGGGACCATATGGGATGCTGGGATTTTGACCCCGGGTCGGCCGCGTGCAAGGCAAACGCCCTACCCGCTGTACTATCTCTCCAGCCCCCACACCTTTTCAAGTTTCTTGGAAAACATTTTTTGGGTGAATTTGTATTGAATCTATAATACATTTGGGAAGAAACTACATCTTATAAAGTTTTCTGTGCGCTATGTTGAATGCCTTTCAATAATCTTCATCTTGAAATCTTCAATATTTTTTATTAGATAAACACTTAAGAGCCTTCTGTTTTTGATGTTCATTGCAAATGGTGCATTTTTTTTTGTTTCTGTGGTAAAGTATACATGCCATGAAATTTGCCATCTTAGTAATTTTATTTATTTGTGGTACAGGTGATCGAATCCAGAATTTTACACATGCAAGGCAAGTGTTCTACCTATGGGCTACCTCCAGCCCTTAACCATTTCATTTATTCATTACTTATTCTAGAGGGGATCCCAGTTGGTTTTATGGAAGCCTGAGGGCACCCATTGGTGATTTTTGTTTAATTGGGCCAGGGGTTCAATTCAGGGGCCCAAGGATGTGATAATGCTCAGGCTTTATGGGGCCAGGAGTTTCCTGGGTCACACTCAGGGCTCTCTAGGGATGCACCTGGCGTTGCTTAGGGAACCAGGTGGTGCCAGGAATCCAACCTGGATCTAGCATATCACCTCACTGTCAGACTCTTTCCTAGCCTCTGGCCTCTAACCATTTTAAAGTGTGCAACACAAACACTTAAAATATTGTGCAACCCATCACTACTGTAGCTCTGTTCATCCTGTAAAATGGAAAAATCTTTCCCCATTCAATAATAACTCTCAGTTACCCCTCTTCTCAGCCCCTGGCAATCCCTAACCTATTTTCTATCTCTTCGATTTTGACCACTCTGAGTATCTCATTTAATAAAGGAGTGATATTGTGTTTGTCTTTTTTTTTGTGACAGGCTCATTTCATTTAGCATTATGTTCTCAAATTTCATTTCTTTTTTAAGGAAAGTGTTCCATTGAAGTGTATATATTTTCCTTATCCAGTCAACCATTGCTGGACACTTGGTTCTTTCCATGTTTTATCTAACATGTGCTACCATGTACAAGGTCTCCAGAATACTGAATCTAGAAGTTTGGGGCTTTATGGTGCCTTCCAGACAGTGCTCTGGGGATTCTGATGACCAGAGATGTTCGACCAACTATGCTGAATGGTTCAGTGCTTGGTCCCAGAAATGCAGAGATGCTTGGACCCAACTGTTCTGGGGCCCCCCTGGACAACCCTTTGTGGGTACTTAGATGGGAATTGGTGCTGTAGGTGTACCCTGGAATCACATATGCAAAACCTATACCCCTGCCCCCATAGATTGCTCCAGCCCTAGTTTTTCCTTTTCCTTTTTAGCCAGTTGTTTGCCTTAGGTATTTATATTCTACATATGAGTTAAACCATCTTAAAACTTTCACTTACATATTTCACTGAGCATAATAGTTTCAAGTTTCATTTATTTTGTCCTCAAAGGCACATTTCCATCTTTTTTAAACGGCAGACTAGTATTCCATTGATTATGTACTCTGAAAATTTATTCATCCATCCATTCATTAATGAACATTTAGGTTGATCCTATGTTTTTGCTATTGCGAATAATGCTGCTATATCTTTTCAAATTAGTGTTTCATATTTTTTGGGTGAATGCTTAGAGTAGTATTGCTGAAATCCATGATAGATTTTAAACTCTAAATTTATTTAAAGGAATACGAAATTGCTTAAATTTTTATGCTTTTATTATTTCATTTACTTTTTTGTTTATTTTGGTGGCTAGACCCGGCCATGCTCAGGGTGCTCAGGAGAACATATGTGATGCCAGGGATCAAGCTAGGGCCAATAGCTTACAAGGCTGTATCTCTCTAGCCCAAACTTTATATATTTTTAAAAAAGTCACTTTTAATAAGTTATATTTGTCTGGGAATTTGCATGTTTCACTTCCAGTTCATCAAAACATACTTACTCATTAAATTCTCTGTGATCTCCCTCATTAAACTTCCACCCTGGTCCTGCAGAGTTGCTGTTATCAACTTGTCATCTTACAGGCAAGGATGTGGAAGAAGTTGCTTGTCTGGCTCAGAGAACCAGACAGTGGAGCAGCAGGTCTTTCTGAGTGAGCTGTGCATTGCTGGGCGCATGTTACCCCTCTCGGTATTTTGTTTTTGTTTGGGGGCCACATCCAGCAGTGCTCAGGGTTTTTCTTCTGGCTCCCTGATCAAGGGATCATTCCTGGCAGGCTCAGGGGATTCTATAGGTTCTGGGGAATCGAACCCAGGTCCACCATGTGCAGGGCAAAGGCCCTGTACTATCCCTCCAGCCTTGTGCTAGGTCTTTCTTTTAGCTTTTGTGCCCCAGCTGCCACTGCTCAGGGACCACTCCTGGCTCTGTGCTTTGGGGTTGCTCCAAGAACCATGGATCCATCCAAGGATCCAGCCTGGGCCTCTTGCACGCGAAGCACTCACTCAGCCTGTTGTGCATTCTCTCAGGCCCCCTAACGCCCTGCTGGGCCCCGAGGAATATTAGGATATTTTCCAGGCAGAGATAGGAGAGACAAGGCGGGTATGGATGGGAAGAGCATGAGTAAAAGTATGGAGGTGGGGGCAGGAGAGAAAAGGGAGAGGTTTGATGGGAGGCTCAGTGTTGGGGGAGGGTGGAGTGGTGGTGTGGCTAAAGGCCTTCCCGCAAAGTCTTTGGAGAGACCCAGAGAGGCAGTTGATGGGGGTTTGCCCACCCAGGCTAGCTGGGGGAACAGACAGAGCTGAGGGAGTCAGGATCAGGCCACGCAGATGGCAGGGGCCTTGTGGATGGCGAGGAGCGGGGGCTGCCAGAGTCCTGGGACTCCCCTGCGTCCGAGTTCGTAGGACTAGCAGAAACTTGTAAGTCTTAGCGCTTGTCTTGTGTGTTTGTTGTAGATGTTCTTTAGAACTCAAGGCCCGAACCGAGCTCTGACGGCACACGCAGGTCAGGGTTTGGGCGGCCCCCTCTTGTCTGCCCAGTGCGCTGGCTTTCTGGGGCATACGGAGATCTCTCCCTGTCCTGGAAGCTGGTCATCATTCCAGCACCCCATCTGCGGGTGCTGCCCACGAGCTGGGCTTTGGGCGGAGGGCTTTAGATGCAAGCCCTTACTCAGCATTTGCAGCATCGTGGAGACTCTCAGTTTGAATCTCCACTGGATGCAGGAGAAGGTAAGTTTAGAGAGAGTAAATGACACTCCCGAGGTCACCCACAGAGCAGGGATTGGATCGGAGCCTGTCTCCAGGCGGCACGTGGCCTGAGTTCTCTGGAGCCTGCCTCGGGGAGCTGAGGGAAGCTGTCTCAGGGAGAGGCAGAGGGGAGACGTTCCTGCGCCCACTCAGCTCCGGGAGGCTGGAAATGCGCAGCCAGGTGCTGGGAACCTTGAGCAGTCTTCCAGGGAAGGAGAAAGGACTCCCAGTCGTGCACACCAGGATTGCACGGCTGCCTTTCGAGCAGAGCCCCTCTGATCTTCTTAATGAAATTCCATGTCGCCCCGTGGCATGCCTAGGATTTTCTGGAATCTAGTCCAATAGGCAAGTCTCCCTTTCTGTACCTCAGCTTCCTTCTCTGCCACACTGAGGGCTTGGGCTCTCGGACCATGAAGTGCCGGGTGGAGCATGACAGTTGCTGAGCTGGAAGTGCTGGAAGCAGCACGGGGTCTCTGGAGCACAAAAGGAGGGCAGGCGGGCGGACACTGTCACAGCACTGGTGTTGGGGGCACCCAGGCAGGACATGACAAGCTCCCTGGTTTCAACAGACAAAGACGGAGTCTGGGGAAGGCGGGGCTGCCCGGGTCCCTGTATAGTCATTATAATTTAGTCATTTCGGGCTCCCTCAAGGACAGGCACTGGGCTGAGACCTGAGGACGAGGAAGTTCACCTACCCAGTGCTGGCGGTAGAAGGAGCCTAGATGTGCAGGCACAGGGCAGGGGTCCCTCGGCCCCTGAGAGTCTCCCCACATCCGTGCTGGCAGAGAATAGCTGAGAACTACGAGGGGCTGGTTTTGAAAAGATCCCTGCCCCTTCCCCAGGCCAGGCCAGGAAGGGGCAGTCACTGGGGGTGGGGGCTTGTGGGCTTGATGTGCTTCAGTTAAATCACAGTCAGACATGAGCCATGGAGGGGGCACACCAGCATCAACATGTGAGAACTATGAAGAAGGTCAAGGCGAGGATGAAGGAAGATGCGGGCAGTGGCGGATGGAAGTTGCAGGAGCTCAGCTGGGGCTTTGGATGCGGGCCAGGGTCACAGGGGGTGAGGTCAGAGGGTCAGAGGGGTCAGAGTCAACATCCCTCTGAAGCCCAGCCCTATGGTCTTCATGAGGGGTGGCCAAGAGGAGCCAATGTCTCACCCCCCAGCACCTGATCTCGGGGCCTAGTCCTGAGGCCTCAAGGGTGTTGCAGGGGAAATCGGGGAGTTAGTGGGTCTGGGCAAGACCCTGTAACCCCACTCTACACTTGTCTGAGTGGCTGCAGAGGCTGCACAGCCCACAGTGGAAGTGCTGGCGGGGGGAAGCTCTCTGGAGGGCAGGCGACCTGCAGGAGGAGGGCGGAGCAGAAGCTAATTTGGGGGTTTCCTCTGTTTGACTGGGGCTCATTGCTGGGTGTTCTGGAGTTTTAGACTGTTCCCTTGAAGTAGGCAGGGCAGAGGAAGAGAAGGGGGGCTGTCATGGGTTCCACTGAAGTCGGGGTGAGGGTGCCTGCTGAAGGGCAGGGACATGGAGTGATCAAGGCCAGGCCAGGAGGGTGCCGTGGTCATGTGACCCACCTGTCATCATGCAGGAATGGTCTCGTGACCCGCCTGTCACTGCAGGAGGACAGGGCTGGGTCCCAGCCCCACAGAGTGGCCCCACTGGGTGTCCAGGCTCCAGGGAGCTGCACCTGTTCCTCCTGCTGCCCCTCTCTGTCACTCGGGATCTGTCTGGGGCTGTCTGGGCAGGAATCCCTTTCCATTTCTCTGACCTCAGGTGACCAGCGCAGCGGTGGGGTCACCGAAGCCAGCAGCCTCCTGGGGGGCTCACCGAGGCGTCCCTGCGGCCGGAAGGGCTCCCCATACCACACCGGGCAGCTGCACCCTGCAGTGCGTGTGGCCGACCTTCTGCAGCATATCAACCAGATGAAGACGGCCGAGGGCTACGGCTTCAAGCAGGAGTACGAGGTGCCTGGTCCAGTCCCGGGGACCTCTCGCCAGGGCCTCGCCTGGTCCTTTTCACCGGGGACCCTGTTCAGTCCAGCCGGGCTTGGACCATGGTCTCCCCAGCCCCAATTCAACCTAATCCTTTTCATCTTGACCTTGACCATTCTAGCCTCCGCCTGTCCTGGTTTCTCACTCTCATCCCAACTCTCCTTTGAACTCTGACCTTGAATCCTCTCGCACTCCCACCATGGACCCTGATCACGGTTCTGTTCTGGGCTTCATAGGAGTATTGACTCTGACCTCTGACCTCACCCTGGCCCTCATCCAAAGCCTCATTTGAGTTCCTGCCCCTTCCATCTGCCCCTGTCCTCTTCCTCATCTTCCTTCACCCTCGCCTTGACCTTTATAGTTCTGGCATGTTGATGCTGGTGTGTCCCCCCGGCATGGCTCATGTTTGACTATGGTTTAATTAAAGCACATCTCAGGACTGGCATCAGCATGCAAAAACTGGATTTTCTCCCTCAAAACCAGACTCTCCTAAAACATCTCTAATCTCTCATCTCTTGTCCCCTTTTCCCTCTCCTTTCCTTCCCGCAGAACCGTTTGGTCTGTAAGTTGGCCCCAGGGCGATGTCTGGGGGCTTTATGTCAGGCCCCAGGTTTTGCCCTGAACCCACCCTTATTCCTCCCCCTGCACCCTGTTGAGAGGAGACAGGTCTGAGGGCCGGGCTTGCCCCCTTGGACTGACATATTCCATCCGGCAGAGCTTCTTTGAAGGCTGGGATGCCACAAAGAAGAAGGACAAGCTCAAGGGTGGCCGGCAGGAGCCTGTCCCTGCCTGTGAGTCCTGGGAAAGGGCCCGGGAATGGGGCAGCGCCTGGGGCTGGGGGTGAGGGCTCCTTCCCTAGGGCTGAGGCGCGCCTGAGCTGCACGTGACCGGGCCCCCCCGGGACCCTCAGGCCA
Source organism: Sorex araneus (assembly GCF_027595985.1). Taxonomy (NCBI): domain Eukaryota; kingdom Metazoa; phylum Chordata; class Mammalia; order Eulipotyphla; family Soricidae; genus Sorex; species Sorex araneus. Next base: position 46,078,561 of record NC_073306.1, on the reverse strand, counting down.
GATTCTCCCCCTGGGTCGTCCTGCTTCTCAGGGCACCCAGAGCCCACTGCTTGGTCCCAGCTGTGCTGGTTGGCCCCCACCCCCCCGCCCCCGGAAGCCTCCTCTGACCCAGGTCTCGGCTTGTGGCTCTGCCCCTGCCCACCACCTGGCCACCTGCTCTGTATTTGCAGACGATCGGCACCGCGTGAAGCTGCACCCGATGCTCGGAGCCCCCGATGCCGACTACATTAATGCCAACTACATAGATGTGAGTGCTGCGCCCCTCAGCTCCACCCCTGCATGCCCCGCCCCCCGGCTCGCTCAGGGCACCGATGGGGGGCTTAGACAGCTGGGTTCTTCTGCAGAGAGTGCTCTGTGGGAAGGCAGAGGAGGACTGCTCCCTGCAGGCCGGAGTTGGCCCGGGAGCTGGAGGCGGAGTGGGCGCAGGCCAGAGGCTGACAGAGGCCTGGAGGTGAGGACCCTTTCGAAGGGCCCAGAGGTTGGAGGCACGGCCTTGGCAAACAAGACTGAAGGCAGGTGAAGGCCTGAGGATGCAGGCTGGGGAGTTTGGATTCTATCCTCAGCGCCTTCAGGGAGCTGGCAAAGGCCTTTTGCCCATGGTTAGGGCTGGGCTCGAAGAGTAACTCAGTCCAGGAAGGAGCTCAAGTGGCAGAAACATGCCCAGCACATGCGAGGCTCTGAGTTGGATCCCCGGCATTCCATGACCCTCTGCACTGCACTGCTGGGTGTGGCCCCAACTACCAAAAGAGAAACAAGAACAATTTCTCGTGTTCACTGAGCATATACTATGTGCTAAACACTTTATACGAAGTACTTCCTATAATCCCTTTGGTTCGGTACACAGCAGTTAGACTCATGACCCTGCTTTGCAGGTGAGGACATGGGTTCAGAGAGGCCAAGCTCCTCATCCGAGGTCACACGACTCATGAGTGGTCAACAAGGCCTACCCGTCTCAGCCTCTCTGGGCTTCCACAGCCTCTGCCACTGACCGCGAGGTGCTTCTGCCATGCTCTGCCGTGGGCGGGTCTGGCTGGACCTGAGGGAGGACAGGGCAGGAAGTAGGGGGCCTAAGTGTGGGGTGTTAAGGGGCTGTGAGTATCTGCCCAGGCGCGGAGTAGGAGGATTGGATCATCAGCCATGTGCCAGGCGCTGAGCCGGGCCCAGGGGTACATCAGTGCATGTGGTTGCTTTCTGGAACTGCCATTTTCTAGCGGGGGAGACACATAAGCCCCCAGAGTAGGTGGGGGAGCACCGGCCAGGTAAGAACAGTGCTTTTCCTGGTGTGCCTTGCCGGTTGGTGATGCCCAGGGCCAGGGCCAGCCTTGCAGGCTGCAGGCAGGGGGGCGGGTGGGAGTGGCTGGGGTGGAAGAGAAGGGGCATCCAGGAAGGCGGCTGCAGGGGCCCGGCCCTGCGTGGGGGAGGCGGTGCGTGTGTGGGGAGTCGGGGCCTCGGGCTTCCGAGATCACCTTTCCTCTCCCGCTTCTTTGCCTCCTCCCGGAACCGGACCTGTGGCCGGTTCCCAGAATTCCTGCCTTCTCCCTCAACCCCCATCATCTCCTTCGGCCGGGGCAGGGCCAGGCCTGATCTCTCAGACCTGGGCAGCTTCGGTGAAGGGGGCCTTTCTGGTCTCTGCAGGGTCCCGGTCAGCATCTCCTTGGCCCCCCACCCCACAGAGACACCCCCCTTGTCCCTCTTGGGCCCCACGTGGTGCACGGTCTCCGCTCAGCCTCCCCAGCACCTGTCCCCCATCCTGGCCTCTCCTGTGCTCCATTCCCCTCCATCTGCCTCTGGCCTAATTTCTGTCTCTTTTGCTTTGTACTGTTCCCTCACTGGAATCATTAAGATTCGGATAAACCGTGAAGTAAGTATCTCTCCTGCCCCTCCTCCTCCTGTCTGTCTCACCAGCTGTACCTCAGACTCTCAGACTCACGAGTTTTGGGCTCTCTCTCTCTTTCCTCCCCCCCTCTCTCTTTCCCCGTCGCTCTCTCTCCCCCTCCCCCTCCATCTCTCTCTCCTCCTCTTTCTCTCCCCTCCCCCTCCATCTCTCTCTTCTCCTCCCTCCCTCTCTCTCTCTCTTTCCCCGTCTCTCTCTCCCCCTTCCCCCTCCATCTCTCTCTCTCTCTCTCTCTTCTCTCTCTCTCTCTTTCCCCGTCTCTCTCTCCCCCTTCCCCCTCCATCTCTCTCTCTCTCTCTTCTCTCTCTCTCTCTCTCTCTCTCTCTCTCTCTCTCTCTCTCTCTCTCTCTCTCTCTCTCTCTGTCTTGGTCCTCCTTCCCCGGCACCCTGAACACCAGCTGTCCAGCTCAGCTGCCTGGCCAGGGGCCGCCCAGGGCCGAAGACCGGTCCTGTCCTGTTGTAAGCTCTTCCTTCTGTCGCCCTGCCAGGGAGGGACCGCAGTAATGGGAGTACTCCCTGGGTGCTGTTCTGACCTGGCCCCTGCCTTCTGTCCCACCTTCGCCCCCAGTCCCCCGGTCCTGCGTCCTCTTTAACCAGTCCTTCAGGGGGCGGGGCTGGGGGAGGGGAAGCTGCCTTGGGGCCTGTCTGTGCTGAGGGGGTCAGGATCTTTAAGGGCACACAGATGGCTCTGCCACATCCCTGAAGACTAGTCCCCTTGTGTTCGAATCCCTTTGTGATCAGTTTGCTTGAACCTCGGTTCCAACCACTGTACCTTCAGTGTAGCCCTCATTTAAAATTTCTTTCCTTTTCCTTTCTTTCTTTCTTTTTTTTTTCTTTTTATATAGGGGTGGGGAGCAGGGTGGCACTTCTGTTCTGAAAAATGATGTGGTTTTGTTGTTGTTGTTGGGGATAGGACTGGGGTGGGTGCTCCTGAGTGGTGCTCAGGAAACCTGGGGTTCCCCCCTCCCCGCCCCAGTGGTTCTTGATCAGTGGTAGGTGATTCAGTGCCAGGGCCTGAGAATGTGGTGCTGCTTGGGTCAGGCCCTGCAGGGCTGAGGATACCCAGGTTACCCCAGTGCTGCCTGGGGGCCTCTAGGAGATATTCAGGGGACCACGTGATGCCGGAAATCAGACCCGGGTCGGGTGCGTGCTGGGCATCTTCCCTAACTGCTGTACTGCCTCCTGGCCCTTCTTTCAAATTTTTTTGGGGGGTTCCTAAGCAGTGCTCAGGGGAGTTGGGAGAATTCCCCAAATTTTTGGTCCATAGGACCAGGCAGTTCAACGTGAGGGTCTGAGGATGCGGTCTGGGGTCAACCAGGATCACCTGTGCTGCTTGGCGGCCATGAGGGCCACACCAGGCATTGCTGGGGAGGGACTCGCAGTGCCGGTCATCCAGCAGGGCGAGTGCCCCGGACCCACACCCTCTCCTGTGCCTCAACCTTCCTTTTTGCTTACCTTGTAAACTTTAAACTAAACTACCTTGAGGTTAGTTTAAAGTTTATGTCAGTTTACATCACTGTAGGTTCCAGGTACACTATTTCTCGCCTCAGCAACTGTGTCTTGACTTTCAAGAATTCAAATGAACAACAATTTATTTATCTAGCATTCCACTGATTTACTTTTTTTTTGTTTTTGCTTTTTGGGTCACACCTGGCGATGTACAGGGGTTACTCCCTGGCGGCGCTCAGGGGACCATATGGGATGATGAGAATCAACCCGGGTCAGCCACGTGCAAGGCAAATGTCCTACCTGCTGTGCTATTGCTCCAGCCCCTCCACTGATTTAATTTTTTTTTTTTCTTTTTTTTTTTTTTTGGGTCACACCTGGCAATGCACAGGGGTTACTCCTGGCTCTGCACTCAGGAATTACCCCTGGCCATGCTCAGGGGACCATATGGGATGCTGGGATTTGAACCCGGGTCGGCCGCGTGCAAGGCAAACGCCCTACCCGCTGTGCTATCTCTCCAGCCCCTGATTTAATTTTTAATGTATATTATTTTCATAGTACTTGGTGACTAATGGGATTGTTTGCCATCTGGTGGATAGCTTTCCTATTAACTTTAATTTTTTTCTTAGACTTCTTATTTTCTTGAACTGGAGAGAGTGCACACTTTGCACGCAGGACACCCAGGTTTAGTTTCCAACACCACACAGTCCCCCTGGCACCACTTGGAGCAGCTCCCAGACAGCCTACCTGGAAGTAGCCCCTGAGCCACACCAGCTAGAAGCCAATGACCAACAATCATTCTTTCCTGAGTTCTGCGGTGACTTTGAGACTTTCAGGCAGTGTGGTAATGCCTGACACAGGAAGTGAAAGGCCCTGGGATCACAGCTGCTGGAGCTGCTGTTCTCCTGTCATGCTCCTGGACACCCCCTCTTTTGGCAGGGGGTGTGTAGAGCGCTCACATTTCAACAGAGTACCAGGTGCAGAAATGTAGTGGGTGCCTCAGTCAGTACCCTGGTCCCGAGGAGCTGAATACGGGTCTGTGCTCTGCCTCCCTATGCCGGAATCCCACCCACTTGTTTTGTGGTTTTCAGACTTATAAATACTCTTAGAAGATGTGGCTTCAAGTGCCTTTAAATGCAAGTGGGCAGGCGTGTCCCTGGCTGAGCTCTTATCCAGGCTGTGCACCTTCCACTCATCAATTCATCCTCACCCTTTCTGGGCCCACAGGGCTTGGGCAATTCTGCCAGTTGCTCACAGCTGCACCTTTTCTAATGGCAGGAGCCTGAGCCCCGGCTCCTGGGGGTAGTTTTTGTTGTGGTGGTTGCCAGACCAGTCACTGGGGTGCCAGGGATCAAACCCACGGCCTTGCTCATGCAAGCCATCTCCCCAGAGTCACATCCCAATCTCCAGCCCTGGGGTCTTGCCAGGCCACTCAGGCCAGTGGTGATCTCTCCTCCCCCATCGGACTCTGGAGGCACGAGGGGTTTGTCTGGGAGCAGGTCCGGGGACATGTAGGGTCCTGCCGTGGACAGCTGAGCTGATGTGGTTCAGACTCCCTGTCTCTGTGTCCGCCGTGGCATGTAACTGTGTGGTAACACTCATAGGCAGTTCCAAAGGGGGCAGAGACTGCAGCTTAAGCATGAGCAGCTCTGAGCTCTGTCCACTGACTGGCACTTGGTGCTGGCACGGTGCCGGGCACGGGAGGATAGAGGGTTAGGCCTGGATGCAGGTGGAGCCCTCTCTGGCACGCGCCCAGTCTCATCTTCATGCTATGGAGGACGGGGGTGGGCAGAGGGGCCGAGAGGCCGCAAGGTGTGTCTTGAAGCTGGGCATCGGTATCACCAGGGAGCTGGCTGGACATGCCGTTCGGGATCTCAACTCAGACCTTCCGCCTTTTCCCCCTTTCTTTCTTTTTGTGCTAGGGGTGACACAGGGTTTCACACGTGGGGAGCATAAGCTACCCCCGACTCTGGAGTCTGCCTTCTGATAAGATCCCCTGGGGAAGGCTGAAACATGCCTTCTTGGTGCTCAGAGGCACAGACCTGCCTCCTGGTGACCCCGGTCAGCTTGATTCTGAGATTCCAGTGACCCACGGTGCACCCAGGGGTCCTTCTGCCACACTGTTGGGTTTGGGTCTTTAGGACCTCTTGGACCTTGGAGGGGGGAGTAAGTGAGAGCAACTGTGGGTGAGGCGCGGGCCCAAGCCAGGCCCCGGGGACTCACTGTCCTGAGCTGGAGCGCTGGTACAGCAGGTAGGGTGCTTGACCTGGGCCCTATCCCCTGTACCTCACGTACCCACTGAACCCACCAGGAGCATTCCCTGAGCCCAACTGGGCGTGGCCCCCAAACCAACCGAGCAGCCTAATAGACAGAAAGACGCCTTGTTCTCACATTGCACTGTGGCTTGGAGACTCAGAGAAGGGGCGGCTGGCAGCAGGGGCTGCACGGAGCTGCGGTCAGTGTTGCAGGCAGCCGGGCCCTGCACTGAACCCAGCCTGCTGCCCTGGGCTCAGGTGGGCTCGGGCAGAAGGCAGGCCTTGGGGGCAGTGTTGCATGGGCAGCTGGCCCCAGGGAGTGGGGGCCTGACTGATGTTCTACCTTAGCCTGAGACTCTGGAGATGGACGTAGATGTAGCTTATCGGGGAGATCATGCAGGTAAAGTGCTTAGCACAGTATGTGATCCAAACGGAGCCTGAAGACATTGATGATGGTGATGATTGGTTAGAGCTTTAAGAAACATGTTCTCTGAGGGCCACGTGTAACCTGCTTTAACCTGTGTTCGTTCGCTCCTACCTGAAACCTTCCTCCGGCCCCCCAGCTCTGGGGGACTGAGGTCACAGGGAGTCACTGTCCATTTTGGCTGGCCCTAGGGTGGACTGGATGGGAGTGTGGACATGGTGATGGCGTCTGGGGCATTGGGGGGCAGGCGGGCTCCCCTGCATTTTGTCTCTACACAAGGGCGCGCTATATGCCACAGGTCATTAGCCCCAGCGACTGGGGGTGTTCCGGGCCCCTACAGGTGTTCCCTCTGGCCCTGGGGTCCAGGGCAAAGAGGGGCTTCAAGCCAACATGGTGCCCCAGGGCATAGCCCCTGTACTAGGGGCCCCGGGTTGGGAGTCTTGGGGGGGCATCGTGTACAGCTTCAGAGAGGGGGCAGAGAGACCCAAGGGAGGGAGGCCCTAACGTCTGTCTCCTCTCCTCCAGGGCTACCACAGGTCCAACCACTTCATAGCCACTCAAGGTACCTGGCACCTCCGCCGCGTGCCCTCCCCCATGCCTGCCAATCTGCTTGACTCCCGTCTGCCTGTATGCCCGTCTGTCAGCCTGTCTGTCTGCCGTCAGCACCCCAGCCCCCGCCCTCCTCCTCCATGTTTGCACCTCCCAGTGTGCTCCATCCATCGGTTCCTCCCCTCTCTGTCTCTCCCTGAGGTGGCCCACGGGGAAGGGCGCAGTGGCTCTGTCCCGTGGGCTGGGTGCCACCTGGTCCCTCCGGCTATGTCTACTCCCTTGCCTCCTGCCGTCTCTCTTGGATGCGTGGGCCATGGACACTGTGCCCCTGGGCCCACTCAGGGGCCGTCCTTCCTGACACTGCCCCTCCCAGCACCTTCCAGGCACCGGTGGGCAGGGGCCGGGGTGCAGGGAAGCCCCACAACCCTACGGGGTTGGGTGGTGGAGCTGGGCCTGGACTTGGCAGCCCTGGGCAGAGGCCTCTCCTGCCCCGCAGGGCCCAAGCCTGAGATGGTCTACGACTTCTGGCGCATGGTATGGCAGGAGCACTGTCCCAGCATCGTCATGATCACCAAGCTGGTCGAGGTGGGCAGGGTAAGCGGGGCTGGGCAAGGGGGCCCGGCGGGCCTGGGGCCAGGAGGAGCTCCTGAGCCTGCACTCCGGCGACTCTAGGTGAAGTGCTCACGGTACTGGCCCGAGGATTCAGACATGTACGGGGACATCAAGATCACGCTGCTGAAGACGGAGACGCTGGCCGAGTATGTGGTGCGCACCTTTGCGCTGGAGCGGGTGAGTCTCTGCTGGCCTCGTCCCCCTGGCCCAAGAGCCCAAGAGCCGCCCTCCCGAGCAAGGCGCTGGCAAGGCTGGACGGCCCCCGGCCACTCCAGGAGCCAACAGAAATGACGATGATAAGGATGACGCCGGCTGCCCGTGCCGGGCTCAATCAGATCTTGTGCCACCGCAGCCCCGAAGACTGTAGGATTGGGGGCTCTTCCCTTGCCCCCCCATGACAGATCAGAAAGTGGGGCTCTGTGGGGTCCTGCCATCACTTGATGTCCTGTCCAGGCTTCTGTTCAGTTCTCCAGAGAATGCTCAGCGCGGGGCAGTTCTCCAGGCAGGGCAGCAGGCGGGCAGGACATGCAGGAGACGGCCTCCCTTGGGGCTGACTCCTGCCACCTCCAGCCATCTGACCCCTGCTCTGCTCGCTTCGGCAATGTGACATGAATTCCCGCCTCAGCCGTGGGTTACGGGTCAGCTCCGTGCACACGGCGCGTGTCTTGTGGGCTGGCGGCCACTCTCACCAGGGCTCCCTCTGTCTCTCCAGAGAGGCTACTCCGCCCGGCACGAGGTCCGCCAGTTCCACTTCACGGCGTGGCCGGAGCATGGCGTGCCCTACCACGCCACTGGGCTGCTGGCCTTCATCCGGCGCGTGAAGGCCTCCACCCCGCCCGACGCGGGGCCCATCGTCATCCACTGCAGGTGGGCAGTGGAGCAGGGGAAGAGGACCTCAGGACTCCGCTCTTTGACCTGTGACTGGGGGGGGGGGCGGTTTCCTAAGACCAAGGTCAAGGCCCTGCGGGGTGGCCTGAGATCCTGAGGGGAGAGGGCGAGGCCAGGCCCCGGGCTGCAGGGATTACCTGCTCCTTCAAGCTGTTTGGCTTGTGAGCGCTCATCCTTCTGTGGGTGTAGGGGTGCTGTCTGTGCCGAGGGGAGCGGATGGGGACCCAGTGGCTCTGCGTCCTGGCCAACAGTTTGGAGTCTTGGCTGCGTTGTCTGCTCCTGTCCCCTCTCCCCATCACGGGTCAGTCTGGTGCTGAGCCTGGGAGTCTGGGAGACGGACCCACACAGCCCAGCTCCCAGGGAGGCAGCCGCAGACAGGTGCTTCTGAGAAATGTTGCCCAGTTGTTGCCCAGTTGTTTCTGGAAGCTCAGAGGCGTGGCCTGTGCTGGCAGAGGGGCGAGTCCAGCTGTGGGTGAGCGGGGGTGAGCGTGCGGGCTGTGAAGGATGCTGGAGGTCTGGGTTCGAGGGCAGAGCCTCCTGTGGTTCGTCTCCCCCAGTGGAAGTTTCTTGTGTTCTCTGCCTTCCCTGCCTGCTCCTCTGGGCACCCCCAACTCAGTTCTCTCACACTTCACCGGAATTCTTGCAGCGCTTTCCCGCTGCTGGGGCAAGGCCTTAGTGTGGGGTGGGCATGGCCAGGCTCTCTGGGGGCCCCTTCTATTCCCCTTCTGATGTGTGGGGTCACCGTCTCCTCCATCCCATAGTGCGGGCACGGGCCGGACAGGCTGCTACATTGTCCTGGACGTGATGCTGGACATGGCCGAGTGTGAGGGCGTCGTGGACATTTACAACTGTGTGAAGACCCTCTGCTCCCGGCGGGTCAACATGATACAGACGGAGGTAGGGGTGTGGCCGGCTCCCCACATGCACCTCCAGGACTGGGGGCAGGGGCTCTCTTAGGCTCCAAGGCCTCTGCATCCCTGAACTCCGAGTCCAGGGACCCAGTGTCCTTTGTTTATGCTGTGTGAGGTCACACAGTGATGGCTTGGGACACAGGCCATGCCTCCTGGGTCTGCACCCTCACTCTGGGATCCTGGGTGTCCCTTCTTCAGGGCGCCTCACAGGGTGGCCACCCGGACAAATCGGAGCTGGGAACAGTCCATGAAGGCTGTTTCGAGAAGGGTTTGTCTGAATGTAATGTCCAACATATGGCTTGAACACCAGCTCAGAGCACCCCAGCACCTCAGGGCACCCCACTACTTCAGAGCACTGCGGAATGTCAGAGCACCCCCATTATTTCAGAGAACCTCACCACCACAGAGCACCCTCATAACTCAGTACCCCACTTCCTCAGAGCATCCCCACTACCTCAGAGTGCTCTCGTACCTCAGAGTATACCACTAGCTCATAGCACCCCTGCTACCTCAGAGTATACCACTAGCTCATAGCACCCCTGCTACCTCAGAGTACCACTTCAGAGTACCCCAGCCCCTCAGAGCATTATAGTACCTCATGGCATCCTCACTGCCATAGAGCACTCTCTCACATCAGAGCACCCCACTACTTCAGAGCATCCCACCATGTCAGAGACCTCCGCTGCATCAGAACCCCACTAATTCATAACACCCCAATACCTCAGAGCACTTCCATGACCTCAGAACACCACAAAACCTCCGAGCACCCCATCTCAGAGCACTTCACTACCTCATAGCATCCCTGCTACCTCAGAATACTTTAGCACCTCAGAGCACTCCCACCTCAGCTTGCTTTCCAACTCTGGTTTCCAGTTCCTTGTGGTTTCTTCGTTTTCTCCCCCATCCCAGGAGCAGTATATCTTTATCCATGATGCCATCCTGGAGGCCTGCCTGTGTGGTGAGACCACCATCCCTGTCAGCGAATTCAAGGCCACCTATAAGGAGATGATCCGCATTGATCCTCAGAGTAATTCCTCCCAGCTGCGGGAGGAATTCCAGGTGGGTGTGAGCCACATGCGTGTGTGTGTGTGTGTGTGTGTGTGTGTGTGTGCGTGTGCACGCAGATGTGTGAGTGTGGGTTGTGAGAGAGAGTACGCATGTATTGGTTCTTTTTGCTGTTGAGTCATGGAGGCCTAAGCAGGAGGGACAGGGCTGAGCTATTCTGAAAGACTTAGAGATGGCGGGTGTTGTATCCAAGCCTTTGAGAGCTCAGAATTCAAAGTCAAAATGAATTATGGATTCAAAATCTAGCTCAGGTAAGAACTGCGAGTAGTCTTGAGCAAGTCATTTCCCCTTTCCAAACCTTGGTTTTCTTTCTTTTCTTTTTTTTTTTCCTTTTTGTGTCACACCCAGCAACACCCAGGGGTCACTCCTGGCTCTGCACTCAGGAATTACTCGTGGCGGTGCTTGAGGACCATATGGGATTGGACCCTGGTCGGCCACATGCCAGGCAAACTCCCTACCCACTGTACTATCGCTTTGGCCCTAAACCTCGGTTTCCTTATTTACAAACTCTTGCAGTGTTTGTATTCATTAGGATTCTTTTGAAAGTAACAAAAACCCAGCTCAGTGACTCATATAACTGAAAAGTCCAAGGATGGCACAGTTTCAGTTATGGCCGGACCCAGGGGCTCAAATGGTGATATAACATAGCCTATTTTGGTTTCTGTTCTCCGGCTTTCAGCTTGATTTTCAGATCCAGGCTGACATCCTCTCTATTATCAAGACTCCAGAATAAGACATTTCCTTCCCACAATCCCATCTTCCTTCTTTCCTTCCATTAGGCTAAAGATTTGGAGGCCTGATGGACCCAGCCCATTTGTGGGAGCACAGCTCATCTCCCGTGTCACCTGGCTACGCTGGGGAAAGGCTGTTTCTGCCAAAGTTGGAGTCTGGTCACTGGGGGACAGAGGCCCCCCAAGGTCCCCCCCATTCCAGGTTCCTGCAGAGCAGCTGCCTGAGACTAGCCCAAATCCATGTTACAGTAAATGTGGCCTGTGGTTCCTAGAGATTCTGGGATCATGAGAGGTCGGGACTCCCGCAGGGATTCCCAAGAACCTGAGAAAGAGACCTGACACCAGGACTCAGGATGAATGTAAGAGGGTGGAGGAGATGAACCGGGCCCCCGGCCTGCTCTCGAGCCCTGGCTCCACCAGACCCATTCTGCAGCGCGTTGTGCAGGGCTCTGTAACGGGCTCTGTGGAGCCCGGGGGTGTCAGTTCTTCTCCCGCTCACGTGAGCCTCGCTGTGCCTTTGCATCTTGAGTCTCGTGTGTCCGCCAGGCTAAGTGTGTGGTGCAAGCCCTGGAGGTGGGGTACGGGGTCCCTGCCTTTCTGCTTCTCTCTTGGACCCTGGTTTCTCCCTTTAGAAATTGGGATTAACCACCCAGCCTGGCTGACGGCGGGTGAGGATACACAGCTGGTGCTGACGCGTCCGCTCCTGTCACACTCCCTGCAGACGCTGAACTCGGTCACACCACCGCTGGACGTGGAGGAGTGCAGCATCGCCCTGCTGCCACGGAACCGGGACAAGAACCGCAGCATGGACGTGCTGCCACCCGACCGATGCCTGCCCTTCCTTGTCTCCACTGACGGTGACCCCAACAACTACATCAACGCCGCCCTGACTGACGTGAGGGCTCGGGGCTGGACTGGGCTCTGGGGAGGGTCCATGTGCCATAGGAACAGAGCGCAGGGCTCTGGCTAGGGGACCCTCTGCCTGCTCTGGGAGCTGGGCTCCAGGGTCCCCTCTCCTGCCCCTGGTTGTCTTCCATCCTGGGCATACAGGCCAGAGTTCCCCCTCAGGTGTAACCTTTGGTTTAAGGAGTGTCTGGGGGATAGAGTTCAGGCACGGGTTGCCTCCAGGGCTGTCTTTGGGCAGGGCTGTCTCTAGCATCAGGCTCAGGGAATCCCGGGACTGGAGGAGTGACATGGGGACTTGGGGAAGCTCAGCATGGTGGGACCTGAGGCTTGATGTCTGGAACTGGGAGAGCTTTTCCTGGGGTGACAGTCCCACAGCCCACTGCAGGATTTGGGCTGGAATGGTGCTGCCTTGCCCTGGCCCCTGGCTGTGCTCCCCGCCCTGGGTGCGCACACCTGGCTCAGTGGTGGGCTCACAGCTGGGATTGCTTCCAGCAGCTGTGGTCTTCCTGCATGTGGAACTTGCAGTCCCAAGTTCACAGGGCAGGCACTTGGCGCTGCTGAACCATGGCCTGGACCCCAGCCCTGGATGCTGGACCCAGCCATGCAGAGCCTGGTGGCTCATAAGCCAGAAAGGCCAGGCGCCAGGCCCGGGCTTTGGAAACAGTGGGCTTTTGCGGGGGCCGGTCAGGTTTGCCTGGAGCCCCATTGAGCACTAGGCTGGAGTTTGGGAACTTGGTTGGGCCTGTCCTCAAGGAGCTGCTGGTCAGAGAACCTTGAGAATCAGGAGGGCGTCAGGAGAGGAAGGGGCACTGGGGGTCTGGGCAGGACTACAGGGAGACTTGGCATACAGTCCTGCAGGCTGTGGGCAGCCCCTTTTGGCAGAATGAGTCAGGAGGGGTGCAGTAGGGTCAGTGCCTGACACTGATGTGCCCTGGGCTGGGGTCTCAGACCCTTCATGGAGTTAGAAGGAACTTTATAGAGCTTTATTTAGTCATGAGCATTCATTAACCGCATACGATGTGCCAGGCACCCCCAGTCTCTGCTCCCCCGAGCCTTTCACTGGTGGGGATACCCGTATGCAATGGGGAGCGCTGTGTTGGGAACAGCCAGTAAACAAATCTAAAAAGGAATGTCAGACACTGACCGTTTCTACGGAAAACCATATATTTCATGCAGGCTGTGTGTGTATGTAGCTATTTTGGATGACATGACAAGGAAGATATCGGCGAAGAGGTTTCTGTTAAGCAAAGGCAGAAAGAAGTGAGCAAGGGAGCGAGTGTGCGGAGGGGAGAGTCTGTCCTAGCAGCAGGAACAGCAGATGCCAAGTCCCGTGGCAGGGTGTGAGCTTGGTCCCTCTGCCCACTGCATCCCAAGCTCCCATCACCATACATGGGAGCCTTTGCTCTCTGGTTCCCAGGGGACGCGAGCTTCTGTGCTAGAGACTTGGTTGGGGGGTGCTCAGCTTGATGCTGGACTGACGTCTGAAAAGGGACTCTGGGTGCAGCCTGGCCCTGTGGACCCCAATTGGAGCAGGCAGGGCCAGAAGCCAGCCTGTGGCAAACCTGTGGTGGACTGCAGAGCTGCCTGCTGAGCCTTCCCTGTGACCAACCCAGGGCCTGAGACCCCAGTGCGCTGAGCTGCTTGCCTTCCATGCGGGAGGACAGCTGGGGGCGGGGCCTGGTCCTGGGGGCGGGGCCTGATGTTGGGGCGGGGTCGGATCCTGGGGCGGGGCCTGGTCCTGGGGGCGGGGCCTGATGTTGGGGCGGGGTTGGATCCTGGGGCGGGGCCTGATCCTGGGGGCGGGGCCTGACCGACACTGTGAACAGCTGCATGCTGGTCTCACAGAACCTCACCTTCCCCGTGCCCTGAGCTCTGTTTGTCCTGCAGAGCTACACCCGGAGCGCAGCCTTCATCGTGACTCTGCACCCACTGCAGAGCACCACGCCTGACTTCTGGCGCCTGGTCTACGACTATGGGTGCACATCCATCGTCATGCTCAACCAGCTGCACCAGTCCAACTCGGCCTGGGTGAGGACCGCTGCCCAGGGCCCCATGCGTTTAAGAGCACGCGCCAGGAGTTCTGGTGGGGTCTGGGTCTTTTGCTGATCGACTGTAGACGTGGCTCCCTCCAGAGCCTCATCAGTTTCCTCATCTGTGAAACGAGGCTGTCAGATTAGAGAGAACTGATTTTTGTCGTACAGGTGCTACATGCCCAGGACTCAGCTTTGCACTTAGGATTTTCAAGTGTGAGAAGACGCAGACTTCTCCAGGGTCACTCGGCTGTACCCCACTCTGGGCTGTCTCCTTGCAGATGGAGGGGTTTTGTTTTTGGTGTTTTAGTCGCTTGACTAAACTGTTCATCACAGGAATCTCTGAAACAGTCAAGTTCCAGCCTCCCTGCTTTGAGACTGGTCCAGGGCAAGTTAATTGACCTCTCAGGGCCCGTCTCAGTTTCCTTTCTGTGGCATGGGGACCATCCTGGCTCCTGGCTACATGAGGTTCTTGTCAGACTTGGGTCAGCACCCGGCTGCTGGCGTGGAGCTGGTGTTTAGTACATGGAGGGGTCAGTACACGGAGGGGTCAGTACATGGTCAGTAAGTGGAAGGGTCAGTACGTGGAGGTGTCAGTCAGTATGTGGAGGGATAAGTACCTGGAGTGTCACTATGAGGAGGGGTCAGCTGCCTGGCTTCTCATTGGCCCGTGGTCTGGGCTAGCACAGCCTGGACACTCAAGCAGGAGCGGGAGCTCCCGGAAGTGCCGGTGCTCAGCCTCCCGGCCAGCATGAGCCTGTTCCTTGGGTCTGTGCCGCCTCTCCAGCTCCCTGGCAGCTGTAAAGTGCCCCTCGTGGCCCCTGGAGACCGTAGTGAGCTTTGGTGTGTCTGACACTTGGTGTCAGTGGCCTCGGTCTGTGGGTCAGGGGCTCCTGGGCAGGAGCCCTCTCCCCTCAGAGGGGCGGGACCCAGGGGAGGCTTCTTGACCACCACCCACTCACTCCTGCACTGGACCACTGCTCCCAGGAGCTGCTCTCTGGACTGGGAGCTGCCGGGGACACTGGGCACAGTGCACAGGCAGGACTCAGGGCTACTCCCAGGCCTCAGGGCCCAGGAGGAGCAGGTGTAAACCAGAGGTGGTTAACAGAGTCCCACAGAGGAACCCAGGGGAGGGTGGGTCAGTGCGGACTTCTCCGAGATAGTGTCTGAGCTGAGACGTACGGGAGAGTCAGCATTACGTAGGTGAAGAAGTGGGCACGGAGGAGAGTGGGGGCAGCATAGGCAGAGATGTACACCGAGGAGTGTTTCTGACCCTGGCACTAGGGGTAGGGGGTGTCCTCTCCTTGGGGGACTCAGAGAGGGAGCTGGGTGGGGTGCAGCTTTTACTAGGAGGAGCTGGGGGGCCATTTCACCCAGGGAGAAACTGAACCACAAGTCTGAATGCATGCATGTGTGGGAGACACGTTCTGTGCCTCCTCTGTTTCCCCCATGTCCAGTCTGTGGCCCAGAGAAGGGGTGCATGTGGGGCCCTACTCCTCACAGTTGGGATGTGGAGCTGTGTCTCAGAATGTGACTGGGCGACCATGGCAGGGGTGGACTGTGTGAGCGTGTGTGTGTGGCGGGCAGGGGTGGAGTGTGCAAGTGAGCATGTGTGGTGAGCAGGGGTGGAGTGTGCGAGCGGGTGTGTGGGGTGGGCAGGGATGGAGTGTGTGAGAGGGTGTATGTTGTGGGCAGGGGTGGAGTGTGTGAGAGGGTGTGTGTGATGGGCAGGGGTGGAGTGTGTGAGAGGGTGTGTGTGATGGGCAGGGGTGGAGTGTGTGAGCAGGTGTGTATGGTGGGTAGGAGTGGAGTGTGCGAGCAGGTGTGTGTGGTGGACAGGGGTGGAATGTGCGATTGGGTGTATGTGGTGGGCAGGGGTGGAGTATGCGAGTGAGCATGTGTGGTGGGGAGGGGGCAGTGTGTGACAGTGTATGGTGGGGAGTATGCGAGTGGGCGTGTGTGGCGGGCAGGGGTAGAATATACGAGCAGGCTCATGTGGTAGGATGCGGGGAATGTGTGAGCGGGCATATGTGGTGGCTAGGGAGCCTGGTGGGCAGCACACCACTGACGGGTGTAACTTGGCACACCGCAGTGTGGAGTGGAGTCCATTGGATATGTGTGCTGGGCAGCCTGGTGTGTGGGTGGGGGGACTCGGGAGGTGGGTCTGGGCTGTGTGGGGGCACCAGGGCAGATGTGTATGGTGGGTAGGAGTGGAGGTTCGAGCTGGCCCTTGTGCCTCAGCTCTCCTTTCCTCCCATCAGCCCTGCCCGCAGTACTGGCCAGAGCCGGGCCGGCATCAGTACGGCCTCATGGAGGTGGAGTTCGTGTCGGGCACAGCAGATGAGGACTTGGTGGCCCGCGTGTTCCGGGTGCAGAATATCTCCCGGGTAGGTGATGTGGGAGCCTGGGGGTGGTGGCTGGGCGAATTCTGGTGGCCCTGGTACTCACAGTGCCCCCAGCTGCAGGAGGGCCACCTGCTGGTGCGGCACTTCCAGTTCCTGCGCTGGTCTGCGTACCGGGACACGCCCGACTCCAAGAAGGCCTTCCTGCACCTGCTGGCCGAGGTGGACAAGTGGCAGGCGGAGAGCGGGGACGGCCGCACTGTGGTGCACTGCCTGTGAGTGCGGCGGGGAGCAAGGCGGGGAGGCAGGGGCTGGCCTGGAGCCCTGGGGTCCTGGCCCTGCCTCTTCTGGGGGAACTGCTAGTTCTCAGACGTCACCCCCACCCTGAGCCTCTGTGACGTGACGTCATGCCGGGAGGCAGTCCTCGGTCTTCCCCCCCACCCCACAGGGCTCTTCTGTTTTTTGGGGGAAGGGAGAGTCGAGCACAGAGCCAGGGGCTGCTCCTGGCTCTGGAGGGAGCTCTGGCAGTGCTCAGGGACCAGATGTGTGCGGGATATTTGAACGAGGGTTGGTCCCAGGCCAGGCAGGCACCTTCCCCTGTGTCCTGTTTCTCTGGCTCCAGCTTCTCAGACTGTGGCGCTCCGGTCTTGGTTCATGCATTCACGCATGCAGCTTTCCGTTTGTCCACATGCTCCGTTTGGGAAGCGCGTGTCTTCATGCATGTCTGGGGGTGGCCGCACCAACTGCTTGATGCTTGCCACACTTATTGTCCTTTTCAGCCGAGCGTGCCGGGTGCAAAAGCTGAGCACTGAGGCAGCCAGTCGCCGAGGGGCGCGGGGTCCTGGTGGGAGAGCCCCCCAGAGAGGAGCTGAGGACCTCGGCATCCCCCCACTTACCAAAAGGGGCCTCGGGGAATGGGGTGGGGGGAGCTGGACGGGGCAGGGAGGGTCCTGCTGAGAGGCTGCGGGTCTGACCTGTGTGCTCGCTCCTGGTTCTGCTCCCGTTCCTTCCTCTTGGTCCCAGCCTCGCCCTTGGAGTGTTGGGCCTCCAGGCCTGTGAGTCTGCCCGTCCCCCTCTGGGCTCTGAGTTCCTAGAGGCCACAGGCGTCCTAGCATCCGACTGCGCCTGCTTCACCTCGAACTCCTGCCACTGGCCTCTGGCTCCCTGTCCTGTCCCTTGTCCCCTTGCCCTTCCTCTCCCCGCTGACTCCATGCCCCTTCCTCCTGGGGCCCCCTCATCCCATCCCTGGCCTCCCACCCGGCATGTCCAGGCTGCCTGGCCCCTCTGCCCTCTCCCTGCTCCTGCCTTTTGCCTTGGCCTTCGAGAGTACCTGACTCTTCCCCAGCTCCACCCCAGCTTTTGTGTCTCCTTCAGAAACGGGGGCGGTCGCAGTGGCACCTTCTGCGCCTGCGCCACCGTGCTCGAGATGATTCGCTGCCACAACCTGGTGGACGTTTTCTTTGCTGCCAAAATGCTGCGGAACTACAAGCCCAATATGGTGGAGACCCTGGTGAGGACCCGCGTCACACCGCTTCCAGTTCCCGACCAGGCCTCCCAGACCCTCGTCTCCCCACCCCCCCAATCCCCACCCAGGACTGCATGGCCTCCCTCGTGACTCTCTCCTCTCCTCCCCAGGATCAGTACCACTTCTGCTATGACGTGGCCCTGGAGTTCCTGGAAGGGCTGGAGTCCAGATAGCGGGAGCCCGTGGCCTGGGGCACCCACCACGCTCAGGGCCAGGCCCACCATCGCTTCAGTTGAGGACAGCCTGTGTCCCTCTTGATTTACCAGGACCCCACAGGGAGAGCCCTGGAGTGGGCCAGCTTCGTGCCCTTCTACTGGGGGCAGGCTGAGGGCCGAGAGGAAGCTTAGCCCCATGTCCACTGGGTCCTGCAGAGGCCTGGCGCTGCCCTGTAGTGTCATTCGGGCTCAGACCTGCCGGAGCTGGGGGACCCGGTCTGGCACCTTCACTCCATCCTGGCCTCGGCTCAGTTGAGGGCCAGGAGGAAGCTGCTTTCCAGCCCAGACGCCTCTGGACGTAAGCAGAATGGACAATGGGGTGTGGTGTCCAGGAGTTCCAGCAGCCCAGCCCCTGGGGTCCGTGAGCAAATGGACTCTGCCCTGCTTTGCAGTGGGCACAGGAGAGTTCTGCCAGGGGGCCCGGGGCCCCCTCTGCTCCCGCCGCCCTGCTGCCCTGGGCTCCCTGTGTCCGGTTGCCCTCCGCCTCTCTGCCATGTGCTCTGGCTCCCCGCTGGGCCCTGCCCTGCTCTGCCCCGCCCCGCCCCATGGGGCCACTTTCTGCGGAATGGAATCACCCCAGCCCCTCTGCCTCTCGCTGTCCCCCCCACTGGCCGGCCGCTCAGCCTGTGCAGGTGACAATCTTCAAATCTGAATGACAGCCCCTGGGGTTGAGGTCCCTGGGGCTCCCAGGCACACTGCCCACTGGGAGGCTCTGCTGGACACGGGTGCTCACCACCTGTAGATGTGGGAGGAGGAGCGATGCTTTTCTTTTGGGTGGGGGAGGAATTTATTTTTCGTTATATTTTGATGGGTGAACGGGAAGGTCTCTTTAAAATGGGGCAGGCCACACCCCCATTCCGTGCCTCAATTTCCCCATCTGTAAACTGTAGATATGACTACTGACCTACCTCGCAGGGGGCTGTGGGGAGGCGAACGCTGATGTTTGTAAAGTGCTTTGTAAATAAATGTGCTCTCTGAATGCCACAGAGTGGCCCGTGTGTGTCTGCCCTTGGCCAGGGCCTGCTTGCTGCCCACTGGGTGCCATTGGGCCAGTGGTTGAGGTCCCTCCAGGGCCTCTGTCCTGGCCCCGTCCTTGCGGGCTGGAGGCCAGGTCATCCTTCTGGAGGTGCAGCAGGTGAGTGTCCTGCTTTGGTGTCCAGCTGTGAGGTACCAGACGGGCCAGTTGCCCTGCCCTAACCTCCTTGTCCCATCAGTTAAGTGGGGGTGATCACAGTCATGATGAATTGCCAGGCGGTGCCAGGGGCCTGGAAGGACTGAGTTTAAAGGGACGAGATTGAGGGGCACCATCTGGAGGATGGTCATGCAGTGGCGCCCACCCGGCCCAGGCTGCCTGGGCACAGTGGAGGGGATGGACTCAGTTATAGACATCCACATCCCTCCTGCTTCTCTCTCAACATGGCCGTGGGGCTCTGGGCAGGATATTTCACGTGTCTCAGCCTCAGTTCTGCAGGTGAAAGCCGGACTCTATGATGTGTCTGTTCTGTTCATACGCTGGCTGACCCTGTGCCCTGTGTCCCCCAATGGCTAAAAGATATGACCCATTCTAAAAACCTCACCGTTGAACAACCTGTAATCTAAATCATAAATGTGCATGTTGGGTCCGGGCATGTGGCTCTTCGGCAAAGCACATGCTTTTGTGGTGCGAGATGTGGGCTTGATGCCCAGCAGTTCCAGAAGGAATTCATAAAGAAAATAAAAACCAGAAGACGGTGTTGCCCCTCCACTAGGGCACAGACTGAATCCCTGGCACTCATTCCCTGATCCCTAAGCCTTAGCTGGTGGCCCCGCATGTCTGCCCTTGCTACTGGCCAGGGTGCAGTGGGCTTGCTTTGCCCCTCACAGTGTGGCACCAGAGGGTCTCAGCCCCTGGACCTTGCAGGGCCCTGCAGAGGCTGCGTTTGTGCTCTGACACTCTGCTTTGTACTAAAGCCGGTCTGACTAATCGAAAGATTGGAAGGCACATGAGGAGAGTCGGTGCAAGCCACAAACAGCAAATATCAATGGGAAGACCTGTGGGAGGCCACACAAGCCTCCCCGGCTGACCGCCACGGCAAGATGACACAGCACAGGGAACGCTGCTTACAACTCCCAGGACTTGGAAGAGAAGACCTTGTTTGTTGGTTCTGTCCTCCGAAACAGTGCTCAGGGGTTTCTGGCCTCCCCCCCCCCCAGCTGCACCTGGCCCAGCTCTGTGGACCACACAGTTCCATGCTACCTGGGTGTAGAGGGGCTGGGGGGCTCCCAGAGCTTTCCCCAGGGGTGCTTGGGGCAGAGCCACAGACGCTCAGGTAGCTGCTCCCTGCCCAGAGCCACAGCGATGGCATGGCAGCACCAGACTTGAATTTGAGGCTCTGCAGGCTCACTCCAAGGTCAGGGCCTTGGGGCCGGAGGGCTAGTACAGCAGGTGGGGCTTTTGCCTTGCATGCGGCTGACCCTGGTTTGATCCTTGGCACCCCGTAGGGTCCCCTGAACCCTGCCAGGAGTGATCCCTGAGCCCTAGAGTCAGGTTGCTCTGTTCCAGAGCCAGGCAGCGGGGGAAGGGTACATTGAAGCTGCACCCTGACTTCCCCTGCTGGGAGTGTTGGGAGGGGTGTGTGTGTGTGCATGCTTGTGTGAGTGCGCGCGTGTGTGTGCGCGCACATGTGTGTGCCTGTGTGTGTGTGCCCATGTGTGTGTGTGTGTGTGTGTGGCCTCTAACCAAGGCTGCGGGGACACAGGGAGATAAATGGCCTGTCTGCTCTGCTAGCAATCTGGTCCTGCAGTGCAGGGTGGACGCACGTCCACCTAGGTCCCTGCAACAGGATTTTAACCTACCATGTAGGTCAAGCTGCTGCCTAGTCCTGCCAGCGGCTAAGTGAGTTCTTCAGGTGTAGTAGATCAAGCCAGAGGAGTCCTTGAGCAGCTCTGACTTCGTCCGCTCCCTCCTGCAGCACCAGGGTCCCTCTCGCACCTGTCCTGGCCGGGTGGCTGCTGAGGGTTAGAGCCCTCACAGAGACTGGGGTCTGGCTGCGCCCTGCTACTGGGCTCACTGGCCCCCAGCTGCCCTGGAGAGGGGGCAAGGCCCAGGACAGTGCTGTCGCCAGGGGCAGAGCCTGCCTGGGGACACTTGGAAGGTAGCCAGGAGCACTGGTATCCTTGGTCCGTGGTCTGAGCCTCTTCCTCCTGAGGAACCTGAGGCTGGTCCCCATAGTTGGGAGCCTGTGACACCTCATCTGAGAAATGGGAGGGGGAGCACTAGGCTCTGACCAGTATCTGGCCCCTGTCAGGCACTGAGTGACTGGCTGAATGAATGGAAGGCGCAGAACCAGGGTGCAAACTCTTCCTCCAAAGCTGTTATCAGTGTCAGTCCTTCAGATGGTCACCTTGATGCCAACTCGAGTCCTGATGTGGTGACGTCGAGTCCAGTGTGGGTTCTGCCACTGTACTATGGACCTTGAGCAAATGCCTTTCCTTGCTGGCTTCATCTCCTCACCTGTTCAGTGCCAGACGTCCAGAGCTGCTCTCCGGGGCCCATTTCCAGCAGGATGCCGTGGCTTGAACACTCCTGGGGCTGATGCTGATGCTGGTGTCAGGCCATTGGCAGAAACACGGCTTCTGAGCATGGTGCAACGTGGCCTTTGTTCTGGAGGATCTGAGTGCTCCACCCCCATGCCTAGCAAATCCTTGCATTAAGCCAGCAAGTCTTTGCATTAAATCCATGATGATACAAGGAAACCAGGCACAGAGAACTCAAGACAACTACTTGAGATCACACAACTAGAAAAGAACCACGATTGGATCCAGTCCATCGCTTGCTCTTGGTATCATCACGGACATACTGGTAGGTACAGAGCTGGTCCACGCCAGCTGTGGGTGACTCTCTGTAAGTCTGTCTGCCCTCTCAGCCCTTGCTCAGGCCAGGCTCCCATGCAGAGGTGTGAACTGAGGGTCTCAGATTCAGTGCTCGCCATCGGCAGCCCTGCTGGAAATGCCACTGACGGAATGTTCTCATGTCTGCTGTTCGTGGTGGGAGAAAACCCAAGACAGCAGGAGACTGAGAGCCCTCCTTAAGAAAAATGAAACACATTCCTACCCATCTGCCGCTCACTCCCAGGGATGGGCAGCAGGAGGCAGCCCGTTCGGGAGTTTCAGCTTCTGCTCATCAGAGTGACTTTCTCCTCATCGGCTTTGCTGAGCGGTTTGTTCCGTGTTTGTGTCCTCTTCTGGAAGACTGTGTGGACAGTTCTCTTCCCAAACTTCCAGTCCACGCCTGCCCTGGACAGAGCAGCCCAGGTGCCTCCAGCCTCATTCCCAGACAGACCCCTTGTCTCTTCCATGTCTGCTCCTCTCCCCAGGCCAGTTACGAGTGTTTGTCTCTGCTCTCTGGGTACACCTTTGTTTTGCTCCGAAACGCTGGAGCTGCACCTGAAACCGTTCTTTCACCATCTGGCACTGTTGGGTTTTGCCAGTAGAGGGCGTTAGAGAGACACTACGAAGTGCTGGTGCTGGCCCCTGGAAGGTTCTCCAGGCCTGGTTTACCTTCCACCTCCCCAACTCCCACCCACCGCCATGAATTAAAAAAATCTCTCTCTCTCTCTCTCTCTCTCTCTCTCTCTCTCTCTCTCTCTCTCTCTCTCAATATCTCTACCTAGCTTTATCAATATCTATCTATCTATACATACATATACATATATATGTGTGTATATATATATATATATATATATAGAGAGAGAGAGAGAGAGAGAGAGAGAGAGACAGAGAGAGGGAGGGAGGGAGGGAGGGAGGGAGGGAGGGAAGAGAGTCAGCACAGGAGCTTAGATCTCACTGACCTGTGTTAGCCCTCTGAAGCCTCACGTTCTGCAGTGTTTTTTTTGGGGGGGTCACACCTGGCGATGCACAGGGGTTACTCCTGGCTCTGCACTCAGGAATTACCCCTGGCCGTGCTCAGGGGACCATATGGGATGCTGGGATTTGAACCCGGGTCGGCTGCGTGCAAGGCAAATGCCCTACCCGCTGTGCTATCTCTCCAGCCCCACGTTCTGCAGTGGGGTCCTGTACCCCTGGTAAGTTTCTGTAGCCTCAGTGGCTGCATATTACAGACATCACAATCATGGGAGAGGTCTGCAGTTCAGCCATGGATAAGGACTTTCTCAGCTCTAAGTTTCTCCTCCTCCCCCTCCTCCTCCTTATCCTCCTCCTGTTTTGAGCCCACACACCTGGCAGTACTGAAAGTTTACTGCTGGCTCTGTGTGCAAGGATCATTCTTGGTGGTGCTTGGGGATCACACACAATCAGGGATCGAAACAGAGTTGTCCTTGTACAAGGCTTGTACCTTACCTGTTGTAATATCACTATGGCCTTTCCCTAATTCCTTTGTTATTTACTGACACTTTAGACACAGCAATTGCTTTTTTGGGGGGGTGGGGTGGGAGGTGGCAGTGTCTACTTCCTGGTGCTTTTTTGCATTCAGGGTCCCTTAGAGTCCTTATTGACCTCTATTAGTAACTAACTGCCTTTTGCTCATGAACAAAACATGTTATATTAACATGTGCATGTTCAAATGATGGGTTATAAGGGCCAGAGTGAGAGTACAGAGGGTAAGGAGCCTGAGTTTGATCCCTGGCATCTCATCTGGTTACCTGAGCACCGCCAGGCATGATTTCTGAATTCAGAGCCAATAGTAACCCCAGAGCATGGCCAGGTGTGGTGCCCAAACAAAAACAAACAAAAAATGATGGATTATGAGCTCTTTGTCCTGACTGGATTCTGATCAGTGTAGCTTGGGAGCAGACATGACCCCAGGAGAGAGTTCCTCAAAGGTGGAATTATTGGTAGGTTCCCGTGTGCCCTTAGACCCGAGCACTGGCTGAGCTCCTTGCCATTGGGACTTGGGATGCTAGTATTGGCCTTGTGACTGTAGGCACCATCTGTGACAAGTTTCAGTACAGCACTAACAAGTGTCAGAGCCCCAGTGACGGCTGCACTGGATCATCAGTGGTTGTGACTGCAAGGACAGTGTGTGGAGTGGACTCCTGACAGCACGGGAGGACCTCCTGGAACGAAAATGATAAGTGTAGCCAGTTGGGTTTGCTTTGTTTGCACCCAGGGAGAAGGGGTAAATTGTCAGCTAAAATAATGACTTGAGAAACACAGAGTTTCTCTGAGTACCTTTAAAAGAACCCATTTCATGCAGTTCTAGGTATGATATTGCTGGAAATAGAACATAAAATGTAATTGTATGGTGGCAGACATCAAATGTCAGCTACCTGCACAGCATTGCCAAATAAACACATGCGAGCATTTGGGGATGGATTAGGAAATAAAAACAGGATCTTGAAACTTGGAGTAGCTGGACTGGTTGGGCTCAGATGCCATGGAGTCGCCTTGAGCTTCCCTTTGCCAATGGAGGCAACTTGATCTTCCGTGTCTGTGTAGACTGGATTTCCTTTACTGGAAACCTGTGACAACCTTTCATAGGGTCAATGCCTCGAAAGGACATGGACATTCTCCAGATCTGCTTTTTGCACTTATTGCCATTAAACTTATAATGAAAATCAAATAATAGCATTCTCCAAGGGGTAGGGAAGACTTCACTATGGTATTACAATGCAGGCAGAGATATTTTGTGCACTAGAAGAGCAAGATTTTTGACCATGGCAAGATTTGTCATTGAGAGATGATTCTTCAGGAGAAAGATAGTTGTCACAATGAATTCATGGGTGTGAATTTTGGATTTTATGCTATTTTGTGTAAAACTCAATAAAAAATCCAATGACCCCATCCACAAATGGGGCAAGGAGATGAGCACACTTTCCCAAAGAAGGCACATGGATGACCATATAGTCATGTGAAAAAGTGCTCCTCATCACTGAGAGAAATGATAATCAGAGCAACATTGAGATATTATTTCCAGCCAGTGAGAGTGGCACATATCAAAAAGTCTAGAAACAGCCATTGCTGGTGGGATTATGGTGATAAAGAAGCCTTATTCATTGTTGGCAGAAATGTCGTCTGGTTCAGACTATATGGAAAGCAATATGTAGATTACTCCAAAAATTAGAACTATAACTCCCATATCACCTTGGCATCTGTCCCTAAAATTCAAAACATCAATTTGAAAGGAAATATGCATATTAATCACAGTGCTTAGTACAATAGCGAAGATATGGAAACAATGCAAATGTGCAACTGTGGATGAATGGATCAAGGAATTGTAGTATATATACACAATGGAATACTATGAAGCTCTAAGAAAGAACAAAGTCATGCAAGTTGTTGTAACATGGATGAAACTAGAGGATATCATCTGCATGAAGCCAGTAGGAAAGAAAGGGAGAGATACAGAATGATTTCTCTCATATGTGAGACTTACAGATACACAGCAAGGTAGCAACAAAGGGCCAAAGGCAATATAGTGAGAGAACTGATCCACTGAGATGATAGGGGCAGGTTGAAAGGGAGAGTCACAGGGGTCCTTGAGGGTGGGTTGAACCCCGGTGATGGGTGAGTGTTGAAATTATGTATGTAGAAAACCATCATTAACAATATTGTAAATAGGGCTGGAGCGATAGTACAGTGGGTAGGGCATTTGTCTTGCATGCAGCCAGCCCGGGTATAATCCCTAGCATCCCATATGGTCCCCCGAGCAATGCCAGGAAGGTGGCTCTAAAAGCTTACTTGGTTGTTTGAAATTTGGACCTGTGGATAGCTTATATCTAATGAGAAAAGATGCCAGAATGATGGAATAATGGAATGATGTAGAAGAGAGAATCCAAAGGCTTAAGGAAATAAGAGTTTGTAGGGAATTTATCACATGTGACCTGTACACCAATGTTGTTCCATAAAAATTTCCAGAAGTACTTCCTTAATAAAGGCATTAAGAAATATATCGTTGAGGTGAGAACCCACATCCATAAGGAACAGTCAGGAGTATGCTGTAATCCATAGGGATCCCCTGTTTCATGAGATGGAGAATACTAGAAGGGTAGAGGCTAAGTGGTGTGCTCAAGAATCAAAGACAAGATCAGAGTACTTTCCATAAAGGCAGCTGGGATATTCCAGCAGTCGGAATGCCTTAACTTGTGGGCAGTTTAGTGGTAACTGATTGGTCAGAGTGTCCCTAGGAAGGAAGGAGATGGACAGTCTTCCTGAGTATTGCTTGATCTATATAACTGAAAAGTGAATCAATCGGCCTTTGGGATTGGTGGCCAAAATATGAGTTGAGTTACCACATGGCCAACTATAACCTCTCATCAGTTTTCAGACCTGAACCCATTTACAGGTTGGAGCCTCTTGGCTGAAGAGGACAGACCCTTGAAGAAGCTTCCTGAGGTAGTGCTATAGGTAGGTACCACAACTGTCCCTCCAAACCTCACCAAAGTACCTGTGACTGGGGCTAGAGAGATAGTACAGTGGGTAGGTATTTGCCTTACATGTGGCCAACTCAGGCTTGATCCTTGGGATCCCATAAGTTCCCCTGAGCACTGCCAGGAGTAATTCCTGAGTCAGAGCCAGGAATAATTCCCTGAGAATCACTGGGTATGACCCTCTACACCCCAAAAAAGTATCTGTAACTGTTTATGAGAGAGAACACACTTGTTTTTTTTGAGGGTCACACCCGGTGATGCACTGGGGTCACTCCTGGCTCTGCACTCAGAATTACTCCTGGAAGTGCTCAGGGGATCATATGGGATACTGGGAATTAAACCCGGGTTGGCTGTGTGCAAGGCAAACTCCCTACCTGTTGTGCTATTGCTCCAGCCCCGAGAGAAAACACACATGGGAAAAGTGTAGTCAAACCATTGTTGCTTACGGGGACTGACTCTGAATTTATGATAATTTCTGGGATGCAAAATGCCAGGGTGATCCACCTGTTAAAGTGATGATTTAGGTGGTAAGGTAAGAGCAGGAAGGCACTTTTCTTCCTGATTCTGGTTCTCTTCTATGTTTCCTAAAAATTATTGTTAAATTATTGGATCTGTTGTGTGTTTAGTAAAAGGCAGCAGTGCTCTATCTCTCTCGCCACCCATCTCTATCTCTCTCATTCAATGGTCTCTGCTACCCTCACCCCGGGGAGGCCAATGGTGATGGGCAGGTGAAGGAAGGAATGAGGGCCAGACTGGTCTGGCCGGTATCAATTGCAGCTTATTCCAATCTCCTCTCCATTCTCCTCTGATTCTCCTGCTTCTCTCTCTCTCTCTCTCTCTCTCTCGATCCCCCCATCATTCTCCTTCCGGCTTCCCCCTCCCTGGATCCCCCTTCATTCCCCTTCTCACTCCTGAGCCCACTCTTACATCCTAGTTTATATAGAAATCATGTAGGATGGGGATACAAAGGTAGGGTTGAACATTAACAAATCAACAAAGAGGTAAGGCCATCCTCCAGGAGATTAACTCAAGGACAAAATCTCATCTCATCTAAGGAGATAACTCTAGATTACTAGGAGATCTGGCAGTCTCCTGCCCCGCACCTAGCTGTCTTCACCAGGGCCCCTTGGAGGGAGATGGGTTGAGTTTCCCTCCCCGCCCCAAGCAGAGTCCTGCAGCCAAAGACCTCCAGAACCCAGCCACAGCCATGCTCAAGGTCACATGCTCGGACGAGCCTCACGCATGAAGGAACTGGCAGAGGAACCCAGGTGTGCAGGACCCGGGGCTGAGATCTCCAAGCCTGCTCAGATTGGGACTGGGCCTCCTCCATCCAGATCCCCCTTTCTCCAGTAGCTAATCAGTCACACCCACAAACTGCCCCCCTGCGCTGTTTAATACTATCAATGGCCAAGATCCAGAGACTATAAAACAAAGCTCCCGGAAGAACTCTTATTGTCTAGTTCTCCCTCTTGGAGAACCCAGCAAGCTACTGAGAGTATCCTGCCTGCACGACAGAGCCTGGCAAGCTCCCTGTGGTGTATGTGATATGCCAAAAATGTAACAATGATGGGTTTCATTCCACTGACCCTGAAAGAACCTCCATTGTGGCACCCTTGGGAAGGATGAGTAAAGAGAGGCTGCTAAAATCTCAGGGAAAGGACAAATGGCATTACTGGCGTCTGCTCAAGCATATCAATGAACAACGGGATAACAGTGATACAGTGATACTAAGAGATCTGCTCAAGAGCTGGATTCCATTCAGGGTGTGTCATTTTCTTCTTTCCTCAGCTAGTAATCCACTTAAATAGTTGTAGTAAATTTACTTCTAATATTTCTAGCAATGTCATTTTATGTGAGCAGAGTAAGAGATATATCAAGCTTAAAGTTTGGTTCTTCCTGAGGACGTCCCACTATATATTCCAGACCACAGTCCTCAGGCCAGGTTAGTCTTCCTAACCCCAGGTGGAACTCTACGCGTGATTCCTGATGGACATCGCCGGCTGTTTTGCAAGATTCGGACAGAATGGCATTGGCGGGAAATGGAGAAACCGCGGCAGTGGCTGCAGCGTCACCGCCTGCCTCGGCTGGACTGAATCACAGCGCCGTCGAACATGGAGCAGTGGAGGCAGTGCACACAGTGGCTGATCCACTGTGGGGTGCTGTCAGCCAACCACCGAGTGACCTGGGACTTAGTGCAGGTGTTCGACCTGGCACAGACCCTCCATGATAAGGTCCTGCTCTGCCAGCTGCTCAACAACCTTTGGGCGCACTCCATCAACCTCAAGGAGATCAACCTGGGCCACAGATGTCCCAGGTGCTGCCCAGAGATGCAGGCAGGTGCCTGTTTGTCAGTGTGCTGATCGTTAAAACATGCCAGTCGACCAAAAGCTTACATTCGGTAGACTGGGAACACCTGTAAAGGTGATTAGAAGCCGTCCCAAAAGCCTCCATCTCTCTTGGAGAGCCTGGCAAGCTACCTAAAGTATCCCATCCACACAGCAGAGCCTGGCAAGCTACCCATGGCGTACTCGATATGCCAAAAACAGTGACAACGACGGTCCTCATTTCCCTGCACGTGACAGGGATGAATGGAGATGTTACTGGTGCCTGCTTGAGTAAATCGATGAACAACGGGATGACAGTGATACAGTGATACAGTGAACCCCAGCAGGGTCCTTATTCAGTTACTTCTTTTGGGTCATGACAGAGTTTGTCCATGACCATGCTCTTGACTTACAGCTAAGTATTGTGGTGCTTTGGCCTGGCCCATCTCGATGCCAGGGTAGCTTACAGCTTCCCCTGGGTCCATTCAGTCCCTCAGGGGGAGCCTGATTTTGGGGTGCTAGGAACTAAGGGCAACTGAGGCTTAAGTTGAGAAAGCAGATGCCCGTGAATGAATATTATTGAGTCAATTAACTCCCAAGTTACAAAAGCATAATATTAACTGTCTTCCTGTGTCCATACAAAAAGGACATTGTTTTAAACTATGCAAAGGATGGGGAAAAGCAATGTTTGACTTACAATACAAGTTCAGTGTCCTTAGAAGAATCTGATCTTACAAATTAACAGAATCAGATTAGGGGAAAAAGGTGATTAATTGGTTGGGGAGGAGAACACAGAGAAGAGGTTACAGATAAACAAAGGAATGGGAGTGACTTGGGAGCACTTTGATGGGTATAACCTGATAAACCTAAGCTTCCTCTGGCAAGGGAGAAAGCACAAACCAATGCTATCCTACAATCCGACACCCAAATGTGTTGAGTTGGTTATTCCCCCAGTCCCTCAAAGCATCATTGGAGTAGACATACTTGGCAACTGGAAGAGTCCCCAGACTTTGGGTTTCTGATGCATGAAGTGGGGGCAACTGGAAGGAAGGACTACATGTAAGTTCATGAAACTTGTGCTCTATTCCATGATAGTAAATTGAAAGCATATATCTTTCTCTGTGGTATCAACATCTGAAGAATGCCAGGCTATATAGAGGGGTGATTCTTTGTTTGTTTTGGAAATTACTTTTGTTTATTTTTAGTTTTTTGTTTTCATTGAACCATTACGAGAGATAGACAGTTCAAAGCTGTTCATGATCCGGTTTTAGTCATACAATGTTCCAACACTCATCCCTCCACCAGTGTATTTCCCCAAAGAGGTGATTCTTATACCACTCTCATGTCACTTGTTTATCTATCCTGGGTGGAAATTGAGTGGATTTTGGAGACAGAATAAATTACCGAATGCCTCACTGGGTGGAGACTCCAGTTGATGTTCCAGTTATAGTGCACTGACTATATATACCGTGGATAGCAACTAGTACAGTATAGTATAGTAAACTGTATAGAGCACCTTAATACAGTTTGTTAAATAGTCATTTACTACAATTTTTCCCCCAGAAAAGTTTATAAAAAGATCCAAAACAATTGGTTTTTACCTTACAGGATCAGCATTACATACTCACAGTCCTATTTCATGCTAACTCAATTCTCTTTCTCTTTCTCTCTCTACCATCCTGTAGTCCTCTGATAATGTAATCATTTTGGAAAACTTCACACCGATGCACTATATTGCTGACAAGCTTATTGCATCTGATAAACAGGCGATAGCAAGTATGATATATGTGAATGAGACAGTTAGAAATAAATCCTATAAAACCACACAGGCCTACTATCTCAGTGAACTTTCTGAGAGTTTGGTGATAAGGAACATGTTGAAAGGTGAAATTCAAGTTTCTGCATCTCATATCCTCTACCTCAAAAGAGACATAGCAGGGGCTGGAGCAATAACACAACAGGTAGGGCGTTTGCCTTGCATGCGGCCAACCTGGGTTCGAATCCTAGTATCCTATATGGTCCCCTGAGCACTGCCAAGGGTAATTCCTGAGTGCAGAGCCAGGAGTAACCCCTGTGCATCGCCATGTATGACCCTAAAAGCAAAAAAAAAAAAAACCATAGCATTTATTTTTTTTTAATTTTGAAAGAGACAAAATCACATTTGACAAGACTTACAATTTTCAGTGGTGCTATAGGAAAAGGATGTTTTATAACAAGTAAAGGGCTTAGCATGAGTCCTAGCACTTGGTCCTTATAATCAGTAAATCCTGTGACTCTCAGACTTCAGAGCAAATAAGGATGCTGCTGAGGGTTGCAGGCAAGCCCTAAAGGGGCTGTATGATTTTAGAATAACTTGATTTCTTCTATAGATAGAACTTTTTTCCTGGGAAACAACTTTAGGCCCTACCAGACCATGGCAGAGACTGGATTCCTAACTATGAGACACCAGGTGACCATACAGTTGGAAGTTCCATTTAGGTTTCCTCAACACATCTAGCCATAAATTATATTGTGCAGGCGTAATATATCATCAAATGATATGAAACCAGGCTTGGGGATGTCTGGAAAGTAGAAGTAGGTTGTATCAGTCAGAGATTCAGACTCTTGCCTCACTGCCTCTATTTCCTCAAGTATGCCTATGACTTCATGGAGAGTTTGTAAAGGCTGGTTGACGGAAGAATGCAAATGCAAGAATTTGCTGCTTTCACCTATAACAGAAGACTGTAGCATTTCCCCATTAGGGGTAAGCCTGAAGAACACTGGTGAAGGAAAATATTTCTCAATAGGTAGCCCTTTAATAGTATATTTGGGCTACAATTTTGGAATAGAGATGGCCAGAAATTTGGCCTTACTGATTTATGAGCAGTTATTAATGATAGCTTGGTTGAAGGGCTTAGAAAAAGCATGATCAGGAGAGATAGTACACTGGGTAGAGCTCTTTGGCTTGCATGTGGCTGACCTGGATTCGGTCCCCAGTACCCCAAATCGTCTCCTAAGCACTGCCAGGAGTTACTCCGGAGTAAAGACCTAGGATTAATCTCTAGCACTGCTAGGCTTGAACTGCCCCACACTGACAATGTCCCCCTCATCCCCATCCCCTTCCCCAAAAGGTGCATGATTGGAAAATTGATTGCAGGAATTCTAGGGAAGAGGTCCATTCTCTTCATCTTGGGGATAGCCCGTGGACATCTGTCCATATGAAGGCAAGGTGCACTAAAAGAAACCCGCCTCAGTGGAGCTGTCCAGTGAGCAGGTGAACAGGGTGCCATGCTTCGTGGTTACCAAGGAGCTCTTCACCCAGCTATTCCTGTGTGTGTCCAATGGACTCTTGTATAAAGTGCCCATAGTGGCAAGGAGGGAGGATAGGCATGGTTACAAACACATGAACTTCCCCTTGAGGGCTGCCTTGAACACTGCCACCACTGGATGCTCAACCTTCTAACAGAAACAACCAAAATGAGCCCACACTTCCTGAGTGAACCAGCCGTTTACTGCCTGGCAAGTTGATTTTATTGTAACCCTTCCATCATGTAGGGGCTAATATTCTCCTGGAAGCAAATCATCTTCTGGCTATGGATTTACTGTGTCTGCCTGTAATGTTTTTGTTTTAACCACCATTCATGTATTTATAGAATACTTCATGCACCATCATATTATTCTACTCAGAATTGCCTCTTCTCAAAGAACTCATTTCACAATAAAGGAAGTATAGCAGTGGGCTCATTGCCATAATCCATCACCTGGAAGCGAATGGCCTAACTGAATTATGGACTGGCTGCGTGAAAGATCAGCTAGAACTTTAGTTGGGAGATAAACCCTGAAAGAATGCAACGGATGCTCTGATTCAGACACCACTGTCTGATGTAGAGCTCCTCATTATTAGAATACTCGGGTCTGTTAATCCAAGTATGAAAATGGGAGTGATTTTATGTCAGTCTAGTCAGAAGATAGAAAGGTTTAATCAGGACACAGAAAGAACATAAAATTATCTAAGGGGGAATAAAGGGGACTCTGAAGAATATCAGAGATTGTGAAGGAGAGTTGGCTGTAGGCGCAGGGTGGGGACTTGTAAGGGAGGGAGTTTTCTCTCTGTGACTGGGGTTTGGACTATTGTAGAAGGTGTAGTTGCAGGACACTGGGTGGAGAAGCAGCTCACTGGACAGGCCAGAGCGAGCGGGTTGAGAACTACCTGCTGGGGTGTTGGTGAAATTCAAAGCAATTCTGGGAGTTGTTTTTGAATGTGCTGGGCAGTCACCTGGGCACTCACTGCCAATACATTTCCCCTGAGTGGTGGACATTCTTTGTGGCGCTGCCGTGGGACAAGGCTTGGGAATGAGACAGCCTCATCCATCTTGCCTTCCAGCGGCCAGCTGTGGAGAGACTAACATCACAAGGGCTGTCTCACACAGAAATGCAGGAGCAAGAAATGACAACCCTGAGTTCAGGTATAATGTCCAGTGTCCTGTCAGGGCTATTAATTGATAAGGATGAACATTATCACGCTTAAGAGAGAGAAGAATTCCCGCGAGTGGGCTCTCGGGGGTGGTCTGGGAGCTGAGAAGCTGTAAGGGCAGCAGGCACAGACTCCTCTCCCCGTCACATTGTTCACCCAGTGGGGAGCTTTCTTGGTTTGACCTCTGCTGCTGTGTACATCTTTGTTCCCAAAGGAACGTGCAAGTAGATGCAGTCCTGGTCCTGGGGATTCCACTTCCCAGGTTGCCTGCTAGCCACCTGAGGTCCTGTGCCACTGAACTATCATGGAAGCCAGAAAAGGGTGATATTAGTGGGTGGGATGGGAGCTCCTGATACCAACTGGCAACCGGCTGCGACTGCACCATGAGGGCGTGAGGAATTACGCCAGAGACTCTGGGGCATCTCTGAGGTTCCTCTTAGCACGTCCATGGCCAAATGTAAAGGTTAGTGGGAACCTACAGCAACTCCAGTGTTAGGCTCGGGATTCTGGGTTCCCAAGTGGCAAGGCAGACAGAGACACGAACACGATAATGCAAAAGCAGTAGGAGTTTTATTCCAGTATACTGGGGTCAACTATCTCACCCACAGAGTGGTCTCTTGATAGCGACCCCGACTTCAGGCAGCAAGCAGTTTCTATAGGGTTTGATTACATAAGCAGCACATGCCTTATTGTTTCAGAAAAGAATCTTACTTAGCTACCAAACAAAGGTGTTTTGGCAAGTGTCTAGGGTGACAGCGGTTAGGCAACAACTAAACAATAATTTCCTGTATCAGTACCAATTTGATGAGTACATAGACTTCTTGTTCTTTTAGGGTTAACAAAAGGCAACTTCTGGGGCATTGTGAGAATTGATGAATTGAGCCCACTTGCTGAGCCCAGGAACTTTCCCAGGTGGGTTCCGGTTGGCTAGTTACGCATTGTTTTATTGCTGGGAAACTGAAACTATTTTAGTTCTCATAACTGAACCTGAGGCCTAACTGACTTTTCTGGCTTCTGCCACCTGTCATGGCTGCACGCTGCTTGTTCTGAGTCTCACAGCAGCAGAGTCATTGAGGACGAATACCACTTAAGAATGGAGTTTTGACTTTTTCTCTGGTTGTAAAATCCAAATCTGTTAGCTGCGGTTCTTTTTAAGGGTGGGGAAATGTGGAACCGGGAGTGACAGAAAGAAGACACAAGTAGGTTATCACTTTATATTCAGTTGCCTAGTGACGACTAGACATACATTTGTTTATTATGTTCAGGAATTAATACCTCTATTTTAACCATTTTGTGCTCTCTTCTTCTCAGGGCTACTTATACACAAGTTACTAGGAGTTAACTTTCATCTTGTTTTGTTTTGGGGGCCACATCCAACTATGCTCAGGGGGTAACTCCTGGCTCTCTGCACTCAGGAATTACTCCTGGCAGTACTTGGGGGGCAGGGCGGCATGTGGGATGCTGGGGATAGAATCCCAGTCAGCCTGCATGCCAGGCAAACACCCTACCCACTGTACTATCTCTCTGGCCCCATCATAGTTTTTTGTTGATTTCTGGGACACATCTGATGGTGTTCCAGACTTACTCCTGGCTCTGTGCTCAGAGATTACTCTTGGCAAGCTTGGGAGACCATCTGGGGTGGCAGAGATAGAAATCTGGTTGGCTGTGTGCAAGGCAAGCACCTTACCCATTACACTATCTTTCCAGCCCTTCTATTAGGGTTTAGTTAGTAGGAGCCAACGATGCTGATCAACATCTATAAACATCTTAGGGCAGTTCCCCACAACAAAGAATTCTTCTGCTAAGATGGCAGTAGTGCTGAGATGGAGAACTCCTGAACAAATGAGTCTAGAAATGAAGGTCCAGAGAGGGATAGTGACCCGCACAGGGTCATGAAAGTCGGGCTTCAATCCCAAGTGGGGTCTTTTCACTCTTCATCCTCACCTGGTTTTCTCCCTGCAGCGGGGGTAGGAGAGGAGGCGGGAAGCCAGTGGGGCTGCTCCAGGAATCCTGCACCTGCCAGCTAGCTGGCATTCCCTTTTCGCTACCCTGCCTTGCCAAGCCCCAGCTCTTTCCCAATGCAACCATCTGCTCGCTGCACTTCGGTGCGAAGCAGCTGGGAAGCTGCTGGGGGAAGTGCACCCCGTGCAGGGCTGGCAGCGCTGCTGTGGAGTGAGCTGGCTCCGGTCTTGCTCCCGCTTCCCAACTTCCTCCCCCCATGCCCCTTCAAGGACTTTCCAAGTCCTCCACCCTTGTCCAGCCCCCTGCCACCCTTCACTCCCCGCAGGCAACTGACTTCCTGAAGCACTGTCTTCTCTTCTTCCAGCCAACTCAAAAACAGCCTTAACCATGTCAGCCAGGATGCTTCCCGCTCCTGGGAGCAGACCAGTTTGTCTCCAGCTTCTGCACCCTTACTTTTTTTCTTTTTTTTTTTGCTTTTTGGGTCACACCTGGTGACGCACAGGGGTTACTCCTGGCTCATGCACTCAGGAATTACTTCTGGTGGTGCTCAGGGAACCATATGGGATGCTGGGAATTGAACCTGGGTTGGCCGAGTGCAAGGCAAACGCCCTACCCGCTGTGCTATTGCTCCAGCCTCACTTTTTTTTTTTGCCTTTGTGAGCTGTTCTGAGCAGTATTTCTTTGTTTCTCTATCTCTGACTCTGTCTCTCTGCTCCAACTCCACCACTGCATGCTTCCCTGCATCGAGGCTGCTCAAATTGGCCCCGTAATTAAATCTAAAATAAATTCTTTCTGTGAAATTGTCTGACCCTTTAAGCCACTTTCCTTTCTTCCCCTGTCTTACTCTCCACACTGTTCCACTCCCCTGCCCCTCCGGCTACTAACCTCCCACTCAGCTGCAAGCCGGCTCAAATGTCAGCTTTTCTCAGGAGCCAGAGCAGATGCAGTCGAGGTTGCACCTTATCTCAGCTTGACTTTCTGAGTTTGCTGGCAACTACACACGGTTCTCAGCAAACCCACAGCTCCCCACCTCAAATGCCTGCATTTCTTTTCTCCCTTCTCTGGGACCCAGATAACTTGTGTTATCTGTATAACACATGAAATACAAGGGCAGGAGGAATTAGTACCCTAAAAGCCAGTGGGCAAAGGCCCAGCAGCTCCTCCCCCTTAAGGGGGTTTCTCCTATAGCCCCAGGTGGGAAGCCCCCAGGACTGAGCCCCAGTGCCTAGAGCTGCCCCCACTCTCGGGCTCTCTCACTCTTCCCCCTCCCAGCTCCACCTCTCCATGTCCTCTCTTGGGCTCCTTGGGGTCAAGGAGAAATGAAATGCTCTGTGAAATGCTCCTAGGTAAAGTACTGACTCCAGAGCCCTCACCTTCAGTCTTCTTCTAGGGTACGCGCCCTAAGATCAACATCTACTCGCTCTCCAGAATTTATCTGATGTTTCAGAGGGGCTGCTTGGAGACCACTTCTGGCATCTATACATATATCACGTACATGTACATATATATGTACATATATATATATATATTATGTGTGCAGATTTAATAGCCTGCTATTCTTCTATTCCAGGCACTCAGACAACCAGGGTCTCTTTGAAAATGCTGGGGGACATGCAGAGAGTCTTTTGCCCCCTCGCCTGGCTGTCTTCCCCAGGGCCCCTCGGAGGGGGTGGGCCTCAGTTTCCCTCCCTGCCCCGAGCAGAGCTCCCATGGCCGAAGACCTCCGGAGCCTAGCCACAGCTATGCTCAAGGCCCCTCCCCACACATTTGGATGAGCCTCATGCATGAAGGAACCGGCAGAGAAACCCAGGTGTGTGGGACCCGGGGCTGAGACCTCCAAGCCTGCTCAGATTAGGACTGGGCCTCTTCCACCCAGATTCCCCATTTTCCAGTAGCTAGGTGGTCACACCAGGGACTGCCCCTGGCAGTCCCACCAACGGCCAACATCCAGAAACTATAAAACCAAGCTCCCGGAAGCACACAGCTGCAAAGTGGCCGTGCAACATCTTATAGCCTAGTTCTCCCTCTGGGAGAACCTGGCAAGCTACCGAGAGTTTCCTGCCCACATGGGAGAGCCTCGCAAAATCCCCATGGCATATTCATATGCCAAAACCAGTAACAATACTGGGTCTCATTCCCCCGACCCTGAAAGAGCCTCCAATGTGGCACCATTGGAGGGAACGAGTAAAGAGAGGCTTCTAAAATCTCAGGGCTAGGACAAATGGAGATGTTACTGAGACCACTCGAGAATTTTTTTTTTTTTTTGCTTTTTGGGTCACACCTGGCAATACACAGGGGTCATTCCTGGCTCATGCACTCAGGAATTACCCCTGGCGGTGCTCAGGGGACCATATGGGATGCTGGGAATCGAACCTGGGTCAGCCGTGTGCAAGGCAAACGCCCTACCCGCTGTGCTATCACTCCAGCCCCCCACTCGAGAAATTTGACGATCAATGGGATGATGATGATGATGATGCAAGACATGGGCTCCACCCCTCTGAGCTATCTCCACAGCTCCCCTCTGTATATTATCACACATTCTGAGGCAGAGATTCTGCAAAGGCAAGCTCCTAACCATGCTATGTCCCTGCGCTTGGCTCAGCACCCCCCACACACCAAGGGCCCAAAGTGGCATTTACTGAGCCAATGAGGAAGTAAATGAATGAACATGGAGATTAATGTTCCAGGCGCCATGCTGCGTAACGGGCCTTGTGAGCCCACATGTCCTCTTGAGTGACCCTCTGCTTTGTGTTGGGGCCTGTCCCTGCCCAGGCCTGGGTGCCCATCACGGTCTTGGTGCCTGTCATGGCCCCAGGAGTCCCAGACAGGGAAGTGGGGTTCTGGTGGTGGCTGAGTAGGGTGACAGGAAGGAAGAGAAATGCTACTGCAGTCTTTCACAGTTCCTGCAAATGTCGTGTGGAGCCTGCACTTGGCCCCACTGTGCCCAGGCCCTGTTCAGAAGCTCGGGGACCGCCCCACCTCCCCAGTGGCTTCCATGTGTGCAATTTCCACAGAGTCACTCACTCAGCCGAAGGTCTGTCTCTACTCCCAGCAAGAGGAAAGAAAATTGTTTGGGGAAGTGAAGCAGCTGCATTGGTGTTGCAGATGAAAAGAACATCTCTAGGAGGTGAGGGGCCAAGAGGTACCCTGAGCACCTCCAGGTGGTGAGGGGGTAAAAGGGGTACTCCAAGTAATCCAGGGGGTGGGAGCGGGTGGTTGTAAGGAGCCACGTGGTGATGAGGATTGGGTGGTAGTGAGAGGGTGGTCTGACAGCCTTCAGGAGGTGGGAGGAGGTGGGGGACAGAGGAGGGCTCTGACTCACATTAACACTGAACTGAGAATTAGGGTCCCTGAGGTGTGGTGCTGGCTTTGACGCTCAGCCACGCATGGACTGGGTGATCTCCCCCGCTGCCCCCTGCCCTGGACTTTAGTTTCTTTTCTTACAAAATTACACTATTGATCTTGAGTTTTTTTGTCACTTGTATCACTTGTCATCCCGTTGATCTTTGATTTGCTTGAGCGGGCACCAGTAACGTCTCCATTCGTCCCTGTCGTGTGCTAGTGTAGCCCAATGATATCTGCTCGCTCCAGGAACAGGAAGAGCCTCCAACCATTTGTTCAGGATTTTGAACAAATCCTGACCATCTCTGTTGGTGGGTGGCCACATGGTCTTTTGACGTCCCGTGGAATCCAGTCGGTGACAGCTCTCACCCAGCGGTCATCTCTGAATCACATTATGTGTCTGGCCCATCTGATTTTTTGACACCTTGGCAAACTAGACAGCGTCCCTGATTCTTGACCGTCGACTGAGGTAGGAACTTCGGGTTCCTTCTCTCACTTGAGTGAAACGTGATACTCCAAGCATAGCTCTTTCGATTCCTCTTTGGGATACTCGAATAGCGTTCTCATCCTGTTTTTGTAGGGCCCAGGTCTCTGAGGCATATGTTAGTGCAGGAAGAATGGCGGAGTTGAAAAGATGTGCCTGGAACCGGAGGTTCTTGGTCCTCTTAACTCCATGGTGTGAACCATGGGAACACATGTAAGGGCGATTGGAGGCCACCCTAAAAACCTCCATCCCTCTTGGAGAGCCCAGCAAGCTACCGAGAGTACCCCGCCTGCACAGCAGAGCCTGGCAAGCTACCCGTGGCGTATTTAATATGCCAAAAACAGTAACAACAATGGGCCTCATTTCCTTGAGTTTTTTTAGCTTGGAAAAAAAGTCACTCTGAGAAGCCAGAGTGATAGTACAGCTGGTCTGGTGTTTGCCTTGTCTGTGGCTGACTCGGGTTCAATCCCTGGCACCTTCTATGGTCCCCTAATCACTGCCAGGAGTGATTTCTGAGCTTGGAGCCAGGAGTAAGCCCTGGGCATCGCCAGGTGAGGCTCCCAAACAAAACAAAGTCACTATGAGCCTTAGTTTCCCCAATGAAAGGGAATAATCCCCAATTTATTATGATTTTTCTTTTTTTTTTTTTTTAAATTTATTTATTTTTAATTAGAGAATCACCGTGAGGGTACAGTTACAGATTTATACACTTTTGTGCTTATACTTCCCTCATACAAAGTTTGGAACCCATCCCTTCACCAGTGCTCATTCTCCACCACCCGTAAACCCAGTGTCCCTCCCACCCACCCCAATCCCATCTCCCCCCCACCCCACCCTGCCACTGTGGCAAGGCATTCCCTTCTGTTTTCTCTCTCTAATTAGCTGTTGTGGTTTGCAATAAAGGTGTTGAGTGGCCGCTGTGCTCAGTCTCTAGCCCTCATTCAGCCCGCAACTCCCTTCCCCCACATGGCCTTCGACTACAATGTAGTTGGTGATCGCTTCTCTGA
The DNA here is from genome assembly GCF_027595985.1 of Sorex araneus. NCBI lineage: Eukaryota > Metazoa > Chordata > Mammalia > Eulipotyphla > Soricidae > Sorex > Sorex araneus. The sequence continues at coordinate 46,038,830 of NC_073306.1, read as the reverse complement.
GTTGACCTTTCCCCAGAACGTGAGGCCAGCCTCGAAGCCATGGAGTCAACCTCCTGGTACTTATTTCTACAGTTCTTGGGTGTTAGTCTCCCACTCTGTTATTCTATATACCATAGATGAGTGCAATCTTTCTATGTCTGTCTCTCTCTTTCTGACTCATTTCACTCAGCATGAAACTTTTCATGCCCATCCACTTGACTACAAAATTCTTGACCTCCTTTTTTCTAACAGCTGCATAGTATTCCATTGTATAGATGTACCAAAGTTTCCTCAACCAGTCATCCGTTCTGGGGCATTCGGGTTTTTTCCAGATTCTGGCTATTGTAAACAGTGCTGCGATGAACATACATGTGCAGATGTTGTTTCGATTGTACTTTTTTGCCTCTCTGGGATATATTCCCAGCAGTGGTATTGCTGGGTCAAATGGGAATTCAATATCTAATTTTTTGAGAGTCGTCCATATTGTTTTCCAGAAGGGCTGAACCAGTCGGCATTCCCACCAGCAGTGAAGAAGGGTCCCTTTCTCCCCACATCCTCTCCAACAGCGGTTGCTTTTGTTCTTTTGGATGTGTGCTAGTCTCTGTGGTGTGAGGTGGTATCTCAAAGTTGTTTTGATCTGCATCTCTCTGATGATTAGTGACGCAGAGCACTTTTTCATGTGCCTTTTGGCCATTCGTATTTCTTCCTTGGTAAAGTTTCTGTTCATTTCTTCGCCCCATTTTTTGATGGGGTTGGATGTTTTCTTCTTGTAGAGTTCAACCAGTGCTTTATATACCATTGATATCAACCCCTTATCTGATGGGTATTGTGTAAATATCCTTTCCCATTCTGTGGATAGTCTTTGGATTCTGGTCACTGTATCTCTTGCGGTGCAGAAGCTATTATGATTTTTCATACTACATAACTACAGGGATAGTGAGATTCATCACTCATGCAGCACTCACTTGCAGCTCAGGGTTGCCTGAGATTTTTTTTATCTGAGCTGCTAGACGTAGGTAAGGGAAAATCAAAGTATCATTTTCTAATCGGGAGGGGCAGGGACCCTCTCTGGGTTTATGGAGGCTCTGGATTTCCTTCCTATAAGATGTATGTCTCTGAAGCTATAGACTACTGCTGTCTCAGCAAGTGTCAAGAAACGTCATATCTCTTTAACCAGTCATCTGTTCTTGGGCACTCGTTTTTTTCCCCCAGATTTTGGCTATTGTAAACAGTGCAGCAATGAACATACAAGTGCAGATGTCATTTCTACTATACCTTTTTTGCCTCTCTGGGATATATTCCCAGGAGTGGTATTGCTGGGTCAAATGGGAGCTCAATTTATAATTTTTTGAGAATCATCCATACTGTTTTCCAAAAGGGCTGAACCAGAAACTTTGGTACATCTACACAATGGAATACTATGCAGCTGTTAGAAAAGATGAAGTCATGAAATCTGCATATAAATGGATCAACATGGAAAGTATCATGTTAAGTGCAATGAGTCAGAAAGAAAGGGACAGGCATAGAAAAATTGCATTCATCTGTGGAATATAAAGTAACAGAGTGGGAGACTAACACCCAAGAGTAGTGGAGATAAGGACCAGGAGGGCTGCTCCACGGCTTGAAAACTGGCCTCACATGCTGGGGGAAACAGGCAGCTCAGATAGAGAAGGGAACACCAAGTAAAGGATTTTGGGAGGACCCATTTGCGTTGAAAGATGCGTTCCGAAAGTAGACTATAGACTGAACACGATGGCTGCTCAATACCTCTATTGCAAACCATAACACCCAAAAAGAGAGAGAATAAAGGGAATGCCCTGCCGCTGAGGCAGGGTGGGGTGGTGGGGGATGGGGAGGGGGTGGCAGGAGGGATGCTGGGAACATTTGTGGGGGAGAATGGGCACTGAAAGAGGGATGGAAAAACGATTATTGTATGACTGTAATGCAAACACAAAAGTTCATAAATTTGTAACTGTACCCCATGATGATTCACTAATTTAAAAAAATGCCAGGTCTCAGGTTGTCTGCCCTAAGGGACCTTGGTGGTGCTGAGCTGTGGGCATAGAACTGAGGGTGGGTAAGGTAGAAGAGGTGATTTACAAAAATTGTGAAGGGAAGAAAAAAAGGAAGAGGATGCCAATGTTGAGGAGACATTATATCCATCTTATGGAATAAAATGCAGAAAGAAAAGTGTGAGATTTAAAATCAGAAGAACCTTGGATCAAAGGTTGGCTCTTCTATTTAGCAAATGGAGGACTTTTGGTTCATGATTCAGCTGCTCCTAACCTCAGTTTTCACATCTTTAGAATGGGGTTAAGGATGGTGCCTTTTTTCAGGAATGATCTTGGCAAATGCTTACACCATGCCTGGGCTAGAATAAATTATCAAAATGAAGGAGATAAGGTGGCAACAGAAGAAGTAGCTTCCAAATGAGGGTGTTGTTGGGGGAGGGAGGTACTTCAGAATACATACCAGAGACTGGATGCAGCAGGACCAGAAGACTTGTTCATGTAGAGGGGTCCAGTGGGTCTCTCCCAGCTGAGAGAAGCCTGAAGAGGCAAAGAAATTCAGATCACACCAGCAATGCAATGCACCTAACATTTTTATTGTGAAGATAAAAGAGATTATTCTTTCTTAAGGGTATAAATGCTGGGGTTCAAATTCAGGGTCTCACACAGGCCAGGCATCCTATCATTAGATACATCCACAACACCCCAAATTATTTTTTTAATTCTCTTTTTAGAGAGAGATTACACAGTGCCATGTAATCCCACCAACAGCCAACATCTAGAGACTATAAGAACAAGCTCCCAGAAGCGCGAGACCGCAAAGCAGCTGCGAGGCATCTAATAGCCTTATTCTTCCTCTTGGAGAACCTGACAAGCTACCAAGAGTCTATTGCCCTTGGTAGCTTGTCAGGTTCTTGTCAGGTACAGGAGAGCCTTGCAAGCTCCCCATGGCCTATTCATTTCCCAAATACAGTAAAAGATATATACATCCCTCTCAGAGAGCCTGGCAAGCTACCGAGAGTATCCCACCCACACGGCAGAGCCTGGCAAGCTACCCATGGCATATTCGAAATGCCAAAAATAGTAATGATGGGTCTCATTCCCCTGACCCTGAAAGAGCCTCCAATCGTTGGGAAAGACAAGTAAGGAGAGGCTGCTAAAATCTCAGGGCTGAGTGTAATAGAGACATTACTGGTGTCCGATCGAGTAAGTTGACGAACAACAGGATGACAGTGATACAGTGATAATGATTCTCTTTTTAGAGGGACCACAACCATTGGTGTTGGGGATTCCAGAGCCACTCCAAATGATGCTCAGGTGTGGGTCTGGCTCAGTGCTAGGGCCTGGTGGTGCTTGGGGGTCTCCAGAATACACTCTGCTGCGCTGGGGCCTGTGGTGCTAGCCATTGACCTCAAGACCCCATCCAGGCTAGGAGTGAGCTCAACCCCCTGAGCTACCTCCCCAGGTCCCAGGAATCATTCTTCTTGTGTGTGCAGGGAGGGATTCCAGAGCAGTATCTATTTCCATCAACTCGGCTGTATGGGCCTGATGGTTCGGTAACTGGACCCAGTGGTGCTCGGCTGCTCAGGACTGGTGGCGTTGGGGGCCATCAGGGCCACACCAGTACTCAGAGGACCTTGAACTAGTAGGGATTGATAGCCGTTTGGACTGTTTCTATGGCCTCCAGAAAGAATTTTTTGGTTCTTTTTTATTTTTGTTTTTTTTACTGTGCTCAAGGGCTACTCCCGGCTTGGTGCTGTGAGGTTGCTTCTGGTGGTGCTCGGGAGACCATATAGATTAAGGACAGAACACAGACTTCCTGCATACAAACCATTAAGCACAATAATTTCTGCCCCCCATAAGAAATTATATTTGTACAGAACAAAGGCAAAGCTATAAATGTGACTGAAGACCACAAAAGCCCCAAACTCCACCAAGAAGCACAGAAATCATTCTCAGTTAAGAAATCATTCTTAACTAAGAGCAATTTACATTATTGAGGACAATAGTTGTAGCTAGTAGTAGCTAGCATGATTAAATAATAGGAATCTGAAGGCAGATTTTAGGTAGTAGATCAATAAGGAAGAAATGTCCATGAAGAGTCATAATTATACAACGATCATGTGTACAGACAATGGATGAGACACTAGAGATGCAAAGCAGCTGGGATAGCATCCCGCACATCTCACAGTGGGTTAGTAATGAAGCCACAGTTGGGAAATAACACAGACGCTTTACTAAGATTTCCAGGAAAGATTTGGGAATAGAGTAGCCTGGAATTGTAGCTATAGACAGCGAGAGCTCAGGGACCTTCTTTTTATTTTTTCTTTCTTTCTTCTCCTTTTTTTTAAATGTTTTTTTTTTATTGAATCACTGTGCAACAGACCCTTACAAAGCGGTTCATGATTAGATTTCAGTCATATAGTACTCCAACACTCAGGGAACTTCTCAGTTCTGACAACTGCACAGGAAGTAGAGCCGAGGGCCTCATTTGCAGGGGCAGAAAGCTGGATGTAACCAGTCATGGGCTGTTTAGCTTTCCAGGATTATGGAATCTTCATAGGCTTTCCCCTCCACCTCCACCAAGTCAGGCACCACCAGTCCCATGTACTAGATCTTTCTCTTCGCAGGTTCTTCCTGGGTGGGTCTGGAGAGGTGGGTGGAGAAGAAACAGCCCAGAATGCATGCAGTTTGAACTGGGAGAGATTGCCAGATAATTATTTGTCTTAGTTTCCCTCTCTTGAATAACTGAATTATGAGATGCCAGTTATTTTGGTATGAGAGACGTATCATCACAGGGAATCTATTACACCCCTAGTCAGTCAGATGTGCACACACAGACACACACACAGAGAAGGCCCTTGGGGCTATTTTTCTCCTTCAAGAACACAAAATGGTTATTAGGAAGCAGAAAAAAGCCTCCACACTGAAGAAGATCTTCTCTCAGAACTTGTGAATGCCACACATAATAAATGTTTTAATCTTGATTCTCCAGCTTGCCACCCTGCCCTCTGGTCCTACCTCATCCTGAGGAATATGAATTGGTGGAAAAATAATAAGAAATATTCACTCACTGGCTCGCAGGGGTGCCCAGATTCTGGGGCTATTCTTTAAGCCTGTCTTTTTCATCTCTTTCTGAGAAATGGAGACGAAGAAAACTTTAAGGTCTGAACTCACCTGTTGAAATGTCGCGATCCTTTTCAGCACCACGGACAGTCAGCAACCTTTGAAAATGATTGCAGCCAGCCTTAGACGTGTAGGTAAGAGAAACTGGACTTCTGATTGATAGGGTGAGGATCTAGGGACAGTAAGTTTACCAAAGTTTCCATCAAAACCTGACCCCCAGTTCACAGATTCTTTGACTTCTCTAACATTTCAAATCCATGCACATTTGATATTTCAAATCCATGTTCTCTGATCATTCGTCACTGTTTAAATATAAAATACAAAATAATGGACACCAGCATGATGAGGAGTAAACCTGATGAGGAAGGATAACTCCCTATGTCTGTCCAATGGATTTATTGGATTTTTATAGTGATAGCCCCGTAACATTTTTTTCCCTGGCTCTGTGTGTATGTGTGTGTTTTCAACGCCCCTCACCCATTTCCTCCCCTGCTTTCACCCTCACTCCTCACACAAGAACTACACACCCCACCCACATATACATTGAAACACTGTGAGCCCGATTCACCCTTGGTGTTCTTTGAGCTGTATCCTTTCTTCCTGGAAGAAGGCAGATTTCCCCAGCCCGCCTCCTCTACCCCTGCCTGTGGGTGCAGGCACACGCTACACTCTGAGGTGCGCCCCCCCCCCCCAGCATAGCAGCTATTTTCAGAAAAAAAATCGGGGTTGTTCCCCCTTGAAGTGAATTCACTCTTGAGTCTTTCCTTCTGCTATGAATTCCTGAGCACTATCTACATGGGGCAGAATGAGAGGGCATCCTGGAGCCTGACTGACCAGTGCAGCTGACGCTGTAAAGAGTTGAGCTTTTCAGGAATTTCCCCCCTCACTCCATAGTATAATTGTGACTCAGTCAGAGTCAGCCTTCAGCAGCACTGGCGGTTCTGTGTGAGCCAATGTCTCCAGCATGCATCCTGCATGATAAACCCCCTCCTGCTCTTCCAATGCGGGACTGGGTGCTCTGGGTTCTTGGCAGTGGACGACGGAAGGGCAGCTGGTCCTGTCAGCATCATACTGTCTCTGAGCCTGGGGGCGAGAGCAGCAGGTTCTCAGAGTGACTACTCCCTATCCCACTGACACAGTTATGGGGGCCTCTCCTGTTAGGGTTTCAGGATTGGCTGGACACCACCAGGAAAACTCCTTCACTTACTTCCCTTTGGCCTGACTGCTTCCTCAACCCCCTGGGGGCTCAGTTGAAATGTTCCCTTCAGAAGAGCCTTCTGGAAGCCTCCAAACCAAGCCTTCATTCTCTTCTCATGTTTTGATCTCTCCTTGATTCCCCAGAAAGTTGCCGGCTTTTTTTTAGTTGTTTGTTTATTTTGGGGGGGGGTCACACCCGGCGATGCACAGGGGTTTTTCCTGGCTCATGTACTCAGGAATCACCCCTGGCGGTGCTCAGGGGACCATATGGGATGCTGGGAATCGAACCTGGGTCGGCCACGTGCAAGGCAAACGCCCTACCCGCTGTGCTATCACTCCAACCCTGAAAGTTGCCGGCTTTATGGTGTGTCTGCTTCTAACTTTATGGCTTTATGGTGTGTCTGCCCCCAGACTATAAAGCAGAGCCCGTACTTTGCCTTGTGCAAATATCAAGTGAGTCCCTTCTGCCGGGGTTGCCCAATACCCTGCTGTCAGGGGTTGTTCAGTGTCCCACTCGCACACACACTGGACTTCTACTTCTTGAAAATATTGAAATAAAGACCCAGAACCAGGATGCATCACTGCTGCCTGGGTGTCATGTTGGCAAACTCTGGCGCCTTTATGTGCCTGAAAATGATCTGCTTTACTAGACACGGTGCGTCTCGTCAGCCAGGTCTCACACAGCAGCCAACTCTGACATCTGTGCTTGTTTCCTCTTCTTACGCATTACCTATGTTTCCTCTTCCTTATTCCTTATTCTTTGTCCTTTAAAAGTTTTCTGCGCAGCACCCCGTTTTTGCAGTTCTATATTCTCTTGGGAATGGAGATTGCCTACTTCATGAAGTGTTAAATGAAGTTTGTATCACATAAATAGCTTCTTTAATCATTTTTTAATAAAGGCATGGACTTAGACAAGTCTAAATTAATCTGTCTATTCCCAGCCTCTAGGCTCTGCCTGGCGAGGAGCAAGGAGTCAATAAATATTTGTTGAAATAGTGAAAGTAAGTCTGTGTTGGAGACAGGACTTCTGTGAAGCTGTTTGCTTTGTAACAAAGGACAAAGCCCGCAGCCACAGGAATGAAGCTCTGACGGCAGAATTTCAGGGCCCAGAAACCCTGGTGCCAAAGCTTCCTCTCCTGCTCAGTGCCCGCAGGAGGAAGGGCAGGTGGAATTTTCCATTCGTGGCTTTCCGGAGCAGAAGCAATTCCGTGCTCTCTGGAAAGCATCGGTGTGTCAAGGAAACAAATCTATTTCCCTCCGGCTTTCTGGTGGGAGGCGCACACTCGGTCCTGCCAGGCTTCCTGCCCTACTTCTGCCTGACAGCGGTTCCTGATGTCCCGGCAAATAGGAAGTCCATGGCCTGGCTGCCCCCGTCTCTGACCCGCAGCCTCCTCCCTCGACCTACCTTCCCAGCTCTGCTCTTCCCCACAGTTCTAGATACTGGAAGACTAAGATGAAGGTGTTGGCAGATGTGGGTTTTTTTGGCTGGGGGGGCACATTTATCTGTGCTTGGGGCTACTCCTGGCTCAGTGCTTGTGGGTGTGTGTGCTCAGGACACCGTGCAGTGCCAGTGATCGAACTCAAGATGTCTTGTAGACAGTATCCCCCCGGGGATGAAGCTCTCTCTGGCCCGAGATTTGTTTCCTTTAAGGTCATTTTCTTGACACGTAGAAGGTCATTTTCTTGCTGTGCCATAACACGGTCCCTCCTCTGTGTGCACTCAACATGGTCCCTTCTCCCATCCAAGTACTAACCAGGCCCGACCCTGCTTAGCTTCCGAGATCAGACGAGATCGGGTGCGTTCAGGGTGGTATGGCCGTAGAAAACATGGTCCCTTCTCTATGTGCACTCATGCCTCTTCCAATCCCTCAGAGTGGGTTAGGATCACCCCAGTAGCCTCTTCCACTCCGTCACTCCTTTACCAGCACTCTCTGTCAGTATAACCCCACATTCTGAGTTGCTGGTGGCTTGGGCTCCAATATGTGTGGAGGGACTTACATTCAGGACATCAAAGATGGCAGACCCAAGCATATGATGCGTTAGGGTACATCAGAGCTGAAACTGCAGAAATAAAGAGAAACAAGAATAGAGGGAAAGGCAGGTGCAAAAGCCCTGAGATCAGAATGGATGCAGCTGGCTCACAGGTGCTGCAGTAGGTTGGAGGGCAGGAGCTCCATGGCTGCAGAGAGGAGAGGGGTAGATGTTAGAGGAGGAGGGGTTGGCACACACACAGAAAACTGGTGAATCAGTGAGTATCCCCACCTCTCTAAACACCTGGCTCAGAGCCGGTGCTGTGCAGATGGGGAAACTGTGACCTGGCAGGGGAAGGGCTTTCTCAGGATTTACAGGGCGTGAATGAATATTGGATCTCTTTAGCACACTTCTCTGGGGGAAGTGGAGGCTACACAGTCCTCTGGACCTCTGCTCTATTTCCTGCCTGTTCCAGCTGTGCTGTCTTCTGCTCTTGGGCTGCCCCAAGTTACTTTCTGCCACAGGATCTTTGCATACATAGTCCTCCTCAAGAAATCTCCTTCCCTTCCCTTTGGCCCAACTGGTTCCTGAATCTTCTGGGGGCTCAGTTGAAAAGTTCCCTTCAGAAGAACCTCTGGGAAGCCTCCAAACCAAGTCTTCATTCTCTTCTTGTGTTTCTATCTCTCCTTGACTCCCCAGAAAGCTGCCGGCTTTATGATGTGTCTGTTCTTGCACTAATTCCCCCCAGATTCTGGGCTCTTTGAGGATAGGGACAGAGTGTGGGAGACGGGGATGGGGAGGCCAGGAATAAACAATGTGGAAGGTCCCACCCCTTGAATGAGACAGACTCAGGGCTGGGCCCCCCAGGAGGTCCCTGCCAGCCCCTGAGTCCGCGGTGGTGCTCCGGAAGCTGTCGCCATGACAACTCTGTCGCAGCCTGTCCGCCTCTCATCTGGCCTGTATTCCTCTCCCTTCCGCTCAGCACTTCTCCGGGAAGATCATAACATTTTGACATCACTAGAGCCTGGAGACGCCCACAGATCAATGTTCCCCTGAAGCATCAGGCAGGAGCACCCCTCCCTGTGTGCCCCAGAAGATCCCGCCCAAACAGAGCCATTTGGTTCTTTGCACATTGGGTAGGATATGTTCTAGTGGTTCTCCTCTCTGGTGGGGCTGCCCCCGAGGTTCTCCCTGGCAGCCATGGGAGCCTAAAGGCCCCACCGGTGTGTACAACAGCCCACCCCTCTCTGCAGAACACTGAGAAGCTCTTAACACCATATGTGTGAGCAAGTGGGTTCCCCGACTGGCCTGACGGACTGCGGGTTTCTGCTGATCCCTTCCTCTGGTGTGGCCTTGCCTTCAACCCTGAATGGTCTAAGGCATCCATCTTTTCTTGTTCATCATTCAGCCCTCTGCTGCAAGTTCAGAGCCGTGGAGAATGCCCTAGGCATTTCTCACAGGAGCCCTGGGACTCTGGGGGACTAGTCTTGGCCAGATCCTTCCAGCCTTACATTGTTTTCCTGCCTCCAATCAGGAGCCCACATGCAGATCCTGGCTCCTCTGAGTTGCCTGCTGAGTCCTCCCAATTCTCCTCTCCCGGGCTCCAGTGGAGCAGGGGGTTGCTGTGTGTTCCTCCGGGCCTTCGCTTCTCTCTCATGAACAGGCTCTGCTGTGTGACCAGTGGACACGTGGAAGGGGAGTCTCTCATCTCCTGGGGTCATGAGCTGTAAGAATGGAGTTTGGGCTCATCTGCGCTATCTCCCCTCAAAGGAGCAGAAAGCTTATCTGGAAGGTGCCAGCAGAAAGATGCGGAGCGAAGAGAAGGAGAAGGAGCCAGAGTTCCAGGAAGACAGTGTGGGCCCTGCTCCACTGCCCCTAAAGTGAGTTTCATGCCCCGGTGGAACCAGGCTGAGCTTTTGCTTGGACTTTCTGGGTCCTGCCAAGGGCGGAGGTTGTCCTGCAGCCCTCACCTGCACTACTGCCAGATGTAGCCCTGGTGGCCTCTGCATGCAGCTGGGAGTGTCGCTGTTAAAGCAAAAGAGGTTCTGCCTAAAACAGGCACCAACCAAAAGCCAGAAGAAGGGAGTGTGGAGGGGAGAAGGGAGAGAGCAGAGCTGAGTGATGGGCAGCAGCTGCAGGCAGCAGCTGACTGTGTCTGTCTGCCCCACTGGAGCTGAGGGTCTGTGTCCACGATCCTGGTTTGGGGGGTTCAAGTGGCCCTGGGGACAGTGAGGTGAGGCTAAGTGGTTTGCTTCACAAAGTTGCTTATTTCCATGTTGCAAAGATACTGAGACCCAAAGTGGGAGGTGACTTCTTTCCTAAGGTCACACAACTAATTAGGGATGGATTTAGGATCTTTTTTCTTTCTTTCTCTCTTTCTCTCTCTTCCTTCCTTCCTTCCTTCCTTCCTTCCTTCCTTCCTTCCTTCCTTCCTTCCTTCCTTCCTCTCTCTCTCTTTCTTTCTTTCTTTCTTTCTTTCTTTCTTTCTTTCTTTCTTTCTTTCTTTCTTTCTTTCTTTCTTTCTTTCTTTCTTTCTTTTTCTTTCTTTCTCTCTCTTTCTTTCTTTTTCTTTCTTTCTCTCTCTTTCTTTCTTTCTCTCTCTTCCTTTTTCTTTCTTTCTTTCTTTCTTTCTTTCTTTCTTTCTTTCTTTCTTTCTTTCTTTCTTTCTTTCTTTCTTTCTTTCTTCCTTTCTCTCTTTCTTTCTTTCTTTCTTTCTTTCTTTCTTTCTTTCTTTCTTTCTTTCTTTCTTTCTTTCTTTCTTTCTTTCTTTCTTTCTTTCTTTCTTTCTTTCTCTTTCTCTCTCTCTCTTTCTTTCTTTCTTTCTTTCTTTCTCTCTCTTTCTTTCTTTCTCTCTCTTCCTTTTTCTTTCTTTCTTTCTTTCTTTCTTTCTTTCTTTCTTTCTTTCTTTCTTTCTTTCTTTCTTTCTTTCTTTCTTTCTTTCTTTCTCTCTCTCTCTCTCTCTTTCTTTCTTTCTTTCTTTTTCTTTCTTTCTCTCTCTCTTTCTTTCTTTCTCTCTCTCTTTCTTTCTTTCTTTCTTTCTTTCTTTCTTTCTTTCTTTCTTTCTTTCTTTCTTTCTTTCTTTCTTTCTTTCTTTCTTTCTTTCTTCTTTCTTTCTTTCTTTCTTTCTTTCTTTCTTTCTTTCTTTCTTTCTTTCTTTCTTTCTTTCTTTCTTTCTTTCTTTCTTTCTATTTGAAACTTTATTTAAACACCCTAATTTACAATGCTTTTCATAATACAGTTGTTTCAGATATTCAATGTTCCAACACCAATCCCACCACCAGTGTGAGCTTCCCTCTACCAGTGTCCTCAGTTCCCCACTAGCTCCCTCAAGCCTGCCTCCTTAACAGGCACAGGATAGTTTACTTTATATTGCCAGTTACAACTTATATCTCACAATGATGTTGGTAACGTCATTGCCTGAGGACTTACTGAGCCGGAAGGCGCTAGTGGAGCCTTCTGTGTTATTATTTTCACTCACTGAGCTTCTGTGTTATTATTTTCACTCACTGGGCTTCTGTGCAACTTTCCCATCTAATTTGCTGTGCTCTTATTGGGCTCTCAGTACTGTGAGATTTGGAGATGGTGCACGGCTGCGCACAGGGGGCTGTGGGAACTGGGAGGACTCAGCAGGCGTCTCTCTGAGATCAGTTGTGAGCTGAGCCATCTATAAGGCAGAGGGAGGCAGGTGGGGGGAGGGTGCTGAGCCTTCCGGCAGGCAGGAACTCATCCCACCCTCATCCTGAGAAAGATCCAGAGATCTCAGCCTGGAGAACAAGTTTACCCAGGATACTCAGCTGCAGCTTCTGGGGTTTTCTTTCCTATAACCAGTATTTTATCTCTCAACTTTATTTAAAAAAAACTGCTGTCCCTCCCACACCCATTTTCTTGCTGGTGTTGTTGAGTGGTAAAGACTTTGGGTTTCACACAAGCCTGGATGTGATGGGCACAGTTGTACTTCTGTGTGTGTGTGTGTGTGTGTGTGTGTGTGTGTGTGTGTGTGTGTGGTAGCTAGTGGGGAATCAAACTCCGGTCCTCAAATGCAAGGTGGGTGCTCTGCCCCTGAGTCACATCCCTGGCCCCTCACCTCCATTCCAGCTGTGGTGCATTTCGGCATTGCTCTCCTGTGATTGCGGGGCTTGCCAACGTGCTCATCAGTGTCACGAGTTTAGCCGACACTGTTAGAGTCCTTGTGCTTGCTAGGGGTCACTGTGGTGCTCACAAATTCAGGGGCTGCACTTCCTGGTGCTCATACCTGTTCCTGTTGTGCTTACACACATCCAATGTGACCCTGAGGGTCACAACAGGGCTTCCAGGTTCGAATAGCCGAGCTGCAGGGATTGTGCTCACTGCAGGTGGGGCACTGGGGATTTGAACTTGTGACCACATGCTTGCAAGGCAACTGCTCTAAGCCACCGTGCTATTTCCTGGACCTAGAGGCAAGATTTGGACCGGGGTCTATCTGACTCTAAACCCCAAGGTCTTCAGAGATCCCTCTAAATCACTGGGGCTAGAGACAGCGAGAATAACAATCTCAGAATTAGTTCTGAGTTGGATAAAAGAGGAAGTTGAAGCACCTCCCCAGACCCCCTTGTCCCCCATGACACTGTGTTAGGAGCATAGATTCTGAGGGCCTCTGGGGGCATTCCTCAATCTCTGGCTGCACCTTCTTCATTTTGAGGGATGGCTTCCCCCACCCCCAATACTAACAACAGGCACCCCTTGGTGTGCCACTTTGACACAGGTATTATTTCCCGCTGAGGCCAATAAAGACCCTTCTGACTCACAGCTCTCCTCACTCCTTAACTACCTAGAAAAATAAAAGTTGCGTGTATTATATTGCCCAGAATTAGGGTTTTTACCAGATATGACATTTCTATCAGAGTCCTCTCTGTATGGTGGGGTAAACATCTGATGATAGAGACCTGGCTCTTATTACATGAGCCCCCCATCCCCATCCTGTGTGCCCCCTTCTTGTCTCTGAAGGTCCGTCACCCCATGTCCTTCCTGAGCTCAGGATGTGATGGATGGGAATAAATTTGATTTCTTTCTTCTAATCTGATGTCAGTGCTGCTCTGCCAGCTGGAGAAGAATCCTGAGGGATGGGAGTTGGGGTTCACTGCCCCCTGTAGTGTCCTTAGTGGGCTCCTCTCTGCCCCCCATGTCACTGATTCCCTCCATCAACATAATCCCCTGAGACCCCCCCCACACAGAGGCACTATGTGTGGTTGGCTCCCACACCATTACCTCTCCTCAGCCCTGCTCCCTGCTGACTGCACTGCTTCCCTCGGTGTCTGATAGGCCTACACACACACACACACAGAGCTTTGTTGAGATGTGATTGATGTAGGACACTGTGTAAGTCTACGTTATGCTCAAGTGCGATGATCTGATATACATAAATATTGTAAAATGGTGTACACGGTCAGGTTAGCTAAGCCATCTGTCATGTCAAAGAATTACATGGGGGGGGGGGAATGTGTGTGAGAAAATTGAAGCTTTACTCTGTGGGGGTCCAAGGAAGACTCAGATATAGCCTTAGTTCCTGCCTGGCAAGCGTGAGACCAATGCGGCTGTGAGTTTTGATCCTGGTCTGACTCCCCATGCCCAACCCTGGCAATTCTGCTGTTTGGGATTCCCGGCACCACCACAAAGCAACCAACTGTGTGTCACCCTGGGAGAGTCCCTCAGTCTCGTGTGTATGACTCCCAGTCGCGGTCATCACAGGACAGCAACAGGGGAAGGGCGAGCAAAAGGATGCTCTTAGCCACGTCCATGTCCACAGTGCAGTTCACTTAGCTATTGTCAGCACACTGTCCATTAGCACCCCAGAAACTCACTGCCCAGCATCTCCCACTCCCTGACCCCCAGTCCTCGGCAGCCCTACTCTGCTCCTGTTTCCGGCCTTCTTCGTTTCTTCCTTCCTGATTCCACCTGTAAGTGAGATCATACAGTACTTGTCTCTCACTGACTTATTCCGCTTCACCAAATGCCTTCAAAATCCATCCATATTGTTGCAAGTGGCGGGATTTGCTCCTTTTTATTCACATAGCTCAGCAATATTTCATTAACACACCTCACATTTTCCTTATCCATTCATCTGTCAGAGAACACTTAGGCTGTTTGCATGTCGAGGTGGTTGTGAGTAATGCTGCAATGAGTGCAGAGTGCAGATAACTCTTCAAGATAGAGATTTCATTTCCTTCAGATAAATACCCTGGGCGGGGGTGGGGGGGTGCTGCTGCTGGGCCTCTAGCAGGCCTGATTTTACACCTCCATATCTTCCACAGTGGACATCCCAACCTTTGCTTCATGGACTGTGTTCAAGGATCCCTTTCTCTGGATCTTCGCTGCTCGGACCTTCGCTGCCCTCCCCCCATTCTAGACCCACCTCACACCCACCCACTCTTCCTGTACTCTCAGTGCTCAGTCCTCTCCAGGCTGAGACTCAGGTGTGATCTCACACCTCAGACCCCACCCAGGAGTGAGGGTGCAAGGCTCCCAGACAGCCTGCTGAGCCCTTGATTCACTGGCACCTAGTGTAGACTCTTGGGGTTGCTGCAGGTCACAGATGGAGTGCCTTAGGCCCTCCTGGGTTTCTTTTCTTTGTTCTGCTTTGCTAAAAATTTTATTTAGAACGCATTTGCAGAAAGTTTGCAAAAAATGGTGTAGAGGGACTCTGAGAATATGCCCACACGTGGCCACCGTCTACTTAAACTTTCACACGACCACAATCCAGTCATACAAATGAATCTCGGACCCGAGCAACTTGAGAGATGGTACTGGACTTTGTAATAGGCCATTTTCGCTGGGAAAGTCCAGTTGGGGACAGGTGCCGTCCCTCCACCTGCCCTCTAGGATTCCCCGTGGTCGCCATCTTCTAGAACCCAGTGAAAAGCTCCGGGTACAGGTGGCAGTGGCGGGAAATGCCAGGCCTTGTGGGACGGGGAGGAATCCTCCTTCTCCTCCCCATCCTCCCCTGTCCCTATGGGACTCTGAGAATACACCCACACACGCCCACTTTCTACTTAAGCTCTCACATGGCCATGATCCAGAGACACACAGACGAATTTCAGATCTGAGCAACTTGCTGCAGCGATCTGTCCAGACTCTAATTATTAAAATTTTAGAATTCCTAGAGCGCACAGCCATTCTCCTGGCCGAGCAACATTATATTGTATCCATAACGAGCAATACAAAACACATTGCCTAGCATTGCCTTTTTGGCAGGTATGAGTGGCTGTGGGACTAGGCTCAAATATCGAAGGTAACCAAAGTGGAGAAAGAGTATTGTGCAAATTGTCTCCCACACAGGCAGGGGTAGGTGTGGAATGGGGTTGGGGGATACTGGGGACTTTAGTGGTGGAAAACGTGCACTGGTGAAGGGATGGGTGTTTGATGATGTCATGGTCGAAGCTCAAACATGAAAGCTCTGTTACCATACCTCATGGTGATCAATAAAAAGGGGGGGGAATGGTGTAGAGTCTCCATAAAACTTAGATCTCATTTTCCCTATTATTATTATTTATTTATTTAGGTCTTTTAGGGTGGAGGCAGGGGGATGATACATCTGGCTGTGCTCAGGGCTTACTCCTGGCTCATGGATCACTCCTGGCAGACTCGGGGGACCATGTAGGGTGCCAGGGATCAAATCCTGGTTGCTGCTGTATTATCCCTTGAGCCATTATTATTAAACTTCTTCCATTATTATTAAAAAAAATCTGTTAAAAGAGGTGAAAGTATTCATTAATTTTTTTAAAGGAAAAGAAGAACAGTGGGGGAAAATACCCCCAAACCCAAATATTGGCTTTGTCCTGAATTATCAGATATGGCACATGAGGCCCAGAATGGGCCTAGCCATGAGGAGACTGGGATTGCCACCACCCCAGTCACCACACACACACACACACACACACACACACACACACACACACACACACACCATGCTTGAGTGCTTGAATGGTCACATCTTGCTGCCTGCTTTATACTCACCCATTTCCCGATTCACGCCCCAGGTTAGAAACCAGGGCATCAAAGGTCCCCAACTGTGGAGACAGAGTCTCAGAATCACTGTCTTAGTTAAGAGAGCCTAAGGGCATGTTCACTCACTCATCAACACTTCCTCAATGTCCCTGTGGGTAACGTTCCATGTGGGGTGCTGTGACAATTCTGCACTTATCAGGATGGGGACGGAGAATCTTAAAGCAGAAGGGGCATTAGCTGTTGTGGAACAATCCCCTCAAGTCTACTGCCTGCCCAAGTCTCCTATCTCTCATCCTGATGCCTGCAAAGAGGATTCCTTGCCCAGCACTGGGGACATAGGAGGAACCTGGGTGCCAGCATAATGCCCAAAAACTGCCATGGGGAAGGAGGCACCACCTCACCTCTTCTTGTTAGAAGAAATGAGTGTGTGTGCATGTGTGTATATTTGCATGTGAGTATATGGGCATGTGTGAATGTGTGTGCATGTGTGTTTGCATGTGTGTGTCTAAGCTGCTGTTTCTTACCTCTGCTCTGCTGGAGGGAAGGCAGAAGTTAGAGAGGAAAATGTCCCATGACAGGAGATGAGCTTCAAATTGCTGAGGGACTTGGAATTGATTCATAAGCTCCTCAAAGGCACCATGTCCTGACCTTCTTACCATCATTTTAAATCCCCTGTATCCATCCTGGCAATGTCCCTCCCAGGGAAACTTGCAAGGAAGCATCCTCCCAGCCCCTGCGGGAGACAGCGCTTCTGATGCCATCTCCCAAGTGAGGTTGTCTGGGGTCCTGCCCTCTCCTGATGTGGCCTAGAGCCCTTGGGTCTCAGCGGTCCTGGAGGCACAGAGAGCCTGGCTCCTGCTGCCAGCTGGGAGACACCTCCTGGGACTCATGTCTCCATCTGACAGTGGAGGAAGGGAATGACCTTCAGAGGAAACTGCCCAGATGCACAGTGCATAGAAAAGTGTGAACCCAATCCAGGAAAACTGGATTAAATTTGTAGGGAGGACAGGGCCCAGGTGGGGAGTACTACGGAAGCTCAGAGAGACCCTGCAGAGGAGAAGGGGGCAAGGGGGTGGCAGGAAACAGAAACGTTAGGGAGGGGAAGTTCTGAAGGGCTCAGGTATCATTTTTGTGCCTGAGTCCCCCAATAAATTCGCCATAGGTGTCAGATTTAAAGCGGATTTGTTCCTGAGCTCGTGGGATCTTGAGAATTGTGTGAAAGGTCTGTATACAAAGCTCAGAGAAATTAGAGTTTATTGTACAGTTCAAGTGGATGGGTCCAGGTCCCTTGGAATGTCCAGGTCTCTTCTTTCACCTGCATACGACATCACAGGTCCTTGTTTGTGATGCCACGTCCAGAGCATAGTCACACATCCTATCTCAGACATTGCTCCCCTTCAGTGCAGGCTTACCTGGTCTTGTCCGTACATCAGTCTTAGTCCAGTGTACACATTCCTAGTTTGAAATTTGCAGCTGGGACCCTGTCACCTGAGTCCCTTGCTGGTCTTTCTGCTCTGTAATCTACCGCTGGGCCTCTCTAAAATTGTGCCCCATGGGTGCTTCTGTATGAAGCAAGCAGGCAGGTAGATAGGGAAGGGGCCCCTCCATGGCAATGAATTCCCGGGGAGTAATACAACCAATAGCTCCAATGCTGCAAAAACTCACCTGTGGGTCCAGGAACTAAGGCCTGGTAAGACTTTTACCTGGTGCCAGCACAGACCAGAGAAGGCCGGATCCCCCTCTGAGAGAAGCTCCAGCAGGAACAAAGACCAAGAAAGGAATTTCAAAGAAGACCATCAACTGCTCCCAACTCTTCCACTTGGCAATCACCCTAGAATAGAACTCTCTCCCATGTAGAAAGCCTCACGTGGGGCAGCTTGGGAGAAACCCCATAAAAGCCAACTTGAACCAAGGAAGCGCGCACATATGCTGCCCAAGCCCGTGCGCCGCCTGTGCCCACGTGTTGCTGCTGAGCACATGTGGTGCCCAAGCACATGTGTCATCCACATCTCCGCTCTGGAGATGTACACTTTCATACCTTCATATCTAATGCTCGCATGTGTTCTGGGGTTTCCTCTCCACTCTGGAGAAGCCCATGTCATCTCAAACACTTTATCCTCTCTCTCTCTCTCTCTCTCTCTCTCTCTCTCTCTCTCTCTCTCTCTCTCTCTCTCTCTCTCTCTCTCTCTCTTTCTCTCTCTCTCTTTCTCTCTCTCTCCCCCCCCACCCCTCTCTTTCTCTCTCTCTCTCCCCCCCCCACCCCAACCTTCCTCAAAACTTCCAAATAAAATATGTTCCTTCCCTGCTCATCTTCTCTTGAAATTCTTTTCTGAGAGAAAAGGCTCGGGTAAGGTCTCGGTCTGACTCTCCTTCCCTGGCTCACGGTCCTAGATTGCCACAGCCGTTCCTGGTGGCAGAGGGGACAGAGAGAAAGAGGCAGATTTCCTTCTCTCTGCCTTTCTCCTCCCCATTTCACATTAGTCAGTCCCCCGGGATCCCACTAGCATCCCTTAGTCTCCGGCCCTGGCTAAGTGACATTCCCACACTCCCGCCATCTGTCCGGGTGTGGGTGGGGAGGCAAAGAGGAAGTAGTCCAGCTGGGGGTTTCCTTTTCTTTCCTACTATCTCCCACCCCACTCCCTATTTTGACTGGATGCCTTTTCGCGGGCCTCAAGTCCACTGTACAATGAGGAGGGGGAGACCTGAGAGAAGGCCTGTCCGGGATTGAAGGATGGGGGTTGAGGCGGAGCCTTGGTCCAGTCCCCAGGAGCAGGGCAGGGGCTCTGAGGATGAGCTGGGCCAGGCAGGGGCCTGGAGCATGGAAGGGCCCTGTAGGTTGGTTCCTGTGCGTAGTGAATAGAGTGAGATGCCCGCTCTGCACAGCCCAGGACACAGTGCCCCCTATCTCCCAGGTGCTGGAACACCAGGTTCTGAGGACACCGCGCCCCCTTTACCTGGGAGCAAACAGGCCCCCAGGGATGAAATGAGTCTCTTAGGCTGGCACAACTTGGGAGAGGCGGATCCCCACCTGCCCCTCCTGGTCTCAGCCCATCAGGGGCTCCCCTGGGGAAGGCAGTCAGGCTGATGAGTGTGTGCAACCACCAGGCTCTCCCCAGCTCTCAGCCCCCCAACATGGGCTGGCCAGTGTTCTCTTACTTAAGTTACCCCCGACAGTTCTCACCCTCATGAATGGACACAGAGAAACAGTCTTGACCACCTGGATGGACAGGAAAGAGGTGCTGGTTGGGGGGAGGGGAGAGAGAGAGCTTGGCTCCTGGAGGCTGGAAGGCTGGGAGGACTCAGGTACCCTGGGCTATGGGGTCCTGGCCCAGCACCCCACTGCCAAATCCTGGGGACCAAGGCCATTAACCTCTCCAGTCAGGCTCCCTCCTGGAATCTCTGTCCTGCAGGGTTTCAGGCGTTGCTGCATTTTCTGTGATGCTAACTCCCAGCCCCTCCCACTCTCCCACTCGGGCAAACTCTCCCTCCCCCCCAGCGTTTGGGGTGGGGGAAATCATTCCCCTAATAGAAACCCCAAGGTCAGGATAGTGCCCTGGGCAAAACAGTTTAGGTCTTTTAGAATATAGAGGGCACGCAAATGTTTGCCCATGGGCATGCAAATGTGAGTCCAGGTAAAAATAGAATAAATGAGGGCATGTGCCCCAGGAAAGGATAGGAAAAAACCAGATAGGGTCCTTTAGATGTAGAGGAACCTAGGCAAGCCTCTGCTCTTAATGTCCCTATTGAATTTTGATGTGTTTACGAACTGTCCTTAATGTCCCTGTCAATTAAGCAGTGTTGGGTCGGGGAGCATATTATACAGGGAACAAATGGCGAGCTCATGAGCTCACTGAGGGTTGCCCAGAGACCCTAAAGCTCGGGCAGTCCTTTGTCTGTCTCTGCGACCAACCCCCCACTGCTGGACAGAGGTTGAAGTGTGTATCTGACTGGCTTTAGTAAATCGCCACTAGGTGGTTTTGCCTGGGTCTCCCCCTCTGTGTCCTGGCTGCCCTGATCATCCTCTCCCGAGAAACACCCCAGAGTTCTGCCCCCCTCCCCGATGCTGGGCTGTCTGTCCTGCTCTCCCCACCAGTGGCGTCCTCATGTGAGAGGCGTGCAGTGAGCACTCCCTGAAGACCAGGCCCAACACGGTGCTCTGGGGGAGAAACAGAGGACCCTGGTCCCAGAGGATTTTCTTTCCTGGGGTGGAGAGGACCAGAGGGACAAATGGGGGGAGGGGAGGAGCAGGGAGACAAACAGGAGGACCACGGGGACTTCTCCAATGCTGCCCAATGCCGCTTGCGGGCCAGTTGACAGTGAGGCGTGGTGATGGTGGGGAAGAGCTCTGCTGGTGACCTGTGGGGTCCCCAGGTGACTTAGGTGAAGTGGGAGGAGCGAGGGGGCAGCCTCCAGAGGGAAGTCCACCGCTTTCTCTCCCCGTCACTCCTGGACGTGGGTAGGGAAATCCAGGACTGGTAAAGGGGCACAGGCTAGGGCATAGGCGTCAAGTCCGACCAGTCCTACAAGGTGGCCATTGAGCTGCCCCTGACGCCCACTTGTTCTGCACGGTTGTGGGAGTTGATCCCTACTGATGTAGGCAGACAGGCAGATAGGGACGGGCCCCTCCCCAGACGATGGCAGTAAATTTCCCAGGAAGTAATAGCTCTGAAGTTGCAGAGGCCAACCTTGCAGGAAACAGGAACTAAGCCTAATAAGACCCTTTCCTGGTGCCTGCAACAGACCCTGAGGAGATTCGACCCCTCCCCAGAAGGAAATCTCTCGAATACCCTTGGACCTCTTCCTTGATCTGATTAACTTTAGTGATTCAGCCCAGAGAAGACTATAGAACATTCCAGACCATGACATATTCAGAAGATACTCTAAGCCACCTTGAACAAAGGACGGGTGTGCATATGCTGCCTGAGCTCATGTGCTGCTAGCGCCCACGTGGCCAAGCGCACGCAGTGCCCGAGCACGTGTCGCCTGCATCTCCCCCCTTGAGATGTGTACTTTCATGCTTTCATGTCTAATGCTTGGATATGTGTAGGGGCTCTTTCTGCTCGTGGAGAAACCCGGGTTCTCTCCTGAGCATGTTACTCTCCACTCTCTCCCACTCTCAGTCCCTCCTTCCCTTCAACACCTCCAAATAAAAACTACAAATAAAAATTACACTGCTTGTCTGCTCCTGAAATTCCTTTCTGCGAGGCGAGACAAAAACCCAGTAACCCTGGGTCCCGGGTGGCAGAGGTAGCTTGGGAGAAAGTGACTGTCTTTCTCCTCTCCACTCCACGTGAGCCACCCGTGGGGCCTACCGCCATCACTACCGCCCAATTTCTCAGGGAGCCGTGGACCCAGGCTGGAGCAAGGAATTGCTCTTTGCAGGTAAGGACAGTCAGTACCAGACCTTACCCAGGCCTTTGGGGTGTTCCACCCCCACCCCAACCCCTTTCTCTAAAGTTCCAAATAAAACCTCTAATACTGCATTGCTCATCTTCTCCTGAAATTCTTTTTTCAGAGGCAAAGGCAATGGGCCTGAAAGGCCTGGGCAAGGTCTAGGACTGACTCTCGGGTAAGGAGCACAGCTCACAGCTGACTCCTACTCACCTAGATTTCCCCAGCTGCTTCCCGGGGTGACAGAGATGGATAGACGGAAACTGCGGATTCCCTCTACTCCCCCTCCCTCCAGGTTCTCCAGGCTGCCTCCTCTCTCCTCCCCACTTCACTTCGCCCCACTGGCACTGTGTGAAAGCGCACATACGGGGAACACGTGCTCGGGCACTGTGGACCTGGGCAATGACACACTGGGCAGTGAGGCATGGACACAGACAGTGCAGTGTGTCTCCTCTAAGCTGGTTTTTATGTTTTTTTTCTCAAGCCGCCCCACACGGGGCTTTCTACCAAGGTAAGAGCTGATGCGAGATTGGATGCCATGGGGGGTAGAGTTGGGAGTAGTTGATATTTATTTCCAGGCCTTTGTTGCTGCTGGGGCTTCTCTGGGAGGGGTGGGTGTCTAGCCTTCTCTGGGCCTGCAGTGGCACCAGATAAAGGTTCCTGTGTCCATAGGTGGGTCTTGGCAGCCTTAGGCCTAATTGTTTTTTTTATTTCCCAATAACTCATTGGAGGGGGTAGGGGGTGGGGTGTAGCTTTCCCTACCTGCTTGCCGGTTGTACTGGCAACTAGTGGGCAGGTGGGAAAATGTTGGATTCACATCCTCAAAGTCACCGTCTTGCCCGCAGGGTTACAGGAAGCGGGTTTTACGGAGGGAAGCACATTTTCAGGAAGGCTGGTTGCAGACTCGCCCATTAATTCCCTCTTGGCCTGGCCCTGAGGCCCTCTCCGCAGCCCAGGGCTTCTGAATGAGGGTCCAGTGGTCCTTATCTTGAAGTTTGCAGGAAGAATAAGATAAGGGCCTGTCTCTGCCCAGAAGGACTTTTAATTTCCCATTCAGCTCTTAATTTCTTTTGGGTCGATTTCAGCTTGGTGAACAGGACATCAGATGAGATTGGGGAGATAAGTGGAGATAACCCACAGGCCGTGACTGAGAGGAGACAGAGGGACCAGGACAGGGACAGACCTGCTCCGCTGGTAGGTCAAGCAAGTCTAGAAGGAGACATGAGCACTGGCTCAAACGGATACCTGGAGGTGGGGGTGGGGGGTGCTGTGTACAAGTGAGGATGACGGTGGCCCCTGTCCTGGTGTGACCCATGCCGAGGGATTTCTGAGACGCAGGATTTTCAGGGCTAAAATTGGGACTGTCTCCAGTAAAATGAGAGGAGTTGTTCATCCTCATAGAGACACACGTCCTGGCCAGGATTGGGGTGGGGGACACTGGGGTGCAGGTTCACAAGAGCCCCCAAGAACAGTGGGGCTGGAGAGAGGGAGGTGTGTGTGCTTCAGGTGCTTTTTAACGCTCCCCCACTGTCCTTCCTGTCAGGGGCAGAAACAGCTAGCCGGACTGGTCTGCCAGCCCTGTGGCTATTTTTGCCCCATGTCCCACTCATTTGCATCTGAGGGCCTCTACTTAGGGGGAGTCTGAGGTCCAGAGCGCTCAGGGACTGGAGGTGGCCTGGGCCTGAGCGCAGAGGCAGGACCTGAACTCAGCTATTAGGCATACTGGGCTCATGGGCTCATGTTGGGGGTGTCCCCAGTGCCTGAGGTCCAGGACCGGGACCTAGCGTCAGGGCGTGGCTCTTGTGCCTTGACTGGGAGGAGGACTGAGGGCAGAGGCAGCGTGATGTGGGGGTGCCGTGCCAGGGAAGTGCAGCCCCGTGACTCCCTGTGCTCCTGGGGGCAGCCCAGGCGGACTAGCAGGCACGTCCCCTGCCTGCCCTTGAGCTAGTGGAGGCCCTTCCGGAACCCATGCACAGACACAGGCCTGGGAAGGGGCTGGTGCCCCCAAACCCACCCCCTGCTCTCAAGTGGAGATAGAGCCACTCTCGGGTGCTATTGGGGGGCCAATTTTTTCTTTATTATTTACTTAAAGATGGTGGATTTGGGGTCCAGATGATGTGGGCAGGCAGGCAGTTAGGGAAGGCCGCCTCCCAAGGCAACAGCAGTAAATTTCCTAGGAAGTACTAGCCCTGAAGTTGTGAAAGCCAACTATTATCAGGCCTTAGTTCTCGTGGAAAACAAGAACTAAGGCCTGATAATACCCTCACCAACAACCCAGAGAAGCTCCAGCAGAAACAAAAGGTCAGGAAAGGAATTTCAAAGAAGACCATCACCACTCTCAATCCTACCCCCCTTGGCAACCTCCTTAGCAACGACTTTTACCTAGGTAGAAGCCCCACATGGGGGCGGGTTGGAAAATCCCTCTAAAAGCCACCTTGAACAAAGGAAGGGCACATAAGCTGCCCGAGCCCAGGTGCTGCTTCTGCCCACATGACCAAGCACATGTGGCGCCCAAGTACACGTGTCATCCGTCCACATCTCCCCTCTTGGAATGTGGACTTTCATGCTTTCATGTCTAACGCTGGGAAGTGTGTAGGGACTCTCTCCGCCTTGGAGAAGCCCAGGTTCTCTCTTGAGCACATTACTCTCCACTCTCTCCCACTTTCTCTTCCTCTCTTTCAAAACCCCCCAATAAAACCTGTTTTACTTCACTCCTTGTTTACTTCTGGAATACTTTTCTGCGAGGCAAGACAAGAATCCAGAAACCCTAGGTCCCAGGTGGCAGAGGTGGGTCTGGAGAAAGTGACCGTCTTTCTCCTCCCTGCTTCACATAAGCCACCACAGAAGTCACCCATGGGGCCACCAACGTCACAGAGATCCAGAGCTCAATAGACTGAAGCAAGTGCTTTGCATGCAGGAGCCCAGGTTTGTTTCCCCAGTACCACCTGGTCCCCCAAGCACTGCCAATCCCCGCAGCATGCCTGGAGTAGCCCCTGAGCACTGCCAGGTGTTACCCCCAAAGCTGGCAAGCAGACAAACGAGTGAAAGAAGGTAGATGTCCAGGAAGGCGCCGGGTGATTTCTTTTCTGGAAAGTATGAGGCCCACAGCAGGAGGGGGCTGGGGGAAAGGACAGGGACCCTGACAGGGCAGCCCCTGACAACACGTGCAGGTGGTCCCAGTGTTAAGTGACCACAAGCCTGAGCTCAGCCGCCAGTTGAGATGCACCTGGACAGAACAGATTTTTCAAGGTTTTATTCACACACACCGAAACTCACTCATACAAGGGGACTCGGCACTGAGGGTTCACAAGCTGGGACCCCGAGCACTGGGCTGACTCTCTTCTTACCTATTTTACTTCTAAGGCAAACGAAATACATATCACGTCACCCACTTTTCCACCTAGGCAAAGCAGAGGTACAGAGGCAAGCCAGCGATCTATCGGCTAATCCTCCTGTCCATTGTGAGTTCCAAACTAAGCATGGTTTCAAACTATGTCACAGGGCAGAGGTTAGTCAAACATCTATATATCTTGAAGCAGTGACCTCCTTATCTGAGGTTTGGAATTGGAATCTGCATGTCATGGTCCCTGGGGTTTTTCCTCACTTAATTTTTAAACTCACCCCCTTTAGGCACAAAATGGGGTCTAGTTTCAGTGGTCCTGTTACCTTTCACCAGGAGGGCCTTGCTTGCAGCCTCGGGTCAGCTGGGGGTGGGGCTGTGGGTGTCAGAGGCGAGCACCGCCTGCACAGCCAGCCCCATCCTGGCAACTTTGCTGCAATGATGCTGAGTAGGGGAGCGGGGGTGGCTACGGTGACCCCAGAGGGTAGGAGGAGAGCCACTGTGGACTGTGGCAGGGAGGGGTACTAGACAAAGGGGGAGGGAGACACTCCAAGAACACGCACAGAGCCTCAGGAAAGGGTGGTGCCTGAGGGTGGGCAGGAGCTGGGCTGGAGGGAGGAGGAGGAACACTGGGGTCCATGCTTCGGACTACAGTGTCACCTGGGGAGCTTCCCGGAGAGCCCCACTCTGCTCTGCCCTTCTAGTTCTCTCTCCCCTTGCTGATCCTGCTTCTCTCTCTTCCCCAAAGACACCCTGTGTCTTCCTACTGGCTGCCTCTTCCCGACACGTCCTTCACCTTCTGGAATGTTCCTCTCTCCCTCTACAAACCCACATCCTGACACCTCTGATTATCAGAATCAGATTTTTTTTTTTTTGCCAGGGATCAAGCCTGGGGCCTCAACACACCACAAGGCACATGTTCTAAGCCTGAGTTACATCCCCGGCCCTCAGTGGAGGCAAATCTCAGAGTCCTGATTTGAAAGGATTCCAAGATACCCCACCCCCGCCTTTTTTTCTGGGTGGGGGTGAGGAGGAGGGGTGGGTGGTGCAGGGGAATCTTTAGCCTCCTCCAAAGTTCAGATCCCACGTGATTCTGCCCGGTTGCAAACTGCCCCATCTCCTCTGCTCTGGGGATCCTGCAAAGCTGTTCTTCTTCCCCCATCTCGTCCTTACTTGGAGCCATTGTTGTTTTAGTCTAAATAGATTCTCCTTTCTTTCCCTATGGTTGTCCACCCCCTGGCCTGGCTTCTAGTGAGGAAAACGGAAAGCATCCTGTGAAGATGATATTCTCATTTAGGCGTCAGGGGAGGAACTCTGGGGTGTGTGTGTGTGTGTGTGTGTGTGTGTGTGTGTGTGTGTGTGTGTGTGTGTGGTTGCAAATCAACACAGAGAATGAAAGTTGCAACCACCAAAATAGGTTGGCGGTAAGGAAGCCCTGCACCCCCCATGAGATGCTGCGATTAAGGGCATTGGAAGACTCAGATCTCAACGACAGGACATCTGGCTCATGGGGCCCTCCCTGCTTCCCTGGTCCTCCCCAGCTCATGTTTTCTGGATCACCTCTAGAACTCCTGAGGGCCACAGCCCTGGAGTGTGTGCATCTGTGTGTATCTGTGTATGTCTTTGTGTGCATCTGTGTGTACATGTGTGCTTCTCTGTGTGTATCTGTGTGTCTTCGTGTGTATCGGTGTATGCATGTGTATATATCTGTGTGTTTGTCTGTCTTTGTATGTTTCTGTGTGTATGTGTCTGTGTGTTTCTGTGTATCTTTGTGTGTAATTGTGTGTCTGTGTGTATCTGCGTGTCTATCTAGGAAACTTCAGAATCCTGGTCTGGACAGGGAGGCCGACACAGGCACAGACAGACTCTGTGTGTGGTGCTGAACCTGCCCTACCCACCTAGGCCCCCTGCCAGTGCACACCCAGCACCTACATGAGACTGCTGTGTTCCTGGGTCATGGCAGCCTTTTGTGCTACGGAAAAGCTGCCTGTGCTCAGGTGTGGACATGTCACTGTCCCCAGGGGGCAGACTTGTCGCTCTTGCTCCATCCTAGCCTGTTGTAATTGGTGATAACCCCTGAACCACTTCTGGGGACACTGGACTGCAAGTTCTTGAACTTGGCTGGTGAACAATCCCCAGCCGACCTGTTCCCCAGTGTCCATGTGGCACCCCATGATGGCCATCTGTGAGTCCCAGGGGATCACAAACCCTGCTCCTTCCTGCCTCCCGTTTATCTCATCTGCCCATTATAACTCCCCTCTGCCTGCTGCTGGCCGGGCGCCTGCCTTCCTCTGGGATGGAGGGAGCTAATTAACCGAGAGGGCTCGGGTTTAATCAGCATGGCACTGGGGAAGATGGGCAGGAAGGAGCAGGGTTTGGGGATGTGAATTATGTGCTCCCAGCGCTTCATCACCCTCAGTTACCGGCCCATCTTTATTCATTCCGGCAAATTAAATTAGCACTGTCTTTTCAATCTTATTTTCCAGAAGGAGTGAAACAAAAGCAGCAAAGAGAACTGGCTGTCCAGGAGGCTCTGAGCACATTGGGCACCCCCTTGCCTTCAGGGTTCCCTGGCCTAGAGGTCTCAAGAAGGCACGTCTCCTGGGGCTGGAGTCTGAGGCTCGGATGGAGTCAGATATTTGCCTCTTCCTGACACCAGCTATGAGTGGGGTGGCCATCCTGCATCCAGCAGAGTGTTCAACACCTCAGTTGTCCAATCTATGAGAGGGGCCAACTCCTAGCACTGACCTGAGCAGGATTCTGAGTGGTGGCTGGTGTCAGCCCTGACAGAGAGCCTGCCACTCTACCCTGTGACTCCATCCTGGCACTTGCAGGGATGAGAGAGGAGGGAGAGAAGGCCATTGGAGGGTTATTTGCAGATTCTGGCCCAGGACGAGCTCTGGGCTGCTGCCAGTCCTGGGATCAGGGGACACTCCTCTCCACTCTGTCCTGCACACTTTCCTGGGGTCAGTGCACTTGTTCCTGGGCTGGAACTCACTTTGATGATTCCTTGGAGTGAGACTGCAGATAAAAGCGGTCTGGAAGCAGAGCTCAGAGCTCACTACTTTAACCCCAGTGTTCCCCCCACCCCCTGTGTGTCCATCCCCACCCCCCTTTCCTGCCAGGGCGCCTTTCTCCTTGGCAGGCAGACCCTTGGGCCAGGCGACTCCCGGTAACTTCCGGGCTGCAGAAAAGTCCTGCAGGATAATCTGGCTCTTTTCTTCCTCGTGGAGTCAGCTTACAGCAGCCTGATGCCGGGTGGGCTCCTGGAGGAAGGCAGGCCTGGAGAGGTGCCGCCCGCAGAGCATGCAGGACACGGACAGGGACAGACATCCTGCCTGGGCTCTTTCAGGCTACTTGTTACTGCAGCGCTGGCCTGCCCGCGATGACTGATACAGATGCCCTGGAATAGCCGGTGAAAAAACATAGCTCTTTTCTTTAGGAAGACGGCCTTTGTGTAGACACTCGGGTCTTCTCTGTCTCCCCCAGAGCTGGAGTGATTGGCCCCCATCATTGCCAGTTTCACTCTCTGTGGCCTGATTTGTGACCATGGTGGTAACCTTATCTGCTATCCCTGTTCTTGCCCCCATGCCCCTTCCTTGGCCTTGGGAGCTTTAAGCTTTCCCCTCATATTCATGCAGAGCAAGTCAGCTCTCTGCTTCCACTCCTTCTGCAAGGCTCCAGACCCAATCAGAGGCCAGGAGAAGAGCATCCTCCCAGGATGCCATGGGGTCACTCTGGCTCCCAGAAATGTGTGTGTGTATTTGTCATATCAACTTGGGCCGAATTGCAGATTTTGGTCTCCCTGGTCTCACCGTCTGTTCAGTGTTGCAGGGGAAAGACCCAGTTCCTGTTCTTGGGGGTCAGGGGAAGGTGTCCAGGTGTCAGGTGTCCTGGTGTGTGCCACTGAGAGGAGTTCACAGTCAGAGGCTGAACCTGCCGAGACCACAGGCCTGATGGGACCCCGTGCCACGCTGTGGAGACCGGGAATGGAGTCTCCAGCCAAAGCTTCTCCAGTTCTCACTGTGCCTGGCAGGTTCGGCTTCCCTGCCTTAGAGAGGAAGCAAACTTCCAACCTGTCTGCCTTCACCCCTGTGCTCTGCTTCTCTGATAACAACTGGCCCAGCACATAGCAAAGAGGAGGAGCTGGTCTCCTGGGCAGGTTGATGTGCCACCCTCACCCACTGTGGGGTGGGGGCTTGGACCAGTTCTTGGATCCCTCAGTTTCCCATTAATAAAAAGTGACGGTCACCACATCCTGCACTCCAGCCAAATGTGGCAGGGGGTGAGGTTCTGTGTGGGGACACCGTCTCTGTCCCTCAGCTCGTGTCCTTGCCTCTGCCAAGAGGACTCCTGCTTGGCCCTTTCCCTCTTCCATATTTTCTTTTTTCTTTGCTTAAATTTTAACACTATGATTTACCAGCTTGTTCACAACACAGTCACAATACAGTTTCAGGTACTAAATGCCCCACCGCCCATCCCACCATCTGTGCGCTCTTCCCTCCACCGATGCTCCCAGTTTCCCACCCACCACCCCAGCTGGTCCCCTTGCAGGCACAAACATTTACTTCAGATTGCTTGACCCACCACAAAGGCAAATGGAATTATCAAAACTTAGATCAATGAAGATCAATTTGTGAATGGTTACATCTTTCAACGGTGTCACTACTGTTACCGTCTAAGGATTTACTGAGCTAGTCGAGCCTTCTGTGGGATTGTTTAGGCCCACTGAGCTTGGTGATCTTCCATACAACTTTCCCGCCAGATCTGCTGTGATCACACTGGGCTGACAGTACCATGACATTTGGAGGTGTCATGGTCGAGAGGTCTGGGAGCTATAGATCTGGAAGGATCTGGTGACTTGGTAGTTTGATGAGGTTCAGAGTGAAGCTGGGCTGTTTCTATGTTGGAGGGTGTCGGGTATGACTGTGGGCTGTTGTGCCTTCAGGCAGAAAGGGGAATCTGCCCGTCCCCATTCTGAGAAGGCCCCAGAATTGCCAGCCCGAACCAGTCTATCTGGGAAGATTCGGTGGCATCACGCTCTTTTTCAACACTAGTTGTGGAGCTGGGCTGTTTCTCTGCTGGTAAGATGGCGGTTCTGTCCCTCACATTCTAATACACCCTGTACCTCTGGGCTGGAGCAATAGCACAGCAGGTAGGGCATTTACCTTGCAGGCAGCCGACCCAGGTTCGATTCCTCCGCCCCTTTCGGAGACCCTGGCAAGCTACCAAGAGTATCTTGCCCGCATGGCAGAGTCTGGCAAGCTACTCGTGGCGTATTCGATTTGCCAAAAACAGTAACAACAAGTCTCACATGGAGATAATACTGGTGCCCGCTCGAGCAAATCGATGAGCAAAGGGATGACAGTGACAGTGACCTCTGAGCTCAGCTTAAATCCCTTCAAATCTCTCCCAAGCCAATGAGACCTCTTCCTTCTCAGGACCCCTAACTCTTGCTGACTTCACTGCCTGACTTTCCCAGTGTCTGTGGATTTTCTCCTGTTTCATCAGCATCCACTGGGATGTCTCATCAACCCTCGATGGGGGCTCCGGGATCCCTGCTCCACATCAGTGGACATTGTGGCTTGGTGGAGTCTGGTCCCCACCGTCACGTAGCCAGTGAGGGGTGCTGACGTCTGGGCTTCTTGTTTTTCTTGTAGGAAAGGGTTGATCTGGTCCATGGTGGGTGCCCAGCAGGTTCTGGCCAAGGGCATGGGGGTTGTGCCCAGCTGCAGTCCCTGGGGGCTTATAAGTCAGCAGGGAGAAGAGAGCGCCTGTGAGCTGAGACAAAGGATCAAAGAGGGGTGCATGGGGGTATCGAACACCCAGGCCATCATACCTTCCTCTTCCCCTCTCCTTTTTCTCTGTAACAATTCCTTTTCCAGTCTCTCTCTGTCCACTTTGCTGTTTCTGTGTCTCTGTGTGCATCTCAGTCCCCCTCTGTGTCTCCCCATGCCTCGCTCTCTTCATCTCTCTGTACACACACACACACTTTTGTAGCTCCCAATCTGTTTGGGTATTTGTGTCCTTATCTCTCTCTGGGCTGTCCTCATTGTTTGTTTTTCCTTCTCTGAGCCAACTGCTTTCTCCTCTTTCCTATCTCTCTCTCTTTCCTCATCCCCATGTTAGAGACTCCTCTACCTCACCTTTTGTGTGTTTCTCATTTCTTGTGAGTGTGTGTGGTGTGTGTGTGTGTGTGTGTGTGTGTGTTTGTGTATGCGTGACTGGTGTCTGTGCATTCAAAGGCTATCTCAACATTGCTGTCTCTGCTTTTCAACGTGTCAGTGATTTTTTTTTCTCTCTTGTGCTCTCTCCCGTTTCATATTGGCTGCAGGTCCTATCTCGGAGATCTGAAATATTTGTACCTGAGCATCCCAAGATCCAAGAAAAAAATAAATGACTTTTCTGGCCAGCAAATCCTTGGTGAAGGACTAGGTTGCAAATGCAAGGAGGACCCAGAGTCACCTTGTCTAAAATAGCAGGAAAAGCACAGACCCAGAGCCAGAGAACCCACAGTAGCCTTCTGCTTCCCTTACTCCCTGAGCGGCCTTGGGCAAGTCACTCACCCCCTTTCACCTGGGTTGCTTATTAGTAAAATGCTGCTGCTGCAAAGGTGAAACAAGCTAATCGAGGTGGAACTGCACGTGCAGCACACCGAGTAGGGGGTGGACTAAACAGTAAGACTGGACGCAGGGGCAGAGCTCAGGGCCTGGAGGGCCTCCTTGCAACCATCAAGCTGCAAGTCTGATCCCAGGACCATCACGTGGGCTAAGCAATATCTGGACAGCTCTGCTCTCTGTGACCCCGAGGACAGCCAGGGATTCCCAGCTGCAGCCAGGTGTGTGTGAGCACCACAAAGGTGAGTGTGGCCCCCATGAGCAATGTGGCTAAGGCACCTTCAGGAAGCGAGCCCCGGTGAGCACGTGTGAGAGCATTGTGGCAGCTACCCTGAGCACCACAGCCCCCACACTGGGCAGCTCAGGTAAGGGCTCTGGCTGTCTCCCCGCAGCCCGGTGCACACAGATCTGTTTCTGGGTGCAGAGCAAGAGGCAGAGAAGAAATGGTGCAGAATTCCTTAGGTGTGGGAGACACTCAAGGAGGGCTCAGTGGGTGCCCCCCCCCCCCACGCTACCCCCCACCTCTCAGGAATGTGAGCTATGAGCGGCGTCCTCTGTCCTGCAGTGGCTTGTCCAGCTCAGCAGATTAAATAGCACGGGGCACGGGTGTCCCGGGCAGACCTGCCCTAGAAAGGGCTCCGTGGGTGGGGCTGTGGCAGGCGCTGGGTCTGTGGGGCTTCTGTGTCCTGGATCCCCAGGTCCCTAGCTCCATGTCCCCGGGTTCCCGTGTTCCTGGTTCCCATGTATCTGGGTTTCAGTGTTCTAAGTTCTCATGTCCCTGAGTTCCCATATTCCTGGGTTCCCGTGTCCCTGGTTCCTGTGTCCCTTGACTCACATGTCCCTGAGTTTCTGTGTCTCCATGTTCACATGTCGTCATGTTTCCATGTCCCTTGTGCTGCTCTGTCCCTGAGTCTCCCTCACTTTCAGGGTTGCTATTACCTGACCACCAAGTAGAACACAGCTCTGACCTCCTGACCCCTCAGGACATGGAGGAATCTGTGTGTGTTTGTGTTTGTGTGTGTGTGTGGGGGGGGTCAACACAGCTGGAGGGCCGGGCCACGTGGCAGCTTCCAGGGCCCTGCACGCTCTGGCCCTGTCCCCAGCAGCCCCCTCCCATCTCTGTCGGCTAGGACTGGCCTGTTCAGCTTCGCTGCCTGGAACTTACTCCTTCCACCCTCACCTCGAGACCCCTCCTCTGGGATCCATGGCCATTGGCACCACGTGGAGAGCCCGAGGGCTGACCGGTGGTCACAGTCGCATCCTTGAGCTGCTCAGGGCCCCCGGAGAGAGGAGAGTGACTGTGAGGGAAGTCACTGCCTCCTGCAGGCTCACAGGTGCCCCCGCTATCGTGTCTAGGACATTGTGAGTGGGGGTGTCCCTCTGACACCTGTGGCCAGATGGGGTCCTGCCTTCAGGATGATGTCTCTGTGGTTCTCTCCCACTGTCCCCAGTCCCAGGGTCAGCCAAAGTGCTCCTGTGAGAAATTCCCAGGGGGAGCAGAATCCCGGCCGTGCTCAGGGCCCTGGGCTGTGTCTCGACACTTATGCACCCCCCACCCTGTGAATGTGGGGTACCCCACTCCCTCCCAGTGGGGCCAGATGGATGGGACAGCAGGTACGGCATTTATTTTGCATGAAGCCCACCTGAATCCAATCCCTGGCATCTCACATGGTCTCCTGAGCACTGCCAGGAGTAATTCCGGAGTGCAGAGCCAGGGGTAAACCTGAGCATCGCTGGGTATGACCACCTCCCACCCCCAATACTCAAAAAAACCTAAAACCAAACCAAAACCAAAACCAAACCAACAAAAAAGCCCCAAAGTCTTTTGAGACTTAGGCAATGGAACACAGCCCTGAGCTCATGGATAAGGTAACAGAGGCCCAGAGGGTCCCGACCAAATGCCTCTCCCCGAGCTGGGGGGGCAGGAGCCCCTGTTTGCTGGACACATGCCACAGTCCTCACTGAAGGACCAGGGTGGTTCTGAGGCCACCCTGTGTACGAAGGGCCACCTGGAAAAAGAGTTGGGTAGGGGGCGTGGGGTGGCGTGAAGCCAGGGCATTAAGGAGATCCTACAGGAGGAAGCACCCAGGCAAAGATGAGAATTCACAGTTGATTCTCCTGCTTCCCGCCTTGTCTCACTGTCTATGTCATCACACACGCACACATACATGTACTTGCACACACACACACAGACTTCTCTGGTTCCCTGGTGACTCTGGGCCTGGCCCTCCCTAGTGCAGCTCCATGACCCACCCTGGCCCGGGCCAGCCCCAGAATTGGTCAGAGAGCTGCAGGGCTATCCTGGTGGATCCTGGAGGGAAGTTTGGTTTTCGAAGCTGAGGCATGTTTGATTTCAACATGATTTCTGTTTTTTTTTTTTTTTTTTTTTTGCTTTTTGGGTCACACCCGGCATTGCACAGGGGTTGCTCTTGGCTCTGCACTCAGTAATTACTCCTGGCAGTGCTCGGGAGACTATATGGGATGCTGGGAATCAAACCCGGGTCGGCCGCGTGCAAGGCAAATGCCCTACCCGCTGTGCCATCACTCCAACCCCTCAACATGATTTCTTATTCCTTTTGAATGGCTCCCGCCTCCCTTCCCGGGACCTGAAGACCCCTCATAGGGAGCAGTTGTCAGACTCCTCCGGGGCTGATAGGAAGGCTTACCCCTGCCACAGTCACTTGTAGTGTGGGGGTGACCGCTCTGGGGTGCCCAACCTTCCTAAGGATGAGGGAGAGGCAGTGTACGGGCTGGCTCTGCCTTCCCTGGGCCAACCAGCTCCCAGAGGACAAGCCTGAGAACCTTCTTCTGAGAACTCTGGAGAACTCGAGGCCCTTGTCTGAGAGTTGGACATCCCCTTCCTCTGCCTCTTAGGGCCTCTTCCAGGGCTCACAGAACCTTCCAGCTGATCTGGGGCGAGCCCCTACCTCTGTACCTGTGAGTGAGCCTGGCGCCCATGGGGGGTCCTGGCACTGGGGGTCTTGGCTCCTCCAAGAGCAGGGTGGGGACTCTTTGAGGGATGAGTGGAGTCCCTGATCATAGGTGTGGCCTTGGGGAGGGGACGAATGGGGGAGAGTCCTCATCCTCTGTGCACAGCAGCCTCCCCTGAGCCTCTGTCCAGGCTCTCAAGGTGGGGGGCGATCTGTGAAAAACCCAAGACCTGAGGGTCATGATGAGGACTCATGGGTCAGAATACTGAGTCTGGTTCTGGCACACCCATGAGCTGCTGTGACTGTGGGCAAGCTGCTGGGGTTCTTAGTGCCTCAGTTTCCTCCTGTGGAAAGTGGGGAGCGCTGCTCTTCTCAGTAGGCTTGCAGTGAGCAGCAATCGAGTCCCTATGAACGGAGCAGGGAGGGCTGGGCAGGGCTGGGCAGAGCTGGGCAGGGCTGGGACAGGGTTGGGGCAGGGTTGAGGCAGGACTGGGCAGGGCTGGGCAGGGCTGGGCAGGGCTGGGACAGGGTTGGGGCAGGGTTGGGACAGGGCTGGGCAGGGCTGGAGCAGGGTTGGGGCAGGGTTGGGACAGGGCTGGGCAGGGCTGGGCAGGGCTGGGCAGGGCTGGGCAGGGCTGGGCAGGGTTGGGGCAGGGCTGGGCAGGGCTGGGCAGGGTTGGGCAAGGCTGGGCAGGGTTGGGCAGGGCTGGGGCAGGGCTGGGCAGGGTTGGGCAGGGCTGGGCAGGGTTGGGCAGGGCTGGGGCAGGGCTGGGCAGGGTTGGGCAGGGTTGGGCAGGGCTGGGGCAGGGCTGGGGCAGGGCTGGGCAGAGCTGGGCAAGGCTGGGCAAGGCTGGGCAGGGCTTGACAGGGTTGGGGCAGGGTTGGGGCAGGGCTGGGCAGGGCTGGGCAGGGCTGGGCAGGGCTGGGCAGGGTTGGGCAGGGCTGGGCAGGGCTGCGCAGGGTTGGGGCAGGGCTGGGCAGGGCTGGGCAGGGTTGGGGCAGGGCTGGGCCAGGTTGGGGCCTGGTTGGGGCAGGGCTGGGCAGGGCTGAGCAGGACTGGGCAGGGTTGGGGCAGGGCAGGGCAGGGTTGGGGCAGGGTTGGGGCAGGACTGGGCAGGGCTGGGCAGGGTTGGGGCAGGGCTGGGCAGGGTTGGGGCAGGGCTGGGCAGGGTTGGGGCAGGGCTGGGCAGGGTTGGGGCAGGGCTGGGGCAGGGCTGGGCAGTGTTGGGCAGGGCTGGGCAGGGTTGGGCAGGGTTGGGGCAGGGCTGGGCAGGGTTGGGCAGGGTTGGGCAGGGTTGGGGCAGGGCTGGGGCAGGGCTGGGCAGGGCTGGGTAGGGCTGGGGCAGGGCTGGGGCAGGGCTGGGCAGGGTTGGGCAAGGCTGGGCAAGGCTGGGCAGGGCTTGACAGGGTTGGGGCAGGGTTGGGACAGGGCTGGGCAGGGTTGGGCAGGGCTGGGGCAGGGCTGGGCAGGACTGGGCAGGGCTGGACAGGGTTGGGGCGGGGTTGGGGCGGGATTTGGGCAGGGCTGGGCAGGGCTGAGAGGACTGGGCAGGGTTGGGGCAGGGTTGGGGCAGGGTTGGGGCAGGGCTGGGCAGGGCTGGGCAGAGCTGGGGCAGGGTTGGGGCAGGACTGGGGCAGGGTTGGGGCAGGGCTGGGCAGGGCTGGGCAGGGCTGGGGCAGGGCTGGGCAGGGCTGGGCAGGGCTGGGGCAGGGCTGGGCAGGGTTGGGTCAGGGCTGGGCAGGGCTGGGGCAGGGCTGGGCAGGGCTGGGCAGGGCTGGGGCAGGGCTGGGCAGGGTTGGGTCAGGGCTGGGCAGGGCTCGGCAGGACTGGGGCTGAAGCAGGAGCCTGGTGTGCGGGAGACCTGGGTTTGAGCCTGGCACCAGCTGAGAAAAGAAGCCGCCAACATAAACACAAAAATAAGAAAACACACAGAAGTCTGGGGTTAAAACAATGCCTCCTCCCCCTCCCCCCTTTCTTTTTGTGGCGCCGGGGACACAAGACCTGTCCTGCTGAGATGCGGCTCCAACCCTGGCTCTAATTTTTCTTTTTCTTACTTTCTTTTTTAATGGTAGCAAAGTGCATGTAGCATGCTGTTCACTGCACGCCATTCAGCATGTTAAGTGTCTAGTTGAGTTGGATTGACAATTTTTTTTTTCTAAATTGAATCACCGTGAGATACCCCGTTACAGAGTTGTTCCTGATTGGGTTTTATTCAGCCACACAGTGTTCCAACACCGTTCTCTCACCAGAGCACAGTTCCCACATCCAGCGTGTCCCACTTTCCCTCCCGCCCAGTCTGCCTTATGGCAGATACTTCCCTCTCTGTCTGTCTCTTTCTCTCTGTCTCTGTCTCTCTCTTCTTTTGGGCATTATGGTTTGCAGTGCAGGTAGGAGAAGGGATTAACACCCATCCCCAGAGCTCTTTCCTTCTGGTCCAACTGACTCTCCCACATTAAACCTCTCTGCATATCCCTGCTCTGGCAGCCTCCTCACTTTGTTTGTTTGTTTGTTGTTTGGGGGCCACACCTGGCAGCGCTCAAGGCTTACTCTTGGCTCTGTGCTCAGGGATCATTCCTGGTCCTGCTCGGAGCACCATCTGAGACGCATGGATCAAAGCTGGGCCGGCCATGTGGAAGGCAAGCGTCCTACCCACCGCACTATCGCTCCAGCCCCCTCACTTGCTGTCTGGACGGGGTGGGCTCCTCGGAGTCCCTCCTCTCTCAGAGCCAGCGTGTCTTTCGGGAGCTGGTTTGCTGCCTTGCGTGTCTCCCAGCCCACTGTGCCCACTCTCCTCCGGATTCCCTCCCTTCGGGCTGCGTAGCGACGCCCCGTGGGGAGCTGACATTTCCCGCTCCTGTAAGGCTGGTCCTTGGCTGCTTATGGGTGGACACTGTGAATTCTGTGGCCAGGAGCACAAGGCACACACAGCACGTACAGACCTGCGTGCTACAGTGCCAGGGAGGGAACGAGCTCTCCTTTCCCATGTCTCAGTGTAGTCGGGCTTGGAGCAGGCGAGCACCTCACCATCTGCAGAGAGAGACTCAGTGTCGTGGATTTCCCTAGGCCTCCTGGTGCAGGGGTGAGGCTGCTGCACTAGGGGGCTGCAGAGGTCAGGAACACAGGGGTGGGGGCAGAGGAGAAGCTGTCGTGGGGAGTCTGCTGGGCACATCTTGGCCAAGACCTCACAGCTTCCTGCCCTCCAGCGGGCTTGGGAACAAGGATGAACCTTGGGATCCACGTGCCCTTCCACAGCCTGCAGGTGGAGGCCCCTCCCTCAGGAAAGTCGCGTACTGGGTGGTGCCCTCAGACAGGACCCCAGGAAGGTCTGACCTGGAAGAGTTAAGGGAACAGGGCACCCCAAGGGGGCGTCTTCGCCCCCACACTTCCACTGTGCACCAACCCAGGCCACCCCATGGGGCTTGGGAACCAGCAGGGACATATCTGGCACGTCCTAGGGTTCCTTAGACAGAACTGGCAACCCTGCAGGCCAGGCCTGAACTCTGGAGCTCTCCGGGGCCCTCCTTTTGGGTTCTGTGGATGGGTCCTCACTTAGCCGGGGAGATGGGCACTGTAGGGGAGATGTGTGTGTGTGTGTGTGTGTGTGTGTGTGTGTGCGCGCACGCGTGCCCGTGCACGCATGTGCAAAGATCAGCCCTCTGACCATCACCTGCCCCTTCCCTAGGTCAGCAACTGAGGAGCTTTGCAAAAACCACCACGTTCACTTAACAGAGAATCTCACACAGCTTCTCTGGTGCCCAGAGAATTCCGAGGAGTTTTGGAGTCTGTGCCGGCGACCGTGGAGCCAGACCAAATACGCTTCCTCTGTGATAAATCCCAGGCTCCGAGGTCTCAGGAGCGGAAACCCACGTCAAGGTCACCCACACATCTGGGTCCTGCCCGAGTGTGCATGTGGGGAGGAGGTTGGGTCCCCGGGGCCAGGGCTGGAGCTTGGTTCTGCCTGCAGTTTGCTCACAGGTACCAGGCCGGGTCACGGCTGAGTGACAGTGAGGAGGCCCAGAGTGGCTCATTAGCCTCTGGGGCACTGCGTGCAGGAGGCAGTGCGGGGGCTTCCGCCCAGAGCTGTCACGGGCCTGTCAGCCAGCATCCCAGAGCCCGTCCTTTCGTTTCTCACCTGGCCCAGAGCTCAGAGCCCGAGCTGCTTCTCAGGCCGCGTTTGTGTCTGGCCCATGCACTGCTCTCCTGTCCACCCCCTTCTCATTTTTCTTTGGTCTGTCTTCGTCTGGGGGGAGGGGGGCACCTGGTGAAGGGGGTGCAGACTCCTCCAGGCTCCCACTGCCTCGCCTCCAGCTGCCAAGCTTCACGCTGGCTGCAAGGGGCACGAGGGCCCGGCGCTATTTATTTCCTGCTAAAAGAGACAGCCCGAGGGGCCCCCTGGGAGATGGAAGCAGATTTATGGGGTGATGATTAACAGCAAGCCACAGGTTAGAGAAACACTGCACTAGGAGAGGGAGGGGGAGGAGGCGGCAGGGAGAAAGGACAGGATGTCCAGGGTGGGTGGGGCTCTGGGGACAAGGACGGTGAGTCCCCAGGCTGGGTCCAGAGAAAGTAAGAAGGACCCAGATCCTCTGGCTCCTACTGCTGTGTGGTTCCAGGCACCTTCTTCCCCTCTCTGGTCCAAGGTCGAATGCAGAGACAGGCCCAGGGGAAGAGCAAGATCAAGATCCTACGTACCAGCAGGGCTAGGACTTTGTGCTCTTGTGTCCTGTGGCCACGTAGCAGGGTTATTTGACCCTGTGGGAATTGGGGTAACGACAGTACAGAGATGAGGATAGTGAGAGCAAACCCAGGGCTTTTTGGCTCTTGGCCGCCCTTAGAAAAAGCCCATTTTTCTAAGTTCCAGCCTTTTTGATAAACAATATGGACACTCCCCTCAAATCTGGGAACAGAGTTTCTATATCACCCAGCAATTCCACTTCTGGGAATAGACCCCAAGAGCCCTCGGTACTCCTGTGTTAATAGCAGCACTAGTCCTAAGGGCCAGAACCTGGAAACAATATTAGTGCCTGGGGTCAGATGAGTGGATAAAGAAGCTATGTACATCAACACAATGGAATACTATGCAGCTATTGCAAAAGATGATGTCACGCAATTTTAACGCATGGATGGATCTGGATTGTATCCTGCTGAATGAAATGAGTCAGAGGGAGAGGGACAGACAGAATGATCTCACTCTGATATATGGTATGTAAAGAAACATAGTACGGGAACATAGGCAGAGGAATTCAGGTGTGTGGGACCCGAGGCTGAGAACTCTAAGCCTGCTCGGATCAGGACTGGGCCTGTTTCGCCCAGATTTCCCATTTTCTAGTAGCTAGGCAGTCACACCCAAGGACTGTAATACCACCAACGGCCAACATCCAGAGACTTAAAACCAAGCTCCTGAAAGCCTACTTATAGCCTACTTCTCCCTCTGAGAGAACCTGGCAAGCTACCGAGAGTTTCCTGCCCACATGGGAGAGCCTCACAAACTCCCCATGGTATATTCATATGCCTAAACCAGTAACAATGCTGGGTCTCATTCCCGTGATCCTGAAAGAGCCTCCAATGTGGCATCGTTGGGAAGGACAAGTGAAGAGAGGCTTCTAAAGTCTCAGGGCTTGGATGAATGGAGATGTTACTGAGACCGTTCGAGAAATTCAACCATCAACGGGATGATGATGATGATGATGATGATGAGTAGAGGAATAACAAATGCTGAAGAATAACAGGAACAAAGAGCAGGAGAGCAGGAGAACAAAGAAGGAGCTCGCCCCTGGGGGGAGGGAGATAGGCCAGAGAAGGGGCTGCTCTGACAGTGTCAGAGGGAAGTGGTCACTCTGGACGAGGACTGGGGGCTGTAAGGGGGGAAAATGACTTGCACGGTACCCTCTCAGTAACAGCAAGCCACAGAGCCTAAAAGGAAAAAGGGAAAAAGAATTGTGCCTGATAGAGGCAGGCTGGGGAGGAGCAGGAGGGAAACTGGAGACACTGGTGGAGGGAAGTGGACACTGATGTAGGGGTGGGTATTGGAACATTTTACACCTGAAACCCAATCATAAATAACTTTGTAACTCGTTAATTCATGGGGATTCAATAAAAAGCAAGCTAATAAAAAAGAAAAAGTCCATTCACTCCCAGCCTTCCTCTTGTGCCTATAATTACTCTGTTCTTATCATGTAGAGGAGGTTCAGTATCCCGGTAGGCTTGGGGGTGCCTCTGAGTGCAGTCTGACAGTGAGCTGGTTCCTGCTAACTGGTCTTAGCTGTGGTCTCTTGGAGCTGGACCTTGCCCGATGGGGTGGTACTTCCAGAGGTATTGATTCTTCAATGCCTTGAAGAGGCAATTTCTGTCCAGAGCCCTCTGCTCCTGGAAATGGATAGCATATGGATAGCACATCATTTCTGGTATTCAGCTTCCACTTAAAATGGCGATGCCATCCTATCTTCTCAACCCTGACTGGTCCAGAGTTGGTGATGGAACTGGCTCTGGGACTTATTATTCGTTTTCCATACAACCCTTTGAACATGGGAAAACCATTCACAGGTGAGGCAAGACAGGGTATGGCTTACAATCCTGCACTAGAGTGACTGTCCCCTGGGGAACCAGGACACAGCTCTTCCTGGCATTACCAGGTGCAGCCTATGAAGTGAGGTGAAATTCTGGAGACTAAGCATGCCCCCTTACCAGACCTTGGGGGCCAGCAGTCAAAGTTGGCACATGATCCAGGCTGACAATTTCAAGTTCATTTTGCCGTGGTCTAAGTCCATTATTCTATCATTCCCCCTTGTTCCTCTTTCTTTCCCTTTCCCTTTATATATTTTGTTTCTGGCATCAGTGATCAAACCCAGGGAAAGTGCTCTGCCCCTGTGCTCCATTCCTCCCTCTGATGCCCACTCCCCATGGTTCTGGGGGCTAGTCCCAGCTGTGATTGGTGCACCCTGCAGGGTTGGGCTCCTGCCTTCTGAGCCACCTCCCCCTGTCTCCCCTGGTTTCTGCCAGGCATACACAGCCACGTCAGAAGCCCCACTTGACTCTCTGGCCCAGGAAGGGCTGAAAGTCGAAGTCCCTACACTTCCCTCTACCCTTTCTTCCTTTGGCAAGTAGGAAACAGAGAGAAAGAGAGAGAGACAGAGACAGAGACAGAGCCAGAGAGAGACAAAGAGAGAGTGATAGGCAAAATAATCCATAGCACTTCTGGCTGCTTTTATTTGGGTCAGGGTTGGGGGCTAGCATTTAATGGACCATGAAGGAAGGGAGAGAGAGAGAGAGAAAGAAAGAGAGAAGAAAAGTGTCTGGTATAGAGGCAGGCTGGGGACAGGGGGTGAGAGGAGAAGGCACATGGGGAGGGGACCTGGGGACATTGGTGGTGGGAATGTACACCGGTGAAGGAGGGACAGGTGATGGAACATTGTATGACTGAAACCCCAACCATGAACAGTTTTGTAACTATGTATCTCACTGTGATTCAATAAAAAACAGAAAAAGAAAAAGAAAGAGAAGAAACCAACTGCCACTCTGCCTTTAAGGCTGAGGCTTCGGAGAACGATGCAGCAGTGAAGGGAAAACAGCAGCATCCCTGAGCTTCCTCACCCAGCTGCCAGGGCCACACAACTGTGGGTGGCTGGGGGTGGTGAGAGGCCCCAACTAAAAGCAAAATCTTGCCGAAGGAGGAGTGCTGCCCAGCAGGGGTCATCACTGATGGGATGACATGGCCAGCGGTTTGCTGGGTCCAGGAGCTGTCTGTGGCGTCAGGTGGTCACTCCAACTCCGCTGCCCTCCAGGTGACTCTTTCCACTGGAGCAAATCAACGCGGGCCCTGGCAGATGGGCCATGACGGCGCA
This sequence comes from Sorex araneus, assembly GCF_027595985.1. Lineage (NCBI taxonomy): Eukaryota > Metazoa > Chordata > Mammalia > Eulipotyphla > Soricidae > Sorex > Sorex araneus. Next base: position 45,996,448 of record NC_073306.1, on the reverse strand, counting down.
CTTGGCCCAGGCCGTGTTCTCCTACACTTATGTCAGAACCCCCAGAAGCAGTTTTCTTTGACTTGGCAGAGCCAGCCGTGTGCCTGCCCCGTGCCAGTGCCTGGCTCTGGCACAGAATGTAGCCTTGGCCGCCTCGACCCGCCACGACCCACCTGGATCCTCTTCCACCAACTCAGGCTGGTCCCGACTCTGCCAGCTTGGAGCGGGAATCTAGGAAGTCTTGGCAGTTACTCCAGGCACAGTGCCCTGTGCCTTTGGGCTGCCGGCATCACACACCCAACTCCCCGAGATGATCTGGAGACTCACAGGGACAGCAGCAGCCTGAGCAGGGCCTCTGCCCAGAACCCTAAACCCGTCCTGTGTAGCACTCCCCAGTGGGGCCAGGACTGAGAGCGGCACTGGGGAGCTTTGGGGAAGGGAGCACTGCATTCCAGATGGGAGGAGGAGATTTCAAATGTGTCGTCTCTCATTGGCTGTGTGTCCTTACCAAATTCCCTACCCTTTCTGTGCCTGCGTTGCCCCAGGCTGCTTTGAGGATGGTCCTTGCCCAGCAGCCCTGTGTGCAGGCTCCCTTCCATGTCTCTGTCATGGCTCAGGAGGCGCTACCGATAACCCCACTCTCATGTGGGGACACTGGGCAAGAGGGGGATTGGTACCTCCCCAGGGCCTGAGCTGGGGACTGGGGAGGGGGCGGGGACCGGTCCTGAGTGCAGGTGGGGGGTGAGGCTAGAGGGCCCAGAATCTCTGATCTTATATGGTGGGCTCTAGACTGAGCTCTGGGCCACTGTGTCCCCACAGTGACTGCTGTGACACGCTGGCAGCACCAGGACCTTAAAGACGCATGTCCCGCCCTCTTTCACGGCTTCGGGGTCCTTGGGCTGCAGTGGGGAGTATGCATTTTAGCAGACATAACTTCTGGGTGGTCTGGGTGGAGTGTGAGCGCCCCAAAGACAGGCACTGAGAGTGCGCGGCACTGATGTCTCCTTCTCGGGCCCTTGCAGTGGGAAAGCTGGCGTCCCGGGCTCCCGACAAGCTGCAGCGACTAGCGCGGCTCACCCCCCGGGCCTTGTCTTCGTTTCCTCATCTCAGTGTGGGTGCAGAGAAGCACAAAACCGACAGTACGCGTCTGAGTAGTTCACCGGCTTTACGATGCCTCTGGAAGTGATGCTTGTCTCCCGTGGAAAACACCAAAACTATAAAGAAGAGAGAGGGGGGCGGTGATCGCAGCTCTGCTCCTCGGGGTGGGCACTGCATGCATTCCTGCAGATGTCAAATTCCCCTTTGTGTCTATTACAATAAATTAAGCAAAATTTCTGTTACAGCAGTGCACGAAAATGACTCTCCACATTTTCTCCACATTTGGAGGCTGCGTTTGGGTGGTCTGGCTTTAGCTAGGCCCTTCTGTTTCCCAGGTGAGGACACTGAGGCCCAGAATGGTTCGTGAGCATCGCCAACGTCACATAGTCAGGGAGAGTTAGAGTTGAGGTCTGAGTGAAGGCTGTAGAGACACCTTCTATTTATCTAGTTATAGTTTTTTTGCTTCCCTCCCTGCCCCGAGCAGAGCCCCGGCAGCCGAAGATACCCAGAACTCAGCTATAGCCATATTCAAGGCCACTTTCCAGACACATGGACAAGCCTCATGAATGAAGGAACTGGCAGAGGAACCCAGGTGTGTGGGACCCAGGGCTGAGATCTCCAAGCCTGCTCATATCAGGACTGGGCCTCCTCCACCCAGATCACCTTTTTTCCAGTAGCTAGGCAGTCACATCCACAAACTGCACCCCCGCGCCCCACAACCCAGGCGTGTAATCCCATCAATGGCCAAGATCCAGAGACTATAAAGCAAAGCTCCCAGAAGCACGTGGCCGCATTCATGGCCACATGACCTCTTATTGTCTATTCTCCCTCTCAGAGAACCTGGCAAGCTACTGAGAGTATCCTGCCCTCACGGCAGAGACTGGCAAGCTCTGTGTGCATATTCAATATGCCAAAAACAGTAACAATGATGGGTCTCATTCCCCTGACCCTGAAAGAGCCTCCAATGCGGCACCCTTGGGAAGAACAAGTAAAGAGAGTCTGCTAAAATCTCAGGGCTAGGACGAATGTAGATGTTACTGATGCCCGCTCAAGCAAATCAATGAACAACGGGATGACAGTGATACAGTGGTGCAGTTTTTTTTTTTTTGTGGGTGTGTGTTTGTTTTTGGGCCATACTGTTGATACTCAGGGTTTATTGCTCACTCTGTGCTCAAGGATCATTTCTGGTGGGCTCAGGGGACCATATGGAATGCCAGAGATCAGACCCTGGTTTGCTGTGTGCAAGACAAGAACCCTGTCCCCTGTATTCTCTTTCTGGTTCCATACAGTGAGTTCCTCTAAAATGTAAACCCACTGCATACCCCATTGATGTCCATCAACATCATCGTTTATTCTGACTTATTATGAAGTAAACAGCAGATAGCAAACACAAACCCCTCCCATATCCAAGTTCTCGTTTCTTTACATGTCAAGGAACAGGGGGCAGCAATGACATAATTGCCCTGTGAAGTGGGGGTAACTGTTACCATCCTATAGCAGAGGGGACTGAGGCCCACAGAGGTTCTTTCACCAATTATAGCAGATTAAGCGAGCCTCTAAATGCAAAAGAAAATTACTGTAGAAAAAAGTCACACTTGATACAAGATAAACACAAGGGGTATGCATCAGAGATCTAAACTCAAACTGGAAATGAAACTTGAAACAGGAGAAAATCCTCTTGATTTGGGTTTAGGTTAAATGTTCTTCCATAAAACCCTGAGGCATGCTCCATGAAGTACAATAGTTAATAAAAGAGTTCTCATTCAAGTGAAAAAAATTGCTGTAAAAAATTTGTTACTAGTAAGAGCAAGGAAAGAAAAACCATAGACTGGAAGAAAGTATCTAAAATCACATGTTCACCATGAGACTCATATCCAGAACATATAAAGAATTCTCCCAACTCAGCTGTAAAGAACTTGGACAGGTACCAAAGAGGGAATTTGGGTGAAATATAAGCACTTGTAAAGCTGCTCCATTCATTAGTCATTAGGGAAATACATATTAAGGGCACAATGTGATAGTATATATTGTATATATACATATACTATACATACCTATTAAAGGGATAAAATAAAAATACTGACAATGACAAGTGCTGACAAGGGTGTGGAGCATCTCATACATTTCTTGGTGGGGATGCAAAACTGGCCTAGCCACCCTCTAAAATACTTTGGTAGCCTTCGATAACATTAAACATGCAGCTCTCCTAGGATCAAACAATTCCACTCTTGTACATGAATGCTTATAGTAGCTCTATTCATAATCATAAAAGTTTACAACAACTCAGATGCTTTCTATTCAAATGTTTGTTCAACCAGACAAACAGATATTAACATATCCAAATAATGGAATATTCCTCAACACTAAAAAGAAATGCTCTGTTTATACATACAACTACTTGGACAAATCTCAAAGGCGCACGATGATGCGTGAAAAAGCCAGTTTCAAAACAGGAATTACTGTATGCCGGCTTTTATATGACATTTCAGAAAAGATAGAACTATAACGCTGGAGAATAGATCACTGTTTGAGCTGGAAAGCAGGTGGAACTACGAACTGATAGTAAGAGGGCTTGACTGGGGCTGTGGGGTTGTGCTATGTCCTTACGGAGTGCTGGGTTGGAGGGGGGAAGGAAACGGCACAATTTAGTCCATAGGCTTTAATTCACGTTTAAATGCACATTAAAAAACAACAACAACAACCCAAATTTACTTTACAGTATAAAGGACCATGAGAAATAAAATCAACTATTTGGTGAGCTCTCAGCTAGAGGGGCCAGAGCTAGTCCTTGAGCACAGAACCTGAGCCCAGGCTTGTAATCAAGGCTCTGTGGCGCTTCCAGGCCAAGGCCCGATCGCTCCCGTTCTGTGAGTTTCCTCTGGGAGTAGCAGCCTCAAGCGAGGTGGAGGCCTGGAAATCACTGTCAGCGGGATGAAGGTGGAGTCTTGGCAACTCCCCCTTATTTTCCAAGTGACTATGGAAACCGCTATTTTAACTCAGAGCCTGGGTCATTTCAACAAACGTCAGTGGCTGTGTGTGCTTGCCAGGAAGGCCCCCGAACCCCGCGTCCAGCTCCTCTGGGCTGGCAGCCCGGCCCACACAGCCTCAGCTTCCTCCCGGGAGCCGGAGCTGCCTTTAAAACGCTTCTGCTGGTTAGAAGGAGAAACGGACACAGGCTTTGGAGGACAGTTTGACTGCAGACATTAAGAACTTAAAAAATACACTCGTCTGTTGGCTGAGAAATTCGATTCTACTTGCTGGGCTCATCACACGAAAGCAATTAAGATGGGCCCAGTTGTGGTGGCGTGGATTTCGTCATGCCGCGCCTTGGAAATAAACTCTTCCCTGTTAGGGCTGAGCTCTGCCCGGGGACAGCACCCACAGCTCTGGGGGGAGGGGGTACACACCCGCTGTGGGCCTTCCATTCAAATTGCAGGAGAAGAAACCAAGGAAGGAGAGGGTATATGGCTCTCTATTGTGAGATGGAAAGAGGGTTCCTGAAATCTTTCAGGTTTCAAAGCAGTATGTATTACAGGGCGCCCTCTTTGCTTGGAAAAAGAAAAGGAGATAAGAGGCGTTATGCTCCGGAAAAAGTCAATCAGGGAGTGTCCCCATGTAGCTGCAGGTAGTCTCGATGCTCTTCCCCTCCCTCTGCGGTGGGAACTTGCAGGTGGCACTCGGGATCTCCGCCGCTGTACTGCCAGGATCACACTCGGTGAGGGTGGCACCGGATGGAGTCTGGGCCTCACACTTGCGTGGCCGGCACTTTACACGCTCGACTTGCTTTTTCTTTTCTACGCTGCAGTGACTCAAGTGTTTCCACCCTGTTTGTCCACCTCTCCTGTGGATTGTTCTCAGCAAGCTGATGCCTTTCACCTTCCCAGCTGTGCTGGCAGGGAGGTCCTCTGATGGCCGCACCACTGCCCCCTCAGAGATTAGGGCACCTCTGAAGGTCAGCAGTCTCTGTGCCGCCCCATGTCCAGGGGAGGACCCCGAGTGCTGGAGACCCTGTCGGGCAGGGACCCCAGAGAGTATCTGGTTTTCTGCAGAGCTGGCAGGTGGGAATGCATGTTAAGAGCAGGAGTCCCCTCTGGAGAGAGACAGGAAGCTGCAAGCCCCAAGAACCTGAGCTTGGACTTGTCGGGGTGTGGGTGAGGGGAGGGAGGCGAGGAGAGCCCAGTTGGGAAAGGTGCTGTACCCCAGGGTTTCCTTAGGGGGCGACCGTCTTCTAGTATCTCCTCTTCATCTCCACATGTGACCTCACCTGTGGCCCCACCTGGCAGCGCTGGGTCTGCACCTGGGGTGGTAGTCCTTCCCCCCAGGAGGTTCTGCTCTGCCTCAGGGCTGTGGTCAGGGTGCCTCTGTGAGGTTGGCTGCGGGCTGCCCTGGCACCTTTGGGAACCGGCCCTGTATGCTCCACGGGGGCCCCAGGGCTCCACGGGGAAGACTGAGGGTCCAGGTGTGTGAGTGGCAGAGCAAGATTCTCTGGAGTGTGTCCCCTGTGGAGGCAGGTCCACTTCAGTTTGGAAGCAGCCAAAAGGCAGATCCACTCGAGTATGCCTGCTCTCCCCCAGGGTGGGGGAAGGCGGCTCAGTGGTTGAAGACATGCCTTGTGTGTGAGGGCCTGAGGGATGGTCACTTCTGTCTCTTCCCCCTCTCAGCCCCCTCTGCAGCACCCAGAGTAAAGCAGCCACGTGCATCTGACCAGGGATTATTCTTTGGGTGAAGCCCCTCATGACTGTCTGCTGGCCCAGGACAGGGCCCAGAGTTCTGATACCTGATTGTGTGTTGTTAGAGCCCTGGTGAGGAGGACACTTGTGGCCCTCAGGGAGCTGAGATAGTTTCCCTGGGACGTCCCCCTTACCTCCTGGAGTGTCCCCCAGAGCCCTGTTCACCCCCAAGCCGAGCATTCAGTCCTGGCTGGTCACTGCTTGTGAAGGCCTAACTGCTCCCCGCCGCCCCCCATCTGCGGCTCCCTGAGGAGGGGTTGGGACTCTCCGTCCCTCGTTCCTTGGCCACAGACACAGAGCTGGGCACACAGCAGAGTCGGGAGAAGTCCCTGTAGACACAGAGGGATGGGGGAACTGAAGCATGGGCCAGCCCGTTCATCATCCGCCCCCCCAGGGACAAGGGGACGGAGTTGTGGGACGATTGCGCATCCACAAACTCATTTGATTTAATTTCATGATTGTTTAGGTCCTTTATCTTCCTTGACAACTATGGATTGGGAGATAATCTGAAAATCAATCTTTCTCTCTCCCAGATCCCCGGCCCCCTGCCTGGCTTCCCTGACAGCCTCCGCGGGCAGTGTTGGAGTCTCTGCCACAGCCTGGGGAAGGCCTGGCTGCAAGTGTGTGGAAGCGGCAGCCCTGCAAAGCCCCAGGGGAGGCCCAGAGAGAGACCCCCTTGGTGCTGATGCCAGCCCAGGAGACGGGTGGCAGGTCTAGGCTCCTGGATGTTCCCTTCTCTCTCTCTCTCTCTCTCTCTCTCTCTCTCTCTCTCTCTCTCTCTCTCTCTTACACACACACACACACACACACACACACACACACACACACAGAGTCACTCAGAGCATTGATTACAAGAGGAGCACACGCCTGACCATGCACCCCAGCTCACGTGCTTGCGGTGTTGGGGTCCCCGAAAGCAGAGTGATGGGATCTCACTCAGCACATGTGGGCATCGACCTCATGGCCTCCCTCTCCCGAGGCAGATGCTTTTCAGCCCGGTGCCACACTGGGGGGCCCTGTGGGCCGCTGGGGAAGCTGAGCTGGACTTTGGTGACCTAAGTGTGGCCATGTGGGACTTTTGGAATGCAACGTTCTGATTTTCTGCTTTTAGAGATGTCAGAGATTTTTCTTTTTCCTCTGAAAGTTCCAGATTTTTATTACACTGTGGGTGTCGGACAAATTCCATCTGGAAGCAAGATTCTGCTCCAGGGTACTGATTCGGTCTCTGAGCTGAGGAAAGAGCCCAGAGGGAGGCTGGGAGGCAACCAGAGCAGCTCACATTTCCATCTGAATTTCTCCTCTCTGAGACTTAGCTCGCCCCCATGGCTGCCCTGGGCAGCGGGGGCGGTGGGGGGAGCTGGTGTCGGCCACATCAGGCGCTGGACAGGCCATGTCGGCAACTTCTAGGCCCTCAGCCATGCTTGGTTCCACCTGCCAAGCTCAAAGCGAGACTTTTCCACCCGGCTGCACCATCTGGCTTCACACTGGGACTCTGTGCTCTGTCCACAGTGCTCCAGGGCCAGCTCGGAGGTGGCCTCCTCCACAAAGTCCTGCCGGACCCCCCACATGTGCCCATCCTGGGATCTTGGGGTCTGTCCACACTGCCCTGGGTGGAGTCTGCCTCCGGGAACAACTTTGATGCCAACAATGACACAGGCAGGAGAGGACAGGAGCTGGCAGAGGGTCACTACTGGTCTCGCTTGCTCTCCCGATGCTGGGGGGGCCATCCCTGACTCAGAGCTGACTCTGAGATCCAGCTCAGAGAGGCTGCAGCTGCCCAAGGGCGCACAGCCCAGAGACAGCTGCTCCCCACTTCCCCCCAGACCTGTGAGTGCCCGAGACCAGAGCCCGTCATGTCCCCATGGTGTCAACAAGGTGGTCATCAGGCTGGTGAGCATGGACAGGAGGAACCAGGACACCCCATTCAGGCCCAGGTTTTGCTGCCTCTGTCTCGGTGATGTGGAGGCAAAGGCTGTTCTCAGCCTCCCCAGATGTAACACAGAGACATCAGGGTCAGAATATGCACCTGGATTCCCTGCCCTCCGCCTGGGGCTGGCAGATGGTACCCAGACATCCACCTCCACCTACCAAGTTCTCCTGAGCCCCTGGCAGTCTGTGAGTCCACAACCTCTTCCCCAGCACGTCCCTGTTGTGTACCACCCTCGTGAACCACGGGAGTACCTGGGCACCTCAAACAAGGGCAGGGCCACTCCTGGGCTCTGGTGAGGACACCAGGCTCCCTGAGGTGGATACATAGCTTAATGATCATCCTTGGAGCCACGGACCGTTTCCCAAATCTACTTACATGCTTCACAGGGTTATATGCATTTAGAAGGGAAAATACGTATTTCAAGGACTCTGGCTCCTATGTCCCCCTTTGCCCTCAGAGGTCCTGGACAGCCTGTATCACATCAACAGCCTCAGTCTCCTCATCTGTTCAATGGGCAGAAGTGTCCCGTGTGGGTAGGCTCTGGGGCCCTGAAGAACCAGGCATCCTCCAGCTCTGTTTGCTTTGTTCAGATACTGGGACTAAAGGGGACTCAGCTATATTTCAGGATGCAGGTGCCCAGAGATGAAGAGGTGGCTGACCTCACAGCTCTCTCCCTTCCTGCCTCAGGGAACAGGGACAAGGCCAGAGCCGGCCAACTTCTGAGACACTGTGTGGGATGCAGCAGAGTTCAGAGAGGGCACTTCCCTCCCCAGGGCAGGTCCCTGACCCTACACGGCCTGGGCTCGCTGGGGGTCCTGCCTGTCTGAGTGGGGGAGGCCCCGGCTCCGGTGGCAGAGGTGAAAGGCCCTGTGAGGAGGACAAAGGGGGCGAGGACTGAGATGCATGACATGCCTGCTGAGGAGATAATGGGGAGGGGTGACCCAAACCGGAAGCTGAACTCCGAGTGGTCTGGAAGGTGGAGATTGGTGGTTGGATGCTGCCATGATCCCTGATTCCTTGGGGACATTCTGAGTCCCAGGAGGACCTGCTCTGGCCCAAGCAGGTGGTTTAAGGGGGGAGAGGCTATGCGTGTGTGTGTGTGTGTGTGTGTGTGTGTGTGTGTGTGTGTGTGCTGTTTGGTGGGGAGGGGTGCTCTGTGGAGTCTGGACGCTCCTGTTACACGCGGGGCTGTTTCTTGGCTGAGTCTGCGCAATTGTCGCCGGCTTCAGGCCTCCAGCAGTGGGTCAGCCTCTTGTTCCCGGAGGGTGAGTCCAGTCCTCCTCCTCAGGGCGTGGATGAGCTCAGAGTGTGTCACCTGGGTACACTCTTCGACAAAGAGTGACCACGAGGACACAGGTCGCTGGGCTAGAAGCCCATGACTTGACTCAAACATCATTTTGTCGTAAAAACATTAAAAAAACGTTCTCAGAGCAGAAGTCACCTCCCGCGGGGCACAGATTTAAGATGACCCGTGTGTGCTCATGTAACCCTCACCACAGCCAGGGCCCAGAACGTCCTGTCACCCTCGTCCCAGGGGCCCCCTTCCTGTCACACTCTTTCTCTAGGGCCACTGGACCCTGGTCTTTTGTCCCTGCCCTTTGTGTGGCCTTTCCCAGAATGCCTCACGTCTGACACACAGCCAGACAGCCCCCAGAGCCTGGCCTCTTCACTCAGGGCATGGGTCTGAGCGTGGCCCGGCTGGTCAGTGGTTGGCCCCTATGCCTGAGCAGTGACCCAAGGAGTGCACTGATGAGGTCTCAGCCACTCACTGGTGGAAACACACGAGTTACTTCCAGGTCAAGGCATCAGTGAACAATGTCACCCTAACATTTGTATATGTATATTTTTTCCTGTTCCTTGTGTTTGGGCCATTCCTGGTGATCTGGATCGGGGCTAACCCCTGCTTAGTGCTGGGAGTCACCCCCGGTCACTCAGGGACATGTGGAGCTGGGGATCCAACCTGATCCCTACCACATGCAACCCAGTGCTCAGCCCATGGTGCTCTCTCCCTGGCTCATATAATCAATTTTTTGGGGGAATTGTTTTGGAGCTACAGTCGGCTCTGCTCAGGTTAGTACTCCCGCCTCTGTGCTCAGGAATCACTCCTGGCAGGGCTCAGGGCACCAAAGGTGGTGCTAGGGATCGGATCTTAGTCAGTCACATGCAGGATAAGCACCTTACCTGCTGTACTATCCCTCTCGCCCCCTCATGTACTGGGTTTTGCACAAAATGAAGATTTTATCTTTCTAGTGTCAATACTAAGTATAGGAGTGCTGGATGTATGGTAAGTGCATATTCAACTTCATAAGAAAAGGCAAGGGGCTGGAGAGAAAGTACAGAGGGTAGGTGCTTGCCTTACACACGGCAGAGCCAGTTTAGATCCCCGGCACCTTTGTGGTCGCCCAGGACTGTCCAGGATTGATCCCTGAGGACATAGCCAGGAGTTAGCCCTGAGCACAGCTGGGTATGCACCCCCCCAAAAAAAAGAACAAACAAAAAATGAAAAGCCATGACAGATTTTCAGGGGTTGTTCTATTTTATATTCCTACCAGCTTTTCATGAGAATCTAGTTTCTCTATAACCTTGTCAGCACTTATAATTACCAATTTAAAAAAATTAATAGCCATTTGAATAGATATGTGGTGGGATTCTATTGTGGTTTTGGTTTACATTTCCCTAATTACACTACATTAAGGGACTAATGTTGTGCATCTTTTCATGTGTGTATTTTGCATTCACATGCCTTTAGTGAGGCATCTGTTCAAATCAAGAATTTTCTTATTTTTTATGGGGTTGTTTGCTTTCATATTGTTGCATTTAGAGGATTCTTTGGACGTTCAAATATGAGTTCTTTGCTGGATAAATGATTTGAAAACATTTCCTTGCAATTTGTAGCTTTTCTTTTCTTTCTCTTACAGGCAGTATTTAACATGGAACAAAAGTTTTCAATTTTGATGAAATCCAATTATCAACATTTTCTTTGATAGAGCCTGTTTTTAATGTCGTGTCTAAGAACTAGTTCAAGTTCACCAAGGTTTTCTCTTATGTTTTCTTCTAAAGTTTGCAGGTTTATATTTTAAATTGATGTCTAGGATCTAATTTTGATTTTATTTTTATTTAAAGTTGGACTTATGCTTGAAGATTAATTTTTTTTGCACATGAATATTCAATTGTTCCAGCATCACTGGTTAAAAAGATGATCCTTTATCCACTGAATCGTCTTAGTAGTTTTGTCAAAAATGGATGGGCCATATTAATGTGGATCTATTTTTTAATTCTATTCTGTCCACTCATCTATATGTTGATCCTCTTACCAATATTACTTTGGTTTCTGTAGCCTTCTGGTAAGTTTAAAATTAGGAATGATGAATCTCTAAGAAAGCCTTTCTTTGGGGTCCTAGTGATTGGATACTTGTGAGGACACTTGCGCTGTATGTAGCTGACCTGGACTCAATTCTTGGCATTTCATATGCCAAGTCCTATCAGTAGTGATCTCTGAGCACAGATCCAAGAGTAATCCCTAAGCACGGCTGGGCGTGGCCCCAAAACAGAAACCATAAAAACAGAAAAGAAATTCTTTTTTATTTTACAGAATTATTTTTAACTAATCCAACTTTTTTGTGTTTTTATATAAATTTTAGCACTGACAAAAATATTTTATTATAATTCTGATTGTGAATCTGTTGTTAAAAAAATTCTGATTGTGGTTATGTTAACCTATAGACTAATTTTGGGGGAAAATTGATGCATTAATTGCAGTGAATCTTCCAATTCATGATTCTTTTTTATCTTCATTTATTTAGGTCTTTGTTTTATTCAATCAGATCTTACACTTTTACCTCGGTATTTCTAAATTTTGGAGGTTGTGAGTGGTACGGTTTAAAATTCTTTTACTTCCAGCTATTTGTGTAGTTCACAGAGATTTTTGTAAGTTGACTGTGTCTTCTGGTCTTGCTGGAACTTTTAATGTCTGGGATGTGAGGTTCCTTGTGATTTTCCACATAGACATCACGCCATTTATGAGAAGGAACAGTACTCTTTCTATTTTATTCAGCTCGTTGAGGTATGATTGGCAAACAGAAACTGTGCATTCTGTTGTATGTCAATGCTGTGAAATGAACAAGCTGGACTTTTTCCTTATTGTGTTGCTCAGGTTTTTAGTACAACGATGAATAAGCATGAGAATGGACATCCTTGGGTGTGCTTCATCTTTTTTTTGTTTGTTTGTTTTTGGGCCACACCTGGCAGTGCTCAGGGCTAACTCCAGGCTCTTCACTCAGGGACCACTCCTGGTGAGGCTGCGGGATACACAGATGGTGTGCCAGAATCAAACTGGATCAAGTGTGTGCAAGGCAAATGCCTTACCAGTCCAACTTGTCCTTCCTCATAGTAGAAAGGCCTTTAGTGTTTCTGCTTTAACTCTGAAGCTCACCATAAATTTCCTGCAGATAGCCTTTCCCAGCTGGAGCCAGTTTTATTTTATTCTAATCCTGTTGAGAATATTTAGAAAAAATGTCATGAGCAGATACTGAATTTTGTCAGGTGTTTTTTTCTGCATAGCTGTTGTGATTTTGAGCTTTTTCCCCTTCTTCTTTGGTTTGTTCATATGGATTACGTTGATTTTCTCTTCTAAAGAAAGGAAGGGACCCACGGCTACTCTTGGCCATGCTCAGCCTAGGAGGTGCTCAGCCTGGCAGTCCTGGTAAGGTGCCACCAGGGTTATACCAAATGGTACTTTGGGGGACCAGGCCGTGCAACAGAATGAATTCAGGGCCTCACACACCTCAGGTTGGTGCTCTCACCCCTGAGTCATTTTCAGGACCCAACATTGAAAGATTCTTAAGTTAAGATTAGTTTTAATTCATGGTCATTTGTTGACAACCTTATCATATAGTCCTTATTTTTATGTGAATTTTAATACTTATGTTCATAAGAATTATTGATTTTCTTCTTTTCTGATACAGATCTTTAGTTTTGATATCATGGAAATTCCGATCTCACAAAATATATTGGGAAGTGTTCCTTCTCTTTCTCATTCGGGAAGACATTGCTACCATTCTTATGGCCCTGAAATGTTGGTGGAATTTGCCAGCAAAACCGAGTATATCTGCAATATTTTGTTTTGAAAGGTTTTCTAATTACATATTAAAAATTCAACAGATATAGGGCTACTAATGTCATCAATTCTTCTATTTATTTTGGAGGTTTTGGGGAGCCTCCCAAGCCACTCCTGATGATACCCACCCAGTTGGGTCTGAGGGCTCAATGGTCAAGCCAGTGATGCAGTGCTCCTCAGGCCCAGCACTGCTGGAGCCCCCGGGGCTATAGCCAGTCCTTGGAGAGGACACGAGATTCCAGGGATGGAACTCAGGGTCTCAAGAACACAAGGCTTGCCCTCCAGCCCTTTGAGCTATCTTCCTGACACTTATTAATGTCTTGAGTTTGTTTTAGTAATTTGTGTTTTGCAAAGAAGAGCCCCTTTCCCCCGCCCCTTGAATCGCCTATCCCCTTCTCTCCTCTCTCCTCTCTTCTTTCCTCTTCTCCTCTCCCTCTCCTCCTTCCTTTCCTCTCTTCCCTTTTTTCTATTTTCTCTCCCTTCCCCTTTTCCCTTCTCTACCCTGTTGCCCTTCTCCTTCTCTCTTTCCCTCCCCTGCTCTTTTTCCTCCCTCTCTTAGCTCCTCTTCCCTCCCCTGATCTCCAGACGTCTCAGCCCTCTCCCCTCTATTCTCCTCCTGGATCTCTTCCTCTATGTCTTTCCCATTCTCTTCATTTTTCTTTATGCCGATGCACAACATCGGGCCTTATACATGCGCAGCAAGTGCTCTATCGATGAGCTATAACCCCAGTCTTTCTCTCAGTCTATTTTGTTTAAATTGTCAAAGTTGTGAGCATAGAGTTGTTCATAGTTTTAGGTTTTTCTTACTTTAATTTGTGTCTTCTCTCCTTTTTTACTTTGATAAGCCCGACTAAGTTGATCAATTTTATTGATTTTAAAAAATAAACCACATTTCGGTTTTATTGTTTTTCCCCAAGTGTTTTTGTTTCTAGTATAAAAATATTTAATAGCTGTTGAGTTATTTATTTTTTTAAGATGAATTTTGAAATGAAGTAACTCTGCGCTCCACATGATGTAACTTTCAAGAACAGATAATTGAAAATCTCCCTGCTATAGACTGCATTATGCTCATCACTGAAAGTCTAATTCTGTAAACAAGCATTTGTCCCTCGTTTTTGTTTATATTCTCATTGATTTCTCCTCTTTCTTATTTCCTCCTTTCTGCTTGCTCTGGGTTTATTTTGATTTCTGTTACCTACTTATTAATATGAATGTCTGAGAGCTTAGACCGTAGAAGTAGACTTAAAAAAACTTATCAGAGGTACAGAAAGAAATTACAAAATAGCAAAGGGGTCAATTGATATTTTGTCATTAAAAACTCTTCTTTTATTTCCTTAATATAAAATTTATTTTTAGTCAAGCAAAATATGTTTTATTAAAAGAGATTTAGAGATACGTTGACATGTGAGGGGAGAGAGAGAGACAGAGAGAGACAGAGAGAGAGACTTTTTCCACAGAGGAAAAGAAGCTGCCCTTAACAAAAACATTTAACATAAATGTTAGTCACCACTAACATAAATGTAACATACATGTTACATTCTTTTAGTTGTATCACTGTCATCCGTTGTACATCAATTTGCTCAGTGGGCACCAGTAACATCTCTATTGTGAGACTTGTTGTTACTGCTTTTGGCATATTGAATACACCACGGGTAGCTTGCCAGGCTCTGCCATGCTCCAGCTCATTCTTTTAGTTACATCCCAAATAGTTTCATGAAGCAAAATGTATTTTGTGATTTACTTTTAGGCTTTTCCACTGGTAGCTTCTTTTGAAGTGTGCTGTTATACTCATAGATATTTGGGAATCTCCAGGTATCTTTCTGCTACCAATTTATAGCTTAATCCCATTATGGTCAGAGACAGACTTATCTGATTTCAATTCCGTATAATTTTTGCTGTGCTTTATGACCCAGGATAGAGTCTATCTTGGTTAATGCTCCGTGTGAATTAAAAGAAGCATAGTTCCTTTGTCGGGTGGGGAAACCATCTCTAAATGACAATTTGCTGAAGCTGGTTGTGTTTTTCAGACCCGTCTTTACTGATACGCTGTCTACATGCCCTGTCAACTATAGAGAGAGGAGGAGCTGAAGGCTCTAGGGGCCAGAGCCCCAGTCTATGTGTCCATCACTCCCTATACTTCAATAAGCACTTGTCTCATTTGGAAGCTCTCATTTCTACACATATTTAGGAATTCTTTATTTGTTGGTCAGTTGACCCTTTTGCTATGTTGTAATGTCTCGTATCCCTGATAACCTTTCTTTTTAAAAAGTCTACTTTTTCTAATATGAACAGCCACTCCAAGTCTCCTTTCCCCCCACTATATTGAAACACCATAGTTTATAAAGTTGTTCATGATGTATCTGTTACATTCAATATTCCAACCTAGTCACACCACCACTGTCACCTTCCCTCCACCATTGTCTCCATTTTCCCAACCAGCCCTTAAGCCTGCCCCCATAGCAGCAAGCCCACAATCATTTTATATTGCATGTTACCACTAAATGGCTAGTGGAATTATCCAAAAATACTTCAGTAAATAAAATGTGTGAAAATTGTTACATCTCACTATGGGGACACTAAGTCCTTGCCTGAAGGTTTACTAAGCCGTGGTTGCTAGTTGAGCCTTCTATGTTAGTGTTTTGCTAATTGAGTTTAGTTGGCTTCTACATTACATTCCCATCCAATCTGGTGTTCTCCTACTGGGCTGCTAGTATTGTAGAGTTTGGAGAAATGTGACTGTATACTGCAGAAACTCCAGAATATTTATTTAACTGAGCAGAGAGTTCACATGGCAGCAGCAGTAGAATGTGGATATGGCTGCTGGGGACTTTTGGAAGTATGGGGGTGGGAGGAGGTCGCCCACTGCCACACCAGGAAGGCCCCGAGTTCTCAGCTAAAAAAAACCTGATATATCTAAAATTTTGGGTAGGTTGGTGACTCTATGGAGCTTAGTCTGAGATGGGGGAGTCCGACTGAAGGCATGGCACCAGTTATTAGGATATGCGTGCAGCTGCCAGAGCTTTGGCAAGGGAGGGATCTCGGCTTGCCCCCTCCTCAGATCATCCTGGAGTCTCAACCTGGGATCCATATATCCAGGAAATTTTTGTGGCTAGTTGGTTTCTTTTGAGACTTAATCATGAGTCTCTGAAGCTGGACTGATAGATGATCTTACATGGTGGCTGTGGTAGACAGTCAATGGAGGTCTCTTTAGATCACAGCTTTATTACCTAGTGCCTATCGGATACTAGCTCAAGTATCTTTTGATTACTATTTATGTACTATGTCTTTTTTTGCCATCTTTTAATTTTTAGCTTGTCTCTTATTATAGGAGACATGAATTTTTTGCAGATAGCATATGGTTGGGCCTTTAGAGGGAGATCCTATCAAGGATATGTCTTTTAATTGATGTGTTTAGGCCATTTTCATGCAATGGAATTATTGATACAGTTGGATTCAAGATAAACACTTTATTATTTGTGTTTTACTTGTCCTCTATTTTTGTTCCTGAATTTCTCCTTCTTGACCTATTTTGGATGACCTGAATATCTTTATTGTTCAATGTTAATTTATATTGGTCATTTCACTATACCTATTTATATAGCTATTTTTGTCCCTAGGGATTACTAAATAGACACTTTACACAAAATGCACATAATAGTATACGGAAAATGAAATTTAAAAGCTTTATAATCTCACTAGTTCCTTTATCTTCCTTCCATTGTGTTCTAGTTGTTAATATTTTTACATGGCTGTGAGTTCAAGTGTGCAATGTGTTTGGTGGCTGAGATACACCTCCCCAGGTCTCCCCAGTAGAGGAACAAAGACAGTGGGGACTCACAGGTAGATGGTAAAAATGGCCCATTTAATGTAGAGCTGTTAGCATACTTATAGACCATCTGAGGGAGTTCGAGGTATAGGATTGCACATAGATATGATCCATCATTTACAGAGGTAAAGAGCTTCAATGGAGACAATTCTTTTTGGGAGATTAACTCAAGGAGGCACTGTCTCCCAGGGACATCTATATTGCTTTTTTTTCCTACTTTCCTTGCTACTAGTACATATTAAACAATTAAGTTTATTTCTTACTAATACTTGCAGTTATTTGGATAAACTAGGAGATATAGACTCCAATACTTAGTTCTCTTGGCTCCAGAGGCAAGCAAGACTTTTACCATAAATCTCAGACTAAGTCCTCAGACTAATTTAGCTTGTCCTTCCCCATGGGGGTCCATCTCTTAAGTCATAACGGCTTGCATCAAGATCATGCTTTTATGCTTTCTAGACTGTCTCATTTTAATGTTGGGGGTAGTTTTACTGCTAGTTCTGAGGTCCATTCAGTCCCACGGCTAAACTCCCCTTTTTTGGGGTGTTAGGAACTATGACAACTGAAGTCTGAGTAAAGTAATTATGATGGATGCCCAGGAGTAGATATATTTCAGAGGCAATCAACTCCCAAATATTAGGAGCACAGCATTAACAGCCTTTCTGTGTTTAAGCAAAGAAAATTTCTCTATAGTAAAGTATGAAAAGGTTGTAAGGGAAATAGGAAATCAAGTAATTCACTATAAATACAAAGTCCGTAGTCACTGGAAGCTTTGACTTATAAGTAACGAAGCCTGACTTGGGGAATCCAGTACTAACACAAAGGAAAGGTTAAAGATAAACTGCCCATGGTGGGGGGGGTTGTATTTAGGGTGCTAATTAAGAGCTCCTTGCTCATCTTTTCTTTCTTTTTTTTTTTTGCTCGTCTTTCTTAAGAGCTAATTTTAAGAGCACTCTAGGTTAATCTGGGGGCAGGAAAAGGAGCAGTTTACTGATGAAGCCTAAAACACTTAGGTTAACTTGACCATACATAAAAAATTGCATCAAAAGCTGTTATAAATTTTGTTTTCAACTCTCACACATATTTTGAACTCCTGAAGGGAGAAAAAGAGCCTTTCATTTTTACTTAGATATTTGCCAATTTGTTCTCTTCATTCATCCCTGAAGCTCTAAGTTTCTGATTGGTAGGGTTTCCTGTATATGAATAGTTCTCTTTCCTTTAGAATTTCTTTTAGAGAAGATCTGTAGGAAAAATTAGCTTGCTTTCATCCAGGAATGTTATTTTTGTTTCCAGCTTTAAAGATTATATATTGTTTTATTAGGTGTGGAATATTGGAATGTCAGTTACTTTTTTGTTTGTTTTTGTGTCAACACGCAGCAGTGCTTAGGGCTTACTCCTGACTCTGCTCAGGGACCACTGCTGGTAGGGTTTGGGGGACCAACCGGGGTACAGGGATTCAACCTGGGTTGACCATGTATGCAAGGCAAACTCCCGACCCATTATTCTATTATGGCTCTGGCCCCTAAATGCATTCTTAATGTTGTACAACCACCAGTCCATTCCTTCTTTGTAACTCCTTCCAACTTGTCAAACTCAGTATCCATCATGCAGTAACTCCCCAAGCTTCTCAGCAGTCCCTGGCAACCAAGTTTCACTTTCCACCTCTCTGATTAGTCTGTTCTCAGTACTTAATGTGAGTGCAACCATACACCATTTGTCTTACTGTGACTGGCTTATTTCCCTGAGTGTGGTGGTTTCAAGGTTCATGCATGTTGTAGCATTTGTTAGAATGTCTTTCATTTTTTTGCAGGCTGATTAAGACCATTTGGTTGTATCCTAGCTTCTGTTTCTCTGAGAAATTCCTATTTTTCTGAGAATTTCTATTTTTTTCCCCATTTGCTTTGAGACCATTTTCCCCATTTCTCAGAGCATTGTTATCATAGCTGCTTTAAAAAGTCTCTGATAATTTCAATATTTCTGTCACCTTTGAACTTGGCATCTTCTCTTCATTTCCCAGTATGCTGGTGAGAGTTTCCTGGCTCGTGGCCCATTGGGTAACTTGGAATTATATCTTGCACATTTAGAAGCTTAGGGTTCTTTGAGAATTGTGTAGAGAAGGTTGGGTTTTTCAGGAAGCTGTCAGCCTGGTCAGGTCCAGGTTAATAGTCCTCGCCCCTCATCTGTCTTCTTTGGGTTGTGGTTTCGATTTCAGAGCAGCTTTCCAACTGGGCGTGAGCGCTGTCCTAGGACTCCGTTCCCAGAGCCTTGGGCAATTGTTCCCAGGCTGTTGCATCCACACATGCAGTTGTGGCTTTGATTCTGGCACTTCATACTTGGCCTCCTCGCTTGGACGACCTCCTCAAGCACCTCCCCTTCACTTCTCCAGGCCTGGCTTGACATTGCCACGCTCCCTTCCACTCCAGTTTCTTTGGTCAAGGAATGCCAACTAAAGGGCCAAGCCCAAGCTGTACCCTCTCTCATAGGTTCTGCTGAGGCAGGGAGGGGGATCTGTGGGTGCCCACCTGCTCCTCTCCTGCTCTTGTGCAGACTCAGAGTCACAGAGTGTCCAGGATGCACCTGTGGGGCCACCTTCTCCCTTAATATCTTCTCGACCTGCTCCAGTGCCCGTGCTCTGGGCAAAACCCTCAGCTTAGGGACTGCCTGATGGCTATATATATATATTTTTTGCTTTCCTTTTCCTGCTACATTCTTTTTGATACATATCTATATTTAATATATGTCTCTATAGAGAGAGAGGTATATGGCCACTCGACAGGCCCACGGCCAGTCTCAGTGAGGCTTGGTTGGCAGTGAGGGCCTGATGGGGCCACCCGGGCTACTTCGGGCCGTGCTTTAGTGGAGGCACCTGGTGCTGGGAACCATGCTCAAGGCTGGGCACTCACCGTTCATGTGCTGTCCCACCTGAGCCATCTCCCCTGAGCGCTTCCTTCCCGAGTCATTTTATCCATCTCTGTTCTTGGTCTGTTCTCTCTCCCTCCCCCTGCTCTCAGCAGAGAGCTTAGGCCTCATGTTTGCATAATCAAAAGCCCTTGCCTTGCTTGGCTGAGCAGAGAGCCATCTCTTCTGCGCCTCTCTTTAGCATCATAAAATGCTTGCCTAACTTTTTCTTCCTGTTAACTCAATAACAGCCTGAGGCACAGGCGACTGCTTGTTTGGACACAGGAATAAAGTCAAGGAAAATAGTCCAAAGATTCACCCCCACCTGCTTCTGTTTCGAGGAGTTTGAGGAGTCTTTCTTCCCACCGTGAGGTTGGGGCCCTGAGAGATGCTGGGGGGGACAGACCTGCTTACTGCTGTTTCACCTGCCTTTCCAGAACTTCCAGAGCTGTGGGACATCTTTGTCATGGAGATTGCATTAACGTTTGGCCACTTAGGTATGGGAGGGCAAGGAGAAGGGAGGGTGGGCCCAGCTTTGAAAGAAGGAAGGCTGGCCCTAGTCCCTGCTGGTCATCTGGTGGCTCCCCTCCTGAGAAATCATCCCTTTATGTCCCTGAAAAATGGTCCAAACAAGGACACTTTAGAGAATGAGAGGAAGTGCTGTGATTGATGGGGCCGGGGCAGTGGGCATGAATGGGTGGCATAAGGTTCCCTTCCCACTTGCTTTAGAGCGGTAGCATTCCGGACTCCAAGGGAGAGCTCTGAGTCCCTGTAGGGCCATTCCCCTGCCCAGGACTTGAGGCTTCTCTGACTTGTCCAGTCTTTGTCTTTTAGGCTGTCTTTTGTCTCTTAGAAGCAGGTCACAAAGGTCTCCTGGGAGCTGTTGTAGAGAATGAGACTCTTCCAGGAAACCCCAAGGCAACGCAGGAGATGTCATGCGCTCCCTCATGGTCTTGGCCTCACGGTGACCTTTCATCTTCCCCTCCTGAGTGGAGATCAGCCCTGCAGGCTCAGCGCTGGGGGAGACTGGGCTGTAAGGAAAGGAAGGTCCCCATCACTGCAGGCTGGTCAGGGCTGGTGTCCCTGACAGCTCATAGCTTCTCGGGTGGAGTCCGAGGGAGGCAGAGACAAGGCGACTACTTCTGCGCATGCTCGTCCCTCACTGGTGGTTCTGGGGGTGATCATTTGCCAGGTTTATCTATACCCCTGGCCTTTCCGGGACCCTTCCACTCATCACCGCACAGTGCTGGTGGCAGCAGCACTCCCAGAGCTATGGGACAGATGACGATTATCTGCTACCGGCCCTAACCCCTGGCTGCACTGGCCATGTTCTGTGCTGAGTCCGATAACGCATGTCATGGTGCAGCCCTGGGAGCCGAGTGGGGCAGCCCCAGGGCATGCGGGAGTCTGTCCACCATGTGGCCACCCGGGATCAGACTCCTGTGGAAGGATTTCAGACTCCGCTGCTGTGTTTTGAGCAAGGCCATTTCATTGGTGCCCTCAGGCCCAGCTCTCGAACTCTTCTGCGAGTCCATCCCCACTAGGATCAGCTGCCTTGGGCTTGAATCTGCGCAACCAGGAGCGTGGCTATGGACAAGTTCCTTAGCGGGGACAGTGGCCTGTAGGAAAATAGCCTCAGTGAGGACCCTTTTTATTATAAGGTCTAAGAATGCAGAAGAAGAAGGATGGACATATTGAGTGAAAAGTGTAGGCAACTCAGGTATGGCTCCATCCAAGTGATCGGAGAGAAACTTAGAAATTCCTCAGTGCCTGCAACTTGGACTCCTCCTGGAGCTCATGGAAGTTTCATCAGAAGGAAGAGCTTTGATAATTAAAAAAAAGTCTCAGGAGGTCATTTTATTGGGCAGTCTTGAGGTATATAAATCAATTATTCTGGATGGAGGTATGGGTGATGTGTCCATGAGGCTGAGGTTATGGATAACCCAAACCACCCAGGACCTCAGAGGGGGAGACTATAGAAATCTAGAGAAAGCAGGTGTGGGTTTCAAGTAGACAGAAACAGGAATGAGGGGCCAGGAGAATGTCCAGCAGTTAGGGCGTATGCTAGGCAGTTAGCACATGCACCTGACCAAGGTTCAATTCCTGGCACTTCATGGTCTCTTGAGATAGCCCTGGAGGATCTGAGTCCTGTTGGGTGTTGCCCTGGAGACCCCCAACATCATCACAGTAGACTGGGTAACTCCCAATGATGTAAGCAGGTAGATAGGGAAAGGCCTTGGACAATGAAATGGGTCAGCAAAACTTCTGGGAGGAAAATTCCAAGGCTGATCCACTTTGTGGATATGGATAAGACCTTGAGCAGCAGACCCTGAGGAGATTGGATCCCTCTCCATGAAGAAAATTCCTCGAATTCTCTTGGACCTCTCCTTCAATCTGATTAACTTTAGTGATTCAACCCAAAGAAGATCATCACCACTCCCAACCTCCCTGGCAACCACCTTAGCAACGGACTTTTACCTGGGAAGAAGCCCCACATGGGGGCAGGTTGGAGAAACCCTATGAAAGCCACCTTGAACAAAGAAAGGGCACACATATGTTGCCCGAGTCCATGTGCTGTTGTGCCCACGTGGACAAGCACATGTGGCGCCTGAGCACATGTGTCGCCCGCATCTCCCCTCTTGAGATTGTACTTTCATGCTTTCATGTCTAATGCTAGGATGTATGTAGGGGCTCTCTCCCCCTTTGGAGAAGCCCTTGTTCTCTCTCGAGTGCGTTACTCGTTACTCTCTCTCACTCTCTCCTCCACCACACCTTAAAAAACCCTCCAAATAAAATCTATTTACTTCACTGCTTGTCTAGTCCTGAAATTCCTTTCTGTGAGGCAAGACAAGAACCCAGTAACCATGGGTCCCCGGTGGCAGAGGCAGATGGGGAGAAAGAGACCATCTTTCTTCTCCCCACTTCACATAAGTCACCCGTGGGGCCCACTGACATCACCGATATCATAGGACCTGAGTAGCATCAAATTCTTAGGTCCCTGCATTGAACTGTTGGCCTGGATGGCCAAGAATGGCCAGTGGATCCAGGCCCTTCAGAGCACCTTTTTGGGAGGATTCGCCACCACCAACTAACTGACTGACCAGTGAGCCAAATAAATAACCAATCAAACAAACAAAAACCAGGAGAGAGAGAGAGAGAGAGAGAGAGAGAGAGAGAGAGAGAGAGAGAGAGAGAGAGAGAGAGAGAGAGAGACAGAGAGACAGAGAGAGACAGAGACAGAGACAGAGACAGAGACAGATAGTGTTTGTGTGTATGTGTCTCTATGTCTCTCTGTGTGTGTGAGAGAGTGTGTGTGTGTGTTTGTTTGTGTGTTTGAAAGAGAGAGTGTATGTGTTGGTGTGTGTATGAGAGAGAGAGAGAGAGAGAGAGAGAGAGAGAGTTAGCCAAAAAGCAGACCACAAGAGTGGTCAGGTTGCAGGCTGTGGTGCTGGGCAGGGCCCAGGAGGACCTGTGGTACTGTGGTATGGGAAACAAACTCTTTAATTGCCTCACAGTGAGAAGATGGGAGAGTGCTATGGGAGCATCTGGGCACTCAGAGTGACAACTAAGTGACTTCCCACCAGGAGGGACCCAGATCTGTATGTCACCGCAGCTGAGCTGGGTCAGGGAGTCTTGGGGAGATGCCCTTGCAGATGAGTGAACCCTTCCTCCCCTCTCCTGAGCAGGGTCTCTTGCCCACGCTCAGAAGACTTGGGTCTCAGGATTCCTTGTCTGTGTAGAATCACATTGGTTGCCTTGAGCTGAATTCAGGCCCGTCACACCTCTGACTTCTGGAGAGGGACGGGAGTGTGAAAGGTGGGTGGGGGCTGCTGGTCTCCACACTCTTCCACACACTAGCCCTGATCTCGGATGAGGGTGGATGGCTGCAGCTCAGATCTCCCACTGACATGTGTGTGTAGACCACAGCGTGCTCTCTCCACGTTCCATAGCCTGCGCCCACCCTGGTTCTGTAGTTCACTGCATAGTCATGAGTTCACTGCATAGTCAGGGCCTTTGTACAATGAGGAGTCAGGATTGGAGACTGTTCTGGCCTCCAGCTGGCCCACCACTCTGTGCCTTTCGAGTCTCTGGATTCTGCAGCCTCTGCGGAGGTGGTCCTGGTCACTCGGGTGAGGGAGAAGATGGGACTCACCGGCTGTGTCTCCTGAAGCATTCCAGTGTCACAGTTAATACTGGTTCCGTGTCTGCTGCTCGGTCACTCTCATCAGACACCTCTCTCAGAGTTGGCACCTGGATCCTTCCCACTAATGAGGTGCTGCTGGGAGACTCCAGCCCTCACCCCAATCTGTTTCTGTGCCCTTCCTGTCACATCCAGCAAGACAGCAGCATTGAAGCTGTCGGTCAGCCACGGGGATTGAGCAAGCACCTTGCTGAGGTGAGGGTCTCAGGGCGCTGGTCTGGGCTATGGAGGGGGCACCCCCATCATCCTCTGTGTGTGTGGCCCCCTTGGAGTCAGGGCTGGCGGGTATGGCTGGATGATTCTTTGAGAAAGACACCACCACACTCTGAGAAGAGTTAATGACAATCCATATGGGAACCAAAGGCTCAGTGCGGCTTTGCAAGCTCTCTCCATGGTGCCGTCACTTGGATCTTATTCTCCTTGCAGTCACAGGCTACCCGCATTTTCTGGCCTCCTGTGCACTGATGTTCTTATCACTGGCTTATTCCGACAAAGGACTCTGAGCAGAAGTGGCACGTGCCACTTCCAGGCTGAAGCAGAGAGGAGCGAATGACTCATCCACGTTGCTGTCACCAGCTGGAGGCATCTTAAGGTCCCCTTTGCAGTTGGCCAAGATGCAAGACAGAGCAGAGCCAATACCCACATCAGACTGTGATGTGAATGAGAAGCTGTTTCCATTCCGTGATGCAAATCAAGTTCTGTAGGTGGGGATGGGACCAATATTTCTTATCCTGATAGAAGGGGGCCCCTGAGAACTGGAGATGGGCTCCTCTGGGCAGGGATTTTCTGTCTGTCCACTTGTGTGTACCAGTGCTAATGGTCATATAGAGGTTTATTAATGAACTCTCCTAGGGAAGAAGGAAGGAAGGAAGGAAGGAAGGAAGGAAGGAAGGAAGGAAGGAAGGAAGGAAGAAAGGAAAGAGGGAAGGAAGGAGGGAAGGAAGGAAGCAAGAAAGGAAGGAAGGAAGGAAGGAAGGAAGGAAGGAAGGAAGGAAGGAAGGAAGGAAGGAAGGAAGGAAGAAGGGAGAAAAAGGTGGGAGGGAGGGAAGGAATAAATATAGGGAAAGTCTTGGAACCTCCAATGTGTCCCCACTGGACATGCAGAAGTGGTTGATACTCAACTCTGTCCTTTTCCCTCTTTCCTCTTGGCTCAGTTTCCATGGCCCTCACTCCAACAAGTCCTCACTTCGACACTTACTCTGCCACCTCCTGATGTCACTTCCCTGTGAAGCAGAACATTCTAGCACCTTTTGTAAATCACAAGTCTTCCACCACATTGATGCCCAGGAGCGTCTGTGTTCCCTGTGAAGTGTTTGTCACTAGCCATTGGCTTGGAGGCTGCCCACCCAGCTTCTCTGGAAACTTTCAGCTGAGGCAGCACTGGGATGGGACATGTTGACATCCAACCCAGAGACGCCGCACAAAGGCCTGGATCTGAGAGTGTGGCCCAGCTGGTGTGGGAATGAGAGCAGAGCCCTGCTCCACTTCTCCCACTGAGTGGAAGGACTGCGGTTGTGAGGTCTCCCCAGCCTCTGCTCCCTCCCCACAGGGTGAGTGGAATGAAGAGACCCCACTTCCTCCAGTGCCTCTCTGGGGACTAAGTGAATAAATTCACTGTTTGCTAAGGTCACTGGTATATCAGCGGTGGCCTGAAGCCCAGCTCTGTGGCTTGCTGTTGGCCATCTTCCCCCAGGTCCTCAATGCATGCATGGTTGAGTCTAGTGTTCCCTTCTTCTAAGAACATGGGGCAAAACTGAATTAAGACCCACCCTAAACGTCCCACGTGGAGACACACTCTCTCCTTCACCCTATGGTCAAACGTCTGCCTCTTTAAAGACCTTTTCCCCAAATATGCTCATGTCCTAAAGCTGTCTCAGGGCTTTGTTGTGGGACCTCTGCAGGGTCCATCAGTTGTCTGACCCTCCGACTCTGCAACCCATTCCAGGGACCCTGAAGCCCTCCCTCTCAGTGTCTTCTCCATGACCTTCTCCACGGCATTCACTGAGCTTTGCCGAGTGGCAGGTGCGGTGCTGGGTGTTGGGGGCTAGTCTGATAAACACTGGCCCTGGGAAAGCAAGATTCTTGCCAGCAGTCAGATTTGGAGACAGTGGGAGGACAGGCCAGAGAGCTTGACCTGTCCCTCAAACCATGCAGCAAGATGGAAATAGGAAGCTGGTGTGTGGGGACACAGGGAACAGGAAAACTGCAAGGAAACTTTGTGCACAATAAGTGATAGGATGGAAGGAGTAGTGAGATCACTGCCTAAGCACCCCTCTGCACCTCTGTGTCCGAGCACCCCTGTTTAGAGGAGTGGAGGCTAAGAGAGCTAAATAAGTTCCCTCACTCTTCAATGCCCGGGGAAGTCAAAGTTGGAAATAGATCCTGTAGGACCTTTGGCCCTTGTTCCTCAGTGTCCCCCACAATGAACACACTGTACTCTGCTACCCCCTAACAATCCTGGGGGTGCCCTCAGTGCCCATGACTCTGACCATCAGAAAGAGCTCCTTTCCTCTGAGTTGCCACCTGCCTTCTGGAAAAGTCTACCAGCTGAACAGAACCATGAGGTTAATCTCCACAGTAACTGCAAAACAAATTTAATAAAGTCCATTAAAGTGTGCAATCTCAGACAGTACAGAATGTGCTTCAGACTTTTTTTTTTAATAATTACTAGCACCATGGAAATTGCAGGGATTAGAGACTTGGCTGGAAACTAAGTTGGATTGTGTCATCAAGAACGTGCAAATGAACCAAAACTCCAGCAAATAATGGATTGAGGTGGCCAGGGATTTGCATTAAATTAGGAAGAAGCAGGTCTGTGTCCATTAACTCCCGAGGGACTGGCCTTGACCTTCTAGGCTTTGATTCGCCTTCTAGGTTTTGCTTGGGCAATTGAGAGGATACCAGGCAGTGATTTGGTGGTAGCGTCTTTTCAACAAATGGACTCACTGTTCACCTATATTTGTTGGGGTGAATCATTTTTTCAGGTCAGACACACTCTCTCCTTCACCCTATGGTCCAAGAAGGAGGAGAGTTTGGGGACGCACTGTCCCTGCCTCTTTCCACGGCTCGCTGTGCAGTGCTGACTGACTCGCACCCTTCTCACCAAGTGTGAGTTTGCTCATCTTTTAGATACTGGAGTTAACTCATGAGATGAAACTTAATTCGACACTTGGTTTTAATAAACTCTACTAGGCAAGAGAAAAAGTGGGTAATTTGTGACTTTTATGGCCCGTCCCCTCCCCCCTCAAGCCCTACTAAGGAATATCAACCATAACCTTTAAACCGTTAGTGAGTGCTTTTGCAGAATTGTTGTGAGACCGATTCATCACACAATTCGTCACCTGTTTTTGCCATCAAGCCCTTTGAAGGATGACTTTTCAGCTCATTCCAACAAGGGCTGAAGTTCACACCCACCTTGTCCCTGGGCTAGCCTTTTGGCCTCTACCCAACAAAGAGGATGGAAATGGAAGTTTTCTGGTTCAGAGTCTGGGCCCCAAGATACCGAGCATTCTTCTACCCAATTGTATGTAATTTTACTGCTACCGTAAACACCAGCCTGAGATAGCCTACTGAAAGGTGGGAGATCCTTTAGCCAAGTAACCCCCATGACTGCATAAGTCAGTCAGATAATGGTCACACATTTGAGTAAAATCATCAGCTAATGCTGACCACAGACAGCTGAGTAAGTCAGTTGCAACCCACTAAGCCTGACAAGACCAAAAAAAAAAAAAAAAAAACACCTCTCTTAGTTGGGCTACAGTTAAATACTGGAGTTAACTCACAAAGGAAACCAATGATTATTATGTAAGACACCAGGTTTTAAGGTTTTAAAAGAGTCAGGACAAACATGCACTGTCTTGTGTTTTTCCTTCAATAATTTTTTTTTCTTGGGTGTCTGAGATCAAACCCCGGTGCTCATACATACCGGGCGTGTGCTCTCTTACTGAACTACATCCCTAGTCCCCTTCAGTAATTTTCAGCAATAACAATGATCCCTGTTTTACAAATGGAAAGTGGAGGCTGAGTGAGGTAAAGATTTGCCTGCGGTCACCCTGCTAGTAATCACAGAGCAAAAATTCAATCCGCTTTTTCCTGATTCATCTGTCAATTTTGATCTAGCTGAAAAATGTCTATTACTGGAGCGGCAAGTAGGTGTATTTCACATGCTGGGGTGATTTTGCTGGCCCAGTCTACTTATAATGAGGAGTTGGAAAGATGCAGACAAAAATCAGGTCCTCTGGCAGCCAAGGAGCGTCTGTCCTGGGGTTGAAGGTGGAAGCAGTAGGGCCTTGCTGCAGGCCCCACGCATGCCCTGTGTGTGGCCCAAACCAAGGTAGGAGGGAAATTGGGCTGTCACAGCAGGATCAGTCACAGCTAGGGTGTCCGTGAGCCCTGCTTCACTGACCTGAGATGATTGTACCCTCTTCCTACTTGCATTCAGACCTCACTGCCACGCCAGCCAGCAAAGGGGGTTGCCCTTAGGCGAAATTTCGGCTTAAAAGAGATGATGGGAGACAAAGCATTCAATTTCCAGGTAGCAGTGAGGGCAGCAGGACAGCCATCTCTCATTCTTCCCTCAGAATTCACCAAAGGCAACAATAACACAAAATGAAACACAGAGGAGTTTATTCATGCCCCTGAATTCTTATTGAGATAAGAAAAAAAACCCATAGTCCTAAACCATAGACTCTGAAGGTTTCCTGCCTAAAGACTGTGGAATTTAGGCCAGCACAGAAGGAGACAGAGAACCCATGCAAATACCTCATCGGTTTTGCAGATATAAAAGTTAATGTATTGTGGGATACGTCCCCAGTCTAAAAAACTTCATCCCAAACTCCTTGGCTTAAAGCTCTGATACCCAACCCAGGGAGTATTTACTGGCCACACTGACCACGGGGTGTCAAACATTGAGCTGGATTCCCATGGAAGAAATAATTAGTGTGGACAGGGAAACCCACAGGGAAACTTCAGCCTGCCCCCCATCCCATCTTGCCTCACTCTTCCCTCTCAAAAAGAGCTGGCCCATCCACAAATGAGTTAGGACAAAACCAGCGCAGGTACTGTGCACAGACCCTGGCTAAGGGAGAGGGAACACAAACAAGGCAAATAAGGAAAAGACCCGAGAGGAAGTGCTTCAAGAAACGGGAAAATAATTGTTCTTCATAGTCTCGATTTCAAATGACATAATGTCTCTCTAAAAAGACTTCATCAGAAGTTGAGGACTGGAAGATGTGATTATGAAATAACAGCATGAAATAAAAACCGAGCTGGCTGTTCTTAGGAATGAAGTGGAAAGAAAAAAGAAGCCACAGAAGAAGAGAGTAAAACCACATTAGAAGCACCAACAAATAAAATGAGTGTGATGGACATTGTGGGTGGGTTATAGAAAGTCACACATTAAAGAGGATTTTTCCCTCTTCAAGAGTAGATTGATGAAAGTCATAAAAGACAGACAAATATAAAGTCTTGAAACAAAGACATGAATCTGTTGGTCCAAGGTGCACATTCTCTTCCAGAGAAAATTGCTGAAGAAATATCAGTAGTAAGAAAATATGAACAAGAGGACAGCATTTAAAAAAATAGAAGATTCAACTTTTTATCTACAGAAAGTAAATTCTCAACATAGGAGGAAATGAGGCAGGCACAGCCTTCTCTTGGAATCAGGCTAGAAGACAGTAGAATAATGTTCACAAAGTTCCTAAGGAAAGAAAATGCAACCCTCAGATTTTATACCCAGCCAAGCTGTCTTTCCAGTTAAGAATCCAAAAGATGCCCCATGTCTGCAGAGCCTGGGGAAGAAAATTCACAAAGCTTTCTGGAAAAAATTCTGTTACCAAACATTTGAAATTTAAAAATACCTGAGGAAAGGCAAAGATATGGTTAACAATGAAAAATTAAAAAGGAATGAAGGGAAGAAGGACAGGGGTGGAAAATGGAGTCTATTTAAATGCAGAACTTGCTCTAAATTGCCATGAGAATTATGCATCCTGAACAGCATGACATGTTATAAACCCTGACAAGGTAATAAGAATGATTTAAGGGACACCGTGAGCGTGATAATTTCCAACCTTTATTACCAGGGAGTCAATACATTTAATCTAAAAGAAAAACATATAGTTTTTTAAAAAGCATGACCATAAGCTCTTACTATTTTATAAGCTTTTTTTAAAACTATAGAAGTGCTTTTAGAAAAAAAAAACTCTCGTGAAACAATATTTATCTGAATTTAATACTTCAATTTAGCCTCAATTTTAATTATTCTGTTAAAGTTTAGTGAAATTGTATTTAATATCCCTTTATTTGAGAAGCTTGCATAACCTCATTTTTCTTATTAATATTTCTCTTTATATTACACGTGCACAAAGAGGTATCTAGAATGAGATTTAAAAATATAGATTCTTTTGGGATGATATAACTTGAATGCAGTGCTGGTTTTATAATATCAAAGTTTGTTATTTTGTTTAATTGGGAGGGTATCCCAAGCAGTACACAAGAGGCCTCAGGGCTCCTCATGGCAATTCTTGGCTAATGAGGCTGGAGGTTCCATGCAAGGACCAAGGATATGGTGCAGTTTGGTCCTGAGATGCCAGGGATTAATCTAGGACACTCAGGCATAAGGGGAAGGCTCAGAGATGAATCAGGGAGGGCTTCCTGAAAGAGACAGTTTCAGAGATAAAAGGCCCAGTGGTGCCTGGGACTTGGAGTAATAGGGATGAAACCCAGGGCCTTACACATACTAGTCTAAGTATGTCCTGCCCCAACACCCCTACCCACAGCCTGCAAATGTGCAAGTCTGTCACCTCTCTGAGCCTCAGTGTCCCACTCTGTGAATTGGGCGTGAGGCAGGCTTGCCCTCACACAGTGATGAGGCCCTCCTCTCTCAGGGGACTCCAGAGGGCTCTGGGGTCTGAGAAGGTGATGGATGGAGGGGTGCCCAGTGCCACTGGGACGCTCATGAGTAGAACCCTGGAGACATGTCTCTCCTGGGGACACTCTTCTTCACCTGCCTTAAAGCAAAGTATGTCCAGCCCTAGGTTTTAGGGAAAGCTGACTTGGGCAAACTGCAGAGTGGACGGGGGATCAGTGGCAGGCCTGGGGTGCAGCTGAGCTGAGGAGAACAAAGAACCACAGCACTCAATGATCCGAAGCTTCAGCTGCTTCAGCCAGTCCTAAGGGAACCAGCCAGGGATGGTGGCCTTGGGAACAAGGTGAGGGGAGGGAGGAAGGGAGGAGTCAGGCCAGACCCTTTTCTCTATGTGTCCGCAAGCAGGGGTCTGAGACACAGAGAGTGGTGGGATGCGGAGACCCTACCCCGGGGCACCTAACTTAGCGTCTCCCAAAGTGGGCGAGCAAGATGGCCCTTTATCAGAACACGATTTACAAATGCCTCCTTCCAGTCTATGGCCCTTCCTCTCTTACCTGTCTGTGCCTTTTGAAGAGAAGAAATTTAAAATTTTGATGAGTTTTAATTATCAATTAGTTCTTTTATGAATTCTGTTTTTCAGGTTGCTTCTAAGAAATATTTGCCTCAGCAGATATCAAAAAATATTCTCCTCTGTCTTCTTATGAAGATGTTATAGTTTTAGGTTTTCCATTTAGGTGTGAGATTACATAAAGTTAATTTTCATATGTGGCCTGAGGTCTGGATTGAATTTCATTTTTTTTGCATGTATGAATATTGAGTTATTCTAGCACCAGTTGGTGAAAAAAACCTGTCCGTTCTCCAGGGAACTGCCTTTGCACCTTTATCAAAAATCAATTGCTTTTGTATGGTTGTGGGTCTATTTTTGGAGTTTTTATTCTGCTTCATTGATCTGTTTGTTTCTTTTTATGCCAAAGTCACACTATATTTAATCATGTAATTTTATAATGAGCCTTGAAATCAAGAAGCATTTGTCCCCTTTGCTCTTATTTTCAAGATTGTTTAATCTGTTGTTGATCTTTATATCTGCAAGTAGTTTGGTTTCTGTTTGTCAATATCTACAAAAAAGCCTATAGTTTTTCTCAAGTTTTCTTGAGCTCTTTTGATCTGGTGGAATTATAGTTTTCATTAAATTTGGAAAATTCACTGTCATTATTATTTCAAACATTCTTTGATGCCTCCAATTTGGAGTACTCCAGTTGTACATGTATGTTAGAGTTTGACTTTGTCCTACAATTCTGCTCATTTAAAAATATTTGTTTTTTCCCTCTAGGTTAGTTTGAATGGTTTATATTGCTACAGTGTCAGGTTCATTAATTTTTTTGTCTGCAATTTCTAATCTTCTGTCAATTCCACCCACTATATATTCTGTCTCACACAATGTAGTTTTCTTTTTGAAATGTTTCATTTGATCTTTCTAAATATCTTCCATGTCTCTACTTCTCTTTGAAAGCATATGGAATATGTTTATAATAGTCATTAAAGTCCTTGTCTGTGAATTCTATCAGCTGTATCACTTTTGAGTTGGTTTTGATTGATTCATCTATTTCTTCATTATGGGTTGCACTTTCCTGCTTCTTTGAATGCTGCTAAGTTTTTAGAATCTGAAGCCAAGGCGTCTTTAATATCTTGTATCTCCTCCACTTGGATATTTTTGTATTTCTACAAAATTCCTTTCCTTTCCTTTTCCTTCCTTCCTTCCTTCCTTCCTTCCTTCCTTCCTTCCTTCCTTCCTCCCTTCCTTCCTCCCTTCCTTCCTTCCTTCCTTCCTTCCTTCCTTCCTTCCTTCCTTCCTTCCTTCCTTCCTTCCTTCCTTCCTTCCTTCCTTCCTTCCTTCCTTCCTCCCTCCCTCCCTCCCTTTCTTCCTTCTTCCTTCTTTCCTTCCTTCTTCTTCCTTCTTTCCCTTCTACACCTGATGATGCTCAGGGATCACTCTTGGCTCTGCACTTTCGGGTCACTCCTGATGGTGTTCAGGGGACCATATGGGGTGTTGAGGATTGAATCTGAAGATTGAATATGTGTAGAGCCACCCACTGTACTATCTCTCTGGCACCTGTCTAAAACTTCTTAAGCTGCATCCCGAGGATGTAGCTGAGTGATTTGTGAGTAGTTTGGGATTTTCAGGTCCTGCTTGTAAGAATAATTAGGAGGATAGAAAGGGATTAATCTAGGCCTATTTGCCTCCCGATATCTAGGCAGGAGCTTTCTGTATACATTCTTGATTCATGGAGCACTGTGAAGTCTCCTGGGCTGGTGTGCGGGGGCAGGCACCTGTCTCAGTCCTGGGGAATACTGGCACCATTACTCCTTAGCCTTTTGGAGGTTCTTTCTCCAGAGCTGGGTCATTTCTTTAAATATGGGGGCTAATCAGCACTCGCCGAATTTCTGAGCCGCACTGAAGCTCTTCAGAGCTGTTTCAGTCCCTCTCTCCTCTCGGTCTGTCTTACCCTTCCAGCTTTCTCAATCAGTCTCTAAGCTTCATCTGTTTCCTCCTTCCTGCTGGCATCATGGCCTGGACATGGTCTCAGTTTTTTCTGTCCCATCTTTTGAGGATCAGTGGCCTCCATAACCTACTGTTCAGTGTCTTTGTCTTTGCACGTTATTCCTGCACTTCAGTTTCTCTGGCCACAGGAGGGGAATCATAACTGTGACTTGCCTGAACCATCAGATGTGATTTGAGGTTTAAATGACAAAATTGCTAAATCACTAAGCCAAATACCTAGTATACAATAGGTGCTTAATGGATGATTTTTTTTTTTTTTTTTTGCTTTTTGGGTCACACCCGGTGATGCTCAGGGGTTACTCCTGGCTCTGTACTCAGGAATTACTCCTGGCAGTGCTTGAGGGACGATATGGGATGCTGGGGATCTAACCCAGGTCAGGCACGTGCAAGGCAAATGCCTTACCTGCTGTGCTACCACTCTGCTCCCAATAGATGATTATTATATTATAATTATTATTACATCACCATTGTAACAGGTGCTCTTCATTACCAATGACCGAGAAAATGCATGGTAGGCAAAAGCTAAGAATTCAGAAATATAGCAATACAATATAATAGTGGTTGGTTATGTGCTTAGCTGATTGAGTTCACGTGAGAGAGGCTATCAGGTGCTGGCTATTCAACAGACGAATAGAATACTCCCTGGAATCACTGCGCCAGAAGGTTAATAGTCACACTCTGACCTGACTCTAGTCCACACTGAAAGGGATTTCACCTGTGCACTTGTAGCAGCATGGCAGCAACAGGAGTCCAGATTCAGCTTTGTCTCCACCCCAGCAGCCCTGTTCAGGTGAGGCCTCAGAAAGCTCAGGCCTTCCCGGGATTTAGACCTCTCCCGCCTCCACTTGGCTACCCCCAAGTCTCAAGTGCTTGTGTCTGAGGCTCCTGGTTCTTTCGTCAATGAATACATAATTTTCTCATATGATGAGCTGAGATGAAGGTTTTAATAAAACCCATTTGCTGCCTCGTGTACCCAGAGCTCTTTAATGAACACGTGCTGTCAGCCTGCCTTGGCCCCAGAGCCAAATGCAAATGAAACACATTCTGCACTCCGTTTAATTAGTTGGGGGAGGAATGGGGACCAGAAGGAGAAAGTGTGGGGCCTAGGTAGAGAGAGGGAGGAGCAGGAGGGTCAGGAAAGGTACAGAGAGGACATAGGAGGGAGGGAAGCAGGGAGGGGGAAGGAAGGGAAGGAGGGTGAGAAAGGAAGGGGGAGGGAGAGGTGAGCTGGGTTGCGATTTGCATTAGACTTCCAAATTCCCCTTTCCGGGAGGGCTGTGTTGGGTAGGCTCATTATCCCACTGGAAAAGTGAAGAGGCAAGTTCTTCTGTGTGCGACATTGTGTTAGGTGCTGGACGAGGCAGATAGGATCCAGCAATGAAATTGAGTGCATATCTATATTGAAGTCTCTTTTCCCCTCTTGCAATTGCTTCTGAATAAAATTGGTCTTTACTACTTTAATCAGTGTCTGGCTCTGGTTTTCTCTGACAGTTCCAATGTGGAATATAAAAGAGCTAGAAAATGAAGTAGAAGGACTAGAGGGTTGGGATTTGGCCCAGTGATCAGGATTATCCTTTCTGAACGGGTTTTTCTTTAGATGAGATCTGAAAGATGAGTCGCATGTCAAGAAGGAGTGGGAGAAAGAGAGAATGGACCTCTCTTGTTTTCTTGTTTAGAGTTCATGCTCTCATGGTAGGATCATTAATTTTCCCTTAAAAACAGCTTCTTGGGGCCGGAGTGATAGTGTAGTGGGGAGGGTGTTTGCCTTGCATGCGGCTGGCCGATCTGGGTTCAATCCCTGGCATCCCCTATGATCCCCTGGGCCCTGCTAGGACTAATTCCTGAGTGCAGACCCCTGAGCATCACTGGTGTGACCCAAAAAAACAAAAACAAAACAAAAGATAAAAATAACTCCTCACCCAATTATGGCTAGACAATTACAAAATACATATTTTTGATGTTGAACAAATAACAAATAATAATAAATTACATTTTTATGAAAATGTCTAATAGTGTGGATTAATCAAGTGGCTTCATTTTAAGGAGAGGGGTTGGGTCAAAAAATCCTCATCCTGCATAGAAAGAGCTTTATATAATAACAGCAGCAACAACTCACATATCCTTTAGTATCACTATGTGATAGTCACTATGCTGGTCTCTTAAATTCCATTATTTTTCTGATTCATCAGTGCCCAAATAAAAAATTACTGTTTGTATTTGACAGCTAAGGCAGGTATGACACAAGGAAATTTTCTTGAGATTATATAGTAAGGGTCAAGAAGTAGGATTGAATTTAGGCATTCTGGATCCAGAACTTAATCTCTCATTTCTGGCCAGAAAGAACAAATTTCAAGGCTGGAGTCTGGGATTCTACAGTCTTGACTCAGGA
The DNA here is from genome assembly GCF_027595985.1 of Sorex araneus. Classification (NCBI taxonomy): domain Eukaryota; kingdom Metazoa; phylum Chordata; class Mammalia; order Eulipotyphla; family Soricidae; genus Sorex; species Sorex araneus. The sequence goes on along the minus strand of NC_073306.1, from coordinate 45,960,856 downwards.
TTATTTAACTATGGGTTCTGAACGTCATGGTTTGAGGACTGCAATCTTGTTTGTTCCTCTTCAGACTCAAAGGCAGGTCTTGGGGGCTGCAGCAATAGCACAGCAGGTAGGGCGTTTGCCTTGCACACAGCTGACCAGGGTTCGATTCCCAGCATCCCATATGGTCTCCTGAGCACCGCCAGGAGTTAATTCCTGTGCATCGCCGGGCGTGACCCAAAAAGCCAAAAATAAATAAATAAATAAATCTAGAGCAGAGTCCTTCAAACTTAAAAAAAAAAAAAAGACAGGTCTTGGGAAAGAGGAGGTCATGCAACGCACCTTGCTTCTTAGAACACTGTCATCCTTTTCCTTGAACAAGGAACCAGTCAAGAGAAGCCCCTTCTTCCACACCTCCCCAGCTTTTTCTACAGACTTCCTCTTCCTGGTATCTCTGTCTCGAATGAAGTCCCGGTGTAGAAGGAGGGACAAGCTGTGACAGGTTGTACAAGAAAGGACCAGTCTACCTGACTTCACAGGCAGAAAATAACCCTCTCCAGGTCTGGCCGACCTCTCACTGACTGATGGCCCAGAAAGCAGTGTGGCTGTCAGTTCCTGGTCAAGTCCTGAATCACCGGAAGGAAGGTGGGACTCTTAGAGGGGATGGCACACTGGGAGGGAGTCATCTCTTGGGACTAAGCACTGCCTTCCAAATGCCATCCTTCTAAGGCAAATCCAAGGAACAGGCAATAGTGTAGTTAGCATCTGTGCATGCACACGCAGATACAGACACAAAAGACACACACAGATAGATGCACACATATACATAGACACGCAAATGTATGTGCAACCCATATACCCACATACATACTCACATGCACACACAGACGCTATCACCAGACCTCTTCCAAGGATTCCTGGTTCTTTTGAGGAGGGTTGACTGAGACTACTTTGACGCTCAAGGGCTGTTGCCCACTTGTCTTAGCATCTGTTGTGTATGAGCATCACTGATGTAAGAGGGGTCTAATGGTGGAGGTGGTTCCTGACGGAGCCCACATTTCCCAGAGGTGGTAGGTGGCTGTCTTGGCAGCTCTGCCTGTCCCCTGCCTATCTAGGGGCATTTGGGGCTGGTGTCATGCCTCATCGCCCCCTCCCTAACTCAGAGGACTCTGCATCAGACCCAGTGGGAACAGCCAACCTATTCTTTATTTGGTTTTTGGATAGTAGAGCCAAAAGATTTCCCTGAAACTTTGCAAGGAGGTAATTTTTCCTAATCACTCACCCTGCTGCACAGATCTCCGCAAGTTGATTACGTCTAATTAGATTAATTAAGTAGAGAGTAATTTCTTTTCTCTGAGAATAGGAATGGTCTCAGATTCAGCAGCAATGTCCCAGAGCCCAGTGTGGGGCCTGCCTGGACGAGACGTCTGTCCTCTGCGGGGCAGAGCCACTTGCCCAAGGTCACACACCAGGGCAGTCCATCAAGGCCTGTCGGATTCTGGAACACAAGCTGAGCTGCCCCACAAACAGTGGGAGTCTGGAAAGAAGCCTGGTGTCACCTTGGTCACCTACCTCCATGCCCTTCTCCAGTCCACAGCCTCCAGGGAGGCCCCAGGAGCAGGATCTGAGTATGGCTCCCACATTGAAAAATCAGTTGGTCTCCATACATGTATGTCCCTTGTACTTCTCCTTACCCTGCACAATCCTCTCTGCACATGTACATCTATCTGCCCCCTTCCTTCCCTCTACAAACTTCCTGCCCTCTGCACAGTTCCCTCCCCCTGCACATGCCCCTCCCTCTGCACACAGCCCACTCTTTTTGCAAATGCTCCATTTTGCCCAACCCCTTCCCTCTGCACACACCTTTCCTCCCGCTGTACTCAGTCCTTTATGCACATCTTCCTTCTCCGCACTAACTTCAAATGCAGATCATGTTTACATCCTAAATCACGGGGTGGCTTTCACTAAAGATGGGGGAACAATTCCAGAAGCACGAGTCAGCAAAATGCCTGAACGTTCCAAAGAGAGCTGGGGAGTAGTAGCCTGCCCACCGAGGAAAGGAGGGAGGCCTGCCAGGAAGCACAGGCTCTCCTGCCTGACTCACTCTGGCATTTGTGATCTACAGTTAAGAACCTATGTCTCCACTGGAATGTTTCTGCTGCTACCATCACGGACTATGAAGGCTGCTCCCTTCTTAGGAAGGGCTGAGGCTGCATGACCCTTCTTGCTAACCTAGTGCTGAGACTCACGTCCAACCTGACCTACAGCACAGAAGGTGCTCAGTACCTCAGGGGGATCAGTACTCAGTGCCAGACACCCCACACACCCTGACACTGACCATCCTCCCTAGCCCCCCATCCCGCAAATCTTCTGTGAGACCCACCTTGTGTGGCCCTGCTGGGCCAGGCAGCCTCATTCCTAGAACTTGACCATTGCCAGCCCCTACACCTGTCTCTGGGGGGGTGACCACACCCCAGCTTGCTCACCAGCCCACCGCTTGAAACTTCTATGCGGGGGGGCTTTTGACTGTGGAGTCTTGGGACTGAACGCCTCTCCCTGCTCTCTAGCTCTCTGTCTCTCTCCCTCTCTCCTTCACACAACCCTCTCCACCTTGCAGGCTAAGAAGTTGACCAAGGGGAAGCCCAGAGCGGGGGTGAAAGCTCATTATCATCCTCCATCACTTATCAACCAACTGGTATCAGACCCCAGGATACCCAGGAGGGGACACTCCAGGATCACTGGAGGGGACACTGCATGAGAGCAGGGAGAAGGCAAGGGCAGGGACCAGGGGAGGGCACGCTTGTGTTGTGGGGCTGGTTCAGGATAGGGTACGTGTGTGCTGTGTGCATGTGTGTGCACGCAGGTGCACTGTGGACACTTGGTAACGGCCACTTTCTGCTCTCCTCGGCTCATCCAGGCCACCTGCTCTCCTCTGTCCCCAGGGCTGGCCTCCTCACCTGATCCCAGCCGGAAGTGGGAACCTGGGGGCCATGAACACATCTTCCCTCTCAGGGAAGGACCCCAGGGAGGGCCCTTTGACTAGAACTTGGGAGCTGGGAGGCTCATCCGGCACCTCTGGTAGAAGCCAGCAAACGGAGGGGCTGAGAGGGTGACCCAGAGCCACCCAGCCCCCACGCCAGCACCCGCCTGCTCTGTTCTCTGCTGGCTGGGGGAGGGTCCCTGTCTGCATACCCCTCAAGGACACCCCTTCCCCACTTGTCCTCCCTCTGCTGTCAGGCTGAGAAGAGTCTGCCAAGAGGCGGGGAGTCCGGGCCTCTGAGCTGCCCCCCAGGCTGGCCCAGGAGGGGCCTCTCCCGGGAAGGGGAGGGTTAAGCCCGGAGCAGCCCTTCCTGGCTGGTGTCTAACTTGAGTTTCTAAAGGCGTCCGGAGCTCCACAGAGCAAACACTTTCTTTTTTAATGACACTGCAGCCCATTAAGGATCCACCTTCCGCTGACATTGAACAGAGGCTGGCTGGCCGTTCCTCACAATGGCCGGACTGGCAACTGAGTGGGTGAGGGGTCCCCTCACTCCTGACCCAGCACATCCAGCCTGATCACTCTGACTCACTAAGAGAAGACCTTCTGGACAGGCGTGGAGCTAGCCAGGAGCTCTGGAGTCGCCATCCCGGCGGCCCCCAGGCTGGCAGCCTTCACCTACTGTTTCCTGTGCCTCCCCATGTCCGCCCCCTCTCTCTCAGGCAGCCAGTGGCCCTCCTTCCTTGCTGGAGATTACTTTTCTAGAATTTTATGGAACTGGAATTGTAGAGTAAGTGCTCATTGCTTTGGTTTCTTGCACTCAACCTAATTATACTGAGTTCCACAGAGGTGTGGTGGGTATAAATAGTAGATTCCTGTTTATTGCAGAGTAGTGACCCATTATATGGCGGTACCACCCTTTGTTTGAAGGACATGGGGTCATTTCCCATTTTCATAAAAAAAAATTACCACACATAAGGCTGCTATTAACATTAATGTGTGTGTCTTTGAGTAAATTTAGGTTTTCATTGTCTGGGTAAATGCTTGCGGTGTGTCATAGGGTAGTTTGCATGTTTAACTGTGTAAAAAACAACTAAACCATTCCCATAGTGCTTGGACATTCTTCGTTCCCCCCTTCACTGTCTGGAGGCTGTGCTGCATCCTCCCCAGCATCCGATGTTCTTGGTCTCTGGAAATCTCCCGTTCAAATGGGTGTGCAATGGGTGCATCTCCTAATAACCGAAAATATTCAAGACTTTTAAGGTATTTGTCACCCATACCTGTGTGAGTCTTTTGTCCATTTGAAAATTCAGATTATTTAGTTTTATTGAGTTTTGAGAATTCTTTTTATTTTCTAGAAGCTTTTTTTTAAAAAATCAGATGAGGGGCCGGAGTGATGGTATAGTGGGTAGGGCATGAAGCTGACTCAGGTTCAATCTCTGGCATCGCATATAGTCCCCCAAGCACCCCAAGGAGTGATGTCTAAGTGCAGAGCCAGGAGTAACCTCTGAGAATTGCTGGATGGTGGCCCTGGAACAAGACAAAACAAACAAAACAAATGAGATGATTTGCAGATCTTTTCTCCTAGTTGACTTGATTCTTTTGTTTTCAGATGTATTTGTTTATCCCCAGGGTCGTACCCTGGGTGTGGTGTGGAGAGCAAACACTTGACTGGAGTGCTGGGGATCACACTGCAGTTCTGGGGAGCCTGTGGCAGGTGAGGTGAACAAGGCCACGATGGAGCTCGAAGCATCCCCCACACCAAGCGGTTTCTCCCTGTGGCTCATTCTTTCAATCTCTGCCCCAGGCCTTTTTCATCTCAAATACCTTTAGATTTCACTAGACTGCCATTCCAGCCTTTGCCCTCCATTACAGTAATCATGCCCTGTCATTGTGGCTCTATGTTTTACTCCATAGCTTCCAGGAACCCCTGTTCTAGAATATTCTTATGCTGGAGTGTTAACTCCGTGGTGCAGGAGAGTCCTCCTGAACTGACGTGCTGTTTAGCCAACTTTATTATCTTCCCTTTTTTCTGAATTTACATGTGGTTACTGTAATGTTCATGTTCCCCTTCCTCTGATGTGGTAGCAAAGGCTGGGTTTGCACACTCGGTTGTGGTGCCCCAGTTCCTAAATGGCAGCACCAAAGGCTTGTGGGGAGGTGCTGGGGATAAAACTCAATGCCCCATCTTCAGGCAGGTGCTTACTTCTCAGTGCTCTCTGACTCCTAGTCTCCACCTGGGTCCTTTTCTTCCCCTGTTTCTCCCCATAGCCAGGCCCAGGAGCTGCTGGATAGAGACTCTCTCTCCTGCCCTGCTGAGATCTGAGCCTGGTTATGGGTCACTTGACTTGTATCACTTGTATCATTTGTCATCCCGTTGCTCATCGATTTGCTCGAGTGGGTGCCAGTAACATCTCCATTCACCCCTGTCCTTCCCAATGCTGCCGTATTGGGAGCTTTTTTGGGGTCAGGGGAACGAGGCCCATTATTGTTACTGTTTTGGCATATTGAATATACCACAGGTAGCTTGCCAGGCTCTGCCTTGTGGTTGGGATACCCTCGGTAGCTTGCTGGGCGGGATACCCTCGGTAGCTTGCCGGGCTCTCTGAGAGGGACGGGGGCTTTTTGTGGAGAGTGGCTTTGAGCATGGCTGCGGCTGGGTTTTGGAGATTTTTGGCTGCCAGGGCTCTGCTTGGCGTGGGGAGAGAAACTCAACCTGCCCCCCTCTGAGGGGCCCCAATGAAGACAGTCTGGCATAGGGCAGGAGATTCTGCTTTGTTCTCTTCTGGGAGCTTTGTTTTATAGTCTCTGGATCTTGGCCTTTGATGAGATTACATGGCACCTGGTGTAGTTTGTGGGTGTGACTGCCAAACTACAGGGAAACGGGGAATCTGGGTGGAGGAGGCCCAGTCCCGATCCAAGCAGGCTTGGAGATCTTAGCCATGGGTCCTGCATACCTGGGTTCCTCTGTCGGTTCCTTCATGCTTGAGGCTCATCTGAGCATGTGGAGAGTGGCCTTGAGCATGGCGGCAGCTGGGTTCTGGAGGTTTTTGGCTGCCGGGGGCTCTCCTTGGGGTGGGGAGGAAAACTCAATTCTCCCCTCTTCAAGGGAGGCCCGGTGAAGACAGCCTGGTGCAGGGACAGGAGATTCTGCTGGTTATGGGGCAAGTGGCCTAAAGGGACAGAGGGGTGGACTGGAAGAAAGGCCAGTGCTGCTTGCACGGTGCCCCTCATCCAGGCACCTGAAGTCTTCCTGCAGAGCTGGGTCCCTTGCAGTATTAACCAACGAAGGAAGCCGGGGTCCTATAGTCTGTCCCCTGCTCTTAGCAACCTTCCTTTCCCAGCCAAGCCCCAGCATGACTCAGAAGACTCCTAGACAGGTCACCTTCCCTTGGCCATCTGCCATTCTTCACCCCTACCGAGGCTGCTATGCCTGGTCTCTACTATGGGGGTGTGGGGGACACCCCTGCATGTGCTGTGTCTGATTTAAATTGCTGATTCATAAATCTGCATTGATAATGTTCAGTTTTCAATGTCCCAGCAGCGGCATTCACAATAGCTCCTAATTTCAGGTTCCATGTAATTATCCTCCCTTCTCCCATTTCTCTGAAGCCAGCTGCCACCCTCCCCGCAATCTCCCTTTTGTGTTCCCTCTGGGTGGATGTCTCTTTTGGGGGCAGGCACACCTGTGGTGCTCATGGGCCTGGGCTCCACTCCTAGAGATGGCGTCTGGCAGGTTCTGGGGTCTTCAGCACGGGCTGCTGGACTGCTCGAGAAAGTCAGGGAGGGCACCTCCATTGACTAGGTGCCCACTCGGAGTCAGGACACAGCCCCTCATTTCTCCTCATTCTCTTCTCAGCCCTCACTAACCCACCAGCCCTTCCTTTGGATGGGTTCCAGGACCTCCTTACTGTTTCCGCTCCCTGTCAGCCACTCTTTTAGAATGATCCAGTGCTGAGTGTGGGGTTTTCAGGAAGTGCAGGTGAGGATATGGGAGATGGTCCTGGAAGGCCAGTGTATGTGTGGGGGGACCACCACGGACAGGAAGGAGAAAAGCCCAAAGATGGCGTCTGCCTCAGTTCTGCTGGGCATCCAGGAGGAAGCATGTAAGAATGAGGTTCAGACTTGTCCCTCAGAGGGAAGCTGGCTATGTCTTGTACTCAGCCAAGGCCCCATCTTGGGTTGAGGGTCCCTCAACAGCTGTGGTTCTGCCACCCTCCCCTGCTGATGTTTGCCAGGCTGGGGACAGTGCTCTTGGATGGAGCAGCACAGGACAGCCAGTGCAGGGGTGCAGCCAGGACCCTGGGACTGCCCACCACTATGGGGGTCCTAGTGTGGCCCAGGGGTACCCAGGGCCCGGGGACCTCGTCTGACAAGGCAACAGCAGCCTGCCTGTTCTCCCAGCTCCGTCAGAAGCAGCCCAAGACCTCAGCTCCATGCAGCAGAGCACCCCAACTTTACGCTAAATGCATAATTTGCGGCGAATTAAACTTAATGGGACTAGAATAATTATGTTGACTTTTAAAAGTACTTAGAGATAAATACATGATTAGATATTTCAGAACACAAACTTTCCCATTGTGTTTCCTGAGAGAGGCAGGAGGCTGAGTGGGAGTGGAGCGCGGGGAAGCAAGGGCAGGGCAGCCTGAGGTGGGGGTGCTGGAGGGGCTTTTGTACTACCTGTGCGGGAAGTGCAGGCAGGGCCAGCTTTCGGGAGAGCAATTTGGTGAAACATTTAGAAGCTTTAAAAATACCCACATTCATTTCCCCTATCAGTCTCCAAATCTCCTGTGAGGAAAAATCATGAGGCAGAGACAGAGATCTGAGAGGAGGGGTGCATAGTGCAGAGCGGGACCATTAACAGGAAAGCCACCCGCGTGGAGAGGCGGGGTCCACACCTGGAAGCTCTGGAATTGGAGACCGCCTTACAGATATGGATCTGAGCACTGTACGGAAACTGTCTTTCCATTGTTCATTGATTTGCTCAAGTGGGCACCAGTAAGGTCTCCATTGTGAGACTTGTTGTTACTGTTTTTGGCATATCGAATATGCCACGGGGAGCTTGCCAGGCTCTGCCATGTGGGTGGGATATTCTCGGTAGCTTGCTGGGCTCTTTGAGAGGGATGGAGGAGGATCTGAGCCTTTTTTTTTTATCTTTTTTTCTTTTTTGGGTAACACCCGGCGATGCACAGGGGTTTACTCCTGGCTCTGCATTCAGGAATTACTCCTGGTGGTGCTCAGGGGTCCATATGTGATGCTCGGAATCGAACCCGGGTGGGTGGCGTGCAAGGCAAAGGATAATTACATGCCCTACCTGCTGTGCTATCGCTTCAGCCCCTGGTTCTGAGCATTCTAAACAGACTAGAGAAAACAAATTCAGGAGGAGGTGTGTGAAGACAGTTTAAAACAATTTCTTCTGTTCTTTTTGGATTTTGGCCTATACCTAGCCACGCTCAGGGCCTACGCCTTTCTCTGTGCTCAGGGACCACTCCTGGTGGGGCCCAGGGAACCATATGGGATGTGTGTGTATGGGGGAATGATCTTGGGTTGGCCTCATGTCAAGCAAGGACCCTATCTGCTGTACTCTCTGTCCCCTAAAATTAATTGTGTGTGTTTTTTTTTTTTGCTTTTCGGGTCACACCTGGCGATGCACAGGGGTTACTCCTGGCTCTGCACTCAGGAATTACTCCTGGCGGTGCTCAGGGGACCATATGGGATGCTGGGAATCGAACCCAGGTCGACCGCGTGCAAGGCAAACACCCTACCCGCTGTGCTATTGCTCCAGCCCCCTAAAATTAATTTTTGATGTAAAAGAAGAATCACATTCTTGGGTGTTCCCTCAATTCTGTGCTCCAACACTGCCTCACTTCTGATCCCTGATGAGCGATTTTCCTACGCGTGAAGAAATTCCTCATCACCGTCTGGGAAACCTTGAGTTTATAGCAGTTCTGATGCAGTCTTCTCAGAGGCAGTGGCAGAACTCACAGGCTGAAGGATCTGTATCACAAAGCTGTTCCTACCCCTTTCAGAATCCAAACACAAGTCCAGGTGTAGATAAGGGCTGGTGACGATCTGCTATAAATCAGGGGTACCCACAACCTCCTCCCTGGGTCTGGCTGCTTTGCAAGAGCAGGTCATAGAATGCAGAGGAAACAGTGACCAGATTGTTGGCATATTGTAGGACATCACAGGAGCTGCCAGATGGAGTGTTCCATAGGTAGGTTCACTAGGGCCTTTGAACCACGGGAACATCCAGCCTGGTGTTCAGATGTAGCATCCTCCTGTCACCGTGAATCTATCCCCTCCTTACCCTGCTAGTTTTTTTTTTTTTTTTTTGCTATAACTGGCAGTGCCCGGGGAGCTATTATGGTCTCTGTGCTCAGGAGTGACCCTTGGCCAAGCTTGGGGATTACATACAGTGCCAGGATCAGAACTGGGGTCAGTGAGATGCAAGGCAAACATCTAACCCTTTGCACTATCTCTTTGATCCCTATGGATGACTTTTGTCTGTTAATCCAGCAACTCTTGGGACGCCATGATTCAGGGATTTTTATGGCAGTTTCATCATGTAGGCATTATGGATTACATTACTGATCATTAGCAATCAAGTCAATATCTGGTCCCTCTCTTTTCCCAGAAGGCTGAGGGTGGAGCTGAAAACTCCAAACTTCTAATCACATGGTTGGTTCCCTTGGCAACCAGCCCCATCCTTAAGGGCTTTCCAAAAAAAAATTACTTCATTAACATAAATTTAGGTGTGGTTGAAAGGGGTTTGTTATGAATAACAAAAGACATCCATTCACCTTTTATGCACTGGAGCTATTTCAGGAACTGAGAACAAAAACTAAATATTATAACAAAGGCTATCCCTATAGTTCTTATATAGAAAATAAAAGGACTTTAAGAGCTCTATGCTGGATGATGGAATTAGTCATTTTTACTTTCCTTTGTATTTTAGGGGAACAGTTTCCTTTCTTCAATTGATGGCTATCTTATTATTTTAAATAAATTTTCAATCAAATTTCCCTAAAAACAGATCTTCCTCACTTACCTTTCTGGGGACTTGTGGGAGGAAGTTCTGTGTTTGGAGGCTCATCTCAGGGTCTATTCATATTTATACCTTCCTCTGTTTGCTGCATGTACTCCACATCGAGGCAGTCTCTTTTGTAGATAGCTTTGCCACCAACTCTTCCTTGAACATTGATGTGTTCAATGAAATGTGAGTGAAGGGAAGGTGGGAGATGAAGAGACTGTCAATTTGTTTAGATGAGATGAGTCTCTTTCCCCATTTGCGTTCTCACTCCCTTATTTCTGCTAGCAGGAGAAAGCCATCTTGTGGTTGGACGGTAGGTATCAAGGACACCAAGCTATCTCAAGGAGGTGGTGGAGTGGAAGAGCACCTAAGCAAGTTCCTGTTCACTGCACGCATCGGTCCTGCCAGTCTTTCTTTGGGTCACTCCCGGGGATACTCAGGGGTTACTCCTGGCTCTGCACTCAGGAATTACTCCTGGCAGTGCATGGGGGATCATATAGGATGCTGGCAATTGAACCCAGGTTGGCTGCATGTGAGGCAAATGCGCTACCCACTGTATTATCACTCCAGCCCTAGTCCTGCAAAGAGCCTCCAGCCTAACCCAAGTCTACTGGGATGCCTTTTTGAGCCTAGGACTCAGCAGAGTTGGGACAAAATTTTACTGCTCCCAATTGAATGCAAGGGAATCAAGTAGCTTCAGTCAGGTTTGTGTCATGCAAGAAAGAATTAAAGGACAGAGTAGAGTGTATATAGAAATCAAATGGATGTTTTGAGGTGAATGTACATGCTGAGGCATTCTCAGGAGAGAGCTCCCGCAACAGGTTTTGGAGTAGGGGTTCACAGGGTAAAGAGACAAAGGCGTAAAATGTTCATGAAGGGGTTGGGCTAGCGTAGGATGGTCTGGGCAGTATGAGGGTCACACAGGTACCCTGAGATTATAAATTTGCTCATAGACATGTGCCATTAGCTCCTCATTATATACAGAAGGGACATATGCTTTCGTTTGTATTTTGGCCTGAATGAAGAAAAACAGCAAAATTGGGGTCTGCAATCTCTTCTTTGAGCACGTTCCAATAATCTATTAGAACCAGATCTTCTGAATTTATTCTCAGAAACTGGCAATTGGTTGAATCGTGTAAAAATAGTTGGCGTTTCCACCCTCTACATAATGTTTTAGCTCTTTGAGATTTCCTGCCCTTCCTCTCCAACCAATGCTCCTCAGTGGATGGTGGAGCAAAATCCCAGAGGAAACCTGGGAATCAGAGGACTTTGTGTGTATCAACCACCCAGTCCTGGACTTCTTACTTTCAAGATTTTTTTATATGAGAGAAAAAATTCTTTAAAACTGGTTTAAGACCTTATTTTGGGGGGAATCTCTGGCTCTAGAAATGAATGCATTTCCTAAACAGATACACCTTGGCAGGGTCAAGGATGGCCAAGATAAGGTAAAACCCTACATAATCCTATGGAACTTTTAATGGAATTGATAAGAAAACAGCAACTTCTATTAGTGCAAGAGAGAGGAAGATAGGGTCAAGATGAACTGAGCAAAGAAATCTCTAAATAAATCATCACTATCGAATAAATGTAACTGAAAAGAACTGCCAAAAATAGTGAGGCTGTGTACCTTTAAATGTGGCTCAATCTCACATGATATGTCTGGACAGTGGGGCTAAGAGGACTGTTGTAAATTATTTACTAGAACCCGGATGTCAATGGTCTATTAGCTTGGGTCTAATTAAGAGAACAGAGACCATAGAGTGATTTAAATAGGGCAAGGAATAGCCAGAGAGATTGTACAGGGCATTTAGCACTTGCCTTGCATGCTGCCAACCTGGGTTTAATCCCCAGCACCCTGTATAGTCCCCTGAGTCCTGCCAAGACTGATCTCTGAGCACAGAGCCAGGAGTAAGCCCAAAGCACTGTTGGGTGTGCCCCAACCCCCAAAGAGTGACCTGAATGTCATTGAAAGGTAGATGGCAGAGACTTTCAATGAGGTTTCCTGAGCCAGTTCTGGCTACGGTCAAGCAGGAAGCAAGATGCTGTGGGTGGCTGGTAGCTGGGCATGTGTGCATACAGGGGGGAATTGGGTGCTGGCATGTGGTGGGGAGAGGGGTGGAGAAAGGCGATCAGCAGGTCAGGGAGAGCTGCAAGGGTTTGGACTGGTTGCTTGTTCTGGCCATGTACCAGAAGAGGAGACATCACCAAACATCTCCTGGGAGCCAGACTGTGAAGCCACTGTGAGCAGCAAGAGAAGCCCTTTCCTCTTGCAAAGTCCCTCGGGTGCTCTCTGGCGAGAAAGCTCACTGCTGTGCTCACCATCAGGGACAGATGCTTAAAGGAATTCAGTCCATGATTATGGAGCAGGCATTGAAGGGTGAACCTGCAGCTAAAGGCAGTATATGGAGAACTGGCACGACAGATTCACTTAATTTGGGTGGACATGAATGAAACTGGAAGTCAAAATAACTGGACCTTGTGACTGAGTGCAGGTCTCTTTGTCCTTGGGCCTCAGTTTTCCACAGATGTGAAACAGGAGGAGCTGGTTGGATGAGAGAACATCTAACTTCTGACTTAAAGATCTGCTCAGGGGGACGAGGAAATGTTGATAGAAGTAAGAGCCACCCCCTGGCTGACTATCACCAGCTACCCAGAACATGGACGGGACAGCCTCATCTCTCAGCCGGCTCATGCAGAGCTGAGCTTGTGGCCCAAGAGTTGGATCCACTTAGCAGATCCAGGGATGGAGTAGCAAATAGGGTATGAAGCAGGCAGCACCTTTCCTTAGCAAAGCTGAGTGTTTGAAAAGAATCTTAGTCGTCTTCTGGTTTTGTTCTTGTTTGGGGCTAGGATTCTTGCCATATAACCAGAGCCAATCACAAAAATTGTACCACCATGAACATCCTTGTTACTCTTTTTCTTTTTTAAAAAATTGAATCACAGTGAGATGCAGCTACAGACTTAGAAACTTTCATGATTGAGTTTCAGTCAAACAATGATCGATCACCCATCCTTCCACCAGCGCCCATTTTCCACCACCAATGTTCCCAGTATCTCTCCCGCCACCCCTACCCCATCCCATCCCCTGCCTCTGTGGCAGGCACTCTCCTTCTTACTCTCTCTCTCCTTCTGGGTGTTATGGTTTGCAACACACATTCCGCATTCTTGTTGCTCTTGTCTTCCTCCTCCTCCTCCTCACCCTCTTTCTCCTCTTACCATCACCATTACCATCACTATCAGGACCAAATTCATCACCAGCCCATCAAGGCTATCCCTCTCGCCACCCTTCTCCTCATCACCATCATCATAGCTGTCATGAACCGATCACTGCTCTCTTCTGAATGCCAGGCCCAATGCTGGGGACTTATTATGCTCTACTGAGCAGCCCAGGGACCTGGCTATTGGCTCCCCATCACAGACAGGGAACTGAAGTCAAGTGTACTACAGCAGCCTGAGTTCTAAGCAGAAAAAGGAGGGGGTGATCTGAATTTAGATTTGTCTGCTTCCAAATACCCACCTCTGTCCACTATAGCTTGAATCTCTCTCTCTCTCTCTCTCTCTCTCTCTCTCTCTCTCTCTCGTGTGTGTGTGTGTGTGTGTGTGTGTGTGTGTGAGATTATTCCAGGAAGATGGGGTCTGACTAGCACTGACAGCTTTCCTGGAGCTCAAAGAACCTCACTCAAGGGCCCTGAGTCTGACCTTTTGGGGACTACAGGTTGGTACCCCCCTCTGGTCAATGTTTCAGGATTTCTAAAGTTGGACAAGTTCTGTGTTCTGTCTTTTAAAAAAATTTTTAAAGTTCTGGAATATCGTATTTACTAAAAGTTTTAGTTGAATCACCATGAGATACAGTCACAAGGTCGTTCATGATTGGGTTTCAGTCATACAATGTTCCGACACCCATCCCTTCACCAGTGTACATTTCCCATCACCAGTATCCCCAGTTACCCTCCCACCATCACCATCTCCCTTACCTCCCCACACTCCTGCCCCACCCTGACTTTATCTGCATGGAAAAAGCTCCATTCCATCAAAAACTTCCTATATAACTGGCTCTTCACAACCAAGGAACCCCACACTGGTCCTTCTGGATCTCTGGGACCTTCTTCCTTGAGCTCCCTGCTCCCATTCTCACCCAAACAGCCTCCTTCCACCTCTCAGTCACAGAAATCGGACCAACACATCAGATCACACATTCTCCTGCTCTGAACTTGACATTGCAGCCTCGCCACCCTGAAAATGAGGGGGAGATCTGCCATGGCTTGTAGATTCAGCGCCATCTTCCCTCTGCGACACCCCTCCCTTCCTCACCGCCCTCCCCTGCCTCCCTGCCTCTGCACTGACCTTCAGACTGGTTCTTTCCTCGAACCTTCGCGCCTCTGCTCTAGGTGCCAGGACACGATTACCACAAAGCCATTCCTTCACTTTCTCTAGCAAAACAACACCTCCTCCACGGGGCCTTCTCTGCCCACACACTCTAACAGTCTAGTTCCCAAACTCTAGTCTCTCTCCACCCTCCTCTAGTCCCATTCCAGACCGGAGGCTTTCCAACATGCTCTTAGTTGGTTATTACCCACCATCCCTGCTGCAATGCAAGCTTCTAGAGGCCGGAGCTCTGCCCGCCCGTTCACCTTTTTCTCCAGTGCCTAGAAGAGGGCCCGGTATTTAGTCAGATTCCACTACATCCTTATTAAATTAATCAGCTAGACAATATGATCTTGTTCTTAGAAATTCTACTCCGAAAGACCTTGTCTTAATCTGGCTTCAATTCACTCATAATTCTTTGGACGTGTGACTCTGGTGACAAGGAGGGTCTGCGACTTGCAGTTGAGTGAGAATTTCTCCTCCCTTCCCTAGACCCATATTTCTATCTATATGGTCTAAACAGCAGCAGGCTGTACACATAGGTTGATATTTTAGTCAGACTCAGAGCCTGAGGGTAGCTCAATGGGCCGAGCACATGCTCTGAGCACTGTAGGGGAGAGCCCTGGATACAGTGCTGGGAGTTATCCCTGATCTCCAAAGGATGTGTCTCTTTAAGAAATCAAAAGGAAATAAAGAATAATGTTCAAGTCTCAGAGACACCACTTGCAAGCTCTGCATTACTCCCCTTTCCTGAGCTTCAATGTTCTCTGGTGGCACCTGGTATCGATATTACCAACCACGGCAGCTTGTGAGCAGAATTATAATGAGAGTGTATCGTGCCGTATATGTGCTTGGCAGCCTCTGTTCTTATTCTAACACTAACCAGGGTTTGGGAGGTGGGGGAGAGCAGAGGAGGACCAGGGAACAAGAGACACGTGTCACCTCACAGCCTCCCAGCTTCCTCCCGGCCAGACCTGTTGTAAGGCCCGCACTGTCCTGGGCCTGAGCTGTTGATGGTGTCACATGACTGTCACCGGTGCCTGTGAAATCTTACCCTGCGAGTCTCAAGCCTGCGGGGATTCTTTCTCACCCTCTCCCAGGACACTTGCTTTTCTCCGGAACGACCATTCTCTGCCATCCTGAAACTTTTAGGTGGCTGACTGGGTGCTGTGGGCCCCTGTCCCGGGGACTGGAGGCTCCTGGGAGGCAGGCGTTGGCTTCCGTCTCAGGCTGGAGCCCAGTCTGGGGCACGAGTCAGGGTCGCTTGTGGGAAAGGACACATCTGTGGGCGCATCTGCAGGTCACAATGTGACCTAAATTCTGAGTTCAGGTGGCACCTAAGTCCCTGGCACAGCTTGGTATCTCTGGCCAATAGGGAAACCAAGTCCAAGTCCAGCAGTGTATGATAGGATTAGTCCCACCTAGAGCTGGTCTTCATGAAGAAGATGGGAATTCCTTCCAGGATCCCGGGCAGGTGTGCCAGGGCTATGAATCACTCGGTCCTTACCCGCCAGCATGCTCTACTTTCCGCTGAGCTCCAAGCAGGCCTGGGGCCGGTGGAGCTGGGTTGGATGGGGCAGGGCGGGGCTGTTGGGGTTAGGTGGGATGGGGCAGGGCAGGTTGGGGTGGGGCTGACGGGGCACTGGCTGCTCACCCCCAGCAGAACCTTGGGTTTTGTTGCTGGTCTTTTGAGTGAAGCCTGTTCTGCACTCCTGGCACCATATAAGTCACTTATAGCTTTGCTTGTGCACTCTCATCAGGATCATACCCATTTCACAGATGGAAACCACGGCCTCGTGAGGGAGCTGAGTTGTGCAGAGGGTTGTAGTTGTTGAGGGGGGGGGTTTCAGTAACCCTTTTCCTGCCCTTCTTTTTGGTTTGGGGTCACTCCACGACAGGAAAGATGTCCTGGGGATGGGTAGGCTGTCTCCCCAGCAGTCAGGCCAAGGGGTGCTTCTGGAACAGGACAGGGGAAGAGAAGGGGAAGGGGACCAGGACAGGGATTTCCAGGGAAAGGGCACTAAGAGGGCCAGGAGGAGGGAGGAGCAGCTTGAGTTGCAGGCAGGGGACGGCCACAGAGCAGGCGAGAGGGTCACTCTCAGCCTGGCCCCCCTAGCCACTGAGGATCCCTCTGGTGCCTACTCCCTGTCCCAACATAGCTGACTGGTCCTCTCCTGCCCATGCTAGCCCTGTGGGTGGGCGGCCACGAGGACAGCAACTTCAGAATGTTTGCACTGTGGCAGGCGTGATGCATGCTCAGGAAAAGCCTAGGTTTTGGGGACCTGACCTGGGGGTTCCTGTGGGACCTCTTCCTTGAGTCTCTTTCAGCTCCCCATGCTCCCCAACCCTCACAGGGGCCTGGGCTCCCCAGCTGCCTCCCTCCCGGGTTCCCACTTTCAAAGAAACTGTGGAAAGAGAAGTCAGTACACCCTAATGGGGGATAAAGAGGGTGCTGAGGTCACTCGGCAGTGTGAGGGGGCGGTTCTCCAGTGACTAAGTCCTTCATTCAGAGACTCAGGGGAGCTCTGCTCACGGTGCGGTAGTAAGGATGGGGTCCCTTTCCTGTCAGCAGCTTGGGGTAAGACCAGCTCCAGAAAGGGGTTCCAGAGACATTTGGGACTATGATCCAGCTCTGTGTGTGGGACACACAGGAAGACCCCCATATTTCTGGGTGTCCTCCTGTGGGTGGCCTAGGGGGGCCAATGTCGCACCCCAGTGCCTGATCTTGGGAACAGGTCCCAAGGCTTCAGGGATGATGCAGGGGAGAGCCGGGGAGTGGGTGGGTCTGGGGCGGGGCCCTGTAACCCCACTCAACATTTGCTCGAGTGGCTGCGAAGGCTGCACAGCCCGCAGTGGAGGTGCTGGCCAGGGGACGCTCTCTGGGGGCCGGGTAGTCCGCAGGGGCTGGTGCAGCAGAAGCCAATGCCGGGGTTTTCTCTGTTTGACCGGGTGTCATTGCTGGGCGTTCTAGTGTTCCAGACTGTTCCCTTGAAGGGGGAGGCAGAGCAGAGGAAGAGGAGGGTTTGCTCAAGTCAGGGTGGGGTGCCTGCTGGGGAGCAGTGGGGTGGGGTGAGCAGGGCCCGGCCGGGAGGGTGCTGTGGTCACGTGACCTGCCTGTCGCCTTGCAGGAGGGAAGGGTTGAGGAGCAGGAGAGCAGAGCCAGGCCCTGGCTTCACAGGGTGGCCCTGCTAGGTGTCAGACTCCCGGGAGCTGGGTCTCCTCTTCCTGCTGGTCCCCTGCCCTCTCTAACACTTGGGGGTCTGTCTGGGGCCATCCAGGAGAAACCATTTTCCCTTTCTTAGACTGTAAGTGACCAGCGCAGTGGTGGGGTCACTGAAGCCAACAGCCTCCCAGGGGCTCACTGAGATGTTCCTATGGCCGGAAGGACTCTTCGTACCACACTGGACAGCTGTACCCCTCAAGGCACGTGGCTGACCTTTGCAGCACATCAAGCAGAGGAGTACAGCCAAGGGCCACGGCTTCAAGCAGGGAACTCTAAGGTGAATCCCACTCTGGTCACTGACCTCATTCTTTATTTGACCTCCATCCTGACCTGCAGCCTGACCTCAGGTCGACCTGGCCTCTTGCCTCTCCAGGCATGTGTGTAGGTTGACCTTGAATTCCATTCCAGACTCTGCGTCAGCCTTGACTTTGACCCTAGTCTAATTCTAAAGACGCCAACCTTGCCTTCTGGAGTTTGGTCTTGAACCTCAGTCCAACACAACCGTGTTCCAACTCTAATTCTGAACTACTCTGACATATTAATGTCAATAGTGAACTCACCATGAATCTGTACGGAGAATGAGACTGTGATGCTTCCCAATTCCTCTTCTCGTGGAGCTCTTTCGGGGCTTGCTCTCATGCACGGTTAAGAGACTAGTGTGCTGTAATGCTTCTGAGCAAGGACACACAATGTGCTTGCGTCTCAGTCCTTCTTCTGTCAGGCAGTGTGACCTCAGCAAAGTTGCTAGCCCTCTCTGAACCTTGGTTACCATAGACCAAATGTGGATAATGGTCTTAATATCCAATGAAGCATGGTGATTATTAGTGATTAGAGTGCTGGAATGATAGCATAGTGGGTAGGGTGCATGCCTTGCATGCAGCCAACCTGGGTTCGATTCCTCCATCCCTCTTGGAGAGCCCGGCGAGCTACCAAGAGTATCCTGCCCGCACGGCAGAGCCTGGCAAGCTACCTGTGGCATATTTGATATACCAAAACCAGTAACAACAAGTCTCACAATGGAGACTGGTACCCGCTCGAGCAAATCGATGAGCAACGGGACAACAGTGCTACAAACAGTGCAGAGTACTTGGAAAATACCCGGCCTTTGGTGAAAACATGCAGATAGCAGCTGCTGATTCGAGTGGATTTGACTCTAAAACAACACCCTCGAATCCCAGAAAGCTGGGAGCAGCTTCTCAGAGGAGAGGAGGAACCCACGAAAGTGGGGTTTGACCTGGCTTTCGTCTCCTGTGGAGTAAAGATTTGGGCCTGGACTTGAAAGGCAGCCTTGGAGAAAAGTTTCTGAAGAGGCAGCAGCTGCCAACATGCCCAAAGCGAGCTCAGATCTCATGAGAGACGTTTCTCACACACAAAGAA
The DNA here is from genome assembly GCF_027595985.1 of Sorex araneus. Taxonomy (NCBI): domain Eukaryota; kingdom Metazoa; phylum Chordata; class Mammalia; order Eulipotyphla; family Soricidae; genus Sorex; species Sorex araneus. The sequence continues at coordinate 45,941,905 of NC_073306.1, read as the reverse complement.
CCGTCAGGGGCTGGGAGGCAGCGTCTCTCGTGCTCTGGAGCGGGGGAAGCACTGCGGGCCCTCCAGGTGGAGACGGGCTGTCAGCGTCCGAGGAAGAGGCAATGATGCTCCCTGGGCCAGAGACAATTCAGAGCTGGAGTTAATCTCTGGAGCTTCCTGGCAGAGACCTAGGGTCGGGGGATATCTGGCGAGGACCTGCAAACACAGCAGGTGGGCAGGGATGGGGCTGCAGACCAGGAGGCAGCCCTGCACCCGCTCCATCCGGGGATATGGTCCCCTCGCCCTCACTAAGGGCCTCTCTGCCTGTCTGATCTTTAGGCCTGTTGTCTGACAGACTCTCTTGCTTTCCTGCTGATGAAAGGATCTGGCAAAACATTGGGGTCAGATTCAATTGTGACCACGAAGATCAACAGCTCAGGATGGTTGGGACCCCCAAAGTTGTGGGGCTTTTCCAAGCAGTGCTTTGGGGTCAGTAGGATGCTGACCTCTCACTGGTACAATAAGTGAATTTCTTTGAAAGTCAATAAAGCTTTATATTTCAGAATAAATATAGATTTACAGAAAAATGGCAAATCAAAAAGAGGTTCCATATATTCTTATGCCCATTATTAAACTTTTATTAACTTCTTACCTAAATAGGGTGTGTTATTAGAAGAAATGGACCAACTGTGGTTCATGATTATTGACTAAATCTACGCTTTATTTGAACTTACTTCTTTTTTAATTGAATTATCATGAGACACACAGTAACAAGGCTTTTCATGATCTGGTTTCAGTCATACAATGTTCCACCACCCACCCACCAGTGTATATTTTCCACCACCAATGTTCCCAGTTTCCCTTCTGCTTCCTTCATTTTTACCCAATGCCCCTTTTCTCTGTCCCAGGATGGGACTCACATTCGTTTTGTTTCCTTGGTTTCTCGTAATACAAAAGCTTCGTAGACTTTCTTTCTTTTGGTGAACTTAGAATATTTCTCAATTGGAATTTAAAAGAATGAGGCTACTGACCGACTTACCCTAAAATGCACCCTTCTAAAAGTCTGGTGGGTTTTTCAGTATATTCACAAGGTCACACAGCCATCACCACCTTTTAATACCAGAATGTTTTCACCATCCCACAAAGAAATCCAATATCCATTAGTGGTTACTCCCAGTTCTCTCCTCCTCCAAGTTCAGGAAAGCACTCATCAATTTTAAAAACAGTTAATTGTGGTAAAATAGACATGACATAAATAAAACGTTGCCATCTCAATCATTTGTTTGTTTTTGGGCCACACCAGGAAATGCTCAGGGGTAAGTCCTAGCTCTGGAATTATCCTGGCAGTGCCGAGGGACTATATGGAATGCTGGGAATCAAACTGGGCTCAGCCTTGTGCAAGGCAAGTACCCTGCTCATTGTGCCATCTCTTCAGCCCCCACCCTAGTCATGTTTTAAATGTATAGCTCAGTATGTTCACGCTGTAGGCAGCAGATTCTTGAGCTTTGTCACGAGACAAAATTAAACCATATCCTCATTAAACGTTCCCCTTCTCTTTCTTCACCCAGTCATTGGCAAACACTCTGGTTAGTCTTCTTCATCATCATCATCATCATCATCATCATCATCATCATCATCATCATCATCATCATCATCGTCCCATTGATCGTCGAATTTCTCGAGTGGTCTCAGTAATGTCTCCATTCGTCCTAGCCCTGAGATTTGAGAAGCCTCTCTCTACTCGTCCTTTCCTACAATGCTGCATTGGCGGCTCTTTCAGGGTCAGGGGAATGAGACCTAGATTGTTACTGGTTTTGGCATATGAATACACCATGGGGAGTTTGCAAGGCTCTCCCATGTAGGCAGGAAACTCTCGGTAGCTTGCCAGGTTTTCCCAGAGGGAGAAGTAGGCTATAAGATATCCAGGAGTTTGCTTTTAAGTCTCTGGGTACTGGCCATTGGTGAGATTACACGGCGCTGGGGGCAGACCTGGGTGTAACTGCCTAGCTACTAGAAAATGGGAAATCTGGGTGGAGGAGGCTCAGTCCTGATCCTAGCAACTTGGAGGTCTTAGCCCCAGGTCCCACACACCAGGGTTCTTCTGCCGGTACCTTTATGCGTGAGGCTCATCCAAACGTGTGAAGAGGGGCCTTGAGCATGGCTGTGGCTGGGCTCTGGAGTCTTTGGCTGCCAGGAACTCTGCTTGGGGCAGGGAGGAAAGCTGGAGCCCATCCAGTCTGAGGGGCCCCGGGGAAGACAGCCAGGCATGCAGGCAAGAGACTCTCTGCTTAGTCTTCATACCTAACTTAAATGGAATCATTGTATTTGTGTGTGTGTGTGTGTGAGAGAGAGGGGGGGGGAGGGAGAGAGGAGAAAAAGACAGAGGCGAAAGAGAGAGAGGTGAAAAAGAGAGACAGAGGAGAGAGATTTGTTTCATTCAGCAGAATATCGTCAAGATTCACTCACCTTGAAGCATCTTTTGTTCCTTTTCAGGGTGAGTGGCACTCCACTGTGTGCCTTCCCACTTCTGGTCTAGCTGGGCATCTCTTGTTGCTCATGGGTTCCTTCCCTGTCTTGACTGTTGTGAATAATGCAGTTATCAATATGGGGGTATTTATTTAAGATTTTACCTTCAATTTTAAATTATACATACAAAAGTGGAATTGCTGGACCATATGGTCATTCTGTTTCTTCTGTTTTGATGACCTGCTTTCCATCGTGACCATGCCACTTTACATTCCTATCCACAGCGAGAAAGGGCTCCCATTTCTTCACAGCTCACCCACACATTTTAAAATATTAGCCACTTATTTTGCATGTGAGGTCTTCATTTCTCTTATGATAGAATAATAATATTCAACTACATAAATATAGCACATTTTGTTGCTCATTTTACTACTTGATGGACATTTGGGTGATTCTCTTTTTTGGCTATTGGGAATAATGCTGATATAAAAAACGAAGAAGACTTTTTGTATGGGGCTCCCAAGTGGTACTCAGGAGGCCTAAGGATGCCACAGAACTCCCCACCAGCAGGGCTATTGGTTCAGAATAGGGCTGAGGATCTGATGCTGCTCAGAAACTGCAGTGCTGGCCAAGCCCAGGGCACCTGCGTGGTGCTGGGGGCCTCCGGATACACATCTGGCGGTACCTGGGGGACCTCCAGAAAGCATCCAGAAACGCTTTCCAGGAATCATAATGTGAGTTGGTTGCTTGCTAGGCTTTACTTGTTTCCCAGTCTCTTGCATAAGTTTTGATCTGAATATTTTCTTTTCATTTTCTTGAGTACGGATGTAGAGATGCAATTGTTTAGTTATATGATAAGAGTCTGCTTAGCTTTGTGAGGAACTGTCAAACTGTTTTCTGAAGCAGCCATACCATTTTACATTGACACAGTAATATGCGAATATGTGAAGGTTCTAACACATTCACATTCTTGCCAATACTTGCTATTTCTCACCTTTTTGATTAAAACTATCCCAGTGGGTCAGGTGATATGGTGCTATTTTGTTGTAGTCTTGATTTACATTTCTTTTCATAGACAATGATGTTCATCATCTTTTCATGTACTTGTTGGCAACTTTTATTTATTCTTTGGAGAAATACCTATTCGAATTCATTGTTATTCTTAATTGAATTATTTTGTGTTTTTATTTTACAGTTGTATATATTCTGAATAATGTACCTTTATCAGATATAGCACTGTAGCACTGTCTTCCCGTTGTTCATGGATTTGTTCAAGTGGACACCAGTAATGTCTCCATTGTGAGACTTGTTACTGTTTTTTGCATATTGAATATACCACGGGTAGCTTGCCAGGCTCTGCCGTGCAGGTGGGATACTCTCAGTAGCTTGCCGGGCTCTCTGAGAGGGATAGAGGAATCGAACTGGGTCAGTCATGTGCAAGGCAAACGCCCTACCCGCCATTGCTTCAGTCCATAGCAGATATATGATATAAAAATAAGGGCTGGAGTAATAATACTCCAGGGCATTTGCCTTGCATGCATCCAACCTGGGTTCAATCCCTGGCATCCCATATGGTCCCCTGAGCACTGCCAGGAGTAATTACTGAGTGCAGAGCCAGGAGGAACCCCTGAGTATCGTTGGGTGTGACCCATGAAAGCAAAATAAATAAATAAATAAGCAAATGATATGAGAATATTTCTCTCATTCTCTATCTTTTCTTTTTTCCACTTTCTTGAGAGTATCTTTACCTTTAAATCAGAAAAAATAAAATTTATTCTTTTTATTTTATTGATTGGACCTTAGGTGTCATATATAATTAACTGCTGTTTAGACCAACTTAATAGAGATTTACAGTTAAGTTTTCTTCTAAGAATCTAATTTTTTCGCCATACTTTATGGTATACAGGGCTTACTACTGGCTCTGTGCTCAGGGATCACTCATGGTGGTTCTTAGCAAACCATGTGGTGCCAAGGACTAAACCAGGGTCAACCACATGCAAAGTAAAAGCTCCTTAACCCCTAACTTAAGAGTCTCAGTATTTTCTCTTAAATATATAATCTAAATGCATTTTGAGTTTTGTGTATGGTGTGAGGGAGTTCAAGTCCATTCCTTTACCTCGAATATCTGCTATCTATCCATTGAAACTCAATTTAGATTTGTCAATTTAATTATTTTTCATCTTGCAATTTTACTGGATATTATTTATGATACTTGCAAAGGCAACATTTAAGTTTACCTCTTTGATAATGTTCTCCTCCCCTTGCCCCCTCACTTCTCAAAATCCACTCTTTAGAAGTTACTGTGTGTAGTTCACACTTAAGGAGATCAGGTTCATTTTCTTAAATACTGAGCAGAAGTTGCTTAAATTATTTTGAATTCTTCTGCTTGAGCAAGTAGTCTCTTCTGTTCATTTTTTTTACTTAAATCAGTATGAACCATGTGTATTATTTTGTACTCGAGTTTATAATCAGACACTACTTTATGTACTTTGTTCTCGTTTCCCCGTCCACAGTTTTGACCCATGACTGTGGGCCTCTTTTGAAAAATTCCACTAACAGATTAGGATGGACAAAACTTCAAGAGAAACATCATTTTTACCAAAGAACCAGGAAAAGATGAACTGATAACGGACAATATTGAGTTCAAAATCTGCCCTCCTACAGCAATAGAAGATCGTTTCTCCAGGCTGGCGTCATGTGGCTGTAGGGGAGGCGTGGCAGGGAGCCTGACAAGCTGCTTCCCCACCCCTCTTCCTGGGCAGGGCTCAGGGTCAAGCTCAGCTCCTGGTTCTGCTCTGAAACCAAGTGCAGAGAATCACTTGCTGCCTGCTCCTCCCCAGGCTTGGAGGGCACAGCGGGAAGCCCACATAGAAGCAACAAGAAAGTTCTAGTTGCTGCCCTGATTTTAAGGCAGACCAGAAGGAAGCTGAGTGCACACACTCTACCCAGATTGCTTCTTGTTCCAACTTCTGGAAATAAAGAAAGGGAAAATAAGAAAGACAAGCTGAGAATCCAGAGTCTTCTAAAATCCAAGATATCCATGCTGCAGAATCTCCTGCCCCTGACCAGGCTGTCTTCACTGGGGCACCTCAGAGGGAGGTGGGTTGAGTTTCACTCCCCACCCCGAGCAGAGCCCCAGCAGTCAAAAACCTCCAGAACCCAGCCACAGCCATGCTCAAGGCCACTTTCCACATGCTCGGACGAGTCTCACCCATGAAAGAACCGACAGAGGAACCCAGGTATGCGCGACCCATGGCTGAGATCTCCAAGCCTGCTTGGATCAGAACTGGGCCTCTTCCACCCAGATCCCCTTTTTCTAGTAGCTTGGCAGCCACACCCACAAACCACAACCCGCGTACCCCTCCCCACCATGTAACCTCATCAACGGCCAAGATCCAGAGACTATAAAACAAAGCTCCTGGAAGACAGTGATGCAGAATCTTGAATGGCAGATCCTGGCAAGCGGCCTGTGACATATTCAATAAGCCAAAAACAGTAACAATAATGGGCCAATGGGCCTTATTCCCCTGACCCTGAATGCGACAGGAACGAATGAGACGTTACTGGTGCCCGCTCGAGCAAATCAATGAGCAATGGGACAACAGTGATGTAGTGATACAGTGATCCATGATGCAGTTAAAAAAAAAATCACCCCTCATTCCAAGAACCAGAAAAATCACAAAGTGAATAAAAAAAGAGAATAAACAGATGCTAGTATTGAGATTAATCAAATGTTGGAATGTTCTGACAAGGACTTTAAAGCAGCCATCGTAAAAATGATTCAATAAGCAATTATGAATTCTCTTGGAACAAATGAAAAATAAAACATCTCAGCAAAGAAACAGAATTTATAAAAACAAATGGAGACTATTGGACTAAAATATATTGTGATTTAAATAAAAACTCAATGGATGGCTCAAGAGTAGAGTAGAAATAAGAGAGTATAGAATCAGTAGAGTTGAGGAGGAGTAAAAGGATTTATTCAATCTGAACAAGAGAGAGAAAACATAGTGGAAAAAAGAACAGTCTCAAGAGACCTGTAAGACAATACAAAAGAAGCAAGAGCAATATCACTGAAATCTCATAAGGAGAAGAGACAGAGAGACCAAAAATAAATAAGTAATGGATAAACACCCTCTCAATGTTTGAAGTATATACACCTACAGATTCAAGAAGCTAAAAAAATTTTAATAAGATATTCTCAAATATACTGAATTTAAACATCAAATTAATATTCAAAAGCTAAAGGCAATGAAGGAGTCTTGAAAGAATCAGAAAGAAATTATTTATTACTCATAACATACATCAGTTTGAATGACAGCAGATGTCTCTATTGAGGAGGCTCAAATTAGGTGGCACAATAATTTTTAAGTAAAGAGAGAAAAGAACTGTCAACCTTGCTTTTTATCAAGTGGTAATATCCCTCAAGAATTGAGAAGAACATACTTGGATAAAGAAAAACTAATAAAATTTGTTGTCAAATAGTGTAAAAGAATGGCTGAAAGTCTTGTTTAAAAAGAAAGGAAAGGTAGTGAAAGAAGACTTAGTACTTTTTAAAGGAATCAATTGATTATTCTAAAGGAAAGAAGTAAATAGAGTAAGTTTCTTAAATCAAATTTGGTGGTAGAAGCAAAACCAACAATATACAAACAAAAACAAGCAAAACTCCACAAAACCATCCATTGTGGTATTCAATGTTTATCAAAAAAAGTATTTAATAAGATTGTAAAATGTGGAGGGCAAAGAAATCAAAACGGAGTAAGTCACTGACCTTTAACTCACAGTGATAAAATGTTAATACTAGAAGCATGCGGTGTAACTGCTAATTACTAGCAGAATCCAATGAATTATGTATGTGCATTATAATAGAGAAAATACTAGAAGTCATAAAGAGATATACTAAAAAGTTCTATAAATAGATAGATAAACAGAGAGTAAAAAACATTCAATAATCCACAGGAAGATAAGAAGAGATTTATAGAGGAATGAGAAACAAAGGAAGTGTCAGGAAACAACTTATAAAACAGCAGACTTATTCCTAACATATCAAAAACTAAATACCCAATGGTCTTAAATATATCAATTCTAAATAGATATTGGCAGAGTAGACCCTAGAAAAAACAAGACAAAATAAGCTTCAAAAAGAACACATGTTTTAACAATGGGCTTTATACAAATAACTCATTTTGAAAACAACAATAGGGTGAAATGGAAAAAAGAAAAGAAAAGAAAAAGGTGTACTAGAAAAACGTATTTTTAAAAGAAAAGGAAGCTATAGTAATATCAGATAAAGTAGGTCAGAGCAAAGGAAATTGTTACATTGAAGGGACATTAAGTAATGATGATCACATCAATTCATCAAGAAGACCCAACAACAATTTTTTTCCAATTTTTTTTCAATTAGTGAATCATCGTGAGGTACAGTTACAGACTTACAAACTTCCTTACTTACATTTCAGTCATACAATGGTCAAGTATCCATCCCTCCACCAGAGCCCATTATCCACCACCCAGCATCCCTCCCACCATATCTAAAATTATTAGCAACTGCTGGGGCTTGGAGTGATGTAGTACAGCAAGTTGGGTGCTTGCCTTGCATGCAACTGACCTGGGTTCAATGCCCAGCATCACATATTGTCCCCTGAGTACCCCCAGGAGTAATTCCTGGGTATAGAGCCATGAGTAACCCCTAAACATCACCAGGTGAAGCCCCAAAACAAAAACTAATAAATTAGCAACTGCTATAATAGAAAACCAGCAAAGACAGAAGACCTGTGTAACAGAATCAAGAAAATATGTCTAATTGACATTTACAGAACACTCCATCCAAAATGCATCCTTGTACTCAAATGTTTATGGAACATGCTGCAAGGTAGACAATATCCTGCATTATAAGTAACAATAATCAGAATAGTCAATGAGTGGATTCAATAGTGGAGTAGAGAAGGGACTGTCACTGTCATCCCATTGTTCACTGATTTGTTTGAGCGGGCACCAGTAACGTCTCTCATTGAGAGACTTATTGTTACTGTTTTTGGCATATCCAATACGCCTGGGTAGCTTGCCAGGTTCTGCCGTGCGGGCTCAACACTCTCGGTAGCTTGCTGGGCTCTCTGAGAGGGGCGGAGGAATCGAACAAACATGAGTTGGCTGCATGAAAGGCGAAAACCCAACCGCTGTGCTATTGCTCCAGCCCACCCAGAAGGGACTGAGAAAAATACTAATTAGCTCAAAGATGAGATGATAGAAGTCACCCATTCTGAATAGCAGCGAATAAATATACCTGGAGAAATCAAAACCAGAGCTCCGAGGACCTGTGGGCTACTAATATTTGTGTTTTCAGAGTTCAAGTGGGACAAGGGGCAGAGGGACCAGATAAAGAACTTGAAGAAATGATGATTGAAAACTCCTTCATTAGGCAAAATCCATAAAAGCCTTACAGATTCGAGAAGCTGAGTAGGGCTGGGGCATGCTTCCCCTGTGGCAGCTCCTGGTTTGATCCTTGGCACCACATGGTCTCTCAAGCACCACTGGGGCGTGTTCTCTGCCTCCCCACCCCCTAGAAGCTGAGCAAACTCCAAATAGTAAAACCCCCAAACAGTGGAGACACCAAGCCATAGCATGGACAAAGGTCTAAAGATTAAAGGCAGAGCAAATACCTTGGAGTCATGAGAGAAATGCCCTCACTGCTCTTGGACACCCCAAAGCTCTTGAGTTCAGAGGCAAATCTGTTCCCTCTCCTCATCCCCTTTCCTCCTCAGCCAGTGCCCTCAAAAAGACTCCTGCCCAGGGATCCCGTCTCAGGCATTGATCTAGGGAGACCCCTCTGCTGTGGCCATACCTGACACAGTACCCCCTGTCTGCCCTCCCAGCAGGTACAGTCTTTCCTGTAGGGGATGAGGTTCAGAGCTCTATTGCACAGACTTCCAACCCACTCCTGCGGCTTACTCATCCTGTTCTCCCAACATGTGCCCACTGGTCCTGCACCCCTCTCCCCATGTCCTTCCCCAACCCCGGCTTGGTAAACAGAAGGTTATAAACATGTCCCAGGAGACAGACATGATTCTCAGTGGCCATGCTCAATTAGCAAGTTACTCTCTAAACAATATTTTTGTTGTCTTGATTTTGATATTGATACAGAACTAATTAATGGACACCCTTTTTCTTCCTTCAGTCTTGGGAACCTCTTTGCCCCATGGTGAACTGGCTACGAGATTTCAATACAGGATCTGTCTTTTTAATTACAAGTCATTAATAGATTTACGAGGGACGGAAGATGGTTAAGTCCCACTAAGAGGATTATTTTGCATTTCTTTTCTTTTAATTGCATGGTTTTTGTTCTGGTCCAAAGCTCTGCAAGAAATGTGTGTGTGTGTGTGTGTGTGTGTGTGTGTGTGTGTGTGTGTGTGGCCACCCCATCTACTCCAGATGCAAATGCAATTAGTGTCAGAGAAGGTGTGGAAAGAGGGCACTGGTTGTAAGGACCAACACCAATCTCCCTTGAGCATTGCCTCTAGGTTGGGAGGCTCTGAGGAGTGTGGAGGGTTGGCAGATAGCCTGGAGGATGCGCCTGGACCCTGGACTAAGGCTGGAAATAACTGGCTCAGCAGGGCTGAGCGGTGGATTCAGTGCGGATCAGGGGGTCCTGATAATTGTTGTATTTCCAGGTGGCAGTAAGCTAAGCTGACCTGGTGTTATGCTAGGCTCCTGGTCCATGCTGGGTGCCGGAGTTTTAGTCATCTGCAAGGTCCAGGTCAGAAAAGACCCTGGAGTCACCTCACTGACTCTTTGGGCTTCATTTTCTCTAAGGTTTCTCCAGGATTGGCACTGCTAATAGATCCTTGCCACCCCCATAGCCACCCCCCCCCCAAGCCCACCAATTCCCAGTCTCAGGTCTGGAGCTTATGTCTTTAAATGGGCAGAGGACCCTGGCACATGCATTTCGAACTTGTTGTTTTTGTCATTTGGCTACACTGAGTGGTGCTCAGGTCTTCCTCCTGACTCTGCTCTCAGGACTCACTCCTGGTGGCACTGGGGACCATAGGTGCTGCCGGGGATCAAGCCCGGGCTAGCTGCATGCCAGGCCTTCCCCACCCGCTGGACTTTTGCGGGTGGCCCCTGGAATATGCATTTACAGGAAAGCCTGAAGAGATTTCAAATGGTCACCCTGTTTCTGCTCAGACTTGTGGGGAGACATCAATTAGCACAGGGTACACAGGATAGGCCAGGACAGCCCACTGCTTCTCTGAGCCTCCTTGTCCCTCTGTGAGTGGGGCTCATGCCCCCTGTTTTCTAGGTTTCTACAGAAGGCACTGGAATGGGCACACAGTAGACCCTTTATCCCTGGCACAGATCCACAGGCAAGGTTCAGCTCTGTTAAAGGAGTTTTATTTGCGGAGTGCTCTGACAGGTTCATTATTTCTTGATTTGAGCTCTGCTCCCCAGAAGGGGCCTCACTCTGTCCTGTGCCCACACCCAGCAGCCTGCAGCACCTAGGTCAAACCAGATGCTCAGCAAATAAGCAGGATCATGAGTCTAGTGACACTTGTAAAACACACCTGCTCCCAGCTGAAAGAATATTAAGTGCCACTGAGCAGCACACAAAACGCCTGGTGGCTGACAGACACGGAGAGCATCCCAGGCACTAGGCACTGCCGTTCTTCACAACTTCAAGACACAGTGTCTGGTCGACCCCGTTTGACAGGCCTGGCAAACAAGATCCAGAGAGCGGGAGGCTCCTCATGGGGAGAGGGACAGCTGTCTGCCCACTTGGCCTCTCAGACTTTTCTTCCCCGGTGGCAGACCTTGTTTCCCCATGCACTTTGCAAGGGAGTCCTACTGGGGCCCCCTTCCCGAGTGGTCCTGCCCCTGGATGATGCTGCCTGCTTGCCTCTGTTCTCGCCTGGGCCTGGAGCACACACCTCATCTCCTCACGCTGACGGTTGGGAGCCCCCGACTTTGTTCAGCCTGCAAATATCTCTGCCACTGTCACCACTGCTGCTAGGGGAATGTGGCTCCTTTCTGGAAGGTTCTGTTCTCTTCTCTTATTAAATTTTCCTTCGTGTTTCCAGTCTCTGTTCCTTTGCACGTGAACAGAAGGCAGCTCCGGGCTCCTCTCTCGGGAGCGGTACGGAGCCTGCTCGTAGGTGCCCGAGGCTCCTTTGGGGAGGGAGGAGGTGCAGAGAGCGCTCCACCATACATCCCATTTGCTGAGGGCAATGGGGGACATCCAGACACTTCAGTCTTTCCCTGACCCTGCCCCAGTCCTAGGCCTGTGACCCGCCAACTCCTCCAGTTGCCACAATGTGCTCTCTGCCAACGCTGAGTCTGGGTGCAGGAGTGAGGTGGGTCCCCAGAAGAAAGAGAAGCTGCTGCTGTGTGGGCTGCACGGGGCAGGGGTCAGGCCCACCTGTCAGAGGACACCGCCTTCCATTTCTCCACTACTTGGAGTGGCCCCTGGGAAAGGACGGGCTCAGCGGGGTTTCAGAAGAAAAATTTCCGAACAATTAGTGCCTTGAACTCTTAACTTCGTGGGCAGAATTTCCCAGGCTGAGGCAAAGAGAAACGGGAATCCATCCTGAGTCAGTACAGAGTAGGGGAATTGAGACAAAGTCAGGCCAGAGAAGCTTCCAGAGCATGGAGGGGTGAGGTCCGGGAGCCTGGAGGGAAATCCCTAAGGTCCAGCCAGGCTCTGTGATGGAGGGACCTCAAACAGGTCCCTTCATCTCCATGAACCTCAGTTTCCTCATCTGTAATGTGGGGTAAGCAGGGCTGCTGGGGGGGTTGGTGGGAGGAGGGGGCTGGTGTTCACGTGGCTCAGGGTCAGTGTCCAGCTGTGCAGCACATGGCCAATGGGTCTAGCATAGTTGCCTTTGGGGTCCTGGTTATCACCAGGGCTGTTCTGGCTGGGGTGGTTGATGGCCTCCACCTGCGGTGGTCTGGAGCTTGTCTCCCCAACCTCAGCACAGCTCCAGGGAAGCAGCCTCCCCACCAACTCTGCCCCCCACCCCTACCCGGGGTGTCTTGCTCCAACCCACAGCTCTGGGCCCACAGGTGTGAGGAGATGGCTAACGAGGCTACACCGAGTGCTGCCGGCCTCTCCGGGTTCTGACATCCGTGTCGTGGGCTGAGACCAGGGACCCACCTCCCAGGGGTGCTTGTGAGGGACAGTGAGAAGCCGGTCAAACCCACAGAAGGAGGGGGCTTCACCCTGTGGGGAGACTGTCTTCCCACAGGGTGTAATCTGCCAACCTGACAGTTAGGCACAATCCTGGGTGTTTTGAATAATCTCAATGTCAGGTTTGTTCTTGATATGGACACTCATCCATTATCCACCACCCATCTGTCTATCATCCATCCATCTGCCCATCCATCCATCTATCCATCCATCCATCCATCCATCCATCCATCCATCCATCCATCCATCCATCCATCCATCATCTATCCATCCAGTATCCATCAGTTATCCATCCATCTATTATCCTTCCTTCCTTCCTTCCTTCCTTCCTTCCTTCCTTCCTTCCTTCCTTCCTTCCTTCCTTCCTTCCTTCCTTCCTTCCTTCCTTCCTTCCTTCCTTCCTTCCTTCCTTCCTTCTTTCCCTCCTTCCTTCCCTCCTCCTTTCCTTCCTTCCCTCCTCCCTCCCTCCCTCCCTCCCTCCCTCCCTCCCTCCCTCCCTCCCTCCCTCCCTCCCTCCCTGCATCCTGTATGTGATGAAGCACCTACCCTGTGCCAGGTCCACTGTCCAGACAACCCTGAATGAGACAGCCGAGGCCCCCACCTTCAGGTACCTGTGAAGATCCAAGAAGCTGCATGGGCACCTGTTATTGTAAGGGTGAGGGTGAGTGAGGAGGAGCACAGGCTGCCTGTTGGGGTAGGGGGGCATGAGCAGGACCATAGGTGGGGAGAGTTCTGGTGAGGGGCTCGGTGGGACTGTCCTGGCGGGAGCTCAGGCTCCCCAGGATGTAAGGAAGGTGGTGGACTGGTCCAAGTGCAGGAACTTGGGCCCTATTATTGGGGTGGAGATGTGGATGGGACTATCCAGGAGGTTGGGGTGCTATGCTGAGTGGATAGGGAGTGGTACAAGGAAGGAATATGAACAGATTCAGGCCCAAAGGTCTCTCTTTGAAAGGCGCCTACAACACCCCCTCCCCCTGCCCCTCACTCTCCCCACTCCCCTCTGAGTGGGCGCTGGGGCTCCAGTGGCAGCAATCCTCCTTTCTGCGGTCAGAGGCGAGATAACTAAAGCTCCCCCCAGCTCTGCTTCCACAGCAGCTCCTCTAGCTGAGGTTCAGAAACAAGCCCCACATACACCCAGCCTTGGCCCAGGCCAGGTGGGAGGGTCTGCCTCTCCCTGCAGGATGGGCCCGAGGGAAAGGACTAGGAGGGGGGTCCCTTGTTCAAAATCTGGGAAAAGTGCCTCTAAGCCCAGCTCAATGTATAGCTTTTTTCCTTCTTGATGTAGCGTCTCCCTCTCTTGCTCCCTCTCTCATCACGCTGTTTTTTTTTTTATTTCCTATTTAATGTTGTTCTAAGTAACGGAAAATTAGAATTTTAAATTATTAGCATGAACTTTACCATTCATCTTTATATCATGCAATGCCAGTTTTAAATGCAAATATAAAAGCATTTAATTTGCATACAGAACCATTGGAATGACACGATTTGTATTTCATAGCTCGTTTGATGCGTATGTATTTCATTCTTACCCAAAGAGTGGAAACTTATGCCAAAGTAGCTCAGCAGCTTGTATTTCACTCCTGATATGTGTGCGTGCCTCCAGCTCCACCTCCGCCCCCGGGCGGGAAGACCGAAGGAGGGGAACTCGGAGCTGTTTCCTGGGGGACAATTTTCAGCCTAAGTGGATGGCTAATACCGGGAGGGAACTCAAGCAAGAAGGGAAATGATAAGGCTCCAGACCGCTCGTGTTTCTTAGCCAAACACTGACTTCTCTCTGCATCTGTAGAATGCTCTGGTTCATAGGAGGTTGCTCCGTTGCTCCACTTGCTCAGCTGTAGACAGTCACCTGGCCGTGTCCCCATCCTGAATTTCCCTGGGCTTCCTCCTGCATGGTGTGGGACTCCAGAACTCTCAACTTTGGGTGTGCTGGAGGTGTGGTCTAAGGTCGGAATGCAAACCTTGAACATATGCACCTTCTGCCCCCATGCACACATTCCGTTGTCCCTTTGGCTTTGACTTCCAGAAAGCAGGTGAAGGACCCAAACCATGAAGCACTTCAGGGCAGCAAGAGCAAGACCAGCATCTTGGACCAAACTCAGCAGGACCCCGGCAGGAGAATGAGGCCAGGCTGGTGCTTTAAAACACTTTTTTAAAATTTATTTTTATTTATTTTTTAATTTATTTTTGCTTTTTGGGTTACACCCAGCGATGCACAGGGGTCACTCCTGGCTCTGCACTCAGGAATTACCCTTGGTGGTGCTCAAGGGATCATATGGGATGCTGGGATTTGAACCTGGGTTGGCCACGTGCAAGGCAAATGCCTTACCCACTGTGCTATCGCTCCAGCCCCCAGGCTGATGCTTTGAAACTCTTTGCCTTTGAGCCTGAGCCTCTTCCCTGAGTTGGGGTCTGTCTTCCTGAGGTGTCTTACACTGAGGGCCAAGAGACCCTAAGGGGGAGGCTATGTAGCTACTCAAGGGCAAAGCAAGCATCCAAATCCACTAGCTAGTTTCTGTCATTGGCTTGTTGGTGGAGATCTGGGCTGCATCCTGGCCCTACAAACTTGGCACAACCCACCACATAAGAGCACGGGGCTACCAGCCTCTGGGTGGAAAAGACCATGAACCCCATGTGGCAGGGGAGGAAACTGAGGCCCCTGGCTGAGCAGCAGTGAGTGGAACACCGTTCAGAGACAGAGTGAATCCCACATGATGCTTATTTAAGCAGCTGTGGGGTAGGCACTTCTGAACCCGGTGCTGGCTTGGATGTGCACTGTTGCCTTAGCTGGGTGACTTGGCACCCATTTCCCCCCTGTACTTCACATACTGTGGCCTCCAAGTCGCCCTGATTCTGAGTGCTGCCACCTGGGGTTGGGGCGTGGGGGGCATTGCCCTGCTTTTCTCAGGCCACCTACTTTCCCAAGGCCAGCAGCAGCTGTTCTGGGTCTGCCTGCCTTACCCCGGCGTCTGTTTTCCAAAGCAGCCTCCCAGGCAGCAAGCCCACTGTGGCCACCCTCATTCCGCCCACCTGGAGGGAGGAACAACACAGACCGGGGTTGGTGATGGGGAAAGAGCTGGGGTGGTGGGGTGGTGGGGAGGTTCCCCTGGAGGAGCGGCGCTGCAGGGCCCAAGTGATCCAGGGCTCTCTCTTCTCCTTCCTCAGAACATCCGCTCGCTCATCCCCCTGAGAGCCTGCCTGGCGTCCGCTGGGAGCACGTCTGCCCCATTCCTCCTGAAGGCTCACTTCTGGTTCTTAGCTTGGTGCTCTTCTTTGCTCTGAGTTCTTGCTCTGCCTGGTGGGGGTGTCTGCCAATCCTTGGGCTCCCTCCCAGCACCTCCCAGGCGAAAGCTCCTTAAAAAGAAATCCATACCTTGGAATAATTCCTGTTTTCCAGGGAGCAGGGGAATGTTAATTATCTCAGCGCCTTCCTCACAGAGCCCTGGCTCTGAGCTCTGGTGAAGAATTAGGCCCTGATGAAGGGAAGGCGGCTCCATCCTGAGATCACATTTCTCTGTCCTCAGAGATGACAAGCAGCAGGGGAGGAAGGGGGAAAGGGAAAGGGAGAGAGCAAGAGGAGGAAAAAGAGAAAACAGATGTTCATTGTTTGTTCTGGGGAGGGCAAGTACTGGGCTCTGAGCACAGTCCCCGGGTGACCCCGGGCAGGGGAGCCCGTGGCTGACTGTGGTTAAGATCCACAGAACCTGCAGAATCAGAGACAGGCTTTGTACCTCTGTGGCTTGCACACATTCCACACCATTTCCCTGAAGCGAAGGCGCGCTAATTGGGTAAAAGAAAAAGGATAAATGTGAGTAAACTGTGTCTTTCAGTTCAAATCTAGGAAAGCGCTTGGTGCCAACAGCCCTCAGTCCAGCTCTGAGTGATTCCACCTGCTGCCGCTGGTCGGTGGGAGCTGCAGGGGGCGAAGGGGGCTCCTCCCATCCTTGAACCTACCTTTCAGGGTGGTTTTGAGCAGGATGTTTTCTAGACATCCCTCTCCATCGTTTCTCGGGGCATTGGCTCAAAGACCTGAAGGTCAGACCTGACCTGTCTCTGCCCCTTCTGGGTCTGGGGGGCAATGGCAGGGCAGGAGGTAGAGTAGAGGTGTTGGAGTCATAGAGGTCTGGGACAGTGCCAGTTTCTCCCTGGCTCACCTCCCTATGCAAGATTTACTCATCTGTGAGTTTACTCACCTGTAATTCAGGAATCAAAAATGCCTGTCCCAGGAGGTGTAATGGTGGTGGGATTGGTGTTTGAATATTAAGTGGAATTAAATATTGGGAAACTACTTTATAAAATAAAAATAAAAAAATAAAAAATAAAACTCTCCAGAAAGAAAATCAGACGAGGTTTCTTTCAGCAAGGGCAGACATGTAGCCTGTGCAGATTCACACAACATTCCGCCTAACCTGCAGGGTCTGTGCTACCTTTAGAACAGAGCCCGGCACACAGTAGGTCCTCAACACTCAGCACACCACTCCTTCTGACTCATTCCCAAAGCATCAGCCTTCCAGCCCCTACTGACATTAATCCCCATTGGGATCAAGTGTGAAGGCCACTCAGTGCTCAGCTCTGTTGCCATTGGCTGTCTCTCCACCGAGTTGCTGGAAAATGTTGGTTGATCTGGGATTTTTGGAGGATGCCAATCTGGGAAATTTTGGATTCTTGAGCTTCTGGTTGCAAAGGCTCTTATGATCAGATTTTGAACAAATGTGTCACCAGCATATCAATACTCTGAGAAAACCTAGTCTCTCAGACAAAAGAAAGTAGTAACACCAACTGCAAAGAGTGGCCCACACAAAGAAGGAAAGTCTCTGGAAATAGTAACCGCATGGACAGATAATAAGAGACGTCTTTCCTCATCACTTAAATCTCTCTAAAAGATCACTGATCAGCCCTAAAGCAAAAGCAATGATACTATACTGTGGGATTTATAACACGCTCAAGGCAAAATGTATCTCCAAAAATTATCAGTGTCCAGGAAGGGAGAGAAGTAAATATACTGTTGTAATGTTCTTACATTATACATGAAACAGTGTGATGACATTTGGAGGTTGACTATGTATAGTTAGACTGTGGAAGTTAGACATGTATTGTAAACTTTGAAACAAAACAAATATGTGGCTATAATAAGTCAAGAAAGGAGATAAAGTGAACACACACACACACACACACCACTCAACTCCAAGAAGGCGGACAAAGTAGAGGGAACAAAAAAAACCTAGGAAAAATAGACACAAATAACATGACACAATACTTAAATGTAACTATACCAATAATCCCATTAAATGCAACTAGACAATGTAGGTCATTTAAAATAGTATTATTGGGCCAATAAATATGATCCGATTATTTGCTGCCTTCTGAAATATACTTTACCTATAAGGAAACAGATAGTTTAAAAGCTAAAAAGATAAGATAAACACTAATCAAAAAACTTCTGGATTTGAATATTAGAATTTTAAAGATGTTATGTCAAAGCATGACTATAATCAAGGATGAGGATGAAGAAGGGCATTTCCTGGGACAAGGTGCCACTGTGGAAGTGGTCAGGCTGGTAACTTTAACTCTGTCCAGCAGCATCAGCCACAGAGAGTGAGGCAGATGCACTTGGACTGTTCAGGTACCAAGTGAGCCTTCACAGCCTTGAACAAAAGGCTGCTCGGCCTTTTTATTTAGCATGGCCTCTGTATTTCCCACGACCATACTTTATGCACTAATACATATCAGTAGGATGGAGGATAAAATGTTTGCACAGCTGTGGGCGTGGGGGATGTGTGGCAGACAAGCACTCAGTGTACAGCCTCGAGGCTCAGGGAATGCCCTGTTCTTGGCAGAGCTCTTCCTGCTAGGCTGTTTGCCTCCTGACCCATGTAAATCTATCTAAGCCTGAACTCTCCCTCGATGGACGTTTCTTGCTCAGCTATGCATTTGAGTCTCTGTGGCCCTGCCTTAAACTTCTTTTACCCAAGATACTATCCATATTGTATGGCCTACATTCGTGGGTTGATTTCCCACAATTTCCTAGTGGTCAAGGACTCAAATCAATGAGGAGAGGTAAGAATCCTAAATGTTTATGCCCCTATAAACAGTATTAAATCATGTGAAGCAAAATGCTGAAAGAACTCAAAGAGAAATAGACAAATGTAGTACTATCAGATATTTTAATAATGGATAAAACCAGAAGATAGAACATTTGTAAAGCTATCAAAGACTTGCATGGCAACCTAACCAGCTTGACTTAATTGATATCAAGGACATTAGACCATTCCGCCTAATAATGGCAGAATAAACATGTTAAAGAGCTCGTTGAACACTGACCAGAGCAGAACCTAGTCTGGTCCTTAAAATAGTACCAAAAAAACTTCAAAAAGACAAAAGTTATGCACAACATGCATGATAAGAATGGGAAATAAACTGGAAACTAAAACCAGTAAGTTCCTTGGAAAACTCTCCAAAGTTTTGGAAACTGAAAACACATTTCTAAATTTCCAGTTGTGTTTGAAAAAATAAAAATAAAAAAGGGCATCAGAAAGCACTTAGAATTGGCTATAGATGAAAGCACAGCATATTCAAAGTTGTAACATGTCCCTTTTATAAAGCAGTTATTCAAGGAAAATTTATGTCATTCAGCCTATCTTCCAAGAGGAGAAATGTCTCAAATCAATGAAGAAAGCTGGTACTTGAAGAGAATTAGAAAAAAATTTGGTGGCATACACAACACACCGGGCAAGGAAAGATTAGCATCACCCCTGAACGAGGATAGTAAGAACATTCATAATGTGTTCCAACAAAATTCACACTTAGAGAAAATGAAGTTCAAAGTAAGCTAAGGAAAGGGAATCACGAAGAATAGCATAGAAGCCCCACGGCTCCCTGCATGGAGAAGAAGCATTGCTGAAGCCCACTGGTCCACACACCAGAGGGTGACTGTACGTAGCCAGACCCCAAGGATGGAGTATGTGAGTCAGATGAGAGAATCTTCATCCTGTGGAGACTGTGTCGGAAGCCAAGTCTGAATCTGGAATTCCCCATGGACTTCTGAGTCAATGCATCCAGTAAATCTCTTCTTTTCTTTAAGTAAGCTCAAATTAGGTTTTCTTTCACTTGCATAAAGTATTTCCAAATGGTCTTGCTTGTGTCTTTATCTTCACAAGGAAGAGCTGTGGGTGTGACCCAGAAACCTTGTTGTTCTTCGAGTGGGTACTCCTGGCCCAGGAGAGGGCCCTGTAGTTCTCCTCTCAGTGACACACCTTTCTCTGGGTTGAATTTTGCTGTCTTGGTTTTATAAACAAGGGCACAGATCTGATGCCTCTAAACCCAAGAATGGATGGGGTTGAGGTAATTTGACTAATTGTTGGAGTTTCATGGCTCACTGTCAGCCAGGTTTGCCACGGGGTCCTGGGGCCATTGGAGTATTCTGGAAAATGAGCAGTGGCACCTGCCTTATGTCTCTGAATGCCCAGGAGACAGGAGTCCTGGGTTCAACTCCAAAAGCTGCTTTTCACAGCTCCTCGTAGTCTTAGCTTGAATTCTGAAGGTACTTGGGGGGTTCAGTGTAGGAGCAGGAGGAGCACTTGGCACGGAGTGGGTCACATGACTGGCATCCCAGATGTTCATCAGAACATTGTGGGCAGGCTACAGCCCTGTCTGACCTGTCATTGGGTCTCTAAGACCTGCTTACGCTGGGTGCACAGGAGAACTGAACTGGGGTCCTTAGGCACCACCCTCTGCTGAGGTGATTGATGCTTCAACAGAAAAAAAGATGGGGTGGTGGGTGGTGGTGGTGGAGTGTGCATATATCCAAAACATCTAAATCGCTATTTTATTTTTTAAAGCAAAGTGAGTTTCAACGTTATTCATAGTTGGGTTTTTGACGTACAATGCTCCATCACTGATCCTGGCACCAGTGTCAACTTCCCTCCATCGGTGTTCCTGGTTCTTCTCCTTCACTCTCCCTTCAGCCGCCGCCACTGTCCTGCTCCACACTGCCATCTTGATCAGCAACTTTTAGGTTTTTTTTTATTATTATTAAAGTACTATATGGACTCAAGACACTCCCTACTCAAATTCAGACAACATTCCTCAAGGACTTAGAACAGTCCAGAATAAAGTTTGTATGGGATCGTAAAACCGAAATAGCCAAAACCATATTGAAAAACAAGTAACTTGTGGGTATTTCATTACCTAACTTGAAGCTATGTGATAAAGCTATAATGATCAAAACAGCATGGTATTGGGATAAGGACAGACTCTGTGACCAATGGATCAGCATAAAATATCCAGGTTGACCCAAACATATGGTTAACTTTTGACAAAGATGTTGAGAGCATGAAATGGAGTAAAGACAGACTTTTCAACAAACAGTGATGGCAACTGGATAACCACGTGCAAAAAGTAAAAACCGGATCTGCATCTTACTCCTTACACAAAAATCAATTTAAAGTGTATCAAAGACCTTGAAACCAGACCAAAATCTATAAAATACATTGAAGAAAAAATAGAATGCTCCAAGATCTGAACCCCAAAGGAGTCTTCAATGATACAATACCACAGGCAAAGGTGACAGAATCAAAAATAAACAAGTGGGGCTACATCAAATTACAGAGTTTCTGAATGGCAAAAGAAACACAGGATAAAAATAAAAGACAGACGATTGAATGGGAGAAAATATTTGTGGTCAGCACATCAAATAAAAGACTGATCCAGTCCTCACAAAATTATATAAAAGACTCACAAAAATCAGCAACCAAAAAAATTCCAAAAACCTATCAAAAACCAGGGAGAGGAAACGAGCAAGAAGTTCTCTGAGGAAGACCAATGGGTGGCCCACAGGCACATGAAAAAATGCTCATCCTTACTTATTATTAGGGAAGTCCAAATCAAGATAACAATGAGATACCGTCCCACACCTGTGAGAATGGCATGTATTAGAAATAATGGGAACCAACCAATCATCTTAAATCTCACTTACGTAATGTGTAACCAACCAGCTAACAGGAAGCGTTCAGGGAAGTGAGAGGTAATATACACAAACATATATAGGTGTTTGCATGGGAGACCAGGCAGGCTGATGTAAGGGCCGTAGGTGAGTTTCAGACTATGCAGATCAGACTTGCAGACTGTGGAGCTAGTGGCAGGGACTGTGAGAGGAAGAAGATGATGCAGACAACACAGACCAGAGGAGACCAGTATGGAGACCTTGGGGCCAGGTAGAGGGTGGAGAGAGTCAGTGTATCAGCAGCTCAGCTCTCCTGGGGCTACTGTCCTAGTAGTGGCCAGTCCTGCAGCTGCAGCATCCCGCAGAGCTATACAGACATGAGCTGTGAAATGAGAGCAATTAAATAAGAATCATAACACTGAAGACATCGAGTGGTTGGCATAATAGTCTTACTCACTGTCTGCAGAAGCGGGAAATTAGCTCGTTCCACGTTGCACTTTCTCCTTTACATACTCACCTGTGCCCCACAGGTGAAGGGCCCAGACAGGTTTGTGATTCTGTGGAACCAGCATCCCGGATGCTGTCAGTGTCTGGGGTTTTCTCTCTACACCTGGGTGAAGCTTCCTGGAACTTACCGCATGCTCTCTGCCTCCCACACCCAGCTTTGCCAAAAGTCACAGCCTGAGGACCAGGTGACTCCAGAGCCATAGCGACAGGACCCTGCAACTCTCAAAGAAAGGCACAGTCGTCAGTGCTCCTAATCTTTCTTTCCTTCCCCCATCTCACTTGTATTTCAGTCCTTGCAGCATCTTATTATTGACACTTGCAATTTTGCGTGCCAGCCGGGCTCTGGCCGAGCTAGCAGCAAAATGTGGGGGAGCCAAGGTCTTCGTGTCCTTCGCTTAACCTGTCACCTGCACAATTTCATGCGGCTGGAGCTCAGTCCACCTTGCCCCAGAGACGTTTCAAAACTCAGTTAAATCACTGGGCATACACTTGTCACCCACCTCTCAGCCCTTGCCAGGGAGGGGGCGTCCCAGCCCTCAGCACTCTGCTCTGAGAACCTGGTTCATTTCATGCGCACTTGCCACAATCACAGTTGCAGAATTGAAAGCAATTTTCTTGAGACGAGCGTGGAGATGGGCAGGTGCATTTAAGCAGGAGCTGGAACCTGCCATGACAGGCGTGCTGGCCCAGGATACCATCGTCAGCATGGCAGAAACTTGTCTAATAAAGTAAAAATTGACACGTCATGGTGGACTGGAATTATTCCCTCAACTCTGTATTACTTAGCAAATATCTTATTTCTTTTTGATTTTCAATTTTTTAATTGTTACTAGATAGAGATACAGCTAATTTTTGTATGTTGACCTTGCTCCATTTTACTAAACTCACAGGTTCTAGCAGACTTTGTTTTGGCAAACTTCTTTGCATTGTCTGCATCGACATCATGTTATCAGCCAGTAACTTCGCGGAATGCCCTTCTACATATTTTTTTTGCTCCCTGAACTTATTATACCCTCAATAGTTTCACATATTTAAAATTTGATCCAGCTTTGTAGCTATTTGGGGTCAGTACTGAGATCTGAAGCGTATCTCTATTCAACAGCAAATTGGAATTTCATATTTACCTATTTATGCATATAAATTTAAAATTATGCTTTGAAGAAGGGTCAAAACAGGATTTAAGATACTAGCTGGAGTACTCTAAACCCTTAGTTGAAAGATACCCTCCCTCCCTCCCCCCTCCCTCCCCCCTCCCTCCCTCCCTCCCTCCCTCCCTCCCTCCCTCCCTCCCTCCCTCCCTCCCTCCCTTCCTTCCTTCCTTCCTTCCTTCCTCCCTCCCTCCCTTCCTTCCTTCCTTCCTTCCTTCCTTCCTTCCTTCCTTCCTTCCTTCCTTCCTTCCTCTCTCCCTTCCTCTCTTCCTCCTTCCTTCCTTCCTTCCTTCCTTCCTTCCTTCCTTCCTTCCTTCCTTCCTTCCTTCCTTCCTTTCTCCCTTCCTCCCTCCCTCCTTCCTTCCTTCCTTCCTTCCTTCCTTCCTTCCTCTCTCCTTCCTTCCTTCCTTCCTTCCTTCCTTCCTTCCTTCCTTCCTTCCTTCCTTCCTTCCTTCCTTCCTTCCTTCCTTCCTTCCTTCCTTCCTCTTCCCCCCACACCTCTTTTCAGGGCTTACTCCTGACTCTGTGCTCAGGGATCACTACTGGCAGTGTCCAGGGTACCATTGAGGTATTAGGGATCAAACTCAGGTTGGCTGTGTGCAAGACAAGCAACCTACCTGCTGTGTTATCTCTCCAGCCCAGAATATTTTCTTTAGTTTAGAAAATAATACAAGCATATTATAAAACATTTACACTATGTGAAAGTTCACAAAGGATAAAAATGAAGGCTTTGCCTCTGGCAAAGATGGAGTAGCAAGGATTTTACTTGCCACATAAAAGAACACTCAAATTGGGTGAAACATATAAAACAACCATTTGCAAAATGTTGGCCATTCGCTATAAAGAACAGATATCTGAGAGATGGGTAACAAGTGGCATCAGCGCAGTGATTGCATCAGCTTGCTCCCCTGAGAGAGTTTTCATCTGTATGTAGTGCAGGTCTGGGGACCAAGGGGGTCTGCAGCGGGCTCACTGATTTGGAGAGATGGACCTGAGAGCCGGGGAGATCAGGAGGGCTCTAGAGGACAGGGTAGAGAACAGGAGAGACTCACAGAGAAGGATCTGCAGATATCTCTCAAATCTGCTGAGTTTGATCAGCACACACAGGGAGGAATCTGCATGTGACTCAGTAGGAATATCACCCTTTTCTCAGACCCACCCAGTCACACAGGGCTGGGAATCAAGCCTGTTCCCACCTGCCAGCTTGCAAAACTCAAGATTCATGCAGCATTAAGTAGAA
Organism: Sorex araneus; assembly: GCF_027595985.1. Lineage (NCBI taxonomy): Eukaryota > Metazoa > Chordata > Mammalia > Eulipotyphla > Soricidae > Sorex > Sorex araneus. Next base: position 45,917,450 of record NC_073306.1, on the reverse strand, counting down.
TTCACATACGGGGTTTGCCACAAGAGTGGGGAAGAGTTAGTCTGACAGGGAACTGCCTAACAAAGAATAATAAAGACCTGGAAATATTAAGGTCAAAGGAATTTTACTGCACCCCAGACAAAGCAGAACACACATATTAAGAATGCAAGACTATACCAGAAGGCACAACTCACAATCTCTACTACCCAATAAATATTTCCTGGCATGCATACAAGCAGGAAAATATATCCCATAATGAGCAAAGAAGAAACTCATCTAAATTGATCTATAATTCACACAGATCAGTAAAGATAGAGATTTTAATAACACTTTCAACTAACTTAATCTAGTTGACATTTACCAAACCCTCCATCCAGCAAAAGCAAAATGCATGTTCTTGAGTATATATGAACATTCAGCAAGATAGCCTATATCTAAGGCCATAATACAAACTTTGGCACATTTAAAAGAAAATAAATTAGATAAAATATTTTATCTGGTTTTTATCAAGTAACAAGTGTTATAAATTAAAAAACAGAAAGATATCTAGAAAATCCCCAATATTAAGAATTTAGCACACACTTCTGAAAAAGCCCATGGCTCAATGTGGAGAAGGTCCTTAAGAAACATTAAAATATATTTTAAACTTAATGAGAATGAAAACTTAATGCATAAAAGTATGTGGAATGTATCTAAAGCAGCTAGAGGGAAACTAATAGCACTGACTACTATATTTGAAAAGAAGAAAGCTCTGAAATATCTTAAGCTTGGAGAAAGAAGAGCTGATTAAACTTACAACAAACAGAAGGAAATAATAAAAATGGAAGCATAAATCAATGAAATAGAAAACAGGTAGCTCATAGAATCAATGAAACAAAAAACTTACTTGAAAAAGATAAAATTGGAAAATTCTATAAATTCCGTACATATATGACAGAGACAGGAGAGGGGGAGAGAGAAGGTTTGTGTGTGTGTGTGTGTGTGTGTGTGTGTGTGTGTGTGTGTGAGAGAGAGAGAGAGAGAGAGAGAGAGAGAGAGAGAGAATAAATCACTAGTACCAGGAACATCAACCCTACCGACTAGGGAAACTATTAATAACAAGGGAAAACTATTAATAACAAAGTTATAAAAGGAATATTTGAAAGACAGACTGTAAAAACTGAAATAGTTATCTATTTCAAGAAGAAATTGCTTGGGCAATCCTACATTTTAAATAGAAAGAGCAATGCAAGTAATCAGATTAACAAATTGAAAATGATTTTAATAGCAATAAGTAATCAGGCTTTTTTGGGGGGTCTTTGATTTTGGGCCATACTCCGTGATGCTAGGGGCTGCTCCTGGCTCTGTGGTCTGGGGTCACTCTAGGGAGTGCATGGGAGATTGTGTGGTGCTAAGGATCAGACCTGGGTCCCCCAAATGCAACACATGCCCTCTGTCTGTTGAGCTATCTCTCCAACCTATGAAATTTTAATTAAAATTTTCTATTTAAATGGAATATAAATAAATAAATAACATGCTTAGGGACAAAGCTGACAAGGGATTCATATAAGTCTGATGAAGAAATACTACTCAGCAATAAAAAGGAATAAACTGATACATTTATCAGCATGGCTAAATCAAGTATTATGCTGAGTGGAAGAAATAGATTGAAAGGCACTCTTACTGTGAGATCTTATTTGCATTTAAATCTTGGAAATGAAACTAGAGTGACAGGAAGCAAATTAAGGCTTGCTTGGGGTTGGGAAGCAGGAGGGGTAGATTAGCAAAGGGACTTTAAGACTCTCCTGAAGGGGTATGCTCATGATATTGATTGTGGTGATGGCTTCATGGATGTGTACATATGCCAAAACTAATCCGCTTTACACTAGCATATGCTTGGCTTATTGAACTTCAATTCTTCCTTAACAAAGTTCTTTAAAAATAGAGTTAAACATTTGTGGTACATAAAAAATACATAGTGTTTTTAAATGTTTGTGGCCAGCACACATGAATGGCTCCTCTGCTCCAAAAAGACCATGATCCTGGAGGCCTATTAACTACTTTCAGCACCCAGTGGTTTCTTACAGAAATGCCTCTAGACTGTGAACTGAGCTGCGACCCCATGCCACCCCGGGAGAGGAAAGGTTTTTCTTTCTCTCTTGGCTTTTCCTTTCCGAGGTGGCGGTGGTGGCGGTGGCCGTGTGGCGACCGCCATCTTAGAGAGCCCAGTAACCGGAGGTATAAGCTTGCAGTGATGCAACTTCTGGCAGAAATTTCTCTGGACTTAATTACTAAAACACTAGAAATCCAAAACCTCATTTACTCTTCATTCCCAGCAATGGGAAACAAATGATCAAATTATGCCTTTTCAGCGGGTTTGATTGTTGGGGGAAAATTCCAAATAATAATAGTGAGTTTTCTGTTGAAATATTGAATGCAATCAAATAATAGAGAGAGTAAAGTGAAGATCATTAGCCACAGAGGTGGGGGGTGGGTGGGATGGGAGGTATACTGGGGTTCTTGGTGGTGAAACATGTGCACTGGTGAAGGGATGGGGGTTTGATCATTGTATGTCTGAGACTTAAACCTGAAAGCTTTGTGACTTTTTTCATGGTGATTCAGTAAAAAAATTAATTAAAAAATATATAGTAGAAGACTAATATCTATGACCAGGGAAAATGGGTTAGAAGGACTGGTCAATGGTTGGAACTAACCACAAGTGTGTGTGGGATAGAGGGTAGGTAAGATAGAGAAGAGACCAGTATGACAATAGTGACAATAGCTGGGAATGATCACGCTGGACAAGATCTGAGGGTTAAAAAGTAGGTAAAGGGATATTCTTGACAACTTTTCAGTATCAATATTGCAAACCACAATGCCCAAAAGGGGAGAGAGGGGGAGAGAGAGAGAGAGAGAGAGAGAGAGAGAGAGAGAGAGAGAGAGAGAGAGAGAGAGAGAGAGAGAGAGAAGAAAAACACCTGCTACGAGGCAGGCAGGGGGTGATGGGAGGGAACCTGGGGACACTGGTGCTGGGAAATGTACATTGTGGAGGGATGGATGTTGGGTTGGAATACTGTATGACTAAAATCCAATCATGAACAGCTTGTAAAAATAAAAAAAAATAAAATAAAAACAGATTTAAAGCACCACACTCTCTCCACTCCAAATCCACTCTTAGATGAAATAGCCCAATGGCAGTAGCAATAATCATGAATCTGCTTTTTTCCTGTGAGAGTGCTTTGGATGTAAGAGCTGCTTCAATCAGCTCTGAACCTCACGACACTGTTGTTTAACAGCGGGGCTCCTAGGCCTGGGGAGGTAGGTCAAAGCACATCATGTTTTGCATGTGAGAAGCCTTGCCTTAGACCCTAGGCACGACACACAGCACCTCACATAGGACTAGGGAAAAAATTGGTAAACTGAGGGTTAGAGATGTCCTCCCCTGACCCTGCCAAGGCCACTTTACTAGTAACTACCCCAGGGAGGTTTCAGTCCAGATCTGAAGGACTTGAGAGCTTCCACTCTTTACAATAACTTACACTTGAATGTTGATTCTAAACTTTCTCCTTCTCACTCGGAAATGGGGTGAAAGGTGAAACAATACATGCTTCGGTGAAGTCGATTTTCTTCTGGGAACGTTTCCCCACGTGGGTCTGCTGGGTCCTTTCGTTGGCTGCCTGGTGCTCTGTTGCCATAGGCACCATCATTTATTTAGCTCCTTCACTGTAGATGACTATTTAGGTTGTTTTTGGCTTTTCTGCTATTATAATGCAGCAATAAGCTTATCCTGACATTTCCTCCATTCACTTCAAATTATTTTTAATTACACAAGTGCTGCCTGTAGACACCTTCATTGTCTGGTCTCCGGGAGTTCAGACACAGAGAAGGCACTTCTGCTGGTTCTTTCTCCTCATCTCCAGCTCCCAATCTCCCTCCCAGGGTGTGGAATGCCCCCTGACCCTTTCAGTGTGAGCTCTGCGCGTGCAAATGCCTGTGGTCTCCGGGGCTGGGTCTGTGGTGCAGAGCCTGAAGGGCAGCACTCTGGGTGTATTGCTTTGCTTTTCATCCCTGAGACTCTGACATCTTTCCGTGTCATCATCGACAGAGCCGCCTCGTTCCTGTTCACAAGGCAGATGTCATGTTCAATTGCTTGGGTCTCCTTCCTTCTCGTCTCTTCCTCCCTCCCCTAATTATTCCTCCAACATGACATAGGTGGCTTCATGTTTTCTGTCTCTGAAAATGATGCAGCCAAGAGCCTGGACCCGGCCTCACTGTGAGTGTGCAGGAGTATTTCTCTGCCAATACTAACTATGGTAGGGGCGGGGGTGGGGGGTTATGCAGACCCAGAGAGCCCCGCCCCCCTCCCCCACCTTCAGGCCACAGATGCTGTTCCTGTAGGAGGCCACCGGGAGGGGGTCTTCTCTCTGTGCAATTGTTGGCCATGGGGGACCAAGGTGTCGGAGAGCTCTTGGTGATATGGCGCTCCAAGCCTTGTCCCCATGGGGGCAGACTCACTACCACAGCTCTGTGAGCCAGCTATTGCCAGGGTAGCCCCACACATGTTTGCTTCTCTCTGCCTCCTTGCCCTGAGCTTGGGACTGGAGGACCCAGGGCCATCAACAATTTTTTTAGGTTTTTAATTTTTTTATTTTATAAACTAGTTCACGATATTTGATTACATTTAATATTCGAACACCAATCCCACCATCATTACACCTCCCCAACACCATATTTCAGATGTTTCCATCCCCAACCCCAGTCCCTGCCCCAAAGCAGAACCAAAATAATATATTTAGTATTGTTTGTTATGAAAAACCACTGAAAATGCTACAAAAAAATGTATCCTTAGAGGAAAGAGTGTGGATATTGTTGTATTTCACCCAGGAGCCATTAAGCTCCTTTATAAGAGATCACTTACATGTTGTTAGAGGTTCAGCCTTGTGTGCTTATATATAATATACATATATATACATATACATGTATATATATATACACATATACACATATATATCTGTAGAAAATGTATATTTCCCTCTAAGATTGGTTGTCTCCTGCTTTGGACCCTATCAAATGTGGTGCTGAGGTAATCTTGGGGTGTAGGTAGGGTATGTGGTTTGAAGTATCTCGCGGCTGCAAATGTGGCCCCGCGGTCCAGGAATATATTTACTCGTGGATGATGCTCTGCCCAAGCATGTGGAGAGTGGCCATGGGCGTGGCGGCGTCTGGGTTCTGGAGGTTTTCGGCTGCTGAGGCTGGGTCCCTTGGGGCAGGAGGGGTCTCACCTGTCCCCCTTTGGGGCGCCCTGAGTGAAACAGCCTGGCTCGGGGTCCGGTGTCGTGGTTATGGCAAGCATCATGTTATGCTCTCTTCCAGGAGAGAAGGATGTGGGGTGATCAGTGACTCGAGGGATCTCAGTCTGCCGCACTTGTGAGGCCTAGGATGGGTTGGGGAAGATGTAGGATAGGGTCCAACAGAGAAAAGCGCTGGAAACCTCCTAGAGCTGCTGCTAGCACCCACGCGGTATACAGGGTCCTGCTGATGAGATATCGAGGTGATGGGAGGGGTGTGGGGGAGGGCTGGGTCCATGCTCCAGAAGTCAGGACTGCCCTCAGAGGCACTGTCAGGAGAGGGTCCTGGAAGAGGTAGAGGTGCCTGACACTTGAGAGTGAGTTGGAGTTACTAGGGGAGACAGCCTTTGAGCACCAAGCGTGGGGGGGGCGCGGAGCTGAATGTTCATTTTTCCTTCTCTGTCTGCCTGAGTGGGAGTATTGTCTTCCACCTCGTGAAAAGGTCCCAACAGTGCCCCTTCCCTCCTGCCTTTCCTCCGGAGAATTCTTGGTCCCTTAGCATCCCCTAGCCTACGTAGGTTTGACTAGAGTGTCAGAGACGGCCCAATCAGAGCCCGGGCTGGGTTGCCTGGGGAGCTCTGTAGGGCTGTGGAGCTGGAAGAATCTCTTGGGGCCATGTCTTCTGACCCCCATGGGGTGTACCAGGGTCTGGAGGAGGCACTGAGACACCACTCTGCAGAAAGAATATTGGGTGATTGAGACCGAGTTCTTCAGCTCCTTCTTCTGTTTCAAGAACTCCTGGCAGAGAACCCCAACATCACAGAAGGGGGAGGGAGTGGGGCCATCCTGCTCCACCGCACCGGGTCAGAAGTGGATCCAAGGCAGCATACCCAAGAGGGACAGGCCGGCAGGATTATCCTCACGGGCACAGGTTCTCTAGCCCGAGTCTCACAGGCTGGGCACTGGGTTTTGGGGACGGTCTGCCCAGCGGCTGCAGAGGTGCCCAGGGCGAAGGTGTCAGCACCCCAAGAGCTGCACAAACACTGCACAGGCTGTTACCGGGAATGAGGACAACAGTGTGGCATCTCCTCGGCCTGCAGGCTGGGTCTGGGTCCCTTGGGGCTGGGAGGGGTCTCACCTGTCCCCCTTCGGGGTGCCCTGAGTGAAACAGCCTGGCGTGGGGTCTGGTGGCGTGGCTATGGCGAGCATCATGTTATGTTCCCTTGCAGGAGAGAAGGATGTGGGGTGATCAGTGACTTTTCTCAGTCTGCCACACTTGTGAGGCCTAGGACGGGTCGGGGAAGATGTAGCATAGAGTCCAACAGAGAAAAGCGCCGAAAACCTTGGAGCTGGGGGCAGTGATGGTCTGATTGGCGTGCCCTGTCCAGTGACGGACCTCAAGGTGATGCTGGCCACATGGGCTGCCCAGGCCTGGCTGACATGTTGTTCCTCCCGGCACAGTGTGGGTTTGGGACGTGTCGGGCTTCGGCAGCGACTGCTAGAGCTCCTGCTCCAAAGCTGCATGTCTGTGACACCCATCACCCAGTGCTAGTGCCCAGCACCTAGGTCCTGGGTCTCAGTCCAGGAATTGGTGGGAACAGAACATGGCTGGCCCTTGGTTGAAGGCCATGGCTCAGGGTCCCAGAACTGTCAGGGCCAGTCACCTGACCAGCAGACACGGTCCTGCCAAGCCCTCAGTTTAGCAGGCACCACCCACTCGGGACTCCCTGGGACCAGGCTGTGCATTCTGGACAGAGAATGCACCTGCTGGTCCAGAACGCACACCTGGGGCCCCTAAAGGGAGGCTGTACCTTCTTTGGCCTTGGGGGACATACCTGTGGGGCCACACATACTTCCCTCTCAGGTATTTTTTTTTTTACCTTTTATTTTTAAATTTATTTATATTTTTTAAATTTTATCACCATGTGGAAAGTTACAGAGTTCTCAGGTTTATGTCTCAGTTATACCGTATTCAAACACCATCCCTTCACCAGTGCCCATATTCCACCACCAAAATCCCCGGTATACCCCCCGCCCCCCACCCCAACTGTATAACTGATGAATTTCACTTCATTTTCTCTTCACCTTGATTATGTTCCATATTTCAACACAAAACTCACTATTGTTGTGGGAGTTATACCCCCAAACAAGATAACCCTAATAAGGAAGCATTTGATAATTAGTTTTTCATTAAAAGATTGTATGTTTTCAGGTTTTAGAAAAGGTCGCGCGGCTGCTTACGCGGCCGCGCGGCTCGGATGTGTCCCAGTCCTGAATCCTGGAGCCGTGTTAGTTGCTGCTCAGTGTCGCCAGGGCTCCATCTGGAGAAGGTGTGCAGGCGGCACCTCCTCCTTCCGGCTCCCCGGTGTTGCTGGCCCCAATTCGGGTCCGGAGCATTTTCTGGGCTGCATTGCTCACCAGAATGCCTGCCACTTCTCTGTGGATTGTGGCAAGATGGCGCCGAGGGTGGGTCGAGGGCGTGACTTCTGGCGGCCGGGACCACTTGGAGTTTTGGGCTGGCACCGCCCCACTCCAGTGCCCCCCCGCGGCTCGGATGTGTCCCAGTCCCGAATCCTGGAGCCGTGTTAGTTGCTGCTCAGTGTCGCCAGGGCCTCTCAGGTGTTTCATCTCTGATTCACAAAGCAGTACAACCATGTCCCTTGAATGCTGAGAGGACCCAAGCCAAGAGAGGAATCTGGGACCAGTGATCTTGGAGGTCCCCACTCAGGTCCTCACCCAGCAGGCTAGAAGTTGCTTTCCATGTGGGTGCTTCAAATCCCAGGCAGCTCTGGTGAAAGGGACTGCTCCCCCTCCCCAAGATTCCAGTCAGCCTGAGATACCTGCATCCTTGGGCATGCAGGTCCCCGGGGAGGCTGGCTGAAACCCCATGGCACTGTCTCTGGCTCCAACTGCTGCTCTGGTCCCCGGATGCTGGACCTCACATTTTCTGGCCCATTTATACTTCTCAACAAGGCTTCTGTTGCCTCTGGGACCCGGTGAGTATGTTGAGAGCTGAGTTTTCTCTGTTTCACTGGGGTGTTGGACTTGGGTGAAAAGTTTTCCTGCTCCAGGGATCCATTTCTGAGCCACAGCCCACATTGCTACAGAATTGGACATGGACACTGACCCCTGTAAACAAATCCAAGGCCTCTCAGTGTAGACAAGGAAGAGGCAAGTTTGAAGTGACACAAGGACAGCAGTGGAGGGACTAGGGAGCTTATCAGGATGTGGAAGGTGCTGTCATTTCATACATTGATGTCAAAAAGGTAGCAACATTTTAACCATGTTTCTCAGACCACAATAAGAGAGAGGAAGGAAAGACTGAAGGAAGGAAGGAAGGAGAGGGAAGAAGGAAGGAGGGAATAAAAGATGGATGGTTGGAGATGGAAGAAGGAAGGAAGAAGGGAAGGAAAGAAAAAGATCTAGGGAAGATGGCAAGAAGGAAGGAAAGATGGAAGGAAGGAAAGAAAGAAGTAGAAGGAAGAGAAGATTGAAGGAAGGAAGGAAAGAATGAAGAAAAAGGACAGACAGAAGGAAGAAAAGATGGATGAAAAGAGATGGAAGGAGGAAAGAAGGGAGGAAAATAAAAGGAAGGAAAGAAAAAGATGAAGGAATGAAGGAGATGAAGGAAGGAAGGAAGGGAGGGAGGGATGAAGGATGGGAGGAAGAAAGAAAGGAAGGAAAGAAGATAGAAGCAAGGAAGAGCAGAATGAAGGAAGGAAGGAAGAAAAGATGGATGTAAGGTGATAGAAGGAGAAAGGGAAAAAGAAAGAAAAAAATGAAAGAAAAGAAGATGGAAGGAGGAAGGGAGGGAGGGAATAGGGAAATAAGGAAGGAAGAAGATATAAGAAGAAAGGTAGGAAAGAAGGTAGGAAGGAAGAAGAAGGAAGGAAAGAAGGAAGGAAGAAAAGGAAGGAGAACGAAGGAGGAAGGAAGGAAAGAAGAAGGAGGGAGGAGGAATAGCTAAGGCATTTGTGTATTATGTGACAAACCCTTGTTCGACTCCCTGCACCTTGTGGTCCCCGAAGCCTTTCTGGGACTAATCCTTCATCACAGAGCCAGGAATAGCTCTTGAGAACTATCAGGTGTGAAACCCTCTTGCCCCAAAAGGAAATAAATCTGAGGCTCAGAGAGATCAGTAGCTTGCCCAAGATTGCACAGCAAGGGAAGTGGTGGGGCTGGATCAGAGCTAGATCCTGGGAGTGCAGTGTCCCTAAGCGCCCCATTCCGTGTGACTTTTGGCCATTCCCCACAGGCAGACATCCCCATCTGTGTGCTGCAGTTTGCTCCATCTGCGGCCCGGCCCCTGGCGTGTGGGTGTGGGTGGCTGCCGGGCTGACTCTGAGCTCACTTCTCCCTGCTGCAGTTTATCCATCAGTGCCATCTGGGGTGCCCACCAGGAGGCAACGCCGTAGCCACCTCAGCCAGCTGCCAACTCTGGAATTCAGCTCCGCACTTGCACCCTTAACCCCTGAGCCCTCTTCCTTCTCACTGCCCACAGCCTCTGCTGGACCCCGTCAGTGCCCACCAGGACAAGGCAACAGCCTCCTGCCTGCCCCGCCCCCATCACCAGGTTCTCGGGGGCTCCTTACCCTCTTTGCCTTCTCAGCCCTGGGGCGGGTGGGGCTGATCACCTGGGGCCAGGGAGTCATTGTCCAGTTACTTGCTACTCGCGTGGCTGGGAACAGAATTAAACCAGAACACTACACCATGAAAGGTAAGTTGTTTGCTCTGGCTTCAGCAAAACAAAGATTTTCCCTTTCTTCTGCCCAGAGACACTCTCCCCTAGCCCCAAAAAGTATGATGTGGAGAGGGGCTTCGAGGAAATGGGCCCTGGGAGATGGGAAGTGGGGGAGAGAGAGGAGGGGGGTCTGAGGTCTAAGCTGGTGTCAGAGGAGGGGGAACAGGGCAGTGGGGAGATCCTGGGCTCTGTTGGGTCACTGGGCCAAGCCAGACCTGAACTGCTGGTGTGCTGGGCCTGCCTGGAGCTGCTGGTGTGCTGCTCCTGGTTTTTAGGATGAAATGAAATGTGAGGCGAGTGTAACCAACAGACACCTTACAAGGGTGAGGACAGTTCTGCTTTCCTGGGCACAGAGAGGAGGGGTCCTCACTGCTGGGGTCCTTACTATTGTGGGATGGGGTGGAATGAGCCGCTATCAGGCCTCGGACAGGACTGCGTGGACAGGGGAGGCAATCAACACCCAGGCCATGCTCTTGCCCTCCCTCCCCTTCCCCCTGCCGCCCCCTTGGGCTAGGGGACAGTAGAGGGGACGCACACAGGTTCCCTAGACCTGCAGCCTTGGCGTGCAGGAACATTCCAACTTCCCCCTGCCTCTAGTGTGCTGTGTGGTGTGAGTGATGCTCTCTCCGTCCTTGGGCCTCAGTTTCCCTATCTGGAAAGCAGGGTTTATATTTGGTGGTTTCCAGGCCCAGACTTTCCTCCACAGCTCCCCAGACTTTTTCTGAGGGGGCTCTCGGACCCTTAGTTCTCAGCTCCACAACCAACAGCCGCTCGTCTCCCCGGTGGAGGGCGCCCGCAGGAGCAGTTGGTGGTGTTGGGAGGCCTGGCACGTCCACCGTTTGTGTTTAATTACTTTGGCAACTGTTTACTGCCTCCTCGATTTCCTAAGCAAACAGCCCCATTATTTGGAGTAATTTACTGGCACTGGCTTTAGTTTGAGAAGTGGAATCTTCCAGACTTGTGCCCACGCCCACCTGTGCACCCTGGGTGTGCTCACATAGCCGGGCCTGGGGGTGGGGTGAGGTTGGGGTGAGGACAGAGACCCAGCCCCGGGACTTGCCCCAGGGGGGGCCTCCAGCAGCCTGCCCCCTCCCCCGGAAGCGTCTGCAGGACAGGCTCAGAGGACGGGCTTCCTGTCTCCACTCTGCACCTCCTGGGGAGGCTCAGTTTCTCCTCCATGAATCAGGGGTTGGTTCCCCAGCTCCCCCAGATCCTGAGGGCATTTCCTAACCCCTCACACAGTCAGTGTGGGGCCCCCATGCTCTTGCCTGGCCATGTCCTCTCTGTCGGCTGCTTGGTTGAGTCTGATCCTTGCAGACCCTCCAAGAGGAGGTGGGTGATGGGAATGGCACTGCAAGCTGGTGGGGTCGGGCACAGGGTTGGGGGGCCGAGGTGTGGAGTCAGGGCTGGGAGACCAGGGCTGGGGGACCAGGCTGGGGGACAGGGCTGGGGACCAGGTTGGGGACTCAGGGCTGGGGGGGCCAGGCTGGGGGCTCAGGGCTGGGGGCCAGGACAAGAATCAGGGCTGGGTGGGGAGCAGATATACCTTCCTGGCCTATTGTGGTCCGGGGGAGCTGGCACCTCTTTCTTTTCTTTTTTTCCCGTGCATTGGTTTGGGAGCCTCCTGAGCAGTGCCGGGGCCCACCTGAGCTCTGGGCAGCATCTGGGGGCTTGTGCAGCCGGGGCCCCTCTGCACGCCACACAGGCTCCAGCCCTCTGAGCGCTACCTGTCCCCAAGCCTCCCCCTTTCTTTATACTTTTGGATTTGGGGCCATGCTTGGGGGTGCTCAGAGCTTATTCCTGGCTCTGTGCTCAGGGATCACTCCTGCCAGGGCACTGCGCCGGCTGGGACATGAGAGAAGGACCCAGGTACCCCATGGCCAGGCCAGTGGACAGGAGACCAGCCAAGGCCGAGACAACATGGTCTGAGTCCTGGCCCTGCTGAGCATGTAGGAGGCCCCGTGCTCTCTGCTTTAGCCTCGTCCTCTCTGAAATGGGCACGGCCGAGGGCCTCCCCTGTACCCAGGGCTCCTGCAGGCCTGCAGGGAGAGGGCAGAGTCTGCCTCACGTGCCAGCGAGGGAATAGGGATGCAGACAGGACAAGGCACCTTTTCTGGGCCCTTCCCTGAGCTGGGGAAGCAGGACTGAACCCAGGACTCTGGCTCCACAGGCCACACTCCGCTGCTCCTGGGGGTCTGGAGGATTGCCCAGGAACGGCAGGAACAGGCTCCGACACTACAGTGTGCTGGGATGCCTGTGAGAGGACTTGATCCTAACCATTGCGGGGAGCTTTATACACTTGAGCTCCCATCCTGGTGTGATCCTGAAGGTTAGTGGGCAAACGGCTGAGATCAGATCATGGTGGCTGGGCCTGGGGAAATCAGGACAGACTTCCTGGAGGGGGTGGACTATGAGTTGGGGGTGAGTGGTGGGCAGGCCAGGGCCTGGGTTCAGAGAGGAGACTGAGCTCAGAGGGAGAGACAAGGGCAGGGCCAGCAGAGGGTCGCGCCCGGGGCACTTCCACGACGAGAGGAAGCTCAGGCAGCTGCAGGCGGTGGTCTGTTCCCAGCAGCTGGTCCCTGCGTCTCAGGAGAAGTGGCTCATCTGCTCCTCTGTCAGTGTCATCGTTTCATCAATTCCGTGTCTCCAACCCCATAATCAGGAGTGAGTTGTGGCTTTTCTCCTCTGCATTTACTCACTTGCATTGACTTGTCCTTGCTCGTTACTCCGCTGGTAATTCTTCTCCCGGCTTCCATTGATTTCCATATTGAGACGGTTCTTGATGCGCTTTGAAAGGACCCTCCCACCTCCCGCGTCCCAGCGTCAGGGCTAGAGAATTTGGAGCTGTCTTGTTGTGCAAACAACACCTACAGCTACTGGGAAGTTACGTGACAGCCTCGGGGACTCAGTGGGGACACAGGTGGCACCCCCGGGACCTCAGTGGGGACATGTGACAGCGCTGGGGTCTCCGTGGGTCCGTGCATGACTCCAGCCTTGGCCCCACCCTTGGTGCCCTGCCCCTGGGCCAAGGCTGGAGTGAGAGCGAGTAGCCCCAGGACGAGTCACTAGGGCCCTAAGGAGGGTCCCTCAGACCGTCTGGTCTGCAGATCCCTGGGCACCACAGTGTGCCAGGCCCCTGCCAGCCCTGGGTGCAGGGATGCTTCTCCCGGGCTCCAGTCATCACCTCCCTGATGGCCTTCAGTGGTGACTGTGACCTCAGAGTCAAGTGCAGCCCCTGCCCTGGGCATAGGTTGGTACCCATCTCCCCACTTCTCTCAAGGCCCCAGCGCTGCCCTTCCCATCCTCACCCCTTTCCTGTTCCCACCCTCTGCTGGCCTCACCCCTTTCCCGCCCTCCACCATGGCCAGGCTCAGAGCTGGTCCTGGGGACCAAAGATGGACAGGACAGTGTCCTTGTCCTCATGGGGTGCATGACCTGGGTGGGGGGGGAGGAGACAGAGGAGGAGGGGTCTTATCCAGTCAGTGGGTGAGAAAAAGGCCCCCAAATCAGGCAGTGGACCGAGGACTGACCCCCAACGCCAGGCTCCCTGGTCTGCGCCACGGCCCATATGCTGGCCATCCTTTCCTTCTGTGGCAGCTCTGCCACCCACTGCCAGCTCACAGAGTGGACACTGGGCTGCAGTGTGTCTGAGGGCACCTGTTTTGTTGTGGAACTAGGGGTGCAGAGAGTAGTGACAGCCTCAGCACACATGTGGGCGATGCCAGAGATCCACTTCCTGCCCATATGCCTGTGGGGGCCTGGGGGTACCGCTGAGCTGTCCTGGCCTGGAGTCTTGAGTCCTCAGGTGGACGGTCCAGTGACCAGGTGTCTGGAGGTGGCAGGAAGCTCCCCCTTTTTTGGAGGGAGACTCCTGGTCCCTCCAGCTCAGCACCCCTGAGCTCTCTTCCCCAACAGACCTGCTGAGGGGTGCAGGGTGGGAGCTCCCTCTGTGGCACCTTCTCCTTGGGCTGCGTCTTCCTCTTCTCTCCCCACTCCCACCATCTCTGTGTCCCACAGGGCTTGGAGCCTCCACGCAGCAGCTGGAGCAGCTGGAGGGTCACCCCAGGATTCCTGACCCTGACCAGGGACTTGACCTGGTGGGGGACCAGCACTGCCTCAGGGAAGGATGTGGCAGGTACTGGCCTTGTGGCCCTGGGAAGCTGGTCAGTGCTGGACCTCAGTGGCTGCTTTAGTCTCAAGTCCAGCTTTAATTTCTCTCTTAGCGATCCCAGTTTTGGGCGCAGTTCTCGTCTGTATCTTATTCCATCTTTCACTGCTGCGTCTCCGGGTAAGCTGAGGGTTGCAGGCAGTTCAGAACAGCGTGTACATCCCAATGAAATGCAACAGAATACATCTGAGCATATTTCTTCATGTCTGAATTAATCTCTCTGGCACCATCTGCTTCCTCCTCACTCCGCCACCCCCTTTCTCTCCAAGGTTTTCCTTCCCTCCCCAGATCACAGGATTTGAATGGCCTCACGCCTCTGCCTGCTGGAGACACGCAGCCCTCCTGACGTCATGCCACAGTCCCCAAATCGGGCACGGTGAGGCTGATCGCCAGGCGGCCCTTGGCTCTCTGCATTTGCAGGTCTCTGTGTCAGGATGGTGGAGGGTCTGTGAAAGGGACTGGGCAGTTTCCCCATGCACCCGGACAGACTCTCACGTGGATGCATGTGTTGTGGCTCTGAAACTGAAGCTGGATGTCTGTGACCACGATTATCCATCAAAGCAGCCGTTGTCAGGCCCTGGGGGTGGGGGTGGGGCTAGGGGGTGGGAGGGATGCCCTGTGTGTGACCATATAGCAGGAATCTGCTGGTGGGCAGAAAGGCCCACCAGCAGATTTCAGCTCCCTGTGAGTCCTTGGACAAGATCCCAGCCTCAATTCTCCCCTCTGTAAGGTGGTCATATATTGGTACATAGGGCAAGGGGTGACGGGAAGGCTAGATGGGGCCAATGTTATAATCCATCAGTACAGGGCCCATAGACAGTGGGTTCTAGACAAATGGAAGTGAGAAATATCCACTTATCCATGCATCCATCCATCCACTCACTTATGCATGCATGCATCCATCCACCTAGTCACTCACTCACTCAGTCACCCATCAATTGATCTCTACCCATTTGTTTTCCATCCATCCATCCATCCATCCATCCATCCATCCATCCATCCATCCATCCGTCTGTTCGTCCATCTGCTCACTTATGCACCATCCCTCTCTATGCCAGGTTGTTTCCACCATCAGGCAGGTGTGAGGTGACCAGCAGGTGGGGGCAGACAGGTGTGGGGTGGGAAGCAGGTGTGGGTGGGCAGCAAGTGGGAAGTGATGGACAGGAGGACATGGCTGTGGAGTAATTAGGAAGTGGGGAGCACTCAGATCTCTCAGAGGGACGGAGCTGTCCAAGGGCAGAGGCTCAGCTTTAACATTGATCTTGGCGCCACTGACAGAAATCTATGTGTCAGGCCTCTAGATTGTCCATTTATGAGCTCAGAGATGCCACGGAGGGGGCGGGGTGCAGAGATGGACTCAGGACACATGTGAAATCCGCAGCTCCTGGAGGATGATAAAGTAGCACTTGATGGGGACAACCAGGACTGGGAAGGAGGGTCAATGCCAAGCTCCAAAACCCAGAGACCAGGGACAGAGACGGGCTGGGGAAGGGACGCACAGAGTCTGCTGTGCCAGGCAGGCAAACCTGAGCCAGCTTCTGCCCAGGCCTGGTTCTGTGCTGTGAGGGGTGGGCAGAGCCAGGGTCCTGCGTGCTGGCAGAGTCTCCTGCCCTCCCCACCCCCACCCCCACCCCATAACAGGACCTTTTCCAGACACCACAAATAGGAGGCATTTGTGGGAAGCAAAGTGTTCTTCAGTTTTGCCAAAAATTTGACTCTGGATGAAACACGATTCTATCAAGTGGGAACAGAGTTCTCATGGTGGGATGTGTTTTGTTTCATTCTTTGATCTTGTCTGCTCACAGAACGGATTCTGCCAACCTCTTGAAGCCAACTGTCAAATTAAAAGATTTTGGGGAGCTCGATCTTTCACTCTGGTGGTACAATTCATTTGAAATGATCCTTCTCAATCCAATCTCCCCCTGAAACTCGGAGCTGAGATTGCAAAGCCTGTTCACCCTAAATGGCTTCTTCCCACATCCCACCCCCCCCACCCCGCCTCCTCTCCCTGTGCCCGTCCTCCGTCTCTTAGAAAATAACGCAGCAAAGGACTGTGGCCCAAGGAAACAGAGCCATTACTTTCTCAGAGCAATTTTGCAGGAGAAAATGACAGAGATCAAAACCCCTCTCTCGGGTCTGTTTATGGAGGGAAAGAGGGACTCATGGCCAGGGACTTGGGACAGGGGCCCAGGGGAGGCCTTGAGTGAGCGCCCAGAGGAGGACTCAGGGCAGGAGCCCAGGGAGGACTCAGGGCAAAACCACTGGGAGGACTCAGATGGGAGCCCAGGGGATGACTGGGGGGGGAAGCCCAGGGGTACGTGGAGGAGAAGCAGGAGCTCAGGGAAGGTCGGGGGGGGGGGGGGTAGGAGCCCAGGGGCGGGCTTTACAGCCTTGCTACTGAGGAGCAGGATGGAGAGGAAGCAGCAGATGCCTCAGTAGCTGATGGGGTCCTGTCTCTGCTGAGGAGGCCCAATGAACCCTCGGGGAGCTGCAACGGGAGGTCACGTGCTCTTAGCTGGCAGGACTGTGGGCACCAAACACTGCCCATACAGAGACTCTGGGGCTGAGGAGTGGCACCTCCACCCTGGGTCAGGGTAGTCCAGGCCCTTGTCCAGGAGGACAGAAGGCAGAGGTCAGAGAGGCTGGGGGCCTCCCCTGGATCCTGGGTCCGGGCACTGACCTCTGGATCCCCCAGTGACAGTGGAGGATGGGGAAGGAGCACCGGGAAGGTGCCTCTCACTTGCGGGGTGGGAGAGAGGGTGAGTTCATTGTGTGAAAATGCTGGGCTGAGCTTTGTACTGGACACGGACAGAGTCCAGGGCAGGGGGCAAGCAGGCATCTGGCAGGAAGGCCAGCTGCAGGCAGCAGCTCCGGTCTGAGACTCAGCTCTTGCAGGGGCCCTCCGAGGGGGATGGACAGGTCCTTGCTCTCTGCCTGGTGTACGTGGATAGCCCGAGTTTCTGCCCCTATGGGTCCTAGTGCTGGGGTGGGGTGCCCAGGGTCACAGGACTGCCTGGTGAAAAGGGAGGGAAAATATCCCCCTCTCCACAGCTGGGGGCTGGTGGGTTTGTCCCTGCGGGGAACTCACCCTTAGAGAGGAGTTAATATTCTGGAGTCATCCAGTTCTTCTACTCCCCACCCCCGCCCCCGCACCCCATGTTCCCTGTCTCCCCTCAGTTTCCCCTCCCCCTCCCTTGGGATGCTCTATTATTCTTCCTCTCCTTCGTTTTTTGCTGAACTACTAGACAACACTTGCTGCCACATCATTTCCATAAAGATCCTCCGGGGAGCGGAGTGGAGCAGAGCGTGCACCCCTCGGCAGGAGCCGGAGCCCGTTCTGTAAATTGCAGGAAATGAGTAGGAATTAGAAGAGCCTTTAGGCCCATTACAGAAGAACGTGGAGATACGGGGTCTGGGGGGGCATGAGCAGCACAAGATCTTCCTCGATAATGGGGGCAGCAGAGAGAGCCCAGGGCTCCCTGCATGCATACCTTCTGTGCACACTTCCGCACTCACACACATGGACGTGTGTGCACCAGCCCAGTCGAAGGCAGAGGGCGCTCAGGGACCCAGTGTGCTGGGCGGGCAAGCTTCTGAGGGCCCCCCTCCCGGCTCCTCCGAAGGGCGGAGACTGAGGAGGAGAGTGTCTGCGGTGTTGACCTCCTGCTGCTCTCCCCAGGGCATCAGGAATGGGTTCTGGCATTCTGTGCCCTGTTCTGGGGCCCTCCCACAGCTCCTTCTGCTCTGGCAGGGCTGAGTGAGGAGCTCTGTCTGGGTGACAATACACGCCCCACATCTTGGCATAGTCTGAGCCCCAGGCGCACAGCCACAGGCGAGGGAGTCAGGACCCACCTGGAGGGAAGGGCCCCACCAGGCAGGTAAGTGGCTGGCAGGAGGGTCCCCGTGCTGGCAGTGAGCAGACCAGAACCCAGGCACTGAGAGAATCCAGGTGAGCTTCCATGAAGTGTTCCTAGGGGAGCTGTCTGGGGGTCTCTCGGGGGCTCCAGATCGTGGTTCCAGGCTCTGGTGAGGTCCTTGAGACCCCCACTGCACCTGACGAAATAACCCTGCACACATCATCCTCTGCTGAAGTCAGACTTTCCATTCTCTGCAAAGAACACTGACTCAGACACCAAGGGAACCTATTTATTTTTAAAACTGCTTTTAAAAAAAGCACCATTTCCCAACAATGAATGTCTCCTGCTCATAGAGCCTCGTCAAACATGAGGAACGAGGCGTTTGCAAGCCCGTACGAAAATGAAACCTACAATCTGGGCGCACGCTTGTTTGACAAGTGATAATTAACTGCTGACAATATAATTTCAGTTTGGATGCAAATGTGGTTTTCATTAAAAAGTAATCAAAGAAAGAGATATATGAATGGCCAATAAGCACACACACACACACATACACACACACACAAAAATTGCTTGGCTTCCTCAGTCATCAAGGAAGTGCCAATTAAAGCCCCCCTGAAGCCCTCACACAGCCTCCAGAATGGCTAAAATGAAAAAGATGGAAAATAACCAGTATTGGAGAGGATGAGGGAGAACAGAGCCCCCAACATGGCTGGGGTGGGTGGGGGGTACTAAGATGATTCTGGAAGGAGCTTGATAGCCACCAAGATGTGAGAACCATGGACCCAGGTGCCAGCCTGGCCTCCCTGTCCTAGCGCCGGGTCTGACAGAGAACTGACTGTGCGGGAAGGACTTCCCAGAAGGTGCTGACCTGGGTGGGAGCTTACAGGAAGCAACATGAAATCCTGGGTCCCTTAGACCTGGGGGCAGCCCCAGAGCTAATCTGGGAGACCAGCGTCCTCCACCTGTGCAATGGGGCCAGCAGACTCTTTAACCACCATGTCTAGTGGGGACCCTGTTCTCGTCTCCAGCTTCCTCTCACCAGCATGACCTGCGGGTCTCTGGGACCTTGGGAATAGGCTGAGGGCTTGTGTCCTAGCTCCAGGAAGAACAGACTCTGTAAAGGGACTTTCCAGAAGGTTCCTGCTCCCTACCAGAGCCCCACCCGCAGGCACTCAGTGACAGGGGAGCTGGCCCTGTGGGGAGAAAGCGCCTTTCCAATGCCACCTCTGACAGCTGGCAGGAGTCCCCTGCATTGCTGAGGAGCCGCCTTTGTTTCCTTCCCTTTCCTGCCCTGGCTCTCTGAGAGCAGTTAGGGTGCACAAGGACACTCCCGAGATTATCTCAAGCTAAAGGAGGGAACCCCCATGTCTCTGTCGGGACTGTCGCCTCTGGAGGCTGCAGGACCTCACGGGGTGGGGGGCGGGGGGCCGATGCCAGCCAGCCCTCAGCATTCAGGGGCACACACAGAGAGCAGTGGCTGCAAGGGCCCACCTACTCCAGCACTCAGGCTCTGAGGTCTCTGCCCTGGGGTCCCCACCTTTTCTCAACACCACACCTGGCAACCGGGAAGCCTGTGAACATCCCCTGGCCTGGGGGCTCCCAAGGGCCCTCAGGGCTCCCCTCACTCCAGTCCCCATAGCAGCCCCCTGTCCCAGGAGGCAGTGATGGTGAGTTAGTGCCTGGAGCTGATTAACCCCCTGCTGGGGGTGACGGGTGGTTAACTGCAGCCTAATTGGGAGAGCAGCGGGGGCAATTAGCTCTTCCCACCAACTGAGTTCATCTGGGCTGCCCTCGGCTTTAGTGGCCTTAGTGGCCTTAGGGCCTCAGATTCCTATTCCACCTAACCCCAGTCACTCTACTGAATTTTTTAGAGAGGAGCAGGAGGGTTTGCCAAGGCCTTGACCCCAGGCATCTGAGGGGCAGGAGACAGTTTCCTTGGCATGGGGAGTTTACTTCCGTAGGCGTGAAATCCTCCTCATGTCCCACTGGAACACAGGGAACCTTTATTCACTTATTCACACGTGCAATTGTTCATTTCCATATTTTCAGAAAGGTTTATTTTAATCTCTATTCATCCTTTTACACTAGTTCCCCAACCCCCTTCATTTCTGGCTTTTTTCCATTCATTTATTCACACACTCATCTCATGCCTATTAGTCCTGGTTCCACATCTTGGTTTATTCATGTCTCCTCCCATTGACTGTGTGCGCCCCTCTCTCCTCCCTGGTTTATTGATGCACTCAGTTCCTCGCTCATCAGCGATTTCCTCATTCTCTCTGCCTTAATTCCATTGGCTCATTTATTCTCTCACTCCTGAATGTGCTCTTTCATTCATCACATCATTGATTCATTTGATCATTATACCTGGGTTCATTCACTTACTCGCAGGTTCAGGAAGTTGTCAGCTTGTCACCCATCCATCATCCAACACTGAATGATGTTCAGATGTTGGGTGTGTCTGTCTGCTGTGATTGCAGCCTCTGGCATATTCTAGGCATTTTAGTGAAAGGATGCTTGGCTTTTATTTACGTGTGATGCTTTACACAAAGATGCTTCACACTTTGCATTATTGTATAATGTTAACCTACTGCTACCTAAATCTTGGGGCTGGAGCAATAGCACAGTGGTAGGGTGTTCGCCTTTCACGCGGGTGACCTGGGTTCGATTCCTCCGCCCCTCTTGGAGAGCCCGGCAAGCTACCGAGAGTATCACGCTCACACGGCAGAGCCTGGCAAGCTACCTGTGGCATATTAGATATGCCAAAAACAGTAACAATAAGTCTCACAATGAGAGACGTTACTGGTGCCTGCTCGAGCAAATCGATGAGCAACGGGATGATAGTGACATAGTGACCTAAATCTAATAGAGTGTGCTATAGGCATGTGATTAGAACACAGGTCCCAAAATGTATTTGGCACACTGTCCCCCACCTTCAGAAAAACAGTCACTTAGTGTCCCCCTGGAGTGAATAAATAAAAAAGTAACTCCAGTGGCACCAAGAATCATTCCTCCATCCCTGGATCATCTCCCTGCACTCCCGGAGTGGGAGCACCCTTTGAGGAACACTGAGCAAGAAGAACACTCCCAAAGGGGACATACCTGGAGGTCAGACACTGCGGACAAGCCAGACAAGTTCCCAGCATTCCACAATCCCACAGCCCTGCTCAGAATCCCCTGCCCGTCACCGTGCCTCCCAACCGGGATCCTATTACCGGTGCCTGTTCCAGGAGTTCACAGCAAAGCGACACACGCTGGCCAGGGCTCCGATTTGGTTTCACTCTGCTCAATTTTATGGCTGTGCAATTTATCCATGTTGCTGTGCTGCACGCCAGCTGCACATTATTGATGTATGAAATTTGCATTTTATGTGAACATGCAACTGTTTAGGTACCTATTGAGCTCTAGATGAAACCAAGTGCTTAGGAACGACACCGCCGTGAAATTTTTGCTTATGCCTTTGGTGACCATATGGATAAAATTCTGCCGGACAGGCCCTCAGGAGTACGTGTAAATCTCTGGATTTCAAAGCCTCCACATGCGCTCAGCTTCAGGAGAGACTGACATCATACGGTTTTCCAAAATGTTATTCTGACTTGCATTCTCACCAGCTGTGCAGAGGGAGCCCTCCCCCTCACAGCACAGCGCCCCCCGCCCCCGCCGCCATGACCTCATTTCCCCCTTAGTCTATCTCAGTCCCTCTGTCCAGCTGTCAGTGCTCCCTCCCAAACCCTCACCCCTCCTGGGGCTTCATGAGTTTCCCCCCTCTTCGCCCCCCAGTCCTGGCCTGGGCGCCCCGGACTCCCCCGCCCCGCCCCGGGAGGTCTGGAGATAGTTGGTATCTCCTCCTGGCTCAGCTGTTCTTCCTGAGCCACGAATGTCCTTGCTCGGTGTGGCTGTGGCTCGCCGGCTCTGCTGGGGAAGGCTCCCCCTCCGCTGGGAGCTCTCTGGCCACGTTTTCAGTGGGAGCACACACAGGCGGGCAGCGAGCGAGCGCAGCTTTGAAAGCTGGAGGCTAATATGCCCTGCAGCCGCATTTTCTCTTTCAACCCAAAGCCACGCTTTCTGATCCAAACTGGCTGTCCATGTCCCTCCAAAGCTTGATCCTTCGCGTCTGTGAACTCTGCTTGCAACTGATGTAAATGCACCGGGCTTGAATGCCTCGTCCAAAAAGTTTATGACCAAAGAAGTCTTTGATTTGGGAGATTTGATGTTACTTTCAAACTTTTAATTTGAAATGTTTAAACCAAGAAAGGGCACATCATTTGTAAAGGTTACTTTCCCCTTCAACATACACCTGAGCTCCGTGTCTCCCAGACAGGGGCCAAGTGTGTGGAATGTGAGTGTTTTCCGGCTCATTTGGCTGAGTCTGTCTTCAGGGTGGGCAGCAGTGGCCAGGCTGGGACGGCCCGGTCAGCAGTGTCTCTGCACAGGGTCTGTTTTTTTCAGTTCCTTCTGAGAGACCGACTCACGTGGGCTCTGGCAGCTGCAGGGGTTGATTAAGGATTTTTATTTCGTTTTGGTTTGGGGACACACCTGGCTGTGCTCAGGGATCACGACTTTGGAGTTCTGGGACCGTATACCATTCTGGGAATCAAACCAGAGTTGGCTGCATGCAAGGCAAGTGCCTAAGCTCCTATACTGTCTCTCTGGCCCTTGACTATGGACTTTGAGCTCCATATTCTACTTAATGGTAACAATCACACGGTCTGGAAGTGCGTGCCCTGAGCTGGGTGCTTGGTTGAGCTGTCACTCAGGGTTCTCATCGTTTCGGATCAACCTTGCAAATGCAGGAAGGTCTCCCTTCTCCCCACCACAGCCATTGATTGTGGGAGCTGCCACGTGTTCCTGCTTCCTCTTGTGCACCTCAGCTTTCTTCTCTATGGAATGTTTAAAAATGACTTGTGACAGTTCCCTCAATAAAGGGCAAGTGTCAGGTGGACTGGCCATGGTTAGAAGCTTCCCACAAGGCAGGGGGAAGGGCGGTTAGGAGACAAAAGGGACCACTATAACAATGATAGGTGGAAATGATCACTCTGGGCAAGAACTGAGTGTAGGAAAGTCGGAAAAGGAATGTGCATGGTAACCTTTCAGTCCTTGTACTGCAAACCATAATGCCCAAAGGAGAGATAGGGAGAGAGGGAGGGAGGGGGTGGGGGAGAGAGATAGAGAAAGAGAGAGAGAGAGAGACTGCCATAGAGGAAGGCTCGGTGGAGGGTTGGCAGAAGGGAAACTGGAGACATTGGTGGTAGGAAATGTGCACTAGTGAAGGGACAAGAGTTGGGACATTCTATGACCAAAATCTAACCGCAAACAACCTTGTAACTGTGTATCTCATGGTGATTCAATAAAAAAAAATATTTTTTTTAGGGGCTGGAGCGATAGCACAGCGGGTAGGGTGTTTGCCTTGCACTCGGCCAACCCAGGTTCGAATCCCAGCATCCCATATGGTCCCCTGAGCACCGCCAGGGGTAATTCCTGAGTGCAGAGCCAGGAGTAACCCCTGTGCATCACTGGGTGTGACCCAAAAAGCAAAAAATATATATATATATATTTTTTTTAAAGGGAAGGGGGTGTGTCACCTGGTCCCTGCTCTACAGCGACCTTCCATGGCTCTTGCCAGCCCCAGATTAAAGCCAGAGCCCTTCACTCACCCCCAAGGTCCCCATCAT
Organism: Sorex araneus; assembly: GCF_027595985.1. Lineage (NCBI taxonomy): Eukaryota > Metazoa > Chordata > Mammalia > Eulipotyphla > Soricidae > Sorex > Sorex araneus. Next base: position 45,893,766 of record NC_073306.1, on the reverse strand, counting down.
CTCTGTCTCCTTTCTTCCTTCCTACTGTCCCCACCCTGATCAACTCTGCCCCAACAGGGCCTTCCTGCTGGCCCCAAAGTGACAGGCAAACCCTCCCTGCCTCCTCTAAACCTGGGGTTCTCATACTGGGGCTCTCCCAGGCACATTTGTGGCTCACACTTTCACAATGAGCTGAGTTTTGGGGAGGAAGTTTAGTGAGAGCTCAGAGGGTTTTGGGATACCCCAAGTTTAAGGGCTTTGCTTCTAAAATCTCTCCTCCCAAGCGAACTCAGGGTAGGTGCAGAGTGCCCCCTGTGGAGACTGACTAGAGAGAGCTTCCATGGAACAGAATGTCTTGAGGGTGCTAATGTGCCTTTAAGGAAAGTCTTGTTAATTTTCATTCTCGTCTATTATCTGTCTGTATGTGCTTGGGCGAAAAAGCATTACTCAAATATCTCCCAAATATTTGAGTAATGCTGATGTTCTAGAAAGGTGGGTCGGTGGTCCAAAAAGTGCAGGTGTTGGCACCGCACAGCTGGGGAAGCAGAGCTCAGGAGGTAGGGAGCGGAGGTCCTGCTTGGGTAGACAGAATCAGGGTGAGCTAGAGCTGGTAGGGGGCTTTCAGAGTGAAAGCAGGGCGATTCCGAGCTCCTCTCTTCGATTCTCTAGCACCTGGTCGCCACCAACTGTTAAGACATATTTACCCTCTCTGCCCTCATCTTTGAAAGAGTGCTAACACTGGGGGTGGCTTGTGAAGAATCTATGCAAAGAAGTTAACACATATGATGACAACGAATGGCAACGTCAGCGTTGGCTGTGGCAACATCAAGCAGGGTCCCGGCAATGTTCTGGGTTCATACTCCCCAGCTCCATCAGAGAACAGCAGACACAAGAGCTTGGCTAGGGGGCAGGAGCTGATCTTGGATTTGGATTCAGCTTTTGCATCATCTCACAGATGGCTGCTTCTCACGGCTTTTCTCTTGCTGGGCCTCTGTGCCCTTCCTTGTCAAATGCACAAGATCAGACAGAATAATTGCCAAACCCTTCCTGTTGGAATTCACTCTGAGTCTGGACCTGGCCATCTTGACTGGAAATGTGGTTGTTGTGCATCAAGGAACATCCCCCTTCCCCCCATAGCACCTCTCTGGGTTGTTCTGAGGCCGTGAGAACAAAGCAATTAACATCGGACAGATCAGTAGGAGAAGAAGCCCTATTTAATAACATAGGTACAGAGAACTGATATCATTGTGTATTCTAAAGCAAAGGGACAAACAATGGTCCCTTAATAAGGGCCCTGAGGTGTCAAGAAGAGAGGGAAGTGTTTTGTATGTCAAGGATGAGGTGACTTCATGTGACAAAACCTTATCTCTAGGGGCTAGAGAGATAGCATGGGCGTAGGGCACTTGCCTTGTATGTGGCTGATTCAGGTTTGATCCTCAGCACTGCTTATGGTCTCCTGAGCCTCTCCAGGAGTGAGTCCCTGAGAACAGACTAGGAATAAGCCCTGAGCACTGACAGGTGTGTCCCCCCCCCCAAAAAAAAAAAAGAAAAAGAAAGAAAGAAATTGTGTGTGTGTGTGTGTGTGTGTGTGTGTGTGTGTGTGTGTGTAAACCCCTTGCTTCTAGATAATTGTTCTGCCCTAAGGTAGTTTCTTCTATAAAAAGGTGATTTCTGGAAGCATCCCTACATCTAACTAATCTTTCTTCTTTACATAATGATAATGGTTTCTCCCCAGGCCCACAGGGTGTCACTTAACCTTAGTCCTAAGCACCCAGGAGACACACTTTGGAAGTGGCTGCCTCTGAACATTGCAGTAAATGCCCACTTGACCTTTATCGAGGAGCCTGACCCAACTATATCATTTTACTGTTTCAGGAGGTATCTGACAAAGAAGTTTCCAGCCAAACCTCTTAATGAGTCTGTGAGCTGAGAATGATGGCCACATTTATTTGACATTCATCAAGATTCTTCTACTGAGATAAAATACTTGGAGTGCAAGAATGTGGCAAGTATTTGACATACTCCAGTCCAGGGGCCCCTTTCTCCATATGAGGATGGAGAAAGGCCCTGGAACTCAGACAGAACTGCTTTCCACTCAAACCAGAGGCCCCAGGATCACATGGTTCAGGAGTCCTAGGGCTCCAGAAGGGATATTTGGTCTGAGAGGACATACAGATGATCCAAGACTTAAGACCTTCCGGTTTGACAAACATTTTATTTACTTTTCCATTTTTTAAATTATATTACTGTGAGATACACAGTTATAAAGTTGTTCATGATTGGGCTTCAGTCATACAATATTCCAAAACCCAAGCCGTCACTAGTGTACATTTCCACCACCAATGTCCCCAGTTTCCCTTCTGCCATCCCACCCCAGACTACCTCTATTCTCTGTGACAGACACTTTTCTTCTCTCTCTCTCTCTCTCTCTCTCTCACTCTCTCACTCTCTCTCCTTATATGGTTTGCAATATAGCTACTGAAAGATTATTATGTATATGACTTTACCTCCCTTCAGCACTTAGTTCTTGTCCCGAGTAATTCTTTCCACTATTATCGTCAGAGTGGTCCCTTCTCTGTCCTAACTGCACCACCCCCACTAAGCTTCCAATCATGGACCAGTTCTTCTGGTCCTCATTTCTACTGTCTTTGGGTATTATTCTCATGCTATAGTTGTTTTTTTTTTTAAATATATCCTGCAAATGATTGCAGTTATCCTATGTGTGTTCATTTTCCTCTGACTCATTTAACTCATGTATGATACTCATGTATAACAGCATGACACTCACCATGTTCATCCATGTACAAGCAAATTTCATGACTTCATTTTTCTTAGCAGCTGTGTAGTATTCCATTGTGTAGATATACCATAGATTCTTTACTCAAATCATTTGTCCTTGGGCACTCGGCTTGTTTCCAGATCCTGGCTATAGTGAATAGTGCTGCAATGAACAGAGAAGTGCAAATGCCTTTTCTGCCTTATGTTTTTGGGCCCCTAGGGTATATTCCTAGGAATGGTATTGCTGGGTCAATAGCCCAATTTCTGTTCTTTTGAGGAATGCCCATGTGATGTCCCTGTGCAATCAAATCTCCCAGCATTTTTCATTCCTTTTTGATTATGAAATGAAGTGATGGAGGTTGTTAAATAAGATGCTGTCTGCAGTTCCTTTCTACTAGAGGGGCACAGTTCTGTGAGTTCCAAAAAACATGGGGGGCCTGGGATTAGATGCTGTGCCAGTGTATCTGCTCACCAAGATTCTGAAAGAGGCCCTGTCCCTGTCCACGCGCCCCACAGCTGAGGGGAGGATGGCTCAATTGGCTTCAGCACCCCATGCAATCCCCCACAGGACCATTATTTCAATGATCCCATTACTCCTTTATGTGCCAAATAACTGGTCACCTCCCAAGCCTTGGAAACTACCTTTAACAGGGCCCTGGGAGATAGAATAGCAAAGATGGGTAGTGGGACAGCTTTGCTTTCCAACTGATGAGGCACTGAGGTGTGTCTCCCTAGGCCTGGGTGGTCCAGCAAAGAACATTCCAAAGCTGAGCTCTCTGGTCAGAACTACTATCTCTTTATGATGGGACACAGGGGGCTCTTGGATACACTAAAGGGAGCTTTTCCAAGAGTTTCAGTGGGTTGACTATCAGGACCTTGAATAAGCATATACAGTCAATAGGGTGGGAGATCAGGAAGAAGGGAGAGGGGAGAGGGGAGGGGGCTTAGGTTCCCAGGCTGAAATCAGCTGGACGACAGCACTTGAGCTGTAGGGAAAATAGAGCAGAGATTGGAAAATAAAATGTGCCTGGTATATCTGGGATGTGCCTGATGGCATCAGCTCCTCCTAATTCAATAGTCGGTGACTTACTGGCCTGGTCACTGTACTTTAACTTAATTTATTTGCACAGTCCAATAATGCTGCATGATTGCCATTTTACAGCAAGTACATGTGGCCCCAGAGTGGTGGACTTGCCCAAGGATTCTCATTTGGGAAGTACAGAAATGAGGTTGCAAATAAACTCTGTTTTCCTGTAGAACCCTCTCTTCTTTCACAGTGAACACCCCACTCTCATGGTCAAGGGGATGGGAACAGTCTGGGCATGTCCAGAGTGAGAGTGAGGCCAGAGGGGTGCTGGAGGCTTTCCTGCTCTCTTATTTTGTTGAGTTGGGGTGGGCTGGAAGCCCATTCCCGCGAGACAGGGAAGTGATCTGGTTGGTATCTTATAGCCACTTGTGCCCATGTGGAAGCATCCACTAATCAATTCATCAGATGTGGAGAGCCTCCACGGGACCGTGCTTTGCAACAACAGTTGCACTGTGCTTGTAAATTGCACCTTTCTTGGTAAACAACACCTGTGTGCTTCGAAAACCATTCCTAATAAGGAACAGGATGTCTTGCCACGCCCATAAGCTGTAACTAACCTATCAGATGCAGACACGTGGGCGAAAACAAGCAGCGAGAGGTATATAAGGAGGGAAGCTGCCTAGCTAGGGCCCCCCCTGGTTCCTTTTCCTTAGTTCGTCCTTAGTCCATGCTTCGTTCGTCCTTTTTCCTGTTTGCATGAGAAGGTTTCTTAATAAATAGCTGGAAGAAGAATCTCCGGGTTGCGTGTTCTCTTACAATCAGAGAAGCTTGGCTTCAGGGTCATCCTTGGGTGAGAGGCCAGGAGGTGCAAATACTGGCTCCCCCACCAGGTTTGTCTGGGCAATATGCACCAGCTGACTCTTGATTCCTAGAATCACGTGATTCCTCCATGTAATTTCTAGAATACAAAATCCATTTTTGGGGGCATCTTCTTCACTCACTCAATAAAGACCCGCTCAGTGCCCACAGGGTGCTGGGTCCAGGGAACCCCATGATCTGGCAATGACAGACAAATATGAGACCCTCTGTCCTACCCACTGTGACTTTTCTCAGTTCCCTGGTGAGGACCCCCTTTATGCTCTGCCCCTCTTGCTCCCATTTCAGCACTCCTCATCCTCCGCTGTCACTCCGTACCCCCTGCACACCCCTACATGGTACCCACTCCAAATCACATTCTGGTCCGTGTTCTTTCATATCCTGGATCCGGAATGGTAAAGGAATGGATTTATGAAGGACAAATTGTGGAGCCAAGTGAGAATCTTCTTTCTCTTTCTTTCCCTAAAAACTGACAAGTTTAACTCAGATTAATTCAAGCTCAGCTCATGCCTGAAGAAGAAAAAGGAGTTGGTTAGATTCATTTTCTTGGTCGGCATTTCAAGCCTGGTATTAATCTACTCATCAGCTTAGTTCATCGGGAGAAAACATGCTTCTTCAGGAGTTTTCTAACTGAAAATAAATGCCTCATTAAGTGAAACATATTAACCTGAGAACAGAAACGCTGTCGGACAGACTAATGAACGTCATTACAGGGAAGCAAAGCCGTCCTCCGTGGGACCCGTCAGGAATTCTCTGCTGTGCTCGGTATTGTCACCTGTTGTCCAGGGCACTGGAGCTACAGGGATGGGGTGGGGAGCCGGTGGTCACCGTGGGAGGTGGAGCCTGGAGGAATCCCAGTGTCTCTGGAGGTTGAAGCCTGAGTCCGGAGGGAAAGTGGTCAGGGAGCTGCAGGCTGTAGTGAAATCCCTGTGCCGGGGTTGGTGGCTGCCTGGGTCTCAGCCTTGGGAGGGGTCAGAAGGTCAATGATGGCTCATCGGGATTTGGTTCTAACCCAGGATGCTCCCTGTCACCGCAGAACGAGGCCTTTCCAGCAGCCGACAAGCTCTACAGGACACATCCAAGCACTGTGGTGAAGGCAGCTCATGAGGCTCAGAACCAGACCATTCACTGTCACTGAAGAAAGCTCAGGAGCACCCCACACCCGTGCCTGGGCGTTGCTGGTCTGCTTCAGGGGCAGCCCTGTGGGAGTGGATGCCACCCTCCTGTGGGCTTGGTGAGTTCCTGGCACACAGTAGGTGTGACCCTACTATGTGTTGGCTCCTGTTCACTGGTGGGACTCAGCCCTTGGGGACAAGGGGACTGTGACATGTAGGCTTCCTCTCCTACATGTGTGGCTCAACAGGGGATCCCTGAGTCTCTCCATTCTCAGAATGACCAGGAGGACTCTGGTTTAGGCTCAGCATACGTGATACTGACATGATCTGATCCTCACAGTGGTCTTCTCAGTGCTGGACATGGTTAAGGGCAGAGAGAGCGGCCACGGATAGGGGCCGGAAAGTTGGGAAGAGGCTGTGGATGTTTGGAAGAGCCACTGGGAATGATGGGGAGCAGATGGCAGATGGCGGGGAGAGGATGGGTGTCAGGCACGGAGGAGGTGCCTCCATGGGTAGGGGGCAAGCTGACCTCTATTAACTCGATGGTCAGTCGTGTTCCTAAGCACTCTGTGCCCCTTAAGAGGTGGTCCTTGTTACCCTCTGCATCAGGGCAGAAATTGATCTCCAGCTACTAAGACACTGGCCAGGCTCTTAGAGCTCAGAGGAGCCTGGATTCACGTTGGGACCTGTCGGACACTGTGGTCAAGACTCAGATACTGGCCGTAGTGCCTCTCCCACCTGCTGGCCAGTGGATAGGGTGCTTCATCTGTGGATGACACAGGAACATGACTGTGCTGTCCCTGTCCTCTTGAAGTTGCTGTAAGGCTAATGGGTTTCAGGGCTGTGAGAGTAAAGACTGTAAACTCTTCCCAGCCTTCCCGGAAGGGGCAGGCCCTGCAGCCACTGCCAGCACCAGCCCAGGGGACACAGCACAGACCATGAGGCCCCTGTGATTCAGAACTGGTGTCCTGGAGACCCGTGGTTCAGGGAAGCAGGTGAGTCCCCTCCCTGTGACCCCTGCGTTCATCCAGTGGGTTCTGAGCAAGCAGCTGAGCACAGAAACTACAGCTTCATTTCAAAATGCAGCACTTGACATGCTGAATGGCACAGATCCGTATTTTACTTTCTTTTGCACTTATTTTTCATTGCGTCTCTGGGTCTTAGGGTGGCAAGGCCTATGTCTGTCTCCGTCGTTGTCTGTTGCACACCCTACACATAATGCTGGGTATGGTAGGGGGAGGGGCGCAGGAACCCGGCCCACTCCAGACAGTTTCTTTAGGCTGGGAGAACCCCGGGTGGGCTTTCAGGCACACAGACCACGATGACCAGAGCTCTGAGAAGTGACCAGGCACTGGACAAAATGCTGTGGACTGCTGAGTCCCACAGCATGGTGGTGGTCAGATGTTGGTCGGGCTAGACCCTCAAGACAGACCACCTCAAGGAGTAGCAAGTTAAATACTTCACATTTCTTTAGCTCCGGAGCCTGGAGGTAGGTGCGGGACTGCTCATCTGGGCTGGGTGTGGAGGACTTGGACTTGCTCCACCCTCCGTGTACCTGTAGTCAATGGTCCTCCTCAGTTTTGCCACCTTGTAGAATGACCATGAGGACCCCAGTTCAGGCTCAGCAAATGGATGTGATGGTGCGATGGTCTGATCCTCACAGTGGTCTTCCCAGTGGAAGACATGGCCAAGGGCAGAGAGAGGGGAGATGGGAAGAAGCTGCCCGGTGTTGGGCAGAGCCACTAGGAATGGCAGGGAGTGGATGGTGGGGAGAGGACCTGGAAGGTCATTCTGCCATAAAAGAAAAGAGGGATGGGGCTGGAGTGATAGTATAGAGGGGCCGACCCAGGTTCAATTGCAGACACGCCATGTGGCCCTTGAACTCTGCCAGGAGGGATTCCTGACAGAGTAAGGAGTAAGCCTGGAGCACTGGCAGGTGTTCCCCGCCTCCCCTGATCCCCAACAAAATTACAACAAAAAAGAGGGATTTTTTTTTTTTGTAAAAACAATAAAACATGACTTTATGGTTGTTTTTTTTTTTTTTTGGTGACAATAGTGGACAAAGCATGGATTTACTCCTGCAAATTTTACATGGGTGCTGTCCTCCAAGTTTGTTTGCTGCTGGTAGTGTCATATTTTGTCTTTTAGGTATTTTTTCGGTGATCAAACTGGAAGTGTGAAATCAGGGAGCGGGATGCTCGAGCCCACACCGCTGCACTGCACAGTGATAACAGATCAGTTTGCAAAGGGTTGGCTTCTTCTTTCATCGGTGACAAAAATAAAGCCCGACTGACAAACTAGCTTAAGTACGTTAAATAAAGTCGGCTGCAGGCGCCTGATAGATTCGTCATGGAGAAATGAAACCAAACTGCCGACCGGTTATCTTTTTTTTTTTCTCGTTTGAGGCAAAACTGTCTAAGGGCCAATTAGCTATGCAGAGAACATGTTTGCGGTAAAGCTGCTTGCTGCAGAACCAGCGGGGACCGATTCCTGTGGCCACGCAACCCAGGGCCAGATGCTAGCCACCCCAGGGACCACCCTGGAGCCCAGAGCTGCTAAAATTATTCAAATGATCCAACCCTGAGCTTCCTCACCAGACCTATCCTGCATTGCCCATTTCCACCCAGGAAACCCCCCCTAAAAGAATCTTCCTCCCCCTCTGCCTTCTTCTCCACATCCAGACCCACCTTGGTACTGCCCAGAGGCTCTGTGTGGCAGGAGGGGGCCATGCCTCCACCTCTTCGAGGCTGGTGGGTATCACAGCACAGTCATTGCTGGCCTCCATGCCTCAGCCCCACCCCACGAAGGCAGACCTGAGTATAGATTAGCAGAGTCAGGAGCAGCGAGCAGGGCTGGATGCCAGATAAAGATGCTCTGGCCTTAGACTGCTCTCTGCTTACCCCGTGGAGCCCACAGATGGAGCCACTGCCGGGAAAGGCCTGGCTGGTCCTCGGTGATAAATACAGAAGAAAGACAAACACGGAGCCATCTGAAGCTGGCGAGAGCAGTGCCGTGCTGACCGTTGTGGAGAGTCCAGGCCTGTCTGTCCACACGTACCCGGTGTGCTTGGCCCTTCCTAGGCTATGCCCTGTAGAGATGACATGGAGCTGGCTAGCCAACTGGAAGGATGACCCCTCACCGTTGACAACAGCCCACCTTCAGCCCTGAGGGGGTGGACCCTGACTCAGGTGAGAAGCTGGGAGACACAGTGCCTCACGCCTGGGCTGTAGCCTCAATACCCTGTCCCAGCTGCTGGCCTGCTCCGGAGGAAGGCAGGAGCTACAGTGCTCAGCAGAGACCATTGCCTTTGCTTGACCATCTCTCTTTTCCCTTCCACACAAGGGTGTGCGCTGGGGCTGGAGCAATAGCACACTGGGTAGGGTGTTTGCCTTGCACGCGGCCAACCGGGGTTCGATTCCCAGCATCCCATATGGTCCCCTGAGCAGCATCAGGAGTAACTCCTGAGTGCAAAGCCAGGAGGTAACCCCTGTGCGTTGCCAGGTGTGACCCAAAAAGCAAAAAACAAAACAAAACAAAAAACAAGGGTGTTCGCTGCTTGCTGGTTGTTGTACATGGCACTGGGCTGTGTTGGGGGTCACCCCAAAGTCCCAGCTAAAACACTCGGGCTTGAGAAGCTCACTGTACTCAGGATCTGGAGGGCCATGTCAGGGCAGAGCCTGGGCTGTGGGGGGCATGGGCTACCTCAATTTCTCAGGGAGTCTCTCTACAGTGGTGATTTCCCTCCTGGCTGGGTGGGAGGCGTGGGTCTGATCTCCTGACCAAGAAAACCTGAATGGCCTTGGGTGTCCTGAATCATGTGTCCGGGATGGTCTCTACTCCCAGGGATACACAACGCCCTGCTGCCCCCTCCCTGTCAGCTGGACCAAGTCCTGCTCTGGTCTGATACGGGGTATTGAAGGATGACCCCATGACCGCCCCCCCCCCCCCCCGTCACTGAACTGCTCTCTTGTGTGGGTCAGTATGGACTGTGGTTAGTGAGAGGTTTCCTTTGGTAGAGGTGCCGTGACCACGCCATGCTTGCTTTGCACGAGTCCATCCCAGTGCATCCTCTGGCCTGCCCCAGTGTTTCTGGGGAGAAAGGAAAGGAAGGGGCCATCTGCTCCTGCCCAAATCACCCTCCTCCCCAAGCTCAGGGAGAACGCGGGTGAAGCCCTAGTCAGTGCATACCGACTCACCTCAGGGCTACTGCTTCTCAGAGGGCAACGGCCAGGCTCAGAGACTTGAGTGGACACGCTCTGTCCTCCTAGCTAACCCCAGCGCCCCCACTGATCACCCCTGGAGAGAGAGGTTTCCACACAGGAATAGGGAATTTGGCTAGCCAGGCCCAGAAATTGACTGGATACCAAGTGGGTGCATCCCTCTCCTCTGACCCTCAGCAGATGCTGTGGTCTGGACCAGGTACTCTCCATCCAGAGAGTGTTTTAGTGACCATGACCCCAGAGGGGCTTTGTTTCCCTCAGATGAGTGGGGGAACAGCCATGTGAACAGCATTGTCAACCACTGCCCTCCTGCTGGAGGAGTGATGGAGCTCGGAGCCTGTTGATAGGTCCACCCCTGAGCCAGAGTGACCTTGGCTGAGAAAAGGCCCCGGGAACAGCATATCCGGCTCCACTCCAGACAGACATCAGCGCTGGGTGTCCTGGCTGACAAGTGGCCTCTTCTTCACATTTATTAGAAACTCTTGGTCCGTTGCCTGAAAACTGTTGCTTTTACGGTAAAATAAAAGCAAAACAAATACACAACTCTGGAATTTTCTTGCCTTCCAGACACTCAAAATATAAATCAAAGCCCCACATATCTGCATATATATGTATATATGTGTATATATATACCACAATACCAGGCCTTATCATAGCACTCCTTACTTCCTTCAGAATCTCAGACATCACTCATAATAACCAAGATACACATTATACTTTTCAAAATTCATAGAACTGGGCTCTTGGAAAAGCTACAGAGCCTAAATTAAACTGGATAACCTGTTTAATTTGTGGGCTTGGAGATCATCAAACAACTTTCAAATTCTAGTCCAAGCAGTAAGACCCTGAAAGGGTTTCTACTTGCCCCAGCATTGTCACTGTCACTGTCACTGTTATCCCATTGTTCATCAATTTGCTCGAGCAGGCACCAGTAATGTCTCCGTTGTGAGATTTGCTGTTACTGTTTTTGGCATATTGAATACACCACAGGTAACTTGCCAGGCTCTGCTGTGCTGGCGGGAAACTCTTGGTAGCTTGCTGGGCTCTCCAAGAGGGACAGAAGAATAGAACCTGGGTCGGCCGCGTGCAAAGCAAACACCCAACCCGCTGTGCTATTGTTCCACTGCCATAGGCCCCAGCATTAGTTGTATTTATCTATTTAATTTTTATCTTTCCCCTATATCCTTTAAGGGCTAGAGTCCTTTACTGAAGATGCTTCCCATTAACCAAGAGTGATTTATTCCTTAGGTCAGATGGTTGCTCATCAACCTAAACAGAATTTAAGAACAAAATTTCACAGAATTTAAGAACAAAATCCACCATTCTGTCAGCCATACCTCTGTCAGTCTGGCAACTCTTATTGGTTTACCATCTGGAAGGAAGATACTTGCAATCCAAAGAAGTTACTGTATCAAATGCTATGGCCCACACCAACCAAATGGGAGGCCACTTAAATAGGCGACCCCTGCCCCATATGCCAATGACCACTGGAAGTGACACTGCCTGTGCCAACACCTTTGCTTCCTGTGCTGGACAGGATTGTACCCACACAATCCTGGGTACACCTGCTTTCTGTCCCAGCATTCCCACAGGTTTTCTCTTTCCTGTTCGTATGTGTCACGGGAAAACATTGCCATTGTTCCTTTGAGGTTAGAGATTCTATTCTACTTCGGCATCGGCTGTCTGCTTAGTGGCTTAGTGGATGATTCTGGTATGCTCTTTAGCTCTCGCCAGAAAGTAGCCCCTGACACTCCCATGTCTGAATCCAGAGAAGTCTGGTGGCATTTCCTGCTGTCTGTGCTGTTCTCAGAATGTGCCAGATGACTGCTCTCCCCAGGAGTATATGCCTCACATCAGCACACCTTTTCAGCCCAGGGAAAGGATCACCCAGCCCAGAGACCCTTCCACCCTCGCGTCTTCCAAGCTTTCTATCAAGACCACCAGCTCTGCAACTCTGACCTGATTGCCATGACCTCTCTTTTGCTTATTTACAAATCAAGCCACTAATTGTCTCATATATTTGACTAAATTATTAGCCTATAGTCTCTAACAGCGTAACTGCCAAATCTGATCTGCCTTCTTGATCTGAGAAAGTTAATCAAAAGGTTTTTTTTTTTTTAATACTTGAAATTTTCTTTTGGCTTTTGGGCCACACCTGGCAGTGCTCAGGGCTTGCTTCTGGCTCTGTGCTCAGGGATCACACCTGGCAGGGATCTGGAGATCATATATAGTGTCAGGGATTGAATCCTGGTGAGCCACATGCAAGGCAAGTGCCCTCTGTACTATCTGTCCATCCCAACAGTGTGCATATTATGAACACATTTTGGAACTCTCCAAAAGTATTGTTAGATTTCAGGTCTGTCTTCCTTGGCTAGTACTCTATAAATGGACAACCTAGTTAGGTGATATCCACAGGACTTACACTTCGACTTGTGATCGATCCTTTTAACTCCCAGAAGACACAAGTTTTCCATGTCCTTTAGGATCCCAATGTTCTGGGAAGGGGCTTGATGCTGAAATATCTGCCGCTTCTGGGTTTAATTACTAGGGTTGGCAAATGACACGCCTAAACCCTTGTCCAACAGACTAACCACCATCTTCACCCTCATTATCCTCTTTTACAAATTCTTATACACTGAGCCATTTCTCCCTCTGGCCTAAATGCCCCCAGGGTGGTTATCAGACCACCTTAAGGACTTCTCTCACACACACAAAAAACAACTGGCAAGATTCAATGATTCCATCATAGGATGCTCAGCAGCCTTACCTTGCCTTGCACCTTCCTCCCCCAGGAACTCTTGCAAAGGTTCTAGACTGTGCTCTCTCTTCTTTTCTTCGTACCCTTCCCAGGTCTTCCTCCACAAGGCCCTTTTGTGCTATGAGGCCCTCTGTTCCTAGGGTCTGTATCAACTCCTTCCTTAAAGACCATGCCTACATTTTAACCATCTTGTTAAAATAAACAATTCCCTCTGCATAAAACACTGGGAACCGCACATTTCTACCCCACCCTAAGGTCTAACAGGATGCAAGCAAGGCACAGAGCCAGTTCAATGTAGGAACTGGGGAAGGAGACCTCACTTTCTGGTGGGAAGAAAGGCAAAGCCACATTTCAAAGGGCAAAATACACAGAAAGAAGAACTATTCTGACCATTTCCCAGTGTGATTTAATATTTGATTCTTCATCATTCCACTGACCCACGCAAGAGAACCGTTCACGGGGGGCGGGGGCGGGGGGGTGGTCTTGGGGTCGTCCTTCAATACCCTGTATCAGACCAGAGCAGGACTTGGTCCAGCTGACAGGGAAGGGGCAGCAGGGTGTTTTGTATCCCTGGGAGTAAAGACGATCCTAGACACATGATTCAGGACACCCAAGCCCATTCAGGTTTGCCTGGTCAGGAGATAGGGAGATTCCTTATAAAAACTCTTAGCAAACTAAGAACAAAAGGAAACTTTTGTCAACCAATAAAGTCAGCAAAAGTTATTAAAGTTGAATGAAGTTGGAAAAAGTTTTACCTTTTGCCAGAGTTAATGTACAATGAGTATTCTACCTCTAAGAACAGGAACATGAAAATAATATACCTAAAATTATCTGCCTGATATGATAATCTATGGAAATTAAGTATATCCATGTTTGAAGAGAACAAGGAAAACTTTAGTTATAGGCAAAATGACCATCTATACAAAAACTTATCAGCATCTGAAGTCTCTAGAACTATGGGAAACTTGGGAAGACTGCAGGATAAAAGATAAATATAGAAACATGGTCTACATTTGTACTTGTTATTAATGTTAGTTTAGGAAATAAGACAAAATATTATTTGAAACATAAACATATTTAAGTGTTTGTGGCCCAACCTGACAAAAGATGTACAAGATACAGACATTCTTAACTGAAGTAACATTGCTAAGAGAAACTAAAGAAGACCCAAATAAATGCAGAAATATATGTTCATGGGTCAGAAGACCTTTTATAGATTCATTTCTAGGTCTTGCCAAATTTATCTCTAGATTAAGTCAATCCCAATCAAGTCCCATAAGCATTCTTTTTTGGTAGAGATATACAAACTGCTTTTAATTTACATATGGAAATACAAAAGACTAAGTAGTGAAAACAACTATTGAAAAAAAGAATACATTTGAAGAGTTAACATTACCTAATCTCAAGACCTGTCAATTAAGCTAAAGTAATTAAAAACAATATGGTATTGGCATCCAAGTAGGCCTGGAACAGGACTGGGCCTCCTCCTCAATCCCATCAATGGCCAAGATCCAGAGACTATAAAACAATGCTCCCGGAGGAGAGCAATACAGAATCTCTTGCCCCCATGCCTAGCTATCTTCACCAGGGCCCCTTGGAGCTGGGCGGGTTGAGTTTCCCTCCCTGCCCTGAGCAGAGCCTTGGTAGCCAAAGACCTCTGGAACCCAGCCACAGCCATGCTCAAGGCCCCTCTCCACACATTCAGACAAGCCTCACGCATGAAGGAACCGGCATAGGAACCCAGGTGTGCGAGACCTGGGGCTGAGATCTCCAGGCCTGCTAGAATCGGGACTAGACCTCCTCCACCCAGACCTCCCATTTTCCAGTAGCTTGGCAGCCACACCCACAAACTGCCCCCTGCGCCATGTAATCCAATCAATGGCCAAGATCCAGAGACTATAAAACAAAGCTCCCAGAAGCACACTGCTGCATCTGTGGCTGTGCAACCTCTTATAGCCTAGTTCTCTCTCTCAGAGAACTTGGCAAGGTACTGAGAGCATCCTGGCCATATGGCAGAACTTGGCAAGCTCTCCTTGGCGTATTCGATATGCCAAATACACCTACAATGATGGGTCTCATTCCCCTTACCTTGAAAGAGCCTCCACTGTGGCATCGCTGGGAAGAACGAGTAAAGAGAGGCTGCTAAAATCTCAGGGCTAGGATGAATTGAGGTGTTTTTGGTGCCCGCTTGAGCAAAACGATGATCAATGGGATGACAGTGATACAGTGATACAGTGATGGTATTGGCATAAATGTAGACACACAAATCAATGGAATGAAATTGACTACCTAGAACTAGAAACAGATACATTTGGACAAGAACTTTTGACAAAGATGCAAGAGGCAACTCAGTTGAGAAAGTTTTTTTTTGATAAAGTTTTTTTCCATAAATGGTACTGACAAAATTGGATAGCTATGTGCAAATAAACCAAAATAAGGTAGGTTTTGATTCATACCTTGAATCACATAAAAATAAGTCAGAAATGGGTCATAACTCTAAATATAAATCTTAAAATTATAAAACTTTTAGAAGAAAAACAGAAAATATCTGTGACTTGGGTTAGGCAAGGTGTTCTCATCTATGACACTGAAGGCAGGATCCAGAAAGAAAACACTGGCAAATTAGAGTTAATAAAAAGTTAAAATTTGTTCTTTAAAAAAGATATTGTTAAGAGAATTAAAATCCACGCCATAGACCGGGAGAAAATGTTTGCAAAGCAAACATCTGATGAAAGATTTATGTCTAGGGTGTCTCAAAGCAGCCAACCAATGCAGAAAATAGGCGAAGGATTTGAGCACTTCATCAGAGAGAATACATGGCTGGCAAATAAATAAGCCCGTGCAAAGAAGCTGAGCATCATTAGTGATCAGGAAAGCTCAAATCAGGACTTCAGCAAGATGCTTCCACAGACCTGGATTGCTAAAATGGTTCAAAGAGAAAGATAGAGCTCAAGATCTGTCCAGGAGAGGGAGGAATGAGAACTTAGTGCTGGTGCAAAATGGTTCAACCAATGTGAAGGGCAGCGTGACAGCCCCTTCAAGTGTTCAACCCTGCCACTTGCAGCCATTTATGTGGCAGGAATGTGAACACACACAGCAACTTTAGTGAGGATAACTTCACACTAGAGAAAACCCAGCATCCACCTTGAGGTAAATGGGTGAATGTGTTTGTCAAACTCAACTAAGGAGTGACTCTTCATGAATCAAATAATTATTGACAAGTCAACAACATGGATGGCTCTCAGAAAAATTACACAGAATTCAAATGTAAAAGACCCTGTTGTTATTAGATTCCACTTACAGAAAAGTCTTGAAAACATAAACTAACAGATATTGTGGTGGAAGGCAGACACATGTTGATCCGGATATGAGATGCAGGTGGTGGTGGTGGTGGTGAGGGGCGGGGGGAGGCAAGGAAAAGCAGAAGAGAGTGATTCTAACGATGCCCAGGAGTCTATGGGGGTGATGGACACATTCATTATCCTGATTGTGGTGATGGTTTCAAGGATGCCACTTATGTCAAAACAACGAATTGTACGTTTCATCCACATGAGGCTTATTTTATGTCAAGTATACTTTAATAAAGAGCTTAAGATATTATTCTCATTCAAATCTCCAGCTGCAGGGGGGGGCAGTTTCTGATAGGTCTGGCTGAGCAGTGGCGGGGAGAAAGAAGAAACCCAGCTGTCCATGGCCAATTCTTTGTCTGTGAGTATCTCCTCTGGAAGACTCCGCAGAAAAGGTGAGAATGCCCCTCATCTCACCCCTCTCCACCTCTGGGTCCTTGGTAGCTTTTTCCTGGAGAACTGCACCCAAAGTAGAGAGACAGTGTGAAAGGGAAACTCAGTCTTGGTCAGGGGCTGTGTGATGAAGGAGGGGGACTTGAAAAAGAGCCTCTCTAGGGGAATGGGGTCTTCCAGTATAGAAAGGACTGCCATGTGGAAGAGGAAGCAGATGTGCCCTGTGGGGTCTGCAGAAAGGACGCTCCAACTCTCAGAGTGGTTCAGAGACTGCACGATTGCCTTTGAGAGGTTCTCAGTTGCCCTACTGTTGGAGGTGAGCAAGCAAGAATAAAGAGGCATTTTCCCAGCAGAGCACTGGGACTGTGGCATTACACAAATCCATATTTGAATCACAGCTTCTATTTCTAAGGCAAAGGGCTTTCCTTTTCTGGTCCTCAAGTCCTCATCAGTGAAATCATCTAGCCCATGGAGCTGTTTTGCTGTTACTGATGTAATACCCAAGAAGCACTAATGCATGGTCAGCTCACAAAATCCCAGCAGTCAGAAGCTGGTGGCATAAGGTTTTATCTTTACTGGGGAGAAATCTAGGATCTTGTGAGATATTGGCTGTCACCTTTTAAGCACTGAGTCTTGGGGAAAATCCCCAATTTATAAAGTTAGTGGTGTGTCTCTCCTGCTCCTTGCCCTCCCACCTCCCGGCCAAACTCTCTCCTTTCCTCCTGACTAGCTTCTGTTTACCTTCCATTCCCAGTTTCCAGCTCTGATTTGCCCTGTTGGGGTTCCCACCCTTGTGGCTTTGTGGCCAGATTTCCAGACTGCGTCCTGGGAGCCTCTCCTCTCACTGCACAGGGCAGGCTGGCTGGTGCTCCCTGCACCATCTTGCTGAGTCCCCAAAGTGAACTTGAATTTCAGGCAGAGGAACAAGAAAAGGCTCATCAAGCCTTGTTCTAGGGCTCCCAGCAGAGTGATCGTTGCTTGGTCTTGTCAGAGGCCCCTCTGTGAGCGATGGGCCACTTAACTCTGGTTAATGGATCTAACTTCCACACTCTCTTAAGTGTTTTCTTGGAATTGATCTTCCCACGAAAAGTGTGCTTTGGAGACACGAAATAACCATGAGAGCCTTAAATGAATTACACTTTATCAAATGGGGGAAAAAACCCAACGCTCCAGAAACAAGTACGAGTAGGAAGTGAAGGGCGGCTGGCGCTCAGACCGGGAGAAAGAGAGGGCCCGTGGGCCGTGTGCCGTTGAATGCATCTTGTCATAGGTGTGGCATTTGTAGGCAGGAGGGAAACATGATCTTCCAGATCTCTCCCCCATGCGTGTCACTTCTCTTCTTGCCTTGGCTGAGTTCCTCTTTTCCCCTCCAGGGAGCTATGGCTTTGCTGGGGGGAGGGTGGAGGGAAATTCTCACACTCACCTCAACCCTTCCTACTGTCCTCTGCCTCCTCTGTTCTGGGCCCCCCTTCTGAGGCATGAGTCCTAGAGCTCATGGAAAAAAGGAAGTTTAAAGTTCCCATTGTTTGGGTTTTGTGGTGATGCAGAGATACCTCATCAGAGATGGCAAAACTGAGATTTGTCCCCAACAATGACCCCCAGAAAGGGCGTGTCTTAGACATTCAGCAAATATTTGCTGAGGGTTGTTGTATACCCAGATCTGTGTGCTGGTGGGAGGCTGGATTGGGCGGAGGAGCCTCGTTCCCAACTATCAAGCTATGTGATGAGGCATGATAGCCTCGTAGCGGCTCCTGTCTGTGATCCTCCATCCTACCCTGTGCTCCCCTGACAGCGTCACTCCAACTTTTACACAGCATGTCTATGAATACTGTCTCCCCAGAAAGCTGTCTGCTGAGCACTCCCCCTCTGGCCCCAGCCCTTTCGTTCATGGCTACTCAGCCCAGATGCTAGCATTTCCCCCTTGTCTCTGTGGAAAATGGGGTCACACCCAGGAGCTGCGCCCTGTTTGGTGGTCTGTGCAGGTGCTGGGGCTGCTTTGTGTCTGAGGGAGGCTAGAACGTTTCTCTGTGTTTACCTCCTGCCTGGCATCTCTCCAGGAAGGGAAGAAAGAAGCAGCCCAAGTTGAGGGAGGAAGAGAAGGAAGAGAGGAGAAGGAGAGTACGACCACCAGGATAGTGGAGAGAGCGAAGGTCAACTTCTCTGAGCCTGAGTCTTACCCATCCCTGGAGGACAGATTCCCCAGTCTGTGCTGTCCTCTAAGGGAAAATGGGGATAAAGTGAAGCAGGGGGAGCCCTAAAGGAGGTCTCTCCTTTCTCTCATTTCGTGGGAGTGGTCTGGGGGAGGAGGATGTTTCTTTTTTTTTTTTAAATTTTATTTTATTTTATTAAATCACCGTGTGGAAGATTACAATGCTTTCGGGCTTAGGTCTCAGTTATACAATGCTGAAAGAACCATCCCTTCACCAGTGCCCATATACCACCACCAAAAAAAAAAAAGAAACCCACACAGTACACCTCCCATCCCGCCCCCCCACCCCCTACCTTGTAACTGATAAGTTTCATTTTACATTCTGTTTACTTTGGTTATATTCAATATTTCAACACAAACCTCACTATTGTTGTTAGGAGTACCCCACTAGATTCAGACCTACTGTGAAGACAAATAAGGTCGCGCGGCCGCGCGGTTTTGAATTTCTGTACTTTAACAAGAAGTCCAGGGAGATTTCTTCCAGATATTAGATAATTGCAGGCTTGAAAACCCAATCTGTGGTCGTCTTAATATGGCGGCCACCGCGCCCTTCATCCCCGGAGAGAAAGAGGCGAGAGAGAGAAATACCTTTCCCCTCCTGGGCGGGCACAGGGCCGAGGCTTAGTTCTCAGGCTGGAGACATTCCGCGAGGAGTTGCTCACACCGAAAGAGGTTTTGCTGGGTCTGGATTCACGCTTGTACAGCTGCGGAGAGGGCGCACATGCGTGCGGCCCCCGGGATCACATCTCGGCAGTGGGAGGGGCCGGTGCCTCCCACCTTCCCAAGAGCACCCTCGTGTCCTTTTGCTGCAGTTTTTGTCGTAAATCCCATCTGTGGTCGTCTTAATATGGCGGCCACCGCGCCCTTCATCCCCGGAGAGAAAAAGGCGAGAGAGAGAAATACCTTTTGGGGGAGGAGGATGTTTCTTTGCCGCTGAATTAGAACCTGAACATTCAGAGTCTATAACTCTTGCCATCATCTCTGGTGTAGCCAATGAATGAAGAAAATGTGTGAAGGAAAGAGGAGGAAGGGACGCCAGGCCTTGGTGGCCTCCCTAGATGCCCTTTCCTGAGAACGAACTCTCACCTCTCAAGTGTCCAGGACATGAGCCAATGGATTCCCCTTTGCTGAAGCCAATTTGGGTTGAGCGTTTTGATATGTGCAACAGAGAAGAAGACTCTGGTTCATAGCCCCTTACAACGGAGCTCAAGTGGCAAGACAGCGGAAGGACACAGAACCCTCTGAGTGCCTTAGCTAGAGAAGCTGTAGCCAAGTGGCCAAGGGCCTGAGTGTCCCCGGCCAGGCCCTTCTCTTTTCTTTTATTTTTATTTTGGCTTTTTGGGTCATATCCGGTGGTTCACAGGGATTACTCCTGGCTCTGCACTCAGAAATTACTCCTGGCAGTGCTCAGGGGACCATATGGGATTCTGAGAATCGAACCCAGGTCGGCTGCATGCAAGGCAAATGCCCTACCCGCTGTGCTATCGCTCCAGTCCCTGCCCTTCTCACCTGTGCCTGCCTTTGCCTCTCCATCTGCAGGAAGACTTCCAGCTCTTCCTCTCCTCCTCGTCCTCCTTTTTGACATGAACAAGCTCTCTGCTGACTGCCCATCCACCGTGGTTACACCAAAATGGTAGCCTCTGACATGCTCTGCCAGCAACCCTGTCAGAGCTGATGGCTCTATCTTCCTATTGCAAACAGATTCCTGGGAGAGAAAACCTGATGTTGAATCCAGCGTGGACCGAGTTTTCTATGGGATATTATTAATCATCTGAGGGTACCAGGTATTGGGGGTGTGGTGTAAGGATGAAACTGACGCCCTAACAGGTGGCAGAAATGAGAAAGATCAGGTAGGCTTCAAGTTCAGTTCCTGGAACTGAAACAATCTCAGTTTCCCAGCAATGAAACAATGTGTAACTAGCCAACCTGAACCCACCTGGAAAGTTCCTGGGCCCAGCAAGTGGACTCAATCAATCAAAATGTCCCAGAAATTGTCTTTTGTTAACTGAAAAGGAATGAATAGCTTGTGTACACATAAACTGTTACTGGAAATTATTGTTTAAATATTGCCTCACCACTGTTACCCTAGACACTTGCCAAACACCTTTGTTCGATAACTAAGCAAGATTTCTCTGAAACAATAAGGCGTGTACTGCTTATGTAATCAAACCATATATAAACTGCTTGCACCTGAAGGTCGGGGTCGCAAGAGACCACTCTTGAGTGGTGAGATAGTTGACCCCAGTTAACTGGAACAAAACAGGAACAAAACGTCTTCTGCTTTTGCATTATTGTGTTTGTGTCTCTGTCTGTCTCACCACTTGGGAGCCCATAGTCTTGGGCTTAACAGTGGGCAGGAGGGTTCTGTGGGCTGAGCAGGGTGGGACAGACTGAGAGAAAATCATTTACATTTCTCACAAGATGGGAGTTGTGGTCCTTATATTCTGGGTGGGCTGTTGCTCTGACAGAAGATGCATCAGTTGCTGAAGTTCACACAGCTGGCCAGCTGTGGACCATGATTTCTACGTTAGATTCTACTGGACTCCAGCCCCTCCTGCTTTTGTGTCTCCCTCCCAGCTGCTGTTCTCACCTGCCGCTTCTTGCTGCGCCCAAGGGGAGAAGACGGGGAGATGGGGAGAAGAGGACTTTGCTGAGAGGAGAGATAACGGGATAGCTCCTGGAGTGGCTGGGGTGGAGGCCTCCCTTCCCCTGCAGGGCCTGGGCTTATGACCAGCACTGCTTATGACCCTTCCCTTCAGAGCAGGCCGTGGTCAGCACACTTGAACCTCAGGCGCCATTACTCAGGCAGGGAAGCATCTAATGGAATGTTCTTGACAGTGTGTTTGCCCACAGTGCGGGCTTTGCCTTCTGCCCTCTGAGTGTCACAGCCACATGCTGGGATCATCAGGAAGTCGTCGAACACCCCCCTTGGATATTGGAAACAAACTCTCTTGTGGTGCTGCAGTTGGCTCCGGGCTGCTCCCCTGGCCCAGGGTGTATGGCCTCTGCTTCCAGAGATCAGAGCTAGCATTTACGCAGGACCCCAGAAGGCTTGCCTTCCTCACAGGCAGGGGGGGCACTGGGGCCTGGAGGTAACCGGACATCATCTTTTGGACATCAGTGGAATCTGGGGCATGGGGAAGTCTCCCTTCAGGGTGTCTAGGGCCCAGAGCAAGGTCTTAACCTCTCAGACTCTCAGTTTCCCCTCCAGGAAGGCAGTGCTGGGAAATCTTCCTTCCTGTATATGGGGGCTCCAGGGGATAGACACACAGCAGGCATTGAACTCCCAGGGGAGGGGGACAGTGCTGGCTCTGGCCCCCTCCTGTCCTCTTACCTGCCACGAAGTGCTTCAAACAGTACTGAGCTACAGGTAGGTGCCCAGAGTGGGACGGGGCCCAGGGACTCGGGGAGGGGGGCAACAAGACTTTCTTGCCCCAACGGACAGGGTGTTTGGGGAAGGGCCAGCCTGAGCCGATGAGAAACAAGAGGTGCAGAGCAGGTTAGAGAGGAAGAATATTCTCCCAGCTCCCCCATCAGAGAACCAGTGGGGCTCTACCCACCCTGGGGGCTGGGAGCAGGGGACCTGCTCATTGCAGAACAAAGTGGGGGTCAGGGGAGGGGACACCAGGGCACATCCAACCTATCTCCATCTGCTCTCTGAAGCTATAGATGTGAGTTCCCTTAGAATTAGAAAGACTGTGCAGAAATTCTGAGAGAGAGAGAGAGAGAGAGAGAGAGAGAGAGTCTAGATTCTAGGGGCTGCCTCACATGGCCTGCACAGAGAGAGTAGTCAGGGAGAAAGCAGGTTTAATGCTGGAAGGAAAACCAGGCAGAGAAAGAGTGGGGAGTAAGGACAGTAGACACGAGGGCCAGGTAATATTGCCCAAGAGTTGGAGGTCTGCCTTATGAGCTGGGAGGAAGGGCAGCTGGAATAGAGAAGGGATTACTAAGTCAATGATGGTTGGAGGGATCGCTTGAGATGAAAGATGTGTGCTGAAAGTAGATAAAGGACCAAACGTGATAGCCTCTCAGTGTCTGTATTGCAAACCATAATGCTGAAAAGTAGAGAGAGTATGGGGGAAATTGTCTGCCATAGAGGCAGGGGAGGGTTGGGATGGTGGGGGGTGGGTGGATACTGGGGACATTGGTGGTGGGAAATGTGCACTGGTGGAGGGATGGGTGTTCGATCATGACTGAAACTCAAACATGAAAGCTTTGTAACTGTTTCTCATGGTGATTCAATTAAAAAAATAAAAAAGAAAGAACCCACAATAGGAGATATGGGTTCTGGATCAGCTCTGTCCCTAGGCCACTGTGTGACCTGGACAAAACCCTAGGCCACTCTGGGCTCCACCTTTACTGCTACAGGGCAAGGTCATAAATCCAACCAGTGGCCTTGAAGCGAAGACCTGGTCCCTGCCAGAGGGAGGCTGTGCAGTGTCAGAACCCAGGGCTGAGTCAGCAGCCTTCACCGTCCCTGCATGACGCCAGGTCTGGCTCTGCTGGTTGCTCTTCTCGGCTCATTAGAGTTGGGAGAACGTGCCCTGGGCCCGGAGATGCCATTAGGGGTGGTTGCTGCAGAGTTCTCTGTGGGAGGGAAGGGAAAGGACAAAAGGGACCATGGAACAAATTGGACTCACCCCAGGGGAAGTTGGTTTGGAGACTCACTAAGTGGAGGGGAGGCAGACCCCAGGCCCTTCCTGTGACAGGCCCCTCAGCACAGCCTGGCTGCCTCTCAAAGGGTTTCTGGGCCTGTGCCTCAGACCCAAGCTGAGGCTGGAGGGAGAGGGTCCATTCATTGGCTCTTGTTTTGAGAGGCCCAGCCCCTTCATCTTGACCTCTCTCCCACACAGAGGACACCTCCAGGCAGCCTCCCTTCCCAGTGCCCATGTGGTTTTCCATTCAGGTGGGATGGAATAGAGAAGCGGCGTTCCCAGCAGCTGATGGAAAGCCCTGGCCCTGCTCTCTGTGGCTCGCAGGGCCACACTGTCAACTCTGAACCAACCAGGCTGCTGCATGGGAGATGCTGATGGGTCTAATCCAGCCAGGAGCCATCCTTAGATCCACAACTGAGGCCGACTTGAGAGCCGGGGAGAGGAGAGCCCTGCACAACTTTACCTGAAGATGCTGCATGGCCCCAGGAGGCAGCAGTCCACAGAACCCCCCCTTGCTGGGATCAGTGTGGGTAGTTGGGGGAGGCAGGAACCAGAAAGGTGAATGTATGAAGGGAAAAGAAGAGGGAGAGGAGAGGATGAAAACTTGGCATCTCAGAGGTCTCATTGTCTTCCCCATTCTGTCAGGTGAGCACAGAACCATGCAGCTGACTAATGATCCCCCAGTGACCTGGGGAGCCCATGCACCAGTGGCCCCCACACCTCCCAGACACCCCCAGAATGGCTATTCCAGCGGCAGGGATACGGGCTGTCTGGAGGACGACAGACACCCTATGATGCTCCCATGAGTATAGGTGGTCGGACTCAGCAATGCCTGAGTAGCATTATGCTCAGTCTAGAGCATTTTTATGTTAGACAAACTACAGCGCCAGGACTAACATGGTCGTGTTCACAGATATGGCGGTGAAGGAACTGGCCAAAGTTGCATGTCTGCTGTTCACTTGTTAGTAGAAGGACCCAGCGAGGAAGCTGGTCCCAGTGGGCATCTCACTGCTTGGACGGCAGGAAGTGACCCGGCAAGGCAAGCGGGATAACCTGCAGGAGCTGGAGTCACATGCCTGCCTGCAGTCAGCAAGGGAACTGTCTTCAGCGGGGAGTTCCCAGCAGAACAGGCACATATGTTCTCAACAGGCAGCAACAGACAGAGCCACATCCCCAAGTCCCCCCAGGACTTGTTGGTCTAGTCAGGTTGGGCCTCTCGAGAACCCTCATCTCCCCAGCTGAGCGCTTCTGCTGCTGTCTGTTCTCTCTTCTTTGTTCTGATTCTTTGCCTCTCCAGCTCCTCAGACCAGCCTAGGATTGATTATTGAGGGTTCTGGCCACTTCGAAGCAATCTGTGATGGGGATCCAAACCCAAACACCCCTGTTCCTCACCCTTTCTCACAACCTACTGGGCATGTTCACTGATGTAACTTCAGCAGAAGTCATTTAGGCTCTATCAACGTTCTGGGACCTGTTAAGTTCCTAATACGCAGACCCTTTGTCCCTAATTGAACTCTGAGGAGTCAGTCATACTGAGATACTCCAGAATACAAAGCCCTGTGAGAATCTTCATGGTAATGTCATGTGTACTGAAAAAATTGGAACCATCAGACAGTTGGTTAGCAAAATGCCACCCCATCCCTACCTTAGATATAAACTGCCACTAGGATGATTTGGTTTATCTCTGCTCTAAGGAGGTTGTCTGTGATGTTTAGAATAAACAAAGAGACGTTGCTGAAAAATAAGACCATCATGATAAAAATTGTAATCACCTTGCTTTGTACTCAGATAAATGTCTTGAAGAATAAATGTCTATATTGGGAGATGTTCAGAAAAGTTCTTCTGCTTTAAGGCAAACGTGACTTCTCAGTCATCCATGGTCATTTGTACCTGAAATCCACACCTCTTCTCCGGGTCATTCCTATTAGGATGCAAACACATCATTAATTCTTTAAGTCCCCCAAATAACAAGTCAACGTCAAATTCTCCCCCGCTCTGCTTTCTTTACAACAGTAAAATAAGAGTCACCATTTTGCTATCTCCAATTACCTTCTTCCCATCTGCTTCCCTCTCCACTCTAATGGGATTTTCTCTGCTCACACGCTGCTCTGTCAAGACCATTCATTACCTAGGCATTGATAAACCCAAGCGGCCGAGTTCGACCAATCAGGAGTTGGCATTGTTGCTCATTGTCACTGAATCTCTCTCTCAACTAAGGTTTTCTTCCAATGTCCCAGGCTGCTTCATTTCATCTATTTTACTGGTTCTTTCTTGACCCCTCAACCTGCAAGCCTTGGGTTATACCAGAACTCTGCCCTTGGTTCTTTATTCCTTATCCTTCCTCAGCCCCTTGGAACTCCTGGCCCCATGTCTGCATATACAGATGCCTCTCAAGTCTTCACGTGAGTCCAGATGCTCCCTGGATTATGGCCTGTTGCTGCTCTGTTTCTGACTCCATCTCTTCTTCCACCCCCTTCCTTTATTCTTTCTCCTTCCTCACTCCTCCTCTTAAACTTCCTTTCTACAAAAACCCTTCATTGCCTCTAGAATGTGTGCACCTGGATGCACGTGTGTGTGGCAAGCAGCCACACGAACAGGCTGTCCACAATAGGAAGCAATCCCACTCTCTGCAGAGAGATCTGCCAAAGCCTGCTCTCTCCAGGGGCTTCCAGAAAACGATTTTGATTTATAAACACTTTTCTTTCACACTCCAATGCAACCCTTAAGAACGTGCTCAATTTCTGCTTCGAGTTCTATCCAATTCAGCCCGCATTTCCCCAAACTCCTGCTAAGAGCTGAGGGCTGCGCTTGGCACTGTGGGGGCAGAGAGATGAATAAGATCTATGCTTCCAGGGAAATCGCTACTATTGACTCTCATGGAGAAGCTTTGGAAGAGGGACTTACCCAGGCAGCAGCGGCAGCGGGAAACTGGACAGGTCCTTTTGCTGGATGAGCAGCTCAACATTGCAGCCCCCCAGGAGGTGATGCCTCAGGATAGTTCCCTCTTTGACCCATCTCAGTGGGATTGCAGAGCCCTCTCCTCCCTGAACCTCGTGCAAGACTGGAGTAGAACACTCGGTTTCCAATAACTCAAGGCTGCCTCCTGAGGCTCACTGATGCTCTCTTAAAGATCTAGTTTGTCTCCATTTCCCTCCCACCCCGACAAACCTGGTCCTGGGAAGTTACACTGGTGGAGGAATGGGTGTTGGAACATTGTATGACTGACCCAATCATGAACAGCTTTGTAATGCTCTATCTCATGATAATTAAAAAAAAAAAACCACCAAAAAACTAAAACAACTGGGGCGCATATGCTGCCTGAGCCCATGTGCTGCTTGTGCACATGTGTCGCCTGCATCTGCCCCCTGAGATGTGTACTTTCATGCGTTCGTGTCCAGTGCTAGGATGTGTGCAGAGCTCTCTCCACCCTTGGAGAAGCCCGCGTTCTCTCTTGAGCGCGTTATTCTTACTATTCTCTCTCCCACTTATCCTTCCTCCCTCCCTCAGAAACCTCTGAATAAAATCTGTTACTTCCAAAAAAAAAAAAAAACTAAAACAACTGGGGGAAAAAAACCTAGTTTGGGCTGCCCCAAGAGGTTAGCGAGTACCCCAGCCCATACCTAGTGTGAGGGGCTGTGTCTGCCCTTCTCTGGGCAGGGTAAGGAGCCTGAATTCAATACCCCACCACTTTGCAAACTCAGATGTGTTTCACATCTACTAATTCCCTTCCCACTTCTTATAATAATTTTTTCGTTTCTGACTGCACTCATCCTTGCCAATCCCCAATTACCACCGTTCCCATCATACTGCCCTGAAAAATGCCCCATTGCCTGGGCACACATGGCAATGGAGCATGGCTCCGGAGACCCTGCTGCCACTCTTCAGGGCTCAGTTCCATGGTCACAGCTGTAACCGTGACTGTCAGGGCTCACCTTTGATATCTCTCACATGGGCTGGGGCAGCCCAAGGGGAAACTGAGAGGGACAGAGTGACATACTGCCCCCCATGGTCCCCAAAGGGGTCATACAAAGACTCATAGGCAAACAAGTGCCAGGGACCCCTCAGGAGGCAGATGAGGGTTAGCCTGGACGCCCTTAGAGTTCTTAGGATTCTGGCCAAACAACTCCCCACCTGGGTTCATCCCGAGTTACCTTGATTTCAGAACCTCTGCTGTCTGCAGGGGTGCTGAGCCTGGAGGCTGCTGTGGGAGCGATCTTGGCCTTTTCCTGCAGGAGAGAGGGATTGTGTGGTAAGCAGGGCACAGAGAGGAATGGGCGTGGAGGACTGTAGGGACAGCAGCCCTGCCACGGGCTGGGGTGCCAGGGTTCGGCAGCAGAAACTTGACCCAGTACTGTAACTGAGGCAGGCTAGAGAAGGAAGGGACAGTGCTCGGAGTAACTCAGGTGGTGCGAGCTGGACCGTGCCCTGCCGGGTTTAGTGACCAGTTCTGCCTTGAGCTCCCCGGAGTGCCTTGTGTGACCCACCTTCCCAGAAGTGGGGACTGAGGAAGAAGAAATGTCCCACAGCAGGGCTGGTCAGAGAGAACTTTTGACATAGTCATGCGGACAAGTGACGATGGAGCTGGGGTGGGAAGGTGGACGCAGAAACGGGGGTGGGGGAAGCAGGCAACTTTGAAAGATATTTTAAGAGAGAGTCATGGGGAGGGGAGACATGGCTAGAAGCTGAGTGTTGGGGTAAAGGGGAGGTATCAAGGCGACCCCTGGGCTTGTTACTTGAATAAGTGGATATGTGAATGGTGGCAGCTTCCCTAGGGCTGCTGCCTGGGTGGAAAGATCGGGGGCTCTGCCTTTTACATCTTAACTTTGAGGGGTGTTTGTGAGGGAGTGACTCTGCTCCCGTGTAGTCTTATCTTCTCTAATACATCCTCTTGCATATATAGTCATCCAGACAGGCCTTTCCATTTAATAATGCAAATTTAAGATTTTTGTTTTTGCCTGGCTCAATAGCTGATTAACCTTTTCTTTTAATTAATTGTAGGGAGCAAGTTTTGGAGCCACACCCAGCAGTGCGTGTAAATATTTACTTTTTTTACTGACTAATTTCCCAGCGTATGGCTGTATCCCTGTCATCCATTCACCTAGTGGAAACAATGGTTGATTACTTTTTGATTACTTTTAGTTTGGGGCAATTATAAATAAAGTTGATATAAACACGTGTAGGAGTGATTTGGATTTAGTTTTTTTTTCTGGTGTCAGGTGAGTTTTTTCATCTGTGCTGGGGGGTGTGATTCCTGGGCCTCATAGTCAGATTCCTGAGCCTGGTGATACCCTCACCCTTGCCCTCTCCCTAACCCAGACTGCCTTCTAGAGGGGCTCTGGCCCCCTGATTCCCACTGCATGTGAGAGACCCTGCTGCTCATTCTCCAGACCAGTACTCGGCATTTGAGCCTTTCTGCACTTGAGCTTTCCTGCACTTGAGCCCTTATGGTGTTATCTTTCTGCAGCGTTAATTGCAATGGCTGAATAACCAATGAGACACACCTCCTTTTCCTAGTCTTCATGGCCATCGGTGTCTTCCTTGGGGGAGAGTCTGTAGGGTTCTTTGGCCCGTTCTAAAACTGGTTGTTTATATTCTCTTATTGTTGAGTTTTCAGAGTTCTCGGTATATTTTTGGATATAAATCCTTTGCCAGATATGTGTTTTGCAAATATTGTCTTCCAGTCTATGCTTTCTATTTTAAGGTTTTAACACTACCCTTCTCACAGAAATTTTAAATCTTATTAAACTGCAACTTGTCATTTCCCCCTCCCCATGTCTTATGTTGGTGTTTCTATAAACGAAGAATCAAACACAAGGTCACCTAGATTTTCTCCTATGTTTTCTTCTAAAGAATTTATAGTTTGCATTTTATATTTAGGTCTATGATAAGTTTTGAGTTCATTTTTGTGTAAGTTATAAAGTCTGTGACTGGATTTTTTTATGATTTTTTTTTTTTTGCACAAAGGTGCCCCATTGTTCCAGCAGAATGTCTTGAAAAGACTTTTCTTTCTTCATTGAATTGCCTTAGTCCTTTGTTAAGAATCAGTTGTCTATATTTATGTGATTCTATTTCTGGTCCCACTGTTCTATCCCATTGATCTATGTGTCTAATTTTCTGTCTTGGTTGCTGTGACTTAACACTCCTTTATAATTAATCTTGAAGTTAGATAGTGTAAAACCTCCAAACTTGTACTTTTTTTTTAGTATTGTGGAACCTATCCTAGGTCTTTTTATTTTCTATATACATTTTAGAATCTATTTATCACTGTTCACAAAATACTGGACTTTTGGTTGGTTTTGCATTGATTCTCTGTATGAGCTGGGTAGAGTTGATATCTGAACAAGATTGAGTCAAAAGATTGAGTTCATGGACTAAAAAGTCCATGAACATGGAATATCTCTCTTTTTTAGAGTTTGAGATATCTATTTATTTTATTTATTTATTTTTTAAGTGTTACTGAATCACCGTGAGATAGTTACAAGCTCTCATGTTTGGGTTACAATCACACAATGATCAAACTCCCACCCCTCCACCAGTGCACATTTCCCACCAATACCATCAATATCCCCGGTATATCCCCCCTTTCCCACCCTCCCCCTGCCTCCATGGCAGACAATATTCCCCATACTCTCTCTTTACTTTTGGGCATTATGGCTTGCAACACAGATACTGAGAGGCCATCATGTTTGGTCCATTATCTACTTTCGGTATACATCTCCCATCCCTACTGATTCCTCCAGCCATCATTTTCTTAGTGATCCCTTCTCTATTCCATCTGCCTTCTCCCCTCCGTTCATGAAGCAGGCTTCCAGCTATGGGTCAATCCTTCTGGCCCTTGTATCTACTGTCCTTGGGTGTCAGTCTCATGTGATGTCATTCTATACTCCACAAATGAGTACAGTCCTTCTATGTCTGTCCCTTTCTTTCTGACTCATTTCACTTATCAGGATACTCTCCATGTCTATCCATTTATGAGCAAATTTCATGACTAATCTCTTCTAACAGCTGCATAGTATTCCATTGTGTAGATGTACCAAAGTTTCTTTAACCAGTCATCTGTTCTAGGGCATTGGGTTGTTTCCATATTTTGGCTATTGTGAACAATGCTGCAATGAACATATAGGTACAGATGTCATTTCTACTGTGCTTTTTTGCATCCTTGGGATATATTCCCAGAAGTGGTGTTGCAGGAAGCTCAATTTCTAGTTTTTGAAGGACTGTCCATATTGTTTTCCAGAAAGGCTGGACCAGTTGGCATTCCCACCAACAGTGAAAGAGCGTCCCTTTTTCCCCACATCCACGCCAGCTCTGGTTGCTTTTGTTCTTTTGAATGTGTGCCAGTCTCTGTGATGTGAGACGATATCTCATTGTTGTTTTGATTAGCATCTCCCTGATGACTAGCGACGTGGAACATTTTTTTGTGTGCCTTTTGGCCACTTGTATTTCTTTTTTGAGGAAACTTCTATTCATTTCTTCTCCCCATTTTTTGATGGGGTTGGAGGTTTTTTTCTTGTACAATTCTACTAGTGTCCTGTATATCCTGGATTAATCCCTTATCAGATGGATATTGGGTAAATATTCGTTCCCATTCTGTGGACTCTTCCTGTATTTTGGTCACTGTTTCTTTTGAAGTGCAGAAGCTTCTTAGTTTGATGTGGTCCCATTTGTTTATGTTTGCTTCCACTTGCATGATCAGTGCTATTTCATCCTTAAAGATGCTTTTAGCTTCAATGTCATGGAAAATCTGCCCATATTTTCCGCTATGTACCTTATAGATAATCTGACTTTTGTGCCTGGAATTAGACAGATGTCAGAGTTCATTTTTTGCAGGTAGCTATCCAGTTTTCCCAGCACCATTTGTTGAAGAGGCTTTCCTTGTTCCACTTTACATTTCGTGCTCCTTTGTCAAAGATTAAGTGGCCATATATTTGGGGGTCTGTGACAGGATATTCAACTCTGTTACATTGGTCTGCAGATCTGTTTCTAGCCCAATACCATGCTGTTTTAATTACTACTGCTTTGTAGTAGAGTTTGAAGTGGGGAAAGTGATGCCACTCATCTTCTTTTTCCCAAGGATTGCTTTAGCTATTTGTGGGGGTTTATTGTTCCACATGAATTTCTGGAGTGTTTTGTCAATTTCTTTGAAAAATGTCATGGGTATCCTGATAGGGACAGCATTAAATTTGTATAGTGCTTTGGGCAGTATTGCCATTTTGATAATGTTAATTCTCCCTATCTATGAGCAGGGGATGTGTTTCCATTTCCGTGTCTTCTTTTATTTCTTGAAGTAGTGTTTTATAATTTTCCTTGTATAGGTCCTTCACCTCTTTAGTTAAGCTGATTCCAAGGTACTTGATTTTCTGAGGTACTATTGTGAACAAGATTGTTTTTTTAATGTCTCTTTCTTCCTTTTCATTATTTGTATATAAGAAAGCCATGGACTTTTGGGTGTTGATTTTGTAGCCTGCCACTTTACTATATCAGTCTATTGTTTCTAGGAGCTTTTTTCTGTAGAGTCTTTAGGGTTTTCTAAGTATAGTAACATATTGTCTGCAAGTAGTGATAGCTTGACTTCTTCCTTTCCTACCTGTATGCCCTTGATATCTTTTTCTTGTCTAACTGCTATGGCCAGGACTTCCAGTACTATATTGAATAGGAGTGGTGAAAGCGGGCATCCTTGTCTTGTGTCTGATCTTAGAGGGAAGGCTTTTAGTTTTTCCCCATTGAAAATGATACTTGCTGTGGACTTGTGGTATATGGCTTTGACTATATTTAAGAAACTTCCTTCAATGCCCTTTTTGCTGAGAGTTTTCATCATAAATGGGTGCTGGATCTTGTCAAATGCTTTCTCTGCATCTATCGATATGATCATATGGTTTTTATTATTTCTTTTAATGATATGATGAATGATGTTGATTGACTTGCGAATGTTAAACCATCCTTGCATCCCTGGGATGAATCCTACTTGGTCATGGTGTATGATTTTTTGATGAGTCGTTGGATTCTATTTGCTAATTTTTTGTTGAGGATCTTTGCATCAGTGTTAATTAGGGATATCGGTCTGTAGTTCTCTTTCTTTGTGGTATCTCTGTCTGCTTTTGATATCAGGGTGATATTTGCTTCATAGAAACTGTATGGAAGTGTTTTTGATACTTCAATTTCCTGGAAAAGCTTAAAGAGGATTGGGAGTAGGTCCTCTTTAAAGATTTGGAAGAATTCACTAGTGAATCCATCTGGGCCAGGGCTTTTGTGCTTGGGGAGACTTTATTACTGTTTCAATTTCTTTGATGGTTGGTAGATCTGTTCAAGTATTCCAGGTCTTCTTGGTTCAGCGTTGGAAGGCTATAGGAATCTAGGAATTTATCCATTTCCTTGAGGTTTTGGTGTTTTGTGGCATAAAGATTCTCGAAGTAATTTCTGAGGATCCTTTGAATTTCTGTAGTTTCTGTTGTAATGTCCCCTTTTTCATTTCTGATTTGGTTTATTAGGGTTTTCTCTCTCTTTTTTTTGTGAGTCTTATTGATCTTGTTTATTTTCTCAAAGAACCAGCTCTTGATTTCATTGATCTTTTGAATTGTGTTTTGGGTTTCCATCTCGTTAATTTCTGCTCTGAGTTTTATTATTTCCTTTCTCCTGTTCGGATTGGGCGCCTTTTGTTGGTCATTCTCCAAACTCTTAAGCTGTGAGATTAGGTTATTTATGTGGGCTCGATCCTCTTTCCTGAAGAATGTTTGTAGAGCTATAAACTTTCCTCTTAACACTGCTTTTGCTGTGTCCCATAAGTTTTGGTAACTCGTGTCCTCATTTTCATTTGTTTCCAGGAATCTTTTAATTACTCTTTGATTTCTTTTCTAAGCCACTCGTTGTCCAATAGTGAGCTGTTTAATTTCCAGGTGTTTGATTTAGTTTTGTTTGTGTGTGATTTACTTCTAATTTCAGTGCCTTGTGGTCTGAGAAGATCGTTGAGACAATCTCTATCTTCTTAATTTTATGGAGGTATGTTTTGTGGCTCAGCATGTGGTCTATCTTGAAGCATGTTCCATGTACACTTGAGAAGAATGTGTATTCAGCTTTTTGAGGATGAAGTGTCCTGTATATATCTACTAAGTCTCTTTCATACATTTCTTCCCTCAGATGCTGTATGTCTTTGCTAAGCTTGAGTCTGGTGATAAAATGGTGATAAAGCAGTGTTGAAGTCTCCCACTAGTATTGTGTTGCTATCGATGTCTTTCTTCGAGTCTATGAGTACTTGTTTTAAGTACTTTGTTCGTCCCTCATTAGGTGTATATATATTTAATATTGTAAGTTCTTCCTGTTGTACAGATCCCTTTATCAATAAGAAATGACTTTCACTGTCTCTTCTGACATTCTTCAGTTTGAAATCAATGTGGTCTGATACTAGGATGACTACCCCAACTTTTTAATGGGAATTGTTTACCTGTAGGACTATTTTCCAGCCTTTGATTTTGAGCCTGTGTTTGCTCTGACTGTTGAGATGTGTTTCTTGCAGGTAGCAGAATGTTGGGTTCAATTTTCTAATCCATCCTGCCACTCTGTGTCTTTTAATTGGTGCGTTTAGCTCATTGACATTTAGAGAGATCATTGTGATGGAGTTTTGTCCCATTTTTCTTCTGAAATTTGATGTAGTTGAGGGGCCTTGTCTTATCTTAAAGTAGCCCATTCAGTTGTTCTTGTAATCATGGTTTTGAGTCTATGAAGTTCCTGAGTGGTTGTTTATCTGTGAAACTGTGTGTTGTTCCTTCTGTTTTGAATGAGAGTCTAGCTGGGTAAAGTATTTTTGGTGAGGCATTTATTTCATTGAGTTTTTTTCCACTATATCCCACCACTGTTTTCAGGCTGTGAGGGTTTCATCAGACAAGTCGGCTGTGAATCTTAAGGATGCTCCTTTATAGGCAATTTCTTTCTTTGATCTTGCTGCTTTTAGGATTTTGTCTCTATCTAAGGTTTTGGTCATTTTGATCAAGATGTGTCTTGGGGTATTTTTATTTGGATTTCTTTTAGCTGGTACCCTTTGGGCCTCCTGAACGTGGTCACATGTTTTCTTCAGCTCTGAGAACATCTTAGCAATGATGTCTTTGACAGTTTTTTCTTCATCAAGGTTTTCTTCCTGACCCTCTGGGACTCCAATAATTCTTATGTTACTCCTTTTGGCTTCATCACGATCTTCTCTTGCCATCTGTTCCTGGATTTTGAGTCTCTTTTCCATTTTCTGTTCTTTTCTAGAGAGTCCCTGGACTTCATCTTCGAGCTCACTGATTCTGTCCTCAGCAGCTGTTACTCTGTTGCTGAGGCCTTCCACTGAGTTTTTAATTCGCCTACCAGGTTTTTCAGGTCTGACATTTCCTTTTGTAATTTTGTTTGCATTTTCCGCATTTCTACCTTCAATTCCTCTTGTATTTTATTGGCATTGCTTTCCATTGTTTCTTTTACCTCCCTAAACATAGTCAGTAGCTCCCTTCTAAATTCCTTGTCAGAGAGGTTATCTAGCGCTTCATTGCTGTTGGGGTCTTCTGGGCTAGCCTCTTCAATAAGTAGGCTTGGTGAGGTTCTGCGTTGCTTTACCATTGTGACCTATGTGATTTAGCTTTTCATGCTCACCATTACTATTCTGCTTATGATACAGTATTAATTCAAGTGGGGTTAATGAGTTATTGGCTAATGTGTTTCTGGTGGTTAAGCTAACCTAGTGAAAGTTCCAACTAAGAGGGTAACTTATGGTTCTTATGGAATATGAGTTCGGAAGAATAACTTGTGGCCGCTATTGCGGCTGCAGCTCTGGGAAGGAGCCCTGACAAGGGCCGGATACCTGAGTGGGATGAGCAGAGGGTACCCAGAATGTTGTGCAACTTCAGGTGCGTGAGATGTGCCTCAATTCCCAGCCCCCACAGATCAAGGATGAAAACTGGCTTCCCTGGGGTCTAGTTTGAATTGTGGCTCTGGGAAAGAGCCCTGACAAAGGCCAGACACCTGAATGATATATCTATTTTAATTTTTTAGTTTTTATGTGTATAGGTCCTGAATATATTTTATTATTTTTTATCTAAATACTTTGGGTTTTTTGATATTGTTATAAAAAGTATTACAATTCTGGGCTGGGGATGCAGCTTGGCAGTGGAAGTCTTGTCATGCTTGTGTGAGATTCTGGGTTCAATCCTTGGCACTACAAAAATAAAGGTGTTAAGATTCAAATTCTAATTGTATATTGCTGGCTTATAGAAAAGAATGTATTCTGCATTTTGCATCTTGTCTTTACATCCTATTATCTTTCTATACTCATTAGTTGGAGAAGGCTTTTCTTTTCACAGATTATTTTTGTTTTCTATAAAAGTCATGCCTGTGAATTAAGACAGTTCTAATTTTTCTTTTCTATATATGCCTTTTCTTGTTTTGTTTGTCTCATTGCTCTTGATAAGACATTCAGTATGATTTAAAGAGGTAAGAGAAACCATCCTTGCCTTATTCTTGATATTAATTTCATCTTTTTTTTTTGCTTTTTGAGTCACACCCGGCGATGCACAGGGGCTACTCCTGGCTCTGCACTCAGGAATTACTTCTGGCGGTGTTCGGGAGACCATATGGGATCCTGGGAATCGAACCCAGGTTGGCCGCATGCAAGGCAAATGCCCTACCCGCTGTACTATTGCTCCAGCCCCTTAATTTCATCTTTAAATAGGTCATTAATTATTGTCCTTAAAAAAGTCTATTTTTTTTAAGTTGAAGATTTCCTCAATTCTCAGTTTGAGGAAAGATTTTTATTTTCATTTTTGATGATAATAAATGGTCATAGCATCCTATCAAATGCTTTTCTGTATCAGTTCATATAGGCATATGCTTTCTCTTTATTTTTTAGATGTAATACTTTTCACTGACTGGTTTTAAATTTTTGATATATACCTAGAAAAATTCCACTTGGTTTTCACTCATATTTCTTTTTTTAAAAAGTGCTTTATTGAATCACTGTGAATTACAAAGTTATTCAGTATTAAGTTTCAGGCGTACAAATGTTACAACACTAGTACCCTCACCAGTATCCACTTTCCTTCAGCAATGTCCCTCCTGCCCCCCAGCTTGCCCCTGTGACAGGCACTTATTCTGCCCACCATCGTCCTAGTGTTCCCTTCCCTAACTTATCTCCCAACCCCCACCCTAGTGATAACCTTCCTACTGAATATCAGTTCTCTTGTTCTTCATTTCTACAGCCTTTGAGTCTTTGAGTCTTTGGGTGTTTGTTATTCTCCTACTAAGATTTCTATATATGAGAGAGATCATTTTGTGTCTGTTCCGTTCTGTGTTATCTGTTGTATATCTGAGATTCAGTCTGTGTAGCATGCAACAATCCTTCCTTTCTCTCACCTTGTTGAATTCCAGAGAATTTACATAATCATTGGCACACTTGGACTCTTTCCACATTTTGACTAGTATAAGTTATAGTCTAATGAAAGTTTTTGCGTACGAACATTTCTATGGATATAAGGTCTTAAAAAAGATATTTTGGGTGAGATTCCTAGGCATGCTGGGTATTATATTTAGCATTTTAAGAAATAGCATCCTATTTTCCCAACGCAACGCTACCATTTAACATTTCTACCCTCATTTTGCATCACCCTTGGAGAGTTTCTGCTTCTCTACATTCTTCTATGTTCTTCTTCTCCTTCTCTTCTCTTTGATGTTGCTATCATAGGGGATTGTTCGTATTTGCTTGTAGAGCTTGTACATGTGCTTACTTCGAGCTGTACCCACTTAATTGTGTTGCTTACACATGTTTGCTGAGAGCTACACACTCATCCAGCCACAATACATGTTCTGGCTATAATACTCCCAGGTGGTTATGCTCATGGCTACATCTTTAGCTGCAGTGTTTGTTAGTTGTGGTGCGTGGTACACACATGGCCAGGTGCTGGAGGTCAAATGGTCACAGTATCGGGAGTCGCAGAGAGCCGAGCTGCAGGGATCATGATTGGTATCTGTGGGTAGTACAAGGATCCAACTCAAGGTCTCACTCTTACGAGAGAAGCACTTGTGTTACTGAACCACTCCCCTGGTCCCTGTTTCTCCACATTCTTAACCAATCTTGATATTGTCTTTAAATTCATGGCTATATTGGTATCTCATTGTTGGTTTAGTATGCACTTGCCTAATGACTAATGTCATTAGCTAAGCACTAACGTTTAGCTAATTAATGTTTTATAAGTGAATTAGCCATGTATGCATTTTCCTTGGAAATATCCACCCAAGTCATTTTTTTAATTGGCTTATCTTCATACCGAATTAAAAGTGTTTTTGATAGACTCTTGATAGGAGACCTTTATCAGATATACTATTTGAAAGTATTTCCTCCTAATCTGTGGCATAATTTTCATTTTCTTAACACTGTCTCTTGAAACTAAAGTTTTAAACTGTGTTAGAATCATTTCTGGACCCTTTTTTTCTTGTAAGGTTCATGCTTCAGGTAGCATTTCTAAGGCTTCTTTTAAATAGGGACCATGAAGATTTATTTTTTGTTGCTTTCTCCTAGGAGTTTTATAGACCTAGTTCTTAAATTTAAGACTGTGATCCATTTTGAGCTGATTTTTGTGTGCAACATGAGTGAGGGTTTAAGTTTGTGTGGCCGCCAATTGTCTAAGAGCCATCTGTTGACAAGATTGTCCTGTCCTTATCAAATTGCCTTGGCCCCTTTGTTGAAAATCAATTCTCCATATATTTAATGCCTTGTTTTAGGACTGAATGTCTTCCCATTGATTTATATGCCCATCTTTGCACCAGTGCCACACTAGCTTGATTACTGCGGTCTTACAGTATGTTTTTAAAGCAGGTAGGACAAGTTCTCCAATTTTGCTTTTTTTTTTTTTACTTTTTTTTTAAACTTCCTTAATCTATTTTAAGTCTTCTGAATTGCCATATTATTTTTAGGGTCAGTTTATCAATTTCTATTATTTAATAAGCCTGCTGAGATCTTGATAGAGATTGCATTTAATTTAAATACAAGTAAATTTGGGGGAGAACTGCCAACTTGAAAGTCTGGTGTCACTTAGCCCTGGATCACGAACTATCCATTTATTTAGATCTTTGTTCATTGATCTCAGCAATGTTTTACAGTTTCCCATGGGCAGGTCTTGACATTCTCTTGTTAAATGTATCCCTTTGTATTTTCTTATTTACGATGCTATTGTTAGTGGCCTTATATTTATGTTTTAATTTCCTGGAAACAGCCTCATTTTGAGGTTTGCAGAAGCGGGAAATCAGGAGAGCAGGTGGGGAGTTTCCTATGGCCTGAGGCTCTAGATGGAAGAGCCAGGTTGTCTAGTAGATGAACCAGAAAGTGGGTCCCTACCAAGGGTTGCTGTTCTGTCTGTATCAGTCCACTGACAGCCACTCTAGACCTTTATGACAGGTCTCAGGGTGTACAGCAGGGTCCAAGGGGCTGAGCTTAGGGATGGAGACAAGAGTGCAGCTCTAGCCAGAGGCCAGTTGTCTGGGCAGGTGGAGTTGCTTCCACCAGGGCCCCCTGTGGCACAGGCAGCTCAAGGAAGCAGGGCAGGATGCTCACCCAAGTGCATCAAGTAACCTCTGTCCCCATATCACATGCTGGGCTTACAGCTGAGTCTGGGGCCACCCATGTTCTTGGGACAAAGTCATAGGCCAGGAACACATACTGGTTCCCATATGGGGAGCCAAGGTCACCAGAGAGGACCTGGAGCAACTCCAGGGACACTAACACCCGATGGACCCATGATGATAATCAACTATTGAGCACCTACTTTGTACTTCTATCATGCAGAGCTTTAGCTCATTTAAAACCATGAAGAAGGAGCAAGGTTGGCCCCCTCTCTACAGAGAAGGAAACTGAGGCTCAGAGGGGACACACCTCGAGCCCTCACGACTCGGACAAGGGGAACCAGCACGTCAGGCCTACCTGCCCCAGAGCTGGGACTCTGAGCCCGCTCCCTGTTCTCAGTGAGGGGTCCGCCGGAATAAGATGCACAGGGCCCAGGGAGAGACAGGGACAGGGGGAGAGCAGGGGAGAATGGGTGAGAGGCCTCTGGGGAAGCACCCCCTTCCCAGCAGTGGGGTCCCCCCTCATTCTGGGTTGGTAACCCGCAAATCAAGATTCACTTGTGCTGCGCATGCGTGCTGACCTCCCCACTGGGGATGACAGAGAAGAGCAATAATCCCGACACAATCTAAAGAGCATCGTCGGGAGTGAACTGGGGGGAGACTTTGTTCCTGGGGTTCTTGACGAGTCCATAAATCCCAGGCTGATGAATTACCTGGGCCGCGCCTCTGCCACCCGCCGCAGCCACGCAGAAGCCTGCAAGGAGGGTAATTACCTCCCCGGCGCTGGTTATCTGGAGCGAGTGGGTCTATTTTTCTCTTTTATTGCTACTGGGTTTCAGGGAAGTGTCTGCTGAAGCCCCCCTCCCCCACCCCCTTTCTAAATGTTGGATTTATTTGATGGTGCCACCAGAGCTGGGGCGAGGACCTGAGCACGTCCCACCCAAGGAAGACTCGGTGGAGAACCGCCCGCCCCAGGGCTCTCTTGGGTGTGATTGGTGGGTGCCCAGACAGCCAGCTGTTCATCGCTGTCACTCCCATCAGTGACCCCATCAATTTCCCTTCATGCCCTTCCCTGCCTGGTGGGCTGCTGAGGCTCAGGCAAAGCGAAACGTGGGCTTTGTTCAGAGCAACCCTGGGCAAAAGCTGAAACTGAAGGTTCAGCGGCTCAAGAGAGAGGGAGAATCATG
Source organism: Sorex araneus (assembly GCF_027595985.1). NCBI lineage: Eukaryota > Metazoa > Chordata > Mammalia > Eulipotyphla > Soricidae > Sorex > Sorex araneus. Next base: position 45,853,646 of record NC_073306.1, on the reverse strand, counting down.
TGGGGTACTAGCAGATGTGTTTCTGGGAATTGGGGTGGCCATGGCGGTGGAGGGAAGGGATGAGTCTCTCCTGAGTCTCTCCGATTCCACCCCCCCACCCTCTGCCCAGACTTCCTTTCCCTCTTGGCCTCCCCAGTCTTGCCACCGATGTCCACTTCCTTCATTGTCTTCACTGCATCCACCAGCGTTCTCAGATCATCTCTTAACTTCGGACCTCTCCAGTGAGGGAGACTGCCTGGATGTTAGCTCTTCAGCGAAGGCCGACAGTCCTACCTAGCTATGTAAGTCTGACACTCCTTGTTTGTCCCTTCATTCACTTGATCAGGCCCTCACACAGTATCAGACGCCACAGTAGAAAGATGTCAGGCATGGTTTCCTGCCTCCTCTCCCCAGCTCAGATCACAGTGGAACCAGACAATAGAACAAGCCAACCGTTGAAGAGAGGCACAGTTCAGCTGCTGTAAGTGGTCAGACTTTTCAGAGGATGTGATGGAGAGAACTTCCTTAGGCAAGTGGGGATGAAAAGTGGTCTAAAGAAGCAGCATGTGCAAAGATCCTGGGGGTGAGCAGGCCTGAAATGCTCTGCAGAGTTTTCTCTGCAGTTGGGCTAGGGGAAGCCTTTGAAGTCTTTGATCAGGGAACTTTGGGTCCCAGAATCAGCCTTAGCCTCAGCCAGACCCTGCTCTACTTCTAGAGCCATCACCAAGGCTGTCATAACTCTTTTTTTTTTTTTTTTTTTGCTTTTTAGGTCATACCCGGCAGTGCTCAGGGGTTACTCCTGGCTCTGCACTCAGGAAATACTCCTGGCAGTGCTTGGGGGACCATATGGGATGCTGGGAATTGAAACCTGGTCGGCCGTGTGCAAGGCAAATGCCCTACCCGCTGTCCTATCGCTCCAGCCCTGTCATAACTCTTTCGCCAATGAAATTCTTTTTTCAGTATTATCCAGTGAAAGACACATTTATCTCCTGAGAGCAGGGGTTTCTTGAGCAATTGAGTTTTGGGGGTTCCACTCAGCTGGATTTGAACCTGTCAAAACTAAGCTGGCCGTAGTCTGGGGGGGTGGTCAGAAAGAACGCAGAGCAGCCAGCAGCTGCAGCGATGAGCCCCTGATCCCCTGATCACACCCTTGGTGACAACTCCTGAGCCCAGTTCAGGGTCCGCCTGTTAATTTTCTTTTCCTGGCTGCTGCCAAGGCCGTGCACTAGGATGGAAATAGGCCCCATTAGCCCTTGTCGACCTCGCTCGCGTCTAATAACCAAGCATAAAGCCTCCTCTGGATTAAACTTGGCCCTTTGAGCCTTGGCATAAAAAGAGAAAGATCAATTCTTTCAGACCTCAAAGAGCCAAAGCACTTTCTCTTTTGGGAAACTGCTCACTCCCCCCACCCTCACCCCCATTCCAGGAAGGCCTGGGGTGGGCTCTGACAGGCAGGCACTGTTCCCCCCCCCCCCCCCCCGCCCTGCCTCCCCCCATCATTCCCTGTGGCTCCTGTGTGCTCTCTGGAGGAAGGGCAGGGCCTTGCTATTCGCTGGGGGCTCAGTGGGGGAGCTCAGGCCCCTCACCTGTGCATGGCCGTTGATATGAAGAGTGGGGAGGGTACCATCTTCTCCCTCTTCCCGTTTCCTACCAACCTTCAAAACAGAAGCCCCCATGCTCTTGTGGCTATAGTGCAGAAGCGTCTGCCTGATTCCTACCTCTCTTTTGTTATTCTTTGAAGGAGGAGAAGGAGGGGAGGACTTGCCTGATGAGTGAATTCAATCGCCAACGTCACTCTAATGCACACAATTAAATCACGTTTGATTCTCGGCAGGTTTGGTTTTGCTGAAGAGGGTGTGTGAGAGAAATGCTGGCTGAGTTTGGCCCCAGACAGCCAGTGCTCCTGAGCTCTGCTCGAATGCTCTGAGTCATCCTTATCCAGTGATTTTCCTGACAATGGTGCCTGCTTAATCAGTGGAGGACGAGCTAGTCATGTCTGTGTCCAAGGCTGAGCACTAGATACTCAGAACAAAATGGCTTTGGGGAGCTCTGAATTGGGAGGCCGATGGGTGGGGCATAGGAGCAAGGATTCTGAATTACAGGGGGGTTCTACTGTCTCCTGGCTGTGTGCCTGATTCACTGATACCATCTCTTAACAATCATATCAGTTCCGAACATTCTCATGACCTTTGTACCTATAATGAGGCTCAGCCTCCAGATCAATAAAACCACAATTCCAAATGACTCACATAAAAATGACATCCAGCTTAGCACTGATGAACATCACGGGGTGGGTGACTTTTCAGAGGTAGTTGATTTCACAGCTCTGGGGCTGTTGAAGATTTTTAGAATTAAGAAAGGGACCCTGGGAATGGGTTGAAGGCTTAAAGGACTAGAGTGGTTGCTTTGCATGCAGGTGACCTGGGTTCGATCCCTGACACCTCGTGGTCTCTTGAGCCCTGCCAAGAGTATCTCCTGCGTCCCACTGGGCATTACTCAACCCTTCCCCCAAAGGAAAGAGACCCTAGCACATTGTCAGCGGGATGTGAGGGAGGGGAAGGAAATAAAGGGGACCACCCAGCTGTTTATTGAACACTCATACTTGGGAAAACCCCTTCTCCCTGACAGAGTCTCAGTTTCCCCATGTGTGCAGTTAATACCCTCTCACCCCCACCACCACCCCCAGGCTGGCTGCAATGATCAGAACAAATCCCTGAGGTGGTGCCTGCAGCAGTGGGCCTCAGTGGCTCTCTGCTCTCGGGCTGCTGTGGCTGCAGGGTTCATGGCTCTGAGGGCAGAGTCTGATGCAGTCTCTGGATACGACGGACTCACAACACACCAACCATTCAGACCACATGCTTGGGCCAAGTTGCTGGTCACGGAGGAACCACGCCTCACGGCTGGCTCTCTCTCTGCTTACACAACTATTGTTATCCTTCCACAGTCTTGGGCGACTGGTCCCCTGGACAGTGTCTTGAGACTGGCCAGCTTTGGTCTTGTCAGATCCTGCCACGGATCCTCCCAGTCACTTGCCCCAACCTCCCTTTCTGATCTGGAACCTGGGTCCAGGCGTGCATTTCTGTGGGTCCTTCAATGTGTTTGCTCCCGTGAAGACTGTTGGCGAGAGAAGTTAGGAAAGTTGACTGCAGAGAACGATTGGGGTTCCTGGCTGGGGGAGAACAGGGAAGCGTGGGGCTGTGGGTCAGTGGGAAGACCCCAACTTCATGCCAGTGGCCTGCCACGAGCCAGGAAATGTATCCCCTGTGCATCGGGGCTTGCTTCCAACCTGCCCCCCGCCCCCTCCCACCACGAGCAGATGAGTGATGATGAGACAGTGGAGGTGGCCAGAGGGAGGCTGGGGGTCCCGGAGCGAGGAGGGAACTTCCGGGTGGTCTGCAAGCTGGTGTCCGGGGGGCTCTTGGCTCCCTCCAGGCTCCTCATGCTCAGGTGAGACCTTCTCCTCAGGGCTGTGTCCCAGCGCTTGATTTCCTTCCGTGGGGAGCTGGGGGCCGCCCCTCTCCACCCTCTCCCTGAGCTGCGTGGCTGTTTTCATTAGGAGGTAGCCTTTCCTGAGTGACAGGAAACATGTCTCGAATGGAAATGCTGTTTTCATTTTCTCCCTATTCCACAGCGCATTTCCATTTCAATTGAGTTGCTTTGTGCGACTTTGTTGCTCCGAATTCGCAGCACAGGAGAGCAGCTGCGAATGCCAGGCTCCAGGCTCCGAAGTGGGTCCTCCCCTGCCTCCTTCTGCTCCCACACCTCCTTCCTCGGCACCAGGCTTCTCTTTCTCCCCTGGGACAGAAGAACTTGACCCCATTGCTGTGAGCCTCAGTTCTGTCCTCCGGCCACTCTCCTCCAGGCCCACAGGTGGAGGGAATAATAAGAAAAAGGCCTCACTGTGTGAATAAAGCAGATGTGATGAGTGCTATAAGTCGAATTGTGTTTCTCAAAACAGGTATGACCAAGTTCTAACCTCCAGCACCTCAGCTTTATTTGGAAATAAAATCTTCTTATTTTGGGGCTAGAGTGATAGCACAGAGGGTAGGGCGTTTGCCTTACATGCAGCCATCCTGGGTTCGATTCTCAGCATCCCATACAGTCCCCTGAGCACCGCCAGGGATAATTCCTGAGTGCAGAGCCAGGAGTGACCCCTGTGCATTGCCGGGTGTGACCCAAAAAAGCAAAAAAATCCCCAAACTTCTTATTTTACTTTATTGTATTACTATACTATATTATTATTATTATAATATATTTTTTTGGTGGAGGTAGGTTGCAGCCACACCTGGGTGTGCTCAGGGATCACTCCTGGGGGAGGGACCATCCCCGTGAGAGCATGCAAGGCAAGCACAGCAACTGTACTGTCTCTCTAGCCCCTGGAAATACACATTTTATTTATTTGTATTCATTTATTTTTTTGCGTCACACCTGGCGATGCACAGGGGTCACTCCTGGCTCTGCACTCAGGAATTACCCCTGGCGGTGCTCAGGGGACCATATGGGATGCTGGGAATCTACCTGGGTCAGTCGCGTGCAAGGCAAATGCCCTACCCGCTGTGCTATTGCTCCAGGCCCGGAAATACACATTTTAGACGAAATAGAAGTAAAATGAAATGGTTAAGGGCTGGGGAGATGGCACTAGGGGCGGAACACACGCATGAACTGCAGGAGCCCTGGGATCCATCCCTGGCACCACATGATCCCCTGAGCACCAATGGGAGCCAGGCCCAAGCTCTGAGGCGGGAGGAACTCCGGAGTACTCCCAGGTGGGCACCCCCCACGTGAGACGATTCGAATGGCCCCACGATTCTGGTGTCCCTGTGGAAAGGAGGAATCTGGATATGGGGACGCACTGAAGGGAAGCGACAGGAAGGGCCTCGGGATAATGCCCACGAGGCCTGCAGACTCCGGAAGCCAGAATAGAGCCTCGAGAAGATCTCCCGCCTGCAGAGACCCCGAGCTGCTGGCCCCGGAAAGGAGCCTAGAGCCCCGGAACTCCTCCTCGTTCCCCTCCCCTCCTCACCTCCCCTCCCCCTCTTTTTTCAGCCCAGAACTCCTTCCCTCTTTCCTAGGGGAGTTGCCCCTCTCCACTCCACTCCCTTTCCCTTGTCCACCTCTGGGGGGCGCCAGGTGCCTCCTCTCCAGACCGCCCCCAGCCCCCCTCCCCCCCCCCACACACACAGAGGCTTTCTGCCCTTGCTCCTTCCATACCAAGCCAGGCCCTGTCCCACAGAGCAGCCTGACCCAGTCCCCGGCCTCATCTGCCCCCTGATGGAGGGTCTGCCATAAAAGTTCCTTCTCTCTGGCTGGCCCCCCAAATCTTGGATCTCCCCAATGCAGCAGCATGCCCTTGGGGACCTAGGATGCAGGGGGGTGGGGCAGGTGGGGAGGAGACGGGTTTTGAGGTCTGGGCGGGGCCTCTTTCCTCTCTGCCTCTCACAGGCTGCTCCAGCCGGTTCTTTATCAGGCAGATGCAGATGGGATGCCCGCTGCATGGGGTTCTTTTGTATTTGTTTTACTTTATTTTTGCTTTTTTTGGACCACACCTGGCAGTGCTCAGGGGCTGCTCCTGGGTCAGTGCTCAGGGATCACTCCTGGTGGTGCTCTGGCCACCTAGCTGGGCATGGGACCTGGCTCTCTCACATGTACAGCACGTGCTCTGATCCTTTGAGCCATTTCCCAGACCACCATGCTCCCCGGCCCCCTCAGGCTTCAGCAGTCTGTGGGAGGCGCTAGTTCACCAGAAGGGAGGAAGCTCATTGTGTGTGTGGGGGGAGGGGTGCCGGCTGATGGAGGCGGTTCTGCCCTATTGCTTCACCCGAGGAGGGCAGGCTCATCCCCGGGGAAATCTCACCCGCAGCCCCGCTCTGGGCAGGAGAAATGAAAATTATTCTAATTCTGAAGAATAAATGTCAGAGCGTGGGAAGGCTCTGAGCTTGTGAAAATAAACATTATTTTTAGGAAGGGAAGGAGGGGGTAGGGAGGAGGGTGGGGCTCAGGTGAGAGGGTGAGGGGGGTGAGGTGGGAAGGGAGGGGGGACCTTGAAGGTCTCTGCCCTCCCTGCAATGTGTGGGAGTGGGGTCAGGCTCCGTGGCTGGAGCATAGCTGCTGGGACAAGCCGAGCTGTCTGATGAGCTCTGATTCTGCCGCAAGGTATCTTCAGGAATAATTGAACTGGGACAGTGCTTACAGCCACTCCTGGAAGTGCCTTTCTCCTCAGAGCTTCTCCTCAGAGCTGCTCTTCAAAGCAGGCAGCGTCTGTTCCTGATGGTCCTTGGCTCTTTGCTTGCATGCAGCCCCCCACTTCTGGTGGCCCCTTAGCTCTGAGGTTGAGCGCCCCTATAGGGTTTACCCTGGATGTCCTGGCATCTGAATGTGCCACCCTCTGACCCCTGGAGGGTCCTAGGGGTGTGGTGGAGCGGGAGTGACTGTCACCCTGAGAGGCTGAGGAGGTCTCAGTCCCTCCATGTCCCCTCCTCAGATGCCCTGACCCCTGAGCCAACTACCATCTCCTGTTTCTGGGGCGTGTGTGTGTGTGTGTGTGTGTGTGTGCGTGCATGCATGCGTGTGTGTGTGTGTGTGTGTGTGTGTGTGTGTGTGTGTGTGTGTGTGGTGGTGGTGGGGTGGGGGTGTCCAAGGTATGCCCAGGGATACCTTGATGAAGAAGATACCTGGGTGCAGGTGAGATGAGGAGGGGCCCTGGCAACCAAGAGAGGAGCTAAGAGCCCCCGAGACAGTTCAGGTGGCCTGGCTGGAGTCAGCAGGATGGGAGTGGACTGAGGAATTCTCACTGGGGCGTCAAGGGAGTTAGAGATCACAGCTGCACCCACCCTCTCCCAGACCATCCCTCAAGTTAGGGATGGAGTACGGAAGAGACAAGGAGATAGGCAGGGGTGCATCATTCCTGCGGAGAACAATTTAGGAACCAGAAATGTATTTCCTTATTTCTGCCAACCTGGAGAATTAGGCCAATTGCTGCTGCTGCTGCTTCTGTGCCCCTGAATGAATGAATCCACCTCGGGACAAGGCAGGCTGAGGCCCTGTGAGCAGCTGCACGCGTGAGCAGGGCATGATGTAGAGGGTCAAAGGTAAAGCCACACTGTCAGAGAGGTGGGATGCTGGAAGGAGTTTGACTAAGAGCACGGAAAGGCCAGAGTGAATATTACCAGGCATTGCCCTTTCAAGCCTGGCCCTGGCCTAGGCCTGACATGGATTCCGGCGGAGAGTGGGTCCATGGCACAGTGGGTCTTAAAGGGTGACTACGAGTTCTCTAGGGAGAGGAGAAGCACTGAGGTGTCACAATGGACAGCACGGACAGAGGCAAGAGGGACAGGCTGGGGCAGGCTGGGAGGCAGTGTGAGATCTGCTTGTACTGAGAGGCTGGGCAGAGGGGCAGCATACTGGTTTTCTATTGTTTCAGCAAATAACACCGCTTGGTAGCTTCCAAGCTCCCGGTTTATTACCTGAGTTCTGTAGGGAATGAGGGGGACGCAGGCCCCAGAGCCTGAAACCAGGGCGGTGCCGGGGAGGGGGACTCCCTTTGCATGCTCCTGGGGTGTTGGCCAGACTCAGGTCCTTGTGATCATGGCACTGGGGTCCCTTCCTGCTGGCTGCTCCTGGGGCTGCTCCGGTGCCAAGGCCACTGCATTCTATGACTCTCTATGACATTCTATGACTCCACCTCATCCACTTTCAAATACAGTGGAGGGGTGTGTGTGCATGTGTGCGTGTGTGTGTGTGTGTGTGTGTGTGTGTGTGTGTGTGTGTGTGTTGGGGTGGTGGTGGCATGAGCTTCTCTTGCATTCAAATCTCATCCCAGTGTCAGAGCGAGTGTGATTAGGTTGGACCCAGAGACTGGGCTACTGCAGGGTCCATGGCCTCAGACCCACCTGCCAAGCGCTGTGCCTGGGCCATATAAGATGATGCAGTTGGACCTCTGGGATGGGAAGGCATTGATCCTTCCTCACACACAGAGTGGGTGGGGGATGTCAAAAGCAACGTGGGTTAAATATTCAGGAACAAGGACCTAACAAGCTGTTTGCTGACCCCATCTGATTTGGTCCTCATACCCACCTTACAAGTTAGGAAGGATTGCACCCATTCTACAGGCAGGAAAACCAAGGCAGGAAAGAACTAGGGGAGGATAAACAGTGACTCAGGAGCACAGGGAGGGTTTGGAAACCATCTGCAAGCTCAAAGCGGTGGCCTCTGCCGCTCCCGTGATTCTGGCACCTTCCGTTCTTGGGAGACAGTCAGTGCCCCACGACAGTGCTGAGCATGCTGGGAGGTTTGAGGCAGACGCTGTCACTCTGGCCTGTGACGCCTTTGGGTGGGGTGGCGGCTGCTTTACCTCCTGGTGATTGACGGGCCCAGCTGGAGGGTTTGCTATCAGCAGATATTAGTGGAGCGGGCAGAGCTGAGTCGTGGGCCTGATCATTCCTGCTCCACATGGCGTGTGGGTGGATTTAGAAAATGAGTTAAAAGTGCCCATCTCTGTGTCAGACACAGTCAAGTCTCAGCAGATGACATGTTTTTCCTCCCTGCGCTGAGCCTGTCTTTCTCTTTCTATGTCAGGACCGTCTCCGTGTGTCTGGGAAGTGGCCAGTACTCCCCGGCACAGTAAAAGCAGTCTGCAATTTTCTATAAAAGATGCCAGTTTGGTGCTTTTACAATGCAGATTTCTCTTCTGCTCTGACTGCTCTAGAGTTGGAGTAGTGAAGGCATCTGAAACTCACTTTCTGGGGATCCAGCTGCCCTGTCTGACTTCCTGGGGTCAGGTGGGGAGGCACAGCAGGGTCTGAGCCTGGCTCCAGCCGGGGTCCTAGGCAGAAGGGGTCATCCAAGAAGGGGTCTGCCATCTCTGCCTGGCGCGGGCAGGCTCTTCTCCTGTTCCTGCTTCTGCACTTCATCTGCTGATAGTGTGGTTTTAGCACATTTTTTATGAACATTTGGGTATCTCCTGCATTTATTTTTCAGTTATTTGTAGGGGGAATAAATCGTCTTTACACTCTAATAAAATCCTTGTTCTGCAGCCTCGGACAAAACCCAGCGGACGAGAGCAGGAGCCAGGCTGAGAGTTAACACTCACTCATCCAGGACTTGCTGTGCAACTTTGGGAAAGTTGCTTCCTCTCTCTGGGCCTCAGTATCTCCTACCAAGTCTCTGAAAGGCGAAAGGCGAAGAGCCACCCATTCACACCCACTGGGGCTTATGCCTGTAACAGCCCAAGGGAGGAAGAGTCAGTAGCCACCAGAGGGCGGGTGAGTCACTAATCAGGCTCTAATCAAGCCTTAGCCCAGAGCTGCTGTTGGCTTTGAAATAGTGAAGTGATGGCTAGAGGCGGGTGAGGGGGTGGGGTGGGGCAGAGGGCAGAGGGCAGAGGGCAGGGCTGCAGGTCCCAGCACCTGGGGGGAGGCTGAGAGTCCCAGTGGAGCAGACTCCGGGAAGGCTGGGGGAGGCAGGGCCAGGAGGGCCCCATGGTGGTGAGAAAGGCCAAGGGAGCTGTGGGAATCGGGGGAACAGGGGATGGAGGAGGGGAGAGGAAGAGGAGGGAGGGTCAGCCAGGGGGCTTCTTGGGCCGCATGTGGGCTCCGGCGTCAGACCCGAGCCTGGCGCCCACATGTGCCCTTCCACAGCAGGACTAGAAATGTCTCCACCTTCCGCATGTTTGGGGGAAACCGTGGCCCGGAATGGTTAAACCTGCAGGAGGACAGGCAGGAGGAGGCAGAGGTGGAAGCTCCAGCCCCCCACAGAAGTTGAGGGTGTCTATGGGGCCAGCTCCAGCCACTGCTGCACGTAAAGCTGCCCAGACCCTCACAAGGGCCTGATGCGGGACCTCTGGACGCCCCCACCAGAGGGGCCTTTGCAGCCTGGAAGGTGGAGTGGAGCCCTGATGTCCTATGCCACCCCGCTGGTCAGCACTGGGGCAGCTCTGTGGTTCTCTTGGAGGGGTTCCTTAGGAGCCTCAGGACCTAGTTCCAGAGGTCTGGGTCCACAGCTCATGCACAGAGCCCTGCACACTGACCAAACTCTCCCTGTCCTCTTTCACCCCACCACGCCCGGAACCAGCCCTTTACAAGCTCCATTTGGGAACTGGAAAGACAGTACAGCGGGTCGGGCGCTTGCCTCGCATGCAGCTGACCTGGCAGGTTTGACCCCGGCGTTCTGTATGTTCCCCGGAGCAACGCCTGGAATGTTCCTGGACCACAGAGCCAAGAGTAAGCCCCGAGTACAGCTGGATGTGGCCCCCTCCCCCCAAAACGAAACAAAACAAAGAGAAAAGAAAGAAGAAAAGGAAAGAGCTGCATTTCCCAGGGGAGTTCCTTCTTTACCGAGGGCACTCCCCGCCATGAGAGCACAGGGCAGCAGGGCCTCGTCTTTTGCATCACTTGGGAGATAGATGAGTCGGGACGGCGGACCCAGTGTCTGTCTGTCTGCAGCTGCAGGGTTTCAGCTGGGGCTCTGCAGGCTTCTCACCGCACCCCCTCACCCCTCAGGGGCTGGCCCAACCCCAGTGGCCCAGACTGCCACTGATCTTCCAATCAGGGAGTCCTAAAGAAACTCAAATGTGATGGTCCTCAGGGCCACCTGCAGTGGGCTCGGAAAAAGAGTCCCCAGGAGAACGTGATCACTGCATAGTCAAACCCAGCTCTGATTCGGAGTCCCCCGGCCTCGTCCCTGCTCTGGTCTTGGTCTCACAGCTCAAAAAATCGATGCTTTTTGCTATTTCAACATTGTCGCAGAGCAGTAGAGGGAAAGCCATCAATAGGGTGTTAAAGATCTTTCCGATGATGTACATGTTCACTGTTATGAGGGCTCTCGGCGACTGGCAGTGAGACAGCACCGATTTATTGTGGGAGCTGGGGGAGGGGAGGCTTGTTCAATGAGGTTGTCCTGGGGGAACCAGCCCAGCTACGTGGCTCGGAAGGCAGAGGGTGAGGATGGCCAGAAAACTAGAATCCCTAGAAACAAAAACAATCACCACAATAATCATCTTTAAAGGCAGAGCTGGGCAATATGTGATGTTGTCTTCCTCTTGCGTTTTGTCCAGACAGTAGGATGTGCCAGGGAAAGAGTCCAGGGGAAAAAAAAGCACCTGGCAGACTTGGCATTATAACTGATCTGGGGAGGACCCCAAGTTCTAGCAGTCTCCCCAGGATGGTCCAGGGAAAGGCAGTGGTTTCAGAGTTTCCCCTCAAGCCAGGGATGGAAAGAGAAGTGTTGATGTTCCCACCTAGATTTTTGCCTCCTAGAGGGGGTGTATTTCAGTGCAAGCAGCACCAGATAAAGAACAGCTTTCCACAGCTTCTCTGAGGGTGCCTCATGGTCTAGAGAAGGGGTCTGCAAACTGTAGCCCAGGGGTCATGGGACCTGATGCCATTTTTTATAAATAAAATTTTATTGGAACAAGGGCCACCCTCTTAGCTCACACCCTATGTAGAGTTAATGTCACACACCTACAGGGTTAAGGAATTACAATAAACACTGAAAATATGCAAAGCCTGAAATATTTTCTATATGGCCCTTTATAGGACAAAGTGTGTAGACATTTCTTCTAGACACTTGCTTGCAGGAATTGAACATATAACTTATGCAGATATTTGATCTGCATTATTATTATTATTATTATAGGGTTTGGACCACACTTAGGAGTTTTTAGGGTTTACTCCTGGCTCTGTGCTCAGGGATCACTCCTGGAAGTGCTTGGGGGAACATATGTGGTACTGGGGATTGAAGTGGGGTTGATCATGCACCTTACCTCCTGTACTATCTCTCTGGTCCAATATAATATTAATACTGAGAGCAGACACTGGTTTCCAGAGGTGACTGGGCTCCCCTAGATCTAGAAAAGGCTGCAGGGCAGCCACTCGGATCACCAGGTGGGAAAGGGCCACCCCAGGCTGGCCACCTTCCTCCTCTTTCTTTTTTTTAAAAATTTATTTAATTTTGCTTTTTGGGCTACACCTGGCGATGCACAGAGGTTACCTCCTGACTTTGCAACTCAGGAATTACTCCTGGTGGTGCTCAGGGGACCACATGGGATGCTGGGAATCGAACCCGGGTAGACCGAGTGCAAAGCAAATGCCCTACCTGCTGTACTATCGCTCCAGCCCCAACCCTCCTCCTCTTTCTCCGGAGGGAGAGTCATCAGGCTAACACAGCTCACCTAGTTGCATCTGAATTCTGCACAAATAACAGTCTTTTTAAAGAATAAGTTGATCTTAAATATCATGTGGGTCATATTAATACTAAGAAAATATTTTTAACTGCGTTTCAAATGTAGCCGAGTTGGAGTCCGCCTTACATTTTTCTTCGCTGAATCTGGCAAGCCAGCCCTTAAGCCATCTAAGAGGAAGCGCCCCGGGGAAAAATCTTTTGTCTCAGAATAGATTTCAGACTCCTCAGCCTGGCTTTTGAGTCCATCCTTGGCGGACTCTGCAGCCTCCACCTGCCCAGCCTGTCCACGTGCCCCAGCGTTGCCTCAGGAGTCTTTGCTGGCTTCCTTTCTCACTCCCGGTTGCTCCGCTGCTCAGTGCTCCCCGTCAGACCTTCTCATCCAGGCCTCCCTCTCTTGGCCAGCATTCAGGACCCTGTCTCACAGGTAGCACCCTGGCTGAGCAGTCCGTGGGGCGGGGGAGTGGAGGCAGACCTCCCCAGTGAGGGCCACTGAGCAGGGACTCATAAAGATGACTCTGGGAAAAGTGCCCCAGACTCAGGCTTAGAGGCTTCCATCTGCTCCCCAGGGAATTCTTCCCTTTACCCCGCCACTGGAGCCTTTCACTGGCCACGCCTCAGACCAGGAGAGTACGGACCGATCTTGGGAAGGTGGACAGGTTTCCTGCTCCCGTGGAGGTGGTAACCTCCCTGGGAGAGAAACCAGCGCCAGCGGTGGGAGGGGGAACAGCAGGGAGAAGGGGGTGAGCTGAAGCCGCCTCAAAGTAGGTCTGTGCGGTTCCATGACTCCAGGTTGCTTTTAAATGGGATAAAATTATCCTCTAATTTTGTTTCTTTCCATCCAATGCTTTAAGGGAAAAAAAAAACCACCTACTTGACATTTTAGGACAGGGGTGGAGGGGGAGAAAAGTGAGAACCGCAATCATCCGTAGAAGTGCAGGATGGGAAAATCTCAGTGCACCCCGCATTTGGTACCTCTGCATGTCCCTCCAAGGAGAGCACGGGAGGCGGAGAAGCAGAGCAGCACTGCCCACGGGCCCTCCAGGAAAAGTGGGCCAGAGTCTCCCCGTGTGGCCTTCTCTTACAGGAAGGAGGTTGGCCCCTCCTCACACAGTCTCTTTCACCCTCACCCCAGAGTGGGAAGTCCTGAGAGGGTCACTCTCTTTAAATGGGCATCAGATTCTAGACCATGCATTTCCTGAAGGCCCAGGAACCGATGGGTCACACCAAACAGTGCACATTGATAGGCCTCCTTGGCCCAAGTCCCTGTCTGATTATTATGTGATCACACAGGCAAAGTGCCTCAGTTTTCTCATCTGGAAAATGGAGATAGTGGCCGTAATCAACCCACTCCCCAGAACTGTGAAGAATTCAGGAGTTTACTATCCAACACAAAGAAAGCATTCAAGAAACGTTTGTGACTACTATCATTGTTTTGTTATTCTTAGATGAACTGCAGAGGCATTGAGGAAGCTTTCCTAACGGTGGTGCCGCAGGGGTGTTTGATCCTGGGCTAAGGGGGAGGAATGGAGTAGCTGGCTTCTTGTTCTTCTGACACACAATGACCATGTTGAGTCCTTTTTCCTCTTCCCAAGTCTTTGATTTTAAAAAAAATTTGGTGAATGGGCCTATGGTCTTATATGATCATTGAAATCCTTTTCAATGGATGACTTTGTGAAAAGAAATAGAATATCAGGCACTCCTTTAAGCAGGATAGACACTTCTTTTGTAATCTTTCAAATGAACCAGGAGAAGCTGGTGATGAAGTGAAGATAAATCACACGCTTGGCTCATTATAGAGTTGAAACTATTTGGGTCTTCCTGTGCTTTATATATCCACTTGTTAACGCAATGAAGTATTTAGTGAAAGCACTGTGGGCAAAGTTATGGTTTGGAGAAATGGAAATCACTCATTCATTCATTAATTCATTCACTCCTGAAACACACAGTGAGTTAGCTCCAGGCTCTACACCAGCTCCATTAGTGCACACTGGGAATACAGTGGAAAGAAAACAGATGGGGGCTCTTCCTTACATATGCTCACAATTGGAGGCAGGTGCAGGTAATGTGCAAGCTATCAGCAGGTTGATTTTAGTCATAATGGAGGTAATGGAGATAATGTCTGAGGATGACGTGTCAGAACAGACCTGATGCTCTGGAATGTGGGACCGGGGAGGGATGGATGATAGGATCATCAGGGAGGACTTCTTGGAGGAGATATTATCTGAACTCAGGACTAAACAACAAGTGGGACCTAGTCAAGTAGTGATGGAGAAATGGGGAAAAGAGACACAGTGTGTACATGCTGTACAATAGCTGGGTTTGTCCAGGGAGTGAGAAAAGGCCAGGCAGGATGGAGCTGAGTGAGGGTGAAGAATTTGGTAGGAGATAAGGTCAGAGAGGTAGAATTGCATACACTAAAAGAGTGCACCAGCACATAGTAGGTCCAACTATACCTTCTTCTGAGAGTACATAGGTACCATGAGTTGGTGAGAGACAGGTGGCCAGTGAGAGGACCCTGAGGGTCCTTCACAGTACTATACATTTCTGAGTTAGAGGCTTAAACACAGTTTGCTAGCTTTAGTAGGGCAAATGCTCTCACTTCCAGTCCACTTTTGTTATTAATTAATTTATCACAACACTTCTTTTCCCTAGTGGGTACAAAGCTGTCCAGAATTTTGACCAGCTTCCCAGAATTATGGCCAGCTTGTGTGAGATTTTACTCTATTTACGAAGATCAGTATAAATTTCTCCATGAAAATGGAAAAACTAATTAAAACTCAGGCTTTCTTTTCTGAGTGTTGGACTTATCTGACAGCATGCTAATATTAGCAGATCTATAACTTCAACAGAGTTTCCTTTAGACCCTTGGAAACTCCTCTCATTTTGCCCCCCTGCCCACAGCTCTCCTGCTTCGCTGGTCAGAGACCTCTGGCTGGCCCTGTGTTTCCCAGGTCTTGTCCTAACCTGAACTTACATGACTGAAATCAGAGTTAAAGGAAAGGAATCTCAGGCCTTTATCTCACCGATGGGGAAACTGAGGTCAGAGAGGGGAAAATGCTTCTCTAAGAAACCCAGTTGGAATGTCCTCTGGGACAAAACCTCTCCAACATTTCAGAGCCACAGGCCTTCCCAGGTATGCAAAAGGCATTCTGCCAATGCCTACAATTTACTCATGAGTTGTTTCGTTTGAAAACTACTTGTGGATGGCCACCAGGTATCAGGGACTGGCAAGGGACAGACAGAAAGAGCAAATAAGGTAAAATATCTGTCCTCAAGGTGAGAATGTGAACAGAGGCAGACCAAGAAATAGGCAGACCAGAAAAAGTCATATCATCACCACTTTTATCACTTTTATTATCCTCACCATAATATCACCATCAATATCACCACCCCACCCTCATCACCACTCACACCACCAGAGCACCACCACCATTATCATACCATCATCACCATCACTACCACCCGCATTATCCTACCCACCACCATTGTTATCACCATCATCATCACTACCACCACCATTATCACCACCACCATCACCACTACCACCATCATTATCACCATGACCATCACCACCACTACCACCATCATTATCACCACCACCATCACCACTGCCACCACCATCATTATCACTACCACCACCATCATTATCACCACCATCACCACTGCCACCACCATCATTATCACCACCCTCATCATCACCACTACCACCACCATCATTATCACCACCACCATCACCACTGCCACCAACATCATTATCACCACCCTCATCATCACCACTACCTCCATCATTATCACCACCATTATCACCACTACCACCACAATCACCACTACCACCACCATCATTATCACCACCACCATCATTATCACCAAGACCATCACTACCACCACCACCATCATTATCACCAAGACCATCACCACTGCCACTACCATCATTATCACCACCCTCATCATCACCACTGCCACCACCATCACCACCACTCACACTACCACCATCACCGCCATCATTCTTATCATCACCACCCCC
The DNA here is from genome assembly GCF_027595985.1 of Sorex araneus. NCBI lineage: Eukaryota > Metazoa > Chordata > Mammalia > Eulipotyphla > Soricidae > Sorex > Sorex araneus. Next base: position 45,837,466 of record NC_073306.1, on the reverse strand, counting down.
CACATTGGTTATCATAACTGCCACCACCATCACCTTCCTCATCATCATAACCACCACCACAGCCATTATCACTACCATCATCACAATTATTATCAACATCACCATCACAGTTCTACGAGTTGCAAGAATGCAGTGTGTGTCAGAGGGCAGGATTGAAGGCTTAGCAGAGGAGACACATGAAACTTACCGAAGGTGCTTCTCAGGTAAAAAGAAGGTAATCCAAGATAGAAGGAACATATGGGCAGGGGGTTAGATGGGAGAAAGGGCAGCACCAGAATCAAACACTCAGTTAGTTACCATATAGAGTGTGAGGGGTATGGCTGGGATGGCCTGGGCAGGTAGCCAGGACAGCTCAGGGTGTTTGGATATCTGACCCAGCAGCACCCCGTCCTCTCTCCATCCTCTTGCTAACATCCTTCCATTCCTTCCCTGCTTGCCTCATTCATGTTCTCTGTAGTTATAGTTGGGCTGCCAATCAATGACTTCCCTACCAGGGTAGGAATGAGAAAGTAATTCTGAAGTGGCCAATCATAGCTTTACCCACATACATTCCACACCCCATTCACAGGCAACATACTGTGATGGGTGTGAGGTATGTCAGAGTCCTTGTCTGAGGCTTCATGAAAGGATGCTGGTGGGGACTCTCTTCTTGAGGCTGCCTAGTGTGTCTTCTGCTGTGGTCAATCTAAGGGGCTGGTCACTTGAAAGAGAAGATTAATATCATGACCTTACATCATGTCCATGTCAACAGGTGTTCCCCCAGGCCTGTCTGAGAGCTCTCTGTGCTCTGGTGACCATCTTCCTGATCACACACTGCCTGGGCCTGGCCCTGCCTAGCCACCTCAGCCCCTTTCTTCCCAGCCCTCTTGCTTTTCCTGACTCATCTGAAGCTCAGCCTTCTTGCCTCTGTGGAGCTTCCAAAGCTCTGCATTGCTGGGGAACTGGGACACCCTCATGGCCTAGCTTGGATCTCGGGAAGTGGAGGCATCGCTCCATTATTCATTAGGCAGACTTTTCCCATCAAAGGGCCTGAAACTCCAGAACTTTCCTCCCTGGTGGCCCTGCTGGGAGAGTGGCAGGTCTTACTAATTTAGTGACGAGGAGATGGGAGTCAGCTGATTCCAGCTGGCTATTTGGGGTCGGTCTTCCCAACAAGCACCCCGGGGTGCTGGGCAAGACTTGGGGTGGGTCTAGGAGCTGCTGGCACTTAGGATGGTGTCAGGGTCAAGTGGAGAGGGTGGAGGTCTGCCTCTTGTCTGTATCCATCTGTGTGGGACCCCTCCTGCTGAAACTTTGTCACTGAGACTCTGTCCCTCATCTTCTGGTTTGTGATGCCCCAAATCTGCTTAAGTATAAATCTATTAATGTTCCATTTGTACTCAGCTGAAGTCACAACCTTTGCAGGCCAAGTTTCTGTAAGGTGCTCTGGCATGGCAGAATGTCTTCTCGCAGGGCACTCCTTCCCTTCCACACAGTTCTGTGGATACCAAAGCCCTTGGAGATCAGCATCTCTAGCACACCTTTGAGGCTGTCACCTGTGACCCCTAGGTTCCTTCCCTCTCAGTAGGCCACGAGAGACTTTCCCGACATGCTACCAAACAGCACTGCTTTGGGCTTTTGCTCCTTCCACCTATCTGGAATTTGCTTCATCTCTCCTTCCTGGTGCAGTTCTAAGTCCAGTCAAGAATAAACCAGGAGTAGGATGCCAGGAGGAGGATACCATGGGGATGAGAATAGGACCAGGAAAAGAACACCACCTCAACGGCAGAGGGAAGAGGCCTCTTGGGAGGAAGAGTGGGTGCTAAAGGGTGGGAAGATGCCATGCATGAAGCCTTATCAGTTTATAGCAGTTCTATAAACCCTAGTGCAAAAAGATTACGAAGTGCTCGTCATAAAGGCAGGCTGGCGGGTGGGAGGGAAACTGGGGACATTGGTGGTGGGAAGTGGACATTGGCGAAGGGATTGGGGTGGGGATGCTTGTCTGATACCCAATCATGAGTAACTTTGTAATCCATGATAGTTAAATAAAATGATAGCTAAATGAAATAAAATTTTAAAAAGAATAGACCAGGAGCATAGCAGCTCCTGGAAGTATCAGCAGAGGGTTCCATCTCAGGAGGACTATCACTGTCTAAGGAGCACTGTCGGCTGCCCCTGAACATCCCAACCCCTGGCCCCCGGCCCCCATCACTTCCTCCCCAGCTCGTCTCCTGCCTAAATTCTCTGCTTTTTGTGCCTGCTCCTTCCTGTCCCCCACCAGCAACTGGCAAGGGGCAGAGCAGGGACTTCTTAGGCACCAAAGGGACCCGCACACACTCAGGAGTGAGCGTGACACTGGCCTGCCTCCTCATCCAGCTTCTCGCTAAGGGATGCTGGTGTCCCAGAGCCCAGCCCCCAGCACGCTCCCCTCTTCTGTCCTCCCTTCCCCATCTCCAGCACAGGGCTCAGATCCTCACGGGGGGTGGGGAGGTGAGGAGGAGGCTCTCCCAGGCCTGGCCCTTCCTGCTCTCTGGTTCCCAATGGTGGCCACATCTGGAGTGTTTGCAGAAGGAGCCTGAATCCAGCCATGCAGATAAATCACCTCTTTTAAGAGGGCCAAATACAAATTTACACAATAGTTCATGACAAATGTGTCTCTGGGAGATGATCTGGCAGGAAACATCCTTTTCTCAAGGTGCCGGGGCCCCAGGAGAAATAATGAGGTTTTTTTGTTTTTCAGGCTTTAATTATCTGGGTGCTGACAGGCTGCAGAGCCAAGATGCCTGGCTCGGTGCTCACGGGAGCTCCTCGTCCTGATCCTGGGGCCTGGAGGTCCAGTGTTCTGTCTTCCTGCTGACTCCGAGTCAGGCTCAGAGAGTTCAGCTGAGTCTCCTCCATGGATGGACACTTGGGAAAGCCACCATGACCTCCTGGCTTTTGCACCAGCCTCGGCCCCTCCAGCACACCCAGACTCCCAGGCCAGGAGGAAGAAGAGAAGGATAGAGCAGAAGCAGGAAGGGGGACTGGTGACAGGGAGGACTGCACTGCTGTCCTGAAGGGGCCCGACTGACCACTGTGACTGACCACAGTGTCTCTGGGTCTTGGTCCTGTCTGTGGGGTCACAGGACCAGACCATGTGTTGACATGGTACTAACCATCTCCTGGGTGTTGCTTCGGGGCAGCCTAGGTGGCTGATGCCTTCACACTCTTGACCCTCAGGTTCCCTCAGGTACCCTCGGGCCCATCTGAGTGCTGTCGGGCAGAGGCTGCTCCATCTCCTCTGGCTGAGACCCATCTAATTTTCAATAAACATGGGCTACATGTGTGGCACTCCAGGGAGCACACACACACATGCACACATGCCCAAGCACATACCACACACATGTACACTTATTGTATACACACAGCCCACACATGCATACACATTGCATACATATGCCCATACACATGCCACACACACACAACCACATGTGTACACACCTAGTGCACAGTACCACACAAAGAATACACATACACAACTACGTGTACGCAAACCAAACACTGCAGACACATGTCCATCCACACACACACGCACCGCACACATACATGTGTATATACCACACACATACATGCACACACTACATATGCACACACACGCCCATGCAATACCCCACACATACATACACCACACATGACATATGCATACCTATATAGGCATACACACATACATGTTCGTATAGACACCCACATGCACATACACCTGCACACATGTGTAAAGCCACACATGTACACACATGTATGCGTACATGCTGCAGTTGGGCTGCTTCCCCAGACAGTTGGGGCCTCAGGCCTGACTGTTTTTGTGGAGCACAGAGACGTTAGAGAACCAGAGATGCTGGTGGCTGCCAGGCTGCCTGTGTTCTAGGAAATGAGTCAAACGTGGAACCAGCCCCTCCTGGGTGGGCTTGGGGTGAGTCTGCTCTGACACAGGCCATGGAGACCCTTATCTCGGCTTCCTCAGACTCAGAGAAGATGATCCCCAAGGAGGGTGACACTCGGGAAGGGGCTTGGGGGCTTGGGACTCAACAGTGAGTGATGCAGGACTCAGGCAGCCAGGATGGTCTCCACTCACCTTTGCTGCTTAACTGAGGACATCGTGTGTGCCTGCAGCTTGCCTCTGCTCCCCGCCCCATTTTATAGTCCAGGGAAATAAAGGCTTAGAGGAGTGAGATGATTTATGCAAGGTCACCGGGATGGGAGGTGACCAGGCAGCAGTTCTGAGCAGGATGCACTGTCCCGGCCACTGTGCTGACCACTACCCCACTCACCTTCTAGCTGGCCCAGCGGTTCTCCCTATGAAGAGCAATGACCACACCCTGGCGATGACAAAAGATCTCCAGGCTGGACCCTTTGGAAAACAATATGGACACTTCTCAAAAAATTAGAAATTGAGCTTCCATTTGATCCAGCAATACCACTTCAGGGAATATATCCTGGAGAGGCAAAAAAGTACAGTCGAAATGACATCTGCACTTATATGTTCATCGTGGCACTGTTTACAATAACCAGAATCTGGAAAAAACCCGAGTGCCCAAGAACAGATGACTGGTTAAAGAAACTTTGGTATATCTATACAATGGAATACTATGCAGCTGTTAGAAAAAATGAAGTCATGAACTTTGCATATAAGTGGATCAACATGGAAAGTATCATGCTAAGTGAAATGAGCCAGAAACAGAGGGACAGACACAGAAAGATTGCACTCATCTGTGGAATATAAAATGGCAGAGTAAGAGACTAATACCCAAGAATAGTAGTTTATAATACCAGGAGGTTGGCTCCATGGCTTGGAAGCTGGCCTCACATGCTGGGGGAAAGACATCCCAGATAGAGAAGGGAACACCAAGTAAAATGTGATTGGAAATCCCGAGCGGGGAGGGAGATGCACGCTGAAAGTAGACTAGAGACTGTACATGATGGCCTCTCAATACCCCTATTGCAAACCACAACACCCAAAAGGAGAGAGAGAGAACAAATTGGAATGCTCTGCCACAGAGGTGGAGTGGGTGGGGGGGATGGGATAGGGAGGTGGGAGGGATACTGGGTTCATAAGTGGTGGAGAATGGACACTGGTGGAGGGATGGGCTCTCGAACATTGCATGAGGGTAAAACAAGCACGAAAATGTGTGAATATGTAACTGTACCCTCACTGTGACTCACTAATTAAAAAATCAATAAATTATAAAAAATAAAAAAATAATAATAAAAAGATCTCCGGACTGGAGCCCATGGGTCTCTCACTCACAGCATCTGAGTAGCACGCGTTTCCCACAGGCCTCTGTGCTTGCTTCCCCACAGCAGAGACCGCAGACTGTGCTGGCAGTGAGAGCACAGCCTCGATGGCTGGAGTCCCGATGCAGGCTGAACGAGCCCACATGGAAGCTGCAGGAAGGGGCCCAGGAGCGCCGAGCATCCAGGTCAAGCTCTCAGAGCAGGAGCACAGTGTTCTCTTGACTGTTGTGCATTTTCTTGAGTGCTGGTGCATAGAAGCATCCTGACGCACTGCACCGAGTCATACGACGGTGATTATAGTGAGAGAAATACGGCCTCAGCGTGTTGGCCCTCACTGAGAGGGGTCACACGCTAGAGAGCCAAGCTGCACAGGCCCTCCTGGGAATAAGGCCATTTCCCCAGCACCCCAGGGGAAGCGCTGATGCATTCTCCTGCATGGGCACTAGGGCCCCACTGCCCCATGTCCCACCCACTGGGCACAGAAGCCCAGGAAGTATTGGGTGGCTGAGAGGGCAGGCTGTGGGCAGTCTGATGAGAAGAATTCTGGCTGTGGTCTTGGGACAGTAACTCCCCCTTTCATGCCCAGTTTCCTCATCTGTGAAATGGGCACAACAAGGATGCCTAATTCATAGATTGCTGGAAGAGAAAATGGATTAATACAAGTGAATTGTTCTGAGTAGGATCTGAGATAGATGAACCTTAGACAAATGTTTTCAAGAATTCAGCTCCCAGCCTCAATGAAACAGTGGACCCCTCCCTGGACCGCCCCCCACCCCCGCCCCGTGCCTGCCTGTCTTAAACACAAAAGTCTAGGAAACAGCGTTTTTGGAGATATTTAGCCTCCAAATCACCAAGGGCAGTGATGAGGAGAGGTGGGGGGTGAGTGCTGAGGTTTCCTCAGCTTACACCCCTACACCCCGGGGGTGGGGGAAATGACAGGCCAGGGCGGGAGGGGAAACGAGTGGAGGAGACTCAGCTGGAACTTGGGATGGGGTGGGGAATGCTCGGGAGGAGGCAGCTTGGCCTGCAGGGCAGGGGGTGGGAGTGAGAGGTCTGTGCTGAGAGAGCTCTGGAGACTCTCATTGCACCCGCTCTAGTCTTGGAGGATGTGAAAACACCTCAGTGGAGGCTGTGCTGGCAGTGGGCTCATAGCCAGAAGGGTCTGAAACAAGGCTCTGAAGTTCGTGGTTCCTGCTCTAGCTAGAGCAGAAGCCAGATCATTGGTGCCTTGTCAATCCAGAGAATCTAGCCTCAGTAGCTTCAGTAGCTGGGGAGAAATGGTCCTGGACTAAGTACTGATTTTTTTCTCATTTAACAGAGCTTAGATGTAAGATATGAAAGCATGACTCCATATCACTTAGCTGTGTCCCAGAATAAAGCATTTATAAGAATACATAAAAGATGAAGAGGCCCCAAAAGACAGAGTTCACCATGACTAGCATTATCCAGAAATTTCCATTCAAACAAAGGAGTTGGAAAATACTGATAGTGAGTATAAAATCCAATCAATTGAAACGAAATTAGAATTGACACAAAACATATCATAAGCAGAAAATAATAACAAAGCCAGTTATGAAGGCATTATTTCATAAACTCAGAAATATAGGAGAAATTGAAAATGATCAGTTGAGTTATGGAAGAGACACACAAGACCAACACTCAACTTCTAAAGATGAAAATAATGTTGGGCAAAATAAAACTGCCCTAGACAGTTATAATGACAGATTATATACTGCAGACAAAAACAAACATTGCCTTACTTCGTGACATTAAAATACTGATTATCCAAAGTGAAATATAAAGAGAAAAAGAATAATGTTAAAATAAGAGCAGAGCATTAGTTAATTGTTGGACAACTCCAAACTGTCTTCATATGTCTAATTTGAATCCCTGGGTACTGGGGGCAGGGGCATCAGAAAAATATTTCTAACAGATAAAGACCACCTCCTCTCAGTCCAGATTTGAGAACTACTATAAATTCATGGAACCAATAGAATAAAGAACTTAAAGCTCAAGACCATGAAGAAGATGATCTCAAGGCATTTCATAACAGACATTCCTTACAGACCCCAAACAAGAGAAAATGCTAAAAGCAGACAGAGGAAAAGATATATTTTATAAGGCAACAGAAAGGAAGACAGTAGACTTGTTATCAGAACTGATATAAACCAGGAGACAATGGAGCATATCTCTAAAATACTGAAAGGGAAAAATTAAAACAATTCTCTAGACAGGAAATGATGTTCCACAAATTAGGGCATATTAGAGAGGTTTTCAGATATGCAAAAGCCGGAAGAATTCATCTACAGGTGAGATGCATCGCAAACTGTCAAAGGGAGGTAGAAGGGAACGAACAAAGATGGAGAGGTGGGTTTTGGAATCTAGGGATAAAGAGACCCATGAATGAGAACTGTGGGGGTAAAATAAGGCACTTTCCCCCTATTACTCTTTAATCTCTTTAAAAGACAATTGTCTATTGACTATTGGCAGTTTATTTTGAGGCAGTGAATGTACCACTCCAGTTATCATCAAAACTGGAAAGAACTATTATAAGATTCTTATACGAATTGTGAAGTGGTATCATGATCACTTGAACATAGACTGTGATTTGGTGTAAACGTACATTATAAATCCCAGGTCAAATGTGAAAAAAAAAAAGAGGGGTAAACATTTTTTAAAGGAGGAAATTGAAAATAAAGAGCAAGAGCATCAATTTAAACTCATTCATATCTGCAATCAACTAGAATATGTGCAATTAAAAGGCAGAGATGGTTATGTTGATTATAAAAAAAACCCTCATGTTGGAATTGTGCGCATGAGAAGCAATTATTAACAATACTATAAACCACAGAATAACAATTAAAAATTTAAAAAAATACTAAAACCACTAGGAAGTATATATATGTATATATATTTTATTGAACCACAGTGAGATACAGAGTTGCAAAGCTGTTCATGACTGGGTTTCAGTCATACAGTGTTCCAATATGTGTATATTTGCCATCAACAATGACCCCCAGTTTCCCTCCTGCCACCCTCCCCCCAGCCTGTCTCTATGGCAGGCACTTTCCTTCTTCCCCCCTCCTCTCTCTCTCTCTCTCTCTCTCTCTCTCTCTCTCTCTCTCTCTCTCTCTCTCTCTCTCTCCTCCTCCCCTTTGGTCATTATGGTTTGCAATACAGATACTGAAGGGTTATCACATTTGTTCCTTTACTTATTTTAAGCACATAATTCATATCCAGAGTGATCATTTCCAACTATCTTTGTCATAATGGTCCCTTCTCTATCCCAGTTGCCTTCTCCCCTAGCACTTGAGGCCGACTTCCAACCATGCACTACTCCTCCTGGCCTTGTTCCTACTGTCCTTGGTTATTAGTCTCATACTATGTTCTTTTTTATATCCTACAAATTAATCCTATCATTTTATGTCTATCCCTCTTTTTCTTACTCATTCTCTTAGCTTATATTCTCCATGTCCATCCATTTATAAGCAAATTTCTTGACTTCATTTTTTCCTAACAACTGCAAAGTATTCCATTGTGTAGGTGTACCAGAGTTTCTTTTTTCCAATTTTTTTAATTTAATTTTTTTTAGTTGCGTCACCATGAGATACATAGTTACAAAGCCGTTGATGATCAGGTTTCAGTCATACAATGATCCAACACTACACCTATCCCTCTACCAGTGTCCATGTCCCACCGATGACTCCAGTTTCCCTCCCTCTACTCCCCCACCTCAGCCTGCCTCTATAGCTCTTTGGCAGGCACTTTCCTTCTCTCTCTCTCTCTCTCTCTCTCTCTCTCTCTCTCTCTCTATCCTCCACCCCACCTTCTGGGTACTGTGATCTGCAACACAAATACTGAGAGGTTATTGTGTTTGTTCCTTCACCTACACTCAGCACGCAGTTCCTATCCAGAGTGATCATTTCCAACTATCTTCGTCATAAAAGTCCCTTCTCCATCCCAATTGCCTTCTCTCCTAGCACTTGAGGCCGACTTCCAACCATGGACTACTTCTCCTGGCCCTTGGGTATTAGTCTCATACTATTTTTTTTTATATTCCACAAATGAGTGCAATTTTTCTACGTCTGTCCTTCTCCTTCTGACTAATTTCACTTAGCATGATACTCTCCATGTCCATCCATTTATAAGCGAATTTCATAACTTCATTTTCCCTAACAGCTGCATAGTATCCCATTGGTAGGTGTACCATAGTTTCTTTTACTGTTCTCGGGAACATGGGCTGTTTCCAGATTCTGGCTATTGTGAATAGTGCTGTGATAAACATGCTTTTGTGCAGTATGTTTTTGGGCCCTCGGGGTATATTCCAGAAGCATTATTGCAGGATTGTATGAAAGCTCAATTTATAGCTTTTTGAGGAATGCCCATATTGTTTTCCTAAAAGGCTGAATCATTTGGCATTCCTACCAACAGTCCCTTTCTGCCCACATCCACTCCAACATTGTTTACTCTTGTTCTTTTTGATGTGTGCCAGTCTCTGTGGTGTGAGATGATTTTTCATTATTGTTTGATTAGTGATGATGATTAGAGATGTAGAGCATTTTTTCTTATGTATCTCTTGTCTATTTGTAAGGAAATGACTGAAAAAAAACACAAGATCCACATTGGTGACAGGATGGTGTTGAAACCCAATCGTGAACAACTTTGTAACTGTATATATAACTGTAGTTAAATAAAAAATAAGATTCTTCTTTAAATATGAAGAACAATATAAGTTAACAGATGGGAAAATATATACCCTGTTTACACCATACAAAAGAAAGATGGACTGGAGATGTTGGTAACAGATAAAGTAGATTTCAAAAAAAGATATTTAATCAGGGATAGGGAGAGTCATTTCTTTTTTTCTTTTTTCTTTTTTTTAAATTTTATTGAATCACCATGAGATAGTTACAAGCTTCCATGTTTGGGTTACAATCTCACAATGATCAAACACCCATCCCTACACCAGTGCACATTCCCTACCACCAATATCCCGGGTATATCCCCCCTTCCCACCCTCCCCCTATGGCAGACAATATTCCCCATACGCTCTCTTTTTGGGCATTATGGCTTACAACACAGACACTGAGAGGCCATCATGTTTGGTCCATTATTTACTTTTGGCATGCATCCCCCATCCCGACTGGTTCCTCCAGCCATCATATTCTTAGTGATCCCTTCTCTATTCCATCTGCCTTCTTCTCTCCGCTCATGAAGCAGTCTTCCAGCTATAGGGAAATCCCCCTGGCTTTTGTATCTACTGTCCTTGGGTGTCAGCCTCATGTAATGTTATTCTATACTCCACAAATGAATGCAGTCCTTCTATGTCTGTCCCTCTCTTTTGGGGAGAGTCATTTCATTTCATAATGATGAAGTGTCACTTATTGAGTGAACCTCACAATCACCAAAGTGAGTAAACCTAATGTCAGAGATTCAAAATACAAGAAGGCAAAAACTTGAGGTTCACTTATTGAGTGAACCTCACAATCACCAAAGTGAGTAAACCTAATGTCAGAGATTCAAAATACAAGAAGGCAAAAACTTGTGGAACTTTAAGGAGAAATAAATCCCAATTAGAAGTGCATCTCAATGTCTCTCTCTCAATAACTGACGAAGTAAATAGAAAATTAGTAAAGACAGAGAAAACTTAGACAACATCATCAACAAACTTAACCTAATTGGCATTTATAGAACATTCTATCAAAGAAGAGCAGGATAGATGTTCTTTTCAAAGGCACACAGAGCCTTTACCAAGATGAATGTGATTCTGGGTCAAACAAAACAAATCTCCCTAAATTTAAAAGGACTCAAGTCATACAACTTATGTTCTCTGACCACAATGAAATTAAATTAGGAATCAACAGCCAACAGATATCTGAAAAATCCCCCAATATTTTAAGATGAGTTGACATGCTTTTAAATAACCCAGGGTGCAACAAGAACAAATCCAGAAGGGAAATTATGAAGTATCTTGGACCGAATGAAAATTAAAACACAACATATAAAACTCTATGAGACACTGCTAAAACAGAACTTAGAGGGAAAATTGCACACAAATATTCAGGGCAGTTTTGTTTGTAATAATTCTAAACTGGAGACAACCTAAATGGTCCTCACCAGGGCCATCAGTGGCTAAATAAATTGCATCCACACAAGGGGAAAGTACTAATAAATAAACACAAAAGAACTATGGAGACATGTGACAATATGAGTGGATTTCAAAATATTTATGCTGGATGAAAGAAGCCAGATTCCATTTATATAAAATTCCGGAACATGCAAACCAGCCAGTGGTGATAAAAAGCAGATGGTGGTTGCCTGGGGACATAGCAGGGTGAGCATGGGTTGTGAGTCAGAATTACCAAGAGGCATCGGAAAACATTTGGGGGCAACAAATATGTTCATCATTTTGACTGTGTTGGTGTCCACAGATGGACACACACAGCCAACATATCAGATCGGGATTTAAATACCGTGGATCATTGTATGCTGATTGTACCCCAATAGCCCTGCTTAGCAGAAATCTACTAAGCTAATATTTTGTTTCTGGCTTCGTACTAAAACCTGTTACACTTCCTATTAAAAAACAAAATTCTAGCAAGATGTCTGATTATCCCCATCTTATGGATAAGGACACCAACACAGACTGTCACGTGGTGGTTAGGTGACCCTCCAGTTCCGCCTACTGCAGAAACCAGTCAGCAGCAATGTGGGGCGCCGCAGTGACCCATCTGATGCTGCCTGTTCCCTAGGACCCAGATCCCTCCTGTTTGCAGGGAGCTAGACAGGAATGAGATTCGCTAGGCGGCCTGGAGAGTGGGGGCTGAGCCGAGGGAGAGGCTTGCCACCTGCCCCACTGTGTGTTCTCTCCCACCACCCCCAGACTGTGTTTGTCCACAAGGCCCCCTGTTCTGAGCTTCTGTTTAGTTCTGAGCTGTTCTGGTCCAGCAGTGGCCTGTGTCTGCCCAGAGAGGGACAGACACACAAAGACACGGCAAGAAGGAAGAGGGCTCTGGCTCGGTCAGCTCCAGTGAGGTTTGACCTTCAGCAAATTCTTTCCCATCTTTGGGTCTCAGACTCCTCATCTGTGAAATGGGGCGACTCACAGGAACTCCCTCAAGAGAACTCTGGGAGTTCCCTTTGTTCACTGCGTGGTGCTCAGGGGCTACGCCAGCTCTGTGCTGGCAGAGTTCCACGCAGATCACTCTCGGATGCCGCCCTCCTGGGACCGAGGTGCTCCCCGCCTCTGGCTCCTCTCTCCCAACCTCTCTTAGAAGCACAGAACAAGCCTGTTTATGGGGCTTCAGTGCTGGGAACTTGGCAGATGGCCCTGGAAATATTTGCTCCACAGACATGGAAGGTTCCAGCACCCTTGGCTACAGGAGCAGCCCGGAGCAGCCTCCTGTCCAGCACTGACCACTAGGAGCCAGTGCTGGGAGCCTCTCCCAGATCCTGTCACCCTCCTATTCCCCCTGGTCACCATTATATCAGCAGGGCCCTGCTCGCAGGGGTATTGGCTCTCATGCCTCTGGCCGGGCTAGACTGGGTGGGGGCTGGTGAGTCTGGGCTGATGCTTTCAGCACCCTGCCGTGGGGGACCAAGAGACACCTATGGGAAGCTCGTGACTCAGTGGGTGACCCGTCCCCTTTTCACTGTTTTCCCGTGACCCTGGAGAGTCTCAGATGGAAGGAGCAGGGTCCAGTCATTGCGGAGAGCCCCTCACAGCTGAACTCATGGGGGTTCCAAGAGAGTCAGCTTTTATAGAAGACCCCTGCAGATCTGGGTACCTGTACCCCAGTCTGAGGATAGAGCTGTCATCTCTACCTCTCCCAGTCAGTGTCCTCTGGTGACTGCACGGTGAGGAGCGGGTACTATTATGTCCAGAGGCAGGTCCACCCCTGGGGGCTCCTAAGTGCTGTTTGGAGTCCCCAGATCAACAGAGCAACCATAGAAGAGCAGGGGAGGAGGGAAGTGGGGTGAAATGCCAGATGGGAGAGAGTGGAGGCCCCTGGGGTGGAATGGGAAGTATCTCAGGAGCAGGAACTTCCTGCAGGGAGCCAGCAGGCATGGCCCTGCCCTGCTGGCCCTGAGGCCCCACTGTGTCTACAGTCCCCTGCTCAGGGCTTTGAGTGGGCTGGAAGGGTGGGGAGGGGATCATGGCCTCAGAAGTGGCACAGATAGGAAGAGGCCGTTGGTGCCCACAGAGCAGGGCCTGGTCAGGTCAGAGCCAGGCAGGTGCCCGTGGAAGGCTGGGAGGTCCTTCTGGCTCCAGATGGAGCAAGGGGCCTGGCCACTGGGGCTGGGAGACAGGAGTGGGGATGGTAGAGGGGAGGCTGGGGTGCAGGGGCCCAAGATCTGTCTGGAGGGTGACCTTGTGAGTGCTCTAAGGGACGGAGAGTCAGAGGTTGGTGCTTAGTTCCATCGTTCTCCCTGTTCCGGGCTCACTGTTGCCTTGATCTGCGTCAAACTCACACTTCTCAGCCTCCAGTTAGCTGAGCTGACCTGCTCTGTAAAGGGGTGGGGCTAGTCAATGGGAGCTGGGCGCTCATTAGTGCATCTCCAAGGGAACAGGGAAGGATGTCAATGATGCCTGATGGACTGTTTTACAAATGTGTTTCTCATTTACTGTCTGTTTTTAAAAATGTTTTGTTTCGTTTTACATCTGAGACTTTCATTTAAAGCTTGACTTTGACAACAAAACTGAGAGGAAAGCACAGAGATGTCCCCCACACTCGCTGGCCCTGCCCTGCCCAGGCATGGTTTCCTCTGTCCTCAACTTCACGCACCAGAATAGCACAATGTGTAGAACCAAGGAAGGCTTTCACTGACGCGTCATGGTTACGTAAGGACTCTAGCTTCCCCACGTTTCACTCATAGTGTGGTACTGATAGAGCTACGTGGGGTAGGGGAAAACAGGCAGGATGAGATTAGAAACAGTGACCCAGAGTGAAAAAATGTTTAGAATGGCTCCAGGATGGCCCTAGGATATGCACCCAGGTTATACTGAATAACTTTCAAAATCCTGCTCTTTCAAAATCCTGCTCTTCCCCAGCCCCTTTATCTTACCCTCTTGCTTGACTTTTTGGGCCAGTGGAGGTTTGGGCCACACCTGGCAATGCTCAGGGCTTATTCCTGGCTCTGCATTCAGGACTTATTCTTGGTTGTGCTCAAGGAACCATATGGATGTGGGGATCGAACCAGGGTCAGCCACGTGCAAGGCAAGCATCTGACACACTGTACAAGCTCTCCGGCACCTTTTGCTAGTCGTAAACCCAGTGCGAGAGTGCTCAGCCATTCCTCTAGTGAAAAAAATATAAAAAGAAGTTCCCCATTGTCCCCTGCTTTCTGTGTAAGGATGCCCATGTCCTAGCTTTCCTGCTCGGTCCTTCCCTTCCGCTTCCTCTTTTTTTTGGTCAAAGTTTCTGCTGAATTTGACCTTCTTGTCTCTGTACCTCTGCTTTCAAACTGGACTCTCTGAGGACAAGAGCCTGAGTGCTCTGTTATAGTACAGCTATAGTATAATTTTGGATGAAGGAAAAATTACATCCTCATCACAACACCCCTGTATGCTCACAACCCTCCTCTCCCCACATCCTCTGTCGTTGCCTATTTCTCTCCACCCACTCCACCCTCCCCCAGCAACTGGTAAGTGCTTTTACTATCTTCGTGGTTCTGCCTTTTCTAGAACACATCATTCAGGGGAAGGATGCAAGCTGCCATCTTTGCAGATGGGCTTCTCACACTTGGTTTTATTTTCCTAAGTTTCTTCTCTGGTTGTTTTTTTTTTCATAACATAATAGCTCATTAGTTTTTGTGCTGAAAACTACACACACACACACACACACACACACACACACATATATTCCATGACCTGGATATACCACAGTTTATTCATTCACTTACTAAGGGGTATTCTGGTTGTTTTCAAGCTCTGGTGATTCTGCACACAGCTGCTGTTAACATCACTGCAGCATCCCTGCAGAGCTTTGTGTGCAGACAGAAGTTATCAGGTCTTTAGGGGAACTGCCGAGGGAAACAGTACTGAACCCCGTGGGGTGGTGGTGGTGGTGGTGGTGTCTGAGTTGAGGCAGCCATTGCTGTCTTTGCTCTGGCTGCACCATTTTGCATCCTCCTTTGGGGGTCTGATCTGTGACAGAGGGGGTGTGTTCTCCACATGCCCAGGGACTGATCACTACAGGAGTGGACAGTCCCGGTCTCTAAGCAGGAGAGGCAGCTGCAGTTAGTCCAGCTGGGTCCTTGGCCTGGAGTCACATCTTCCAGGCTGCTGCCTGCTCCCAGGGCGACGGTAAAGATCTATCCATTGTGAGCGGCAAACTTCACGACTTCGCACGGAGTGGCCGGACCCATATTGTACCCATTGTACAGCTTACCCATTGATTATAGTAGGTCACACATATGGTAAGTCAGACGTATTATGAATACATGTGAGATATTACACGTTTAATTGCTATTTTTATTATTATATGTTCCTTCCCTGAATGTGACCCGAGAACAGAAGCAACACACAGGAGGTGTGGGGGGGGGTTGGTGGTGGGGGGGTGAGCACGGGGAGAGGGAGGGTTGTTGGGGGCGGGATGAGCACGGGGAGAGGGAGGGTTGTTGGGGGCTGGGTGAGCATGGGAAGAGGGAGGGTTGGTGGGGGCCCGGTGTGAGCCCAGGGTCCAGGACATGCTTATTCCTCCTCTGTGGCTGCAGCTTCACATCCCTGTCAGTGTGAGGTGGTGGCGGGCGCCGTGGGCATGGGGGCTGAGAGGAAGACTGGAGAACATGCCATTTAGGGGTTTGGAAGCCGACCTCCTGCTCGCAGACCCCGCCTTTGCCATCTTTCCGAGATGCTGGGTGACCGTCTTATTCTTCCTGTACTGTGACATCCAGGCCTGTGGGAGGTGCAGGACAGTGCCCACCAGCTGGGGACAGGACAGTGACCTCTGGGCTAGGGACAGGACAGTGCCCTTGCTGAGCTGGGGACAGTGCTTCTGGCAGTGCCCAGCCCCATGGGCGTCCCTCAGCACTGAGCCAGCGAGCGGGTGAGCTGAAGTTTGTGCTTCTGTAGGAGTTGAGCTGGGTCTGCCCTGTGCTGGGGGAGGGTCCCACGGCCCTACGGGTTGATGCAAAAATCCCAGCAGATGTGTGTGTGTGGGGGGGTAATGTTCCCCTCTGCCCCGGTGTGGGGCGGTTGCTGTCCCTCCTGCCTCTCCCGACCCTGACAGATCCCAGCTCGCACACGCCTGGCTCTGGCGCCGCCTCACACGGGCGTAGGCCCTTTGTAATTAATAGAAGAAGAGCGTTTCTGCCGAAATCCCTGCTTGGATTAACCACTGGCTGGAGGATTGAACTCGTGTACACACGAAAATCTCCATAGACTTGTCTCCTAATATTTATTCTGATGACTGGAACATGCAGATAAGGTGAGAGCCGGCGGCTGGAGCTGCAGAATAAATTTACATTCTCTAAGCCACAAAGAGCCGCCACCGTCTTGTGTTTGGGGGCTGCCTAGGGGCTCAGCAAGGGGCCGTCAGGTCTGGCCCATGACAGGCTCATCCTGGAACTCTGCCAGCCGCCAAGGCTCACATGGGAGACTCCCAGCACCTTGGACCCCAGCAGTCTTTGACTCCCTGAGTCCCAATCCCCATTTCTCAGGATCCTCGGTTAATAGAATCTTTTTTTTTTCTTTTTGGGTCACACCCAGCGATGCTCAGGGGTTACTCCTGGCTTTGCACTCAGGAATTACTCCTGGCGGGGCTGGGGGACCATATGGGATGCCGGGGATCAAACCCGGGTCGGCCGCGTGCAAGGCAAACGCCCTACCCGCTGTGCTATCGCTCCAGCCCCACGATTAATAGAATCTTAAGGTAATGCAATACTGAAATAGAAGGGTAAGGGTTTAGGATTTCAGGGATCTGAAACATCATCTTGCCCAGATGCTAGCATCCCAGCCCCTTCTCCATGTCCCAGCAGGGGTATTTCCAGGTCTCTGGCCTTGCTCCAGCACCACTTCTTCCAGGAAGCCCTCCTGACTCCCTGGCAGAATCTGAGCTGCCTTCTCATAGACTCTTGGGTTTTATCTGCTTTACCTCTCAGACTCCCTGTGGGGATTAACTTGGACCTTCCCAGTCCCCCTGTGAGCCCTGAAGGGCAGGTGATGGTGTGTGGAAGCTTTGTGCACAAATCCGCAGCACAGATGTTAGACCTGACAGTGCTCAGTGAGTGTGCAAGGGTGTACCTCATGCTGACTGCAGAGGCGTGTGGAGGCCAGCGTGAAGAACCAGCTTACACTCGCCTCTGCTGGGGATCCTGTGTCAGAGGTGGCTCCTTAGGGGCGAGAGACCAGCTCTTCTTCGATGTTCCAAGAAGCCACGTGACTGAGGGTCAGCACCCTGGTGGTGAAGTCAATGTTTGAACCCTGGCTCTTCTGTTCCTTAGGGAGACTGGACCCGGATAAGTCATTTCACCCTTCTGTGCCTCAGTTTCCCCAACTCTAAAAGGGGGCAGACACAGTTCCTGTCTCCTACTAACTTGGCCAAGAGAGGTAGGCTGTACACAGCACTGTGTATACGGTGAGCCCTCAGTAAGTGTTCACCCCACGTTGTTACCCTACCCCGTGCTGTCATTATGGGATGGACATCTGCAGGGCTTCCCCGCAGGACCACCAAGGCTGACCGGGCACAGCTGTTTCCCAGAGCCCAAAAGCTGGCGTCCCTGCAGTGACGCTGTTCCTCGAGCTGACCCAGTTGGCCCCTGACATCGGGGTTTATTTGTACCAGAATAGAGGATCTAGGGGATTCTGTTGAAGGTTTTTGTCCTGCCTGGCAGGCCTCAGGCAGCAGCACCTCAGGGGGTGGGATCTCACGTCATGTGCATCAGACCAGAGGACACGCATCAGAGTGGAAGGAGCAACAGACTCAGCACCGAGGATGGTGTTTGTGTCACAGACACACACACACATGACACATATCAGTGTGGAAGGAGGAGGAGCAGACTGAGCGCTGAGGATGGTGTTTGTGTCACACACATACAACACGAATCAGCTTGGAAGGGGGAGGAGCAAACTCAGCAAACTGAGCATGGTGTTTGTGTCACACACACACACACACACACACACACACACACGACATGCATCAGTGTGGAAAGGGGAGGAGCAGAGCAGATTCAGATTCATCACGGAGGGCCTGTGTGTCACACACCATCTGAGCAGAAGTCACCAACAGACAGAAACTGACGAGTCCTGCTGCAGGCCAGCTCAGTGCCCAGTAGGAGGACGTGCGCTGTGAGGCGGGTCCAAGCTGCAGTACATGGGACACGCGGACCAGGAGCCCTTGCTGCCAAGGCAGGTGGGGGGCAGGTGGTGGAGAGTAGGAGGGAAACTGGGGACATTGGTGGTGGGAAATGTGCACTGGTGGAGGGATGGGCATTGGAACACTGTGTGACTCAAACCCAATCATGAACAACTTTAGAACTGTCTATCTCACTGATTCAATTTTTTAAAAAAAAGATTCATAAAGACTTAAGAAACCAGGCAGGAAAGCTGTGGGCATAGCTCAGTGAAAGCACTTGCCTTGCATGTTTGAGACTCTCTGGGTCCATTGTCCAACACCGGTGTCTAGCACTGCCTAAAACAGAAATGCCAAGTAGAGAAGCCAGGGCAGACCCACAGTCGTGAAATCATTCCCAGCAAGTCCCTGGGGGAGCCAGGCTAACTCAGCCCTGCCACCAGGCTGCCCTGCTCCCAGAGGGCCCACAGGGACCAGACTGTGGCTGGCTGGCTTGCCACGGGACCACTGAGGTAGAGGGCAGGGCTGCTCCCTATCTGTGGAGACGGAAAGAAGTTTGCATGGGACCCACGTGAACTCGCCTGGCCCCTTATCACGTTATCAGGGGAGCCACCACTGGAGGATGCTCAGAGGAAGGCACGTTGCCAGTCAGAGCCTGGGGCCCGCACTGGGCTGAGACGGCCTCAGCTCTCTGACCTCCCCTGCCAAGTTTTCTCTCTGCAGGAGCCCGTGGGATGCCTGAGAAGATTCTTCCCTAGTGTTTCACCAGTGACAGCAGCATGAGGGGTGGACAGTGCCAGGCAGCGGGAGACCCTGCGGAGTCCCCAGTGCTGGCTTCTTTGTCTCATCCCTTCTCTACCACTTGGCATCAGGGCATCTAGCCAGCCTCTTACATCTGCATTCAGAACTCGCAGGTGTGGCTGACACGAGGGGGTTCATGGAGGGGTTTCTGCCGTCCAGCTGTGTGAAATGCTTTTCCCAGATGCCGTGGCCTCCTCTGGCAGGTCCACGTGCACTGCTGAGAGCTCCCTTCCCGGGGGGCCTGCACTCCCCTCTGGCTCCTGCCTGCGTGGCTGTGGCACTGTCACACTGACTCTGCAGTCCCACCTCTTCCTGCAGCTAGGCCTGCTTCTGTCCTCGATGTCCCATAGACACTTCTACCCCCAACTCAGTGTTGGTGTTGGTTACTGGAGGATTCATTTCCAGGGCCATGGGGAAACCGTTGGCTTTGCACAGGACAAATCTGAGTCTGAGTCCAAAGCCCACTACTTACTAGTAGGTCAGTGGGTAGAAGGTGGCTTGTTTCTGTGGCTCAATCTCTCTTCTGTGAAATGGGCTGATAAAGCAAAGTCCCTGGCCTTGTGGGCATGTAGAAGTTGGATAAGAAAATGCCTAGCAAAGATAAACACCATGCACACATATGCACACACTCACACACACATTAGTACATATACACTATACACATGCACATATACATGTACACACACATACACCTACACACTCACATGCACACACACATGCATGTACTCATGTACACGAACACACACACATTATCACATACACACATGCACACAAGCATACACATACACTCACATGCACACACTCATACATGTGCTCACATTCAGACATGTGCACACACTCACACATGCATTCACAGACATGCACACACATGCACTCCCACATGTGCACATACTCACACACATGTGTATGTGCTCACACATGCATGCACACACTCTGGTATTAAATGTCTCTCCATCCACATCTAACCTAGAGGATAGACAGAGCTATCTGGGGTCCTTCTGGAGCTGGACTCTTGCTGGCCCTGGGCTCTGGGTATTCTGACACCAGAGCTCAACTCATCGGCTTTCGGGGTGGGGTGGGTGTGGCTGTCTCTCTGAGTCCCTGTGGAAGGGAGGGGCTGTGGCAGCGGGGCGTTGGAGCAGAGTTGGTTGCGCTGGAGATGGTGGGGAATTAATTTCACTCGCCCCTGCTCTTTGCAGGAAGTCGCCCTCCCCTGGGCAGGCTGCCGCCCCACGTCTCCGATCCATCAGAATCGGAGAACATCGACCCATGAGAATAACAGGTGGATGTGATCGCTGTGCATTCGGGGCAGGAGGCTCGAGTCTGGGGCCTTCCGAGTGAGTGGAACCTGCAGGCCAGCAGAGGTGGCGTTTGCTGAGTCCCTGTTAAAGTGAGGCTGGAGAGACACGGGCAGCCCCCGGCGGCAGGGGGCCTAGAAACAGACGCAGTCGGGAAAACATTTATCAACAGACTGGGGAAGGAGCACCCCCTTCCCTGGGTGCGGAGCGCATGAGTGATGGTTCCCGGATCCTCCTGCCTGCTGTTTGCCTTTCACTGAAGGTGATGGATGTGGGAGCAGCTGTGATGAAGGGGGGCCGGGCGGCGAGGTCCTCACCAGGCTGTTCGTTTCTGCGCTGGTGGCCATCGCAGGGTGACAAGGAACGGAAAGCTGGGCAGGGACGAGCAGTAGGAGCACCCAGGGAGGAGGGGATCACCAACACAGGCGGGGCAGGCGGTAGGCTCTGGGCTTACCTCTGCAGCTCTTGCATCCTCCAGGAACCCATGGGTAGAGAGGGAATTCTTCCAGAACCCAACTTCCACCTGGGACATTTAGCTCTGTGACAATGGACAGATCACGCAACGTCTCTGAACCTCATTTTCTCCTGTGAGGTTCTATGGGTTAAAAACCTTTGGCACAGGGCCGGAAAGACGGTGCAGCAAGTAAGGTGCTTGCATTGCACACAACTGACCCAGGCGTGATCTCACATATCACATTGTCCCTCGCGCCCTGCCAGGAGTGATTCCTGAGCACAGAGCTGGGAGTAAGCCCAGAGCACTCCCGAGTGTTCCCCTCCCCCAAACCAAAATGAACAAATAAAAAATAGGCCTGGACAATCAGTAAAACTCACATAAAAGCTTCTCTCCTTGCTCCAGCCAGCTCTGTCGTGATTCACGGTCCTATTACCTAACCTTTCTGAAAGCCTCTATTGTAGCTATATACAATTCAGTCGGTGTAATTGAGACCTCACTGTTCATTCAGCCTTTTTCCTCTTTCCTTATCACTGTATCATGAGTGTTTTCTCACATCATTAAAAGTTCCTCAAAAGCAAGATTGAAGACCTCCTAACAGCCCTCCCCCAAGGCAGACCATTCTTCACCGTGTCACCCATAAAAGTCAGAAAATAGGCCAGAACAGCTTCTCTTATCTCCCGGCTGCAATCAACAGCACCAGGCATAGTCCTCGATCAAGACCCCTGCCACTTCCCAACGCTGGTTCCTGGAGGGGAGCACCCCACCCCCAGCTCAGGGTGCTGACCCGTATAAGGCACGAGAGCTTTCTTACTTAACTGCTCCAATAGTGGTAGGGTAGGGAGGGCACCAGGCCCACCGCACAGCCATCAGCACCCACCCCTCTCTCCTGATTAGTTCTTCACTGATTTCAAGAATCTGCAGTGATATTATCTCACTGTCTTGGAGACACAGTCCTGGCCTGTGACGCTTGTTTCCCAGCAGGATGGCAATTGAGTGATCTTCTGTGGCTTCCAGCAAATTTTATGATGATGGGGAATCAAAGGGGCTGGATGTCTCCCCGCTGCCCCGCTCCAGTTCACTCATTCACCTACTGTGTGACCTGGAGAGATGACACTGCCCTCTCTGGGCCTTTGCTATAATAGCCTCCCAGGGGGCCTCCTTGCCTCCAATTTATAGAGAACTGTGCCTGGCACATAATATATGCTCAGCAAACATTGCCGAAGACTGAGCAGCCCCAGTGACCTTTGGAAAGGATAGCTTTTGCCACATCATTATGCGGCCCGCGACCTTTGCTCAGGCTTCGAATATTCTATTTGCTTATTTGGTCTTCTTATGAATTTCTGTTTCTACTTAGGATATTAAAAGACGCCAGGCAGAAAGAGGGAGAAAAGTCAGATAATCTACAAGTCCCAACACTTGTAGAGCCGTCAGGGAGCTGAGAAGACTGGCACGTGGGTGAGCCCCGAGCAACAGGCAGACAAGCCTGTCTGAGAAGAGCCGGGCATAGAGAGAGGGGGCGGCTCGTATCCTGGCATGTTCTAAAGGATGACTGTGTACCGAGTGACCTTCTGGTGAGCCCCAGAGACAAGGGGGGACGCATGTTCCTGGGGAAGGTAGGGGCCAAGGGCAGAGAGAACCACATAGAAACACTCCCATTTGTCAGAACTTCTTCCAAGGGAAGCAGAGTCTTAAAGCTCATCAGTGGCACCGAAAGCTCAGCAACCAGGACCTCAGGCTGATTTGTGGAAGGAGCACTGGGAAGAGAGAAGGCGGTGTTTTCTGTTGGGGAGGGCTGGGGAAGCTTTACTTCAAATTGCTGTCAAGAGTGGGGGAGAAGCCTCCGCTGCCCATCCCTCAGGAGGGTCAGGAACTGCATGGGCGCAGCTCCCTGAACTGAGCGAAGGCAGAACATGAATGTGCACGGTGGGGTGCAGGAAAGGCTGGATCCAGGTGCTGAACAGTACCCTCAAGGGCTGTCCCTCTGGCTCTGCTCTATCTCTGCTCCATTCCTCCTTCTCACCGGGGCAGGAGGCTTCCCTATTTGGTTCACAGCTCCCAGTGCCCAGGAAAGAGATAATCTCTTCCTGCAGAAGACAGAAATGATCAGCATGGTGGCTTCTAAGCCTGGTGTCCTTGTCCTAGGTGGAGACCCAGGAGTTCCCTGTCTCCCCTCCTTTGCCCATTGAAGTGCCCCCCGGTCTAGACTGCAGGCTGATTGCAGCCTGGAAGCTGGAGTTCTGATGGGTTCTCCCTGCTCCCCACTGGACCCAGGACAGTGCCCTCTCTTTCTGCCTGTGTCAGGATGCAGCTGGTCCAGCCCTTCACTGATGACCATCCACAGACACTTTCTAAATGGAACAGTCTGAGTTTCTGGCCCCCTCTGAACCAGGACAGAGGGGCTGAGGTCTGTGAGAGGGGTGACACCTGGCCGTCTAGAGGTTTCATGCTACCCTAATGGTAAAGAGGATGAGAAGGACAGTAGGCACTGCCCCCCTCTGAGGCTCTCTTCTGGGAAATGGGGGTCGGAATCCTCTCCTCCTTGTCAGGCTGTAGAGAGTGCTGGAAAAGCCTTTGAGAGCAGGGTGGGCTTGGGACTCCACTGCTTGTGGTCCTTAGCATCATTGTCAGGGGTCAGCATCCTCCATTCTCAGGATGTCCCCACATGACTGGCTTGTCCACATGCAAGAACAGAGGCTACACAGGACCACACACAGAGAGCATGGACTGGCTGAGGCCCACAGTGCACCAGCTGACTCTTGCCGGCCTCTTTCCCTCCCCTTGTCGCAGGGTGCCAGGCTTTCCAGAACATTCCCTAGTGCTCTGCCTACCACCACGGACCTGTTCTGGAGCCGAGGAGCAGTGGCTAGAGCCCATCTGCTGGAGGACAGGACACTCAGGGACTAAGCTGGCTCCTCAGTTCCCATTCTGCGGAATCTCTAAGCTCTGTGGATTCAGGGATGCCACTCCTGTTTGCCTTTCCCGCAGGACAGGCTCAGGGTGCACGTGTCTCCAGTGTGTGTGTGTGTGTGTGTGTGTGTGTGTGTGTGTGTGTGTGTGTGTGTATGTGTGTGTGTGTGTGTGTGGTGGAGGACAGCAATGATAAAAGAGGAACACTGTCCTGAGGAGAGCCAGCAGCTTCTTGGACATAGAGTTAGGTGTCAGCCTGCCCCCACAACCATCTTGGGAGCCCCTCAATGTGCAAGGGAGTGGGAGACTATGAGAACCCTACCAGGGTGTGTTGGATTCCGGGAAAGGAGGACAGCCGGAGTGATCAGGAGGCAGCAGGGTCCATCTGCTGAGGGACCCGTCAGCAGCTAGCAGGCTTGTGGGTGGGGCCATTCCAGTAGGTGGGCAGGGCATCCAGAACGTGGGCGGGGTCAAGTGGAAAAGGGAATTGACTAATTGCTTTAGAGACTGAAAATAGGGTCAGACATGGTGAGATACAACACTTTTCCACAAATTCTCTTCTAGGGAAATACATTTTTGATCATTCTGTTAGCCATTTACTGGTAACGAGCAATGTAAAATAAATGACCATGGGCCTGCTGTGGGGGCAGGCTTGAGGGGTGGGAAATAGAG
This sequence comes from Sorex araneus, assembly GCF_027595985.1. NCBI lineage: Eukaryota > Metazoa > Chordata > Mammalia > Eulipotyphla > Soricidae > Sorex > Sorex araneus. Next base: position 45,812,792 of record NC_073306.1, on the reverse strand, counting down.
ACAAAGGTGTAGGGAAGCTGACGGTGTTGGTGGGATTGGTGTTGGGAAATTGAATGCCTGTAACAAAGCATCATGAACAACGTTGTAAACCACAATGTTTAAATAAAGTGGGAAAAAATTAAAAAGGAAACAGAGAAAATATGGTCACAGTGTCCAGACAGGTGAATGCTGGTCAGGAAGGAGGAAGGCTCACTGGTAACCCGGTGGGGGTGCTGAGCCTGGAACTTGCCTCTGCAAAACTCGGTCCGGTCTCCCTCCACCACAGGCTTTTGCGTCCCCTCCACTCTGCCCTTGTTCCCCCACCCACTGCTCGGCAACTCCCTCACACCTGTGTGCTCACCTGTTCCCATCTCCCCTGTGCAAGCCTGGTAGGAGTGGGGCAAAACAGGTTTGTCTCAATTATGCTGTGCCTCTGTGCCCCCAGATAGGCACGTAATGGCATTGGTATTTGTTAGTGAATGGGTGAGGAAAAGAATAAGTTACAGTTTGGAGGAATGATAAGAAAGCAAATGTATGATGAGGGCAATTTCTACTTCCATATCTATCTCTGGGTATTGTTTCTCTAAGAAACCATCTTGGGAAATAATGGTATTCTATGACCTAATTGATGAGATGGATTTAATAGATATATACAGACATTTCCTAAGAGAACTGAGCACGCATTATTCTCAAGGGCACTGGAGCCTGCTCAAAGATACATCATTTCTTGAGACACAGAAGAAATCTTAATAAATATGCACATATTGAAATTATATCAAGCGCCTTTTCCAATCACAATATATGAGACTAGAAATCAACAACAAAATGAAAAAAGGGCAACCTCAAACATGAGAAAACTAAACAACGTGCTCCTGAAAAAAACTCTTGGGTCAATAAAGAAATCAAAAGAGAAATAAAAAGTTTATCTGGAGAACAATAAAAACAAAAAGAGTAAGGATCAGATCTTGGGGGATGCCACAAAAGCAATATTAAGAGGGAAGTTCATCACAATAGCACCACAACAATAAACAAGAAAAGTCTCTAACAGTTTATTATTATGCCTGGAGGAACTAGAAAAGTAGGAACAAATAGAATTAAAATCAGCAGAAAGAAGGAAATATAAAAAAAAAGAATGAAAATACATGAAATAGAAATCAAAGGGATGATACAAAATATTAATAAAACCAAATGTTAGTTATTTGAGAGGGTCAGTCACATTGATAACCCCCTTACTAGGCTCACTAAGAAAAAAATAGAGAAAAGCGTCCTAATAAAATGAATCTGTAATGAAAGAGGCAAGGTTACAACTGATATTATAGAAATGTAAAGGACGTAAGATAATAGTATGATGTGCTTTATGTGAACAATTTGGACATGTTGGAAGAACAAAATTTTAGAATCACATAACCTTCCAATTTTGAAGAAATAGGTTACTTGAACAGACCAATCCCAAGTACAAAAAACTGGAACAGTAATTAAGAATAAAGTCCAGGCTTAATTTGTGATTTTTACAAAACTCTCAAAGAGGAATTAATAGCATCCTGCATTTCCAAAATATTATAGAGGAAGTAACACTTCTGAACACATTTCGAGGCCAATATCACTTCAATCCTCAAAGCAGAAGAAGACAGCATGAGAAAAGAAAACATCAGATCAATATCTCTGAAGAACACAAATGCAAGAATCCTCAATATGATCTTGGCAAATAGAATCCAAATTGCATCAAGAGAATAATTCATCATGACCAAATGGGATTCATCTCAGGGCTGTAAGGATAGTTCAATATAGGTAAATCAATTAATGTAATGCGGTGAAGTAGCAACAACAAAAAGATTAGAATTACGCAAACATATCAATTGATGTTGAGAACAGATTTGACAAGACTTGATATGCAGTTATAACAAAACACTCAATAAATGGAGAGAGGATATTTGAACATAACAAAGATCATACATGATAAACCCACAGCCAGCATCATGCTCAGTGCTGAAAAACAAAGAGCTTTCCCCCAAAGATCTGGAAAAAGATAAGGATGCCCATTGTCAACACTACTTTTCAATATAGTTTCTATGAGATTCACACAGCAAGCAATAACGGGGAGATGAGAAATAAGTGGAGTGAGCCCTGCTATTGTCCTGTATGCTGGTTCTGTAATTTTCCAGGCAATAGGGCAGGGAGGAGGAGTCAGATGTAGTTCAGAGCTAAGCCATGAGGAGGTAGTACTGAGATTTCAGAAGGCCAAAAGAGCAGAAGTTCACTGGCCCAAGAGGAGAGTCACACCTGGAGGCAAAGAACACAGGAGTTCCTCACTCCAGAAGTGGAAAAAAATTTAACCTTAGACTGAGAAATTCTCTGGTCCCACCTACAAAATCTTTAAATCAAGACCCTGTGGATCACCTCGTTTCTAAGTAATTTACCTGCATTTCAGAACAAGCTCAGGAATCTTTATGGGAAAATAAAAATACCCAGCATTCACCAAGGTAAAATTCACAAAGCCTGGCGTAGAAAGCTGGAGTGACTATAGCAACATCAAAAGAGGCTTTAGAACAAATAATATGACTTGATATAAAGGAGATTATAAGTTAATTCATCAAGAGGACATAGCAATTCTAAATGTTTATGTACCGAATAACAACACTTCAAAGTACATGAAACAAAATCGGATAGAACAGCAAGATGAAATAGACAAATATACAGTGGTAATCAGACATCTCAACACCCCTTTCTCAGTAGTTGATAGAAGAAGCAGAGAGAAAACTATAAAGGAGATAGAGGACTGATCAACACTGCCAAGTGTGTTGGCCTAAGAGTACAGATCTCACCTCTCTATAATAGCAGAGTATGTACTCTTTCATATTTATACCTACACATGTGGGGAGGGGATATTTTGGGTTATAAAATAAATCTCGGTTAATGTAAAGGGTTCAAGAGGTATAGAGCACTTTCTCTGACCATAACAGAAATGCATTTGAAATCAGCAATTTAATGGAAAGATTTCTTTAGCATCAGAGAGGCCTCTGAAAAAAAAATCTCCAAATATTTTTGAAACCGTGAAACACTTCTAAGTAACTCATGTGTTAAAGAATCCATCAAAAAGGGAATTAGAAAGTATTTTTTCATGGAAAGAAAATGGAAACCTCAACATATCAAAAATCGGTGGGATGTCACTAAAGCAGTTCTTAGGGGAAATTTATAGCACTAAATGCCTGCATTAGAAGGAAAAAGTGTCTCAAAACAGTGACCTGAGCTTTTACTTTAAGAAGCTAGAAACAGCAAAGAAAATTCAATCCAGTGTGGGCAACAGAGAGGAAATAAGGATCAGAGTAGAAATCAGTGGAAAAAAGCAGTGAAGAAAATAAATGAAAGCAGAACTGTTTCTTTAAGAAGATCAATAAAATTGATAAACCTCTAGCCACACTGATTGGGGATGGGAAAGTGAGAAGGTGTCAGTTACCAATATCAAGAATGAGACAAATGACATAGATTTTACATTAATTATTTGGAATTCTTCTGCAAGTGAAATCTGTCTTTTCCCATTCATCCATTTATTCATTGTATCAATATGGACTCATAAATAATTAATTTTCTCCTTTGGGTTATAATCCAATAGTATTACGGTACTATAATCAAATACTTAGTTTTATTGCCTGTTTAATTTTACTATTGGTAATAGTCTTCAGTTGGTCCTTGTTTATTTTTGACATTTGTCCATCATAGTGTTTAATTTGGTTATCTGTTTGTTTTTTTTCTAGTGCTTTTATACAATCTGGCATTATTAAGATATGCCTGGTTCATCTTGTAATTTTCCTGCCCTAGTCCTAGAATCAGGCTTTTCTCCCATGAGCTCTCTCTTTTTTCTGTTGGAGAATAATATGAGAAACCAAGCTTTGGGCACTAGAATTCTACAGGGCCTTGTTAGCTCACAGAGCAGGATCCACGGCTGTGGCACTAACCCACGAGTACCCCTGCATATGTAAGTATTTCTAACGCAAACATCTCCATTCATCTAAGTGGTTTGTACTGAGATCTCCAGCCTGTTAGCACATGGATCAGTTTAGCCTCCTTCCCTCGTCTGCCATGTCTCCCACCCCAGCAGGGAGAAGGCCAATTCTCACAATCTGTCATTCACACACTATTGTTCAGTCCCCGGGTATCGATGTAGTGACTTTTGAGTGGTTAACCCAGATGCCCCGGAAAACAACTCTATCACCTAGAGTACAGGGCTTATGTGCAATCTTGCCTTTTGTCTCAGGCTCCAAAGTTGTCTGGTCAGCATCTTACACCTCCACCTGATTTACTGAGCCTGTTTGCAATACCCTTTAAGCGGCTGGGGAAAGCCATGCCAGGTGGTGCTTCTGGGGTCTCACCAGTGAAATTTTGGGCAAATTGGTAGGGTATTCAATGCAAGGGCCTGAGCATGTGGTGCTGCGTAGGCCCTGGCATTCTGGGGATAGTCAGCCCCCCACCCTCGACCTCAGGGGATGCGTGGACCTCCAGCGCTGCACCTGATGATGCTTGGGGGACCATGCGGTGCCAAAGACTCAACCTGTGCCCAGTACATGCCTAACAGCTGTCCTAGCACCAGCACCTACATGTGAGATCCTTAATAATTGTCTCCCAAAATCCTCTGACCTAAAGGATTTCTAAAACTCTGCACAGTGAGGCATACCCCTCACTGGAAAACTCAAGGGTTCAGGCCATGAGTGGCATTACTTAGCATTACACTTGACAGTTTATATCCCTGTAAAACAAAGCCCTCTGTCCGCCACCTTGTCCCTCCTCCGTGCTCCCCAGGTCACTGTGGCTGCCATGTGGCCTCTTCTAGAACCTCCATGACTCACCTTTCCCGATGGCCTCCCCTCCCTTCCCTTCCCTGAGGTCAGTCCTGTCTTCACCTGGTTCGAGTGTTCTCTCCTGTTGTCCCTGAGTGCCCTGACAGGACACTGTGGGGACAAGCAGGGCTCTGAAGCCCCCACAGCCACAATCTGGGAATCCCCAAATACCTCTCGCTAGCAGGATGCCCTTGGTGACACACACAGCACATGCTGGGCCCCTCTGGGCGCAAGAGTCTCAAGTGCCCAGTGCTCAGCCCGAAGGTGACTAGGTGACGGTCACAGGCCACCCCCCATCACTCCCACCCATTTGCTCCCCCATCCTCACTCCTCCCACTTTGTCTCCCTGGGGTCTGCAGAGCCCCTCCTGTCCTTCTCCCACTAAACAAACAGCCTCCCTTCAAAAGCCATCTGGGAGGATGGATGGCACCGGGCACTTGACATGCGTGTTCAGGGAGCAGAGCCCAGAACTGGAAGCACAGCACTTAGGGATCCGTCTCAGTACTTAGATCTTGGAGTTCTGGCTGGGGGCGATGGGGCTCCTGGGCACAAGTCCAGCCCTCACCCTGCCTGGGGGTCTGGCCGTGTTCTGGCCTGTGTCTGGGGGTGGGTTATCCACCCCCAGGTCTCTGGCTGCTTCCTTCCCTCTTTACCAGGGTGAGGGGTGGGGAATAATGTGGGGAGTGGAGGGTATATAGGTACCTGGGGAGGGTCTCAGGCTCTCCAAGGCAGAGAGGGGGCATGGGATATCTGGGGAAGGTCCCGGGATACCCAAGACAGAGAGGGGGTGTGGGGTATCTGGGGAGGGTCCCAAGATACCCAAGACAGAGAGGGGGCATGGGGTATCTGGGGAAGGTCCCGGGCTCCCCAAGACAGAGAGGGGGGCATAGGGTATCTGGGGAAGGTCCTGGGATACCCAAGACAGAGAGGGGATATGGGGTATCTGGGAAGGGTCCCGGGCTCCCCAAGGCAGAGGAGGCTGTGGGGTCCCTGTTGGGAGAGCCGTGTGCGCACTGGTTGGTGGATGGCCCTGGGTGGGTGAGGAACTTCCCGTTCCTGGAGGTGTGCCCAGAGGGACTGAGCACTCTGCAGAGGGGTCATGAGGAGCGAGCCCCGTGAGCTCGAGAGACTTGGCTGCCTCTCAGGGCATCAGAGGAGCCTGGGTCCATGTGGACATGGCAGCAGGCACACCCTCCCCCATTGCATCTGGGCGGAGCCTGTCAGGAAGGAGCATCCCCAGGGAGTATTGCTGAGGTGGGCACTGTAAGACCTATGCAGAAGCCCTCAGGCCTCCCACAGGACTTTTCTCAGCCTAAAGTCCCGGGTCCCCTGACCCCCAACCTTGCAGCCCCAGCAGCCTATTTCTAACCACAAAGGCACCCAGTGCAGGGACTTTGCTCTTCTCATCTCTGCTTGCATAGCATGAGTGCGGGGTGGGGGAGGACGGTGCAGAGGGAGGTGGAGGGAGGAGCATGCAGGCTGTTCCAGAGGTCCTCAGTGGTCTGCTCTGGGTTCTGCAGCTCCCATGCCCCGCCGTGCCCCGCCCCCCAGGCATTGGGCAACAAGACTGATTCTGTAACCCTCCTTCTCCCAGCCCCTTCACCTTGCTCCCTGCTGTGTGCTCGCCCACACCCCTCACAGCTCTGCTGTCCAGTGCAGGCCTGGTGCTCACCTCCTTCAGAAGGGCAAGCCACGGCCCTCAGCACCACCCCGAGTTGCTCATTCCCCCTGACATCCCAAGACCTGCTCCAGGCTGGGCTGGGGCTGCAACCAAGAGTTGCAACTTGTACCGCTGGTCACAGCAGGTCTTCCAGGGTGGAACAGAGAGTCGACATCTGGACCCAACCCTGGGGCTGGCACCTCTTTCCCTCTGCCACCTACCCTGGCTGCATCAGCTTAGGCTGGCCCCTGGGTTCTCTAGGACAGGTGGGTTTGCTCCGGGTAAGTGGCCCAGTTTTTGACTCTAAGATGTGATCTCCAGGAAGACAGTGAGCGGGGAGAAGGGCGATGTTTCCAGACACCAGAGCCTGGTAGGGATCAGTGACATCCACTGCAGTGAGGTCTCCATGGGGAAGAAAACCCTGGGACCCTGGGAAAGGACGCTCCTGTCCCCAGGAGGTGAGTCACAGAGCCTGAGAGGTCCCTGGTGGGTCTAGAACTCGCCCAGTCCAGACACTCCTGTCTGCTGTGTTACCCTTGGGGCTGGGCTGGGCTGGGTGTGCAGCTTCTGGTGACAGCAGAGCCCCTGCTTTGCCCAGGAGGACTGGAACAGACAGACACGCTCACTGCATCACCACCTGGTCCTGTCTAGGCTTTGAGGATGTCCCCAGTTCTGCTCCACTGTGTGAGGGTCGTTCTCCACAGAGGCTCTGCCCTGTCACTGGGCCAGCGTCTCAGCATGCTTTACAGCCGATGAGCATGTTTCAAGTCTGGGGCCTGAAGAGATAGTACAGGGGTAAAGGCACTTTCCTGGCACCCCACCGGCCCCTGTTCAATCCCTGGTACTACATAAAATCCCCTGAGTACCACGGAGAGTGACTCCTGAGCACAGAGCCAAGAGTAGAACCTTGGGCACCACCGGGTGTGGGTCCAAAACAAAACAAAAATGTAAAGTCTGAAAAAAAGTCCTGAGTTTGAAAAACAAGCATCAAGTGTAATTTTGAGATGGGTGCATGTTATTTAAAAATATTTTTAAATGGCCTCATAGTGCGATACACAGTTGCAAAGTTGTTCATGATTAGATTTCAGTCATATAATGTTCCTACAACCATCCCTTCCACAGTGTAGGAATGGAGAAGTTCCTGGCGGGGGTCTAAGAACGCGCCCAGTCCAGACGCTCCCGTCTGCTGCGTGACCCCTTCTGATCTTTGGGCCAGGGTCTGGCCTGGATGTGCAGCTTCCAGTGACAGCAGGAGCCCTATCTTGTCCATTGAGGACTGGAACAGACAGACACACTCACTGCATCACCAGGGGGTACCACCACCACTGTGCCCAGGTCCCCTTCTGCGGAGATGGTACATGTTTAACTGAAAGCCTCCCATCCAATGGCATGGCAGCCACGGTCTGCTCCCCTTAACGCCTAGCTAAGTACATTTGATTTAATATGGGATCTGATCCGAATACCTCTGGTCTGTTGGAAGGAGTTTCTAACTTGGCCTTGGTCTTATGAGAAGGGTGAGTGGTGGGGTGGGGGGCAAAGGGAAGCCAGGACCAGCTGAGAAGGGGTGGTGGGAGCAAAAGAGCAGGGCAGGGAGGGTCGGGTTGCCTAAGGAGCAGGGACCAGCTTCCGTGTCTGCAGCAAAGAGAGGGGGGCTGGGCGGGAAGGAGGGGGGTTGGAACCCCATTCTTTCCCCCAGCCTCTTTCCTTTTTAGTCCTTCTTCCCCATCATTCTCCCTCCTTAGTGTTGGGCACCAGTGGGGCGGCAAGCCAGCCTTGGTCTCCCCACTGACCTTTTGGATCTGGCTCCAAAGACCTGGTCCTATGAACGTCACTCAAAAAAAAAAAAGTTGGTTAAATGCATGTGTTCACTTTAACCGATTTATTCATGTTTTTAAAAACAATGGAACCAGGATTGTTGTTTGATCCATGCCTGGATCCTCCCACCAGCACCCCAGCCCCAACCCGAGCCTCGATTTCGTGCACACAGCTTCAGCATCAGGAGTGGGGGAAGGACAGGGGAGAGGAGGAAGCGGGCAATGCCAAGGCAGGCCAGTTTAAGCGAAAGTCTAGAAAGCAGCCCGTGTCTTCTCTCTCTCCCAGACCAATACTTCAGCCGAAACAGACTGTGACCCCGAAGGGAGAAGACAGCAGTTGGGAGCCAAATTCGGGAATTACACCCATTTTTCCTGCTCAGTCAGAGCCTTGGGGCGGTGGCGGAGTCGTGAGACACCCCGGCTCCCAGACTGTGGCGCCTTCTCAGCCCCCGAGGCTGCCGTGGAGAAGTGATTGGGGCCGGGTATTCAGTCAGTGCCACGGCAGCTGGGCAGCCTCCTTCACTCCTCACTCAGGCAGGTGAGGGCTGCGGGCACTCACGGAGTTGCCCAGGGTGGAGGGGGCGCACCCCAAGGAGCCACGGCCCCTAGCGCTGATGCTCCCGTTTGGGGATGCTCTGAATTCCCACCAACCCACTGGCCCTGTTCACACGCCCCCCCCCCACCCCATAGCCTCGAGGTTGCTCACTCCCAGCCCTGGAGGTCGTGACTTCAGGGCCAAGGTCGCCTCCTTCTCCAGGCTGGCTTGGGGAAGTGGTGTCCCTGCTACCCGGGGCCAATGGCAGCTGCTTCTCTCCAGGAAAAAGCAGGATACAATAGACATGGGACCAAGAGGCTCAGGGAGAAGAGAGAGACCAGGAGATGATCCTTGTATAAAAGTAAACGGCTGCTTGGGTGGTGACCCGGCCTCAGAGGCGGCTCGGCTGAACTGGCGCTGGTGATGAATAAATCCATTTCTCCCCATTCCTCTGAGTGTGCCTTTGCCTCTTCCCTTTCCCTTTCCCCCACAAAAGGGGGAGCCAAGACCGGCTGAGCCCCGGGGCCTTGTGCACACACGACATGCAGCTGGACCCTGAGTCATCACAGCTATACACCCCAGCTGTTCTTGAGCTAACGGTCTATGAGCCAAGAGTGTTAGGGTCTATACCGTGACGGCAAATCTAAAGCCGTAATTGTAAGCATCTGAGATTATGGCTCTGAGATTCTGCGTCCACATGTCACCTGTAACACGGGCTTGGGTGTGTTGTTTGCCTTGAATCAGGATAAGGAATTCCTTCCATTCACACAGGAAGGCTTACTATGTTTCCAAAGGTCCAGGTGTTTTTTTTTTTTCTCTTCTCAGGCCCCAGAGGTAGAGGGGAGTTTGGGGGACAGGACAGGGAGTGGAGGGTGCAAAATCTTTGCTTTTGAGGGTCCATTAACAGAGAGTTCTCCAAGGTTCTGAGGCCAATAAAGGGGCAGTGAGGGGTCTTCAGGGGCATTATTCCAGAGTGAGTTGCCAGGGATCCCTTGCGGTTCCAGGGGTAGTGGGAGAGGAAGGCCAGGCGGGCTCAGTCCTGGAGGTGGCCCTGAGAACAGGTGGCTCTCACACGCTGTGGCATCTCCTCCAGAGCCTGGCAGACCCCTCTGCGCATCTGTCCTGTGTAAGAGGGGCCCCTCCAGTCAGGGCCATGCTTACTGCTTAGACCCGAGGAGGGTCCAGGCTCTGGAGCCATCCAGAGGCTGGAGTCAGCTCTACCCACCGTGAGCCTAACGCCTGGAGCCCTGACCTCCACCTCCCATGGCCCTCTCTCAAAAGCCTGCAGGATTGGCCACAGAATTCATACTGGAGAGTATTTAGAATGTGTCAGCTGACAGGAACTCTCACTTGATGTTTGCTGTGGCCGTTTATGCAATCCCACAACTGGTGCACCTGGTCTTGCATAAAGTGACTTAGGCAGATCCCCAGATCCTTCCAGCTTTGTCCCCTGGCTCCATTCAAAGACCCACTTCTTCAGTTCCATGGGGGTCCCCTCTTCCTCTTTCTTACCTACAGCGTCTACCTTTCCCTGTGAACTCTTACTCTGCCTGGATGGGTCAGCTTAGGTGCTGTTTCCTCCAGGAAGCCGGGTCAGATTTGCTTCCCTCCCCTGCTCCCCGCTGCCCTGCCTGTTGTCAAACCTTCCCTGTCAGGAGCACTGTCCTTGGCAAGTCTCTCGGCTGTCATTACTGCTCCCAGGGCCATCCTGTGCTGGCTTCGCTCCTGCCCCTGGTCCCAGGTTCCACCTGGCACAGGGAGTCAGGACTGATCAGCGCAGACAGATGAGTGAGGCCCAGGCCAGGTACTCCTGCTCCTGATCCGGAAGAGCCTCATTGTCCCCGTGAGGCCTGGTGCCACCTCCTGGGTGGGCAAAATCCCTTAAAAGCTGGTGACTTTGGAGCTGGCTGGGTCGAGGAAGGTATTCTGAGATCATGGGTTCGGGGGTTCTGAAGCCTGCTCCCTTACAGATAAGAGCTTGGATAGGAATTAGGTTCTTAAGGGAGACCCCGACTGCCCCCAGGCTCTCTCTTCAGAGGGAGCTCCCTTGGGACTCCTGGGCTGGCCCCTAGGCCAAGGACAGACCTGCCTCACCCTTCAGAGTGGACACTGCGCGCAGTGCCGCCTATGGCCTGGAGGTGGCGCAGCCGGCTGTCACAAGTGTGGCCTGGCCCAGGGCAGCCCAGAGCCCTTGGGTGTGGTGGGGGGAGAGATCCTGGGGTTAGCTGAGGGGGAGAGGAGAAGAAAGGGGAGAGGCGCAAGAATGGAGGAATGGAGAGGTGCAGAGGAGGAAGGGGGAGAAAATTCTAGTGTGGAAGGGGGAGTGAAGAGGGAGGCGCCTTCCCGTTCAGGGACGGCAGGGCTCAGGCTACTGGAGCCCAGGCCCAGCCCTGGCTAAGGAGGTGTCACTTCCTCCCTCTCTCGGCCTCGGAAACCACAGGCCCGGCACACCCCATCCGCACCCCCAGTCCTGACCTCAGCTCTGCACCCACCTGGCCCAGGAGCGGCTGCCTTCTCACCCCTACCCGCACCCCAGCGCTCTGCAGGGGCGGCGCCAAGAGCCCCCACCATCTCCCCTCCTGCCCTTTCTGCAGGTGCCAGCACCCCCACCCCACACCCCCAGGGCCTCCCTGACCTCAGGGCCAAGGCCCTCCCCAGGCTCCCAATTCTCAATTCAGCCCCATCAGTTGCTCCCTCATTTTGGCCCTGACCTGTCTGAGTTCTGAGGGCCTTGGTTTCCTCAGGGCAGGAGCCCCTGAGCCCATGGTCTGTCCCCCTACGTCCCTCCTCAGGGTCCCCCAAGCCAGGTAGACGCAGGTAGGAGAGGAAGGCCTGGAGGAGGGGACCACAGCCCCTAGGTGTGGGGGCACCTGGGCCACAGCCCTGCAGGCTGGGTCCAGCCCCCTGGAATGTGGCACACTGACACCCTCCTGAAGCCAGTTGGCCACTTTGTCCATCAAGAAGTTCCTTTTCACTGCTGGACTCAGGGTTCTGGAAACATAAGCAGGAGACTCTGTTCTAATAGTGGGAAGGGGATGAATGTGGGGTGTCGGGCTGGGTGTGGGGTGTTTGGGAGTGGTGTGGGGTGTCTGGGCCTGGTGTGAGGTGTCTGGGGCTGGCGTGCGGTGTCTGGGGCTGGTGTGGGGTGTCTGGGGCTGAGTGTGGGGTCTCTGACTTCTTCAATCATGCGAGGAGAGAGAGGAACACACACATGCGACATACTCATACACACACTCACACAGACACTCATTCACACTCATATGCATACTTACACATACACACATGCTCAGACATATATAGACAAATACACAAAAACACATACACACTTACACAGATTCCATTCACACAGGGACACATAGTCACATACTTATACATATATACATACACACATTCACACACATACATATACATACTCATGCATGCTCACACATGTACACATACACAATACATACTCACACAGACACACAGATACACATTCACACATAGGCAGATATATATGTGTATTTATATATGTGTATATATATATACCCATACTCACATAAACACATAGACACACTCATACACAAACATACAGACACACATGCATGCACATACAGACTCATGCATATCCACATCTACACAGACACAGGCACACACACTCACCTTTGTGAGAAGTGAGGCCGACAGCTTCAAAACCATTGGCAGAGAGCAAGATGGAAACTGACAGCCTGACTCAATCAAATCCAGCCTCCGGAGAGTGACCGCTCTGGGTCAGTGAGAGCCTCACTTCCAGTCCGACCCTGTCTCCAGAACAACCCTGGCTACTAGCCAGCCTCCACACTCCAGAATCAAGGTGCTAGAACTCAGTTAGCAAGACATAACTACCAGGCACCCCAAAATGACACTTTTTTCATTTTAGAACTCATGTTGGACACCCCTTTCTCCAGGAAGTCATTCTTGATTGTCAGGCCAGGAAGATGTATTTCTTGTCCAGAGTCTCCTCTGAATTCCCTGTCGCTCCACACAATCAGCATTTATTTGCCTGTCTTCCTACTGGACCTGGGTTCCATGAGGACAGGTGTCAGGACCAACTCGACTCCCAGGATCCGTGCATAGCAGGTATGAAGGAAGGGATAGGCTCGGGGCCCCCATGTTCTCCCCCTCCACACCGGAAAGCCCTTCCCTCTCTGGTGCAGCTGCATTCTTGCCCTGATTCTCTGCTACCAGAAAAATATCTCTGTTGCCTGGCTCATCTCCTCTGTTGCCCCAGGGACATGCACAGATGGGCAGGTGCCATTGAAATTACAAACCCACAGCCCCCATTCAGTCATTTTTCCAGCTGCGTGACCTTCAAGAAGCTGCCCTGGCTGCCTTGGGCTCCAGTATTTTCTCCTCTCTGGGAGAGCGTTTGCAAGTTCAGGCAGAGCGATGGAATAAACTGCACGATCAACTCCTTGGCATGCCAGAGGTGCTGGAGCAAAGCGGGAGGGCTGGGGTGCTGCAGTCCCAGTTCTGGAGGGACAGGAACTGTCAGCAGTGCCTGCCAAAGTGACATCTGAGCCTCAGCCCTGGCAGTGACATGGACAGGGCCAAAGACAGGGCTCTGGGCACTGCTGAGCCTGAAAGGGCCGGGAGAGGGACTTGGGAGAAGAACAAAGCAACTGCTTTCTGTAGGGGAGTAACTGATACTCTCTCAGCCAGCTTGGCATCAGACCAGCCCCGGGAAGCTGCCTGGGAATGGGGCAACTGAGGCCGCTGCAAAGGACTCTGGGTCATGGGGTGGGGAGTGGCACTGATGCCATCCTGAACTCTCACCGTTGATGCTATATGTGGAGCACCAGCATGAGAGAAAATGCATCCACAGGTCCCCTGCCAGCCTGCTCAGGCGGGCTTGCTTCCTCATTCTCAAACCCACACAGCAGGTCAGTGCCCTGCCTGCTCCGGCACAGAGCGGCGCCATGCCAGTGTCTGGCAGACCCCGTGCTGCATCTGCAGGTAGCAGTCTTGGCAATGCAGGTCTCTCAGCCCCTTCTCTCTCCAGGATTTGCTGTTTGGGGTCCTTGGAGAAGCCCTCGGGTAAATATTAATAATGTGCCTTTGTGTACATTGGCTGGGAAGGAGAATGAATCATGTCTTGCCTCCCTCTTGGGCTCAGAATCTTAACTAAAAATATGCTGGATCTCTGGGCAGCTTTGGCAGGCCTGCTGGAAGGGGCTGAAGCAGCAGCTGGAAAGAGCTGTCTCCGGATGCCCAGCGGCCTGGGACCCCAGCATCACAGAATTAGGCCTAAACTTTCCTGATTAGCACCAAGAGGTGTAGGTTCACATCCTGGCTCCGGTACGGCTTCACTGGATGACTTTGTCTCTAACTCTAGGGGTGAGGGCTGGCATCTGTCCTCTCCAGCAGGCTGGACCCTTGCAAGTGTGGCTTATTTATGGCCCCACTGCTGTGTGGCCAGTTCTCCAGCACCATTCTTTCTGCATGGAAAGAGACCAGGAATATTCAGGAGGGAGACAAATCAAACTCCAGGTTGCCAAAGGGGGAACCCACCCCAAGAAGAGAGGTGGAAGCAACAGCCTTCACACTCCAGCTTGTTGGTCCCTGTTTGTGACTTGTCTTCCATCTGCTGCAGTGCCTGATCTTGAGACCATGAATGTCTGCACTCGGCCATTCAGCATCTCCTGTCCAGAGCAGAGAGACTCCTAGGTTTGTCTTATGAAGTCACCTCCTCCTGATCACCTGAACCCCCTTCCTCTCTCCCTGATACCCCAGACCTCAATCCCAGTCCTTAGCACAGGCTGTGAACCCAGGGTTTGTCTCATTAACTTTGGAATTTGCAGTCCTGTAAATTCTCCATATGTACGTAATTAAATTTGACTTTTCTCTTGCTGATCTGCCTGATGTTAGTTTGTTTGCTTTTCTAGGCCAAAAAGCACCCAGACAGAGGGAGGATTTTCCCTGTTCCTTGACACCTGGCTATCTCAGGGAGCAACTGGGTCCTACCCACTTAGCTCTCCTCTCCCTCTGCCTCGACTTCCCTCCTCTCTTCTCTCCCCCCCTCACATAGCCACTGAAACACACGCTCATACCACACATACACAACATGCAGACATTCACACTGCAGGTAGACACACACAGACACTCATAAACCCCCAATGCACATTTATACCACACATAGACATACACACATGCTCACCACCACTGCCACACCACACACAGACATACACACACACACACATACACACACACACTTACCCCCCTGCTTCCTCCTCCCCCCACATTCACACCATATATACCCAGAGCCCTTATTTCTGCTCCTCAGAGGCCAGGCCTGGGCTGGATCCATAAGGAGAGTGAGCCTGAGGGGGTGGGTGGGGTCCAGGCTCACTCTCCTGACAGCCCAGGGCTTGGCCTTTGTAGGAGCAGAAGTTGTATGTGTATGTGTGTGTGTGTGTGTTGGGGGGGGAGAGGGTGGTGTGCATGCTGCACCTTGAATTCTGAAAGGTACCTTGAGACTCAGGAGGCACCCCCAACTCTCATTTTTTTGCCCTTCCTCTTTTGAAGAGGTTACCTGCCCTCACTTTTGCCCAACAGTCTAGTCTGTCTTGCCAGGGTTACTAATAACCTTCCTGGCTCTCTACCTCATGGACACGGCTCTGGCCTGTGGCCATCCCCGACTCCTGGCTTCTCACCCAGAGACCCAGAGATCACAGCCTCTTTGTGGGAACGTTGCTCTCTTAGCTGTGTGACACAGGCCACATATCTGCTTGCTTCTTGCTTCACAGGCCAAGAACCACTGAGGGATAGTTCTAGCATGCCATACAAGTCAGATGGGCCCAGGGTATAATAGACAGCAGAGTGAGGGAGAGGGAGAGAATGAGGGAAAGGGCTGAGGTACATCATCACCTCCTCTCTGGCAGGCCCTGACACGCCATGCCCCTTTCCATTCCTCTGTGTCTGGAGAGTGGCTGCTCTGCTGTCCTGGGAGGTCAGGCTCCGATGCACCTTCTGTTGAAAGATAGAGACCCCAAGGGGGCACCATGACAGGCTCAGGGAAGTACTTGGTCTGACTAGGCCCAAGGTTTGTTTCTCTAAACTTGAGTTGCAGTTTCCCTGAAAAGTGACAGGATCAGTAGAACAACTAATCAGACATGATGCCAACTAGAATATCTAATCCAACCAGACCAGGGGTCAATTGTTCCGGGCCACTGCCTAGCACCTGCCTGGCTCAGCAGCGGGCAGCTGACCCTAGCCCATACCCAATCAGAATTTACCAAGTAATGGAAAGTCCCTTAGACTGTTGCCAATGGAAAGCCCCTGGTATGTAATACTGCTCTAAAAACCCTTTTGGGCTCAGGGCCGCTCGCTGCAAGGATGCCTCTGTGTCAGTGAGCTGCATGGAGGCCTTACCTCAGGCTAGTCCTAGCTCGAGCTAGTCAACAAAGATCCTCTTGCACTTGCATTGGAGTCAGCTCCTTGGTGGTCTTTTTGGAAACTTAGTCAAGGGCTAACACTGTGACTCTTATGTGACTCAGTTGACACCCCCCTATCCCTTTTCTCCCACCAGCTCGAAGCTCTAGGCAGGGACATAAGGTCTGGCGTGTGGGAGATGTCTGGTAAAGAATGAAAGAGACCAGAGTTTTCAGCTCAGGGTCTGGGTCCAGCTGAAGTGTCCTCTCCCGTGGGACCTACTCTTGGAGGCAGAGTTGCCTTCCCAACACACACATACATACAAATACATACATATTCACTCATAGACCTGCCTAGACACATGCACAAAGACTCCATGGTCAGGTCTGGGTAGGGACCACCTCCAAGGATTTAGATCCTTTAATTAAAAAATTTGGGGGGTGTGGGGTCATATCTGGCCCTGTGCTCAGGCATCACTCCTGGCAGAGCTTGGAGGACCCTATGCAGAGGTAGGTGTCATCAAATCTGGACCAGCTGAGTTCTAAACATGCACCTTACCTCCTAAGAGGGGCTGAAGGATTTCTCTCTCTCTCTCTCTCTCTCTCTCTCTCTCTCTCTCTCGTGTTTGGGGTGTGCCACTCACATGTGGCAGTGCTCAGGGGTTCTTCCGGGCTCTGCACTCAGGAATTATACCTAACAGTGCTTGGGGACCATATGGGATGCTGGGGATAGAACTGGGTCAGCCATGTGCAAGGCAAGCACTCTGCCCACTGTTCTATCGCTCCAACCGCAAGGCATATCTCTCATCCCTTCTTCCCTGAGACTCTGGCTGACCTTCCCCTATGACCTCCATCTGATGCTCCCTCCAGCACCAGGGAACTTGCTTGACCATGCACAGGTGCAGTGTTCAGTGTAGGGTCCTGAACGCACCCCAGGCGCCACCTTCATGTGGGGAAGGAGAGTAAGTGGGCTACTTCCTGAACACCTCATCTTCCAGAGGGTGCTTTTCTCTGCATGGATCTTCAGAGGCCCCTGTGGGACAGAGCTCCATTGCCCACAGAGGTCACCAGACAGGGACACATCCTTGACTGGCTTGTCTTCATCCCGATGTCCTGTTTGCCTTTCCCCCACTGCACTCCCTGCAATCATCTCCCAAAGGGACTATCAGAACCCATACCGTTTTCCGGGCCTGCCCAGTGGCACTCACTCTGTGCTAGCTGCTCACCCCTGACCTCCACGCTGGGCGCTTTCTCCTCTGCTCTCTGTAGTCATTCTGTGTGGGATACAGGCATCTGAGCAGCCAGACTCTGATGATCTCGGTATTCTGTCACCTAGCACACCACTCTGGCCACAGGCAGTTATTAAATGTTTGCTGAGTGAGAAAGTGGATGCTGGTTGAATGAATGAGAAATGAGTTTCCAAGCTCTCTAAGCCCTTGGGCAAAACCCCGAGAACCAGTCACACCAACACATCTCACCTTCATCAACAGGCAGAACATCTCTGTGCCCAAAGTGCCTCTTCTCAGCTCACCAACCCTCCCTTCTCCCTCCAGGGCACACTCTGCTCCGGAGCAGCTGAGAGCCTCCATTTTCCTGAAAGATGCTGAGGGCATGGAGCCCTCTGTGAGTGGCCCCAACTCCAGAGGTGGGAAGTTAGAGGGACGCTGCAACTTGCTGTTAGATTCTGCCATGACTCAATGGCGCTGTCCAGCAGGTGTCACTTTGGAAGGATGGATTTGTCTCAGCTGGACTTCAGGTCTCATCTAGATGCCCCCAGAAGAACCATCTATTTGCAGCCAATGAGAGTGGCTCTAAAGAAAGATCATTTTTGCAGATCAGTTTATTTGGCTTGAATGGATCCATGGAGGTTTCCAGGAGAAGCAATTAAAACTGTTGAGGAATTGAAGTGGCTGCTTCAATTGAGGTTGGCTGAAATGATTTTCAGCCTGTTATTTCTCAGGGGTTGGAGTGGGGTACTGAGCACACCCCAAATTTCAGGGTCTGACAGAGTCTTCTGGTCCTCCCAACAATTATTTTACAATGAGAAAAACAAGATTTCAGAGGAGATGGGGGTGACCTCAGTGTATTCAGATAACTGGTGGTAGAGTTGCAAATCTGAGTCTGAATTTGAACACTTCTCCTGGTGGGAACAATGGTAAGGAACATGCTGAAATCCAAGAGATATCTAGGACTGGTTCTAGGAAGGAGTTATCCGACAGGAAGTTAGAGACACGGGCCTAGGAATCAAGGAATTTCCTGATTGATCACTTTAGATGCTCAGGTCTCCCCTTTAGGCTGCGGATGGAAATAGTGCCTCTTGTTGGACTTAACTCTGGAAAGAGAACCAAACTGCTGCTGAATGTGTCCTGATTAGTGACTAGCAAGGCAACTTCGAAGCAGGAGGAACTGATTCAAAACTCTAAAGCTCAGTGTCTTCAAGGGAGGTTAAAAAATCTGTCCTACTAACCACAAGGACGAGGAGAACAATGAACTTGTTGGTGAGAAACAAGGATTTTCTAAGTGAAGCAAGATCAGGAGAGCGAAGACCTCAGACCTTTCATGTGAGGGGGTGTAGAAAAAATTTTAATCACAGAACCAAGAGCTAGAATTCTTTGTGTCTGTCTGACAGCTTTTTTTTTGGTGAGGACAGTTATGAATTAATGTGTTATTGGTGATAATAATGATTTTTATAAGAAGAAGCTGAAGGCAAATGTCATTCCAATAGATCAGTCAGGAAGAAATACCAACCAATCAAATGACTGTCACATGGATAAATTATGGGTGTGACCATTTGTGAAGTAGGAGAGGGATGACTGGGCCCAGATCATGTGCAGCTACCCTGGGTTATCACTGTGTTTGGAATTCAAAGCCAACAGAGGTGAAGGAGGTGAAGAACGTCACAGTAAGTGAGTGGTGGATGCAGAACTCCAATCTGGCTGTCTGAAGCTAAGGTGATGTCCACTAAGAAAGTACCACTAACACTGTCTTCAGGCTGGATCTTTTCAGATTTCCTAGTCCAGGGATCCTATTGGACAGAGCAGCTTGGGACCAAGAGGTATATATGTCTGGGGTGAGGGGACATACTCTGAAATTCTGATGGTCTAGACAGGAAATGTAACTAGAAAATATCTCTGCAAATCCAGAAGACTGGCCATTAAAAATATGTATTCATAAAGTTTGTAATATCCTTAGAATATGAAATATCCTGGTTAGGAAAGCCTCCAATAATCACTGGTTTAGCAGTGATTTTAATAGGGAGTAAAGGAATACTGGAGGAAGTGTCATACCCGAGGTAATAGATTGAGCCTTTAGTCAGAGAAGGTGATTGGAATTGAGTTCCTGATCCCATTCTGGTCCTTTCTCCCCAAAGCCTAGTAATTTTTTCTGCTTGCCTGCAAGAATATAGCAATCTAGATAAAGTGCTATGTTTATGCAGTGCTTTGGGCTTGATGGATTCTTTGTGACCTGGGATATCCTAGGCACCAATAACTGAAGAGAAGTTCCCTTTTAGGCTCCTTCCATGACAATCTCAGAGCCATCAAGAGACCTTGGGATCTGTCCCTGGTTCTGAAACGAGCCGTGTCCATTTCAACAAATACATACATACTGGTCTTATTGTTTCTCTGTCTCTGTCCTTCCCTTGAACTCTACCTCACCCCTAACAAGACCAAACTGATGCTTCTGTTTGGAGCCTTGGGCTCCTGTGATGGGAGAGTGCCTCCTACTGCTGGTTGGCTCTGGATTCACTTACCCAGGACAATGAGAGTTCCCCTGGGCAACCTGTTAAGGACTGTTGCCATGGAAACTGCTGCCACTCTCCTGTCAGTTTTACTTTGTCATGGATCTAGTTTGTTCCTCTGTGAACCAAGAGTTGGGACTTTAATAACATATTCTTAAGCAAGGGCAGGAATATTAGAATTAATTCCCCTGGAGGTATAGTGAAGAGTAAAGGGAATCACATATACTGATAGTTTTGTGCCAGATAATACATGGAGAGTGGCTTTTGTCTTAACGTGCAGCATATTATTCAAGATTTATTTCATTTCACAAGTGGAAGAACAGACTCACGGAAGTTGGGTAACACAGCATACCTAGGCAGGCAGTATGTAAACCCTCCACTGTTTTCTGTTCCTCAAACCTGACTTAGGAATAAGCTGTAGGTGACACACAGTTTGCTCAGTGTCCCTGTTATTCTTGCCTGTGACTTGTGAGCACAGGACCCTCACAGTTAAAAAGAAGAGTCTGTTGTCTTTCCAAAAATGTTAGAGCTGCTGAGTCCAGAAGATTCTTCTAGAAAATAAATTCTTCTCCAAGTCCAGGCTGAAAAGCCCATGGAAATAGAGTTCTGGGTCTGGAGCTAAAGGCAAGGGTATATTACTTATTTGAAGTCCTTATTTGAATATTTCTTTGCTCTCTGATCTTGGGTGAGTTACCTAATCTCTCTGAAACTCCTGCAGGAAAATAAATGCAGAACTAACCATGTTTAGTTCCTGACAAACGCTTGGAGAGTTCTTTTCCTCCTTTCCCCAATCCATCCACTTACTCATTTCAGGATCTGTAATATGGGAATGAATGCGAACTTATTCTCTGGCCGTAGGATTTGATCCAAGATGGTCAGCAGAACTTCCTAGGATTTTTTATACAGAAGTGATAAAGTAAGTTCCTTCTTGCTGTTTGTATGCTTGAGAGATAAGGGCAGCCATAATCCTCCAGGTGGGCTGAGGCTCAGAGAGGACATATATGCCAGGAGAAATCAAGAGAGAGCATTTATCCAAGTGAAATAGTGCAATGATAAATGCAGCATCTTCTGGGATTGCCTCTATTCTAGCCCATTCCCAGCACGCACATCAGCCCCTGAATATGCAATACTCTTTCAGCAAATCCTCATTTACCCCTAGTTTGCCCCAAACTGACTTTTATTTATTAAAAACCAACATGCCATATATAACTAATATACCTGTTCTTTTCAAAACATGCTGAAGGCTGCTTTCTGCCCTTCCCCAATGAACACAGTGGTTCAGTGTATCATGCCTCTAATGCTCTTTGTCCTGCTCATTATCTGCTTTTGCCATCATTTGAACCAGAATGTTTACCACCTCTGAAAAACCCTGGCATAAACTTTGATCATTCTTGGGTGCCACTTTTAGGGTAGTCTTCCAAGATTGCCCTGGACACATGGCCCACATGAAGGGTTCCTTTCAGACACTCGACCAGGAGACTCTGAGTCTCTGATCAGGGAAGAGAGCACTTGGCCGTCCTTATACCCTCGAAAAAGGTGGAGAGGGGAAATTGTGTTAATTCCTTGGACATGATGCACTGAGGGCCAGTTCCACTTGCTGATGTGTGACCCTGAGGCTCTGCCTCAGAATTATCAAGCCCTCAGACCCTAAATGCCTAGGTCTTGAACCCAGAACCAAACACGGAGACTAAATGCCTCCCTTTCTAAGTTCCCTCCTCCTTTCAACCTCTTCTCCTTTTCTGGAACGGTGGGGACCTGCCTTTATCCCTACCCACTCACTTCCTTGGTCCTGTTCATAGTGGTTTCGTGTTAGGTAATAATTCGGAGAATTGAGACCAACATTGGCAGTTCATTTTCTCTAGATCTGGCTCTGTCATCTTTGTCTTTTTCTCCCTCTCCATCAATTCCTGCTACATCACTTCCCTGAGCAGAAATTAGAAATTAGCTAAACTTCAATGCCTCTGACCACATGTAGACCAGTGAATGAATAAGTGATTAGGAGTGAATATACTAAAAGTAATATTCCTAGTGCTTTACCACCCTCTAACGTCATGTGGTCCATGCCCCATGTCCTCCCCTCCTACCTAAAATAGGAACCTAATCTCTTCTCCCTTGCCATCTGCACCCTCATTCATGTCTCTCCCCCTCCATGCTACCTGCCACCTGCTCCTACAGTCCCGGGAACTTCCCTGCTCCTTCAGCTCATGTACCTACCAGATGCTCCTTCCTGAAATGCTATTTCCTTCCCCTGCCTGCCCCTAGTTCATATCCAGACTATAGATAAAAGAGTTTAAAAGCATGAGTCTAATGGTTCTCATACAATTCTGTGTGCTATACAAAAATACCAGTTGTTTATAATACTTTAGAAATGCAAGGGCTCTGCTGAGGCAACGTTCAGAATTAATCTGAAAATTGAGTGAAACATTCCCTCCATCACCCTTTGTTTATGCTTTCATGACCCATGGTTAAATATATAAGTAAATGTGTGCTTTTTTTGCATCTTGCCTTAGTGCTATCAAGACTTCTGAATATATTTGAATGTTTGTGGTTTAAGGAGCTTGAACTATGTTTTAGAGCCATTATTTAAATCAGGGATTCTAAGTGTAAATGTGAAGTGTAAAGAATGCTAGGCAGAATGTACACTGTCCAAGATATAGACTTGATGTTTTTGCTCTTTTTAATACCCAATATTATATTTTAGAATACTTTAAATTTTCCAATACTGTTGAACAGTTGTCACAACAATAAAAACTTACAAAATAGAAAACTGAGCCCAATACTTATTCCTTCTAAAGGTCTTAACTAATAAGATACAAGTCAATAAAATCTTTATTGGTGACTTCCAAATATTTTTATTTGAAGTGGAATATATAGATTATTAGAGCATAATAATGTCATAATCTCCAGTGTATATACATAAATGTACACAAACATATAATACGCAATGACCAAGATACAGGAAGCTTGTTTTAAGAAGATACACTGGAAATGATTTAAAATAAATGGCAGATAATGTCCAAAAGGAGTGGGGGGGCAGAGAGACAGATAGAGAAAGAGAGGGAGAGAGAAGTGACTGCCATAGGGGCAGGCTGGGGGTGGAGTGGTGGCAAGAGGGAAACTGGGGTCATTGGTAGTGGGAAATGCACACTGGTGGAAGGATGAGTGTTGAAACTGGATCATGAACAGCTTTGTAACTGCATCTCATGATGAATCAACAACAACAAAAATAAAATAAATCACTGTATCACTCTTATCCCGTTGTTCATCGATTTGCTTGAGCAGGCACCAGTACCGTCTCCATTTGTCCCAGCCCTGAGATTTTAGCAGCCTCTCCTTGCTCATCTTTTCCAACAATTAGAGGCTCTTTCAGGGTGAGGGAATGAGACCTGTTATTGCTACTGTATTTGGCATATCGAATATGCCACGGGTAGCTTGCCAGTCTCTTCCATGCAAGCAGGATACTCTTGGCAGCTTGCCGGGCTCTCCAAGAGGGACGGAGAATGTATATCAGAGAGTACAAGCAAGTATGTTGAAATCAAACACATGTGTTCTGTTTCAGGTACATCAGTGGACTAGACCACGAATTCGAGTTTGGAGCTGCACTCTTCTGGGAGCTTTGTTTTATATAGTCTCTGGATCTTGGCTGTTGATGGGATTACATGGTGCTGGGGGCAGTTTGTGGGTGTGACTGTCAAGATACTGGAAAATGGGGGGTCTGGGTGGAGGAGGCCCAGTCCTGATCCAAGCTGGCTTGGAGATCTCAGCCTCGGGTCCCGAATGCCTGGGTTCTCTGCCAGTTCCTTCATGCGTGAAGCTCCTCCAAGCATGTGAAGAGTAGCCTTGAGCACGACTGTGGCTGGGTTCTGGACGTTTTTGGCTGCCAGCTCTCTGCTTGGAGTGGGGAGGGAAACTAAACCCACCCCCTTCCAAGGGGTCCTTGTGATGAAAGTCTGGCATGGGGGTAGGAGATTCTGCGCTGTGTGCTTATGGGAGCTTTGTTTTATATAGTCTCTGGATCTATAAAATAAATAAATAAATAAATGGGAGGAGTCATAGAGGTAATGCGGCAGGCACAGCAGGTAGGGTGATTGCTTTGCATGTGGGTGACCCAGGTTTGATCCTTGGTACCCCATATGGTGCCCTGAACAGCACTAGGCGCAATCCCTGGGCACAGATGCAGGAGTAAGCCTGGAGCACTGCTAGGTGTGGCTCCAAAACAAAACAAACAATGAGAATAGGTTGAAAACGAGGGTACTTTGGGCTTAGAGAAATAAGAACTTGGATTATTATTGACAAGCTGTGCTTTTATCACTGTGAGCATATTGGAAGTGGGAAGGGAAATGGCCTTCTCAGAACTGACCAGGTTGCCTGATCTTGAACGTGCATTGTGGCAATTCTATATATTTTTAAAAAGGTTTAGCTCTCAGATGCTGCTTTGCTATCCATACTCAGATACCACTTTGCTGCAAAATCGAAAAAAGTAATAAGTTGTAGGCACTATGCGTTAGTTCAGAAATACAGAAAATAAGCTTTTTGTTTCTTTTAACAGAGATTGTTTTTAACAGGTTTATATAGTAGTAAAAAGCATTAATGTAACAGTAGTGTCTCCAACTCAGTTGTAAATGTCTTAAGAGCGAAGAATATAACTGCCATCCTTATATTCTCTCATTGTTCCATGAATGCCTAGAAAATAACAATCAATCAGTAAATATTTACTGAACAAACACATTTACCTCTGGAGGCCTAAAGTTCAAGACTATAAAAATAAGTAAATTAATATATAAACAAAAGTTTATTCTTTAAAAATCCTCTTTCTGAATATGGCAAGATCCTCCTTGACTCGGAGCTTTATTTTATAGGGAATTTCTACCTCTGAGAAAGCTCTTCTCTTCCCTTTACCTCACTGGCTCTTGACTTTTCTGCTATGGGTTCAAATATTCTCTCCTACGCCTTTCCAGACAAATGACACATACATGTCATCCAATATCTTCATAGTACACCCAGTTTCAAGTTATATGTCTAGTTATGGCTCCCCTCCCCCACCCCCACCATACAGTATAAGTTCCTTTATGGCAGGGGACATCCTTGGGTTTCTTGGTTGGCTGTGAAACTCATTCCAAGCAAAGCCTAAGTAGTGAATACTCTGAATGATTGGGGAGTGAAGGAATGATGTGGGAGCCCCTCAGGACCCCTGGATGACACAGACACAGAAGCAGCACTCCAGGGCGGGGCGTGGGGTGGGAGCGGTTGGGCAGGTGCCTTCTCTCCAGTAACTGCATCCTCCTTGGTGAGGGGCAGCAGCATGGATGCTTCAGTCCTGACTCCACCCTAGAATGACCTCACAATCCCATTTTATTCCAATCAGTATTTCTCCTGGGAAGAGCCTAATTTAATCTCATCAGGGGTCTGGAGACATTAGTAGATCAATATCCCCCTGAAGTCTTGGGCAGGAAAGCCCTTCCCTGCATGCCCAGAAGACACTCACCCAACAGGAGGCTATTTGTTCCCTGTGTTTTGGGTTGAATGTGCCCCGCTGGTGGGAGAGGTAGGAATCACCCTTGGACACCCAGGACCTTTGGAAATGTGGAGGCTTCACCCAAGTCAGCCCAGCAGCTCTTAGTAGTCGATCAGAGAGGTTCTCAGTACACAGGTGGCTGGAGAGATGAGTTTCTCAGTACACAGGTGGCTGTAGAGATGGGTTCATCTGACTGACTGGTATGGAGAACTTGACACAGTTACAGATTGGCTCCTCTCGTGATTCGCTTGAGTGGTAAGTACCAATTTCCCCAAGGCTGCATTGTTGTAAGGCAGTCACATATTTTTGCGGTTTGTTCATTCTTCCTGCAGCCCATGAAGCACTGTGGTGGAGGCTATAGCCCTTGGGGCACTGACTCTTCCCACAGTTCAGTGATAGTGTGATGGGATCTTGAGTGCCAAACTCCAGAGCCTCTGAACTTTATTTTCTTCCTAGCATCAAGGGGTGGGGTGGGGGCGGCTGTGAAGATGTTTTCCATGTGGTCATCAGCTCAGGGGACACCCCACCCTTCTGTGAGCTGAAGGGGGCTGTAATGAGATCAGGGGGATGCTCTGGGGCACTGGGAATTATACATATACCAGGTGACCAGCAGAACTCAGCTGCCCACTCCAGTCTAGGAAATCATCTTTGTGGTGGGAAGCCAATTCCCCCTGGTGGAGTAGAGCATGCCCCCTGCCCACCTCTGCCAACAGGCACATGATTCAGTGTAAGTGTTTAGAATTGTGCCTGAGACTTGAGATAGAGACAATGGCCAGGAAGACGCATGACCAGCACTGGGCAGAGTGGCTCCTTTAAAGAGCAGAGTCCAAGGGTGGGGAGATTCCTCAGAGGGCTAGAGAACATGCTTGCCTTTGCATAGCCTTGGGCTGTATCCCTGACATGCCCCTCCCCCCCTGTACCAACTGTGTTCCTTGAACACTCCCAAGTTGGCCCTCATGACCCCGAGCACTATTGGAGCCCAAAAGTGAGTCATCATACCTACACAGCCTTGCCTAGGATCACCGGAAGTATCCATATGCCCTTTCCCCAGAAATACTTGAGAAAAGGGCATATACCAGAGCAGGACCCTCTGGCCTAAACCTACGGATGGAATGAAATCTGCCCTACTCTCCTGTCCGGTCATACGCCTGGTTTTACCTAGGGGAAAAACCCAGGAGACCAGACTAAACCATCAGAGAGAGTAAGACACAGACCTCTGCCAGGGTCACGAACAAAGATGCAAAGACAGGGTCAGAGCCCGACCATGAAGACTCAGGACATAATGGCCAAGAAATGGGGTGTGTTTTCAAGGGTGGAGCAATCGAATAAGTCCCCTCTCCTCCTCAAAGTCCACCGAGATAGGGGGAAGGTACAGGTCCCACCTATAGCTCTGGGCATGCAACATCCATGGAGCCCAGCAGGGCCAGCAGCAGGCCCTTCCAGAGAACTCTGCAGCCAGAGTAGTCAGCGCACACCCTGAGATTTTCAAGTTTACACACTGTTCTTTGCAGTATTTCATGTTGCCAGTAAATATGATTTTAAGAGCTACAACTTGAGGAGTTCATGAACAGCATAGATTCGCGGTTCTTTGTAGCTCTTTCCCCAGAAAGACGAGTGAACAGAAATATTATGGTTTTAAGAACAGAAAGAAGAAAAGGTACAGCTTATACAATGAAGGACATCTTTTTCATGACGACGATCTTAAAAGGATTCGCTGTGTTTCCCAGATTGCCGGCGCTGAGCCCTGGATGGTAAGGAGGGGGGTGCAAGCTTGAAATGTATCTTGAAATGTTCATAGAGGTTCGTGTAGCCCGGCTTCTCCCCCCCCCATTATGAACAAACAGATCCTTGCAAGTCAATTCTCCAGCCCCCCTCCCTTCCCTTCTCCTCCTTCCTTCATCCTTCCTTCCTTCCTTCCTTCCTTCTTCCTCCCCTTCCTTCCTTCCTTCCTTCCTCCTCCCCTCCCTCCCTCCTCCCTCCCCCTCCCTCCCTCTCTGTCTCTCTCTCTCTCTTTCTTTCTTTCTTTCTTTCTTTCTTTCTTTCTTCTTTCTTCTTTCTTTCTTTCTTTCTTCTTTCTTTCTTTCTTTCTTTCTTTCTTACTCTTTCTTCTCTTTCTTTCTTTCTCTCTCTCTCTTCTTTCTTTCTCTCTCTCTCTCATTTTCTTTCTTTCTTTCTTCTTTCTTCTTTCTTTCTTTCTTTCTATCTTTCTTCTTCTTTCTTTCTTTCTTCTTTCTTTCTTTCTTTCTTTCTTTTCTTTCTTTCTTTCTTTCTTTCTTTCTTCTTCTCTCTTCTTTCTTTCCTTCCTCCTTCCTTCTTTTCTTCCTTCCTTCCTTCATCCTTCCTTCCTTCCTTCCTTCCTTCCTTCCAATCCTCCTTTCTTTCTTTCTTTCTTTCTTTCTTTCTTTCTTTCTTTCTTTCTTTCTTTCTTTCTTTTCTTTCTTTCTTTCTTTCTTTTTCTTTCTTTCTTTCTTTCTTTCTTCTTCTCTTTCTTTCCTTCCCTCTCCTTCCTTCTTTTCTTCCTTCCTTCCTTCCTTCCTTCCTTCCTTCCTCCTTCCTTCCTTCCTTCCTTCCTTCCAATCCTCCTTCTCTTTCTTTCTTTCTTTCTTTCTTTCTTTCTTTCTTTCTTTCTTTCTTTCTTTCTTTTCTTTCTTTCTTCTTTCTTTCTTTCCTTCCTCCTTCCTTCTTTTCTTCCATCCTTCCTCCTTCCTTCCTTCCTTCCTTCCTTCTTCCTTCCTTCCTTCCTTCCTTCCTTCCTTCCTTCCTTCCTTCCTTCCTCCCTCCCTCCCTCCCTCCCTCCCTCCCTCCCTCTCTCTCTCTCTCTCTCTCTTTCTTTCTTTCTTTCTTTCTTTCTTTCTTTCTTTCTTTCTTTCTTTCTTTCTTTCTTTCTTCCTTCCTTCCTCCTTCCTTCCTTCCTTCCTTCCTTCCTTCCTTCCTTCCTTCCTTCCTTCCTTTCTTTCTTTCTTTCTTTCTTTCTTTCTTTCTTTCTTTCTTTCTTCCTTCCTTCCTTCCTTCCTCCTTCCTTCCTTCCTTCCTTCCTTCCTCCTTCCTTCCTTCCTTCCTTCCTTCCTTCCTTCCTTCCTTCCTTCTTCTTTTTTCTTTCTTTCTTTCTTTCTTTCTTTCTTTCTTTATTTTCTTTCTTTCTTTCCTTCCTTCCTTCCTTCCTTCCTTCCTTCCTTCCTTCCTTCCCTCCCTACCTCCTTCCTT